>NC_090935.1:561488696-562738696 GCF_040938575.1 Ambystoma mexicanum | reverse complement strand
AGAGGTGGACCCAAGGGTGGAAAACCATCACCAAGCCATAATAAACCCGACGGAGGGAGGCTGACATTCGAGACAGGTCTGAGCCTGGAAGAGGGGTATACCAGGGTGAGGAAACATCACCCAAAGTGTAACCAGAAAATAACTTTTGTTGAACATTTGTTTTGGTACCTTGAACCTATCAAGCCCTCAGAAATGAGAAAACGTAACTACCGAAGGTCCTGATATCATTATGAACTTTTTGTAGATATGAGCCGGGAAAAGGGGCGTTCCAGGGGTGAAAGGTCATCACCTGCCATGTATACGGAAAATAACATTTGTTTATTATTTTGAAACACATCAGGCCCTTGGAGGCGAGACACTTTTTGTAGAGAAGTCACTTAACCACTGAAGGCCCTGATTGCTAAGAGCAGAACTGTTGGCTTGTGCTGGGAAAGCTCGAGCGTGTGTTATGCTCCAGAATCCGACCTTGTCCTGTGCTTAAAACATGATGAAGGGTGACCCCGACTACTGTTTCCTGACGTATTATTTGTGAACACCTCCTTCTGTCTTATGAACATTATCCCACACTTCTTTTGGTATTTGGCGTAACGATTGGCAATAGGTTTTTTAGTATAGGCCCTTTTATTTGACAAGAAGCGACTCAGACTGCCTTATTATTGTTTGATGGTCGATGCTTGCTCCCATCTTAGATTTAGGTTTTAGATTAGGTGTTTATCGAACCTACCTATACAGGTTAATAAACACCCTTGAATTGTGATCACTTGTGTCTGTCTTTACTGTTGCCACCATGAGTTCCTTACAGTATGGAAAAAAGCAGAGAAGGCTGACAAAGGCCTAGAGGTATGGGAAACAGATGAAGAGGGGCAAAGAGATGCAGAGGAATGGAGAAGATCAGAGGACAGGGACAGAGCTGCAGAGGCATGTGGAAGCACAGAAAAAGAAAGGAGGTGCTGTGGAAGGGTGCCGACCCCAGACAATTTAAATTGAAAAAAGGAACAAGCTAAATTAGATAATAAGATGGTACTTTGAACGATAAAAGCAAGAGGGTTCACTGTTTGAGGGAGGTATGTGTGTTTGGAAAGATTTCTCTAAATGCAACTTCCCATCCATATTTATCAACCCCTCAAAACCCTTTGTTTGTGTTACAGTATCCTGACCTGACCTTTTACAGTGGAGCACAGCCTTCAGCTACACTCCACTGGGAGTGTGCTCATTGTTATGGGGAAACTGTCACATCCTTCAGGCTTTCAGTACTACAAAACGTTTTTCTCTTATTTTTTCAACTTTGTTGCAACTTTTGGTAACATTTTATCATTGTGCAAATTACATTATTGTACTCCGCAATGGGGTCCTTGTGTTTTCTGGCCCTAGTCACCCTCTAAGGATTTCTTGGTGATTGTACAGTGTGACCTAGGAACGGACTGGTTGCAGCAGCTTTATCTTGTATTTTTACAACTTTTTACCAAGCCCTATCAGGCTTACCGCATTTGGCTCATGACTGTGGCTAGTGCCAGTCATGGCCATGCCACAAGGTCCTTTGTCTGTTCCTATGGCCATTTTGTCTTTTGGTCTTCCCCCTTGTCTTCCTGACCTGGACCTTCCTTATTTGGGAAAGAAACTTCTTTCGTAGACTGATATTGTATATACCTTTGAATAATAATTATATAAAGACTGTGTTGTAACCGATAGTGTGTGGACATTCCTTTGTGGGTGCTTGAGGACTACACTGTACTTAAGAACCAGCTTGCATCACCTCCTGAGAAGCTAGGCCTTGATTGCTCGACTACGCACCAATAATAGAGAATCTTGGCAGGGGTCCTCTGTGCCTCTCCTCTACCATATAGAGAGCGGAAGTACAGACACCCCCCATCGGGGTCTTCACACCCACCTCCTACGTAAATTGTAAAAAAAATGCCACCAATAGCAGCATTGAATGTATGGTACCAAGCAAAAGCAACTTTCCAAAAGATCACTGTCTACACAGCTATACTTCTGGCAACGCTGCACTATTGCAACAGGCTTTTTAAATCTGCCCCTTCTACTCTCCGCCCTCTAGAACGCACGCAGAAGAGGAGTGCGCGACTTGGGATGGTATCTCTCCTGCACTGAAATGTCACCAATAGCTCCCAGTGGCTGCGTGGAATAAATGTTACGCTCACCTGGCTCCCACAGAGGCGTCGATCTGAACTGGAAAGCTGAGGTCTTCACCAATGTGATGCGTAGAGCTGAGATGACGGACTGGACTGGCCCACCTAGCTTCGTTTGCTTGGCCCGTAGGAATATTCTTCTGTAAATGGAGAAAGGGAATTAACCACCCGTGGGGTTGAGCGTAAATCCCCCCACCCCCACTGTTCTCCCCGCAGATCACCTTTGTTGTCCCCTCTTATAGTCTCACCTGATGGTTTGAAAAGATGAGCTCTCCATCCTGCATTGAGCGCAGGGGCGCATTGATAACCAGTTGCTTCACTGGCTCGAAGGAATTGGTGAGTTCCAGAACAATATTGACTCCGAAAAGTTTGTAGTTCGTAAGAGTTCACATGTCTGACTTTCACTCTTGTCCGATTCCTTGCAGTTTGCAGCTTGACCCCAGCGAAGAGTTCCTCATGGTAGCTGACGAAGTTCAGGTAAGGATTTGGCTTATCCTACACAGTTCAATAAAATAAGGCCAGAACGTAACCTGTGGCTTGCTCCCTTATTCAGGTGTGGCGAGAAAATATGAAGTTCGGGGAATAATGCCTCTGGCGGTAAAATTAGGTAAGTCTATTGTGGTGAGAAGAGTTCCCCTTGTTTGTCTCTTCGTCTCACCTTGTTGTCCTTTTGTTTCCCCTTAGGGGCCGGGGTACGGCGAGGATGCTATGGAGACTGCGCCGACCCGTGAAGAGGAATAGTACCCCCGGCGGTAATCAGGTAACTCTATGGGGGTAGTTACTATTGCCTCTGTTTATTCCCTTGGCTCACCTTTGCTGTTCTTGTGTTCCCCTTAGGTGCCAGAGTGCGGCGGGAACGTGCTGAAGGATGCGGTGGATCATGAGGATGCTGAGAAGGCCGGTGAGTTCAGCGCAGTGCTGCAGCAGGCGAGGCGGCGCGCGTAAAATGCTTCTTTCTTCCAGCTCGAAGGCCCGGTGGATCCGGAATTCAGGTAAGGATCGAAGGTTCTGCTCTTATTCTAAGCTCTTCTCCTTCTGTTCCTCCCTTTTTCTAGGAGCTTCAGACTCGAGGCAGGCGTGGCAGAAGACTAGATGCAGGCTTGCAGATACGGTGAGCGTTACGCTGCTGGATGCAGAATAACGCGAAGGGTGTGCTGCTCTTCGGGCGTGGTTTAAATAGCCTCCAAAGTAGTCCCAGGTAAGTATTCCTCCCCAGCCCCACCCGAGTAAAAAAATAGTCCCTAGGTAAAATAGTCCCTTCCAAGCCTCATTTGGCTTGGAGCTCTACAGCATGGTCTGCATCAGGTAAGTTCTATTCTATGAGCCAGGCACCTATGGCGCCAGGACTGACTCTCCACACCCAAACAGCCCCTAGCAGGGGTTTTTGGGCTTGCTCAAAATAACTTGATGCCTGCTTCCGGGGTTGCTGGACCTGGTCTGGTTCCCCGGGGGTAGTCATCATGACAATAAAGTGAGAGGACTCTGCATTATGCGGAAGGCTTTCTGGCCCCTGGGACCTCAATACCTTCAACTGTAACTCCGTATATATTTGCGTGCCCAAGCTCTTCCCTCATCCGCCTCCAACTCCCTCAGGGTCAGACGCTTCTGAAAAAACCAGTTGGTGGTAGTTGTACTTTTTTGCCTGCGGCCTCCCTCTCCAACAGCCTCCCTGGCTCCCCGACACTTGAGGGGAACCATCACCGGTTCAGGAAGCACCTCAAAGCCTTTCTCTTAGCGTCTGCTGTTTCTGCGCCTCTCCCCGGCTAACTGCCGACGTAAACTGAATCAGCACTACTTACCTGGCGACTCTGTGATGTCGGGCCCATGTCACTTCCCCCGCCAGGCAAACCCCTGCAGTGGCCTTCTAGCAAACCCTGTATTAGACGACTGTTTTCTGTGTGCCTAACAGTACATCCACCACCTGTTGTGTGCACTTATCCATGCACTTGGCACAATAGGCCCTTATTTTTACTTATTGTCATTTGTTCTTCTTCCCATGTACTGTACCTTCCCCTCCCTCCACCCATGCACTTGGGCGATGTAAGTCACACCTGGTCTAGTAGGCTCATTGTCTCTGTTTCCCCTCCCTTGCCTTGTTGCGCTTTGGTAGACGTGGGTGTGGGCACATTATGAATGCCATAGCATACAATTGCAAATCATATGTTATCATACGCACAATGCAATCACCACAGTAGGATGCCTGCCACTTACCTTGCACACTTCCACCATACCCTTCTGCACTTATTTGGCAAAGAGACCTTCTGGCACAGTGTTTGCATACACACCAGATCCACCAACTTTATAGAGCAGTGTCTTTCGCTCCACAATTTCCTTTCCATGTCTCCCATCCAGAAAATGGCTGGATGTGGCACGTGGAAGCATGAAAGCACAGCGTAATCTGCTGGGTTTTCGTGCTAGGGAAGGAGGGGGAGGGGGGGTTAGGTGGGTAAATGTAAAACAGGATAGGGGTTTGGGTCTGTAGTACTGTCTCAGAAAATAAAAGTTTTTTTTGTCCTGTTTTTGTTAGGTACATGCTTGCATACAATTCTTTTTTAATCTCTTTCGATGTCTTTGGGGGTCATTCCGAGTTGGGCGGTAAGGGGTTACCGGCACCGGTAAGAATGCCGGTAACCCCCTACCGCCCTATTCCGAGGTCTCTTAGCGGGTCCCACCAGGAACGGCTGGTCTGACCAGCCGTTCTTAGCGGGACCCGTTAAGGGACCTTGGAGCTAACAACGGGCCTGCAATTTGCGGGCCCGTTATTGCTACCTTCCCCATTCCCATTGACCCCTATGGGGCCTCGAATGAGAATGGGGAATGGTATTCGGCATGGGCACTTACTGGGTCCGCATAGGTCGGAATGTCCCGGTAAGTCCCCATTCCGCCTACCCGGACCCGAGTTTGGAGGCAGCCATGGTGCCAATAGCACCATGGCTGCCTCCAAACTCGGAAATACCCCCTTTGTGTTTGCTTCTCCTCCTCACATTTGTGTGGACTGAAGATCAACGCTTCTCTTACAGTTCTACAGGATTGTCTGCAACGCTGCGTGCAGAGTGGCAAACAAAACAGCATTGCCAATGGGCGTAAAAAAAATTCAATTTCCTTTGAACCACTGCATATCTTGCTCGTTAATGCTGTCCTAGTCAGTGCAGAACATCCCAACACTACACATAAATTCACGCATGCTTCTGTGTATGAAACACCTCCCAACCTCTGGCTGTTGGCAAATTACAACGGCATGGTTCCATGCACCTCTTGGTGGTATGGAGGAAAAAATCACCTTGGCAATGGGAAAAATCTGCATCACTGCTGTCATCAACTTCTTGAGGTGATGGAGCAAACGTGAGCACGACATGTACCCCAAATGTAGCGCTCCATAATGCACGACCACAACATACTGCCTACAGAGGCCACACATGTACAGAGGAGAACCATGGCACCAAAACCCCACTCATACACTGTGCCCCAAAAAGCCTCCACGCCTTCCAAAAAGCCTCCACTCCTTCCATATGAAGGTTAGTTTCAAAGCCTCTTTAAACGGCATAGCTGTGCAGATTTAGCAAAAAGTTATCTCCCACGATGAGCACTCTGCGTTTGTCCATCTCTGTCAACCTCACTACATCGAGGCTTGGGGAAATATATCACTGCTCCTTCATGTGACCCACACCCTCGACAACTGATTGGGTAATCCCCACAGTTCCATTGGCAAAGGCACCATGCTCAAAAGGGAAGATTGTAGCACGTGCGCCTTCCCAGCTACAGCAAGGGCCACACCCCAGTACAGCACAGGCACTCCTTATTCCGTTTCCACTATTGTATATGCAACACTCCCAAATTAGGTAGTATGCAATAGCCACACACGCATGTAGCATTCACATCCAAGACCTCCACATCGAACACTATCATTTCTGCACCGCACTGCAGACCTACATTTACACACTCACAGTACAGGTCTTGTGTCAATGGAAAGCACCTCCAGGTAACAGCTCTCCAAACCGCTGCAAGTGCAGTACAGTAGTAAGTAATCAATCAACAATGCATGCACAACTCACAAACCACACCCGAAACGCAACAATCTGAGGTGTAGTTGCAAACAACCCACATAGCTGTTTGTGTAAAGCTTCCAGCCATGCATCCAAGACGCTAGGCCCTCACCACACACAGCACTCCCTAGTGCACCCCACGCTGTACTCCTCATGTCATGTGTAATGCATTCGCTATCTGCAATTGCGCCTGCCACCTTTCACCCATGCCACATCTTTGCATGCATGGCTCCATGACGTTTGGTTGCCTGTGCTGAACGGTATGTACATTGTCCATATTGCAACTTTCTGATGCTGCTGACTTCCTTTCATGGGGCAATGTGGTCAAACACTTTCTCAAGCTAGGGTCTTATAAGGGTGACATGTGGCTCCCTATTGTGCAACAGGGGCAATGCTTTGTGCGCATAGCAGTTCACTTCTGCTGTTCTACCAAGTGTACAATGTCCTCCGCAACCATTGTGTGCTACTCACCAACTTCAAATGCATGCAGAGTGACAACTGCATCGCTGCATTATGTTGTGATGTCTGTGATGAAGGCCTATGCTGTTACTATGGACTACGGCCTTCGGCCAGGCACCCTACAGTCTAGGCCTTGTGCACACTCACCTCAACATAACAGAGCCAATGCAGACGACCATGTAGTCATGTGCCAGAAATCACAGAGACAACATACGCACCGGCACTTCCACCCAATCGCTGCACCATAAAGCAGGAAGGCAAGGACACGTGTTCCACTTACCGTAATGCAGAAACATATCGCTGTGTTTGGAACTGGTACGCACTTCCAATCACAAAGCATTATAAGCATGCCAACCAAAAAAGACAATCTTCACAACATTGAGCCGGCTAACACTCTAGTACGTGCATAGCGCCAATGGTGCATAGTGCACAGCAACACTTACTAATCTGCACAATGCACATTACGCAAGCACATATAAGAACCAGTTGCACCGTGACCTCTTCCATATGTACACTATTCCGTTAGTGCACCCAGTGGACACACTGCACGATGGTCACGGCAACATCTCCACCCATATACCAATAACTGTAGGTTGTTCTACCAATCACCACATCCATGTAACCAACATTGTGTGCGCTGCAGCCGAACCACACACAAAAAGCAACAATGTGGCACCTACTTTCAACCAGTTGACATACTTTTCTGTGCTAGGGCTGTAGTCATGCATCGCTGGAGCTACAGACTTACCTCACACAGCACACCATAGTAAACGCTATGTTTAAATCCTCATGTCTCGTGGAATGCACTCCCCTTCTGTAAATATGCCTGCCACCACTCATCACAGAAAGACTTTGCCACTGCAGCTGTCATGCCATAACGAAGGTTGCCTGCAATAACCACACAAGATTGCTGCCTGTTTAGGTAACCGCACATTGGTGGAGCATCCACGGATAGCACTGGTACACCACCGTCTTCTTCTAATGAGATATATCACATGAAGCACTTCTCACTTCTGCACCCTTTCCATCCCTTCTTCTCACCTTCAGATGCCGTACACTATGTTTTTCAGCCCCTTCCGCCGCCGCATTGTCCTCCAATACAACATGCCACCGTCATGAATCACTTTTGACACACATACCGTCACTGCACACTGCATTCCAATCAACATTGTGACCATGCGGTGAACAGAGAAACGGGACGCCAGAGCAGAGCCAGATATGACTATTTTTACTGCGCACAGTGCTATGTTCAAGAGGCCCACCCATACACACAATGGCTTAGAGCCTTGCCACGCTTACCTCCAGCCAACCACTGGCCACGTCCAATGTTTGCTGGCAGCACGACGTACCGCAGGCCAATGAGACTTCGGTCCACGGAGCGAACAGGGAAATGTGTCCACATAGCAGACCCAGCTATCACACATTTTTTGGGACATACATTTCAATTCTTTGCAACAAAAGTACTGGTCTGATCTCCATCAAACATGCAAAAGCATGCTTTCTGACCCAAACCCCCGCTCCTGACGCAAATTTGGTGCAAATCTGTCCTAGGAGTGCACAAAGTTTTTGCCCTTTCAGTCTATGGAAGAAAAAAAAATTGGGACCCACCTATAACTTTAACCCCCCTGCACGAAATCTCACCCAACTTGGCAAAGAAATTCAGAGCCGGCCATATACTTCTTGTGCACAGTTTGGTGAGGATTCCTCCAGGGGGAGCGACGTTATAAGCCACCGAAAAAGTGCTCTACCTATGGGTTTAGCAATTTAACCATAAATAAACGGCCGGTACTGCGGGCCGTGGAAAATACACACACACGCACAATATATATATATATATATATATGTACCACACAAGATGAAGGATGCACTCCAGTTCTCAGTATACCTGGCAACTCGGGTGGTGTTCTCCTTCATGCACTTTCGAGCCTCATGCTCTCTTCAGGAAGGCAGTCCCAGGTGTTCATGATTATTTCATCCCACGTCAGTGCAAGGAATTCTGGTCCTTGTAGTTCCAAGATGCTGAGAACAGACACTCCCCCATTACTGTAGTAGCAGAACCTCTATTTCTTTTTGGGAGATCCGGACCCCAGAAGGGCAGCAGCAGGGCTACTCCACCCCACTTAGGAATGATGCACTGTTCGTCTCCTCCTGCGCTGCCCCCCCCCTCCTCGACTGAGGATCTGCTACTACTGGAAATATATTAAAGTGAAGTTAAAGATTTAGACATAGTGACCGACACGTGGTTGAAGTGTCCTTAGAATGGCTAGTGTTATTCAGAACCTAAGATATATGTAGAATTGATCATGGAAATGAGTGCTTGTGTGAAAGAATTACTGAGACAAATGCAGGCAAGTGAATTTCGTTTTTGTAGACCAGCTGTTTGTGATTGTTTAACATTGTGGTGAATTCCCCTGCATAAAGCTGGAGACCACTTTGCCTGATTTCACCTTTAAATTCATCATTTTAATAAATTTGGGTTTTGAGCAAACCGTCCGTTTCTTGCCCAGAATTGTGGGATGGGCTGTATAATTCAGGAAGTATTATATCAGTGTTTGTGCCTAATGTAGATATCCTATGTTATCCAAAATATATCTCACAGCCCCAAATTCTTCCAAGCACAGCACAAAACGGTTGGCCAGTGGCAGGCGGACTTTCCAGCCCTTACAAAGGAGGAAAATCTAGCTTTTATACATGTGAGGCGGTGAGAGACAACATATGCAAAGAATGCCAAAAATAAATATCAATATATTTGGAATATAGGTAGATTGTGCCAGTTCTGCGAAAGAGAGTGAACTTCCCTTCTTACCAGGTCTAGATTTGCCGGGTCTTTTAGTAAAATCTTTCCCAAATATTTCCAATGCCCTCTTAGCAATCAAGGAATTTGAGGAAATTACAGATAATGGACTGTGATTTTGTGTACATTCAGTTGATAACTGGCGATGGGAGCGAATTTCAACCCCACCAACTGTGGCTTAATACCCTCTTTTTCTTTATGTTCTGTGCAAACGGTTCTATAAATACTGCCAAGATCAACAGGGGCAGCCCTGCCCAGTTCCACTTCAAATCCTAAACTCCCTGGATTTCTCCATTGTCTAATCATTGAAGACAGACCTGGATAGCAATCTTCAGTTCTGATGGCAAAAGCCCCAAGTAAGGTTTGGTGGTTGGTTTAAAGTAATGGTTAATCCCTATTTTTTGTTAACGGAGGGTCTAATCTGGAGGAAGGGACAATCTTTAAAGGAGAAAATGAAAGACAGATTGACTACCCCTCTCTTTTAGTCTTGTATGGATCTTAAGTGAGAGTTAAGGGCCACCTAACTGTCAAGGATGGCACTCGAATACGAGTGGCACACGACACCCAGACGAGTTTGGGTGTTGAAATAAAGTGGACAGATAGGAACACACACCGCGGAAAGGAAAGGGAGGGAACACACACCGCGGAAAGGAAAGGGAGTGAAGAGTAGGGAAGAGTAGCAAGGGAAAAGGTATAGAGTGAATACCCTCTTGGGGTGTATGCAGAATAGGAAAAGAGTATTCCACGAACCTTGGAAATACTCTAGCCTTCTGCACAGTTTGCTATAACAGAGTCCCACGCTGTTTGCTCATAACTTGGAACAGCAGCTATGGGTGTCTGTGATATAGAAACGAGACAAGGGAAGGGGCAGAGGTTGACTGATGGGAACCAGCAGACAAGCTCTGTACAAAGGGTCTACAAACAGTACAAGAGAAGATACAACAGACAAATCCAGGAAAGGAGATGATAGCAAACTAGCAGAAGGATAGGAAGGGAAAGTCGAGAAACAGGATATGATAACAGAGGACAGAAAGGTAGGTGGAGCGCTCAGAGGAGCAGGAAGGCAAGGAGTAAGCCCACAAGAGTGGGACGGTAAGGTAGAAATATCAGAGGAAAAGGGCTACGGCAGCCGGAGTGAGGAAGGCTGCAGAGCAGGGAGCCCTGAGGACAAGGGCTAAGGCAGCCGGTGTAAGATAGGCTGCAAGCGGGGAGCCCAGAGGACAAGGGCAAAGGCAGCCGGAGAGAGGAGGCTGCAGAGCAGGGAGCCCAGAGGACAAGGGCTAAGGCAGCCGGTGTGAGATAGGCTGCAAGCAGGGAGCCCAGAGGACAAGGGCTAAGGCAGCCGGAGAGAGGCAGGCTGCAGAGCAGGGAGCCCTGAGGACAAGGGCTAAGGCAGCCGGTGTGAGATAGGCTGCAAGCAGGGAGCCCAGAGGACAAGGGCTAAGGCAGCCGGAGAGAGGCAGGCTGCAGAGCAGGGAGCCCTGAGGACAAGGGCTAAGGCAGCCGGTGTGAGATAGGCTGCAAGCAGGGAGCCCAGAGGACAAGGGCAAAGGCAGCCGGAGAGAGGCAGGCTGCAGAGCAGGGAGCCCTGAGGACAAGGGCTAAGGCTGGAAAGCAGCGGAGCGTGATACGCTGCAATGTGGAGAGCCCGGCAGGGCAAGGGCGGAGACTGGAAGACAGCAGAGCGTGATCAGCTGCAGGGTGGAGAGCCCGGCAGGGCAAGGGCGAAGGCTGAAAGGCAGCAGAGCGTGATCCGCTGTAATGTGGAGAGCCCGGCAGGACAAGGGCGGAGACTGGAAGGCAGCGGAGCGTGATCAGCTGCAGGGTGGAGAGCCCGGCAGGGCAAGGGCGGAGACTGGAAGGCAGCAGAGCGTGATCAGCTGCCGTGTGGAGAGCCCAGAGGAGCAGGGCTGAGAGGCAGGGAGCCTGGAAGGCAATGACTGGAGGCAGCAGGGTGGAGCAAGCAACAAGGCAGGAAGCCCAAAAGGCTAGGGCTGTAGGCAGCAGGGTGTAACAAGCTGTAAGGCAGGGTCCAAGCAGGAGTGAGGATAAACAGCATACAAGGATCCGAAGACAACTCGCGAAAGGTGGAGGAAGGACTCTCAATGCAAGAGACTGAGCTCTCGCAGGCAGCAGGCTTTATACTGCCCAGCCCAGCACAGAGGCAGGCTAATTGGTTTCACCTGGCTCAGCCCACCTGCAGACAATCGGCCACCTCCCTCTCTGTTCCTGAGCTGGTGGGAGCAGAGCAAATCCCTAGGGCTTCTGGGGATTGTAGTTCTGATAAAGAAAAATAGGAATAGCCGGGAATGGATTGTTAAAGCCAAGTGCATTATGGTAAGTGTAGTTTTCAGGGAAAAATAAAAAGGCACCAAAGTCTTGCAAATGGGAAATAAAGTCCAAATAGTGAATAGCGGTAGATCCAGGAGTTTTCTGTAGATAAATGAATAACCATTTGTCCATATTGATTGCCAATGTATGCGCCCTTGGCGCAGGCATGACACTAACTGCGTCACTGGTTAGGAAGTCGCTTGGTGGAGAAAAATTGCACTGAACGCTGCAACTTGTAACAAAAGTTCTATCTCTTTAATGATTATAAAACATCTTAAAATACATTTCAAAATTGATTCTCAATCATATCATTCATTCTACATTCATCTCATTTTACAGGGGAGTTCTAAAGTTGAAAAAAGATTTTTTTGGCATAACATTTTAGTCAGAGTATGCATTTTTGACATGGGAAAAAAACATTAGGTTTTCCTTAGACAGTCGACATATGTTTTGGCCTGTTGTAATATACCACTTTTGTCAGCGGTGGTCACTAAAATAAGTATAGGGCCATCTTCAGGACACCAATTGCTTTGTGGTTGATCAATCTTGTTCACCAGTAGTACACAAACACATCTACAAAGAATTCATAAGTGTACATATATTAATCTCATGTAAATCTCTAGTATAAACCATTTTTGTTTAAAAAAAGGACAGAACAAATTGTGTATCTCAACTTAACTGAATTAAGAGCGATGGCTAGTTGTATGTTATTCTAGACATGCCCTCACCCCACTAAGTCCATATTCTACAGTTTAGACTATTGAGAATAATCAGACATTTGGGTATCACTGACTGTGAGACTTCCCTGGTCTGTAATTTCTGTAATGGATGAGAAACCCTAAAATATAACTCTTTTAATTTTTCAAATTGACATTGTGTATTCAATGCACTTACATGTACACATCTTGTATTTGTGTGACTAGGATTCTTTCTTGAGTTCACTGCGATTGTCTCGCTATCTGGGCTTGTTATGCTCAAACATCCTCTCAAAGGTGATTTGAATTAACCTCTGCGATGTTTGCACCTACAGTTGATTAAGAACAGCTGTTTAGATTTGGTGATTTTTATCTCAATACACAAGGATGATAGGTGAAAAAATGACTCACAATTTGGCAACAGCTATTAGTGCATCGGAGATCGTTATTGCTATTACTGATGCTGCCAGGTTCCTTTTGGCGGGTTTGTATGGACCAAAAATCCAGGAATTAATTTATTTCCTGTGGCAACAGAAAACGAAACATAATGAGCCAGGGAGCACATAAATGTGTGGTTTCCCAGTTAGAAAACTGCTCATCTAATTGAGCTCAGTTCGAGATGTAAATCCCATTATTGTGTCATGTTTAACTGCGACTATTTTTAGCCATATTGTTAAACAACCCAGGCAATCCGGTCTTTTTTCTATCTGCCATTTAATTTAAATGCACCATTGGTCTGTTTTCAATCTTGTTGCGTTATGTTAAACCTTGTTCACTTTTACGCTTGCCAAAAAGCATTAGCAACAGTTTTATGAAGCTAAGAAAACACCTGTGCAATGTTATCTAAACCATTTTTGGGTTGACCCTATGCGTAACATTGAACTGATTGCAAACGCGGGCAGGCTCTCCTCATGCAGAGTCAAATTACAAAGAAACGGAAAGAATAACGTTTTCATACTAAAGTTCCAAAAGGCTCATGCCTTGTTTACCTTGTTGTGCGCAATGCGTGCGCTAGGAACGGGACTCATCTCCGTCAACGGACAGCAAGACTGAAAGTGAAAAAGAGTCTTGTTTAAATTGGGTCACGTGGTTCTAGGTTACCATCACGTGATCACCGGGCGTATTACTACGTGCCCTAAGGATGTTGGAACCTGTAGTTTAAAAGAAAAAAGTGACCTAATTTTGTTGGCTTTTGTTCTGTTGTTGAACATATATATAGTCGTGTTTTGGGAAGCTGGCTTTGCTTAGATGTGCATCATTTTAAGATGCACGTTAGTGTAATATGTACTCCAGCCTATCGTAGTTGGTTGGCCGAAAGATGTAGATAATTACCGCCCCAAGTAAGCCCACTCACAGGAAACCCCGACTCACCATGTGTGAGGCCTTCTTCACAACAAAACAAAAACAGGAGAGCTGGAGAGAACCCGGGCACCAGGCAGTGACATCAATCATGAGCTGATCCACATTTGGGTGCTCAGTTTTACTTTTATTTGGCCTTAAATCCTGCTGAGCCACCCAAATAATAATACTGATAAGCGTTATAAATTGTAAGGCCATAACTTTTGTCTATTCCTTGAGGACTGTATGTTGTGGACATCTTTGGCAATTCGAAGTTTCACTTAAATCCTTTGCGCACATTTTTTTTTAAAGATTAATTAATTAACGAATGTATTTTAATAATGTTAATTCAAATGTTTAGTATTTACAATTTGTACTAATTTATTTGGATTTTCTAAGGAAACAAGTAACACTTAACGTAATAAATTAAATTAAATTGACAAAACATATGCACGTGCCTGTTATTCACCCATGCTTAGACTGTGTCAGGGTAAACATCATTCATATGTATGGAAACATATATCAATGCAAATTTGTAATATTCATTTTTGATCATCTGAACACCCCATTAGTTCCATTGAATAACATTCTGATGATACAAGAATAAAATATTGCTTTTCTGTTAAGGTTTTTCTCCCAATGATTTCTATGTCATATCTTGGTGTTCCTGAAAAGTATACATACACATTCTCAATTACACTTACAGTAGTGTCAGGATTGCTTCTTTGTGCTATGCCACATTTGTTATCCTTCTTATAATACATTCAGAGCTTGCGATGATTACAGGTTGAAGGCTGAATTGCCCTTATACTAGTGTCAGGATTGCTTCTTTTTGTTATGCTGTATTGGATAGGTAATCCCCCATATGAGCTCCTTCTTATAATGCACTTAGATCTTGCTATGTGTATCGGCTGATGGTCCTGGACTTGCAAATACGTTGCTGTTCCACAGAGCGCCACCGATTCTGAAAGGAAGAAGTCCTGTCCGGCAATAAACTGCCAAGACCAGGGCCATCAGCCAGTAATCATATCAATGTTGATTTAGGCACCAGCAATCGGGTAAGGTATGTGAATGGAAGCACTTCAGGACACTCTGCCATCCTTCAAGTCCAAGGCATGCACCAGGCCTAGAAGCCACCCAGGGGATCATGGACCTAAGATGCTGATTTCCATGGTTTCCATGTGCTGTTGCAGGCAGCATGTCCTTTCTAATGCAGAAGGAAGTGACGATGGCCTTGACAGAAGTGAAAGTCACAGATGTTGTTTACTTCATACTCAAGCTCCCCATCAACCAACACTGGGAAAATATGTGGCATAGATCAACGAAAAGAGTCAGTATGGCCTAGCTTCAACAATATTACATGAAATTCAGGATATATGTGCCATGCAAAGGGCAACTGAAGGGGAAAGTCCACTAATGGTCATCCAAGGGAAGGGACCAAAAAGCAGACAGCAAACTATTTAGGTACAATCTGGACCAATAGGTTTACAGAAGAAAGGCAGACATTATCGCTCACTTGAAAACTGGGTTCTGGAGTACAGCAGTCTTCGCATGCCTTCAGCATGCTTTCGGTGAAGCAAGGTAGCTGTAGCCGTCACCGAGTTAGGTAAAACCGGTTCCATAGGTAGCAACTGTCACATATGGCCTCAAGAGCACACCAATGCCCAGAGATAACTCAAGCATTTTTATTGTTTGAATTCAGCAGTGGGCCTAACAGCCATTCCTCGCTCTCTAACCTAGGAAGGGACAGTCCCTATCTAACCCAGTCAGCCCTCGAACCCATACTGGTACCAGAGGTCGGTAGCCCCTAGTGTAATAACAACATTCTGAAATGTCCTAATAGTTAAAGCCTTTTCCAACTAAACTTTCTCGGGAAACAATCTAGAAGTTTCTTTCCAATGGCTTTCGCTTAAGGGTTGTGCCTTTCAGGAACCCAGGTATTTGCCTTTGCTCCCTCCTTACAAAGTTCCTCCACCATTTGATCTCACTTATCACCACTACTTTCAATCCTACTTCTACTATTCCCTCTCCACACCACTACTACGCTCTCCTTTCCAATCCCACCACTACTGCATATTCTCCAAACCACACTATTCTCCCCTCTCCACACTACTAGATATCCCCTACCCTTCTCCTACATTCACTCTCCTTTCACTTCCCCACTCACCTTCTCATTCACTCCATGCTCTCTGCTACCATGCCACTTATGCACACATTCTCCTCGTTCGTGGATGGACGTACCACGTCCTCTCACCAACCAATACCTCACCTTGCAAACTGCCTGTATAATCCTACTGCAGCTCCACAGCACTGTTCTTCCTTTGCTGGGTGTCTTAGTCCTGCTCTGCCTCCCCTGACATCACCTGAACAACCCACAACGTCCTGTCTACCAGGTCAGCCTTTATACTGCCCTCCTCCTTCCCACTGGTTATCCATCCACACTGGTTCACCAGGCCAATCTTACCCTTTTCTCCCTGACAAGGAGGTGGTGCAAACAGTAAAAATGTAAAACAGGGTCTAATTCCCACCCCTTTCTCATGTTCAGGGCCAACCGGTTTCTGCAATGGCAGCCCACAGTGGAGAGTTGTGGAGCTTAAGTCCCAGTTCATGTCAGGGATTGTTGACCTGTCTGTCTACTCATCTGATTGTGAAGCCATTTTGTGGCTCTACCCCCCAAGTAGGCACAATGTCATTGGGCAGCTATGTGTGCATGTGGTCCTCCGCTGTCTTTGGTTCATGCAGCAGCACCCCTTCACCACACTGCTGGTTGCAGTTCCACAGATCACGGAGTGCTCTCTCTTTACAATTTACAGGCTCCCGGTCACTCAGGGTAACTTCGGCTCGGCTGGTGATGGTTCGGTCTCTCGCAGGTGACACTAGGAAGTGTAGATTTTCTGAAAAAATAGAGACAGACTGGCCAGTATCATGCGAGAAAAGTATAGGGTGATTGTCAGTGGCACTGTATGCAAGCAAACTAGAACTACAACAAGGGACATGGATTGGGGCCCTCCCAACGTTCACCTTCCCCCTCCAAATCCACTATTGACAAAGCCATTTTACTGGTGTTGTCAAACAAATTAGAGTGCAATTCATAAGTAAAAAAAAGAAGATAGGACTGAAGCTTCCTGTAGTAGAGCGCGGCGTGTTGTTCAGCCAGGTCTAGTTAATCAGTCCGAACTGACTCTAGCAAATTGGTGTAGCAGCGGAGGATGTTGTGGTGCCTGGTTGATAGGTTCTCTCTGACTGTTGCTTGTGGATACTAGCCATGTCTAAGAGCTCTTTGTGTTCCATTATTGCCCATAAATTTGAAGTAAACTGGGCACCACAGCCAGAAATATGTTTTTTCGGAAATTCTGGGAAGGTCATAGAGCTTTAGAAAAAAGATTTCTGCCATCTTAGTGGCCATAGGGCATGGAAGAAAATGGTATGGTATAACTGTTAGTAACCACCATGATACACCTAGCACCTTTTGATGGAGGTAGCTCCACAATGAATTCAATGACTATTGTGTGCCACGGAAATTAAGGGATTTCTGTGAGTTGGAAGTGACCAACAGGGCACATTTGTTCAGCCTCGATCTGGGCAAAAGTGAGGCATGTCAGTGCATAGTCATTAACTTGGGTTGCCATGGCAGGGCACACGAATTGTCTTCATAAAAACCAGATCCGATCAACTGCCAAAGTTCAAGTGATGATATATAAAACCTGTCCTAGAAGAAAAGCAAACAATGCCACATTGTGATATCAGGCTTGCAAAGGAGGCCTAGGACTGTAGAATGATCATCATATCATATCACATCATATCATAAGTGTTGCCCAGGACCCGATGAAAAAAATGCAGAGTGAAGTCAGTAAGGACTTTCCTGTTGACTGTAAAGAACAAGACAGAGTATCACCTTTCCCCGTTCTGGGACCCCAAAATGTTCATAACAAGCAAATCATATTGTAGGAAGACGGTGGCCCATCTGGCTGTCAGCAGTTTCTGCACATAAGAGAGCATAAATACTGACTATTGAGATAGTCTGTATGTCCTACAACTGAGTTTCTGCCTCCCTAAAGGTGTTGTCTCCACTCCTCTGAGGCAGCTTTTTTATGGCCAACAGGTCTTTCTCAAGGATCTCATAGTTGAATTCACATGAAGCATGTTTTCTGGATAGGTAGTGTGAGAAACCTGACAGTATTCTCCCACCTACTCCCTTGGGATCTTCCATTCAGGGGGCCAGGGAAGGGCCATTGCTTTTGGATCCTGACCCCGGGGGTGGACAGGCGAGGGAGGATCACCTGAGTGGAGGGTCACGAGGGCTTTGGAGGAGGATACCCAAGGGTGAGTCATGCTATTCCCCCAGTCCCAATAATACCCCAAACCTACACTCCCTCAGCCTTCATGGGGTATTTTCAATCTAACCCCATCTCCCCCTCCCCATTTCCAACAAATACTGAGACGAGGAGGAGGCAACTAAGAGCAGTAAAGATTACCCATAGAACCAAAATGGGTAAAGTCAGGGAAACCTACTATAGAAAGTACTCAAGTTATCCCACTAATAGAGTCAGGCAGGGTCAGGCATTTAATAATGACCACTCACACCTGACTCCACTTGACTGTTTTTTCAAATATAAAAGGTGTGGTTTTTCACTAGAAGGGGAGCAAGCTGGGGGTGCTGTCCAGAGCTGAGAAGCCAATGAGCAGAGAGCAGCAGGAGTTAAAGCCTGGAGGAGGACGTTGTGCCGAGACACTGGCCTTTTGTTTGTGAGGGGCTGCAGCATGGCTAGGTAGCCGTGCCTCCAAGGAGCCGGAGTAAGGCAGCCTATATCCTACAGGTGGCGTTCAGTAAAATGCTTGTTCCCTTGGGTTGTGTGGTGGTCCCAAGGGCGTCTGAGGAGCAGATGGTGAGACCCCGACCTTAACCCTATGGATCCAGAGGAACCGCTTGTCAACGCAATGCCGCCTGGTGAGTGAGAGAGAGAAACTTGGGAGCGTGCGTTTGACTGAAGCAGAGAGGGAGAAAGACACAGTTTTAAAGCGGCAGACAGCGGAAAGTGTATTCCTTGATGGCTGATGACATTGCCAAATAACTCTATGCAGGTGACATTAAATTTTGATTTTGGGACCTTGGTGTACAGATGTTAATTCAGTAGATGGGTACAAAGTTTGTTTACATACTGAATATGTTGTTCTTCTCATGCTGGAAGCACTAAAATATTGAGGTGCATCAAGACTGATTGGTCCAAAATATCAGGAAACATCACCTCCTAGCCCATAATGTGTTTGTATACTGCTAGGGCATTGCACAACTCAAAGTCTATTACAGCAAAGACTCATAATGCCCAGTGGTGTTTTAAAGGCAGTCTTACAATTGTCTCCACACTTTATCCTCAGTAAGTGATAGGCCCTGACAAGATGTGCCAGATTAATGGCAGTCGGAACCAATCCCTCATAGTCCTATCGTTTAATTCTTTGCAGTCAATAAGGGTCCTGCATGTAGCTTCCTTTTAAGAGCAAAGTACAAATGGGCCCTGGTTGGATATACCCACCTGCGATCCCCGAGGTCTCCCCTGCTACCCATGGGGTCTCCCTTTTTTAAATTTAAGTTCCTGGGCTGTGGCCAGTGCCATGTGGCTCTTTTTTCCTGGAATGGCTGGCTTTCTTGTTCAGGCCTCCTTAAAAAAAAAAAAAACAGGGGGTTCCACAAGTGTAACACTTTGAGCAGTGACCCTAAATAAGAAAGAATAGGAATAACAAATAATTTTTCTTTCTGGAACTCTATACAATAATTGCTAGACTCATAGGTTTATTTCAGGCACACTTCAGGGGGTGAGTTCTTAAACACCTCAAGTTCACAATGCAGACAAAAACTTCCAAAAAGTATTCAGAGTATAATTAGCATCCATTTCGGACTATAGGGCTCATTATAAGCTTGCCGGTCCGGAAACAAGGGTGCCTCACCAGCACACTTCTTTCCGGATTAGCAAACTATGAGTCTGCCTGCCGGAGCCGCTGTGCCTGACAGGTCTGACCCTGCCGAGCACAGCAGCCACGGTAGGTAGACCGTTCACTTAAGCACTGGCACTGTTAGCAACAGTGCCGGTGCATCTGTGTCTCCACTCCCATAGAGTCCTATCGGACTTAATGGGAATGGGGACTTACATTTTACCGCCGCCTGACTTCCCGGGCCACCGCGCTCAGAATCTCCTGTTGGCACCGGGAAGTCAGGTGCCGGTAACATTTTACAAGTGTGGGGGCAACCTAGCGGTAGCACCGGCAGAGTTACCACCGGCCTCATAATGAGGCCCTATGTATTTTGCTTTTCGCAAGTTGCAGATATACCATGTTTTTTTCTGCCGTTGTCTATGTTACGATCATCACAAGACATTCCATCTCGCTGTTCATGGTCACTTGACAAAATCGTGTTCCTTAAAAGCTTTGTGTATTGTGTAGAAATGGTTGACCATATCACATAAAGTGGTCCTTGATTTCATTGTGCCACAATTAATGCTTTGTTGTAATGTGTCTATCTTTCCTATCTCCCTGGCATGCTGTTCAGGATGTTTGTTTCAATGTATGAGGTAACGAGTGCCCAGAGTACGGGATGCTGTGTGAGTGCGCTGCTTTCCCCCCAGCCGTATTTCCAATGCAAAGAATAGGACTGTCGGCTTAGGTACAGTTAGAAGGTTTTATTGATGTGTTCAACGGCCCGTTACCTCCATCCTACCTGATAACAGGTCCAATATTTATTTGTTGGTTTGGCCGGTCGTACCAGGCAAGTATCCATAAACAGCCTTAAAACTCAGCAATACAAACATAGACAATTTATTGGGCAGAATCGTCTTTCGGCTTCGATAGATGGATCCCGCAGTGTTCCGATCTGCATTGGCTCGGACACATCAGCTTGAGGTGATGGTGGAGGTATCAGGGGACGGGGACTGCTTGTTGACTAGGTTCTTGTCCTCATCTTTGTTTTCGACATTCATTCCGCCTGTTAGTTCAATGGTGGTCTATTTGTATCATTTGGTCCATAAAAGCCTGGACTAAAGCACCTTCTAGAATATGGACTGTTTAGTCCTCATATTCATCTCAAAGACCCCTGCGGTTTACCTTAAGCCACAACGCATTTTCTGCGCATCGGCAGACATCACTAATAGAAGTAATTATATCGTGTGAGCCTTACACAGATTGACGAGTTGTTTCTGAGCCTACGAGGTCTGGTTGGGGTATTTCTTCATGTCCAAAATGGCGTTTTCAAAATCCACAAAATTCTCCAACAAGGGACTGCAGTGCCAGTGTACTCTCAGTCAAAATGTTCAACATGCAGTATATATTTTCCAAATAAGTCTGAAAAGGTGGGGCCCAGTAAAGGAACTGGATTCAGCCATGTTTACAAAATTCAGTTCATTTCCTGGGCTCTCCGTCATACGTTGTGGTAGTGGACTGGGATGCTCTGATTTCAGCCATGGCAACTACATTACAGAGGCCAGAGCTTCCGTCCATTTTGTGTTTTCAGTCTTGAGGTTGGCACTTCGATACATGCAATTCATCTCAGAGTCCATGCATGGTGTCCATGTAATATACAGAGGTTGGTGATATGTGTCATCAAGCCCAAAGATGGGCTTGATGACATGTGTGTTGCATCCTCGGACACATTTGTGGATCCATATGATGGCATTGTAAGCCATGAGCGAAGTGTGAGAAGCCTGTCACAACCCGGAAAGATGAACACTGCCCCATCTGTTCAAAGCTAACGTCAAACTCTGGCTTAACACCAACGACTGCTAAATGCCCCAACTGCACCAAATACGCTGTACATTTATTGTAAATACGTGTAACTGTAACATATCTCACATGTAAGTCATCCGACATTGTAACATAAGAAATGTTTGATATATGTAACATATCCCACATGTAAGTCTTCCGACATTGTTACATAAGAAATACTTGATATATGATCCTGTAACATTAGAAATGTAACTTATTTATGTGCCTGTAACCTAAGATTTATTTTCTGCAAGCGCCCAGTTGCTTAACGGCCAGGTGCGCTCTATAAATAAATAAACAATACAATACAATACAATCTGGTGGCCTTGCACCATATACTGTCACCCCCGCAATTAACATGGCACACGACAGTTCTGAAGCTCTGTCAATGAGGTTTGGAAGACTTTCTTAGCTGTTAATAGGTGAAAACAGCTGAAGAATATACTTACCAAGTAGGTAGCGCTCCAAAACAGACAGATGCAATTGGTTGAGGCTGGGAGGAGACTTCATGGGCAGAGGCCCCTCAAGGAAGAAACTGGAAGTGGAGAATGTCCAAACAGAACACTGCCCAACAGGTCTAGAAGCAGAAGTGTCAGAAAGGAATGGAGAAAACAGGGCCAACAGGCAACAGAATACAGAAATTAGCAGCCAAGGCAGGGGACAAAAAGAATAAAGGCAAGAAAGGGGGAAGCAGGCATGAATAGGTTGTCATGGACCAACGTGAGTGGGATTCATTCAGAGGCAATCTTGTCTGCTTGTATCTGGCTCATATGAAATGACAGGATCCGGTCAGCGATACAGGACATGACCAAAACTCCACCAGAGGTTCCCAGCAGGGCACAATCATGGTGTTGTGGAGGCACCCACTCAGCGGTCTGCTCTGTGCAAGGGTCTTCTCCTGGGCTAACTCCAAAGCCAGGTACCACTAAGGATACAGGTGCCAGCAGTCAAGTAAGGGAGGTGATGCGTGACAGTGTGCTTTCCATGTGTGCCCGGAGCTGTTACTAAATACAATTACATATTATTATTATGAAATTTTAAAAGGATTTTGCATTGAACGTTGTGTTAGCAATTGGGCTGTAGTTTGCTGGAATGCAATACAGGTTTTTTCAAAACAGACTTGCCAAAAGCTCTTTGAAATCAAAAGAGACAATGGCCCTCATTACGACCCAGGCGGTAAGGGGTTTACGCCGGCGTAAACTTCGCCGACCCTTACCGCCTGAGTACGAGTTCCCGTAGCGCCATGGCGGATTTAACACCTGCTTTTAGCAGGTGTTAAAATCCATGGCGCTAAGGGACCTCGTTGTTAATTACGCCACCGTAATTTACGGTGGCGTAATTAACGCCTTCCCCACTCCCATTATGCCCTATGGGGCAAAAATGGGAATGGGGAAGGGTAAATGGGGATTGGGGACTTACCGCCCCGCCAAGGTCGGAATGGGGCGGTAAGTCCGCCAACCACCATGGCGGAGTTGGCAGCTTAGCGCCATGGACCATGGTGCTAATAGCACCATGGTTCTCCGCCAAGGTCGTAATGAGGGCCAATGACTTGTTCAAATATATGCATTGAGAAGAAAATTGAAAGTGAGTACGAGCCCAGGTTGCTGTGTTCTTGGATGATAGATGTTGCAGTGGCATGGATCCTCTGGCGAACCTGCTGGATTGCAACCAGTGACCACTGTTAGGACATCCTATAGCAAGAAAGAGCAGCAGGTTGTTGGTGCTAGAATAGGTGCTCTCCTCACTGCACTTTGCATTGCTGGGCTTCGTAGTCTTCTTCCTTTCTTATCCTGATGGATGTGAATTTTCCAAATTGTAATGCGACGGAGTCACGGAGCTCCAAGGATGTTGCTCGCGCTGTTAGAGAAAGAAGGGTTTTTCAACTGGTAACATTTAGAAGATTTCCTTCTGGCCATGTTGGCAGACTATGTGGTGTGCATTGAGAGATTTGTTTTGCTTCGACTCTTTCCATTCTGTGAATCTGAAGTTGTCTTTAGTAAGTCATTTGGTCCATTGGTAAGTCATTTTTTCTCCAGGTTCTCGCAAGACTTTAATTTTTGTTTTTGAGGAGATCGAGTTTGGGGTGAACGATTTGGTGATTTGCTTCTTTTGAATCTTAATTTATTAATAATGTGTTACAGTTTATGTTTAAACTTTACACATATTGATAAGTTACAAAAGAAAAAAAAAGAAAACAAAAAAAAGAAAACCACAATACTAAGTATAAAAAAATATAAAATGAACTGAAAAGTCAAACTCATGATTCTACATACTATCCTAAATAAATGATCTTTTAAACTTAATATGCTTCTTTTGAAAAAATGCGAAGGGTTTCTTTGGGGCCATAATATGGAGTGTGCTTGATATCCCATATAAAGGTTGCTAAATTGTTCTTCTGATGTCCCATCTGTTTTCCGGTTGGACAGGGGCGTGGACACTTTCAGGTTTTCAAGAAGTACTTCAGCTTAAATGATGTTGGCGGGCTTTGTTCAATGTTGATAGTTGCGGTGCTTGAGTACAGATTCTGAAAGGGACAGAGGAAGGAGGGGTGCCAGGAGGTAGCCCACGTCAAGAGCACGGGGAAGAAAGTTGTGAGATGTGTGTTACAAATCAGGCATTTCCGTGTGTATCCAGACATGTGTGTGTGTGGGGGGGATCCTCTAACTAGTTGCTTGAAGTGTAAGACATCCGGGTTTGCAGGCAGCTATTTTATGGATGTCTTGGCCTCCTTTTCCAATGAGTCTCCCAATATTGTGAGTTGTTGGTGGTATATTGAAAGGTGAGAGAGCTCACCCACCTGCTCATCTGTGAAAGAGGGCTTGCACCCGGGTGGTCTGGAGATGTGCGTTTTTTTGATTTGTCTATGGTTTAGAAATGAGATTTTAAGGGGAGTTGTACAGCAGCCCAATATATTTGCTGAACAGCCCTCTTGCATAGATAATTCTCAGTTATGTGCCTGTCAGTGCGAAATGGTAAAAAAAAAATGGATTTCTACCCCTGTTTGATGGATAGAAATGCAAGTGGGAGAGATGCGTTTTATACTGTCGCTGTGCGCAACAACAAAAAAAAATACAAGCAAAGTACTGGCCCTTTGAAGGATTTTAATGTATAACAAGATCAGCTGATGAACCCCCCCCCCCATCTAAGCTTCATGATTGGCTGTGACCATAAAACAGGCTTTTAAGCCGCCATAAAGAGCTCTTAGGATTCGTTACTTTGGTAAGAAGCGTAGAGTAAGCAGTCACCCCAAAACATGCAGTCACCCCAAAACATAAATGGGGGGCCGGGGGGTGGAAAGACACAGGGAAACTCCATCAAGCACGTGGTGGACATCCGGGTGTTTTAAAACTTGAAAACATGATCTTTTTGGTAAACACGAATTCCAGACCCAAATTCCTATTGAGATAAAGCAAAGGCAATGCATTCAGAAACTGATGGACTGACTCGGCTGCCGATGGCAACCAGCACAGGAGTAAACAAGGCAACCCGGGGAGTGGGAGCAGCGAGATAGTGCATTTGCACAACAGCCAGGCCAGGCCGAACTTGCAGGAGCTTGCAGCACCCTTGTGCTGGAGCGAGTCACAGGGGCGCAACGAAAACTACATTTCTGGGGGAGGTGCGCTAACTGCTGATGGGAGTGGCCACTTCAGAAACTGGGTGGGGCAAACTTGGAGGCTCCACCCCCTCTGTTCTACTCCAAGGGTTGTCTAGTGTGGGGCACAAGTATCAAATGGTAGATTTTAAAGCTCCATATGGCAGTGAGAATGACAAACTGATTGAATTTAAAGATTACATACACATTGAGTTGCTTGGATAATTTTAATATAATTTAAGCCCAGGTATCCGATCAGGCAGCACCCTTTAAGCAAAAGCTATCACCAGGCGACCAAGCGGATATACAGTGTGCCATTAATCCAACTTCCACGTGAGAAACAACCCATACATGTCTGTTCATTATACCATTATAGGAGAATATAAAAACATTTTCACTCTGGCTGTGCATATACATTTCCATTCTGGCTTCACTAAAATATGCCAATATTCCCACATACTCATGTTTGTTTTGCGCATTATGCTAGTAATTAAACTATAAGAACACATTAACAACCCAGTAAAAAATGTCAAGCCACAGAAAGAAATGGCTAGACTGGCTGTACCAAAACGCCATTCTAGCCACATAACATGCTTACTTTATTATGGATGTCCACTAAAATGTTATACTTAGTGAAATCCCCCTTTCCCCACTTGTCCCTCTCCCACCAACCACCAAAACCCCCACCGCCCACCCTCTACCCGCCTAGATTCAGCTCCTCGGCCCAGAACACACACACGCACACACAATTAGACATTGACGCATTTAAACATCCCATTCACCATACACTCACTCATATACATGCATACATACATGAACCCATCTCCCATATATCACACACTCATTCACACACACTCACTCATTCACACATACATTGCACATGCCTTGCACATATGCATACATACATAATGTGCTAACATGCAACACCCGTTAACACTGCTATCTTCAGAAAAAGCCTCCCACGCCTCTCTACTTAACAAAAAGCAAGTGTGCACATCAGCCCCTCCCCTCCGATGTGAGAGAACTCTTAACATTGATATCTGTTGGCTCGCATCTGTTGGGAGGGGGCTGATGTGTGCATTTCATTTGTGTAAGGCAGGCAGTGATGGACGCCTTTCCTGTAACGAGCACCTTTAAAGTTGTGCTGTGTTTGCGCAAATACATTGTTCTGCACCAACACAGTAACACTTCAAAGCCGTCGGTTTCAGGGAAGGCTTCTCACCCCTCTTTACCTTAAAAAAAAAAAAGCTATGCACAGGAGCCCTGCCCCGCAGCTCACATTTTGGGAGTGTGTAGGGGCTAGAGTGCCAGTCAGGAACCGGACAGCTGGGGGATGCTGGATTCTGAATGGCAGAGGAGGCGCTTCTCACCAAACGTAGAAACCAAATGCATACTGCTCGAGAGGAAGACATTTAATGGTAACACTTAATACACATTACTATATCAGGTGTTCATATAGCTCTTCATGTCAGATTCCTCCCACTTCTAAGCACTATAACTGTAAGCACCGTTATTATCACCCAATGTAATGGTACTCAATTTTTGACAAAGGAAGGATGAAAGGCTGAGTTGGCTCTGCCAGGAATTGGACTTGAAAAGTACCAGCCGGCCCAATGTCAGAGAGGAGCGCTTAACCCATGAGCTATTCAGCTGGTCCTGTGAGAAAACACAAAACCATTTGCCTGTCAGTCCTCATGTAACTGACTAACAGACCTAATGAAAGGAAACCATTCTGATCAGCAGGAGATAGAATCTTCTTAGAGACAAAGAAGATTATGGGGCCACGGGCTATACACATCCGGGGAGATGGGGGGCGGAAGGGGCAGGAAGTGGAGTGGAGGAAGCGGAGAGAACCGTTACCAATGCAAGAGAATGCTGCTGCCATCATGAAAGGCCTCAAACCCCAAACATGACCTCTGTGAATTCTATGGTCACTATCAATCCCTGAATTGCCTTTCTTCTTTGGGCCAGTTTATCTGATGGGCTTTTGCAACGCTTCCGACATGTTTTCAGAGATGCCATATATGCTGCATCTGCTCCACCTGCACAAACACAAAGTTGCCAACATGATACATTCCATTCTGTAGGTGCGTATACTGTCCTGGGTTTTTTCTTTGCATTCTGGGACTTGTAGTTCCACTTTTCCCCATTATAAAACTCGGACTACAATTCCCAGAATGCAAAGAAAGAACAGGGCTGGACTGCACTGGATAAGCAGCGACAGATTGGAATGGATCATGTTGGCAACTATGAAGCAACCCTGTCAATGTCCTCTTCAACCCCACAAGCAGTGTTCAGGGGATTCGCCAGTAGGTCTGGAGATCAATGCTGACACGGGTCGTGGCCTTCGTTGAACACGGGCAGAACTACTGCACTCAAGTTACAGTGAGTTTGACGGACGGCTCCATTCATGACGTAGAACGAGATGATTTAGCATTAGCTGGAGGAGAGTGGCAATAAAGATTGCACTTTCTACAGAGTATTTGTCCTGGAGATAATCAAGCATTATTACCCATTCCCTACAAGCGCCAAGCGCCCAGAAGCCCAATTTGTGGGCTGGTGTGAAGCAAGGCCGCATTATATTGCCACTGTGGAAACAGGCGATACTGCTAATAACTCACACCCAGCCAGGGCGGCCCTTTACTCACATTTTGATACAATTGAGGGTCCAAGGTACTACGAAACAATTAAACTATAGCACTTATCAATGACTGCTTGACAGCTAGTCACATAGTTGTCAACATGATCCATTCCAATCTATAAATGCGTATCCAATCCTGTTTTGTTCTTTGCATTCTGGGACGAGTTTTACAATGGGAAAATGGAACTACAAGTTCCGGAATGCAATGAAAAAACCAGGACTGGATACAGGCATACAGAATGGAATGAATCATGTTGCCAACTATGCATGGGTCACCCATAGCCTGTATCCACTATGGGCAAAGGGCAGGGGGGTGGCACGGGTAGGCAAGAGGATGCAGGTGGCAGTGGGGGCTTGAAGAAGGCAGAGGCGGAAGGTGCGTCAGGTCAAGGTATGAGGAAACGGGTAGAGTGCTCGGTAACTTGAGCAGTGTGTGGAATGGCCTTCAGGATGCAAGGCCACACTGGCAACTGTTGCCTAGAACGCTTGCATATGGATCGTTTCACAGGATTCTGACGCCACACTCATGGAGTTAACTTAGCATTATTGAACATTGGAGCCATCACTATTGTGGAATACTTGCCCGGCAAGGTTTGTGGTCCTGTGCCAAATGTGTTGAATTATTTCTTGTATGGTAATTGTGTCATGGCACGGCACCAGGCTATCATTACACCTCCTATTAGCACGATATGCTCAAAATAAAACATTGAACAGGATATGCTAAGAGTATGGCTCCACTGTGTGAAGGATTCAGAGGTGTACTGGTGTTGCAGAGATGGACTCTGAGGTGGTGCAGGAGACATGCTTCAACAGATTATGGATGTGAGGCCATGAGGAGCTTGGGCTGCCAGTGCTGCGCTTATCCTGGATCTGGACCAATGGTGTTGCTACTACGTGTGTCGTGTTCAGCATTGCTGCCCTTTAGCCACTGGGACTGCATGTTGTGGTGCTACAGAGATGGACTCTAAGGTGTTGCAGGAGACATGCTGCAACAGATTATGGATGTGAGGCCATGTGGAGCTTGGGTGGCCAGTGCTGCGCCTATCCTGGATCTGGAGCAATGGTGTTGCTTCTACGTGTGTCGTGTTCAGCATGGCTGCCCTTTAGCCACTGGGACTGAATGTTGTGGTGCTGCAGATATAGACTGTGAGGAGGTGCAGGAGACATGCTGCAACAGATTATGGATGTGAGGCCATGGGGAGCTTGGGTGGCCAGTACTGCGCTTATACTGGATCCGGAGCGATGGTTTTGCTACTGCTTGTGTCGTGTTCAACACTGCTGCCCTTTAGCCGCTGGTAGTGCATGTTGTGGTGCTGCATAGATTGGCTGTGAAGAGGTGCAGGAGACATGCTGGAACAGATATGGATGTGAGGCCATGATGAGCTTGGCCGGCCAGTGCTGTGCCTGCGCGTATCCTGGAACCAGAGCAATGGTGTTGCTACTGCATGTGTTGCGTTCAGCATTGCTGCCCTTTAGCCGCTGGGACTGCATGTTGAGGTGTTACAGAGATGGACTGTGAAGTGGTGCAGGAGACATGCTGCAACAGGTTATGGATGTGAGGCCATGATGAGCTTGGGTGGCTGGTACTGCGCTTATACTGGATCCGGAGCGATGGTGTTGCTACTGCGTGTGTCGTGTTCAGCATTGCTGCGCTTTAGCCACTGGGACTGCATGTTGTGGTGCTGCAGAGATGGACTGTGAGGTGGTGCAGGAGACATGCTGCAACAGATTATGGATGTGAGGCCATGATGAGCTTGGCCGGCCAGTGCTGTGCCTGCGCGTATCCTGGAAGCAGAGCGATGGTGTTGCTACTGCGTGTGTCGTGTTCAGCATTGCTGCGCTTTAGCCACTGGGACTGCATGTTGTGGTGCTGCAGAGATGGACTGTGAGGTGGTGCAGGAGACATGCTGCATCAGGGTATGGATGCGAGGCCATGGAGAGCTTGGGTGGCCGGTACTGCGCTTATACTGGATCCGGAGCGATGGTGTTGCTACTGCATGTGTCGTGTTCAGCATTGCTGCACTTTAGCCACTGGGACTGCATGTTGTGGTGCTGCAGAGATGCACTGTGAGGTGGTGAAGGAGACATGCTGCAACAGGGTATGGATGTGAGGCCATGGGGAGCTTGGGTAGCCGGTACTGCGCTTATACTGGATCCGGAGCAATGGTGTTGCTACTGCGTGTGTCATGTTCAGCATTGTTGCACTTTAGCCACTGGGACTGCATGTTGTGGTGCTGCAGAGATGCACTGTGAGGTGGTGAAGGAGACATGCTGCAACAGGGTATGGATGTGAGGCCATGGGGAGCTTGGGTGGCCAGTGCTGTGCTTATCCTGGATCCGGAGCGATGGTGTTGCTTCTGCGTGTGTCGTGTTCAGCACTGCTGCCTTTTAGCCGCTGGGACTGCATGTTGTGGTGTTACAGAGATGGACTGTGAGGTGGTGCAGGAGACATGCTGAAACAGGTTATGGATGTGAGGCCATGATGAGCTTGGGCAGCCAGTGCTGTGCCTGCGCGTATCCTGGATCCAGAGCGATGGTGTTGCTACTGTGTGTGTCGTGTTCAGCACGGCTGCCTTTTAGCCGCTGGGACTGCATGTTGTGGTGTTACAGAGATGGACTGTGAGGTGGTGCAGGAGACATGCTGCAACAGGTTATGGATTTAAGGCCACGAGGAGCTTGGGTGGCCAGTGCTGCACTTATCCTGGATCTGAACCGATGGTGTTGCTACTGCATGTGTCGTGTTCGGCACTGCTGCCCTCTAGCTGCACCCTGCCGCAGCTGTGAGCAGCGTGCCTCCTGCAAGGAGATGTTTTGCCGGGCAACAGGAACTTGGTAGTGAGGAGCTGGAGATGCCATGCTGCGCCCTCACCTGAAATGGAGCCCGGTGAAGCAGAGCTTGTGCCATGCCTAAACGATGGCCAATGATATGGGTTTCGGACCTTTTCAAGCATGTAATATACGTTTGGGAGGATCATTGAAGACAAGTAACAGAGCACGAATCTAACTGACTTTAATAGAAGTGATTTGTGAAATATTAGTCATAGGGCAGGACAGTGGATGTGAGATACCAACAGGTACTTTATTGTTCTTTTTTATATGACTTGAATACATCAATTTATGGCCCTTCAGGTGATACCTTGGGAAAACAGCAGGCCCGGCTCCAGCAGGGGGACAGGGGGGCCAGGCCCCCCCAAGGCCACCCTCTGGCCCCCGTAGAAAGGATGCCAAGCCACTGGGACCCAAGGGAGTAGGAGGGTGGGGGTGAATGTCATTCTAAATATGCAATACCAACCTCAGACATTATTCTGAGAAGCTGCACTGCAGCAGGCCTGGCCAGGATGTGTTTGCTTGCCCCAGACAATGATTTATGCCATGAAAGCACAAATGACCAGGCAGATGACGGGCCATTCACATCTCCAAGTGAGGTAGCACACTTATTGAAGCAGGCGGCCTATCACTATTTTCTCAAACCTAAAATCCAATTTTGGTTTCTGTGATTTAAATTATGTTTGTTTTGTGGGACTATAGCTTTTTTTCACATCATGCTTAATAAAATGGTTAACTATATCAAACAATAAATGACAGGTGATTTGCTCGAACACAGATTTTTGCAGAAGGTGCATCACCTGACTGGGGGCCCTTACAAATGTCATTCAAAGAATATATTATGTTGCATTAATTGCTTGAGTACAATTGAAAAGATAAGGTTGGTAGTAACACACATTTAATTCTGGAGGGGAGAGTGTAGTAAAATCAAAAAGTGATAGATGCAAGGGTTTGAATTCAACATTACCACTATTGTTGCTTTGCACAACATTCCATGCCATATTTCTGTAGTATGTCTGTGCCATTACAGGAGGGGGCAAGCCATTAGCCAATGACTCTTGGTTCTGCCACCAAAAGGTGCAGTTCAATCTGAATTGCTAGGCCATGTTTCCTCTCCACTGGAACACAAGCAACCACATGCATTTTTAGGCCTTGTGGTCTAACAGTTTAGGAATGGCTTCTCATGTTAGTGACAGGGCCACGGTTGATTTGCAAACAATGGAATGGAAGTTTGGCCAGAGCAATGCCAGTGGTTATAAGTGATTCAAATACTTCTGCCTTATTAGATGCAAGCAAGAACTCATGCAGTGCAAGATAAGTGGAAGATAGGGTGGAGATTATTGTGTGAGGAGAAACACACATCCGTTGGGTGTGTAGGGTAATTTACCCACCCAGTGACTAGCCAGGGCTATGTTAAATCCTATGGCATTACTACCATCCACCTGCCCCTCGCCACCAAAACGTCATCTTTCTGGAACTCTTTGAGCTAGCGCTATCACAAAGTAACACACAACGTGTTGCTGTATAGGGCCTTCCAGTGTTATATCTAAGCATTCGTTTGAGTGTTTAATTACTTCATTGCCTGTGCAAATGAGCTCCGCGTGTAATAAAAATATCTTAATGTGTTTTTTCAGCCAGTTGATTTTATAAGCAATATCTTTGTCAATGCCTCTGTTCGTTGCACTGAAATCCTGTCTTAAACAAGCAATCACAAATCCAACAGTGTTGGCTTGTGCATAGGTACTAGACATACATTTGCCAGCCATGCCATTATATGCCCAGACACTCACTCCATGTTCCAGCTGTTCCCCTCTTATATGCTGGGTGGTACCCTTAAATTCCTGGCAAAAGCCAACCCATGTTTAATCAAAAGCCCAAGCTGTTGGCTGTGCCAATGCATGTTGACTTCAGTTTGTCCCCTTAAGTGAACGTGTATATGCCCAGATGTGGGTGTCTTGCTTGCTACGCCAAGGAAGTCAAGCTGCACCTGACTGAGTTGGTCCAACTAGGCACTAACTGAAAATGATAAGGCTAGGATGGCAAGTATGGACCAGTTTCAGATATTCTCATGTGTACTTACTTACCAGTGGGGATCCGACATAAATAGAATGTATGTGTGTCTGTGTAGAAGCCAATTCTACTCTGCCACAACGTTTCATGATGGAAACTGATAAGCACTCACTTGATAACCTCATACATTTTGATTAACTTAACATAGTTTGCATTCAAACAGAATACATCATGTGTATTGTGGGTCTTGTTTGGAAAGTATGATGTCATTCCTGGGTGCTGGGTGTTAGGCAGTGCCGGAAATGAAACATGAACACCTGTAAAATAAAACATGAGAAAAGCGTTTCATATATTGTTGAGGGCAAAGTATAAAAGGTGTACATCTTTTTAAACTAAAAAGCAATATTGAAATATTTCCTGAAGAGTGCAATCAGAGGTGGATTTAACATTTGGACCTGGGACAAATGCCCATGCCCCCCTGCTGTGCCTCTCTCCCCCAAATACAAACAGCCAGGGCTGCACAGGCCCTCCCAGTCAGGTCTTATCTTTTCAATGTGTCTCAGAGGCAGATTATTTCAACAGGAAGCGATTAGATATGAAAAAAGGTAACCGGCAGTGACCATTGCTATGGCGCTATTTTCTTTAAATTAAATAGGGTTGTAACAAGCTATTTAAGTGTGATTGTTGGGTGATTGGAAATTAAGGGGATACAGAACAACCCGTGTGAAACAATGACCTTGTCATGAAATTTATTTCACTTTGTGTCTGATGAGGTTTTGTGTAAATTCTCATTAATTTCTATGCTCGAGCTTGTAGGCTTCTGAAGAGGGAAAATCGAGATCAAACCCATGCCCCCTCACCCCAGGCGCATATACAGAAGAACAGCAGGAAGAACAAGGTGCGCATTTATCATTTGAACCAGGCCCCAGCGCACCCATGGGTGACAAATATGCTGAAACACACCCACTTCACCAACAGTGCAACTTCCATGCTACATTAGAATCAATGCTGCAATATCAGAATCTACAAACACAAAAATCCCTGTTTAAAGGCTTGCAAATGCCTTTATGAATTAACATGGTCTAATTGCACAGTGTAAAGCCATGTTTCAGGAAAATTACAGCCTAGTTAATTTCTCTCACTGAACACTGGCTGCAGAAGCCTTCAGCAATGCTCCTCGCAAAACCCACGAGCTGCCAAGGTCGCACATTTAAGATAAGATTGCTTTCTGCAGACAAACATTTTTAATTCTCCACAAATGCGAATAAACCACGGCAACCCAGTGTGTTTTTTTCTTTTCTTTCTGGGAAAGAAAGACATTTTCGCAAAGACTCCCACAACATTTGAAACATAATTGTAACAAGAATGGCTCAGCCTAGCCAATCAGCGCACAGAGCCCATGTGCGAACTGCTTGCTTCAGCTAAAAAGTTATGGGAACAAGGTCATATTGTAACAAGTTAGAATTAGGAAATGGGGGGCTGGCACAGCTAAACCAACCCACTGACGCAGAAGGCTAACATCCAATTGTCAGGCTCTCTATAAGGGCTACATAGGTAATCTATCACTTAGCAGCCAATAGCAGGAGGAGATAGGTTTCTGGGAGCTGATCCAATTCTGTGAGGTCAGCCTGCAGTGTGATTACAAAGCTGGCTTGCAAGCCAGCCCCGGGGGAGACGGCGCCTGAACTCTCGATGTGCACGATGCTCTGTGTGTTTTTTTCTTTTTTGCTGCCCAGAAATAAACGCAGTTTGGAACATGCTGCTGCCTGCTTGGGACTCTGTTGCATTTCTGGGGGCCATATGGGAGGTGTTGGGGTCTCCCATAGATGGTGAGGGTATGGCTGCTGGCCCCCCACAGCCCTGGTGGGGGTCCACCTTCTCCCCAACAAGTTGGTGCCCTCTGTGAGGCTCATTGCTCATTGTAACATTGGTGAATGAGCACTGCCTGCGCAAGCCCTGCGTTGAACTGCACTCCCTGCCGCCGACTCAAGGAAGCTGTGCAACCCTCGCCTGCACCTGAAGACCACCGGAAAACGCGTAACCGGCTAAAGGCATCGGGGGCCACTTGGAAATACCCCGCTTGAGGGCAGGTGAGAGCCCTGCAGGAGAAGGGGTCCGGTGAAGCGCCTTGAGGGTGTGTCCAGCAGCAGAGCAAGTGCCAGTGCAGCATAGGAAATGTAAGTCAACCAGCAACATGGGCTTTGAGGGGGGGAAATGTTTAAAGTATTATGATGCATTGTTGATCAGTATGTTGCAGAAATGTTAAGTTCTTTTGTTTGGGTAGAAACTGGGGGAGGCATTGTAAATTGGGTGGTGGGTGATTGTACACTGTCGCAAAATTCAGCGAATTGGTGGTGATCGGCACATGAATTGTAGTTGGGACTGGGGCGGTGGCAGTGGTCCCTTCTTGTGTTTTTGAGCCTATTGGGTGGGGTAGTGACTCCCCACATATAGGACAGGAGTGCTGCGCTGGTTGGTCTGGATGGCGATTTCATGTACGGGTGTCTGGATTTCCTATGAATTGACGTTATAGATCAATGAGTAGATGAGGTTCCCTGCTAATTGAGCGTTTTAGTTCAGTGAGTGGATGATGTTTCCCCGCAGGAGGTAGCTAGATTGTTCCCGAGTGTGGAAGATAGTTGGCTGGTTAAGGTCCCCTGGTAAGGAACGTATCACACGTGAGGCGACGCAGCGTGTGCAGTCCAATTATAAGAGTTTTTATTGTGGTTTACCTTGTTCCAGTTGAGACAGGAAGACAGCTGTGGGGATTGTGGGGTTTTATTTTGGGATTTTTGTGGGGTTGGGAGAAATGGGTTATTGTTCTGTGTATGCACATTTGTCTGTTCATTTGCACCGTGTTTTTAGTTTGGGGACGTCACCTTCAGATTGATGCATAGGACACAGAGTTTTGATGGTGAGGAGATAGTGGTGTGGTTTTGGATTTGGAGAATAGGTGACCCAGAGGCGGTGTGTGGAAGACACATGCGAAAGATTGTGGGGGTGTGCCGGAGAAGGCAATGGTTTGGTGAAGATGGGCTGCGCGTGGAGTGCACTGGCTAAGGTGCGGAGCCAAGAAGGCTCACAGAAGTTGAAAAATGTTCAATTATCTTCTAGCTTTTGCTCCCTGAACAGCGGACTATCGAAATTTTCAAATTGAATAGAGGTAAAATGTATCACACAATACAGAAATGACTCCCCTTCACCTGTTGTGTAGCACACAGCTTCCATGCCGAAATAAGTCAGTAAACCATAGTATGCAAAGATTCAAAAGTACTGAAGGTAAATTAAAAAAGACCATGGCTGCTCATAGGCGGCTTCTCCAGAAGCGTGCAGCAATCGCTAAGGACACACATACTCAGCACTTACACGGGAATAGCTTTAAAAGCACATGGCTACAGTTGAACTGTGTGCATAAAGGAAAGGGAAGATGCGAGGGGTCAGCTGATGCTGAACCAGCACGAGCAGAGGGAAGAGGGGACTCACCCTTCTGAACCTCCGTGAGTGTAATATTTGATGACACAGATGGTAAGCAAGGAATGCATTGCATGAGAGAACTGAAAACAGCAGAAGGACATTTAAATACCACACACACACGCGCACAATCACAATACACTAAAGCGAACAAACAGGAAGGTGCAGAACAACCCACTAGCAGCTCAGGAGTGAGCAAGGGAGAGATGCAGTGAATGGAAGCAGCTTGAAGGCACAGGTACAGAGGAATTAAATTTAAAGGGAAGATCACGGGGGAGGTGCAAGGAGTAACAATAGCAACAGAGAGGGGGAACTGGAAAGGGAAGAAAGGGATTGGAGGAGGAGAGAAGGACTGAACGAGACAGCACAGCCAAACATGATAGAGGATCAGTAAGGGGTGGTGCAGCATGCATGGGGTTATGGAAGGGAGGAAGGAAGGATAACGCGCTAGACATTGACTGTGTGCATTGTAGATTGTGGCAAGAGAAGACGGTTAATAAATAAATAAAACGGCAGGGGCAGAGAAAGGCAGATGAGGACAAGTAGGCACAAAATAAATTATTAAAGTATGCAATGGGAGGGGAAGTTAAAAACAGCCTCAACACACATGCACAAGAATCACAATAGCAGTATCAACAACCACCACAATATGCACCGCCCATGTGGGGAGAATACATGGGGCAGGAGGGGATCATTTCAGCAGACACCACAAGCACCAGGGTAACTGTGAGGTGGTGCAGGAGACATGCTGCAACAGGTTATGGATTTAAGGCCACGAGGAGCTTGGGTGGCCAGTGCTGCACTTATCCTGGATCTGGACCGATGGTGTTGCTACTGCATGTGTCGTGTTCGGCACTGCTGCCCTCTAGCTGCACCCTGCCGCAGCTGTGAGCAGCGTGCCTCCTGCAGGGAGATGTTTTGCCGGGCAACAGGAACTTGGTAGTGAGGAGCTGGAGATGCCATGCTGCGCCCTCACCTGAGATGGAGCCCGGTGAAGCTGAGCTTGTGCCATGCCTAAACGATGGCCAATGATATGGGTTTCGGACCTTTTCAAGCATGTAATATACGTTTGGGAGGATCATTGAAGACAAGTAACAGAGCACGAATCTAACTGACTTTAATAGAAGTGATTTGTGAAATATTAGTCATAGGGCAGGTCAGTGGATGTGAGGTACCAACAGGTACTTTATTGTTCTTTTTTTATATGACTTGAATACATCCATTTATGGCCCTTCAGGTGATACCTTGGGAAAACAGCAGGCCCGGCTCCAGCAGGGGGGAAGGGGGGCCAGGCCCCCCAAGGCCAATCTCTGGCCCCCCTAGAAAGGATGCCATGCCACTGGGACCCAAAGGAGTAGGAGGGTGGGGGTGAATGTCATTCTAAATATGCAATACCAACCTTACACATCATTCTGAGAAGCTGAACTGCAGCAGGCCCGGCCAGGATTTATTTGCTTGCCCCAGACAATGATTTATGCCATGAAAGCACAAATGACCAAGCAGATGAAGGGCCATTCACATCTCCAAGTGAGGTAGCACACTTATTGAAGCAGGCGGCCTATCACTATTTTCTCAAACCTAAAATCCAATTTTGGTTTCTGTGATTTAAATTATGTTTACGTTTTGTGGGACTATAGCTTTTTTTCACATCATGCTTCATAAAATGGTTAACAATATCAAACAATAAATGACAGGTGATTTGCTCGAACACAGATTTTTGCAGAAGGTGCATCACCTGACTGGGGGCCCTTACAAATGTCATTCAAAGAATATATTATGTTGCATTAATTGCTTGAGTACAATTGAAAAGATAAGGTTGGTAGTAACACACATTTAATTCTGGAGGGGAGAGTGTAGTAAAATCAAAAAGTGATAGATGCAAGGGTTTGAATTCAACATTACCACCATTGTTGCTTTGCGCAACATTCCATGCCATATTTCTGTAGTATGTCTGTGCCATTACAGGAGGGGACAAGCCATTAGCCAATGACTCTTGGTTCTGCCACCAAAAGGTGCAGTTCAATCTGAATTGCTAGGCCATGTTTCCTCTCCACCGGAACACAAGCAACCACATGCATTTTTAGGCCTTGTGGTCTAGCAGTTTAGGAATGGCTTCTCATGTTAGTGACAGGGCCACGGTTGATTTGCAAACAATGGAATGGAAGTTTGGCCAGAGCAATGCCAGTGGTTATAAGTGATTCAGAGACTTCTGCCTTATTAGATGCAAGCCAGAACTCATGCAGTGCAAGATAAGTGGAAGATAGGGTGGAGATTATTGTGTGAGGAGAAACACACATCCGTTGGGTGTGTAGGGTAATTTACCCACCCAGTGACTTACCAGGGCTATGTTAAATCCTATGGCATTACCACCATCTACCTGCCCCTCGCCACCAAAACGTCATCTTTCTGGAACTCTTTGAGCTAGCTCTATCACAAAGTAACACACAATGTGTTGCTGTATAGGGCCTTCCAGTGTTATATCTAAGCATTCTTTTGAGTGTTTAATTACTTAATTGCCGGTGCAAATGAGCTCCGTGTGTAATAAAAATAACTTAATGTGTTTTTTCAGCCAGCTGATTTTATAAGCAATATCTTTGTCAATGCCTCTGTTCGTTGCGCTGAAATCCTGTCTTAAACAAGCAATCGCAAATCCAACATTGTTGGCTTGTGCATAGGTATTAGACATACATTTGCCAGCTATGCCATTATATGCCCAGACACTCACACCATGTTCCAGCTGTTCCCCTTTTATGTGCTGGGTGGTACCCTTAAGTTCCTAGCAAAAGCCAACCCATGTTTAATCAAAAGTCCAAGCTGTTGGCTGTGCCAATGCATGTTGACTTCAGTTTGCCCCCTTAAGTGAACGTGTAATATGCCCAGATGTGGGTGTCTTGCTTGCTACTCCAAGGAAGTCAAGCTGCACCTGACTGAGTTGGTCCAACTAGGCCCTAACTGAAAATGATAAGGCTAGGATGGCAAGTATGGACCAGTTTCAGATATTCTCATGTGTACTTACTTACCAGTGGGGATCCGACATAAATAGAATGTATGTGTGTCTGTGTAGAAGCCAATTCTACTCTGCCAGAACGTTTCATGATGGAAACTGATAAGCACTCACTTGATAACCTCATACATTTTGATTAACTTAACATAGTTTGCATTCAAACAGAATACATCATGTGTATTGTGGGTCTTGTTTGGAAAGGATGATGTCATTCCTGGGTGCTGGGTGTTAGGCAGTGCCAGAAATGAAACATGAACACCTGTAAAATAAAACATGAGAAAAGCGTTTCATATATTGTTGAGGGCAAAGTATAAAAGGTGTACATCTTTTTAAACTAAAAAGCAATATTGAAATATTTCCTGAAGAGTGCAATCAGAGGTGGATTTAACATTTGGACCTGGGACAAATGCCCATGCCCCCCTGCTCTGCCTCTCTCCCCCAAATACAAACAGCCAGAGCTGCACAGGCCCTCCCAGTCAGGTCTTATCTTTTCAATGTGTCTCAGAGGCAGATTATTTCAACAGGAAGCGATTAGATATGAAAAAAGGTAACCAGCAGTGACCATTGCTATGGCGCTATTTTCTTTAAATTATATAGGGTTGTAACAAGCTATTTAAGTGTGATTGTTGGGTGATTGGAAATTAAGGGGATACAGAACAACCCGTGTGAAACAATGACCTTGTTATGAAATTTATTTCACTTTGTGTCTGATGAGGTTTTGTGTAAATTCTCATTAATTTCTATGCTCGAGCTTGTAGGCTTCCATTCACGATGGGGAAAATAAAGCTACAATCATAGGGGGCTTTTTCCAAGTCAAGCAGAGTGGAAAAAGTGGTGCTAAATGCATTTATTGACACACTTTCTATGAGCTGCAGGATTTTGTATGATTTGTCAGGCGAAGCTGGAGAACAGATCAGACTTAACAAGGTCCAACTGCCAAATCCGATTGGTTTTCCACCAGCACATGTTTTTATTTTGTCAGAAAAACAATAGATTCCTATGGGGTACACCTGCCTTTTATACCTGGTAAAAGCAGGCAGATTCCAAAGGAATCCATTGTGGATGGCTCTCACAATCATTAATTGTGGAAGTGATTTAGACTTTTCCAGACACGTAGTGGAAAAGTGAAGAGCAAAGATGATTTTCACCTGTGTTTTACCCTTTACTTTTCCAGTACTTGATGGAAACAATAACATTAATGAATGGCCCCTTTGGCAAAAAGTGCAAATAGGAGTTGTCCCCACCTGTGCAATTTAGGATGAAAACGAAATCCCCCCCCTTACAATTTTCATCCACACATTTCTATAATGATGAATATGAATACATTGTCATGTTGATTTATCATCTGACTTGTGCATTTTTTAAATAATGTGGCTCAAATCGAGTATTATTTTAGGTATTCAAAACCAAACTTCAACACATATTTGTACCAACTTGAGCTTGGAAGATGCATGGTCAAGGATCTAAATGTCAGGCTAGGTTCAAAGTCTGGCTTTACCGCTTAACCGAAGTGTGTGATCCTGGACAAATCATTTAATTTCTCTATGCCTTACCTGATAAAATTAAGTGCCCCTAGAAGTGCTTCAGGTTGCATTATAAGCTATTCCAAAAAGCCTCACTCATGGTTTAATAGTTGGGCCGCGCTGGCATTACGACCCACCAAGAACACACACATCTTTCTTTGAAAATATCAGGCCACATTTATTGAACACAATTGTGTCATTCAATATCAAATTAAAGTAAACACATCAAACAAAAAAGCTGTCATGGACAATTGCTTATTATAACCAGTATGTAAACAGTATATACCAGACAATGATGTACAGGGGCATGGTTGGGGAGCAATGCCCTCTCCTCCCTACCCCACCCCACCAGGACTGATACCAAGAGGCTGGAAACCCCTCAACCTCCTGATGCAGCTCTCCCAGCCACAGCACTCTCTCCTACATGCTAGCACTCCCTTGGACCCTCAATTTAATTAAAATGTGCTGCAAAAATGCAACACAAAATCAAAGGTGTTTAAAATGTAATTTAGTAAGAAACACAATCTCCTATTCCTTGCTTCAGTATTCCAAAGGTGTGGGTGTCCATCTTTCACAACAAGATGGAGGGACCACAAGCACCTCCTTCGGGGCCTGCTGGGAGTAGCCACAGTGTTTAGGAAGGTATTGTTGGGTGAACACCATCTGAGATGGTACAAGGACTGCTCGGCACTCTCAGAGCAGGAGGAGGCATCACCCTCGATTCTCCCCAGCCAGGCCAATAAAGGTATCCTGGGGGCTGGTGGGAGTAGACGCAGGAGTCAAGTCCTAAAAAAAGAAGTGGGGGGACTCATTAGCATAGCTACAGGGAGTGATGTCACAGGAAGTGGTGGCGTCACAGGAAGTTGTGTGGCTAGAAGTGACATCACAGGAAGTGACATAAATTGCATTGTGCGCTTGTTCAAGGGTACTGTACAGATGTGGTCACAGGAAACTTAATTTCCCATGGTGCATCCAAGCCCACAGAAAACAGTTGACACAGACTCTGTTCTTTTTCACCCAAACTCCCACTCCTCCCTCAACCATGGCATTATTTGTTATATGAAAAACAAAAACTACACGTCAGTGGGGACAGCAGAAGAGAGAAGGCAGGAAAGCGGAAGAGACAATATGAACTGGTTAATGAAAGAAGGGCGAGCATAGAGGGACACTGGCAGTTAAAGAATGGATGGCGCGGGGTGAATGTGTAACAGACAAGGAGAAGTAAGGAGGCTGATAGTGTTTGTGACAAGTGAATAGACAACTTGCTGGGGGCTGTGACAGCAGTACACGCATAATGCCCACCCTAAAACTGCATCATTTGAAGCATAACCAGGGCCATCACACCAAAGACTGCCTGTAACTGTTCTGACCCATCAGTTTTGACATTGCCGACACACCCGCCTGATATTACCAGAAATTAGCCTGCATAATCCTAGACGGCAGCCTGACACCTTCCCAGCCCAGCACAGTAGCATGACTGCCCCCTTATTAGCCTGCTATATCAATCAACCACATCAGTATGGCATTGGTTCGATATATCAGCCTAACACATTGGAATACACTTTATCGCTACTGCCCACATGCCAACAAGACACGGTCCAATACAGTGGCCCAACACACCAACCTGCCGTGCCTCAACACACAGGTGCACACTACCACCCCTAACATTGAGTGTCTCGTGTTCGTCCCCTACTAATGCAGAGCTTATGAACTTCCTGCCGTTTCTTCCCTTCATCACCTCTAAACCCACCACTTTTTTCAACAGTTTCCATATTTGCATACTTCAGCTTATTGCAGGGGTCTCATGCTGCACCATAGAAGCATGGAGAGCCCACCCAGACCTCTTTATTTCTAGTATTGAAATGGTGGTCCTGCATTTACAATTTAAGTGAACACTCAAAACCTACTAGTACTAGAATGCAAAGCATAACACCAGGACTGGGTGAACCACCCACGGAGGACATGGGACCACTTGTGATCTCCCAACTCATAGAAGACTTAAACAGCGTATCTTTCGAGGGGATTGTTTGAAAGACATGTGGAACGTATGGAGCAGTGGGGGTTCTTATTTACAAAACGGCAGCTGTCAAAAGCTCAATGTAATCGAAAAACAAACGAAAATGGGTTTATGATAGAGCAAAGAAGATTGTGCATGACTGCAACTCCCAGGAGACATTAGTTTGTTACATGAAAAACAAGGACTACACGTACACAATGATATGCTTACCGTAAATTGGAATATAATGTGCAAAGCGTCAAGCATATAAATGGTCCCTTTTAATAACATTCATAATATTTTGAGTCATATGCAGGTCGCACTGTTGGTAAAAATGGCAAGTATGATGTCACATGTACCAGGTAAGATTCCTCACTTTGGCTATTACCAGGTTGAGCGAGGCCACCATTCCATCCTTGAACCTTAGCGAAATGAAAAGCATGGAAAACTAGTCACACAGCGTAATGTTGATGGGTCCTCTTCTTTAACATGGCGCTAAATGGAAACCCAGTACTACGAGCAAAATGGAATACGGCGTGGAAAGAAGAGATGCAATGGACCGCAGAACAAGATTAAGAGAGATACTCTGCTCATCTGGCACAGTGGTGTATTGCCAGGCCTGTGAACTGGGCAACCGTGGTTTGAGTTCCGAGGATGGCAAAAATTCTAATTTAAAGAAAAACAGTCAACGTTTTTAATTTTAGAGACAGTCTCTAAAATACCAAGGGGGACGGTGTCCACCCTCTGAAAAAGGTGGGTCTACACGTCCACCCGCGTGTTCCTTCGACTTGAGCCCTGGAGTGGGAAGTGTATGGAGTGGTGGTTATGGGAGCTGAAGGAAGGTGATTGGGGGGCTGAAAGGTGAAGGGTGATCAGATATATTAGAAAGGAGAGAGCGGAAGGGAAGATAGGTAGATTGATGGTGAAACAACATTTTCCTTGCTTCTTCTTTTGTTCAGTACTTTTGTTTTATAGAGGGGTGTACATTTCTATTCTATTCTAGTGTATTTTTTTATAGCGCCCACTAACACGTAGGCCTCGAAGCGCTCAGATCTGGGAAGAATTATCTTTCTGGATCCCGGATCTGGGAAATATGGATCAATGTGTCCCACACCCTATGGAATTTGAGCCCCCCTGATCACAAACCTGGCCCACCCAGATGAAAATTCCTGGAACCAGGCCTGGAAAACAGCGATGTGTACCCCTCCTCGCCTCGCATGAGCACGTCCTGATTAGCCGTCCGTCATTAACATCCACCAACCTCCCATTAGCCTACTGTATGACTGTCCTCTCGCATGTCCCTCAAGTTGGCAGTCAGTCCAAATATAATGTCTGGCAATGCAGCCTATTCTGGCATTAGGTGCGCCAGAGTGTGATTTGCTGGAAAAATAAACAAGCAGGACTTCATTAAATATCTTCTTTTCACGTTTTTGATTGCATTTTATCTGTGCTAATAAAGAAATGATGGATTAAATTTGCAGTTGCAGTTTACTATTTTAAAATGCCCAGATGTTACTGGTGACCTTTTGCTCCCTTTGTAATGTGGCTTCCTCAGCTCGGTGCTCTACCAAGACAAAAGGAGGCTCTGCACATTCATGTTCCCAGATCTGAGGGATGGTCTGGTTTCACATCCTGTTATGAGCAGTGGACGCCTTAAGCGGTTTTGAAAGTATACGCTTCTGCTCCTCTCTGTTCTCTAAAAGTCGAAATCAGTTAAAGAGAATGCAATGCGTTCATGACATTGCCTGGAATTCTTCATTGAAAAGGTCTTGGCTAGGTTACATAAATTGCTCTAGTGGTTGGCAGGGGCCGAAGTGAGCAGGGACTAACAGGCACCAAGTGCCACTAGGTTTACTCTCAGGAGCTGCTTTCTAACACTGGTGTGAGGGGAGTGCAGGAAGAGCCGTCTTTACTTTCTGTCTCATTATGGGGAGTGGAGAAACTCATATTGACTAGTTTTTGATTCTTTTGTGTTCTTCTCACAAAGCTCATCTGAAACATGGGGGCCAAAGCATGCAGCTTACAACTCTTGGATCGGTGAATCCTTCTGACAATATTGTTTAAACCCCTTAAACAATTTATTGTGTATTGTGGCGGGTCAGAAGAAGGAGTCAGACACTCGGAAAACACGGTTCAGGTTCTTTAATGAAATTAAAAGTAGAAGGCCTAACTTTCCCTATGACTAAAGGAAATATCTTGCCTAGCTAAAGAAAGTAAAGGTGCTTGCCCGGAGTCTTAAGTCAAAAGAAAATGCACCCTCAGCCCAAAATACCCCACCTGGCCCTGCCACTAATGTTAACTAACTTAAACAAACATACTGATTTGTTTTTGCCTGCTCTCCTCTCCAGCTCATTCAATAATCTTGAATTATGACACCCCTCGGTGGAACAGACAGTCTCTGTGATCAACTCCTATAGCAACTCAAGAGCACTTTTCTTTCTCTTGCCTTCTGTGGTCCCCTTTGCCAAATGTCTTTTACGATAATCTTTCCTGCTATTCAGAAAGTTATTTGCAAAGTCCTTCCAGGCGTTCTCCTCGGGAGCACTTGATAGCAGTTTTCCTCTGCCCCTTTCTACGCTTGTATTGTTATCTGTTCCCAGTCTTTGAGTGGCTCTTTCTTTACTGCTGATCTCCCAGCTGCATTGGTGCAGTAACTCCTTTCTAGGCTTTAGACCTCTAGTTTGGCTATCTCTCTGCTTATTACTCATACAGCGCAACTGTGTGCGCTCAGTCCCTCTCCTTAGCTTATGTATTATGTATGTAATACATTATGTATTTTTATTATGTATTTTAAAATGTGTTTTGAATACTGGGACAAAGTGACAGCTTCACATAATAACTCTCTTTCGTTCTCGTTCACTTGTTATTTGTATCCACCTCCCATTACATACGTTTAGCCATTCTTTCCTATTCTTGTGACTGGGATGAGTTTCTTCTTATCGATAATGATATCTCACGACCCTCCCTCTTTTCCCGGTCCCTCATGTACCTCTTACTTGCTAGGGACTGGTGGTTGGGCTTGACTATTGCTTCTTACAATAGCTGCTGGTGTGAAGCAACCCTTGCTTCCGGTATGGGCGGCATTGGTGTTGCTCCCGGGGCGTCCTGCCCACCACGTCTAGCTTGTGGCCACACCACCACCTTGTTGCCTGCTCGTCCCTCGATAGATGCAAGACTCTTCTCGCCTGTCTGTGCAGGAAGCAGGTTCTCCGGTGTTTCTTCCTCGCGTTGTTTCTCTCGACAGAAGCCTCAGGCACCGTGACTAACTTCGGCTCAGCCTCCCACTGGAGTAGTAATAATAGGGGGCTTCCCCAGCACATCAGGCTTCTCCTCCTCACTCTTCCTCCTCAGCAAAATTATATGTGTGTCTCGCATTGAAGAGGTATCTTCCTTTTCTGGAGCCATGACATGTTTCACTAAGGATGTACATATTGTGAGGTAACTTTAATTTGAGATATGTGTATTTTGCAAGTAAACTATCAGAAAACTCAAGTTTCCAGTGACGAGGCATGAGAAGGCCATCCAGTCCTGTTTTCCCCCCTTTGGATTCTGGGGCTTGTATTTTTTTCTTTCCAATGCGAAATGTAAGAAAACTGCACGTCTCACAAATACAAGCATAAACAGGACTGGGTCGCCTTCTCATGCATGGCCATGAGAAACTTTAACACTCAGCTCTATCAGGCCGAATTATTGTAGGTTTTGAAATCCAAGATGTACATATTTGTGGCAAGTTGAGCTTGTAGGTTATGTGTTCAAATGCCTAAACTGTAGATTGGCTTAAAACTCCAGTTTTACTGTTTAACCAAAGTGTGTGATCCTGGGCAAATAATGTAATCTCTTCATGTATACTGAAGTGGACTGACCTTAGCAGAGTCAACAATTATTTCCTCCTCTTTTGCTGTCAGTCAAGTGGCAAAAACAGCATGGGCCCACCACAGTACGGCCCCACACGAGACTGAATGGAACATTTTGCTATGCCCTGTTATTGAGACATGTATAGTGCACAGTCCACAATTTTCACGGTTTCTTGGGTTTTCAGGAGTTTCAAGAGGTGGGGTAGGAGACTAATGCAGAAGCAGGGAGGGTTGCTTTGTTGCAAAGCTGATGTGTGCATGATCTGAAAAGGCAGGATTCTCTGTGGTGTGCAAGTTTTATATATTTGTGAGTTGTCTGGAGCACTGGCGAATGTGCGCTCCAGGTTGGTAACTTAAATTGTTTATGTGATTATTGTGTCTGTCCTTGAGGTGTTTAAGGAGTGTGGGGAACTGTACTGGTGTATCTGTGGTAGGTTAGTGTGCTATTTAGGGAATTTCTTCGGGTGGTATGCATTCCATTGTGTAATCCGTATTGATTCAGTGAGGAGTTGTATGTGAAGATGGGTTATTTGTTAAGGGAGTGTAGAGTGATTTTCATGTAGTTAATCGTATCATACATTGCTTTCCAGACCACCTGATAAGGACTGGAAGGAACCTTTTTCACTTTGGTAAAATCACAGTGAATCATTAATTTGCTTATGTCAATGGAAAACATTATTATGGGGCTTAGGCTCTGGTTTTGTGGGGGAAAGAATGACAAGTTTGGGACTTGTGGTCTGGCCTCTGGCTGTTGAGGAGGCAGTATTCCAGGCATGGGGCTTGGGTTCTGGTGGTGGGGCAGCAGAATGACAGCTATGGTGCTTGGGCTCTGGTACTGGGGAGGTAGGCTGCCTGATATGGTGTATGGGTTCTAGGTGTTGGAGGGGAAGGATGTCAGGTATGGGACTTTGGCTCTGGTGGTAGGGGGGGAAGGATGCCAGGTATGGGGCTTGTGTTCTGGCCTCTGGCTGTTGAGGAGGCAGGATGCTAGGTATGAGGCCTGGGCTATGTGAGTGGGGAGGCACAATAACAGGTATGCAGCCTGGGCCCTGAGTAATTGGGAGGTGGGATGAACTAGGTTTGGGGCCTTGGCTCTGGTGGCGGGGAGGCAGGATTCCAGGTATGTTGCCTGGGCTCTGGTTGGTGAAGCTGAACGGATGTCAGGTATGGGACCTGGGCTCTGGGGAGGCAGGATGCCAGGGGCATGTGATCTGCATGGTGGGGGTAGAAGAATTTCAGGTAGCGGGTCTTTACTTTGGCAGTAACAAGGCAGGATGCCAGGTATGGTGCTTGGGTTCTGGTGGTGGGGAGGCAGGATGCCAGGTATGGGGCATGGGCTCTGGCGGAGGAGAGGCAGCATGCAGGTATGGGGTCTGGGCTCTGGTGGAGGGGAGGCAGGATGCAAAGTATAGGGCATGGGTTCTGGGTGGTGGGGGGAAGGAGGCCATTTGTGGGTCCTGAGTCAGTTTGGAAAAGCCTAATAATAGCCATTTTATAGACGCCCCCCCTACATTTGCCTGCAGCCCCTTCTGCGGCCCCGGTACATTTTATCCTGGAGACACCACTGTTGACTTCAGCCACAGTTAAGGATACCACATTCGGAGGCTTATCAGGTAGTCACATGTATGCCATTACATTCGCTGGCTTAGGATGTTCCCTTACAGGAACGGGAGTCCTTGTCCCCAAAGGGGGAATCTCTTCCAGTGAGGTCCCACTTGCCTCCACCCCTACAGGGGGTTATGTGGAGAGGACTCACCCCCATAGCCTCACCGTGGGGGGCTTCCTCCTTAGTCACAGTACACAAACACAATTACTCCTGGACCACTGTATGGTCATTATCAGTATCCCCCAGTGCCTTTAGAGAGGAACGAGGGTAACCTTGACAACAGAGTAGTGCGGCATTAAAAACGCCGGTCTTTTCCTATTAGATCTGGAAGAAGTGTGTCCCCTGCACAAAATATAAAATATCACATCAGATATAAAATATCACATCAGAGTTAACAATGAAAGTAAACCCTGAATGGCCATCTCTCTGAACACTTTCTAAAATGATTAGAATTTACAAGAGGAACAACTCCTGCAGTCATCATAGAAGTAACATCTAATCTGCTTTGACCAAAGAGAATCAAATTTAAAAAACACTATTCTGGAGGATACGCCTCTTTTGCCCACCCCAGCCACTTGGCCATCTACTCATCCCACAAGATCTTGAAAATATGCCTTTTTCCAGGTCTTCCTATCTCCTCCCTCCCCCACCAAGGTCATAGTTCCAGTGTTAATATTGCTGCAACATCACATGGAACCAATGTCCCGACAGGTGAAAAACTGCACGGCATCAGTGCAATTCATTAGCTCTGAGCCCCAGCATTCGATTGGGTCACTAATGAATGATAGAAACGCAGCAACTTGTTCTTTCATATCGGAATAGTGGCTATGTTTATGAAATCGAAGTCAGACTCTTGATTCAAAAATATGAATTGAGATAAACTCTGAGAATTACAGAAATCCCCTCAATTTCTTGGCAATCATTTGGGACAGAAATAACTATTTTTCATTATCAGCCATAGAAACAGAACATCTGCTTATGCCGTTCATAAAATGAAACTTGGAATGTCTACTAGGTTGAAGACTAGAACACATGGTCAAAGGCAGGGAAAAATTGAGAAGTAATTAGTCATTATCCATATAGCCAAGTTAAAATTCCCATTTTTCGTTCTCATGGGTATCTGTAATAACAGGCTGTGCTTCCCCTCCAAAAGATGGTTCCCAGGCTGAATGGATGAGCACCTCTGCCGTATAATCCAGGCCAATGGACTGTGAGCGTTCTTGCCTGAAGCCTGGTGGGACTGGCACAAGCACACAAATGCGGAGCAATTCTTCTTGGGGATCTCTATGTTAATGTCAAGCAGGGGGCTGAAAATGATCCCTGCAGTTCCCACTGTGAAGAATGTCCCCCAAACCTAATGCTTCATTAGAGACCCCTTCAGCTCTACAGTTGCTGCAGTCACCTCTACCATTCCAATCACCAACAAATTCGAAGTTTCTGCAGGTGAGCCCTTGATCAATTACTATGTGTGCAAAGACTAATGGGGGCAGTTATCGTCTTTTAGGGAGTAACTTAGGCACCCTTCAGTGCAGTTTTATTTTGGCACTATAGTAGAAGCCCTCCTGTCACATCACAGGCATGCCCTCTGGCCACCCACACTGGGCACACTTCCTGCGAGGTTAAGAATCTTAGTGTGATCTTTGACTCCACCCTTTCCTTCTCTTCTCACATCTCTGACGTCTCTAAGAAGTCACACTATCATCTGCACCTCCTCAGAGGTATTCTGCATTTTCTCGCCTTCCCCCAGAAGCTCACTGTCTCCAGAGCCCTGGTCCTCTCGAGGCTGGACTACTGCAACAGCCTCTTTCTAAATCGTGCTGCCTCTACCCTTCAACCTTTACAACTTATCCAGAACAGGACTGCAAGAGCTGTCCTTGGCCTCAAGCCCAGGGATCGTATCTCTCCAGCTCAGAAATCTCTCCACTGGCTCTCTGTGGCTGCAAGGATCAGGTTCAACAGTCCTTGCATCATCCACAATGCTTTCTGGGACCTGGGACCGCACTACCTCCAACTCTCTCTTCCTAAACATCTTCCTTCTCAAGACCTCTGCTCATCCACCTCTAACTCTCTGAGGGTCAGACAATTCTCCAAGCAGAGATTGGGGGGTAGATCTGTTTCACCAGCTGGGGCCTCCGTCTGGGACAACATCCCAACTCAAGAGCTTCCTTTTCACTTCCGCTTTCTCTCTTCCTCTCCCCTGCTGATGTCCCTGACTGCTGGACACACTGGTCCCCTGGCCACCCACTGAAACTCGGGCCCAGGCTCCAGCATGTCCAGTTGCCCTTGCACTGCCTCTGGGCTCCCCAGCACTTGAGCCTCTGTATCTGCAACCCTACAGTCCATTTTCTCTCTGTACTTATGAGCCACCCTGCGGCAGCACTTATTGAGTTACTGCACTTCTCCCCCCCCCCCCAAAACCCCTAGCACTTCTCCTTTTTCCACCTCTCCTCACTTGAGCGATCTGAATGGAACAAGGCTTAGTAAGATCATTGTTTTGTCCTCCTTCTGCACCCCCCTGCTTGTGTTGTCACGCCTAGAAACACTTGTGTACAGGTGCGTTATACATGACTGATCATATATCATGCACACTCAAGGCCTGCACTATCCATGGAGCCAATGAACCCTGCTGGGTCTGGTGTTTTTTCCAGCTGTAACTGAGAGGTTCATTGCACATGGAGCACCAGCTGGCTTGGTCTACAGACCATACACCACATGTCAAGTGGGAAAAACAACACCTCCCTGACTCTTCAGTTCTGTTCTTGCAAAACCACTCTAAGGAGAGAATAGAGAAATGGCTCAGGATTGCTCACACAGATAAAATGATATTTTTAGACTATAACAGTGTTTAAAATGCTGGTTGGTTAGTGACCTCTAGAAAAATAAATGTATTGGTTATTTATCCCACACTTCTTGCCAGTGTGTGTGACCAGGCATCAAACCCATGTTGCTCAGTGTTGTGTTGTTCCTAAGACAAGAACGTTGCCCCAAAGCCATGCTCCTAGTCCACTAAAAGTTCCATCTTGCACGCCTGGTTAGAGGACTTCAGCATTTTTGATTTTTCCTGACCTGGTTTAACCTAACTTTTTCTTATGTTGTTTCATCAGAGGCCTCATCAGAGATGCAAATATCAATGTGCTGCCTATGAAACCCCAAGTCATTTAGTTCAAAAAAGGTAGCAGGCGCTCCTCTCCAGAAAGAACATGGTATGATAACCTGTTCTGAGATGAGAGTTTGCAGCACACGCTTTTTGCTCACTGTACCTTTCACAGATGGGAAATACCCATTTGCATATCAGTCTTTGTCCCGCCCACATGGGCAGTCCAGCACCGAAATGCTATGGCAATTGCTCTCTGAGCAAGAGTACCAACAGCAACCCCATACACGTGTTTCAGCCTTGTTGAGCCTCATCAGTGAGGTGAAGCTGTGCCTCTCTGGGCACAGTGAGCAGGGAGTCCACTTCTGGTTGCCCCCAGGTAACTCAGGGTGACCAACCCCAAGTTACTTGCAAATATTTCAAAAAAGGTAGCAGGCGCTCCTCTCTAGAAAGAACATGGCATGATAACCTGTTCTGAGATGAGAGCTTGCAGCACATGCCCTTTGCTCACTGTACCTTTCACAGACGGGAAATACCCATTTGCATATCAGTCTTTGTCCAACCCAGATGGCCAGTCCAGCACCAAAATGCTATGGCAATTCCTCTCTGAACAAGAATACCAACAGCAACCACATACACGTGTTTCAGCCTTGTTGGGCCTCATCAGTGAGGTGAAGCTGAGCCTCTCTGAACACAGTGAACAGGGAGTCCACGTCTGGTTGCCCCCAGGTAACTCAGGGTGATCAACCCCAAGTTACTTGCAAATATTTCAAAAAAGGTAGCAGGCGCTCCTCTCCAGAAAGAACATGGCATGATAACCTGTTCTGAGATGAGAGTTTGCAGCACATGCCCTTTGCTCACTGTACCTTTCACAGACGGGGAAATATCCAAGTCATTTACGACCACTGGTGGCTGGAAGCATTTGATTCACTGTTGGAGTACAGTCTGCTACCAGAAACCCATGTTTGAATCCACTACTGTGTCAAACGGACAGTCATTGCGCCTACGGGAGAGTGAGCAGGACACTGAAATTGACATATATGGGTTTGCCTCTTGCCTGTCTCATGGAGCAAGGGCTACAGTTGCCAAAATCAATTACCGAATGTCTGAATGTGTACCAGAGAGAAAGCATGCCAGTAGCCATCGATGGATGAATGCACTAGCCACCCAGTGATGGGGATACTCCCAAATGTTACCTGCCCATCAGCCCCTGTGAGATGGAGATGGCCAGAACCTCAAAGTATTTTGAAACTGGTTTTTATTACTTGAACAATATCGTCTTGTCCTTGTTCTGATGAAGTAAGGTTGCTTCTCCCCTCCTTCTTCCGTTGCAGGGATGTGGTACTTTTTCTCCGTGAGCTTCTCTTCTCTTAATCTTCAGTGAACCCAAAGGACTATTCCAGAGAGGAGGCGTCTCTCTGGCTCCCTTCTTCCTGGAACATCAAAAACAAGAGTCGGCAATAACCTCTCCCAGTCCTGGTTTATATGGAAGGTCTTTGGTATCCAACAATCCCTTTTGGCCTCATTTGACCCAATGAAATCCGTTTTCCCCACGGGGGTCCTGCCCCCTTCTGTAGGGATTAGAGCTGCCAACCTAATTTAGCTCCCTGTGCCAGGGAATCCTTCCCCACCCTTCTTTTTCTCTCTCTTCCATACCAAAGCAGTGTTGCCCACGTGTGTTGGCCATTGCAGAAATACGAGCCGTGCCTGTCTCCGTTAGCGCACACCACATGGCTCCTCCTTCTCCTGAGCTGTCTCTGGGCCGCAAATGTTACAGCTGTTCCTGCAATAGATTCTCTGGGGAGTTTTCCGCCCTACCATGCATACCGTGGCTTGTAGTGCTCCCCACCGGCCCAGACGCCGACTTCTCCAGTCACTTTCTGTGGCTCCTCTTCCCCGGGGATATCCACCATCCGATGGCTGTTCGCCCGATCTGCATCAACCCTGGCCACTTCATTCCGGTAAGAAAGGGTTTGGGTGGTTCTGTCCTTCAGTGTGTCCTCATGCCGTACTTCTTACATCCTCCAATATCCTTTGTGTCTGCATCCATAAAGTCTTTGACCTAGGGATGAATATTGAAGCACAGAAGAAGAGCCCGACTCGAAGAAGGATCATAAGATAACTCTGCCGGTCCTTGGAAATGCTTGGTTGGTGATGCTCTGCCTGATAAATGTGGACGGAAGACTTCTAACCACCAGATTGAAACGAGGGAGCAGTGATCCCTTCCCTAGTCCCAGTGTGCATAGTCCAGTCAAAAGCTCCTAAGGATTTCCTTCTCCCAGAATGCATTTTCTGTTTTGTCTGTGTGCTGATACATAACGAGTTCAAAGCACTCGACACAGACAGCATCAGAAACTGATGGCACCCAAAGCCTGTGGTCGTTAAATGTAATATTGAAATAAGGTACCGCTAAGTCACAAACCTCAAACTGTGCAGCCTCCAGATGTCTTCTTTCACTTGGTTAGCTCACTGAGAATGAGGCAATAGCACATGCATCAAGATTCTAAGACCTGCCATTATAAAGCTTCATCCCTGTGAGAACTAAGGAGGACATCATGACTGATGCCCTCCTGTGTGACCTGATGCCGCTGTTCTGGTACCCGCACTCAGTGGAGTGCATCTGCATCGTTTTTACCACGTCTGCATAAACTTGGGGGAACATGCAAGGTGAAATGAAACCCATATTCAGGGTCCGGCGTACCCGTCAATACTCGCAAGATTAAGGGTGCTCCCACATAATGCAGAAACTCATGTCAAAGTACAGAATGTGCACTGAAGTTCAGCAGCACAATCGGAACCACAAACCTCCCAATGAGGTGGTCTAGTACATTCAGAACACTAGACCTTCTAGGAAGGTTTGGCGGCCTTATTAAGGGCCGAGATTACATTCTGTGTTTCTGTGAGCTATGTTTGGATTTTAAAGGGAGGAACAGGACTGGCTGTGAGGAATTCGACCATCCGCATGGGGAGAGTGTGCGCGCCTGGGCTTTTTTGATTTGTTAATAATGAAAATTAATGATGGGAGACCATCCTTCGAGAAATGTGTGGGCCATTCCGCACGCATTTTATCTGCTTCCCACACAAAAGGCATAGTCACATGTACTCCAGGAAAGATGCAGCCTACATGCGCCATCTTCCCCTGTCATATTCAGCTGGAATGTGACAGCCCCGGGTACATAAAAGCATCTCAAGGAGGGGGGAAGGCACACCTCCCTCCAGCATGGGCAGCCTAATTTAAATATCAAAGGCTCCATGGATCTGCATTCATTTTGTCCTCTGGCTGGTGGCAGTGCATATTATCGAGATAATTGAAGCAAACCTTCTGAGTGGGCTTGGTTACCGAAGAGACAACAAGAAGGCGTGACTAACACCCCTTTGGTATGCAATGTGTCAACTTGAAGCTAGTTCTCACCTCTCTGTATGAAAGGCAGTGAATGGCCTGTCTGGGTCCTGCAGTTACCGCAGGTGTCCCTAAAGAGCAGACCCCTTTCAAAGGGGACAAGTATGTGGTTTTGGGGAGACAGGAAGTGTGTTCCCAGCACAAACTTCAAGGCAAGACTTCTAAACTAGTAAGAAGGACTCATTTGGACCCGAGCTGAAGCTACAGTTCACCTTACATCTTCTGCCAGTGAAGGAAGGCCAGGGCTTGCAAGAGGGAAGCAAGATCCCTCCCCTAAACATTTCCCAGGAAACAGAGGGAGATACTGAATACAGAGGACCAGTCCAGCTGCTCCAGAACCGGTACCCAGCCAGCACACAGCGTGACCTGCTAGGTTCTGCCAGCAAGCTTCCTAGGTGGGAAGTGCCAGAGAGTATCTGAATTAAGGACAAGACCATAGCCTGCAAACACTCTCCTGAGCTTTGGGCCGTCCACTGTGAAAGGACACGAGCCCTGCGAAGAAGCTAGGAACAGTGCCACACAAGCAACATCCAGCATCCATCTTTAAAGGACATTTTTGAGACAGTCGAGTCCTCGAACCGCATCCGGTTGCACTGCTGGCTCTTGTCACGCCACAGTCACAAGAGCTGTCCGAGATGCCTCGATCAGCATTCCAGATCCGCCAACCAGCACAGAGACAACAATTCTTGGCCCAAGCATCCAGCCTCACTTGCCAAACTGCCTGCTGCCTGATAGCCGCAGCTGTCTCCCGCCAGTAACTCTGTCTCAAAGGCTGTGGCGCGCCCTGGAACCGCCTCGACGCTGTCGAGCACCAAGAACCTCTTCTGCACCAGGTGCATTGTGTTTCTGCCCCCATGGTCCTTCTCCGAAGGCCCCTCGAGACAGTTATGACCCTTTCCCCCCTTGGTGCTGAAACCGAATAACCAGAAACAGTAAGACTGATTACTTTAACAACAACCCTCCTGTCCCTCATGAAACTGTCATCTGTGTTTCTTTACAGTGTGCGTTGTATTTTGTAGTGTGCTAGAACTGTCGGTTGTAGTGATAATAAAGTAGATATTTTTGTACAAGCTTGACTCAACAGTCCCTTTTATCATTGGGCAATAGTTGATTCGTCACACTGACCCACAAGAGGAGTGCGCAGGAGAAATTGTTTCTAAGCCATTTCTGATCATTTTCTATTTTCGTCAGGTATGTTCCCCCGTTTTATCGTTTTTCTTATTGTGCTAATTTTAGGCAGTCCCTCTAATCTTCATTCCCCATTTGTGAAAATCTTTGTGATGCCCTTAGTGATGCTTTCTTTGAGTCACTTTCCTTTTCCATTCATATTCTATTTGGCATAAAAGGAAGAACAACTTTGTGAACACCTTCGAAACTTTTCTGAAATGATTTCTCCAGCCCAGCAATAGAAAGAGCAACTTTGTGAAACCCAGTGTAAAACATTTTCGAAACTCTTTTCCCTATACCTCCCTATTACACCCCTCAAAAATGAAAGACAAAGACACCTTTTATGAAAACCTTTGAACCTTTTTGAACCGCTTTCCCTTGTCTTTCCACCCTCCATGCAAAAATATAAACAGACAAGGAAAGGCCCCTGCCTGGCCCCTCTCCACAGAGACTGCTATGTTAGGTGCAAGCAGCCCGGCTAGAGCCTAGTGAAGAAAGGTGTCTACCCTCATAGCCCCAGCTCCATAGTGTCCCACAAACAGGCGCCATGCACGAAGAACATCTAGGCTAAGGGGAACACCTTGTTGGACCCAATTGGGCTTCCAATGGAATGGAATGATAACGGAAGCATTGTCACCAACCAGGAGGTATGATTTATGGCCCCATCCTCCAACACGGTGCTTTCCGCAAACTGGAAGGACCCCATCTCGTCTACCCTTCCGAAGAGCCTTGGGGTTGGTGCTCTGCCTGGAACACAATACATGTGTGCACCTGGGGGAAGACACCCAGTCAATTTCAGACAACACTGAAGCTAAGAGACCAACTCAGCCAATTGCAGCAAGCAGATCTCAACCCAAAGCAATGGATTTTAGACATCGCAGCAGTTCACCAAACAAATACAGTGTATATCTTCCCTTTCAGTGACTGGGAGGTGCTTCTCCTTGAGCCCTCTCTCACCCCAGATATGCTGCATTTCTCTTGTAGCCTGCCACTCCATGGTTTACATATCTATCATCAAGGGGGCAGTTTTATGGATGTGTATTTTTCACCAGTCTCTGAAAGGTTGTGAAGGGTACAGTATATTTGAAATGAACTCTATTTTATAAACCTTCAAAACAAAAAATATTGATTTTCCAAAGTTCACTCTTCTACTTGTATATGTTATTTGTAGGAGAATAATGTGGGGATCTTGTTGTGGCCTCGTAGCCAGTACCCGTACTCTAGACTCCTTTTGCTGAATATTTGTTGTGCTTCCCTCTTTGGGCACTCTTCCAGCATGGGACCTCAGGCGACAAACTTACACTCTTTTCCAGGCCTCCGCAGTGATCCATGTCACATGACCCAAGACGATGATTATAAGCAAGATGGCTTCCTAATCAGTCATGCCAATCTTAATCAATTCCACAATTCTTGTCTTATCTCAGGTCCTTTATGTATTAGTGCATCAGGGTTAAACGTATACTACAAATTCTACTATTTACTTTACTTTACTTTGTGCTTGTTACGCGCCGAAAGCCCGCAGGCATCACTATACTACATCATCTGATACTAATTGTTGCATCATATCCTAACAAGCACTCTACCTGTGCTCTTGTAATGTCCTACCTTGTTACCAGCCTCCGGAGTGTTCGGGATACGGATGCCTGATGTCTGTGCCTACCCACCTGCACTGAATCCTTCCTGTTACTGTCTTGTACTTTTGTGCATTTAATAATAGCTTTTTTGGCAACCTTATTATGGGGAACATTTTCACACTTAGCATTGCTTGTATTGAATGACTACGTTTATGAAAACAACTTTTTGCTGACTACTTTTTCACATGACTGCATTTTCCTGGGTGCATTGTCACACAGAACCCACCCTACCCACACTGAGCCTATCCAGCCCAACTGTCCCCCTCTAGTCAACCACTGTATGCCCCTCTTCCTTCTTCCTCCACAACTAAACCCACCATGGGCCTCAGAGTTGCCCATCCTTTGTAACAAAACCACATTTTTCACGGACCACTTCAACTCCCATCACCCCAAACTCTTGTGATTCCCCCTCATTACACGTGCATGCTTGCTGCCCTCCACATTGACTTTGGCACCTTCTTCCACTCCCACCAACTAGCATAAAAAGGTGGTGATGTTGGTCCAATGATTAGCGAGAGCACACCATGCACCCCTCCCCGCTCCTCCTTCAAACACAGCTCTGTGAAACTTCTTGCTCCCAGCTCTCTCGCTATATTAACTTGTTATTCATATGGCGCTTTTATCCAAATCGCTTTACATAGAACCTTTCTATTTACAAGTATTGCCCAATCGAAAGTGGTACTCATTTTATGAGCCTCTGAAGGTTGAAAGGCTGAATCGACCTGGCTGGAATTCAAACCTGTGACCTGCATATCACACACAAATCGAGCAGTGAGCGCTTAACCCACTGAACTATCCCAACAGGTAGTGAGCTATCATACCAGCTATCCTTCATCTACTGCCCATCCAGCAATCTCTACTGCTCTGATCTTGGCCTGTTACTTGAATGTCTCCTGGGTGACCTTAGCATCTTCAATATGATCAAAGTGCATCAACTACAGCTGGACACCAGCCACTCTGGTCAATCTACATAACTTCCTTCTCATATTTTTTCAAAACGCATACAAAAGAACTTTATATATCTCATCTTCCCGACCCCCCTCTCTTAACTCCTCTGCTCTCCCTGTTAACTCCTCAACCTTGGATTACTCACTGACCTACTTCGCCATTTTCATTCCTCATTAACTCTCGCTCACCACTCACTCAACTATCACCAAAATATAATGAAACTGACTCTATCATCCGCTACCTCAAACAGTTTTTTTACTCTTTATGATCTCTCCCTCTGCCGCGTATCCATTCCATACAATTTACCTTCACTCACTTTAATACAGACCACTATCCTCTGTGACCCACAGAGGGAGGATGGAGCAGCATCCTGCAGGCTCCCTGGCCACACCAACCTGCCGTTTTTCCTCACCAGGGATATTCAAGACCCATACTCCTAATCAATGGCGTTGCTATGGTAGGGACATGGGGGGCACTGGCCGCCCGTCAAAATGTCTAACCGGACGGCAGGTGAAAAACTGCCCTGGTAGTGTTGCCAAGTCTGCTTAAAGTGGGCTTGTTGACTTTGCAGCAAAGCCCAGTACACCTCAAGGCCTGCATGCAGCCCTTTAATGACCTGCAATTACTCTGTTTTCTTCTCAGCGTGCCCTTCTTCTTGCATATGTTTAAGCATTTGGCACTGATGGGTTCTGTATTCCCTCTGAAAGACTCCTCACTACTCCACTAGTACGTTGTCCATATACAAGAAATGTAAAGTTACACAGGAAAACTTCCCTTTTCAAAGTTAGTATTTAAGTCTACTACTTTAACATGGAAAAATCAGATTGCTTTATAGGTATAGTCAAATGTTCTTAATACGTTGCACAATAACAAGCTGGGAGTTAGTGACAAATGTAATCTTTATAATAGTGACTTTACTACAAAACCTTTTTAGTGATTCCTAAGAGATAAAAGTACAGTTGTGTAAAAGGAAGGGATTTTTCAGGGTTTCGTTATTTTGCATTCTGCAACTGCTACTTTTCTATTCAAGATGTGGAAAATATTGTTTTGGCTAAACATCGTTCTCAAAGGATTTACATACTTTAATTTGAGATGTGTATATTTTGTAAGTAAAATATTAGAACTCTCGAGTTTCCAGTGGCCATGTGTGAGAAGGCCATTCAATCCTGTTTTATCCCTTTTGTATTCTGGGACTTGTGTTTTTTCTTTCCCATTCGAAATGTAAGAAAATGACATCTCAGAATTAAAAGCATAAACAGGACTGGATCGCCGTCTCAAGCATGGCAAACGGAAACCTGAGCACTCTTCTCTATCAGGCAGTGCTATTAATGGCTTTGAAATCCAGAATTTACATATTTGTATTGTGGAGAATCCTGCTGCTCACCTGACTAAAACCCTGCCTAAAGTCTCCTCTCAGGTGGCTAGGAGAGGGCAGATGCCTCCTGATCTCAATCCTGGGGATTGCGTACTATGGGAGGATCAGCTGAGTGGAGACAAGGTCTAGGGAGGTGGGGAGATTGCACAGGGTGAGACACAGTATTTTCCTTCAAGAGGACTACTCTTACCACAAACCTAGAGGAGGAATTGGCTTACTGTCATTTTGATGTATCTCGGCTTCCTACTAAGGATGGAAACTTAAGCTCCAAAGAAATGATTCAAAACAGTGTTGAACCTAAAGAGCCAATCGTTTTTCCCACTAAATTCCCACATCCTCCACAATGCCAAAGATATACCAGCAGGAACGGCGAACATATGCCCTTTGCTGTACCATCGATCTCTAAAAAGATAAAGCCCTATAACCCCTTCTTTAATAACATCAAAGGAGGAAAAAGTATCTTCAAATCTTTTAAAGAAGTAGGAAAAATGAATTCCTCTAAAACTGACTCCATGTCCTAGAATCCCTCAGGGACTGTGATGAAGAAGAAGGCTGAAGGTGCATGTAAGAACCAGTGGGAGGCATGCCTAATAGCTTTTAGCAAGGCAATTAGATTTAAGGGCCTGTACCTGAAGCCAATTAGCCCACATGAGGGACATAATGGGCTGAAGCAAGAAGGAGCAGCAGTAAGAAGCTGGAGCAGGAGCTTGAGGGTCGGCAGTAGCAGAATAAGCAGAGCACGAGGCTAGCAGTTCACTGGGAAGTATGACCACAGAAGGGACGCCAGAGTAGAGGAAGAGTAGATTTCACATGCAGACCCAAAGTTGGTCCTGTGCCCACAAATCCTGTTTGGCTTTGGCAGCATTGAAAGAGACTGGAAGAAAGAGGCAGTCTTTCCAGGTGTGCCTAATTGCTGTGAATGCACAGCTGAAGTTGCGCATCCACCAGAGGCCTGAGTGCAGAAGCAAGCCAAGGGACCTGGAGAAGGAAAGACTCTCCATTAATGAGACCGGATAGAGACACCCGTCTTGGAGAGGGGTGTGGGTCCCAAGAGTACCTGTAGCAGTAGAAGAAATTAAGTCAGAAGGTGAAAACCTCCCGTAGACACTGTGATTGTAGAGTCAGAAAAGGAAGCTCTGTACTCCAAATCAACAACAATACCTTGCCGGTAACTGTAACCAGTTTAATTCACACTTGCGTGCATATAAAAACGAGTAAATGTTGTTCGTAGAAGTGGGAAGTAATTTTAACAAGGGAATTGTGGCACGCGCTTATAGCAACAAAGTTAAAGCAACCATGTGTAGAGAAAGCTTCTCTTTTACCCATTGTGAAGAATAAACTGTTACCAAGCGGTTGCGTGTCTCCTGTTAAAGAGGAGAATATTGCCAGTAATCTTTCTAAAGTAGAAGCTGACTTGCCAGCAATGTTACAAGCTCATATAACTTCAAGAAGAGGTTGCGCATATGACATTGTGTTTCCTAAGTTCTTTGGAAGCATACCAATAACCGAAAAGAAGGAACGCATATCTTTAAGGTGGCAGTTCATCTAAACGAAAAGGTGTGCCTAATTTCATTTCTACTGAGAGATCCATTGCTTGTAACATCCTGAACAACAATTATGTAGCATTTGTAGAAGCTGTTGAAGTTGAAGGAAGAACAAGTATTACCCAAGCCAGTAGCCAAAACCCAGTTAAAGTGAAACCAGTGCAATTAAGAACTGCACACCATAATTTTAAAGTTGTTGAAAACCCAACAGTCCTCTGATACAACGGTAACAAGGTTATCCAAGGTTGGAAGAGTGGCAATACAGCTTTGGGGTAGCTACTGGAGGCAAGAAGGTGTATAAGAAGCTGGGTAAGGAAGCTGGGTACTTGTTGAAGCGACTCATCCTAAATCTGTAGAGCTGAGACTGTGCAAGCTAAGAGGAAAACGTCTGGGAGCTAAAGACAGATTTTCTGGGAGCTGCAAGATCAAAGGGAAAGGCAATGAGGCTGCCCTTTCTTGTCATACAAGAAGGAAGAGTGCCTTGTGTAAGGAAGGCATGGTATCAAAGTAAGACAGACACAAGTAATCACAGTTCAAGGGTGTATATTAAACTGTAAAATGGGTGAGATAAATGCCTAATCTAAGCCTAAATCTAAGATGGGAGCCAGCTACGACCATCAAATAATAATAATACAGACATAGTGAAGTATAGTCAAATAAAAAAGGCCTATACTGAAAAAAACATTTGCCAATCCCTACCAATATGCTGCAAAAGAGTGTGGGATAATGTTCACAAGAAAAGAAGGGAGTGTTCACAAAATGATAAGTCCGGATGTTATGGCTGGGGTCTCTCTTCCCCATATTTTTAGCATGGGACAAGGCTGGACTCTGGAGTATAGCACACTCCTGGACTTCTCTGGTATGCGTTTATAGTTCCTTTTCTCTACAGCAGAGCCTTCTGTGCCCAAGTCTCTTCTCATGCAAAGTCTCTTGCTTCAAAGGGCCCGATATGCTAAAACAACAAAACAAAATATTCCTTCTGTTAATATTCTTGTCGGGTGATTACCCTTCGCCCTTGGAGCCCACTCTGCCGGGCTCTGATCCATCTTTCAGTCGTCAGCCTCCCTCAATCGGGCTCAGACCAACCACTCACTGTGGACATCCCTCAGTCTGGTTCATACTTGTCGTCACAATGTAGTTCACTTAGCTTCTCCACATAGTGGGATTCACTTCCCTATGTTTTTCTCTTGATGTCCCCCCATCGGCTTCACTACCACCTTTCAATCATCTCTTCATTTTGTGATATTCATAAGTCTTAATGGCCCTCATTACGACCCTGGCGGAAAGGGGTTTACGCCGGCGTAAACCATGGCGCTCTTTCCGCCAGAGTACGAGTTCCCGTAGCGCCATGGTGATTTTTACGCCTGCTTTTTGCAGGCGGAAAAATCCATGGCGCTACGGGACTTGTTGTTAATTACGCCACCGTAATTTACGGTGGCGTAATTAACGCCTTCCCCACTCCCATTATACCCTATGGGGCAAAAATGGGAATGGGGAAGGGTAAATGGGGATTGGGGACTTACCGCCCCGCCAAGGTCGGAATGGGGCGGTAAGTCCGCCAACCACCATGGCGGAGTTGGCAGCTTAGCGCCATGGACCATGGTGCAAATTGCACCATGGTTCTCCGCCAGGGTCGTAATGAGGGCCAATGTCTTTTTAAACAATCGCACAATGTTCACTTTAGGTCCACCCCCAACCGGGCTCAGACCTCCCAAACCATTTTGCCAATTTTAAACAGAGCCTTGGGGCGATCATGTCTCACTGGGTCACTCTGTTGGCCTATGGAAAGTGCGTGTTTGCAAAATGACAGTTTGCAAAGTGTTGCCATGAGCCGGGTGCAAATGCCTGTTCACAATTCCCTAGTTCCCCATTCTATTTGTTCAGGAGAAGGGCATCAGCTAGAGTCCTTCGAATGAGCACCCACGTGGCGCCAGACCACTGTATCTCTGGTACCAAGTTTGTTCACAACAAAAGACCACTGTCTATTAATCTTCTCAATAATGACACTGCAACCTCGAGTCTAACACAGTCCGTTCTACTACTAGGTTCTTCTGACTCAGCGGCTGTGCTGAACTCGTTGGCGTTTCTCTTGCCACTGTAATCAAGGATGTACCATCCTTGGCAACCATGTCTCCCGCTCTGGCTATCAGTTCAGGAGGGTTCCATGTACCGCCGACATCCATCACACCATTAGCCAGCTGTGATTCATGGTTGTAAGGTTCCTGTGTCAAAGGCTTTGTGGGTCTGGGTTGAAAAGGGCAAAGGCACCTTTCAAACCTGGGGGATAACTCCCAAAACTCCTCCTCACCTGTATGCTGAATGGAGCTTTCTGGAGTCTCAGAATCCTTCTTCCGTCGCAGCTTGCTTGGCCCTTTACTCTTCTTCTCCTTCTTTTGATGGAGGTAGGGGCGAGCTCCCTCGGTGGCCACCTTGACTGGAATGAAATCCAGGTCCAGGGTACCTCTGAGGAGCAAGCCCCCAAATGAGGGAAAAAGCCAGCAGGCGTAAAAATCCCTGGATGGTATTGAAGCAAAAGTCTTCCTTGCGCAGTAAGCAATCAGTCTTGATGGAGAAAGACAATAAGGTCTTGCAAGCAATGGTCCTTACGCTTGAGAGTCTATGATGGGCTGGAAGCCAGAAGGAATCTCTGCAAAAAGTAGGAACTATCTTCTTATGCTACGAGAAAGCTGGTAGGCAGTATAGCTCCTGGTGGTCTCAGCTCCCAAAGTACTGGTACGTGGAAATTCAGCAGGAGGAAGACAAGATCTTGAGAAACGCCAAGGGCGCGTTATGGCAGGAGACCGCTTGGGCAATGAGTGCGGTCCGGCGGAAAGAACCCATGAGTTACAGGCTGATTGAATACAGAGTAGAGATAGAAGGGAGAGAGTATAAAGATGTCGATAGAACTTTCCCAAATGAGTCCAATGAGGCAGGTATCTGGTAGACAACCAGACACGCCTACCAGGTTTCCACTGCGTGTTTGCCCTTCGTTTGACAACAGCAAACCTCTTGTAAACCTTACGGCTTTCTTCCAAGGATTGTAAAGCATCCTTGTGGACCTTGCTGAGAATCGACAACAAGCCGTCTACTGCAGGTGTTTTGGAAGTGGTGGGGCAGATGGTGGTGCGGATCGTAAATGGTGCGGATCATAACCGTAAGTGCACTTGAAGGGACTCATGTTTATGGCTGTGTGATGTGTGGTTATTGTATGCAAATTCTGCCACAGGTATTAGACTTGACCAGTCGTCCATTATTCGCAGGCCTGTCTCATGGCCAACAATTCCCTCTCCAGGACTGAGTAGTTCCTTTCACTTGATGAAAGGGTATGTTTAAAGTAAGCAATAGGATGCTCTTGACCACTCTGGTCTTCTTGTAATAATACTGCACCCAACGCTCCACCAGAAGCATCAGTCTCAAGGAAAAAAGGCCTGGACTGGTCAGGTTGCACCAATATGGGAGCAGACGTGAATAATTCCTTAAGCCGTAAGAAGGCTGCTTGTGCATCCGAGTTCCAGGTGAAGGTAACCCACTTCTTAAGGAGAGAGGTGATTGGAAGCACAACCTCAGAGAAGTTGGGGATAAAGCAGCAGTAAAAATTGGCCATTCCTACAAACCTCTGTAGCTCCTTCATAGAGGAAGGTTCAGGCCAGTGTGTGACCGCCTTGACTTTATCCGGGTCCATACACACCCCACTGGCAGACAATATAATCCCTAGATAGGGTACTTCGGATGCTTCAAAAGTACATTTTTCCGGCTTGGCATACAAGCGGTTCTCCTTCAGCCGGAGAAGAACCTTCTTAACATGGTACCGGTGTTCCTTCAACGTAGGGGAGAAGATAAAAATATCATCAAGATATACCACTACCAACACATAGAGCAAGTCAGCAAACACCTTGCTGATAAACCTTTGGAACACCAAACCAAAGGGCATCACGCAATATTCAAACAACCCCAGTGGTGTCCTGAAGGTGGTCTTCCACTCATCATCCCTCTTTATTCTCAACAGATGATAAACGCCATAGATCCAGTTTGCTAAACACCTGTGAGTCATGCACGGCTTCTAGTATATCTTGAATGAGTGGCATGGGATATCTGTCACAAATTGTTATGCTCTGCAATCCCCTGTAATCTATGCAGGGACGTAGTTCTTTCATATCTTTCTTGGAGATAAAAAAAAACCAACAAGGCTCCTCCTGATGACTTGGACTCCCGGATCAATCCGTTCTTGAGGTTGGATTCTAGATATTCCTTTAGAGCATTCTTCTCAAGCTGGGAAAGAGGATACATCCGCCCGAACGGAAGTGGGGCATCACTCTTGAGGTCTATTCCGCAGTCTTTGGGATGGTGAGGCGGGAGGAGTCTAGGTATCACGTCCTCAAAGACTTCGGCGAAGGCTTGGTAGTGAACCGGTACAGACGAAATTATAGAATGAGGCAGATTTACCATACAGTTTGACTGCACCTCCACTACAGGATCCTTGATACAATGTTGACAGCAGTAAAGAGAGTCAAAACCGGTTGGAACTCCAATCTATCCGGGGGTTGTGTAATCTTAGCCAAGATATTCCCAGGATCACTGGGAAGTGCGCAGCTCTGATAACATCAAAGATAAGGGTCTCAGTATGGTTACCCATAGTGATCTGGGTAGGTTGAGTCTCCATCACTATTGGCCCTGGAGACAGGGGACGGCCGTCAACTCCCTCCACAGGTATGGCCTTCTTCTTTTCTTGAAGTGGAATATGGTTCCTTAGCCCAGTTTATATTAAGGAAGTTGCCAGAGGCCCCACAGTCTAACATGGCAAGAACCTGTAAGGAGGTATCTGAAGGAACCGAAATGGAAACCTGAAAAACCATCAAGCGGTTGTCTTCTGTGTTTCCTGATCCTTCATCTCTTGCTCGAGTGTGGTTGCAAGGGTTTGAGCTGCTCTCCCCGTAATCTCCCTTGCATAGATACAGGGCACAGTGTTTCCATGGCGACGTGGAGGCACTTCGGGACAGTTTCGCAAAAGGTGCTTGGAAGACCCGCAGTATATGCAGAGATTCTGTTTGCGTCTTCTCTTCCTTTCCTCGGTTGTCAAAGGCCCTCTCGCTGTGCGGATCTGCATCGGTTCTTCCCTCGCAATCTTTTCCTTTACCGTTGGTGGTTGGTTGTACACAAGAGGAAATCTTCGACCCCTCCTCCTCTCAGGACGTCTCTCTATTAGTCTGAATTCTATTTGGAAGACCAAGGTAACCAGTTCTAGAAAGGTATTTGGTCGTGCTATTCGAGCTAACTCATCCTTAATATCGTCGTGTAAGCCTCGGCGAAATATGGTTTGCTGAGACGTGTCTGGCCAACGGCAGTTAAGGCAAGCTTCTGAAACTGAGTTACATAGGTCTGAACGTCCTGAGACCCCTGTTTGACATCTAACAGAGCTTCATAGGTTGAGTATTGCACTTTAGGATGCTCAAAATGTGCCTTAAAGTTCTGAACAAACTGGGCATATTCATTTACTGACAGATCCTGGTTGGTGACGAGTGGAGTAGCCCAGGCAAGTGCACTCCCAACGAGATTGGAAATCACGTATCCGACACAAGACCTTCCTGTCTCGAACGTCCTGGGCCTGAAGGAAAAATACACTAAACAGGCATCTAGGAATTCCTTCATCATTTTAGGGTTTCCATCATATTTGCCGAATGGGAACGGCATGGGGGCCGATCACCTCTGCCATCGTCTCTGGCAGCAGCTTGTTGGCGAAGCGCTAAGTTTTCTGCATGTAGTGTTTGCACTTCGACTCCAAGTCCTTGGGTGGCATTGCATAACTCTTGCTACTGCTCCAGGGAAGTCATCTGTAATTCCGAGCGTTGTATACTGTCGAACCTAGGGATACCTCCCGAAACTCCTCCTCACCTGTATCCTCAATGGAACTTTCTGGAGTCTCGGAATCCTTCTTCCATCGCAGCTTCCTTGGCTCTTTACTCTTATTCTCCTTCTTTTGATGAGTTAGGGACGAGCGCCCTCGGTGGCAACCTTGACCAGAACGAAATCCAGGTCCAGGGGTCCTCCGAGGAGCAAGCCCCCAAATCAGGGAAAAAGCCAGCAAGCGTAAAAAACCCTGGATGCTATTGAAGCAAAAGTCTTCCTTGTAGAGTAAGCAATCAGTCTTGATGGAGAATGACAATAAGTTCTTGCAAGCCACGGTCCTTAAGCTTTAGAGTCTATGATGGGCTGGAAGCCAAGAGGAATCTCTGCAAAAAGTAGGAACTCTCTTCCTATGCTACGAGAAAGTTGGTAGGCAGTATAGCTCCTGGGGGTCCTAGCTTCCAAATTAGTGGTACATGGAAAATTAGCAAGATGAAGACAAGATCTCAAGAAACGCCAAGGGTGCGTTATGGCAGGAGACCAATTGGGCAATGAGTGCGGTCGGGAGGAAAGAACCCTTGAGGTACAGGTTAATCGAATACAGAGTAGAGATAGAAGGGAGAGAGTATAAAGATGTCGATAGACAGGAAGTGCAACCAGATGCTAAGCGCTGCATAAGGAATGGGGTGGCGGCTTCGGGCAAAAAAGTAAACAGAAGCAGAAAGGAAAGGAAAACAGCCAGATAGCTGGAGAGATTAGAAAAAGGCAATAAGGATAGTGCATGCAAGAGAAGGAATAACGAAGGACAGGAAATGAAAGAAAAGGGAGACAGAACACAGTAAGTAGTTCGCTAAGGCAGAGCGAATGATAAATTGTGTGTAAGAAGGAAAACAAACCACAAACAGATACCTGAGGAATAGATGAGTTCCCCGAACGGGCTGGAGTACAGTAGAATACACAAAGGGGAAAAAGCAGAAAGAGCGGAGGGAAGATCACAAGAATCGCGAGCCATGGTAGAAACAAGAAATGGCAGCGTCTGAACCAAACGACGGATACAACGCACAGGTGCTGCATTTGGATTGCAGTAAGAACACTCTGGTGGCCATCTTGGAAAAAGACTAGACCGTCAAGACGGAACCAGGCGAATCCATCTTAGGTGTATCTCCACTTCTGCCAGCATTTCCAAAGGACAGTGCATGACAGCAACTCCCTCCTTGACGTCTTTCAAGTCTCACCCCCCTTTTTCCTCCGTTTGAACTGCCGTCCTGGAATACATTTTTCCTTGTGCATTCGGCCTTGCTCAGAGTGTGCTCTCGTGCTCTACCTTTTATCCCGATGGGAAAGGGAAAGGGGGGTCAGGTGTATCTAATTGTCATCAATTGCCTGACACTGCCTGACCCTTGTGTTGGGACACGTCAGGTAAACGGCTCGGGTCTTAGTCCGTTGTCGCTCATGGTGTGAGAAAAGTGTTCATGTTGGAAAAGTGGTGAGGGTAGAGTTTCCAACTATCCTACTTGGCAGGATGGGGGAAAAGGTGTCATAAGAAATGGAATACCTAGTCTCACCCTTTGGTGTCCTCCTTCCACTCCCAGAGGACCCCTCATCCAGGTGATCCTCCTTCACTGGTCCACCCCCAGGAACTGGATCTAATAGCGATGGCCATGTCCTGGCCACCTGGATGACAGTCACAGGGAACTAGTGAGTGAGACACCTTCAGGTTTCTCACACACCCTTCCCCTATCCAAGGTGGATATACCTGTTCTTTGTCTAGGTTCCACGTTGTTAAGACCTGGGAGTGAACAGGGATGAGAGATGTCCAAGAACTCTCACATATTCCATTGATTTGGTCAGTGTCGGTAGAGGTGTAATGATCTTACTAGTTTCTCCACAGTAGCCTATGAATTGGTTCTTAAGGGCAGTTTCAGGTCTCCTAGGCTCAGAATGTTCCCATTCCCATATTGGAGAGTTTTGGAAGTAGTAGTCTGCTCGCCAACAACTATGGGGTAGAAAGTCTCCAAATGGAGGTGGAGTTACCTGTAGGAGAGTAAAAAAGTTAGGGAAATCCCGCCCCAGAATAACTTCTTCAGGGAGTCAAGGATTTGTGGCAGATGATATTTCACAGGATTCGACCCAGATATTAATGTGTACAGGTTTTTTGGGGTGCACCTCATTATCCTCGTGTACACATGTAACCCTAACTAGGGCCGCATTTTCGAAGTCCTTTGTCGTAACTAAATTGGCCTGTATAGCAGTTTGCTTACTACCAGAATCATTTAAGGACCTTACTTGCCTCCCATTTACTCAGGCCTTTTCGTATTTAAAGTCAGTAGAGGCTTGACATGAACAGATACTAAAGGCCTCTAGCTCCTCTTCGGGTTCATCCCATTCTTCACCATTTAAACAGCTTATTTCCATAGGGTCGTCCCTTAGAGTCTTTGGACAGTGCCCAGCTACCTGTCCTGTTTCTCTACAAGAAGAACAGACAGCAGAAGGTGATTTACTTCCTTTTATTTCTTCCATTCTGTTTTCATCTTTGGTTTTAAGATCAGTTCTTCTGATTTCTACTTTGTCTCGTGGCATCCCTTCTTTAATTCCATATGACCACCCATGTTCATCTATTCCTTGAAGTTGAGGTCCGTGGATAGACTTATGATCTTTCCGTTCCTCCCACTGATGGGCTGAGTGTAATTGTTTAGCTGCATCTGAGTGGTTTTGTGCAGTCTCAATGGCCAAGGTAGGTCGATTTAACTGTAGGACGGCTTTCTGCAAAAAAGGGGTAAGGAATTAGTAAATTGTTCTAGGGTTAACATCTTCATCAATTCTTCTAAGGACTTGCTAGTAATCCGCAGGGCCACAGTACAGTGTTTTTGACACGTTCACCCATTTCTAAGGGAGTTTCTCCTTGGTTTAATTCAATGGCCCTCAACTTCTGCCGATATAAATTGCAGTTTTACCCCACTCATTTTAACAGTCCCTCCTTGATGGATAGAAAGGTAGCACCCTGTGCAAGTAGTTGATAGGGGGTGTGTAGTTCTCCTTTCAACAAAGGGACCAAATAGCATCTTTTGAGGTTCTCTTCCAATCCCAGTTGTTCAGCTAGGTGTTTGAAGTACAAGAAATAATTTCCTAAATCTTCACCTTCAAGATATGGTTGAAGTACCCCATGTGGTAGTAAGGGACTTGCTTGTAATTCAATCAGTTTAGTCAAATTTTCTTGCAGTCTAGCTTCGGACTGCATCTGATGGGCTGCTAACTGGGCGATCATATTGGCTAGATCAGCCATTTCTTCTGGGTGTGTAAGGGTTCCTTCAGTGGATGGTTCGGAATCAGAACAGAAACAACTCTCGGCTCTTTCCGATAAGGTCTTCTGATACTTCTGATTCTGAGTCTGCCGAAGTAATGGTTTTGGTAGGTTAATCTCTAACCCAGATGGCCCCGCGATAGGTGGCAATTGGGTACCAAAAAAAAAGGTTCAAAAGGGGAGGGGGGCTCAGAGCACTAGGTCTAATAAAAGTAAAGACGGGACGAACTTTCAGTACTATTCAATCCCACTGTTGTATATTACAATGTGAGAGAGGAAGTGCGTCCGATAACACTTGAGTCTTAAAGAACAGATCCGGTTGACCAGTCCCGACCCGAAGTTTGGAGAAAAACACATCTTTTAGTGTGGATATACGGTCAAAGTCAAGGATTTCACTGATTCTGTTTTCCCCTTCTGGTGGTACAACAATTATCAGAATGGATTTCAATTTTTATCAGTTGCATTAAATCCCACCCTCGACACCATATGTAAGGAAGGCATGGTATCAAATTAAGACAGACACAATTAATCACAGTTCAAGGTAGTTTATTAAACTGCAAAATTGGTGAGATAAACGCCTAATCTGAAGCTAAATCTAAGATGGGAGCAAGCTATGACCATCAAATAATAATACAGTCCTAGTGAAGTCTAGTCAAATAAAAATGGCCTATACTAAAATAAACGATTGCCAATCCTTACAGCTATGCTACAAAAGAGGGTGGGCGAATGTTCACAAGCAAAGAAAGAAGTGTTCACAAAATGATAAGGCCGGGGTCTCCCTTCCCCATGTTTTTAGCACGGGACAAGGCGGGACTCTGGAGCACAGCACACTCCTGGGCTTCTCTGGTACAAGTTTCCAGTTCCTTTTCTCTATATCAGGGCCTTCTGAGCCCAAGTCTCTTCTCCTGCAAAGTCTCTTGCTTCAGAAGGCCTGATATGCCAAAAAAACAAAACAAAAAGTTCCTTCTGTTAATCGTCACGTCAGGTGATTACCCTTCACCCTTGGATTCCCCTCTGCCAGGCTCCGATCTGCTCTCAGTCGTCAGCCTCCCTAAGTCGGGCTCAGACCGGCCACTCACTGTAGACATCCCTCAGTCGGGTTCATACTTGCCATCACAATGTAGTTCACTTAGCTTCTTCACAGAGCGGGATTCACTTCCCTATGCTTTTCAATTGACGTCCTTCCATTGGGGTCACTACCACCTTTCAATCATCTCTTAATTTTGTAAAATTCATAAGTCTTAATGTCTTTTTAAACAATCGCACAATGTTCACTTTAGATCCCACTCATCTGGGCTCCGACCTCCCAAAGCATTTTGCCAGTTTTAAACAGAGACTTCCGAGGCGCGATCACGTCTCGCTGGGTCACTCTGTTGACCTATTGAAAGGATGGGTTCACAAAATTACAGTTTGCACAGAGTTCCCCTCAGTCCTCCCTATCAGTTCAGGAGGGTTCCATGTACCGCTGACATCCATTGCACCATTAGCCAGCTGAGATTCCCGGTGTTATGGTTCCTTTGTCGGAAGCTTTGCTGTTCTGGGTTGAAAAGGGCAAAGGCAACTCCCTACTTGATGTCCTTTCAGATCTCGCCACCTTTCTCTTCCGTTTGAACTGTAGTCCTAGAATAACTGTTTCCTTGTGCGTTCTGCCTTGCTCAGAGTGTGCTCTCGTGCTCCGCCTTTTATCCCAATAGGAAAGGGAAAGGACAGTCAAGTGTCTTTAGTTTTTGTCAATTGCCTGACTCTGTCTAACCCTTGTGTTGGGACATGTCAGGTAAACAGCACGAGTCTTAGTACGTTGTCGCTCATGGTGTGAGAAACTGTTCCTGTTGTAAAAGTGGGGGTAAAACTTTTAAATATCTTACTTGGCAGGATAGGGAAAAGGTGTCATAAGAAAGGGGATACTGCGGCTCACCCTTCGGTGTCCCCCTTCCACTCCTTGAGGACCCCTCATCCTGGTGATCCTCCCTCATTGGTCCAACCCCAGGAACTGGATCCAATAATGATGGCCATGTTCTGGCCACCTGGATGACAGATCCCTGGGGACTAGTGAGTGAGACACCTTCAGGTTTCTCACACTTGCCAACCTGTAGAGGTCGAAGGGTCTTGTTGAAGTTCCCTGAAGTAAAGACAGATTTTGTGGTAACTGCAAGACAGAAAGGAAAGGCAAAGAGGGTGCCCTTTCTTGCCATACAAGAGAGAAGAGTGCTGTGCCCACCTGCAGAGGTTGAATAAGTGTTGTTGAAGTTGCATACAACTCTAAATTGCAGTAGCAGCAGTAAAACTGTGGTTGTCAATACTTTAGTCAGAACATTATCATTTTGTAGTGGAAGCATAAGCACACTGTGGGGCGAGGGAGTCTGCTCTCACAGTATCAGCGGCTGAAGGAAGTGCTAGCGAGAGAGCAAACCCTGCGAAGAAGCATCCTGACAAATAGTATTTTTAAGACACTGCAGAAATTATAAGAATAGTGGTTGTTAAGCAGAAGTTGTACTTTTGTCTTAAACTTCACCCATTCTTTCCTGGAAGAGCCTATCCAGAGACACCATTGGTGCCATTGGTGCTCTTGTCTTCTTTGTGACACTTGGAAAGGGGAACCTTTTCACCAAGCGAAGGAGGACTCATAACCAGTGGATTTTTGTTTGTGTGAACCTTTGTTTCTTTGGAACTTTTCAAGACTTTGATCAAGACTTTCTTTTCCTTGGAGGAAATTAACTTTGGAACATTCCAGGGGGAGCACAATCTGTCCAGAACACAGACGTCATCCAGGACACTGGTTATTTGGTAACCTTTTTAATTTTGTTGTTTAAATGTTATTTTGAAAGTTTCAGTTGTTTAGTGTGAGGGTTAGTTTTGTGTATGCTAGGAGGTTTTCCCTTAGATCCTAGACTAGCTAGGGAATCCCCTGGTAGACTAGGTTTAGTTAGGGTTTATTTTTCCATTTTGTTTAAAATAAAATGTCAAACCTTGAGAAAACTAAACATAGGGCCTCATTACGACACAGGTGGAATGGCTTTAACGGCACCGCTAAAGGTGCCGGCGCCGTTAAACCCATTCTGCTCTTTGCGGTTCCCGCGAGGGGACCAGGGAGCTAACAACGGGCCCGTTATTGACGGGCTTGTTGTTAGCTCCCTCCCCATTCCCATTGAGTCCTATTGGGGCTCCAATGGAAATGGGGATGGGTTCCTTGAATGAGGAATTACCGGGTCCTCCAAGGTTGGAATGGCCCGGTAATTCCTCATTCAAGGAACCCGGACCCGAGTTTGGAGGCAGTCATGCCCTTGTTAAGGGCATGGCTGCCTCCACACTCGTAATGAGGCCCATAGTCTTGACTCTCGCATTACGGACCCCTCGCAGTACCAAGTTGAGCTTAAAAGCTATGTGTTCAAATGCCTGAACTGTAGGTTATGTTACAATCTCAGTTTTGCTGTTTAATCAAAGTGTGCAACCCTTTGCAAATAATTGAATCTCTTCAGGTAAAGAGGATTGACCTCAGCAAAGTCAACAATAATGTCCTCCTCTATTGCAGCCAGTCACCAAAATGGTGTGGGCTGTCTATACTATGGCCTTGGACACACGTACTTCTCGTGCTCCGACATACATTTGAGTGATCAGAAAAAGCATATTACGTTATGGTTTCAGCCCTGAGGAAGGAGCTAGACTCCGAAATGCATAGGCACTGTTAACCATATGTTTTTGGCAATCAACTTGGATGGTGTTGAGTTTACTATGCACATTGATCAACGCAACAATCAAATACATTTTGAATATTAATTAAATTGTGAAGAAACAATTTACAAATGGAACTCTGATTGACTCTGTTTAGAAAATAATTATATCATTCAGTTCTCGGAACAGAAGCGTGAGCACCAGTCTTGGCTGGATGGTTCATCCAGCCTCTTCATTTTTGTTTAGTCTCACATGGTCCTGGTGTCGTTAGGACCTACCCAGACTGGTTGCCCCGCACAGAATTTAGTTATTTGTACCAAAAGAAAAGATACGTTGACAAATGGTGGTGCCCGCCTTTCATCTGGCCTTCTGACAGTTTCTGTCTATACTATGGCCCCACAGGAGAATGAGTGAAATGTTTTGCTATGCCCCATTGGGCTATGTTATTGAATATTGTATAGCACACAGTCTACAATTTTCAGAGTTTCTGAAGTTGTCAGGATCTTGAAGAAGTGGGGTAAGAGACTAATGCAGAGGCATGACAAGGTTGCTTTGTTACAATGCTGATGCGTGCATTATCTGAATAGGTAGGGTTCTCTGTGGTGTGCAAGCTTTATGTATTTTGTGAGTTGGCTGGAGCAGTTAATGTGCGCTCCAGATTCAACGTGAATGGTCTGTGATTATGGAGTCTGTCATCATAGAGTGTAAGGAGTGTGGGGAGCTGTTTTGGTGTATCCGTGGTAGGATGGTGTGCTATTTAGGGAGTTTCCTGGGTGTTTGCTTTCCTTTGGGTCATCTGTATTGATTCAGTGGGGTATTCTATGTAAGGATGAGTTTGTTAGGGGGGTGTAGAATGATTTTCAGGTCACTACTGTTACCATATATTGCTCAACAGACCACCTGATAAAAACTGGGAGCAACCTTTTTCACTTTGGAAACATTATAGTTGGTCATATTTGTTTGCTTATATCAAAGGAAAACATTATTATGGGGCCTGGGTTCTGGCGGTGGGGACGCAGGATGCCAGGTGTGGGGCCTGGGCTCTGGGTGGTGGGGGTGAAAGGATGTCAGGTATGGGGCCTGGGCTCTGGGGAGGCAGGGTGCCCGGTAAGGGGCCTGGGTTCTGGGTGGTGGGCATAGAGGAATGATTGAAATTCTAACATGTGGTATGCATATTTTATGGTTTCCCTTTTCCCCTTGTGTTTATTAAGTTCGTGTGTTTGTCTCGTATTCATACGTTTTCTCTTTTACTTCTACTTTTATGTTATTTTTTTTTCCATTTTATTATCATATATATTGGTGAATAATATGTAAATGAATTGTGTTTAATTATTGAAAAAGTTGTATTTTTCAGCTATATTCAATAAAAAAAAGGAATGGCAGGTATGGAGACTGGGCTCTGGTGGAGGGGAGACAGGCTGTTAGGTACAGGGCCTGGGTTCTAGGTGATAGGGGGGACATGTATGGGACCCTTGTTAATTTGACAAAGCATACCAGTAGCCCTTTTATAGGCGCCCCCTACTTTCTTTTGCCTGTGATCCTTCTGTGCCACCCCGGCCACACTAAATTTGATTCCTGGAGATGCCACTGCTCCTAATGGGCAATGTAACTACAGGCCCTTCTGAATAGTTTGGGTGATGGAACAGAGAAAAGCCAAGAAGGACTCATTGTCTGCCTACAGACCTGTGGTTTCTTTGGATTATGTTAATAATGCTCAGTACACTTACTTGCAGAGAAGAGCAAAGAAACAGAGCAGTAAAGCATGCTGTCGAGTCACAATGCCTCAGCAATTCACTCTCTGAGTCAGGGAAAACATTGAATGCCACAACAGAATAAGCTGCCATGGATGAGAATCCAAAATGGTACTGAGAGCGTGCAACCCGTATAAAGCAGTGGACACATCAGCTGAAACAAATACTCGGATTAACCACTGTGTAGATTCTCCTTATTATATGTGTAATAATCATTTATTTAGAAACCAAACAAAAAAGTCAATTACAGACCCATGACACAAAACTCCTAGTGGCCCCAACCAATCACGTGGAGCGCCCCAAATACACCAACTTTTAGGCATTATAATAGAGGCTGGGAGAGCCAAACAGGGGCATTATCTGCCTGGGAGAAGAAAGAAATGTTCCGCAAAGCTCCCTGATGGACAAAAGAGAGTGCCACTTGGTACAAGGTCCTTGCTTGCTAATAAGATCCTGATACAAGGGTGCTACACTTGCCAGTGGTCCTGAAGAGACCTAAATCTTAAATGCTGATAAAACAAAGGTCTTTTCAAGTAAATGCAGAGAAATGCAGAAGTCTGTTAGAGATCTAAACAAGTGTGTGCTGAGAAATCCAGAGGTCTTTGAGAGACGTGAATATGAATGCTACAAACTCTGAGAACTTTGAGAAACCTGAACATGTAAATGTTGAGAAACTAGAGGCCTATGAGGGACCTGAAAGGGAATGCCAAGGAACCAGAAGCATGTGGGATACCTGAGCATGTTAATTACTAAACAAGTGGTTTCTGCAGTACCTCAGCACTGAAGACTGGGAAACCAGAGGTACATGAGAGACCCGAATATTGAATACAGTGAAACCTGCAATCTATACAACCTAAAATGGAATGGCAAGAAACCCAGGTTTTGACCATGTTTCAGTCAAGTCAGCTACTCTTCCACACTTTGCTTCAGTATGTACAGTACGACCAATATGTATGAGAATCCTGTGTCTCTATGTAACTAATGTAAGGTTTGCCTGTGCTGCATGTCTTTCCACTAATACTTTATTGTATGACTAAGTGTGCCTCCCTGAATTGCACCTGCAACAGTGCCTCAATGCCTCCGGGTTGTATGTGTGCTTCATAAATGAAATAAATAAATTAATAAATATAATAAATAAAGGGAGCCAAACATGGAATGCTGAGAAACCAGACAGCCATAACCATTGGACATTGAGAAACAGAGGTCTTGGGGAGACATTCAACAGCTGCGTCTTGCTCTAGTTGTTTACTCTGCATGCCTACCCACGGCACCCGCCAGGCCATTATATTGTCCCTATTTGGATGTTAGACAAACCAGCCTAGGAAGAAGGGGACAAAGCCGCCTTACATCAAATGAAGCAGTGTTCTGTCTAATGCAGTTTACAATCAGGTTTACAGCATCTAAGGCAACCACTTAAGGTGCTGCTTTTGGTGGCAACTTCAGTTTTAGTTTGGTTCCCTTACTGGGACTTTGCTCTTGAAAATAGGTTAATAGTTTATCCTGTGCTGTTCAGTCACACATAAAGGAGTTACCGTAACGATTTTACTTGTATTCGCTCCATTGTTTGCTTTTCCTAGGAAGCTGTATTTAAGATGTTACACTCAGTGCTACCCCTAAAGTTGGAATATATAGTAGCCCAAGGGGCCCGATGAGCTGGCTAGCTACTTATCCTCACTATATCCTCATTCTAATAAATTGGTCCCTCCAGTCATACAGGTGATAATGTACCCAACAGTGGCAGGTGGACTCTGAAGCGATCACAACTGTCCTGTACAGTGAGGTATACCTGTTGGTGATATCAGGCCTTAATACTTTTATCAACTTCCCACCTGTCTTAGACACATAAATCACGTCATTCCTTAATCCCTGCTTTATGAAGTCAGTAATGGCAATATTGGCAGAACATCTTCTAATGGGTGCAACTTCATGTGTTAGCAACAGTAAATTAGTGGTGCAGGTCTTATGATCATTTTTTTAAAATTATTTTTATAGAAAGCAGGGTGAAATCCCCTGCAAACCCTCTGCACTGCCCATCTGGACCTCCAGCCCATCGATATTGCCTTACCCTAAGTCACCATCTATGTTTTGGGGGACAATTCAAGCAAAAATGATTTGACCAAAAATGATTTGAGCAACAACAACAAAATGCACAAGAAAAAAAGATCAATAGACATACTTCCTAAATTGGTTATGAATCTAGCTAACTCTGCACAAGCAGGACAAGGTGGCCTACTAGCATTGGCAACCTTAGGACTGTGCTCATCCTCATATGATGGCATTACGTCACATGTTGATGAGCTCTTGCCATCTAAAGAAGCCTTTCTTTCATGAATAAGCGATCTTGTAGGTGCCATATCCTTACGAACAACAAATGTCTCACAATTAGTTAAAGTTGGTATATTCTGTAAGGGTGCAGAAGGAGGAGACTGATACGCAGATGGCATGGTTGTTTGCATAAACATTTATTATACCAGAAATATTAGAGAAAACCTCTCTCTCCCTAACTCTAAGAGGGATTTCCCTACCTTAAGTAAAATGCTAAGGGGTCAGTCAGGATGTCCATGTAAATCACGAGTCTGCTGTCCTGTGTTAAAAACGTATTTCTGTCCCATACACTTATAACTAAACTAAGAAAGTAGAAGATCTTCTTGGTCCAGAAAAATGTCTCCCTTCTTCTGGACAACAGGTCACAGTTGCCAGTCTTTGGTGGGATCTTTACCTGAGGTAACAATTCCCTTCCCCAGGTCTTAATCCTTTTCCAAGGACAAAAACAAAAATGCAGGTTGAAATGTCAAAATGCAGTACATTTCTCATCTCAAACTCAAAAGGTGAAGTTCCAGTCCAAATATTTATTTTCCTTATTGTCCATAGTTGTTTCCTCAGTATAGGGATCCTGTAGAATGCCTCCCTTCTCCAGGTGTCTTGCTCTCGGTAGTTTCACAATGCCATGGGAATGACTACCTTCCCCTGGCCTTCTCTCAGGCTTACTTTACAGTTCAAAAACAAGGGGGAATCTTTGTTTCACAGTTCTCAACGCCAGGAAGAATGACTCCCTTCCTATAGCTCTTCTTATACTTGTTTTCACAGTTCACAGCTTCATGGGGAATGACTCCCTTCCCCTGGATTTTCTTTGTATATTCAGTATGGCAGACCTGCTTCACTCCCCTGCCAGGTACTTCCATGAAAAGAAGAATTATATTAATCTTGTTTTGTGGGGGCAGGTCCAAGCTACGTGACTCTCTGTCTTTCTTCTGGCAGACTTGGCTCACTCCTTTGCCAAGTACTGCCATGAGGAAGATGACTGGTGACAATCTTCCTTTTGGTTGATATACTATGGGGACTTTTCCCCTTTCCAGGACCTGTCCCCCGCCCCTCCAGGAGCAACGTGCACCCGGCGGGCACTTTCCACCATGGCCCTACATCCGTGCCATTAATAAGGTAAGCGCTAAAATCGGAGCGCATTTCCCGATTATACCTTCCCAAAAGTGCATCTGCGATCTACGCTACATTGAAGGAAGGATAGGCTTCCTTGCAGCCCACTTCCACAGAACCGAATTCGTTTAACTGCTGCAGCACTGAAACTCCATTGAAGCACACGAGGCTTTCACCCTTTCAAAATGGCCGTCTGCATTTTCACTGCCTGCATCAACATCTACTGAGGCTCCAGCCTCCAACACTGATTGGCTGCCGTGCCTATTTGCTCCCCTATTGGTCGCCGGCAGGCGAAGCCGGCCCACACTGTCCAAGGCCCACTGCAGCAAGGCCAACACCTGTTAGGTGCCTGTTTGTACCTGTGTCTGCCGTCTGCCATACCCCCTGCCCGTCATACTCCAGGTAACTTTGAACTTCAATGCACTAACACGGCGGCGCAACGCTCAGCTGCCTCATTGTCTTCGACTACCTTGTTTGCCTATGGTATATCAGGAAACAGCATATAGAGTGCAAAAACTCTTCTCACCGTTGGACTGTTTTGCTAAAACTGCCACTTGAATGCCTACCGACCAAACTGTATTCAGATTGTTTGCAAATGCCCTGATTAATGGTCACACTAGTGATTTGTACTTTTGATTTTGCCTGAATGCTATCACTACTGCACCTGCATTTAGATTGCTACCAACTTGCACGTAGAGTATCCCAGACTTAGCTTGCCAAATCTAGGTGCTCTCTGCTGTATCCATTTCAGTCACTGCTAACTTTGACAATCTGATAGTTAATGCAACTTAGTGCGAAGAATTCCTCCGCCATCTACTTAATTTCTGAATCTAGGTGAATCAATGCCCCCTTAGTCAATGCAATTCTAATGTGTTTTAGCTGCCCACTTGACTTTTGAATCTAGGTGAATCCCTGGCCCACTCAGTCACTGCAACTTAGTGTGTCTTAGCTGTCTACCTGATTTCTAAACTTAGGTGAACCCTGGCCCCACTTAGTCAACACAATCCAGTGCGACATTAGATACTTTATGAGTCTCATACTCATCTGAAGCCCCGCCAAACCTAATTTATGTAATCCAAGGCACCTCCTCACGCCCCTACGACTCGGAAGTCTACTGCCCAGCCCTAGGAACCTAACAACTCAGGAACCAGCTGATACTAGACACATGCCCACCGTTCGCACCTCCTCCCACTAAAATGTACGCAACTAGTCATCTCAGCCCCCCCCCCCCGGCCTGACCAGCATGGTTACCACCACACCACTCACCATGCACCTCTCTACACCGTGCAACCTCTCCAAACTGCGCGCCAGACTCCCCAGAATATATGAGCCCAGAGCTAGGGATATTACCCATACCAAATCATCTAACTGGCCCCAGCCATACATCCTGGCTATCCCCTCCAACAAAGGCACTAACCTACTTAAGCCCACCCAAACCAATATAACGTCCAAACATAAGTCCCGATCATTAGCCTCTATGCCTACTACGAATAAACATGCCAATACACCCATAAGAGGGGCTTTAATCAATGCGAGGTCTGTAGTAACCCACGCGACAGACATAGCAGAACTCATCCTAATGGAAGAATTATACTTCTTAGCCATTTCTCAGACCTGGCTTCATGCAGCAGCTGGCCCAGCCCTTGCGCTAGCCATCCCTAAGAATTTCTCCATCCTCCGAGCAGACAGAAATGATTCTAGAGGCCGTGGCCTCGCTATAATCGCCAAAACCCACCTCAACCTGAAACCTGACACCACCGATCACTACTCATCTTGTGAATTGCTCACAGCCAAACTCCCCACCACCAACTCCCAAACCATCACCATCCACCTACTATACAGACCCCCAGGACTCCTAGGCTCCTTTGAGGAAGACCTTAACTCCATCCTCTCTAACAACTTAAAAAATACCTCTCAATGCCTCCTCTTAGGAGACTTTAACCTTGGCTACAATGACCCTAAAGACACCCAAGCGTCAGCCATCAATTACTCACTATCAGAATTAGGCTTCACCCAAAGAGTGTCCACCCCCACTCATAACAAAGGGAGAACTCTTGACTGGATAGCAGACCACAACAGTGCGATCTCCATCACTGCCATCACCCCACAACCTTGGTTAGACCACCACCTCCTCTCCTTCATACTTGAAGCCTCCAGCCCTATCGCTAACATCTCCCTAGCCTCAGCCATCCCGACCAGAAGCAAGAAAAATATAACTGTGGAAAAACTCATCCCTCTCATTCTACCTAGACTGAACCAACTCCCTGTCAATTCCAACCCCCACCATCTGGTTGAAAGTTACAACAGCAGCATGCGCCTAGCCCTAGATGCCATCGCACCACTAAAGCTGAGAAAACCCAAGCCGATAAAACACCTGAATACATGGTTCACGGCCCACCTAAAAGCCCTTAGATTAGAGAAACGCAAAAACGAACAAATTTGGAGACAAGCTCCTACAGACAGCAACAAGCCGATCCTCAACAAAATAGTTTCTACCTATAAAAAGGAAATCCTCCTCGCCAAACAAGAATCTTACAACCTGAGAAAACTGCATGCCAAATCCAGCACTAAAGAATTGTTCACCATATTAAAAGAGCTGGAGACACCCATCCCGGCCCCAGACACTTGTAAGAAAGACAAACAATGGTGCACCAGCATCCAAAATGCCCTTTCCAATAAAGTTGCAGGCCTCCAAATCAAAATTAACAACAAGAAAGAGAATTTATCCAAATCCAAACCTAACAATACCCCCCCACGCACCATCCCTCAACACCCTCCCCCCACCATTCCCCTCACTCGTTTCAGCTTTTCCAAAGTCTCCACGCTAGAAGTGGAAAAAATCATACTCGGCCTCAAACCATCCAACTGCCAAGGCGACCTATGCCCACCTCAAATTATCAAAGACGCAGCCAGAGACCTATCTCCATTCATCACCAAACTCATCAACGCCTCCTTCTCTTTTGGTACTATCCCCAACAACCTCAAAGAATCCTGGGTCCTCCCCCTACTAAAAAAACCCACACTTGACCCAGCCGTACCCACTAACTACAGACCCATCACCACCGTCCCCTTCCTACTAAAAATCCTCGACAAGACGGCCTACCTACAAATTCAAAAATTCCTTGAACAAAACCACCTCCTAGGAGCCCGGCAATCAGGATTTAGACCCCAACACGGCACAGAAACTGCACTCATTGACCTCAAGGCCCAAATTGACACTCTGAGAGATAATGGGAAAACTACCTTATTGCTCCTCTTAGACCTCTCGGCAGCATTTGATCTTGTTGATCATAAAATCCTTTGTAGCCACTTAGACTCGGCTGCCGACTTTTCCCACAAAGCGATTGGCTGGATCACATCATTCCTAAGCAACAGATCCATGCGCGTCTTCTCCACCACGGCCTCCGCTGACCCCATTCCCATCACATGTGGGGTCCCTCAGGGGTCATGTGTCTCTCCCACACTGTACAACGTGTTCACTAAGCCCCTGTTTGATGATCTCGACGGTTTGGGTATCACCTACACTAACTATGCTGATGATACCCAAATCCTCATCCCGTTGACGGGAGATTACAACACGGATTTGGCCTTGGTGAACAGGGTGTACCTCATCATCCAGGCATGGATGGCCTCCCATAGTCTATGCCTGAATGATGACAAGACCGAACTCATCATCCTGGGATCAGCCATGAACCTAAACAAACTGGACCTCAACTACTCCAGCTTCACCATAGACAGCAACCCCATAAAGGTAGCTAAGGAAGTGAAAACCCTTGGCATCTACCTCGATTCCACCCTCTCCTTCCATAAACAAGTCAGCTCCATGGCATCCACTACAGCCTACACATGCAAGCTTATACGTTCAGCCAAACCCTTCCTCTCCACCCAAAGTTGCATTACTCTAGACAGAGCTCTCATACTATCTAAACTGGACTATTGTAACTCCCTCTATGTAGGCACAAACAAACAGGTCACCAATAAAATCCAGATCCTACAGAACAATGCTCTCAGAACAGAGCTTAGCTTCCCTAAAAGAGAACACACCTCGAATACTAGGAGAACTCACAACTGGCTCACTACCTCGGACAAAATCCTGCTTAAGGTAGCCTCCCTGACCCACAAATGCCTTAACAACGCAGCTCCCCGTTATCTAACAGAGAGAATAACTAGATACACGCCCAACAGACACACCAGAAATAGCAATGCTAACTTGCTCGCTGTTCCCAGATTCAAGCGAACAAAAATGGGCGGCAACAGCTTCCAGGTGAAAGCAGCTCAACACTGGAACACACTACCGGTCAAGTGGCACAGCGAGTAGAGCACTCGCTCAGAGTCTGCTAACGCAGGTTCGAATCCCGGCGAGGCCAAACTCAGCCTTTCATCCTTCCGAGGTCGATAAATGAGCACCACACACCGTGGGTAATAATAAGCATCGCTCAGATACCGGAGGGTTCGTAGCGCTATATAAATGCCAAATTATTATTATTATTATTATTTACCACCCTCCGTCAGAGCACCTCAAACCTACCACCAATTTAGGCGTAACTACATCCAGTGGCTTAAGAACAAAGACCAATAAATGACACTATGTAACTACTACAAAATTGTTCAACCTGTAACTGTCGTAATTTCACTCTGACTCCTTGTAACTGCTTCTACTCACTGCACCCTTGTATAATAATGTAAATAATGTACAGTACTGCAACTAAGTTGAGAATATACCTGTAATGCTTGCGCCCTCATACCTTCTGGTCCGGTGCACCATATCAATAAATAAACAAACAAACAAATATTAGGAAACAATTTTTTGGTTCTCCTCCGATTGCCTATGCAACCCTTTTGCGCTCCCAGCAGCCATTCCGGTAACTCCTGTACCTTCAGTGTTGGACCCAGCGTCCCTGATCGGTCTCAAGTCTCAAGATCGTCTCTCTCTGTGTTCGGGTCTTGTGCAGCTTCCCATGCTCTGTGGCATTCTTTGGCATGCTCTGCAGTTGTTTGGCCCTTGCACTCACCTGGAACTCTGCTCTGCCAGCTTCTCGCCCGGTACGTCACTGTAGGACCGCATGTGGCTGCCTCTCTCTCCGCGTCCTGGTCATCAACCTCTTCTTCCCTCACTGAACCGCTGCCTTGTTCTCGGTTCCTCCGGGGATGTATTGACAATTGTCTTTATATTTATTCATAAGGGCCACTGACAACTAGAAAGCTCATTCACGTTCCTCCAAGTGCTATTCAGTGCTCTGCATCACCTCCTCGTCCCAGTACATGTCAAGGTAATCCTTGTTAGAACATCCCTACTCTTTCTCGTCTCAGTGAATGTTGGAAATTCAATCTTACAGACATCCATACAGATGGGTGATATAGAAGTGTTGTTCACAGGGTAGGAAGATGTATAGGGTGCTAGGTGAGGGGTGTCATATTGTGTTCTCCTTAGATGGTCATCCTTGTCCCCAGAGCAGGAGATCTCTCACCATGAGATCCTCCCACTATGTAGCACCCCCAGCAGGACTATCGGGTAGCGGCCTCACCCCCTGGCCTCATGGTAAGGGGCTCCCCGCTGGGAAGAAGTGACAACATCTAAGGATTCATCACAATTCCCATTGCTTACATTAAAATACTACCTGGTCTCTTAATCATTTCTGGTGTTGAAGATGGGGGCAAGTGTAGTAAAGGTGAACATTGGTTAGAAAATTGAATGTCGGCTGCAATTATTGTGCAAATTTCAGCAACAACAGCATCACAGTTCAGCAACGAATCCCCTACAGCCAACTTCGGTTCCACAACCAGCGATAAAACCTTGTAATCCACATGCGCTGTGGAAGTAATACTAGAGAAGGGCTGGGGTGCTGTCAATGGTGGAACCTCTGTAGGCTGAGATTGATGAGTCTGTGAGGAATTCTCCAAGTAATTTGATGTATAACCTTTTTTACCATTGCGTTCTTTACTGAGTCACCACAACTGTTATTACCAACATTTAGAGTTGATGGAACCGTGTGTTTTTCTGAGCAAATTTAGATGAGTGGAGGTCTGGCAACGGTGTTGCACTTTGTGAATTAATGGGAATCACTGCTGTTTGATCACTACCCCTAGACTTGTAGAAAGAAAATGGGAGGACAAGAAGGGACATCATCCAAGTCTTATAACAACAACTCAGTAATGAAAGACACTCTGTGCCAATCTCAAAGATCCTTTAGTGGTATAACTGGGGCATAAGCGGGTACTCACAACCCAAAACACCCCTGGTGATCCCTTGGTAGCAAAGCGGTGCATACTTAAATAAAATATTCAATATAAAAAAGGAAAATACGTAGTTCAGAATTCAGGTCTATAGCACCTATAGCCAATAAAACATGTAAAGACTCACCAGGTAATAGGGCTCCAAATCCTAAAGTCACTCCCAAGTCACCCCACAATAGGAAAGTGCTTCTTGACAATTCCTCAATAAAGGATTATAACAATGTTTAAACATTCAATAAATGGCAAAAGCATCCAAGAAGAGCTGCATTAATAGCATTGGTTGCATTAAGTGAGAGGTCTCCAAGTCTGAGTGCCATCCCAGTCACTCCCAACTGAGGGGCAGCATTGCAAAAGTGTCAGTAGCATGTACATAACAAATGACAAGGTCAAACATTTGCAACAAGCTGGCCCAGCCCACACAAGGCCCAAAAATGTCCTAATACATGGGACTGCAAGAGTGTAGAGCAACAGTACTCTATAGTGGTGACACTGCTTGACCATGTACTCGGAGAGAACCAGGTTGGCTTCCACTCCATGATGGCCCCTGGTCACCCACTCGCAAAAGCACCAATTGTCCCAGTGTTCACATCTGCCAAAGTTCTAATACCAAGGGCCAGTACTGTCGATGGACATTGGGTGCAGTAAAGGTGCAAATATTAAAGTCCATACAGTTCGACCTTCCAAGATATAAAGTTTAGAAAAAACCTCCTAGCCTGGCACCAAGCTGTATTATCCCCCAACACTTGCCTGACAATGGAACACTTCAAGCAGGGAAGACATTTTAAGCAAGTTAGTGAAATGCAACACATTTTGTGCACCATTAGCACCAAGTAGAAAGTGATGGTTGATTTGTCAGTATTAAATAGTCAGCACTCCCCAATGCAAGAGAGGAATGCAACCCACAATGGTACATCCTGTTTAGCTTAGCCAATAGCAGGCAGCAGCACAACGTCCCTACATCAAACAAGGAGTAGAAATACATCTCCTCAGAGTCGCTTTTCGGATGAACTCTTGTGATGGCCGTGTTTCAATACATTGCCCCTTCAGAAGTTCCGGGCGAGTTCCCTGTATGGCGGGAAGCAACCTCAAATTGAGTGGCTTGACAAAGTCTTCTGTGGATCTCATTCCTAGGAGAGATGACAGGCATTCAATAACGAGACTACGGCTGAGTATCCCGGACAATGTAGCAAAAGGCGGGGCATCCTCCCCATAGTCCAGAATTTGGCCACACGCGGAGAAATGCATAGAAAATAGAAAGCATTTCCTCCTCGTCTACTCCTGGTACCACAAAGAGAGTGTGTTGGCTGATAGCTCTCTTACATAGAAAGAGAAGAGGCACTTGGAACGTTAATGCATTTAAATGAACAGAGCGACCTATCCTATCCTATAAGGGTAACCTTACTGCGATTATTGATCAGATTAAGGAGCAAGACTCCTCCTGTAAAAGTTTAAACAGGGACCTGGATTGTTGGTTACCAAGTCCTGATATTATAGATCCTGCCACTCCAGAATGCATATTGGGAAAAGGTACTGCTGATGGCACAGTGTTAACCTTCTCCCCAGCTGTGACTTCCCTTTTGGGAGGGATAAAGAAATATGCCAGAAGGGATCTTGATTATACAACATCATCAACCTCCGCTTTAAAAAGGGGCATTAGGTTGACTGCCCTTCAAACTGATGACATTGCTTCCATCCAGTTCTTGCATCTCAAAGTGAGCATCTCTCAAGAGCTCCTCCATTGTCACAGTCTAACAGACCTCCGCTCAGTAATCGACACTTGTATGAGTTTGTCTCGGTCACATGCCTGCACAGAGAAATATTTGCAACACAGACTGATGTTCAATTTTCTGCAGCCATTTCAAGTCAGCCGATAAAATCTGATAAAAGATGCCAAGTCAACCTACAAGGGGAGAGAATGGATCAAGTCTCCCAAACAACACTTATTAGGGGTAGCCCCTTTCTACCTCCTAGGATTACATCTGCTACTAATGAACAGGCCAAACATCTCAGCGCCGACCCTAAGGGTCAAGTCACGGAAACATCCTTTTCAACCCTGGCACCTGATCACAATTCTGACCAAAATCTTAATGTACAAGCCATAGAAGTCAACGTTTTACCAAAGCAGATGTCCGCACAGAGTGTGGAAATAAGGACATGTCAAATGCCAAGTATTAATGACATCATCACTCAAGCCTTTATTATGGACCAACGAAACTTTGTCATTTCCAATATTGGGAAGGCAGCTGGAAGAGAGACCAGAGAAGCGCTGCGAAATAAGGTGCTTGCATGGCTGCGACAACGAACAGGACCAGGGGTTGTCAGATTGTCTGACTTGAAGGTTAGACACAGAATTGACTTGAGCGATTGGTGCTCATTATCAAATAATTACTGCGTTATAGTGGGTTGTGCGTCCAGCACGCTACCACACTATCTTAGTATGTGCAAATATTTTCCCAGCGGGGGTTCAAATTGTAAATGAATACTCTAAGTGCCCTGTTAGACTGAGAAAGTTCTTTGTTTGTGTTTTTTTGATCTGCTAAGTGCACTGCCACAGTATTGGGACGATCAGCATTTCTTACCTGGTTTTAGGATCGTACTTTCCTCTGCTTGATGTTTTACGTTTCATGTTGTATTTTTTGCATTGTATGCGCCATCACGCCTCGGGGTCCATTGTGTGCAATATAAATGTCTAAATAAATAAATCCACACCGGCCCTTTCACTTACCCTAGCGCGAGCATTTAGAAGGTGAAATATGAATGTAAGTTGAGATTGGTAAATATTTGGTAGATTTCTCTAGTCCATGAAGAGTAAACAGCTTCTTTGTAATCTTTATTATTTGTTTATTGGTTAAAAAACATGTTTCAACCGTAACGAAATTCATACACATACAAAAACCACAATATTAAAATTCATACATTTATACAGAAATATAAATAGCATTAAAACTAAGTCAGAGCAATACAAAGATACAAATCATTGTGCATATCTCGGATGATAAGTCATCAAGCTTGAAACAATTCACAAAACTCGTGGAACATAGACATGTACTAATGAAATGCAAGGGATAGATGGCAACTGCGGGCAGTACAACAATACAGGCTTTAAAGTCCCAGGCTCATGTATAGTGCTTAATGTTATGACATTAGAATTAGGAATGTTAAATCGGACTGCCTGGTATAAATTATCAGGTTTTAATATGGCATAAATGAAGCATCAAATATAGTGGGCCTCATTACGAGTGTGGCGTTGTAGGTAAATGGGTTACCTCCAATTTTATCACTATACCAAATTATGAGTTTTGTCTTGGAGTGGAAGATTTACGTCCAGCAAAACCCTGGAGGTAAATCTTGCAACTCAATGCCAAAATACAGTAGAATCTGTGGAATTACAGCAGCGGTAATTCCGCAGAAAAAGCCCCATTGGGTCCAATGGACCCACAATAAATGGGGATTTACACAGCTACCACCACTTGTAATCAGGCAGAAATTCCACCTGACCAAGTGGTGGTAACTGTAAATTCGTTTGGTGGTATTTCAAAGGATTTACCACTGAAATACCTCCAAACTCGTAACGAGGCCCAAGTCTTAATGAATTGATTTTCAAATGAGGCTTTTTTTTAACTCTTTATTTAGGTTATTCAAAAATAAGTACAATTCAGAACAATCAAAAATGGAACAAGTAGAGCATAACAAAATAATCAAATGTGATAACTAAATCAAGGCAAATGCAGTGAGGGAAAAAAAACTCTACAAACCGTAATTGCCAATTCACCACTAACCAATTATCCTAAACAGCACTTTTACACTTAACTAACGAAAATACAACATCAAAGACACCACAAACATCAACCCTCCCCTCCCACCACCCAAAAAAATGAATAACATTTTCTGATGGATTAGCTTGCATAACTCAATGTAGCTCCCTCGCAAATCCGTAGTTTTTAACGGAGATCCAATGGTGTTTTGGAAAATCTTTGGAGGACTTCAGCACTAATTTGATCCTCATTTTCCCACAGTCCTATTCGAAGCAGATGCTGGGTGGCCAGGACCAGCAAAGCAAAGGTAGCTCTCACGGAGTCAAATACGATGGGAGGGGCAGTGAGGCGCAGAGGCAAGAGTTGCGCATCACCGCCAACCATTCCTGAACTGCTGCTATCCCTGCCGCTCACTGGCACAATGGCATTGGCTTTAGATGTGATGCAAAGGGCCTCTTCCTGACTCAGATCTTGAATACAACGTTACGCATTCATTTCTTCTCTGTATCTATTCTCCACCCCAGCGCTGGCCAAACTGCCGCTGCCATGCCAACGTGCTAGCGTGCTCTCTTAGGTTTTTGACCTAAGATGGAAGGTCTCCTCCTCACTCCGGGTGCCAATGACTCAGGCTCTGCCCAAACTGCTGCTGCTCAGTAATGAGGATGGAAATGGAAACAGCCATATTGGAATACCACCTTCATTACTTTTGTAAATCTGCATCTCTCACTGCTGTAATCTAGCAGAGTCCCTCAAATTACCACCAGCAATAACCCACTCAAAAATCGGTCATAGTGGTAATGATGCCTCAAGTGCCTGTTGATGCTGAAGAAATGGCGTCCAGGATTTGCGATGTCTGCCACGCAACTTCCTGGAAGCCCAGAGTAATTGACTTGACGCACGGTGCCCGTAACGTAGTACAAGCCGGGCATTGGCTCTTGCCACGGTCATGCCTGAATACGTGCTCAACGCTGCCATTTTGTGGAAGATGCGGCTCAAATTCAAGTGTGCACAGTCTTTCACACAGTATTACATACTTGCCAACCTTACTGATTTGGGCAGTAGGTAACTGCTTTTTAAGCAGTCCTAACCACCTACCTATTTGGGTGACAGATCCTACTGCTTTTTACTGTGGCAAGTAATGTTTGTGACTCTAAGGCAGGCGCCTTGAGACCGGCCCAGGACAAATCAAGCAACACATTAGTCTGTCTGTGCAGTGGGCGGGTAAGTGATTACTTTGAGTGATGGGCTCAGACCAATCCAGTGACCTGACAGCTACGTGACTCTGCCCAGCACTCTGGCCGGGGCAGGCCTTACGTGAACCACCAGTGAAGGCAAGTGGCAGAGCGTACCACCATCACACCGCATCTGCATATCAAACGGAGGAGCGTATCAGTCTCCATGCTGTTCAGTTATTCATCTTGCACTGCAGGAATAAATATCTATTGCCCAGGCTGCTGCTACAGAGCAGTGGCAAACGTTGCCTACCAGCTTTGTGTGATTACCTTCTGTGAAGTTAGGTCATTGAACTCGGTGTCAACTTACCATTCACGATTACACATTTTAAACATTTGAACATCTTTCCATATTGTGCTGGTGGATGGGTTGTGCATTTTAGAATGCTCCAGTGGTGCCAAACATGTACATTTTGTATTTTCCTGTGATGTCATTGTTATGCGAAGTATTATTTTTGAAAATCCTACATCTTTTTGTTCACAGATTGTTGCAAGTATGGTATTACGAACAGTGTGCAGGCCCGGATTGCAGAACCAAATATAGCAGAATGTGATCAAAGTCGTAAACTAAGAGTTTTCTAGCATTTAGAAAATAAACACAACAAAAAAAAACACTTTGAGCTGCAATATATATATATATATTTAAAAAACCCAACATAGGCATAGAAAATGTTGAAATAGTGCTTCTGTAAAACGTGAACTACACATAACCACACCCAGACATAGCTAAACGCTCCGCTTTCACTTTCCAGTTCTGCTTTTCACTCTTCGGTTGGAAGCTACTGTACTACTGCAGCATGTGCCACAAACGACACAGCCGCATCTTTGGAACAGCAACGCACAATTTCTCATCGATGGCTCCCTGCAAAGATGTCCTCCTGCTGGTGGTGGCCGGCGTCCTCGCTGTTGTGGCCTCTGGACAGCAAGCTGTGCCAGCAGATAAGCAGTGCACAAAGGTAAGCCGGGGAACGGGCACCTTCAAGGAGACTAGAAGACACCTGCTATAATTGTGCGGTGTGTGTGATCAAAGAGTTAGACCAACCAAAGTGCTATCCTCCAGTCTGCTAAGTCACAAACCTCCTGGATTTTCATCCAAAAATCATAAAATGGGCCTCATTATGGGTCCGGTGGTAAGCCTGCCAGCGCTACCAGCAGGTTGCTGCCCGACCCATAATAATGTACCGGCGCCTGCCGTCCTGGTGCCACTGCGAGATACCAAGTCCGGCGGCCAGGGAAATCAGGGACCGGCAAATTGTTAGTCCCCATTCCCACACCGTTAGCAACAGTGCTGGTGATTCCATTAACAGTCCGCCTCCCGTGGCCGCAGCACCTGGCAAGGTCAGCCCTGTCGGGCACAGCAGCCACGGCAGACAAACTCGGAGTTTGCCGATCCGTAAAGAAGGGTGCGGGTGAGCTTACCAACACCCTGGTTTCCAGACTGGCAAACTCCTAATGAGACCCCTCTTTTTAATTTCCTGGATTGAAGAAGAACTGTGTAAAGCCTAAAATAACAAATTGCAAGATTACACATGTGTGATACTGGACACGAACATGCAGCACCCTGTGGTTTCTGTGTGAAGTGTGAGACATGTGAAGGTTATATTATTACTGATTTATGAGTAGCCGTGCAAGCACGAGGTGAGGCCGCATGAGGCTCAACCTCAGCTGCACACTCTCGGAGGGAATTATCTGACCTCCTTCACGATTGGGAGAACTTTCACCTGATCCTGTGTTTTTCATTTAAAAAAAGGGCAAGGTAGTGGGATCAGCCTAGCTCCAAAATGCCCACACGTCTTTGGTAGCTCCGGTTCAGGGGCCTCTTCCTGAGACTCTTAAGACTCTTAGACCAAATAGAGTGTGAGGTGGGTCTCCTGAAAAGATGCATGGAAGACATGGGGGGAGGGAAGTTTAAAATGTTCCTTGACATTTTATACTTGTGTCTCGCCTGAGGCTATAACATTGCATCTCAAAAAATCTAGCCTCGATTCCCTCATACCAACCAACTACCGACCGATCACCAATACCCCATCTCTGCTTTAAATACTAGATAGGGTTGCATATAAACAGATCCTTGAACACCTGACGAACTACAATATCCTTAACAAATAGCAATCAAGGTTTAGACCATGATATGGTAAGTAAACCGCCTTATTGGAACTCAAATCCAATATGCTGCAAAATAGAGACAGGGGATAAATAGTACGTCTCATGCTGCTAGACTGGCCTGCTGCTTTTGATTTGATAGACCATGCACTACTGATCAAGAGTCTCAAGGAAGTGGGACTGACAGCGCAGACGCATGGGTGAAATATTTCTTGTTCAATCGATTAATATGGGTCAATAGTAACATGACAAAAGCCAGCCCAGTTCACCTTCAATATGGGGTCCCTCAGGGGGCTTGCCTCTCCCCATCCTTATATAGTTATTTTACCGTTCCTCTGTTCAAGTTACTCGAAGAGAGGGGAGTACTCTTTGCTAACTATGCAGATGACACACAGTGCCTCATTCCCCTAACAGGAACACATAAAGAGGATACGTGTGCGATGAATGAAGTGTATGGACTGATCCAAGCCTAAATGCTAAAAAGCAGATTAGCCTTAAAAAAATGAAAAGGCCGAATTGATGGTGGTAGGTACAGGTATCAGAGTACAAAAGCTGGCCCCAGAATACTCACACTTTCAGGTGGCAAACTGCAAAACTACCACAAAACAGAATTTTTAAACCCTGGGGGTCTATTTTGATCAAAGCCTAAATATGCGAGCCCAAGTGAACAGCCTTGTGTCAACATCGGCATGTAAGGCTATTACTCCAGATTCGTCCTTACCTCACGGAATAAAGCTGCGAGACAGTGGCCATTGTCGGAACCAAGATCCATTACTGTAGTATTCTTTTAGTCGGGGTATGGAAAGGTGATTGTGCCAGACTACAAATAATTCAGTACAGTGCTGTGAGGGCAATAATAGGACCAAAAGAACGAGATCACATATCAGAGGCAAGTTAAAAACGACATAGGCTTCCCATTGACGCAAGGGTAGAGTAGCGTCTGCGGACAATAACTCCCAAATGTTTAGCTGCATCTAATCCACAGTACCCAGCAGAAACAATAAAAAGCAAACCCATGTGGAGAGCACTCGGATCCAACTACGCCCACCTGCTGGTAGTGCCAAGATCTAAGCTAAGCTTCTGTTCTCTGCCAGGCTGGACACACCTGGCAATTGTGGCAATTAAAGTGAACTAGATCCCTAACTATTTAGGACTCAATACTCTGAGTAATACCCTCTCTTAACCCAATGCTCAATGTGGAGAAAGTGGGCAAACAGCACAGAAAAGGTGGACGGCACCCTTTCCTTTCCCATTGGTAGTAGGGGCCCAGAGAAGGGGTGAAGACATAGCTGCTAGGAGCAAGAGTTGGCACATAAGTGTTAAGTTCATAATGGTGGACAAACTCCAGGCCCTGCAGAAATCTATGCATGACATGACAGCAATAGCGCACAGGGAGTCCAGGTTGATATTAAATAAGCAAAAGTAGAGGGAAACCATTTTGAAAAAACGCCTGTTCAGACAGAGAGTTCCCAAAAATTATTTTAAGAGTTTTTTCAGTGTCTTGAATATGCAGCGAGTGCCAATCTTCTGACCCTTTGATCCCCAATTCTCTGTGAGCGGGAAGAACTAAAATGGAAGGCTGTGTGTTTTTTTTATATGTAGAGGTCCAATCCAGATCTGGTGCATCGAAAGTGGTGATTTTTTTTATAGGTTTCTAGCTTAGGCTTTGGTGGTTCATCAACAGATCTGGGAACAGTCATGATGGTAGTATGCTGTGCAGGTGCTAGATGGATACCTTAATGAGCTAGAACTATGAAGAGAGATTTGCAGTTCCCAAGGGCAAAACGGAAATACCCCCAAAAGACTGCATCCATTTGTAGGAATGGTACAAAAGACAGAAAAAGGCCTGTACACGAGGAGCAGGGTTGTGAGGTTTCCCCCGCTCCACATGTGTGGCGTTGGTTCCCAAGCAGGTAACTGAAGGAAACCGGGGAGTCAGCAGCACACAACGAGGTGTGCCGCCAAAAGGTAAGTAGGGGGGAGAGGGAGGGTATTTTTAGGGTATGTTTGAGGAGGCATTTACTACGGGTTGTTTGTCCGTAACGGTCAAGTTAGCTACAGTCTTTTCGGCCACTAACCGTTCCATTACGGGCAAACAACCCAAATCCGGGCAAAACATCCTGGTCTTTCAAAACATTTACAGGGAAACGTAACTGAGGAGACAGTGGTGCAAAATGTGCAGAAGGAGATGCTTTTGCTCTGTTTCCCTGCCAAGCCTCAGGTGCTGCGCAAGGGACAACAGCATACAATTATTAGAGTAGAGGCAGCCCCACCTAATGTGGCGGACATTAACACGGAACATTTAGTGCCTGCTTGCTCTTCGTCTTGTGGTGACCTATCTTGCTCTACTGCTTGCTCTCCTATTTGCACCCTCAATGATGGCATTCCATTGAAATAGGTGGTTTGTTGAAGGGTGTCCCACCTGATTTGATCTGCTGAGCAGTCGGTGTGTTTTGGAGAAACCATTTTCATGCGTGCTTAATCACAATAAAAGGAGGAAACACAGAAAAGGGGGGGGGGCAGGATTGTTCCAAGGTTGGGATGTCGCTGGCAGCTCCACGGAAAATGATGCTAATCAATTAAAATTCAAAGAGAGTAAAGACTGACCCCTGGAACATAGTGCTGCTGAGATGATCCCCCTGGAAAAGGAAAGAGTTCAACGCTACTAAGGGTAATTGGGGGTCGCAGGCGCAGTCTTTCCTGACACCTGGTGCACGTTGGGGAGTCCATTTCCCTTCTTCTGATACAGTTGACTCATGAACCTCAACACATGTACTGGTGGTTGCCGCTTCAGCCGTTCTAGGGGTTCTTGAACACCCTGTTGTTTTACCAGATATGAGCTTCAGCTTCACTGGCCCATGCCAGGTTTAAGAGGCCGCCTGTCACCAATTTACCAGTGGAGAGGAAGTAGGGATAAAAAGTGTGAAACGTGGAGATGCTCCAATGGGACATTACAGCTATGTGTAGCAGAAACCCGCAAACTGGACATACTACTAGTTTGGAGAGAACTTACCATGATGGTGCTCCATCTTTTCACCGGTATCGTGAGGGGCGCCTGCCGTGAAAAGGAAGGTCACCTGACAGTCTCGCTCCACAGTGGAAGCAGATGTGGTATATTAATTACTCTGAACCAAGAGACCTCTGTCCTGACTACATGTCCCTTGATTCCTGTATCTGCCAAAGGTGGTAAGCATGGCTATTAATGCAGCTCCCTCGCGGGCGAACACAGCTGGCAATCATCCTGGAGACCCCTCTTACCCACAGTACATGACGTCCATATGCACCTATAAGCAATCAGTAGTATAGGCTGGGGCCGTATGCAGCTTGCAGTGGGTGGTGTGGCATTCATGTCCTTATCAGGGAAGAGTTGTGCTTCCTCCAGGCGGGTAAACTGCCCTGCTCAGGTCCCAGTTGTGGCCATCATCACACTTTATGAGGGAGCACACTTGAAGGATTTAACTCGGCAAAGCCTTTCCCAGGGAGCTCATTGTCTCTTGGCTGGGTCTGGGCTTAGGAGGCAGGACTTGGCTACCTCAGGCCATGTTGGGGTCTCTATGTATCCATGTCTAGGAGAAGGATTCCTTTCCAACGAGCTCCTGTTGTATGTCAAATAATTGGGATCTTTCACACACACACACACACACACACACACACACGCACACGCACGCACATCCCCCCCACCCCCTCGTGCGTTCTGCAGTGGAATTATTCACAAAAACGAGTCCAAATAAAGTGACAAAAAAGCGGCAACGGGCTGTTCCAGCTGTGGTTGGTAGGCCACAGACACGCACTGCAAGAAATGCAGAATCCACTTTTTGCCTATGAAATCTGCAGAATTGCCTCACACCCAAGCGTTGTGTCGTTTTTCAAGCCAGCTGCTTCTCCTTAGGCGATCAAGAGAAAAGGAAATAACACTGACTCTACTGACACTTCCGGTACACTTCAGATAAGAGCAGATGTCAAGTTCTGAATGATGAAAGGCAGACAGACTCTCCCACATCTCTCACTAATCCTCTGGCAAAATGTTCCTGGAAAGACATTCCTCCCACTGGCCTCTATCCCCATAGTGATGTTACACTGGGAGTGACACCAGCCAGAGAAATGCCACATCTCCTCAAGGAACCCAAGAACTTAAGAACAGAAAGAACGCCTGTGTTGCCTTGGCTCCCCTCCTTCCTTCATCTGACTGTCTGGCCGCAGCAAAGAATCCCAGATCCGGCAGTTAGAAGCTGATAGGGGAATGCAGAGGAGTGGGGGGCAACGGACGTTGGGGCGTGCATGTGTGTGTGTCAAGGCAGCTGGAGAAAAGGCAAAGGCGGTGGGCGAAAAGCAGAAGAGAATTGCGAGGGTCAATGCTGAGGGGACCTGGATCATGGGCAGATGACGTGATAGGACGCTAGAGAGGTGTAAGGCAAAGGGAGTGCCTAGGTGTCATGAGACAAAGAGCAATGACATTTGATGAGGGGATGGTGAAGATCAAGGGAGAATTGTGAGCAAACCCATCAGCATCACGAGGTTCTAGGTTATGCAGTGGAGTGGCAGATTCTGGTTTTGGAGGGGGTGAGAGGCCCAGACGTGGCAACACCATTCTAAATTATTTAATAATAGTGTCATATGATGATTATTTTCAGTTGAGGGGGATTGATATCGCATCCAAGTTCGCCCTAACATGGCAGTATAGCTATAAGTATTGTCGGGGGTCCGGGTGGGTTCACCCCCTGAGAAAATATGTAAAATAGTGCTTTGAAATGATGATATGATGTGGCATTTATAACGCGCCTGTACACAAGTGTTTCATTTTACAGGACCAGGTCATCAACAGTATACCGGGGCTTTTTACATGTTCATAATGCCAATCTATACAATATATGCCAGCACTGATACTGTAAAATAAACCTTTCATGATGCTTGCATCCAGAGAATACACCAGCATTACGATTGCCAAACACTTTCATGACCCTGGTGCCTAGAGTATATATCAGCACTACCACTGAAATATAGCACACACAATGCATGCCCCCATTGCCAGTTTACATCAATTGCATGACGCTGCAAACATTATTTATGCCAACACTGCCACTGTAATTAACTTTCATGAAGCTGTAACCTGGGGCAAGTCAGAAGAAGGACGCAGACACTCATGTAGTTCTATGAAGCTATTGTTGGCTTTTCTCTCCACATTAGAAATGTCTTTCTTTAACCTTTGTTGAATCTTCAAATCCAGGGTAATGGACTTTGAGCAACCTTGGAAAGTATATTTGCCCGTGTGGCTCTTGCTCTCCAGACAGTTATAGTTCAGCTTTTTCAAGCCTGGTCTCTTTTGTATATTATTTATCTTAGGGTTTCCTCCATCTGTCACTTCACAATGCTTTCTCTCTGTTATATTCCACTCTTTCCTTGTTGAATAATGGGATAGTTCCCCCTGTTCCCAGGGTAGTGATCGCCAAGCACTACTGGTTTCCCTCTCAGGGTCTTCTGTGGTGTTCTCTTTCTCACATGCATACAGACCTTTTCATATTTAATTGAATTCTTTTTGGTTATTCCCTTACCCCACCCCATATACATATTTAATTAAATTTGATCGAATTTCATCCAAGAAAATGATAAAGAAAATTTGGTCAAAAGTAAAAGGTCAAATGTTTTTCGAACAAGTAGGCTAATACTATTTGTCACGTATACTAGGACGAGCATCTCGGATTACATAACGAGTCCCTTTTGGCCTCCCGGTCTTCCCGGTCTCTTCACTGCTCCGGGGGGAATTTCTCTGGGGCCCATATTGGTTTGGGACCTTCTCTTTTGTTCCTCTGCACGGTCAGTGCAGTTTCGTCGCTCTCGTCTTCTGCAGTTCTCCTTCACGGGTTATAGGTACCTCTATGGGTAACCAGACCATTTGATGCAGTATGTTCTTGGTTGTGTTGGCACAGTTGGATGGGTAGTCTACCCACCACAAACTCCTTGTGGTCATGCCACCACTGTGATTTTGGCTCCTGCCACCCCCGTTTCTCCCTTCTTGCACACGCTAGGCTTCCATTGTCTCCTTCTACCATTCATAGCTGGCCTGCTCGTCACGGGTGCCGTATCTCTCTTTTGCTCTGTCAGATGTTATGCATCCAGGGTGCTTCCCCTGCCTGCGTGTGCGTTCCTCTCGCTCGCCTTCATTCGGTGTGTACTCCTCCTTTAACTTACTCGTCCCAGTTAATTCGAGGTCCTCATTTAAAGGGGCAATATCCTTTTTGCCTCATAATGGCGAAAGTAGGTTTTCTCTTCAGTCAAGTCTCAGGACTTGAAACCAATCACCATTTTAGTCCCATGTTTGCCATTACGTAGATAGTATATGGAGTTCCTCACAGGAACAGGAGTCCTCGTTCCCTAAGGGGGAGTCTCTCCCGGTGAGGTCCCACTTGCCTCTACCCCTGGGGAGGGTATTGCGGAGTGAGCTCACCGCCCTAGCCTCACAGGGAGTTCTGCCTTGCGGAGAAGAGACACATTCCCTTGATTCATAACAGTCCATAATACATGCTAGCATTTAAACTATTTATCACTTTCAGTGTGGTGCGCCCACAATATACCTGCATTCCCACTGTAAATTACTATTATAATGCTAAAGTGTTCCTCATCACCAAACACATGCACAGATCACTCTTGTGCACACACAAACACTCAGTCACAGTAACCCAAACACAGAAAGACATACACACATGCACCTAGGATCACCCACAAGCAGGCTGCTCATTCAAATTGTTGTGTGTGTGTGCGTGTGCACACACAAAACACCATCCAAAATATGCATTCACGCACTTTTGTAAAACTTATCATTCATACTGTAATGATCATATGGTGCTCCAGTCTTCTCCCCATTCCAAGAGGGGCAGCACGATTCAGAAGTTAACAGGTGTGTGTCACCTACTCTTTACAATGTATTCACAAAGCCCCTCATTGACGAAACGGATCATCTAGGTATCGCCTACACGAACTACGCAGACGATACCCAGATCCTCCTTCCGCTTTCAGGAGACTACGTCAAGGATCTGGCCCTAGTGAATACAATCTATAGCATCATTCAGGCATGGATGGCCACACACGGCTTATGCCTGAACGATGACAAAACAGAGCTCATTATCCTAGGCACCCCAACATACATATCCAAACTCAGCCCTGACTATGCCAATTTCATTATCGAAGGGAACAACATAAAAGTAGCTAAGGAAGTGAAGACCCTAGGCTTTTACCGAGATGCCACCATGAACTTTGCTAAACAAGTTAACTCACTAGCCTCAGCTACTGCATAGACATGCAAACTTATCAGAGCTAGCCAGGGCTTTAAGTGGGCCGGGGCCTGCCGGGGCTGGGCCCCGGCAGGCTCCGAAATTTCGTTTTGAGGCGGGGCCCTGCCGGGGCCCACTAATCTCCCCTGGCAGCCCCCGCCACTACACGAAAAGTCATTTTTTCTACAGCCTGAAGCTCTCGCTCGTGTGCGAGAGCTTCAGGCTTCAGAAAGGCTTCAGAAAAAATGCCTTTCAGCCATAATGGTGGCGCCGCACCTGCGAGGCATCCCTTTAATCAAGAGATGCACATGGGCCGGCGCCACCATTATGGAGAAAACGTGAGGCCGCTGGAAGCAGAGGCCTTGCTTTCTAAATACTGAAGCTCCCGCGGAAAAAGACCTCTGCTTCCAGTGGCCTCACCCTTTCAGCCTTAATGGTGACGCTGCCCCTCCCCAGCTGGCGTGGGGCAGCACCACCATTAAGGCTGAATACGCGAGCACTGTCCCTTGCCAGGCAAGCCTATACAAAATAAATGCAGAGATCAGCACCCTCTCCCCTATAGGGGAGAGGGTGCTAATCTCTACAAAAGGCTGCCTGGCAGGGGTGCCAGTAGCCCATTGAGCCGGGGCTTGTCAAGGGGGCGTGGCCTAACGGGCCATCAAGACCCCCATTAGGCCACGCCCCCTCGATGAGCCCCGGCTCGATTTGTAGTGCCACTTAAGGCACTGGAGCTAGCAAACAATTCCTCTCCACAGACAGTTGCATCACGCTTGCCAGAGCCCTCATACTTTCCAAACTGGATTATTGTAATGGACTTTACATTGGGGCTAATAAACAAACTATCCATAAAATCCAGGTCCTCCAGAACAATGCCTTGAGAGCAGCTCTCAATATTAACAGAAACACGCATATATCTTCGGTAAGAAGAGAATACAAATGGTTATCCACTTCTGATCAAATTCAATTTAAGATCGCCTCTCTTACCCACAAGTGCCTTAACAACAAAGCACCACCCTACCTCAAGGATAGGCTACATATAAGAACCTCAACCAGACCCACAAGAACAGCGAACGCAAACTGCCTACATGTCCCATGATTCAAACTCGCTACTATAGGAGGACACAGCTTCCCAGTTAAGGCCGCGCAGCTGTGGAACTCCCTACCCCATGGCATTAGAGAACCTCAGCCCTTTGTGAAATTTAGACAAAACTTGACCAATTGGTTGAGAGCAAACGACACATAACTACCCTGACATGCATGTACCCGTTGACGCACCAACCTGAAGTTCGACATGCACCTCATTTCCAGGCTATTTGAATCTGTCTCTCTCTTTTTTGCATTGTAATGTTCCTGGTGCTTGTATATTATTACTGTGTATACTATTATCTTATATCTAGCCAGAATACCTGCACCTGTAAATTTGGTTTCTGGACCTATATCCTGCCTTCTACATACCTTTCTACTGTAATATGTCTGATGTCCCTTTACGTTCCTACTACCATGTACCTGTAACTAAGTTGAGCATTTTCCTGTCTGTTTGCACCCTGATGCCCCAGGGTCTAGCACGCTCTACAAATAATAAACTAAACAAAACTAAACAGATGGAAAGAAAGCAAATGGCCCGGAGGCACATGTATGTCACTGCTCCTCTCAGTTCACTCTCTGTATTCCATTTATCAATTTAACACAAATTCTCCACCCAAATCTTCCCATAGTGAGGCTGGGGCATATTGGGGCAATGGGGCAGGGGGCAGTATTCCAAGGCCGAGGGATGCTGCCCCTTTCCCCAGGCTCTGATACAGAGTTTATCCAATCTGTTTTTTAGCCTTTGCATTCTTTTATTTTGGTGGTTTTACTTTTTCCAACCTTTTCTGTTTTTAATGCTTTGGTACAAGTCCCAGAATGCAGGGACTGGATGGAATACACCGATTGGACCTAGATCTAGTTGTCTGCTATGTGTAAGGGACAGCAGAGAATGGACAGGGTCCATAGGGGCAGCTGGGATGACTGTGAGCAGAGGAGGTGACTTTCAAAGGAGATGAATATGTGTGTGTTGGGGATGGATTAAGGGCAAGGAAAGTCAGTTTGTAACATGGGAGATTTTACGGTGTGAAGATGAGACAATGAATGGTAAACAAGAGTTTTATTACGAGACTCATTTGAATCAATCAATCAATTCCTTTATTTTGCCATGACTGCCATAAAAGGTACACAACACACAATAAAACAACTGTAATTATTAACATCAAACGTCTCAAAACAGTAGAATAAAGTCGTTAGCCAACAACCTTTCCGAGTACATAGGAGGGCCAAAAACATTCTCTTATAAAAAAACAGATCTTAAAAAGGACAAAACCGGGGGGCGCTGTTGCGCACGTCGAAAATGGCCGCTTAAACCCGAGGCTCCCGCGCTACCTCTACATCCTGAACTTATAAATCCCCATTCCGGCTGACTGGTTTGGTGTAATTTGGTTGACCTGCTGCGGCCGGGGTCCTGCACGGGCGGTGGAAGTTTGGGCCCGAAGCAGTCCTGCGTTTCCGAGATCTACCCCCTCGAAGTTCCTCCGGCACGGGCGTTGCTCCCTGGCCGGCTCCCGACTCCATAGGAATTCACCCGATTGCCGCGGCTGCTGTTTCTTGAGGCCTGCGCTGGGCGGAGCTCCCCCTCCTTGGCGCCGGAGCCTGCCATCGGACGGAGAGGACTTGGAGGCCCGGTGCCACGCCGGATGGTCGATCTTTCTCCCGGCCCATTCCTAGCCCGTCGCTGCTGTTTTGGACCCCCTCCCCTCGCCCTGATCCTTGCGGCTTCTTCTGGTTCGCGATCCTGTTGCCGCATAGCCCCGCGAGCCGGACGGGCTGCGGGTGGTGCTGTGGGCCGCTCCATCCTGAAACTTGGCCCCCTGCTCTGCCGCCTGCTCCCCTCTGGGCCCCTCCGGCTGGATCGACCGCTGGGCCAGTATTCCTGCTTCTTCTTCGGGCGGCGTGCTTCGGATGCGCCCGTGCTGCTGAGTGACCGCTTCTGGCCGGGCCGGGCACCTGAGACGCCTGGAGTGCTCCGCTCGACAGGTGGGGTGGCGTCCGGCGCAGGGGGTTTGCCTCCAGAACTTCTGATTCAGGGCTGCGGTTCCCCTGCCTCTCTAGACCCGCAGCATAGTTGCTGGTTGGGCTACAATCCACTCGTTGTGCTGTGTCGGATCCCCGCTCGCTATAACTATTACTAGTTCCTCGTTACATTGGATACACGGCCGTTCTGATTCCTGCTGGTGGGTACCTCTGGGAACCGTAATACTGAGTGTCCTGAGGTGAGCTGGACATTATCGACACGGGAGGATACAATCCACCCTTATCCCGCATTCAGTTGTGGTCCACTCGTGTCCGCTCCCGTAGGTGGGGGCCTCGATCCTGCAGAGCACCTGTTTCAGATCCAATACACAAATAGAGTTGCTACGATCATGGGGGAACCTGGCAGATCCAACAGAGCCCCTAAGACCCCTGGTGGCAGAAAGAAGGGCCCCATGGACACATTCACCAATGCGGTCAGTCACTCTGAGCCGGTTGACACCCAGCGGAGCGGGGGTGAGCAGAGCGAGTGTGAGGTGCTGGACAGAGAGGATAAATTGGCCATGCTAGTCCAGAACGGCTTTCTGGCTGTAAATACCAAACTGGATGGGATAGTTGCTACTATTGGTTCCCTGAAGGCCAGAATCGATAAGGAAAGCGCGCGTGTCACTGAGGCGGAAGGTAGGATAAGTACTACCGAGGATACTGTTGGTCAGCACAGTCGTGACATAGCTCATATCAAAGACACTATGAACAAGCTCCAAAGTAAGTGCGAGGATCTTGAGTCTAGGTCCAGGAGGAACAATGTCCGAGTGGTAGGTTTGGCCGAATCCTTCGGCAGGGGCCAAATGGAGAAAAATATGGAAGAGCTGTTTAAGTCCTTATTTGGGCCCAATGCATTGTCCGAACACTTCCTTGTCGAGAGGGCACACCGCACCCTAGCGCCGGCTCCCAAACCTGGGGCACCACCGCGAACTATAATTGCTCGTCTACTAAATTACAGGGACACAATCCTTCGTTTGGCCAGAGAGGCGGGCACGCTGCTCTATGAGGATAATCGCATACATATCTACCCTGATTTCTCCGCCTCTGTCCAGGCTAGCAGACGCTCGTATGAACCGGTCAAGAAGCTCCTCAGAGAACGGCAGATCACATATGCCATAATGTTTCCGGCCAAAATGAGAATTCAACACGCTGGTAGATCGCACTTTTTTGAGAACCCATCCGAAGCCCTATCATATATTGAAGCTTCTATACCCCTCCCTCCAAGAGGAGAGCGACCTGCCCTGAACAATGGACCTCGGCCAGCAGACTAGGAAATGCACACCTTCATGTTCTGGCATTGAGCTATTGTGGTCCCCAAGGAATGGGCCATTCTGTTCCGAGATTACAGTCAGCCATCTTCTGTGAGTGGTGGCGTTGGAGACCTGGGATGGCGGCCATGTGAGGCAACATGACTACCCCGGGAGTACTCCACAAGTTTGGGGTTGCACACTGTCGAGTTGGGGGAGACGGTGAGGGTGGTGGGTGGTTTAGGGGAGGGAAAGGTTGGGACTGTTTGTTTCGAACTCTATGTTGTAAAGTGAGTAGGCCCCCCCTCTACATGGGTCACAGCTTTGAGAAGGTTCTTTTGGGAAGTTCATGTTGGTTACTGTTGATACTAGTGGTCCGGAGCTCACTGACACGGTCTGAGATGCATGATACTATGTCTGGGGGTTGTCCGCTACTACCCACGCAATCCTTTCGTATAGCACTCCTCACGCTCTTGTTATTACCCGTTGGTTACATTTCCTGTGAAGGTCTGTTCACGCTCTGAGGGTTAAACTTATCTCATGGAATGTGAGGGGACTGAACAATCGCTCGAAAGCCAAGAAAGTGGGAAATTACATTGTCAGACATGGTGCCCAAATCATTATGCTACAGGAAACCCATACTATGGGAAATGATAATAAGGTCATCATGCCCGGCTGGGGCAAGTCCAGGTTCTATACAAACTATTCATCCCAGTCCAGGGGGGTTGCCATTCTTATACACCCGAATCTTGGGCTCCGGCTTAAGGGCCATAAACTGGACCCTTTGGGCAGATACGTCCTTGTCTGGGGCACGATAGCGGGCCAACGGATACTGTTGGTCAACACATATGGGCCTAACATTGATGATCCCACCTTTTATGCTGATGTATATCAATTGATCGCTGCTGTAAATAGCCCTACCATAATCTGGGGAGGAGATTTCAATGTCACCATAGACCCGGTGCTTGATAGATCCAGCACAATTGCGAGAGCACCTAGCAGGGCTTCTCTTATGGTACAGGATGTTCTGTCTCAGCTTTTCCTTGAAGATGTCTGGCGGGTTCTCCACCCGACTACGAGGAGTTACACGTACTATTCATCGGTACATGATTCCGAATCCAGAATCGATTATTGGTTTATCTCCCCCTCTCTAATTGCTGGCACAAAGGCATGCGAAATACTAGCCCGCACACTATCTGACCATGCCCCTATAACACTTGAGGTCGCTTTCCACAATATCCCCAGACCCCCTAGGAGATGGAGGATGCCTGAGGGATTGCTGCGGGACCCCGCGACGGTTGAGGGGCTTCACACTGAGATCGCTGAATTTCTTGAAATCAACATAGGCTCAGTCGATAAATACTCCACTGTGTGGGAATCCTTTAAGGTCTGGGTCAGGGGTGCGCTATTGTCTAAATCTGTTGGCCTTCTTAAGGGAGTCAGGGCTGAACTGGCCCTGACTGAAGGCAAGCTGAAACTACTGGAGGACACTTATTCTCGCACCCATGACAAGAACATATTAGCCGACATACAGACACAACTTCAGGAATTCAGTGGGTTGGCCTCTAGAGAAGTGCAGTACATGGCATCCCCTGTCCGGGCCCGCAGATATGGCGAAGGAAATAAAGCGGGCAGGTCACTTTCCAACTTACTCAAACAAGACAGGCACCCGAATCGTATTACCAGCATACAGACACCTGGGGGTACGGTTGTAGTGAATGAAGAAGAAATAAATGCTGAATTTGCGGTGTTCTATGAACGATTATATAGTAATAGAGATACTAAATCCGCCACCGAGATAGGGAAATACCTTGCGGCACTTAAGATTCCAAAACTCCAAGAGGAGACCCGCCTTGCACTAGACCAGCCTCTTACTACAGATGAGATTGTTGAGGCGATTAAAGATTTAACGTCCAATAAAGCTCCAGGATTAGACGGCCTCGGTGCTGAGTTCTACAAAGAGTTTAGTGCGGAGCTTGCTCCGTTGTTGTTACGGGTCTGGGAGGAATCCCTTCAATGTAATATACTACCTCCATCCATGAGAGAGGCGTTAATAACTGTTCTCCCTAAACCGCGACGTCCCCCCCAGGATATGTCGTCTTACAGGCCACTGTCTCTCATTAACACAGATGCCAAAATATTCGCCAAAGTACTGGCCAGCAGGCTTTTGCCTGCGGTCCCCACATTGGTCCACCCTGACCAGAATGGGTTTATCCCCGCTAGATCTACGGCACTTAACCTACGTAGGCTCTTTGGAATACTGGCCCAGGTTGACCCAGGCAGGAACGCTGTTGCCGTATCATTAGATGCAGAGAAGGCCTTCGACTCTGTTTCCTGGGCCTACTTGCTGGCAGTGTTGGAGTCGTTTGGGATGGGCCCGAACTTTATTAGATACGTTCAGTTGCTTTACATGAAACCCGGTTCCCGGGTGCTAACAAACCAAACAATCTCTGATATGTTCATGTTGGGACGTGGCACTAGGCAGGGCTGCCCATTCTCGCCCATATTATTTGCCCTGACAATAGAACCATTGGCAATCGCGATAAGGCTTCGACACGCCAATAAGGGCATTAACCTGAAGGGAGCCACACAGCTAATATCCCTATACGCTGATGATACACTCTTATATATTCGTGAGCCCGACAATAACCTACCCCCCATACTGGCAGAGATTCAAGAATTCACTACATACTCTGGATACACCATAAACAAGGATAAGTCGGAGGTCTTTCCTCTTACACCGGCAACAACCTGCCCTGTCTCTCTGGGCGGGCTGAAGTGGTCCAGCGAGTCCATCAGATATTTGGGTATACTTGTCTCACATGTGAAGGATAGATTATACACTGATAATCATGATGCCACCCTACAGGCCTTGAAGACTAAACTGTTATTGTGGGACCGCCTTCCGTTATCATTGCATGGCAGGGTAGCAGTCCTTAAAATGGTAATCCTCCCCAAATTACTGTACCTGTTTGTGAACATACCGATGTGGCCGGGAAGACTATTTTTCACCAAACTTAGGTCTATGGCCACGGCCTTCCTATGGCATGGACAGACTCCAAGAATAGGATGGGAAAGGATAACTAAACCATACTCTGCTGGTGGGCTGGCGGCCCCTGATTTTGAACTTTATTATCATGTATCCCAGGCCCATTTCTCTAAATATTGGTATTCCAGGGATGGGGGCCCCCCACATGTAGATATAGAAGAACTTACCACGGTACCCACGAACATACAGTCTGTCATTTTTGATGATCGGTACAGGGATTCATGTGATTTTAACCCAGTCAGTAGTACGGTCGCGGCCTGGCGGGCAATATTCAAGAGGCTGGGACTGCCGTGCCTGTATAATCCGGAGGTCTCTCTATGGAGTTACCCTGGTATCCCCCCAACATATGACGCCTGCCTACGGTCGGCCTGGGACCCTGACGACGAGATGTGCTTGGGTGATATGTTTATCGATGCAAAGTTCGTGACCCTTCAGCAGATAACTGGGGCCCTGGGCAGGGGCCCACTTAGAGTTCTCCAATACTATCGTATGAGATCGGCCTTTCAGAAATACTGGGCGTCTTTCCCCGATGAACCCCCTACACACCCTTGCGTTCAGATGATCACAGCCGGAGGCCGCCTAGGTGTGTCCAGTCTATATGCCATGGTACAAGCACACTCGCCCACGCCTGGTCCTAGCAGAGATAAATGGGAGAAGGATCTTCAGATCCCTATTGATAATAAGACTTGGGAAAGGTATTGTTCACTTACTAATAAGGTTTCCCTAAATGCTGGGCTACGAGTAATCCAATTTAAAATTCTCAATAGATTGCACTACACCCCGGCCAAGTTAGCCAAGTTTGTCTCAAGCGCTCCGAGTCAATGCCCAAAGTGCAGAGCAGACTACGCTGGCTCGTTCCATATGTACTGGAGCTGCCCGGTGGTGGCTGGGTTCTGGAGGGAGGTGGCAAATATACTGGAGGAGATCACACAAATCCCCCCGACGCTGTCTCCACAGAAATATTTATTCGGGGACATCGGAAAATGTTCCGAAAAGACCAGAAGACTGTTTAATATCACATGTGCAGTGGCCAAAAAATGTATTCTGCTTCAATGGAAAAATCCGTCGCCACCCACTGTGCAGCAGTTTCTCCGAGAACTGGTCTATGTGAATGAGGCTGAGGAGCAGTTTGTTCTCACACGCCCTTCGACCTGCAGACCTAAGGATATTTGGGGTCCCCTTAGAATGTTCCTTTGTGATTTGACCTCTGATGATGACAGCGACACTTAGACTCACCGCTTTGGGAAAATGTATACTATATGTACTGTGTTCCTCTGCAATACCGTACCATGATGATTGCGATCTGTATGTTGAAGCTCTAGCTGTGTTTTGTGTTTTTCTCGACCACTAATAAAAAGAGTTTTAAAAAAAAAAAAAAGGACAAAACCGATAGCACCAATAGAGGCGAGGTGCCACCTTTTAAAACTCGAAGGGCAGACAACATTGTGGGCGAGTCTAACTGACTCGAAACTAGGATGAGCCAATGCCCCTTTACCCGGCAATGAGCACGACAGAAAAAGAAGAGATGGGCCTCATCTTCTCGCCCTTTGCCACAAAAAGGACATAGGATTGTGGAATGAGACCAATTTTTCCACCTTGCAGACAAATAAGCCAATGAGAGTATGCCCAATCAGAACTTTGCGAACCAGCTTTTTAATTTCACAGACATTTGAAAGTCCAAATATGCCTTCGGCCCCCAAACATCTTTGAGCTGTAAATAAGCCCTAGCTTTTTTCCCCCCCCGACAGGCAATGGTGAATAATCCTACTCCACGCTTGTGGGGCACCCCATAAATCCCCTAACTCAATGTAAAAAAGCATACTTCTTACGTGCCTAAACCAAGAGAAGCTTCCTGCCACCTGGTAGTGATAGCAGCTTCTCCAAACCTTCCCTAAATGAGGATACAACTTTATTATTCCAGATCTGCAGCCAGTATAAGACTGGCTGTATCATAATGGTATATCGGATTTCTATAAAACCAAATTCGCATGCCACTGGCGTAGATGGCACACCATAGGTAAACCAAGCAAAGATTTCAGAAATCTATTTTGAACTATCCGAATAGAGGTACAATCATTTGCACTCCACAACTTAACCCCATATGGTACCCGTGGGATTGTCTGACCCTGGTAGATCTTGAGGGGTACAGTAAGAACCTCACCAGCTAGGCGTGTTACTAAATTCCTAATAAGCCCACACTGGTGCAGATGTGATAGCGAGCCCTTCTCTACCTGGTTATGCCATTTCAAATTGTTCGCAAAGATCAACCCCAAGTACATGTAAGAATCCACAGAATCCAACAGCTGGTTGTTAAAATAAAGGCTCAGGGCTTTTTCCCAGCGCAAGCAGACCGCATAATTTTAGTTTTAGAAAAGTTACTGCGGAGGCCTTTTGCCTCCGACAATTTATTAAAAACATCCAGCTGGTTCTGCAGACCAACCAGAGTTTTTGACAGTAAAACTACATCATCCGCGAACAATAGGCTCCATGTTATATTACCCAGACTTGAGGCATCCCTAGCAGCTTCGAAAAATGGGTGCACTATACTGTTAATGTATAATAGAAATAACAATGGGGCCGCAACATAGCCCTGCCTAACTCTGATGCCAATAGGTACTGGGGGGGGGCTATCCCAGCAGCCCCCATCATATTCGTGCAGAGTTGATGGATTATAAAGATTTTACGCCAGTACCCAGAGAGGAGGGGATGCCCATCTCCTCTAGAACGGACCACAAAGAGGCCCTCGGCACTGTGTCAAAAGACGATTCTAGGTTGACAAACGCCAAATAAAGGCTAGGCGAGTTGAGGAACACATATTTTTGGCATAGGAGGTCTAGCCTCATTGCCTGATCCAACTTTGAGACCCCTGCTCTGAACCCCGCATGCACAGGAGAAAGAATAACTTCACGGGCCACCTCAGTTCATCCATTACAAGTTCTCTATCATCAATATGGTCACCTCCAATTTTGCCTGCGGGAGATAGGAAGTGCTTTTAATTTAGGAATGTGTGGAAACTAATGTAATAATTGTATGGGGCACTGTTTGTCAGGACAGTGCAGAACTACTCAGGATGTAGTGCAACCATGGAAGGTCTGTACAAAAACTCTTCTCCAAAAATGGGGGCTTGTGGCAGCCACTTCTAGTGTAATGCACAAACTATCAAAATTAGGTCTTAATCTGGGCATCTCTGAAATTCCAAACACCATTTTCAAACCCCTTCATTTGTTTCAGGTACCACAAATTGGAACTGGATTTTTCCAAAACTTATTTGGAGCATGTCCCGCAAGCTGGGGGTCACAGTCCAACCATTATTTCACTCTCCATTTAATTTTGAAAATAGCAATGCACCTGCTGTGGGAAATCCCTGCAGCTCGGTAAGTTTGTCAGTATTTCCCCTCTCCTTAGTTTGCACAGTTAGGGACGGAACTGGGAAGAGCCAGGCAGCTTTCACTTTAGCTGTTAAATGTCCTGTTAGATCTTTTCTTCCTCAAATTAACTTTCTGTGGAACGTAGTATCGTCTGTACACTGAGGCAATTGGTGTTCGGTAAGTGACGACACCACAATAACTAACGGAAGCCATCCAGACCACCAGGCATGGACACACTAATTTTAACTGGTCTATCATATGCATGAACATGACATGAGAGGAGGACTTCTGCCATATGGGCAACACCCCCCTCTTTCAATGGGGCTTCGCTACACCCTTACAATAGTGGCACCCTCTCAGTTGCCACAGCAGATAGTACACTTTAGCCAGTGCTGGTCCTGCAGCAGGTTTACTGTTGTCAGTGTTCTGAATGGGAGAGGTCGGGTGCCCATATATTCATAGTTAAATCCCCAAAGTTGACACATATACAAATTGTATTATTAGGTTTTCTCACTATCAAAATTGGTGCAAACACTCTGATGATTCAATGGATTCAATCATGCCTTCTTTGTTTAATTTATTCAGCTCCTTTATGCGTTCTTCCCCCTGTGCCTACTGGGATATTTCCGACCTTCTGAAACATGGGCTTTGCTCTGCATTTTCATATTATCTGATGTTTGTATCCTTTGAGTGTGCCAATCTTGTCATTGAATACTCATGTCTTTACATCTCCTATGGAGCAACAACCACTGGTTGAGACAAAGGATGGTCACTAAACATCTCATTTACAGCAAATGTGTCAAATCTATGGAGAAATTATTTGATAGTATTGCCCTACAAGAAATGTGGGCCCTCGAAAAAAAATGCTAATCAGGGGTTTGCCTCATTTGACATCAGAGCAAAGGAGGGGCTGAAGGGTAGGCCATATCTGTGTCATGGTCATTTGGGTGAAGGCAGCCTTATTTTATTTATTTTCATTTCTAAATCGATCACACAGCCCTCGGGCATCAAGGCGCTGTTACAGGAATTGTTTGTTTTTTTAGTTGCGTACATTTTTCTTTTCTTCTTAGTTGCGTATTTATAACACGCTTAAATACCCAGAGGTTTCCCTGAATTGGGAGGTCAGCCAGATCAACAGAGGCTCCCCAGATCTCCAGCAACTGGTTACTAGAATGCTGGAGAACTGCCATATGCTATTGTTTACCATCTACAATAGGCCCAAGGACAGAACACATATAAATACCCTTGTAAAACTGGATGAATACATGTGCAGCTGGGAACAGGGAGACATGCACCATTATAATTGGAGTCCATTAACAAGCTTGAAAGCCTGTGGGAAGACCAGGATGCAATATGGAGTATTCCTCAAATAGATACGATGATACCAGTAAGAACACATAGAATTGCTATAGAGTCAGTCCGAATTTTACACAATCCTGATCTGAGGGCATGTAACAGCCGTTTTGCCACTGACTAGCCCACCAATGATACTTACTACAGGCCAAATGGGAGCTCAAGAATAGATCATGCCATGGTGCTAGCTCGAGATTGGCAACAAGTTATAGTGTTCCAATTGGCAGAACGTTTAGTTCTCCTACTTAAGGGTAATAGTAAAGTAAAAGTGGCAGGTTCTTCTTCCTCTTTTCCCACTGATATTGCTGTCTTGGGCCATGCCTGTCATTCAGTGAAATTGGCATCACCGATTCATAAAAACCAAACCCAACAAAATATATAGTTCAGTAGTGGGGAATACTGAGTGATTATGCTCAAGGGACAGTATGCAAGGAGACATTTTGGGGGATTCTGGGAAATTGATTGAACAAATTCAGCCCCACGTTACTTCCACTAGATCTCTTAAAGCAAAGAGTGCAAAGAAAGAAAAACCGTGGTTTGACAAGGATTGTAGAAACACTAAACTCAAATTGTTTGCTTACTTGAAATGTAAAGAACAGCTAGATAGGGAGCATCTTCATGGGCTGAGAGGCGAATATAAAACTCTACTAAGCGATAAGAGACAGGCATATATGAAAGAGAAATGGGCCCTGATGCTAGAGTTTGTCAAGGCAGGCGACTATGTCAAATTTTTGAATTATGTAACTGACAGAGATTTGAGGTGTGATGTATCTATCCAAGCCTGTATTATGCCTGACAGGTTGCATTCGCACTTTGAGACCCTCTACCAGTCCCCATGCAGGAATGGGCAGGAGGAGCTTGAACCCTGACACTCTAGTGACAATAACAACCGACTGTTACTTTCTCTGATGGAGGTAGATGAGGCGCTCAGGTCGCAGTCAGGGGGGAAGGCTGCAGGCCCTGATAAAATTCCAATAGATCTGTATAAAAGTGAGCCTGCGGTCTGAGTCACGGTGCTGACAAAAGCTTTCAATGCCATTTTAGCTACAAATAGAATATCAGCAACTTGGACCAGCGCCAATATAGTCCCGATCTTCAAGAAGGGAATAGGGCCGTACCTTAAAATGATTGCACTATCTCCCTTTCGGATTCAGCAGGCAAAACATTTGCCAAAGTGTCACTGAAGCACCTACAAACTGGGATCGATGGAGCTTCCCCACTAAATCATCTCCAAGCAGGCTTTTAAGTTGGGACAAGCACCACGGACCAGAGTTTTAGGTTGGATTTAATCATTCAGAAACATTTATTAATCAAACTAAACTAAGCTGCATGCTGTGTTCATGGACCTGAAGATAGCCTTCAACGGCGTCCCGAGATGGCTACTGTGAGAGACACTATGGGCCAAAAACATCCCAGACTATCTCCTGAACCCAATACAGCTTTTGTACTCTAACAACACTGCAGTGGTCCGCTGGAGTCTGGCGGGGATGCGATTGAGACTCGGGGAGTGCGCCAAGGATGTGTCTTGGCCCCCTACTATTCGGTATAGTTATATAGATTCAATTATCGATGAACTCCTTTTAGCCAAGTCAGATCTCCCCAAAGTTGGGAAGCAATAAAATCCCTGTCTTATTCTTCGGAGACGATGCAGTGTTGTTGTCAACCTCTCCCATGGGGTTGCAACGGGCGTTGCCTTTATGACTTGATTTTGCACTAATCTACGACCCACACACTTTCCCTTAAATTTGTCCAATGGATAATGTGCTGCATTACTGTGCGCTTGTGGATTTTATTTTCTAAACTTTTGGTCTACGTATGTCGTTTTGATGTCAGTATTTTGTACCTTTTGGATCACGCTGAATAAAAGTTAACAACAAACTAAAGGATGGGGCAGCTTTCTCACTGATGCAGTCTTATCATCAGTGATGCCTGTTCTTGCCAACCTACTACAGGTGACCCTTCTGCTGCATGTAGCTTGCAACTTGTTGCCTGGTTATGGAACCTAAGAAGAACCCACCTAAATTCCACTATCTATATGGGAGTCTTTCCGTATCCTGTGGCTCTAACATTTGCCGGTAATAAGGTCTTCATACCACCCTTTAATCCTCCCAGGAACATGTCTACACCACCATGGTGTATGGTGACCCTGAGTCAATCATCATTCTGACTTCCATGTCATTTATATACAAACCGTCTCATGGTCCACTCCTGTTTTTGTTCAAAATGGTGAGGGTATAGTTTGGTTCCTCATTAGCTTTAATCCTGAGTAGGTTATTTGCTCCTCCGAATCCTCCAGTTCTTTTATTATGTTTACCTTAGGCCAGCTCCTATTGTTAAATACTCTTGCAAAATGACCTACCAGCCCACATCTGCTCTGATTGTGGTGCAATCCTGGTTACCATTAGATGTTTAAAGATGCCATAACTGTAACACTTCAGGTTGAATTTAGCTTGGGCCTTGTTATGTTTAAAAGAAGGCAAAACACACGTGCTCAAGAGGTGAACCTGTCCTTTATTCACCAGTTGGCAACAAGGTAAGACAAGCTCCATCATAGCGACCCCCAGTCAGTGCACCTCTCTACCAGATGACCAGGTTGGAGCCTAGAACCCTCCACTCAGCAAAGCCCCAGGTTCCACATGAGAATACAGAAGCCTTCCACGCCAGCAAAGTTCTCATAACGATGTACATGTGAACAGTAGCAGAACATCAAGCGACCTAACCTCTATCTACTATTTACATGGGGACAATGCTGCCTAATGGGAAGCACTTAACAGGCCTCTTGTGCTTTTTTGTTTTGTATGCTGTGTGGTGAACCAGAAGAAGGATTCAGATTATAGTGAGTCATGATTCAAGGTTGTTTATTTAAAGAAAAAGGAAATGCCTATCTCACCATTTCACTATGAGGAAAGTTTGCGGCCTTCTAAAATAAAAACTAAGGGTGCTTGTCGAAGTCCAAATCCTAGATAACTAACTGCCCCTAACACCTTAGAAACTCTAACTAAAAGGAAAAAGGAAGGCTTGCACAATAGCCTCGGAATGGGCTTCTGCCTGGCCCAACTCATAGACATCAGTCTCAAAGTTCCTTTGAAACATATGGTCACAGTTCACAGTATTCTTATAGAGTGTGTTGGTTACAAATACAATCATTTTATTTTTATTTATTGGGCATTTATAATGCGCCTATACACAATGTGTTTTGAAGCGCAACAAGACAGGAGGGTAGGGGAACAGGGAGGAAAAAACAAAAACGATCCTACTGGGCTTGTAACATTGGGATCATGCAAGTGCAGTAAAGAGAAGTGCAGGGAACAGGGGAGGAGGGAAGTGACGGTCAGGGCGGAAGGGCCCATAGGAAAAATGAGTGCCAGGGGAGGCCAGGTGGACAGAGCAAGGGGAAAGCAGAGAGATCAGGGGAAGGAAGGTCCATGAGCTCAGTTGAAAGTAAGGGGTTGGAAAGGCTACAAGGGTGCTGGCCCAGCCCAGCTATTGCAAGGAGAAGGGCCCGGAAGGGCAGGTGCAGGAAGAGGGGTTGGGGAGCGGGTAACGGAGACCAAGTGTAGGGGTAGACTGGACTAGAGGGTGCCTGGTGCCCTGTTAGACTCTGAAGGAACCAGGAAGCCAGTCAAGAGGCAGAAGGGGACATTAGCAGGGAAGGTGGAGAGGGAAGGAAGAAGAGAAAAGGAAAATCTTGAGAAGCTTGCAGTACTTAAGGCTATCCAGCTCAAGTATGAGACGGGCAGGGAAGCCATTCCAGAGGGAGGCGCTTGGTGTGGAGAGAGATCTACCCCCCACAATCTGCTTTGAAAAGTGTCTGATCTGCAGAGAGTTAGAGCAAGACGACCAAAGTGCTCTAGCAGGGAAGTATTTAGGGAGAGAGAGTTGGATGTAGCGGAGGTCCATGCCCCAGAAAGCCTTGTGGAAGATGCAGAGGTTCTTGCACTTGATCTTCGCAGCCACTGGGAGCCAGTGGAGAGATTTCAGGGCTGAGAGATGCGGTCCCTTGAGGCCAAGGATAAGTCTTGCAGTCCTATTGTGAATTAGTTGAAGGGGGCAAAGTGAGGAGTTAGGCAGATTGAGGAAGAGGCTGTTGCAGTAGTTCAGCCTGGAGAGGAACAGCGCTCTGTAGACATTGCGTTTTTGGGGAAAGTGAGGAAAGGAAGGCTGCCTCTGAGCTGAAAGTGGGCCTTCTCTGCAAGGTCCGTGATGTGAGGAAAGATGGAAAGTGAGGAGTCGAAGATGACACCAAGGTTGTTTGCCTCACAGGAGGGTTAGGGGAGGGGCCCATGGAGGGCGGCCAGAGTTTGGGAGGGAAAAAGGGAGCAGATGTGCCAACGAGAAGGATCTCTGTCTTACTGGCATTAAGGCAGAGATCGTTAGCAGTGCACCATACCTGAATAGCAGAAAGGCAATCAGGAATGAGAGAGGAAGAGGAGGAGGCAGAGGAGGGAAGCTTGAAGGAGAGATGAATGTCATCCGCATAACACTGGAAGTTAGGAGAGAAGATGGAGATCAGCTGAGCTAGAGAGGCCACGCAGATGTTGAAAAGCCAAGGCGAGATGATAGCGCCCTGAGGGACAACGCAGGTGGAGAGTGAGATGGTGGAGAGAAAAGGGCACAGTTGAACCTGGGAAGGTCGGTCCGAGAGGAAGGTAGTCAACCAGTGTAGAGCCAGGTCGGTGATGCCAAAGGTATAACATAACCGTTTTATCAGGGTGGCATGCATGACCAATCAAAGGCAGAGGAAAGGTCAAGAACAATGACAACAGAAGGAAAGCGGGTGTTCAGGAGAACAGTTTCTGTGCCTCTGGCAGCTTTGAAGGCAGACTGGTAGTCGTGGCGACAACCACCAGATTCAGTGTGTTGGATAAGCTGGGAGATGGCCAGCAGCTCCAAGAGTTTGCCCAGGATGGTGGTAATGGAGGTAGTTTGCCGGACAGCAAGGGTCGACAGAAGGATTTTTCAGGAGAGGGTGCACAAGGGAGAGCTTGAGGAATTAGAGGAAGGATCCAGTGTCAAAGGAGCAATTGCATAAATCTGCCAAGGCAGAAGTAAGGGAGACAATGTTGTCCTTGATAGCTCTGGAGGAGCAGAGGCGTACCTTTTTGGTTGAGACTTTCATAGTAGAGACTTGTCTAGAAACCTTATCAGGTGTTATGGGAGGAAAAAGAGGAGAGTAGGAGGGTAGGGACGAGGGGGTCAAGGGAGGCCTGGTAGCCAGTGGGGGAGAACGGTGAGGGGTAGAGGAGAGTGAGGACAAGATGTCCCGAGTTTTAGAAATGAAGTGAGATGGGGCGCTGTTGCGCACACAGCGAGATGGCGGCTCTTGTGTGAGCTCCTGCAACGTTCCAGGCAGAACCACTAATATCTCCGCTGAAACGGACCGGTTTCACCTGCAAATCAATGGAAATACTCATTATGGCTTCAGGAGCACTGTGAGCAAATTTGAACTTTGTACGTGCCATAATATACAGGTTGTGGTGGCCCGAACATTACGAGCGTACAGCAGGGCTGACCCGCCCTCTCTCGCCGAGGCCCGGGAGGAGGGGCCCGGCTGCTGGTGAGCCGTTGGCATTCTGCGCGGATCTCGCCGCCCGAATCCACATCATGCGGGGTGGTCGCGGGCGCTCAGTGCTACGTCGAGCGCCTGCAGACCCTTCGTGTACACTTGCTAAACGTGAGCGGAGCCGCGACTTCCCCGTGTGGCCGTGCCAACGGTAAGGAGAGGGGGAGGGAAGCGGAGTTAGCAGAGACTCGCTCAGGAGGTACATTGCACTCGTCGGGGACTGCTGGCCAACCACTCAACCAACCTCGCCTGGTGGACTGGTAAAAGAGCCCGGGGACACCGATAATCTCACGGACACTGCAATGTGGCACCCGCAGATGGGGCGCAACATGAGAAATACACAAATGCCTCAAGGGGTGGAAAACGTATACCGCAAGCACTATTGAGAGCACACCCCTAGGACACGAGTGCTCTGCTGACAGGATATCTCAGAGTAAAAGACCGCTGGGCGATACAGCTTTACGGCGATCACATCGCAGCGCCCACCCACCCACGCAATCCCACAATAGCGTAACTGTGCCATTGACTAATATACCGAACTAACAGCATCCTCCACGGAGTTCCACGGGTCCTGTGAAGTCTCTGGATCCCATCACAACATGGGGCTCTGTGGGGGAGGCTGCATACCCTCGCCGAAACATACCTGGAGAATGCTGCTGCGCTGCAAGACACGCTGGACATTTCTCTGCGGCGTGCCTCTTTATCTTTGAGAACCACATATCCTATTAATACACAGGTGGGTCAATGTAATCCAAAACAACGCCCCCATCACGCACAGTGAGCTATAATATTGAACTGGATCTCTGAGGAGAGGGGACCGAGGATCACTGCGGTAAAGCATTGCTGGGACTTACTGGGTCTAAGTACATCTACTCTGTAAATCGTGCCGTGCAGTGGGCGCATTGCAAAAAAACCTGTGGTGTGTGCCTGGGATGAGACAACCACAATTTCCACAGCGGCGGACGAGGCACACTTCTCCTGGGCCACAGCGTGGTGGGCGTCTCTCAGGGCTGGCGAGGGGGGCCTCTGCACTGAAGGGTCATGGGTAATTGTTGGCACATTCGGTGGAATGACACCAAAGATAACGCATTGACGTCAGCACTCCCCCACCCTGGCCTCTACAGGGTGCTTACCGCAAGATAAACAGCAAAGCATCTGCGCAATACAACAAGCCACTACAAAGACTGCCGTGAACACTATCAGACCCAGTCCCACTACTGGACGATGCCCAAGGGCCCAGGACTGAAGAAGGGGAAAGGCGACATCGAAAAATTGACTACGACAACCAAAAAAGCGACTGAAACTGCTATGACTACGGAGTTGGCACTGCAGCCGTCCCAGGCCGCATCCGTCACCGCAATGGATCCACAGGCAGTCTTTGTGGCCATGCAAAAGGGGTTCTCCTCTCTCAACGAAAAACTAGATTCCATAACGGCCGACGTGACCTCAATCAAGATAAAACTGGATAAGACCACGAGCTGTATTACGGAGGCTGAAACTCGTATTAGTAGTACAGAAGACACACTGGAAACATTGAAAAACACAGTGACAACGATGGCAAAGGAGCTGGGAACGATCAAAATAAAGTGCGAGGATTTGGAGGCTAGATCCGGACGCAATAATATACGCATAATAGGTTTGCCGGAAGAAGCAATCAAGCGGCCCATGGAACAAGCTGTAGAGAAAATATTACTAAGAAATTCTAGGGGACCCTGGATGGTCTACCATGTTCATAGTGGAGTGAGCACACAGATCACTGGCACCTAAACCCAAACCAGGAGCCTACCCGAGACCTATTATAGCGCAAATGATGATCTACAGGGACAGGGATTTGATTCTGAGAACAGCCAGAGAAAAGCAGGAATTACGATGGGAGGCCAACACGATTCGCATATTCCCCAACTACACGCTGGCAGTGCAGCAAGAGCGACGCTCATTTACTGGAGTTAAGAAACTACTACGTGAACGCAATATCCACTATGCTATGCTTTATCCAGCCAGGCTGAGGCTAAAATATCAAAACAAGACATACTTCTTTACATTCCCAGAGGAAGCGACAAGCTTCGTCGAAGCCAATATGTCAGTGCCAGCACGACAGTCAACAGTTGGGGATGCTTCCTGAAACGCCAAGTGCTCACAAACGCACAATATGTCTGAAGTCTAATGGAGGGTGGTCAGAGATGCCCCTGCATGGGAGTACCTATGGCACCAATATGTACTGCGAGTGGCCTCTGCAGTCTCCTTATCGATGTGCTGCACCTCCCTCACTGTAATCTCTGTAAATTCCATGCCCCTCCACATTGGGCGTAGCTATTTACTGCTTCTATAGATACCGCACTACACCCCCGGTTGTTCTTGGTTTACCAGCATGTCTATTGTTCACTTATGCATGCTCTTAAAAGGTATTTCCATCTTTTGTAGGACCGACCTAGTGGTCTTCTACCTCCTACTACTGTCAGTAGACAGCACCCACAGGCATCATTTGAGGTAATTGTCCCCTCATTTTGGTACCTTTGTTCATAGATTTTGAACTCATCAATGCATCTTGCTACTCATGAGCTGACTATTTGCCTTTTTGTTTTTACTTCACAGATGCTATGAAATTATTACTGTTATTAGTATCACTCCGATTGTAACTTGGTTACATTGTCATTATTTTCCCTCCTGATGAATGTTCCAGACTTGCCATGAGGAACAGAAGCATGTTGAGACAACTCTCTGAACTGTAAACAGAGATCCAAATTTATGACACATTGATTCTAACTAAGTTGGGTACTACACTATTTGTTTTATATGTACCCTTTTGTGCTCTTTTGATACACTGTTTTAACTAGCTATCCAAGCTTGCCATGTAATCCCTGTTCTTGTTTGTTTTTTATTGGATGTCTTAAGTATTGTTCTGTGGACCACTTCATTTAATTGGTTGTTTTAAACCTCTTTGATTTACTATTAAAACTTGATACTTATCTTTTAACTGTGACTGGTTCCCTTTTCTAAGCACTTTTAGCATTGTTGTTCTGTTTTTCTAGCATCTACACTATAGCTTTGTCTCTTTTTATATATGGACCAATATGTACTGCATCAGGAACAATTACTCTCCCACCGTTCAGAATGGGATCAAGTAACTAGTAAGAAGAACCGACCGAAAAAGACATAGCTGTTGTTATTCTGACCTGGAGTGTTGCAGCAGAACCCCCTTTCTGCAGGTGCATATCAAGTTATGGGTGGGAAAAGGGAAGTGTGGGGAGACACAGTTAATGTTTGAGTAACTATGAGGGTGGGGGATGGATATGGGGAACCTTATTGCGAAACTGGTTGGGAGTTACAGTTAAGAGCACACGGGAGGCAGTTACAGTTAAAAGCACAAAGGTACTAGATATAAACATGAATATAAACAAATCGGTGTCCTGAAGGACATCCGCAATGTACTGGTCTGGAAACAAAAAGAAATTGGCCATATACAGAATCAGTACGCACAGACACCGTCCACGTAACTGAGCCTAGACATTAAAACCAAGTTAGACAAATTTAGAGAAGCTGCTGATCGCGAGATCCGAAACTTTGACCTCCCAGCAGCAGCGCAGTGATATGGAGAGCGTGAACGCCCTGGAAAGTTGCTAGCCAGGCTAGTATGTGCGGAGCGAGGCCCAACGAGTATTCCATGAATAATAAGGTAAGATGGAACAGTGACCACGGACCAGATAGAGATTGAGACAGTATTCTATAATTTCTATAAACATCTATATTCACCACAAAGTATCGCTAATGACCAAGAAATAGATCAATATTTATCCCAGAAACCGACTACACTTCTATCAGACGACACTAGGGAAGCCTTAGAGATACCGATCACTGAAGTGGAGATATCAGAAGCCATCAAGGCATTGCCCAATGGAAAGGCGCCAGGCGCCGATGGACTTGGTGCAGAATTCTACAAAGAATTCTCACATCTCCTCACCCCAAGGCTATTAGCCGTCTGGGCGGAAGCCCTTGAAAAAGGGGAATTACCAGACACCACTAGGGAAGCGATCATTACTTACTGCTACTTAAACCGGGGAAGCCCCCTGAAGAATGTGGCTCTTATAGACCTCTGTCGTTAATAAACACGGATGCTAAGATTTTTGCGAAGATCCTGGCCACACGACTGACCCCATTGATGCCCTACATGGTCCATGAGGACCAGGCTGGATTTATAGCAGGCAGATCTACTGCAACGAATATTAGACGATGCCACAAAATTCTAACAGCAATACCTAAAGAATTACAGGCAGTAGCAGTTTCCCTGGATATGCAAAAGGCCTTCGATACGGTGCACTGGCCCTTTTTATTTAATGTCCTGCATAATTATCGTTTTGTTCCAAATGTCATTAAATGGGTTAAGGTCCTCTACACACGTCCATATGCTAGGATAAGTATAAATGGCACATTAACACAGCTCCTGGAGTCGTTAGGGGGCACCTGCCAGGGTTGCCCACTGTCCCCCCTCCTATTCGCTTTAGTGATCGAACCTCTGGCAGATATACTCAGAGCGCGATATAGTAAATACGGAGTGCCACGTGAAGATAAACTTGAGATTATCACACTGTACGTGGATGATATTTTTTTATACTTACGAAACCCGGAGTATACCCTCGGAAGAGTCTTGGCTGTGGTCAAAACATTTGGCGAATACTCAGGCCTTAAACTGAACCCTGCCAAATCAGAAATCTTCCCACTTACAGAAGCAACGGTGGCACCATTGGACCTTCATGGTCTCAATTGGAGTCCAGTACACATTAAATACTTGGGGGTGGACGTGGCCAGGACGGCTCAACTATCCCGAACTTTGAATTACAGCGCCCTGGCAGACGCCTTATGTCTTAAAATGACACGCTGGAGCGCCCTACCCATATCACTGCTTGGGAAAATTGCCCTGGTAAAAATGATCATTCTTCCTAAACTCTTTTACTTATTCAACACCCTGCCAGTACGGCCAGGAAGAGCATTATTTACAAAAATAAGGAGCGCATGCACGGCTTTGGTATGGAGCGGACACCGGACACCCTAGTCTAAAGCGGAGGGTGCTTACAGCCCAGTATCCCCAGGGGGGCCTTATGGCATCCAATTTTGAAATGTACTCTCTGGCAGCGCAGGCACAATATGCAGCAGAATGGGCGACAAACTTCCTTAACCCTAAGAAAACACTGAACGAAACCTCTATCCCCGAATCAGATACACTACTCCATGGTCTGACAACATCACGGCCCAAACATTACGACACTATTAACCCGACACTGGTTACGGCCACAGCATGGGCTAAGGTAACATACATATACGGTGCAGGCACACTGTACCACCCAAGTATGCCGATCTGGGGCGCCCAATATATTCCACCCACAATGGACAATGAAATAGCGACACAATGGGGCGCGAAAGGCATAATGCAATGGGGCCAACTATTCTGTGACAATGTTTTATGCCATGGGACACCCTCAAAGTCATAGTAGGAGACACACCCAAACATAAGCTGTACTACATTAGAATGAAAACCGCAGCTGCAAAGGTATGGACAGAATTACCATCTGAACCAGCGATAAAAACGGGGTTGGGATATATGTTCACAGCCGAAAATGCGAGGATATCAGCATCAACACTATACAAAACAATCATCCAAACCGTCCACCTACGATACATAACGCCAAACAACACTGGGAGCAGGATCTGGGACACTTGATTACTGACAATAAATGGACACAAATATGTGCTTTAACTATGAGTATATCCTGCAATGCTAGATACAAGCTGATTCATTATAAGATACTGCATAGACTACACTATACTCCAGCCAAACTGAAACTAATGTATCCCAATACTGAAGATCTCTGTCCTAGATGTGGTTGTGATGCGGCAGATACTTTCCACATGTTCTGGGCATGCACGCACACAATTGAGGGAATACTGGGTGGGGGTTTGCAAAACTCTTGGTGGCATGGCAGATGACCCTGTCAATTGGACACTGACGCTATGCTTGCTGGGGGCAACAGAGAAGATTAATCCAACCTGGCAGAAACTACTGAACATAAGTCTTCTATTGGCTAAAAGAGCGATATTACTGAAGTGGAAGAGCAAAAGCCCCCCACCAGGTCCGAGTGGGAGAATGATATGGTTTGGGCAAACGATACTGAAGAATTATACATAGACTCAGTGCAAACAGCCTCTAGACCTAAGAACATATGGGCTAGGTATAGACAATACCTCGTTGACAAAGTCGAAAGTTAGGAGACAATGGCCCTCATTCTGAGTTGGGCGCAAAGGGATACCGGGCACCGTTAAGGACATCGGTGCCGGTAATCTCTTTGCGCCCTATTCCGAGGTCCCTTAGTGGGTCCCTTCCTTAACGCCTGGTTTTACCAGGCATTATGGACGGGGCCAGTTAAGGCACTTCAGAGATAATAACAGTACCGCAATTTGCGGTACCGTTATTAGCGCCTTCCCCCTTCCCATTGAGCCCTATGGGGGCTGAAATGGGAATGAGGAATGGCTTTTTCAATGGGGACTTAACGGTCCCGCAAAGGTCGGAATAGACTGGTAAGTCCCCATTGAACCAGGGCGGACTCGTTACCGGTATTAGAGGTAGTCATGGCGCAAATAGCACCATGATTACCTCCAAACTCGGAATGAGGGCCAATGTGATGTGTGAAGTGTCATGTCGTTCCTCTTCTCTGTATAAAAAATGCATAAGTTGTGTAACAAGTACATCTATATGCTATGAAGTACCTGTGTGACATAAATAAATGTTGTTAAAAAAAAGAAATGAAGTGAGATACCAGACAAGTGAAGAAAGCCAGGAGAGGCAGAGGAGAAGTGGAGACTGCAGTAGGGTTGGCGAGTTCCTTGCAGTTGTCCTCTGTAGTTTTCTATTTCCCTTTAGAAAAGAAGAATTCTTGTTTTACTTTTCTCAGAGTTTACCTCTGCTTCCCCACACCAGATAGGAGCAATGGGAGATTGTGCTTTGCCCCATTGGATTCTTACCTCCCTATCAGACAAGAATGAGAGGAGCCAGTCTAACGCTTTGTCTAAGCAGTGACCTGAGTGACCTAGTATTTGTTTGAGAATACCATGGTCCACCAGGTTAAAGGCCGCAGACAAATCCAAAAGAGTCAGGATGCCCAATTTGCCTTCTTCTATGATTTGCAACAGATGTGACTGAAGGTCTATGAGGGTGGTCTCAGTACTATAGTTTGGTCGGAAGCCTGACTGTTTAAAGTGAAGGATGTTTTCTCCCTCGATGAAGGATAGAAACTGCATCTAGGCTACTTTATCCAGTACCTTGAGGAGTACATTGCAGTTAGTGATAGGTCTGAGGTTATTCAGGTCTTTCGGATCCAGATTTTCTTTTTTTGACGAATTATTTCTACAATCTTGTCCTTAGGTACCCTTCCTTCTCGAAAGTAGGCATTCACAAAACTAGTAAGAAAAAGTGAGAAAATGTCCTGATGTTGAAGGAGGATTTTAGAAGGGATAATATTTTCAGAACATGCTGTGGGTCTCATAGATCTGAGAATTTTTTCCATGTCACATATCTCTATTTTGGAGAATGAGAATGTGTGGGGAGGCTGGTTTGGGGCTTGACAATCTGTGTGCAGAGCCGAGTCACCTGGGGCGGCCCTGGACTGTAATTTGTATTTAATTTTCTTTCGCGCCTTGGTAATTTTCTCCTCGAGTGCTGCCTGTACCATCAAAGTGTCTTGGTTGGTGGGCTCAAAAGGGACTTGGAGGGCCTTAGGTTTCTCTATTGATTTTACTATTTCAAAAAGTTTACTGTCGGCTTGTTTCCAAGCATCTTTAATTTCTTTAGATTGATGTTTAATCCAGGTGGATTCTAGCCTGTGCCTGATTGCAACGTTCCCACTGATACATGTTGCTGTGAAATCTTCAATGAGCACAATTGTCAAAAAACGAAATACGGCGAACACCCATTTGACTAAGCAATACTGAACGGCTGACCAAAAGAAAATAAATTAATTATACACATAAACCCTAGCTTGGTAGTCTGGACAGGGGGATGAGTGCAATGTGCCTATGATACTGTCAGCCGTTTCCCCTTGCCTTCCTGACTGTAATCCAGCTGCATCCTGCAGGGAGAGCACTTGAATAGCAGTCTTAGGGGCTGGTTGATGCTCAGCAAGTAGTTTTACATTGATTTCAATCCGTTTTTGGCCTGTTTTACGTGCCTTTGTGAAGGGATTAGTGTGTATTTTGCAATCGTTTTCTGACCAGTGTGCGGTTTTCTGTAGGGTTTATTTATTCTATTTGTTGACTCCCACCCTGGTTTCTGAGCTGGTCTGCTTCTAGGGTATGCAGGCTCGTGGTGTAGTCCTTTGTTTGTTTCTGGCGTTTTTACTTTCCCCACCCTACCCCTTGCAATTGGCTGAAACAGTCAGTTGGCTCTTTGCCCATTTGATTCTCATTGGTCCGAGCTGCACCTGTGACTGGAACTGCTCTTTTTCAGAGGCCCTTCCAGGGCAGCCCTGCCCGGGCAGCCCTGCCCGGGCAGCCCTTGGCTAAGGGCTCCAAAGCATATGGCAGCTCCCGAAGAAGTAGCTCTAGTCCGTGTTTGCCCTGTTTGCCTGAGAAGCCAGTAGCCAGCCGTCAATCAGCAGTGACTGACAAGGTAAGTGTGGTCTGGGTAGGGAATACAGCAATCACTAATCCAGAAAGCCCTGCCACTCTCCTTACCTACATAACATAGCATACCAAATTTAGCCAGCCAGTAAATAGTATTTCTATCACTGCTGTGTACCAACCTTTAAGTGGTTTTATTGTACTCTTGTGTCCCATACGTAGGCGTTCTCCCTATATACAGATATCTCAAATCTAGGTGTTTTTCATTTACTGTTGTGCCTCAAATTTAAGAGTTCACCCTCTATCCAGGTGAAGTTTAGCCATGTGTCACACTAGGATAGAATTGTGAAGATGTACCATGCATCACACTTAGATACAATTGTGAAGATTAGCTATGTGTCAGACTTAGATAGAACTGTGAAGATTAATCATGCGTCAGACTTACATAGAATTGTGAAATTAGACACTAAAAGACTCATCCCTCTGCTCATACCTCTCAAACTCTCAAATAAACACAACCATGCCTATATTGCACAACAAAACGCACACACTTCATTACACCGCAACAACGAAACAAACCACACAAAGCCTCACACAACAGCACATGACAACTACCTATGCTCAGCAAACGGTGTAAATCGGACTGAAGCTACCAACAGCATATCACAGCTCTCTTGCACCTTTTCCCTGCTCAGTCCTACTTACCTACCCTACCCTCTTGCATTTCAGATCCACCAGAGTGCCAGGAGACCACTCCGCTGGTCACAGTGCGGGGTATAAATATCGTTTAACATAACATATTTGGCGCAGTGCCATTATTCCTTCTGTGTAAAGTCTTCTCATTCCTCACCCATCTCATACTTTCAAAATATATGTTGCACTCATGTAATATTAATTAGAAAAAGGCATGCTTAAATTGGCACATGAAACAAACCGCAGAATATATTCTCAGTAGAGATCAGGACATAAAACCCTTATGTGCCCCAGGGGGTTCCATATCACATGCCTTCAGGAATGTGACCCAGACAGTAGAAGATCTTCAACATAAATGTATCAGGTTAGAAAGACTCAGCATTAAAGAGATAAATACATTTTGGGAGAAGATCACCATTAAGCAATATCTTGACTAAGATGAAATCCCTACGGGTCTTAGAATTGGGATCTTAGCCGATTTTGAAAATGCACAAGGTAGTGATTTAGCCACAACATGGGAAGATAATCTCATCGCCAACTCTAAGACATGATGCAATTGCTGGTAGAACATGTGGAACAAGAACATGAGAGAATGGTAGCACAATTTGATACTCTTAAAAAAGAAATTGATGACATGGAGGCACCTCTTAAAAAAGAAATTGATGACATGGAGGCACCAACATCCTCCAAAGATAAGAATTACAAAACTATGTAGGCTATTCTCAAACAACATCAAGACAAGGGCATCAGTCTGAGTTGGGCAGTAAGGGTTAACGGTCACCGGTAAGGAGATCGGTGCCGTTAAACCCTTACACCCCAATTCCGAGGTCCCTAAGCAGGAAGCATAAAGGACGTGTGGTCTGACCACACGTCCTTTACGGGTCCCGCTAAGGGACCAGGGCGCTAATAACTGTCCCGCTATTTGCGGGCCCGTAATTAGCACCATCCACATTCCCATTGAGCCCTATGGGGGCTCAAATGGGAATGGGGAATGGTGTACTGAATGGGGACTTACCGGGTCCTCCAAGGTCGGAATGACCCGGTAAGTCCCCATTCAGCCACACCGAACCCGGACATTTTCTTGCGACGACAAATACTACAGCAATGATAGGGTGTTTACCTACCAACCTAAATGTGATGATCCCTTTAGATCACGTGAAAGCAGTGCAGCTTCCTCACCGGTAAGCTCTGACATTGATAGCGACAGGGATACGCATAGTGAAACTAGCACAGGAGGAGCTACAAGACTTCCAGCGCCAAGTGTTACTCATAAATCAGGCCCAATCCCTTCAACCTTTTTAGATCAAATACAAAGATACAAGAGGGGAAACCAGAGATCAAACATCAAACATGTGCAGTTTCAAGACCCTTTAGAGGAAGATATTGCAACAGAAAGTGAGTGATCAGAGGCAAGAGAGGAGGGCAACACACAAAGAGGAAATATCCAGAGCCAGACAGGCATGTTACCAGATCCTGACACCTGAGGCAGCAGAGGCAGGGGAGGTGAACAACTTGGTTTCTAATCTCTATTCTTACAACCTTTCATCAGAAAAGACAACTGTGCTTAACAAATGTTTTTCCTTTGCACCTTCATCCTCCAATAACTACTTTGATATACCATTAGACCTGTTTAAATTCATCCGGGGACTGAAATTAAAGAAATACTTTGCTACCAAAGTTAAGGAGTATGCCTTACCAGAATAAAGACAATTGCCAACATTTCTATAGAAAATATTGCATCCAGACATTTTCTACTATCTCTAGGAGCAAGCAAGACTACCTAGGATTGATCAATTCAAGAGGTGATGAGTACCTTGAGCATTGAACAGCAGAATATAAAGATTCCAGAATTGGTGAAAAATCCAAATTCACTGCCAATCTTCAGGGTGATAACGTAGAGGTTATATTTGACAGTGGGACACCCTATTATTTCCACACTGTATTGGTGCATACAATATTTAACGGTATACCAGAGGGTAGACCCATAATGAGCAGCATGGGATAGGTGACTGAGCCGGTCTCTTCGTATATCAATAATGCATTACAAAAAGAGGCCACTCTGATCCCCACTTACTTGCACAATGCTATGCGTATTCTACAAATATTGGAAAGCTTGGTTTGGGTACCTAACTTTGGCTACCTTAGATATCAAATCTCTTTATACATCTATTAGACATGATGGATGATCTTCTGCGCCTGGTTGATCAGGGCGCTGTCGGAGCAGTCCTGCTATTAGATCTGTTGGCTGCTTTTGACACCGTCGATCACTCTCTCCTTACCTCCTGGCTTATGGAAGCCAGTATTTATGGCCAAGTCCTTGATTGGTTTAGAGTTTTTCTTACCGATCGTTCTTAGTCAGTTTCTCTCCCCCCTTCATGTTTGATGCATTCCCCCATTTGTTGTGGGGTCCCTCAGGGCTCGGCACTGTCCTCCATTCTATTCAATATCTACATAAGATATCTCCTGCTCCTCATCCAATCACATGGGTTTTTTTTTACTCATACACTGACGATACCCAGTTTCTGGACAATTTGGACCTGACAAAATCTGACACAGCTAGTAGGCAAAAAAAATGCCTGAAGGAACTTGGAACTTGGATGACACTGAATTGGCTTAAGCTGAATGGTAGCAAAACGGAGGTCCTGGTTGTAAGGACCTCTACTCCTCAGTTGTACTGGACACCCGATTTCTGGTCTTCATCATTGGGTCCTTTCCCCATACCTATTTTATCAGTCCGGAACCTGGGAGTGCGTTTTTCTGCTAATCTGACTATGGATGAGCAGGTTAGCGTGGATTGCAAATCTGGCCACTTCAAACTCCGGGTTCTTCGGAAGGTTCTTCCGTTTATTCCTGTAGCCAGCCAGGCACCGGTGGTGGGAGCCTTGGTTCTCAGTGTACTGGATTACTGTAATTCACTTTATCATGCGCAACCAGGCAACCTTACTAGACGTCTGCAGCTACTTCAAAATGCCACTGCGAGATTCATCATTCGCCCGCCTTTTGGAGCCCATATGACTCCCTTGCTGGCACAACTACACTGGCTCCCTGTCGCCCAGCGGATTTTGTTTAAATCCATGTGTATTTTCCATCGGGCCTTCTATGGTGTGGGAGCGGAATATCTGCAAGTTAAGTTCACCCCTTATCTTCCTGAGCGCAATTTACGCTCTCAAACTACCCGGCGGCTGGCCATATCTCGCTTTAGGCTTGCTCGCAAGGGAGGTTGCACCTTTTCGGTGGCTGCCACTCAAGCCTGCAATACCTTGCCCCTCTCCTTGCGTGATACTACTGATCAACTTGTTTTCCGCCGGATACTAAAAACTCTGCTTCCTGGTACCATGTCTTTCCCTCCTCAGCACCAAGATGTCCCCGGGTGAACGTGCGCTTACACAAAAATCTACAACATAGACATGATTTGGCCATTGCGAAGGCCTCATAAAGTAGACAGACAACTGAGTAGAAATTTGGGATACAAGCTTTTATTAACCAAAATGTGGAGTTGGAAAAAGGCCTAATTTGCCCTATGCTAAAGTGGGATTTCCCTACCTAAATTAAACTAATGATAGTCTGTGACAGGAAGTCCAAAGCAAATGTCTGTCTGTGTCAGCACCTATACCTCCCCTCACATCTAACTGTGTACAATGTGTAGCGATGTCAGCATCAAATGAAAAGGTGTTAAATAAAAGTTCAGAGCTTCTTCTAGCTCTTGGATGAAAAAGGGTTTTCCCTTCTCCACAGTTCAAGTAGTTCACGTAATCAGATAGGGGCTCCCTTCCTCATGCTTTCAAGTCTCTCAAGGTTCTCAAATAAAATAATCTTCCAGATCTCTCACTGTTCCCAACAACACAACTCCTAGAGATGTTCTCCAGCTCTTCTGGTTTAGTCACCTTTCACAAAGTTATAGAATTCAGTTCCTTAATTTCAGTTCACATGTATCTTGTTTGGTTCAATCACAAAAGTGGCTTCACCTTAGGGGGATGCACTCGGTCTAGGCGCAGTTGTCAGACCACGCGGTCCACCCATTACAGATCTTGCAACAAATACACCTTACTAAGATTGGGTTTACATGCTTCATGCCACAGGTTCAGCTTTACAATGAGGCTTGACTTAATGTTCATTCACATATCCTTGATACTTTGTTTTATCTGGCTCTATCACCATTTGCGTGTAGGCATTTGCTTACAAAGACCAGTATAAGATTCAGAGTATACTCTCCTGTTAGGAAACCTATGCATTGTTTCTTTATTCTTGGCAATCCTTGTTTGCCTCTTGACAATGTTCATTACAACCATTTATTCCTTTCAATGATAACTTGCTTCTTTGAAAAATGCTCACGAGTATTGGCAATGCCTCATTAACTTTTCGCTTCTTGGAAATGCTCATTAGAACCATTATGTCAGTTCATTGACAGCTCAGCTTTTAATAATGTCCACTTTAACAGTTCTTGGTACTCTGGTTTCGGACCTTTACTTGTTATGTACTTTCCCAGCTTCTGCTGTTCCTTCGACACACCCTGGAGCCCCCTGCCCTCTGGGCAGACTCACAGGTTTCCAATTGAATGCCGGTCGGCTTCTGTATGGCACTGGAGAACCTCCTTTGGCTCTCTCTGCCTTGTGCCACCTTTCCACAGCCTCTGGTATTTCCTCGCAGGACCTCGCTTTACCCTGCTGCCGTGCCTGGAGCACCTATAAGCACTGTCCTCATGATCCTGCAACTACAAACGCCAAGGGAGCTTCTCTCTGATCCCCGCATCTCTGTAGCTTCCCACAATGCCGGTTCCACTTCTTCAGGCTTGCTCGCAAGTCCCACCCTGGCTTCTCTCCTGTTCCCACTCCTCCATTTCTGCACCCTCTCCGGGTCTCTGCTTCTCCTCTCGTGTACTGATGTGGTCCCACAGGGAAACAGAAGTCTCCCTCTTGCCATCACGTCCTCGATTTAAAGTTTCTGGCATCAATTACAATGTCTGAAAAACTAGACCGCTCAGTGTAAAACCAATAGTCTTTCTTTTGTGTTTGATGCCTCTTCCTCGTCTCAGTACCAAAGTGATATTTGTGTATGTAAGAGTCATTTTAAGGAGGATCTATGGCTGTGTGTGGTCTCTTCCTCATCTCAGTACCTGAATGATGTCTACTTGAAATGATGTATGGGAAAGATAGGGAATGGACTGACAGTAACCAACAAAGGGCCAGGGACTTTAGGTTAACTGTAAAAGGGAAATGGGGGATACCATTTCCCACCTAAAGGTGCCTCAGCTCCACTCCTCAAGTGTCCTCCATCCAGGTGATCTTGCCTCACTGTTTTGCTTTTCAGACATGTGTAATGACCTCAGAACTACTCACCCTATTACACGGGCCAAAAGGTTTTGGACTCAGGAAGGCAATAATACACAAATAGACCAATGGTTGGAATATAATTGGCTGTCTATAGGCCCTTTATTCACAAACAATGATAAGCATACAGATAACTGTTGGAATAAATGCAGTTGGTTATACAAAGACACACATAAGAATAGTTACAAAAGGGTCTACATCACAGTTAGTGCAGTTGTAGGAGAAAAAGTCATCTCAGTCGCAACGACTCTACCCAGTCCCGAGGCAGGTAGGCAGAGAGATCACACGTACTAACGGGGTATGGAGTGGAGCGTCCTCCCTCTCAGCAAGAATTCATCACCCGGGGTTCCAATTCTCTGTCCTCTCATCAGGATCCTCTCTTCTTATGGGGACAAATCCCCGCTCCTCATAGGTTGCAAACTGTGCCCGGCCAAAAAACAGACAGCAAGCATGGGAGGCAAAAAGCAGAAAAATCCAGACAGTAGTGGAAAAAACCCAGCTTTTCTTCTGCACGCTCTTTCCAGGCACCCCTTATCAACACACCTGCACATCTCTGATTCCCTTCTCGGCTCGTCCTTGAGTGAACAATACAACAACTATCCTTCATAGTGAGCTACTCAGTTTCATAGTATAAGATTGCAATCATTGCAGAATAAATGTCTGCCTTCTAACAGAGCTCACAGAAATGTAGACTTTCACTGCGGTTTGGAAGTGAATGTCCAAAATGGCTATGCACCGGCCCCATGTGTTAGCTCATTTTCCCACACGCATTACACTCGCATATCCACCCCAAGGGTCAGGTTCTGAAAGCGACAGCCTTTCCCTGGCCACCTGGGAGGAGACTATTTTAGGTAAAGAAGTAAGGGCGCCCGCAGATTCCTCACACCAGTAGACAGTATTGACTATACATATCAACACCAATCTACTTCCTTTCATACCCATATTCAAATGCAAAAGAAATTCTTAGAGTATTCTCTGAGTGACAATGGGCCTCTTTACGAGGTTCATGTAACACCAAATCCGGCACCTGACTTCCATGTGCCACCGTGACATTACAAGACCCGGCGGCGGGGGAAGTCAGGTGCCAGGTTTCATAAATCCCCATTCCCATAGAGTCCATAGGACTCTATGGAAGCAGGAAGGCGGAAGCATTGGCACCTTTGGTAATGATGCCGGTGCTTCCATGAAGACTCTGCCTACCTGGGACGATGCGCCCGGCAGGGTCAAACCTGTCGGGCGCAGTGGCCCTGGCAGGCAGACTCGTAGTGTGGCAGTCTGGAAACAAGGGTGCCGGTAAACTTACCGGCACCCTTGTTTCCAGACCACCACCCTTGTAATGAGGCTCACTGTCTTTTTGTTTAATGGGCCGTTCTGCAAAGAAACAGTTGGGATAGCTATGGGAGCAAGTTATGCCCCCTCCTTAGCCAATTTGTTTATGCATATATTTGAACAAACATATGCTTTAATCGATCATGCACTCAAGCCACAGAATCTATGGTGCAGATATAGCGATGATGTGATCATGATTTTGAGGGGTTCTGAAGATGCGTTGACTGACTTTATAACTTACTTGAATGCTAATACTTAGGGTATTACTTTTACTTGTACAGCAAGCAGATCTAGTATTGATTTCTTGGATCTCACTATCAACATCACACCAACAGGGTACTTACTTTACGTACACACATAGAAAGTCGACTGCTGTGAATTCAGTATTACATGCGATAGCTGTCACAGGAAAACAGTCATCACCAATATCTCAAAGGGGGAATACATTAGAGCAAAACGTAATTGTGGTCAGAGTTCTTTGTATTTCAAGTAATGTAACACATTACAGATCAGATTTCTGTTCCAGGGTTATCCCAGGGAGATTCTAGATAATGCAGAGTGAAATGTGGCCACAATGAAGAGATCCTCCCTTTTGAAACCAAAGGATAAAGCCTGTCCAACTAACACTAACAAGCTTTGCTTTATCACAAGATACAATGCAGACAGCAATAAGGCGTATGGCATCCTTAAAAAACATTGGCATTTACTACTGATTGATAAGGATCTGAAAGGTTGGGTGGAAGACAAACCTAGCATTACTTATAGCAAAGCTCCAACTTTGAAGTCATTGTTAAGTCCATCATTCATATGAGAGGTACAAAGCACAAACATCACCATAATTGCACCAGAAGCGAGCGGGTGTGTGCTTTTTCCCTTTGTGTTCTCGCCACCGTGCATCTGATCCTGCTTTCCTTCCAGGTCCTCCTCCCTTCTCCCGCCCCCCTCACCACCCTCTCCCATGATTGGGTGCCTGCTTGTGTTTTTCAATCTCTGCAGGGACTACCTTGCTGGCTCCGATGTGGCCACATAATTGCATCAGAAGCGAGAGGGTGAGTGCTTTTTTAATGGCTCTCCTGCACATGCCGGCATCTAGATTCTTGGATTTCCCTTTGTTGTGTTCTCGCCGCCTCGTGGCTGATCCCTATTTCCTTCTGGGTCCGCCTCCATCACCACCCCTTTCCCCTGATTGGGCACCTGCCCTGTTTCAGTGATGCCAATAGGCAGCCCCTGTGCCCATTGCAGCTCCTTCCGGCAAAGTATCTGAGGCTAAGGACAGCTCCAGTTGGTGTTTGCCGGTGTCCGCCGGGGACGCAAGAAGCCTGTAACTGTCAACCTGTTGCGACTAATCAGTTAAGTTGAATCTGGGTATTTACATTGTTGCTGTCTTTAAAAACAAGGCCTTTTTTCCCCTTTTTAGGAAAAGTTGAATCTGGGTGTTTTACATTGTGGTAACTGTGTTGTGTACTATTAGGATCTCTCCCACTCTCTAGGTCCCACAACCTGCAAGGGTGCCATTGTACTGTTGTTAGTCGCCTGTTTTCTCCTCCTGTGTTTTCCCTATTGTGTCTTCCCTTTTGGTTGTGACATCCTGCATTGTGTGGCGCTGCGCTGTGCGTCTTCTCTCGTGCCCTTCTCTTCCCACTTTCCTCTTTCGCACCCTCTATGGTGCGCTCTGTTTCTCCCGTCCTCTCTAACTGCTACTCTATCTCCTATCCTATCCCTCTCACTAAGTCTTGAAGGAAGAAGTTCAAGAGAGACTACTGGTTGCCAACCCTGGCCTCCCTATCGCTGATACCTTCATCAGTGCTTCCTCTAGACACACTCTAACCGACATCCTCTTTGACGTTCCCTCACCGGATCTATGACCCCTCATATGGTCTCGGATATCTCTCCTATCTTCTCCTCTCCCATTAATGGTGGCACTCAGTGGGAGGTCCTCTTTGCCTTCTTCCATTCCTCCAAGACCATCATTAATGTCTACTTGAATGGCCCAATAGTTCTCTTTTGGCTTGGGCAATAGTTGTTTGTATAAGTTTCTTGATTGATTGCCCCCTCTGGTTGCTAGTCTTCAATCTGACCTAAATACAAATAATCACACCCTTTTGGTCTGGTGATTAAGTTCTTATTACTCCACTTGCTCCTTTCTAGGTCAGCTTGGTTTACAAAATAATGATGTGTCTGCTTTATGTCAGTTCAATATTTCTTTTTGATTTTCACTCTGCTAGTATTGTATCTAATGTTAAGGCACCCAGACCTGTCAAGAGAGGAGTTATGGAGCACTCTCCTGTCACAATCTGTTAGTGAACTGACCGGGTCTGGCATGCGCATCCGTTCGCCTCACTGCCTCCAGGTCCTCTGCTTCTGCTGCTTCTCGCGGTCAGGCATATTGCTTCCTTCGGTCTCCTGCAGCAAGAGCCACTTGAACAAGGAGCTCTGTCTTCTCCAGACGCTCTCCGATGCGCACCTGGCACCGGAGACAGCCTTACTTCGGGGAAAGCTTTTAAAGTTTACGCTGCCTGCTGCACAACCTCTGCAAATAAGGCTTTTTAGAGGAAAAGACCCTCTCAGGACCAGCAACTTCTCGACACTTGACAGTGCTCCCGGCGTCTCCTTTCTCCTCCAGATTCTGCTGCAACAGGAGAGGTCACAACTACACCACCTCCTACTGCTCTCTTCATTATGGCCGGCACCTGAGGGGACCTTTTAAGCCTCCCAGTCTCCCTCAGATGTGGGTCATTTTCACTAATAAGCTGCACTTCGCAGTTTTGTGCCTCTGCAGCCCTCTTCTTCATCCCAGTACTTTGGGGATTGTGGGACTTGGAGTCCACAATGTAAACATCACCTTTTCCCATGGGAATATTAATACCGTGCTCATTTCTTTCCTTAATTATATTCCCCAAAGGAATATCATAAGGATTAAATGAAAGATGTGGCTTTACAGAGAAACGAAGATCTTGAGGGTCTAAATTAGTACTATTTAAAGACTCATCTTTACTATTCCTCTGTGAGTCATGGCAGCTTTCACCTCTATGAATCTCCATGGTTTTAAAAGGGGTTTCATTTCTCCCAATGCAAAAGTGGTTATGTAATTTTTCACCCACATTAAGATATTCAACTTGGGAAGTTAAAAGCTCCATCTGACAGCAAGCCATTTCATATTTTGCCATCACTGATATTTCTTCACTAGAGGAAGACAAATACCGGCCGTCACCCGCCGGAGTCCTTCTGTTCCCCAGGGTTCCCGTCTCCTCCCAGGTGATCCTCCGGGCTAACACCACCCCCAGGATCAGGGATCAGGAGGCGTCTGCTTTCCCTGGCCACCTACGAGGACTCATCACATATTACTGTGTACAAAGATCAGGTGACCTGTCGGTTTTCCTTGTATGGCATGATACTTGGCCCAGTGAGAGAGGATCCAGCCACACAATAATTCTTTGGGCGAGTGGATTTGTGATTACGATCCCAAGGTATTTTCAGGTGGATGCCAATTTAAGGATGCATTTTTTCAAATTAATTTTTCATGAGTGCAACATATGTTTTGGACGCATGAGATGGGTGAGGAGACTTTACACAGTAGGAATAAATCGCACTGTATTAAATATCACTGCCGTCCCCTGTAACACGCCAGGATTTAGATGTATACAGAATTATTTTTTTTTTGTTGTTCAGTCTTTCAGTATTGCTTAGACAAATGGGTGTCCACCGTATTTAGTTGTTGACAATTGTGCTGGTGAAGATTTTGCCCCAGCATGCATCAGTGGGAACGTTGCAACCCCTTGCTTTGATATGGAGTACAGAAAGGGAGAGGAGAAGCGTAGGCCTTTTTATTTGAATACTATCCTCTGGTTACTAAAGGGTAGCTTTCTGGTTAAAATCAAGTTAATACAATTGGTGAGTGTATTGCCCCATGTTAATCTTTCCGTCACCATTTTCTGAATTGTGACATTATTTGTATTGAGATTGTATCCACATCGTCAGTTTCATTTTTGTTCCCAGGCCTCAAAGTTATCAACCTTCTTGTGTCACCTGACACTGGTTGCGGGCATCGTATTATCTTTGCACACTACAACCTCATTGTTTAAGGTATTGATACGTATGGAGTTCATACAGTTTACTCATTATCTTGAGGCATCCTAATGCAACATGCTCCCAATATGGCCTGTTTTTGTGTGTCTCTCATGATTAGCCTTTAGAGTCTTACTTGGTGTGCATAGCACTTTTTCTGCTATTTCTGGAAAAGCACAAGTGATATCGTTGGTAGGAATTTCAGCGAATCGCCTATGGTGACGGGGGTCTGTGTGTTCTCTCCCAAACTTTGGCACGAACAAAGATTTGGTTTGGCAACAGGTTCGGGTTTTTTTTAATATAATTTTGTTTTGGCAAATTGGGATGGACCCACAAGAAACAAATCCATTCTTTTGGGTATTTTTGCTCACGTTTTAGTGGGTTTCACACAGGTTGTCAGGGGTCACAGTTGTGTGAAGCATGTCCACGTGGGTGAGCGCATCTGGCACTGACGCGGGTATCATTTCAGATATGATTTATGCTAACACACATACTAATGCCCTTTTGTTCCATTTTTGCCTGTCTAGCCTTTTTTTTTTACCCCCGTTTCCTTTCCTTTCCTTTGTTCATTTTTGTCCTGTGGCCATACAACTATCGTCAAAATATCGGGAATGTGGTTTATTTTTCATATTGTATTTTTCCTTATGCATTATTGTAACAATCCTGCGTGAATTCATGTTATGCAATGGAATGCCGGATGATGTGGATATGGTTCTCTATTGTATTTTGATAAAGACGCAGAGGGTCGAGGCACGTGTTTGGATGTGTTTCTCGGAACATGTTTATGGGCACAGTAGCCGCAACATTTATACTTGACTAATAAATCAGTTACAAGTCAGCGCAGTGTGACAGCGTCTATCTAACTCTGTTATCCTCTGAGTGCAGTAAGGCACAGGGACTCGCCTTTTCTCTGGTACCCACTGCAGACGTGTTTGCTGTATCATTACAATGCTATTTCTTGTTGTCTACAAGTGCCGGAGGCTCAGAGTCTAAGGGCTCAATCTTGTCCCCGATTCATCTCTCTGTTAGTGCTCCCCTGTTTGGGAATCTCCTGTACCTTCTGGGCTTATTTGTTCGGATAATTATATTATAACTCTAGCCAGCGAGTGATTATGGCTAAAAATGTCAGGGTAATGTCCTGGAATGTTAAGGGTCTGAATAACCCTGTCAAGAGAAGAAGGAGAGGTTAGGATAAGGAGATTTCTTTTCTCCCTCCCTGAATCTCGCTGACCCATCAGCAACCATGGAAGCAGAGATCCTGTCATCATACTTTCGTTAAGTGTTGTTTTAATTTAAAGTCAGTCTTCAATCATAGGGATGAATACAGGATATTTCTGTGCCAATTGACTCCACATACATGTTTGTGATTTGTATTAGAGGGTAGAGAATCGGGTAAAACTTTACATGGAAAGTTGAAAGAAAAGACTCTTGTAGAAGAAAGAATCTGCTAGGGTATGCAATCCTGAGATTGTATTATTTTTTCAATGCAAAATTGTGATGATTTTCTCTCTCAGAAAGTGGACCCTGCTATAAAAGCCCCACTTTCAAAGTGCTCCATGTAGAATGGTATAGTGCACACATGTATCCTTTGCTGGGCCCTATCTATTGACACACCAGCAACTCCAATGTGAATTGCCAACATGGCAGCTACAGAGTAACAAGTGCCTTCCTAAACCACCCTCGCGGATATCAAGTTGATTACAACAGCCCGGGGCTGCCTTTGAAGTGCTGACTTCATCTCCTCATTGCCTGGTGGCGGCTCTTTGGTAATAAAATAAATATAAGCTGTGTCTGTTAGATATAATGACATATGTAGAAATCCATTTAACACTGCCAAAACCCAGTCTGATGTCATTTAAATGTATCCACTCGGTTTACACTGTGACGTGCAGCTGCTGAGACATTTTTGCATTGGTTCTTGTTGTGTTGTGTGCTGAGCGTTCTGGAAGCTGGCCTTCACTCATGAGGCCTGATTCCAGAACACTTGTATAAGAATGCGATGGTTTGGAAGAAAGTCAGTTCAGAGAAGAGAGACCGCTGAAGACTCGGATGTGGGGTCTTCGCCATTAAAACTTGGAAAATACATCTTACCTGCATTGGCATCATATACTACATTTGGTGACGATCGGGCGAGAAGACACCAATGTAAAAACCCAAGGCAGAGCTCCATACCGACACCTCGCACGAAAACAATCAACGGTGGAATGCATCATGCAAACAGTCCTGGTGGCGGGAGTCAGGAGAGGAAGGTGTGAAACTAGGGCTGGTGGCCGGAGTCAGCAGAAATGGAGCGGGCTACTGAGAGACACAGCAGTGAAGAGAAAGAGCATGGAGAAACTGTGGGGATAAAGGTAGCAACGCTGCGCACACCTCTTCATTAGGCTGTGGCTGAGAAAAGCATGGAAGAACGGTAGATCCAAACGGCGGTGCATCCAACGTCAACTTCCCTAGAGTAAGGCACCCTTCAAGGGGCAGCAGCTGAGCACAGAGAGCAAGACCAGGACCACTGTGACGTCAAGGCCTGCCTAAGAAGGGAACATACATTCAGAGGTGACAATAAGAATTGTAACCGGAATATTGAAAATAAAACGGCAAATAATAAGGTTGAAGGGGAAATAAAGTAAAGGAAAAGAAAGAGACAACATGGGCAAGCCAGCGCACCACTGTGGATGAATTCAGTAGAACTGTAGAGGCCCCACCCCTGAAATCCAAATCTTTTTTGTTTTTTATGTATTGGTCCTTTAGCTAACAAAATAACTTTTGACCACAAATACATTCAAAATTCAGAAAAAATAAAATGCTCAATTCATTTAACATTTCAATTATAAAACCCCATAAAAAGTTTTTTTTTTTTTTTAGGAAGCAACTGGCATTACCAAGCCACTCAGCCTCACGGAATAAAATACAGTAGAATAGAGTGCCATACAATAAGATACATTACAAAAAAGTGCATTAAGATAGAGTGCATTGATATAAGGTGCATTAAGGTGGAGAGCATTTAATAGGGCTTATCCAACTGTAAGCTGTCCAATAAACCATTAATCGATATACCAATTGAGGTCGTAGGCCAGCTAAACAGTCTTTGAAAAAATCTGTACCATTGTAATCATACAACCTTCTCCCCTCAATATGTTTATTAAGGTACACACATTTTTTTTCCTGAAGAGATGGAGAACTTGCCACCATATGGTGAAGCATTTCCTTCACACCCACTTGTGCACACAATCGACAAAACAATGTATCTTTTGAAGCTGATGGGATTTTCCACAGATCTCTCTAGTCAAATACAGATTCAATCTGAGTTTTAAAAAGGTCTTTTTAAAGTGTTTATTCAGATGCCTAAATAAATGGGGAGCAATAGCACCTAATTGTTTATGGTCAATACTCAAATCTTAGAGAGATTGGTTGCAGTGAAATTCCTCACAAATTCGAATCCAGTCATCTGGATACAGCGCCTTTTTCACCTTTTCCTGGTTGTTCACAAGATCCATCTCCGACATTCCTATTTTGTAATATTTCTGAGCAAAATGGCAACCATCTGTTTAAGTAGCAAATACTCAGGTCTTTCTTTACCAAATTCAAATCACAGAATAAATTCAAATCGCAGAATAAGCAATCTTTCACAGGGACAAGTCATTTTCTATAAAGAAATAATCTCCAGTGTGCTTTGATCTCAAGTGAACACAGTCCATGTTCATACCGAACAATGGAAATAGAAAAAGAATTTTGTAGGCTCAAAACTGTTTTCCAGATGAGGCCTGCTAGACATTTTAAAAACTTTAAAATCCACAAATAAAATGTTTCAATTCCATATAAAAGTCTAGCTGGTAGCTTTTCTTCATAAAACTTGAGCAATGGTGTCAGCGAAATCCAAATCCTCCCTATGCAAATCATTCGAGCCGCGCCCCCCATAGTCCCCTACCTAGTCCGAGTATCCCACCCTTAGCCTGGGCAGAATGGATAGACTCCTTTCAGGGTTACTCGAGGGCCATCAGTGGTTAGTTTAATGATGACCGGAAGGAGGCCAGGCTATCACATAGCACAGGCGCAAAGGGCCTCAGGATTTACCACACAATACAAACGTCCACCCGGGACATAGAAAAGGTTTTCTGAATAGCGCTAAACCACTCAATGAAGAACACAGGAGCAAAGCATGCAGCAAATGTAGGGGTACTATGCATGTAATCTAAATACCATGCTGCTTGGTGCCATCTTCAGGGCAAGACTGGCGCAGTTCAGAAGTAATGTATTCCCTATAAACTGTCACAGAAATGGAAACACAATATGAATAGATGCATTCTACGAAGGGGAGCCAATATTAAAAGAGAATCAAATTATAGAAATGTACCTCAGGAAATACTTCATCACAAGGCTGAGGTATTGAAAGACATGGGGTGTCCCTTTCCCCCAGCTCCAAGTAAAGAATATTCCATGAGGATTACATCACTAAAACGAGCCAAAGTGGTCCATGAAGAACACTTTCCATTTTTTAAGAAAGTTAAGATACAATTCGAAAACATTTTAGCGTGAATGTTAATGAAAGAAAAATCATTTACACATATGCATCACTCTCAAGCAGGCTATCAAGGCGGTCCCAGCTGGTGCTAGAGGAGCAGGGCAGAACAGGTGTGTGTGTTACCTTAGGTTAGGAATTTGCGTTCAGCACATCACAGGCAAATGCACAAATTGGCAGGTGACGACTCCATAAGAGACATAAGCAGCCTTCCAGTGCCAAACAAGATTTGCCCATGGTTGCAGATCAAACACGCAAGCCCCAATACACCCTACACTACTTCTCCATGGTACTGCAGACCTTAGATATCCTCTCAGTGTGTTGGGTGCCCAGCTTTATTCAGACTAAAAAGAAAAACAAGCTGTTCTCCTAAATGTGCATTCCCTCCAAAAACCAAATTTGTAATGGTTCAGGATGAACTGAGACAACGAGCTGTCCTCCTCTGATCCATTTTGTTAATCATTTTTATAGCAGACCAGTTTTGAAAGTCAAATAGTTCGCTGTATTTCAGACTTAATGACTGACATAACTTCTCATTCAATTAGATTTAAACACATACTTGTCTTCAATAGGTAACCAAACATTTTCCCTACGCCCTGGTTCAACTATAGTTCTAAAATGTTTGAGTTGCTGTCTTGCACAATGGGGGTCTAGAGAGATGCTCAGTCGAATCGCATACACATAAATGTTACTCGTCGTCCAATATTAACTCCTCAGCCGCTGTCAACTGTGAGTTTTCACTTGAGCCCACAGAAATCTTTTAAACGTCTTCTAAAAACATCATATCTTTGTTCCTTCACTGGATCAGGAAGCTATTGAACACATGCAATATTGTAGGTACAAAATAGAATCGTCTACATTTCCCCACAGTCTAAGATTTAATTTAACCCATCCGAGTGTGAATTGCTGAACTCATTGGAAGGCCCCCTGATCCTGGAATTTTGCAACAATGCACCTCCAATATAACGCAGGCTATTGTTGATTTGCGCCCAGGAAGGGCACTCACCGAATCTGGTGGCTGTAAACATGGGCAGTATCTGCCAGTGACTGCCCATGTTCTCCTGCCACCGGAACACCTCCCTGAATGTGGCCATTTTCCTTCATCTGCAGCCCCACCCGCTTCCCTATTCTCCTCAGTTCGCTCAGCCATACCTAGGCTCACGGGGTGATCGCTACATCATTTTTTTTCAACTTCAACAAAGTGAATATCACCATCAAATAATGTGGCCCACTGCAGATCACAGAGAAACGTTGACAAAGTCCCCTGCTTGCCTCCTTTGGTCCTCTAGCTCCAACTCTCTTCAAGTCAGACGTTTCACCAAGCAGAGTGGGGGTTAGATCTATTTCTTCGGCAGGGGTCTCCCTCTGGAATAGCCTTCCCGCCCCCGCAAACTTGAGCCGTATCTTCTTCAGTTCAGGAAGCTTCTCAAGACCATTCCGTTTTTCCTCCCTCTTCCTTGCTAAAGCCCCCCTGCTGCTGTGACTGCCTGCCTGGTCCCTTCCGAGTCATACAGGGACCAGGCCCTCCCTCAACCAGTCTGCCTCAGCACACCCTCCCAGCACTTGCCTCCGGGCGCCCTTCCCATCCCCCTATGGACTTGCCCTCTGGGCTCCCCCCAGCACTTAACCCCCAGGACCCATCCAGCCTCAGCACTCCCTCCCAGCACTCGTCTTCGGGCACCCTTCCCTGACTGGACTACTAGGCTGGTTCACCCCCCTCCTCGCACTAGCCCACCCTTATCCCGTCCCCCGTACACCCAGCACTTACCTTCCAGCACTCAGCCATCCCTTGGGACCCCCTCCCACCTGCATCACCCCCACCTCCCCTTACCTTCCCCTCACCTGCCCCTCCCCTCCCCCTTCACTTCCTGTTTGCTGCACTTGCACAATCCTAATGGCACAAGTCCTAGTAGGACCATTTATTGTTGTTTATCCTCCTTGTTCCCCCAATCACTTGTCTTGTGGCGCCTGGAAACACTTTCTGCTATATAGTCGCCATGGGCAACTTTCCACGCTCGTAGTGGAAGGCAGGGGGTCACCACAGACATCACAATGTGGTGAAATCCCATTAAGGGGCTTAGTTATGGCCACATGTTCCTTCCCAGAGATACCAACATGACAACCCCACCACGGAGAAACAATGTATAGTGATTTGCATGCATCACAGGATGCGCTGAACATGAAGGTACAGTCCCTCCATTGATTATAAAGATGGCATACAGATTTTACGGGCAATACAGACAGATGTATGGATGATCTCACTGGAGAGTTGCTCTCTCTCTCTCTCGTACCCAAACAGGTCCGCAGAGCATAGCTCTCTGACACACTCAAAGCTCTCAATGCATGCACACAAACCAAAACCAATATGGTGGTGCTGGTGTATTTTATCTTGCACTCCAGAGCCAGGAAAGGTGGGGGCAGAGCTCAGGGAGCCACTGCAAGGTTACAGAGTCAACAGATCACAATACATGTTGCATAGTGAAACACACCCAATGCCCGCTAGATCGAGGAGGCCAGGGAGGCAGGGTCAGGCCTGTATACAAGGGCATCGATTTTACAGGACAGTTTGGGTGTTTGCAGAAGGAATAAATGTTGAGGCAGCTGGAGGAAATAACAGATAGAGCCAGAGGCCAGGAGATGGAGAGAGGAGGAGATGGGTGGAAAGAGAGGAGAAAAGCAAGTTGGAGAAAGGAGGAGGCAGGAGAAGAGGAAAGGAGGAACATCTGTTGAGAATTGGAGGAGAAAATCATGAGGGGGAGAAGGAGAGTGCAAGCAGAGGAGGGACAGAGAGGAAAAACATCCAGAGGGGAGAAGAGGAGAATGAAAGACGAGGAGAAGACAATGTCAGAACAGGAAAATAGTGAAGGATATATATCTGTTTGAGGAAGGAGGAGGGTGAGAGTAGCAGCAGAAATGAGATAAAAGAGACTTTCAGTAACATTGGGAGGGGCTGAGTAAAGGGAATGTCTGGCCCAGAGAGAGCCACTTTGGTAGGTTGGAAGAGGGTGAATCCTGAGTCTGTAAAGGGTAAGCCTGGGACCAGAGGATTAACGAACACATGGCGAAGTATCATGGAGGTGCAGGTGAAGCACAAATAGAGAGAGAAGGAACGTGGGGTAACAGGGGAGGTTCATCTTTGTATGAGCACATGGAGAGAGTCCTTGAAAACATCCAGTAGAAACTATAAAGTGGCTGCTTGATTGAGACTCTGGGCCTTTGAGAAAGTTAGGATCATTTCTCATATCCTCTGCAGTCGTAGCTGGTGACTACCAATACAGAGATCACAGACGTTCTCCCCTCAATACTCAGACATAACCAAGAAAGCAAGAAGACCAAGGAAGATATTTCATCAACTGACTGGGAAGAGACCTCGAGAACCTGCAAGGGGATTTGTAATAGTCAGGTTGTGTTGGAAACCTGAAGGCAGACTCACATCTACTCCCCAGGGATATTTTGTTCAGGTTGCCTGGGAAGGGCCATCACTTTTGGATCTCAACCCTGGGGGTGGACCAGCAAGGGAGGATCACCTGCATGGAGGGTCCTTGGGGATTGGAGAGAGGGTGCCCGAAGGTGAGACATGGTATCCCGCCTTTCCTGATATTGACCTTCACTCACCTCCCTTAGAATGTATAGGGTATTGCCAATCTCATTCCATCCTGCCTTGGTTTTCTTTTAAGTACTGAGAAGAATAAACAACTAGGAGTAGTGCAGAATTCCCATCAAAAACACCACTCTGGCACTGGGACGAAGAAGTGTGGTCTGGAGGCATGTAGTAATAAGGATCAGGCATGTCACACTAAAAAGCTTAAACAGGGTCAGCCAATTGAGTATACCTTGTTTCACCTGCAGCCTGTTAGTAGAAGAGAACAGTATAAAAGGTGTAGATCAGAAGCACATGAGAATTACAGTCGCAGAAGGAACAGAGAACTGAGGAGAAGCCGAAACGCTGAGACGCTGACAGAGATCCAGAGAGTCTTGCCAAGGAGATTGTGCAGGACTGGGAACCCTTGTGAGGCGAGGTGTACAGCAGGCTCTGAGAGGGAGCAGAGGCCGAGCCAAGAACGAAGGCCGTTGTATGCAGACTGAAGCACCCAGTGAACTGGAGAGAAGCAGCTGAACAGAGCTGCCGAGACCCCGGTAAGTGGCAGGAGACACTAGGAACGGAGGAGCACTCCAAGGCACCATGGAAATGACAAAGGTCCACAGAAGAAATGCAAAATAGCACTTATTGAATACTGAACTACATGAAAGGTGTTATTTGACACACACATAACCTAAAACTACATTTACTGAAAGCCGAAATTGTATAAAAGGTGCTATTTAAGTCTGCACAACTTAAAACAGCATTTATTTAGAAGTGAATTGAATGAAAGGTGTTATCCCGACAAACACAATGCAACATTAAACTTACTGAATATTGGGGGACAGGAAAGTCGTGGTTTGAATGAAACCAAGTGAATGCTGCAATTATGAAGAATTGAATGAAAATAAAGCTGTTACTTGATCAGACTTTGCAATTCTAAAGACTGCATACAAAGGACGGGGCAAGTGGACCGCGTATTCTCTTATAAACTTGTGAACAAAAGAAACAAGTCAACTGGTCAGTATAAGTCCAGGGGAAGGAAACCATGAGAACCAAAGAACTGGAGAGTATTTATCATGGGGAAGGGAGTCCCAAGATCACAGTGTTGTATAAACTTGGTTACATTTGACCTTGGGAAAGGGAAACCCAAGACCTTCTTTTGATGCAAACTGTGATACATGTGAATCTACAGAAGGTAACTTCAGAACGTAATCAAACTTCTTTGAAACAAAGTTACATTGGAACTGTATTGAACCTGAACACTTATATTTGGTTGAGAACATTTCCCCACTAGATTTTGTTGTAGTTGTGAGAACAAGCATAGGTTTTGACACAGACAGACTTTTGATTTAGACTTGTGGACACAGACTTTCAGAGGTTTAGTCAGGCATTAGACCATCTGTGTCATTAATACACGTTTGATTAGAAATATACATCTGTTGTCGGTGTCATCTCTCTTGATGCCATGCCTATCTCACAGTTGATAAAGACAAACCATCCTGAATTGCTAAGTTAAGTTTATTGCATGTTCGTTAGCCAACCCTGTACGTTTCCCCAATGCACCCTTTTTAGACTGCAATTCTGGCGTTGTGCCTTGTGTATAGTCCACCTGCCTTTCTGACACCCGCCCCCTATCCAAATTTGGCAGTGACGGTGAACTATCTAGTTTCTCAGAGTAGTCATGGCAACTGTCTAAAAAAGGGCTTGTTTTCCACAGGGGTTTAACCATTGTCAGTGACCAGCGACATTGCTTGAATCCTTTACCATTTTCAATGCACTAGCTAATAATTCCCCTGACTTCTCACCATATTCACAAAAGGCTTGTCGCACATGGAGAGCAGCCCTCTCTGTCTTCTACAGAAGTAAAACATAGAGGGTATTGCTTACTTAATGAAGGGCCTATAGCATCTCTGAGTTTGTCAGACTCCTATCATTTTCAACCTCCCACTCAGATTTTCTTCTAGGTAAAGTATTTCCTTCTTTCATTATTAACAGGAGATGCACACCATAGAACCGCTTCACGACCTGCACATTCCACAAAGTTAGGACACTTCCTTATCTTTGAACAGAAATCTATTATTAAGCTTTTAAAGTGCTCCTGTCCTTTACAAATATCATGCCCAGTAATGCATCTGCATGGTTGCAAATGATGCCATCTATGTAGGCCAACACAATACCATTGTATGAGGGCCTCAAGAACAAAACTATGTAAGATTTTATCAAATGGGGCGTGAAAGCATAATTTGTACTCTTATGATAATTTCACCTTCATGGGTCAACTGGGCCGTAACCTGCAACAAAGGCCCAAACACCAACCATTGCATCCTTGCCTAAGACACCTCTAGTGCAATAGCTGGCTAGGATTTCATCAAAAAAACACTGAAATAATCTTCCTCACGTATAGTCTCCTGATAAGGTCAGGATCTGTTAAGTTACATATAAAATCACCCTGGCCTTCAGTCTGGTCTGGTAGGCAAGCAGTGTGGTAGAATCATACACTCCCTGGGCTGAGGTGGGATTAACTCAGAAAAGGAGAGATAGCAGCTCTCCCAACACCACGAAACAATCACAACCCACAAGTGGTGGAATTAGTGGAAACTAATGAATATCAGCAGGAGGAGGTAGGCAGAGCTGCCTACGCTGGCAGGAGACTGGTAGAGGCACAGGATGGAGAGGAAGAGATACAGGGGTGTAGAAGAAGGCTCCTAGTGCAGAAGCTGGGAGCAAAGGAAACCCCAACAGTGTCTCCTGTCACAGTCAAGGAGAGGATTGCGATGTGTCATGCTTCAGCGCCAGTGCAGGAAAACAAGGCTCAATCTATGGTCTGTCGTCCCTAGCACTGGGCTAAAACATTGTGTACATGTGGGGAGCCTTGCTCCTTGTCCCCACACCTGTACATTGAGCAGAACACGACGCCCCCATAGAGGGGGCTTTTGAGATGGAAAATGGTGCAATGCGGCAGAGGACCATCCCGGCCAGCGGTGCCCTTCAAACGCCAGAGCATGCAGCGCCACCAGCCCTATGGATGGCACCAGTGCCACAGGTGAGTCGGTGCTGTGACAGATTGGGGCATAAATGTTTCCTAGTAAAACATCAATATGCTTCATCGTTGCCTCTCAAGAAACATACCTCACTCTCTGAATATTGAATGGCTATGCAAAGCGTGGAGTGTGAAGTCTTTCTAAGCAGAATAATTTCCCCTAGGTTGAGACATGTCACAGCTAGTGACCAGTTATTAAATAACGTCTTCAATATAAATATTCCTTTTCCAAGAGAAGTGTCTCCAGCAAAAGGCAAGTAGGAAGGGAGATGGCTGGTGCATGAACTGTGTGGCATCTGGGCTCACCGATTCCAGAAACCACTGTGAACCAATATCCAGAATGCATCGCAAACCCTCAATCTCATAGTGTAAAAGGGATACCCTTCTAACGTTGCCTCTAAAAAGAACCACCCCCACCTCTGAATTGTGCATGGCTTTGCAAACTGTGTAGTGAAAAGTGATGTTCTTTCCAATCTAATCCCTAAGACAGAATCTCTGTGCACTGCTTACTGTCCAGCATGAATTGTATTAACTCCCCTGAATCGGGGATGAATTATATATAACCGAGCATTCTGTTCTAGGATTGGAGCTCACCCAGTGCACCCGGAAACAGGTCTCGTCTACCTTCCGCAGTCATGGCAGAGTTGAATAGTAGCTTCAATTCTAATGTGTTGAGAGGGGAAGCAGTCTCAGGGTGTAGGCGTCTGTGTCCTAGGGTTTTCATCACACAGGTCTGCAATGGAATCATTCAGTGAGATACATTGCGATAGATTCACCTTTGGGGAGACCAGGGAGGTGGACTGGGGTTATCTGGGGTTATCTGGAGCCAGGGGAAGCCATTGGCTACGTTATGCGACTTATGGAGGCGGTACACTGAGGATTCTTCCGAGAGGTCACCCTTCTGGTGCCCCAACACACACCTTATATTGACCTCATTGAGTAGGTTTCCCTAGAACAAGCCACCAAGGAATGTATGAACAGAGAGGGGAAGGTTCCCTTTAGTACCCAACTTGGAGCAATGAAATGTTAGAGGAAGAGACCCCAAGAAATGTGCCTCAAAAGATGTTTATATGGATGTTAATACGGAGTTCTGTACACAGGAAAGCCCATCTTCTACTAAGGACATTCCCCTGACTGTAGTCGAGGAGCAGGATTCTACGCCAAGTGTGTGTTAGGCGTGCTGGCTCTAGAGCGGACTCCAATGCCATTAGCATGGACCCTTATACAGTCAGTGAGGTCTTGCGGGATCTCAACTATCAAATCCACCAACCGGGTCGCTGCAAGAAAGATCAAATCTAGCATGTAAAATGGCTAAAACTGTGAAAGGAGAAAGGTAATCCATCTTTAATGATTTACACAAAGATTAAGAACAGCTGCAGCCCATCTGTAGACAAAGCCTCCACCTTGATACAGAAAACAAAACCTACTGCTCCCATAGGAAAAAGAAAAAAGAGACATTTACTAGTGAGTGGTTATTTTAATTCACTCTTCTACCTTTTGAGTTGTATGAAGGCCATGCAGCTTTCCTGCTGCTAATGCTTGCACTTTTGGAGCCCTATCTGGAATTTGGAGGAATGTGTCACACAGGCACTGAGAGATGTTGCGTGACGTGCTGCAAAGCAATAATTTGTAATTAATCTCAAACACACGCACACACACACATAGATAAATAGCCAGCACTATGAAAAAGGAAGGCAAACCCTCTCTGTAAGTCAATAGCGGTTTCAAAATCAAGGTTTAATTTCTTTAGGAATACAGTATTGTTGTTTCACAATTGTTTGTGTTCTTCTCATTGACACAACATACACATTTATGCGATTGTAAAATAGTATAAGTATGCACTTGCTCCTGTAATACCAATGCAAAAATGACATCCATCCGATATGCACGTAGAACAAAAACAAGCAGGAAAAAAAACTATCCTGAAAGCGATCGTGAGGTCATGACCTTTCCTTTCACATTATGCTACAAGTCTACGGACAGAGGAAGCAGCAGCGGTGTAGAAGATTGAGTTTCAATATCAACATAGAACTTCTTGTTTCTTTGAAAAATAATAATATTAATTCTCACATAATATCTGGCCATGTCTTACAGTACACACCACTCAGAGCAACAGGGCGTTGCTGTTCCTGGGCATGTGGTTTGGCTCTTCTTCTGTGGTGTGAGCTGGTCCTACACACATCTGGCTGTCCGGGAACTGTTTCAGTGGTAGGGTTCCATGTGTGATGAATCAGAGATGATTCCCCCAGGAAACCTGGCCTGGGACCCTTCTCATGCGGACAGGGATAGGCAGACGCTTCCTGATCTTGACCCAGGGGGTGGTGTTCTGTGGGAGGATCACATGGGGGGAAGCAGGTCAGGGGGAATGGGAAAACCCCTTTTAATAACTTCTCCAAAGATCATACCACTATAATGGCTTAATGTAAAAATTGAAACTGTGAAAGAAATGCTTATTTGTACATTGGGGACTTCAAGTCCCACAATCGCCAAACTACTGGGATGAAGAAGATGGATGCTGAAGCACTGGACTGCAAGTTGCAGTCTAATAGGGCTAAAGACCCACACCTGAGTGGGATTGGGAAGTATAAAAGTCCCCTTCAGGGGCAGGCCAGGAGGAGAAGCAGTGGGAGGTGGAGTGATTGCAGTGACTCCATGTTGCAGCAGATGTTGAAGGAAAGCAGAGCCGCAGGAGCCACCTCTATTTGCAGGTCGGATGCCGGTTCTGAGAGGGTCAACTACCTTCAAAGACCTTGTATGCATAGGTTGCACAGCGGGAAGCATTGTTTTGGGAAGCTTTCCCCCATGAAGAAAGTGAATGCAGAGATCAAGCGGCGGGAAGCCTCAATTTGAAAATCTTCAGCCATTGTAAATTGGGCTCCGGTGGCAGGCGAGCACCGTAGTTTCCCTGGAGCAAGGAATGCTCCTTTCCCCACGTGGGCCATGGAAGCGAAGAAAAGCCGTTTTTTCCCAGGTCGGGCGAAGCAGAGGAAGCAGAAGAACCGAAGGCAATGGAGCGAGCGTATGCGATACCCAGTGAGTTCACTAGCATTGTGTGACCTGGGAACGCTCTGTGATCATCCGCAGGCCAGATCTAACTGTTTTGAATATCGAACTGATGTAAAGTAATTGAAGCAGCTGAATAACAATCACTTTGAATACCGAACTGATACAAAGAAGCTAAAGTGGTAGAATCAGAACTTTGGGAACAGAAAAGAAAGGTCTCATTATGCTTATGAAGGTCAGAGTAATTGCTAAAGCCAAGAGAGGGCAATATTAGACAATGCTATTAAGAATTATTATTGCCAAAGCCACAGAGGGCAATATCAAAGCACGTTAACAAGAACCAACATTGCCAAAGCCAAGAGTGCAATTAAGATGCCAATTGTATTGTAAACCCTATTGCCAGGGTGAGAAAGGTGAAATAGTTGGAACTGACCTAAACAAGCATTGTCTAAGCCAAAGAAGAGCAAGTGTGAGAAAAAGCCATTATCAGCACTTGGTTAATTATAAGAGCGGGAACGTATTCAGGAGGAGAGGAACAAATCTGCATTGCATATGGCAATCACAGGTGTGGAATAAACAGCACAAATGTGTTTCATGTCTTCACAGAAGAAGCAGTTAAAGCTGATGTTGTGGAAAGTCAAAAGACTTTGCTAAGTTATTTGAAGTAAAAATTTACCACAGGAGTACTTGTAGTAGTTTATGAGGTTTTCATTGAAAACCGAGAGGTGAGTATACTAGGGCAAGGGACTTTGTAGTAACAATCCTGACAGGTGAGTGGATCATAAAAACTCATTGAAGTACTGTGTTGTGGTTAAAGACAGTGAAGAAGAAGAAGAAGTGGTAAGGCCACTAAAGAATATTGTGAACTATTGTGGAATCATCCTGACAAATCCTTATTGCTAATGCAAGTATTTTGTGCATTGTTGTGGAATCATCCTGCCAAAAGCATTTTTGTTGATCTAAATAAACTGTGGCAGTAATCTTCTTTTCTAAGAAGAAGTTGTGTTGATTTGTCTGCTACAAGTGGGGAGATAAAGACTTGATTAATATTTTGAACTGTTGGTCAAAGTGCAAGTGAGAGACGTTTTGGGGCAAGAAGAACATTGCTTTGCTGCAAGACGGAACTTTCCTATTTTGAACTGTTGATTGAAAGTCCTGGTTGAATCTGGAGAAGGGGATCTCACCCAGGTTACAAGGAGAAACAGTTATCAGGTTTAGAATTAAAATAACTGTAATTTCTGTTATATTTCAATTGCCATACATCACCTTGTTAGGTTTTTAACTGTATAATTGTGAGGGACAGATTCCTTTTGTGAGAGTGTTTCCTTTAGTTTATGTTGATAGGCATGGAAATCCTTGTTAGTGTAGGGATAGTGAGGCGTTTGTCAAACCCTTTTGAGTTAAAATGGCATGTTATGAAAAACCTCTACCAAGTTGTCTGCCTCACATTTCTGTCCCCTCAAAAATGTGACAGTCCTGCAATGATATCAACATTTAAATGCGCATGCGCGCAACATTACCTTGTGTAAGCTGCACCGCGCATGCAGTACACCAATGGCTTCATCTATAATTGGCCTCCTAACACATTCTTTTTCTTAAGTGTGAAAGATTAAATAAACACACTATGTTGGCTGGAAGTCCTCTTCACAATTAGGTGTCATCATTATCATCATATTTATATATAGAGTGAACCTAGCTCGGAAGCAGTGTATCGTACATCAGGATTAAGGGCACATTAACAGGCAAGAGTGTCAAGGGGCAGACAGTAACGCAGCCCTGTGGGTCTATGCAATACAATTCACACGGGTAGCACTGTGCTGAGTTGCAGATAGTCACCCGGTGGCTGGTGAGTAGCCCCAGAGTCTGGTTGAGGTCAATGTGTGACTGAATCAGCCGTGGTTTCAGCATTAGTTCAATGGTATTGATATGGCACTCGATATTCATGTAATGACTGAGATTGCACTGTATATTACATAGGCAAGTCATATTTGTCTGGCTGGATATATTCATCCATAGGCTAAAATAGCACAATTTGACATTTTTACACATTCATTCGGACGATGACAACAAACAGGAACATTAGCAATTAAATGTTTTCTGTTCGAATAAATGTTTTTATACTTAGGAAACATTAAATGGCTTTTAAATAACTTTCAACATATGTTTAGGGAGTAGGCTGTATCTATATGGGCGAGTGAAAATGTGGTGGAGGTGAGCGGCGGTGCTACAGTGTTTAAGGGAAGAAGTAAAACCGAATAACATATTTTGATTTAGTTAAAAAAAAGTAAATCAACATTCCCATAACTTAAATAAGATGGGATAGTAGGCTGTATCGCTGTGAGTCAGTGCTATGTAGTAGTGTGAGTGAATGTAACAGAATGTATTTGCAGGTGGAGCGATCTAGAAGGAAAGTGCAGATGTAATATGAGTGGCGCTTCGGCTTGGGTGAAAGGGCAAGTGTTAGTGGAGATGTGAATGTGGGGTGATGCAGGTGACTGGAGGCCCCTAAGTGGGTTAAACATTTGTAGTAATAAGAGGGGATGAAGTGGCATGAGTAGGGAGATGTCAGCGAATGCATGGCTACAGGCTGTGGTCACAGGTGGAAATGTGTGTAGTTTGTGCAGTAGCACTTTGAAGCGTATCTCAGGCGCAGAATGGAATTACCATAGTAAATTACCTTGGACCGAAATAACTGGACAGACTCAAAGAATGTGGCAAAGTACTACTTTATTGTAAGCTCAAATCGAGTAGGGAAATCTGGTGACCATACAAAATGCAGCTCAAACACTCTTGGTTACTTTTCTCTTACACAAAGACTTTATACTTCTGTGTGCGACTGCTATGACATTGTCCTACATGGCAAACAGTAAAACCCATTGAGGGGTTAGGGGAACATATATACCTATAGTGTGCCCTTTATCTAGTAGGCACACCTCAAAATACATATAGTACGGATTATAAAAATAATAACAGCAGATTGGCTTCTGCAACATTGTATAGCATGTCGCTACATATGTCCTACATAGCCACTCATGATTGGTTGGCATACTCTCCCAATCTTAGACATTCGGCCTGCTAGCAGCATGTAAACAGGACAAACCCCAGGTGCAGAGAACAACGTCAGACCACTGCCCACATTGGTCAATTAGCCTACCATCTCTCATCAACTAGACCATGAGCCAAGGTTTCTCCTTTGCAGTTTACCCTGCTAGCTGATTTCTTCTCTGGGATTTTTTAAGGGAGTCAGGGCTTCGTCTGGGTCTTAATAAATAGACCCACGTGTCAGCAAACCATGACTTTGTCCATTTCAACCTTTTATTTACTGCTATTTGATTTAATTATGCTGGGTGCTATTACTCGTTTTGGCCTCTGGAGACTTAGTTGCTCCATCTTATTTGTGCTTTCTGCACCCTTCATTGTCCAATACTTGGCACTTGCCGATGTTGTTGCTTCTGCTTAATCAAGAGAAATGGGCCCTTTGTTAATAGCTTATCCTGGTTACTTACCAATTATGTCTTACCAATTATGTTTGCTGTGTTATACTTATTCTGAGTAAAACAATAATTCTTTGTTCCTCGGAGGAAGCAGTTTTCTGTACCGTTTCTGATTTGCAGCCCTGGTTTGTCTCTGAGGTCGTTTTGACACGATACAATGTCCATCTTTCCATCATGGGCGCTTTACTCATGTTATAATTTCTAGTGCACTAAGCTTCTACGTTACTCCTCTACCTTGCGTTTCTGCATATACACATTTGTTGAGCTACATCTCACTTGTCTTCTCGGCATAGATGATTTCTTTGTCTCTTTATACTTGCTACCATTTTACTTAGATTGCACCTTAATTCCTCAAGTATTCTTATATCGTTTCTGTGCGTCATCGTGTCTTCCCTTTATGATGTCACTTTACTCTGATCTGTTTTGCTGCTCCTACAGCTCTTCCATGTCTAATGGTGTTTGCAGACATCCTTCCACCACTTCAGTGTGAGGGTACATGCAATACGGTTATCTGAGTGCATAATGTCTCTCATATCTTCGGTGTGGTATTGGGACGATACCTAGTCCCATGCATAGAGTCTTCCTGCTTTGCTTCCAATATGACGGAGGTGAGGGGGCAGGCACTAGAGATGACGTCATCTGCTCCTCTACAAGTGCATAGAGTGCAGATGAGGTAGAGGTGTTAGTGGAGATTGGGGTATACATGTCTGTAGAGATCAGAGTGAAAAAGTAAGATGACCTGACAGCAGAGGCATTACTAGGGGGGGGCAGCGGGGCTATAGCCCCTGGTCTTTTGGTTGTAGCCCCGGATAGAATCTCAGGAACTACAGCCAAAAGGCTAGCTAGCCCCCAGTCCCAACAGTTCCGACATCAGAGTAGCCCTGGGTCTTTTCCAGACCTAGCAACACGCCTGCCTGACAGGGCAGCAGTAGGTGGGCTGAGATGGAGATGCACCCTGTGCTGTAGTGGAGCTGCTCATGAAACAGACTTCAGTGCTGTGAATGTAGACACGGGCAGTGTGTTGCTGGGAGAGTGCAGATGTCATTGAAATTACAAGGCTACACCTTTGTCACGACCCTCGCCCGAAACCCCCTCTGGCAAACCCATTGGCCAGGTGGAGTCAGGACTCGGGCCTCTAGAGCCTGGCATCCTCTTCAAAAGCCCTCATGGGGCCAGTCCCGGCGCTTATGGCGCCAGGCTCATACACCATGGAAAACAATGTGCTTGGGAACTACTTTATTGTATTGTCAGCCAAACATGGAGGCATCCACATTGCTTGGTTCCTATGAACCAAGCTATGCGGTCTTGTGTTTTGGGTGTGGTAGCCTAAGGACTACTTTACCTGGACTATTTTGTTAGGGATATTTAAACCACACCCGTTACTTTGCTGCTTGCAACGTGACGCTCACCATGTCCAGCTATTCCCTCGAACCTCGGAGAAGCAAAACTTGCAAGGAGACAAAAGGAACATCATTAGCAGCAGCATCTTACCTGCAGTCTTCATCTTTAAACACTCACAGCTACTGAGAACAGCTTCCTCGAATCTGCACGCCTGCCGGACAGAACGACTTGAAAGAGGAAGATAGAGGCAAAATTAAAGAAAGCAGTAGAGAAATTTACAAATTACGAACTGCTCAAAAGGCTTACCTGGCAGGTTGCCTCTCGGCTGGCACCACTCCAGACATTCCACTCGCGCTGAAAAACACTGACCTACAAGGAAGGAAAACACAGGTTAGCAAAGGCAAGACTTCACAGCGCTGCGCATAGCGCTTACTTACCGCATCATAGTGCTCTTAATGCACCATCATTTACCAGCGGGGCTCAACCAAGCCAGTTCGCCGCGCTGAAGCTCTGCATACCTAAGGGAGAAAAAAGAGACATTTTAAACAAAGAAAGGCATGCAGGATAGCAACAAAACTAAAGAACAGCAATAAGACCTACCTGAACAATATCAAACGGGCCGGCGTCAGTGAAGTAACTGGACCGCACTCGCCCATGAAAGACAACGTGCCCCTGCAAAGAAGGAAGGACAGAGAGCACGCCTAATTCTACCACAAGGTGAGGAGAGGGTGAAGAGGGACTGAAATCATACGGGGGTGGAGGGAGGATACTTACCCCAGTCGGTCAGTCTTGAACACAGTCCTCCTGTATTTTCAGGCAGAACCTTCCCTGCAGACCACATCAGGGCAAAGCTGAGAAGCATACCAGCGAGTAACTCGGCTGGGTGGCGTCCCTGTGGATACCAGGTGAGCATAACAGAACGCAAAGCCTACCACAACAAATCCACCTGGCCGTCATGGAGACATCAGAAATGGACCAATTGGCCCAATTACTAGGAGAGCTTCGTGCTGAGGTTCATTCTGCCCGACAAGAGACTAATACCCTCCAGAGAGACCTAATAGTGACCAAAGAACGCACTGAAGAGATTAGCAGGCAATACTTGCAATCAAAGGCAGGTCAGACGCCTCTACCTGGAAGCAATCCAATGATGCAAAACCCCGCCATACCAACCACTCCGGTACAGATCATGTTAACTGGAACAGTGCTCCTGGCACCACCAGAAAGGTTCTCAGGCGACCCACGGAAGTATGCAACATACATCAATCAGTGCCACCTTCATTTTCTTTGTAGGCCTGGAGGATTTCCAAGCTCGGATAGCTTTTGTCTTATTTTACCTGAGTGGTAGTGCAGCAGATTGGTCGGTGCCGTTGGTAACCCATGACGATCCTCTATTGCATGACTTTGGGAGGTTCCAGAGAGAAATGGAAAAACGTTTTGCTCGCCATACCCAAGAACAAGCAGTAGACAATGAACTCTTGTCCCTCCGACAGGGGAATCAGGACTTGTTAACGTACATTGCCACCTTCAACAGACCGGTTGCCGAAGCTAGGTGGCCAGAAAACAAAAGAACCACGTTATTCCATCGAGGCTTACGAGGCAAATTAAAGGATGTCTTAGCCCAGGTGGTTGATCCACCCAGAGACTGTGCAGAATTCATAAATCTGGTCGTCCAGCTAGACCACCAGTTGCAGGACCAAAAGGCAGACTGGTCTAAGACGGACCCTCGGACTGTGTATGTTCGACCAAGGGAAAACACACCCCGTGTACCTGAAAATGCTGTAGAACCCATGCAGATTGGAGGGATACGGCCTCCATTAACAAAACAAGAGTGGGACAAAAAAAGACAACAACAGCTTTGTTTGTATTGTGGGAAACCAGGACATTTCCTGAAGGACTGTCCAGTAAAACCCCCAAGAACAACAGTCGGGGCCACAGAGAAGGATGAAGCTAAGGAATCGGAAAACTACCAAGCTCGACAAACGTAGCGGTCTGTTTGTCGAGTGAGAAGTAAGAGTTGCTGACCTCGCACTTTGCAATACCATTGATCTTAATTAACCACCAACAGTTGTCAAGAATGCATGCCGTTGAAGCATACATCAATAGCGGAGCAGTTGGAAATTATATTGATCAAGAACTGGCAGCAGAGATGGGGCTTCCTTTGTGTTCTAAGCCAACTATGGACAAGGTAACCACTGTGGATGGGACAGAAATCACTTCCCGACCAGTAACCCAGTGCACAGCCAGGGTAACCTTGCTGTGCCAGGACGGACATCGGGAGTCTATTTCATTCGATCTCATCAAGGCACCTCAGTTCAGGCTAATACTAGGGATGCCATGGTTGGTTGCTCACAACCCTTTGATAGACTGTTGGGCACAAAAATTAACCTTCCCTGGTGACTGCTCCCCTGCCTGCTATTACCAAGAGGAGAAACCCGACGTCTGTATCCCCATGACTCCCAGAGCAACAGTATCAACCCTGGGAGCAACTAATACCTTGCCAAGTGAATACCATGATTTCCAGGATGTTTCCCGAAAGGACCAAGCCAATACATTGCCGCCGCACAGGCCCTATGACTGTCAGATCGACCTTGTTCCTGGTGCACAAATCCCTTGCAGCAGGATCTACGCTCTCGCAGAACCAGAAAACCTTCATTTGAAATCCTATTTAGACCAGTACCTTGAAAACAGATTTATCCGTCCTTCGAAGTCCCCTGCAGCCAGGCCTTTGTTCTTCGTACCGAAAAAGGAAGGAGACTTGAGAACCTGTATTGACTACCGTGCATTGAACCAGATCACCATGAAGAACCGCTACCCTTTGCCACTTATCCCTGAGATGCTAGACCAAGTTAAAGATGCCCAGATTTATACCAAATTGGACCTTCGGGGAGCGTACCACCTGGTCCGAGTCAGAAAAGGAGATGAATGGAAAACTGCCTTCTGTACTAAGTACTGCTTGTTTGAATATCAAGTCATGCCCTTCGGGTTATGCAACGCTCCTGCGGCATTCCAGTATTTCATGAATGACGTCTTAAGGGAGTTAATTGATGTGTGCCCCTTAGTGTACATAGACAACATTTTAGTATTCTCACCCTCGGAACAAGATCATGTTAAGCACTTTCGTTCAGTCCTCACCAAGATCCGTCAACATCGCTTGTTTGCAAAGCATAAAAAATGCTTTTTTCACGTCACCGAAGTAGAGTTTCTTGGTTTTATACTTACTCCAGGATGTATCAGAATGGACGTGCACAAGGTATATGCCATTCTGAAATGGCCTTCACCGACGTCTCTGAAAGGGGTACAAAGCATGCTGGGCTTTGCGAACTTCTACCGCCGGTTCATCCCAGACTTCTCTCAGGTTGTGCACCCAATCACAGTACTATTACGAAAAAACAATAAAAAGTTTGCTTGGACCGAAGAAATAGAAGAAGCCTTTCAGGAACTTAAACAAAGGTTTACCTCCGCTCCAATCCTGCAACATCCTCGTCCAGACCTCCCCTTATGTCGTTGAAACTGATGCGTCCAGTCTCGCAATGGGGGCTGTCCTTTCACAGAGAGACCCGGAAACCGGCCAGCAACATCCTGTGGCCTTCTGGACGAAAAAGTTCTCACCTCCAGAGATTAATTATGCCATCACAGACAAGGAACTCCTGTCTATCAAATCCGCCTTTAAAGCCTGGAGGCTCTACCTTCTGGGGGCCAGACACACCATTACAGTCATCACAGACCACCGAAACCTGCAATATCTCAAAACAGCCAAGGCCCAGTTCTCGCACCAATTACGGTGGGCCCTTTTCTTCGCCGAATATGATTATGTAATCACATTTCGACCAGGAGTCAGAAACGGAAAGCCGGATGCCTTATCTCGCATGGGCATAGATGAAATAGTATATACAACTCCAGACTCAGTACCTATTATACCTGAAGACAAACTCTTGGGTATCACGACAGCCTTAACATAAGCAGAACTACGAAAAGAAATCCAACGGACAATGAATCCTGATGCCTACCTCGCATGGCAAACTCAAGGAAAACAATATACCATCAAGGACCATCTGCCCTTTTTTAGGGATCGCCTATATGTACCCAAGAAGGAATTACAACAGCATATTATTTCAATCACAATTCACTGATCGAAGGGCATCCTGGGATCGCCAAAACCCTAGCTAAGGTGAAAGAGAACTTTTGGTGGCCTACCTAGCGTAAGGACATCATTCAGTAAATTCAGTCCTGCGGTGTCTGCGCACAAAATAAATCACAGAAACAAAAACCATCTGGTCTCCTTCAACCATTGGACATTCCTCCAGTTCCATGGCACGCTCTTTCCCTTGACTTCATCACTGATCTACCTCCAAGCCAAGGGTTCAACACCATCCTTGTAGTTGTGGACTTATTCTCGAAGATGGCCCGTTTTATTCCTTTCAAAGGCCTCCCAGTCGCAGCCACTTTAGCAAAAGTGTTCCTGGAGGGTGTGTTTAAGCTTCATGGCTTCCCTTCGGTTCTGGTCTCTGATCGAGGCAGCCAGTTTGTTTCAAACTTTTGGAAAGAATGCTGTGCAATGGCGCAGATCGACATTCGACTATCTACCAGTCACCATCCGCAAACGGACGGCCAAACCGAGAGAACCAATCAGACACTCGAGCAATATTTACAGTGCATGCTGCACCACGAACAAAGGAATTGGAAAGACCTACTATGGATAGCCGAATATGCATATAACAATTCTTTGCATTCAAGCACGGGACAAACGCCCTTCTATACCCTTTATGACATACACCCTCGTACCTCTAAACTAGACCTTCCAGCTAGCTTGGAAATGCCAGCGGTAAAGACTCTACACACAACCATTACTAAGGCTTTCAAAAGGGCAAAGGAACACCTTATTCATGCCAAAGAAAAACAAAAGAGATTTGCCGACCAACACCAGAAAAAGGCCCCTGATTACCAAGTAGGAGACAAAGTTTGGTTAGCTGCTAAATTCGTACCCATCAAGGAAACCCAGACCTTTCATCCCAGATTCTTAGGACCCTATACCATTAAGGCAATTATCAACCCAGCAGCCATGAAACTGGATTTACCACCTAATCTACACATCCACCCGGTATTCCATGTTTCCCTCCTGAAACCAATGCAACCCGGCACACGGATTGGGACACCACCTAAGCCCATACTTGTTTACGGAGAACAAGAATTCGAAGTCAAAGATATCTTGGACTCTAAATACTCTAGGACCAAGCTATATTATCTCGTCGATTGGAAAGGATTTGGACCACAAGATAGATCCTGGGAGCCCAGTGAGAATATCCACACACCATGTCTAATCAGGAAATTCCATCGGAACTTCCCAACCAAACCTGGACCAGACAGAAGGAACACCATGGGAGGGGCCTTAGGGGGTAGTGCTGTCATGACCCTCGCCCAAAACCCCCTCTGGGAAACCCATTGGCCAGGTGGAGTCAGGAATCGGGCCTCTAGAGCCTGGCATCCTCTTCAAAAGCCCTCATGTGGCCAGTCCTGGCGCCTATGGCGCCAGGCTCATACACCATGAAAAACAATGTGCTTGGGAACTACTTTATTGTATTGTCAGCCAACATGGAGGCATCCACATAGCTTGGTTCACAAGAACCAAGCTATGCGGTCTAGTGTTTTGGGTGTGGTAGCCTAGGGACTACTTTACCTGGACTATTTTGTTGGGGATATTTAAACCACACCCGAGCAAGACAACACGCTTTGCGTTACTTTGCAGCTTGCAACGTGATGCTCACCGTGTCCAGCTATTCCCTCGAACCTCGGAGAAGCAGAACTTGCAAGGAGACGAAAGGAACATCATTAGCAGCAGCATCTTGCCTGCAGTCTTCATCTTTAAAAACTTGCAGTTACTGAGAACAGCTTCCTCGAATCTGCACGCCTCCCGGACAGAACGACCTGAAAGAGGAAGATAGAGGCAACATTAAAGAAAGCAGTAGAGATATTTACAAATTACGAACTGCTCAAAAGGCTTCCCTGGCTGGTTGCCTCTCGGGCATTCCTCTCGCGCTGAAGAACACTGCAACCTACAAGGAAGGAAAACACAGGTTAGCAAAGGCAAGACTTCGCAGCGCTGCGCAATGCACTTACTTACCGCATCATAGCACTCTTAATGCGCCATCATTTACCAGCGGGGCTCAACCAAGCCAGTTCGCCGCGCTGAAGCTCTGCATACCTAAGGGAGAAAAAAAAGAGACATTTTAAACAAAGAAAGGCATGCAGGATAGCAACAAAACTAAAGAACAGCAATAAGACCTACCTGAACAATATCAAACGGGCCGGCGTCAGTGAAGTAACTGGACCGCACTCGCCCATGAATGACAACGCGCCCCTGCAAAGAAGGCAGGACGGAGAGCACGCCTAATTCTACCACAAGGTGAGGAGAGGGCGCCAGAGGGACTGAAATCATACGGGGGTGGAGGGAGGATACTTACCCCAGTCGGTCAGTCTTGAACACAGTCCTCCTGTATTTTCAGGCAGAACCTTCCCCGCAGACCACATCAGGGCAAAGCTAAGAAGCATACCAGCGAGTAACCCGGCTGGGTGGCATCCCTGTGGATACCAGGTGAGCGTAACAACCTTCCAGCTAGGAGAATCCTCAATTCGTGGCTGTTTTCAAGTGTGAGATAAAAAATGCTCTACCAATAGTCTGTTCTTTTGAATCTCAAAATACCTGTGCAAGAATGAAAGAACTTAATTGAATATCATTTAAATTGGTCTTATATAGTGCCCTTTTGCCAAGTTAGTTTGCCTTGCTGCAGGTGGCTCTGAATGAAAAGGTGTGGGGTGTCAATTAGTGGTATAGCAGGAGAGGCGTGTGGGCAACCTGTCCTATGGATGGGGGCAGGTTGGAAGTACCCGAGACCTAAGTGCCATTCTGCTTTCTATGATTTTGGCAGAAACATTTGGAAGTATGTTATCTAAAGAAAAGACCCCAAGATCTGATTGGCTACAGTGATTTGGGTGTGGGTAGCTGTTTATACAGGGTTAGGGATGGAGTGTGAAAGGGCTAAAGAGGAGAGCTCAGTCCTAGCCTGTGCTTGTTTTTGCTGGTTCTCCAGTGTGTCTGACATAAGCTAAACCTCTATTCAACCTACATGAGAACACATTGCTGGTGGGGGAATCTTAGGCCCCATGGGATTATATGTTCTCCATCTGGAAGAAAAATTGGCTTCCAAACTACAGCCTTCAACACTAGCCAAAGAATCTAGGGAACAATTGGCTAAGCGAAAACAGCAAATGATAGTTGAAATGGCCAATAATGTAAGAGTGAGACAAGAAATTAAAGACGGTCGAGTTCAGTATCACAAGATAACAATCACAGAGAAAAAGATTTGTGGAAGAAGAGGGACTTTATAAAATACCCAGGACCCCACTGCCCAGGCATTTGCAGAGACATAATGGTGACTCTGGCACACATAGATAGTTAGGGTGCCAGACAGACCATTTCCGCTTAATAAATTCACCCAGATATACAGGAAGACTTCAGTTTCCCTGTCAGATAAAGAGGAATGGTCGAATTTCAGGTAAGAGGACAGGGGAGTGACACACTTAGTATGTCAAGAGTGGACAGGAGCAGAAACAAGAGTACTCCTAAATAGAGAATCACTGATCAAAATATGGAAATGAGTTAAGGGAACACGAATTACAACATTAATCCAACAGAGCGACCAGGTTGCCCGTTTGGATGCTATCGAGAGTCTGCAACCCAAAAGCGCATTCTAAAGACTCAATGCCAAGGATTATGGAGGTATGACAGAACCCCTAGGTATATGGTGAAACATACATTCTGAGCAACAATATGAAGAGATGCCATCCAGCCCCTCAGAAAAGATTTGAGACGCATAACCCAGAAATCTAATGGGGAAGAGAGAAAAGAGAAAACCCCTTGTACCGTACACATAGGAAAGTTCCCTACAGTCATTCTGAAAAGGGGGGCAAATATGCAAACAAGGAGGAGGGTACAAGTAGCAGCTCCGACTCTGATCAGAGAAGTTGGACCCAAGTAAGGAGATCTAGAAAAAGAAAACTACCATCACAGTTTGTGAAAAACCAAATCAAACAGATCAAGGGCATACAAAGTCATACAAATGCTAAATATTCTGTTTGGGAACACCTAGAGCTGTACAAACAGGTGATGCTGTGATTAGGAGTGAAGACTGACCAAAACAACATTGAGTTTAGAAAATTGACGTTTCTCCCAAGTTTTCTAGTTTCCTTGTTGGCCTGGAAGACAAACATTTTTACAAATGGTCCTCTTACATGATGGCTATTTTAAAATAGTTCCAACTGATATAAACACTCAAGAAGCCTACAAGGCAGCCTATAACTTAATGTGTGCTGAGGTTCAGTCTGAGGGAGTTTGCTCAAGAATTCAAGCACCCATTTTCCAGGATTATCAACCTTCGAGGTAGAAATTAATTTGAAAACACAACAGGTCCCAAACACAAAGGAAAGAGCAAATGAGAGGGGCTAGCTCAGGAGCAACGCATTTGTCTTGGAAGCAAAACAACACAGCGCAAAACAGGTTTGAATCCCGATCCCGCACTTACAAACCAATCTGTGGTATTAAGTGTGTTATAAAAGAACAATTTTAATTATAATTATAAAAACCTGTTCCATTCCCATTAAGGTAGCTGGGGTGAACATTACTCCTCAGTTGGACCTTGAGACAGGGGGGGTGTAAGACTTATTCCTCTGCTGTTAAGGTTACTAAAAGACAGAGAAGACCCTCTGTTCAAAGCCAGCCAAGTAGTCCAACACCTGGCATGCAAAATACCAATCCTACAAAGCTGGAGACTTACATTAGCCCTCTGCATTTAGACTTTCGGCCTATCCTGAGCAATTAAAATGTTCCTCCTTCAGAGAGAAATAGTCAGAAACCAGAAGTCAATTCGTAGGGAAATCTGAAGCAGAATTCTGCTGTGGAGAAAAGCCAATCATCACCTCCTCTAACCAAACAACAAAATGACCCTCCCCTCCTCCAAGGTTCCAGGATAACAGATCCCAGTGCACCAGGGTCAGTGTAGAGCAACACATCCAACAACAGTTATCTATGTGAGTTATACAATGTGGTGTACCAGAAGGACTCAAAACTACAATGGGTCATGATTCAAGTGTTTTATACAAGTAAAAGAAAATGCCCATCTGGCCCTACTGCTATGATGGAAATTCCATGCCTACTAAACTAAGACTAAGGTTGCTTTGCAAGTCCAAAGGAAAATAGTCTTCAGTCCGAATCCTAATGACTAACTGGCCGTACCACTTAAAAATAACTTAACACAAAGAGGGAGGCTGTACTATTGGCCTCTGTTGTTGGCTTCTGCCGGGCCCAACACTTTGATGACTTGTTTTTCAGTCTTCCAATATAATGCTGCAGTTCAGTCTTTTGTTCAATAAAACCGAAATGTTCTTTGTATTGTTCTCCCCTCTTTTCTGGAAAAGAAGGGATTCCTCAGGCCAAGAATTGCAGCTGGCGAATGGTGTGACGGATGTTGGCGGTACATGGAATCCTCCCGCACTGATAGCCGGGGTGGGGTGATGCGGTTGCCATCGTGGTGCCATCCTTGACTCCAGTGGCAAAAGAAGCACCAAAGAGTTAATCACAGCCGGTGTGTTGGAAGAACCTGATAGTGTTAGACGCAAGGTTGCAGTGGCAACATTAAGAAAAGTAAGAGACAGAGGTCTTTGTGAACGAACCTGGTACCAGAGATAGAGTTGCCCGGCACCACGTGCGTGCTCATTCGAAGGTATCTGGCTGGTGCCCCTCTCCTGAACAAGGAAAGTATTGACCGGGAAAATAGTGAAACTACAAGTACCAAGAGAATACAGAGAAGACCGGTGTAAGGTGTCAAGGCAATCATGCAACGGTCAAACCAAACCCCTTGTACAATCAAGAGCCCATGACACGTTGTAGAAATTGTGAACTGTGGAAAGTGTGAACCCGACTGAGGGAATTGTGAAACTGGCGTTTGCACCCAGCTGAGGGGAACGACGTACAAACTGTGATATTGCACGCACTTGCCATAGAATAACAGAGTGACCCAGCGAGATCTGATCACCCATCATAAGACTCTGTTTCAGTTGGCAAGTGCTTTGGGAGGCTAACGCTGGAAGAAGGATCAGATCCCGGCTGAGAGGGATCATAGGATGAAGAGAAACCAGCCGACATGAAGGTTACAAGAAGGAACTGATTTGGTTTTGGAATATTAGGCCTCTCTGAAGCAAGAGACTTGGAATGAGAAGAGGCTTGGGCACAGAAGTCCTCGATATAGAGAAAATAAACTGCAAGCTTGTGCCAGAAACCCAGGAGTTTGCTGTGCTCAAGATCCCGCCTTGTCCCGTGCTAAAAACGAGGGAAAGGGAGACAACGGCCATAACATCCTAACTTATCATTTTGTGAACACTTCTTTCTTTTCTTGTGAACATTTTCCCTCGCTATTTTGTAGCATTTTGGCAATAGGTTTTTTATTATAGGCCCTTTTTATTTGACTAGACACTACTAGGACTGTATTATTATTTGAAGGTCATAGCTTGCTCCTATCTTAGCTTTAGATTAGGCATTTATCTTACCCATTTTACAGTTTAATAAATACCCTTGAACTGTGATCACTTGTGTCTGTCTTGCTTTGATACCATGCCTTGCTTACACTCCTCTCTAGGGAGAAGGGAGGAATTGTCCAGATTCGTCACAGAAGTTTTTTATGATTGACCAACTAGAGTTGTACATTTATATTGAAATATGCAGAGATCACTCTGCCCCTGGTCCATCTATTAATGGCTGTGAAACAACTGGAAGGAAGCCTTTCCTAAGGTCCATGCTTGCTTTACCCTATTGAAAACAAATGCTTTCTCCTGGAAACAGGATTTTATGACACGTTTAAACCAAGGTCTTATATCAGAAGCATGAACAAGTTAACAAGATTAGCTCTTACACAAGTACCACATTATCACCTCTGAAATCAAATTAAATTAATGCGAGAAATCACTCCTGGCAATGGTATGAGTGTTGAAAAACTACTCTACATTGATCCATAGGTAACATATAAATAGTTGAGCCCTCCCAGCAGCCTCTACGATACTCGCAGAGTGACCGAATACAAGCTGGGCTTCTAATACAGGGTTTACTTCCTGGATTCTTTCAATGCAGGGTTACCCAGTAGAAATCATATATGGCCAAAGTAAAAATAGTCCAATGGAACTAGGATTAGCAGATCTACATGACTGTGTCAAAGGGAACTAATCAGTAGATGAATTAAAAACAACCAATACCATGGAGACATATCTAGCCACCCACAAGGTGTATGATGAAAGGACATGTCAGGGAATGCTCATAGTTTATGCGGATGGATGTTCAAATAATGAGAAGGAATTAGTGGCTGGGAAATGCTTGGGTGAATTACATCCATGAGCCCTCAGCCGGCAATAAATTGGTCCTTGAACTATTCAGGTGGCAAAACTGAGTGCCACCTGACTACTCCACTCTACTAAACGTGTCCTCGCTGCTGTAAACCATCAGCTCTGTATACTAGTAATTATAACTGATTCAGACTATGTCTGAAATGGATTTTGTAAACACTTAGTACATTTTGGTATTTTCAAATGGTTAAACAGTAAACACGAAAATTACAACATAAAGAAACATGGAAGTAACATGTTCTCTGCTTCCCTTAAACCCCCCCCCCCCTCCATCTCCCTGATCCCCTGATCCCCTTGGCTGCAACTGTGCATGGATTTAGTAGTCAATATCATTTCATTGTCGATCTCTAACTAGGCCTAGTGCCTGGGTTATTTATGTTAGGGTTCTGGGGATGATTCCTGTGAGGAGTCGCTGTTTTCGGGGCACATCAAATAAGCGATGTATGGACCCCAGATGTCGGGGGGCCGTGCATGTAAAGGTAGTAGTCTCAGAAAGTTCGACCCCGTGTCCTGGCAATAGGATATGTCTTTCAACCGTTGCTGTATGGTCGGTGTGGGACCTTTTCCCCATGACATTGCAATCCTCCTGCGCGTCAGTAGCAGCAGCAACCCTCCGAGTTTCCGTGCGTGAGGGGGGAAGTGTTTGGTGAGTCCCAGGAGCGTGAACTTGGGGTTGGGTTCTATGGGTACGCCTATGATTGGGGCTGTCTTTTAGGGTATTTTTTCCCAAAAGTGTTGGATTTTTGGACAGTACCAGGTGAGATCGACAAAGTCCGCCAACTGGGCGCCGCAGCGACTGCACATCGGGGGAGCTGAGGGATGGTAGTGGTGGGTTCTGGCGGGGGTATGCTACACTTGATGGATGAATTTTAGGTGTATTCATTTATATCTTGTGTTTAGCGATACCTTTTGGGTTTGTGCTAGGATATAGTCCCATTCCTCATCTGGAAATGTCACCTGGAGGGACTTCTCCCATCTCACCTTGGGTGTTATCGGGTTTGGGGAGGTTTCTGTTAGTAGTGTCTTGTACAGTACCGACACTAGTTTACCTTCTCCATGTGACTGTATGACTCTGTGTAGTAGCTGCCAAGTGGCGGGCTGTTCCGGGAACGAGGGTAGTATAGCTCGGAGGGCTTGTCTGAGGCCGAAGTAGATAAATGTGTCAAGGGCGGTGGTAGCTCCGCTGGTTTTGGCCTGTTGGGGAGTGAGAAAGGTCTCTTCGAAGAAGAGATCGCCCATGGTTTTTAGTTTTAGTTTGTCAACCCAGTTTAAGTACACTTTCCCTGTGGTTAGGAGAATTCCAGGGATGAATTTTATCGGTAGGAGGGGAGAGAATCTAGTTTGAATGTTACATTTTTGCGCAATTCTTTTCCATATTGCTATGGTGGAGAGGACTGTGTTTAATGTGTTGTGTGGAGTATGTGTTTGACCAAAGATAACTGCTCTGAGCAGGAAGGGGGATGCAAGAGCTTGCTCCAGCTGGACCTGGGGCCGTATGAAGTGTGTAGCGAACCAATGCCCCAAGAATTGGGCTTGGGCTGCCAAGTAGAAGAGATCGAAGTCGGGGAGTGCCATACTGCCTTTCTTTACCGGTTGAATTAGTGATTTGTATGCTATTCTGGCTGGCTTGCCAGCCCATAGACGTTCTAGGACTACGCTCCGCAAGCGTTGGAGATGTTCCTGTGGTACTAGTAGGGGAAGAGTAACGAAAAGATAGAGAAGCTTGGGGAGTATCACCATCTTCATCAACGACACTCGCCCCCAGAGGGTGAGTGGTAGTGATTTCCATCTGTCAATTTTCCCCTGGAGTGTTTGGAGTACTCTACCATAATTATCTTGAAAGAGGGTTTGGTGGTCCCTTGCTATCTGGATGCCTCAGTACCGAACGTTTGCGTGTTTCCATTTGAAGCCATAGTCATCTGGGAATTCTTGGGTCTCGGGGGTAAGCAGGCAGGTAATCGACTTGCTATGGTTGATTTTTAGGCCGAGTAGTTGCCGAATTAGATTATGTTACGAATTACTGGGTTCAGGTTTGTGGCCGGGTCTCGGATGTAGAGGACAATGTCGTCAGCTTACAGGGAAATTATTAGTTTGTGGGGGCCGAAGGTGGGGCCTCTGTGAATGTGTCTAGCTCGAAGGTCGGAGGCAAGTGGTTCCATTACTAGTGCGAAGAGCACAGCGGATAAGGGACACCCTTGCCTGGTTCCTCACTGAATGTCAATTGCTGTCAATCTGATTTTCCCTAAAGTTATGTGGGATTTGGGTTGGTTATACAAGAGGGCGGTTAGCTGGATGAATCGTAGGCCGAGACCCATTCGTTGAAGGATCTCGAAGAGAAAACGCCATTCAATGGAGCTGAAAGCCTTCTCGGCGTCCAGGAGGATCGCTGCTGCTTGTTGTGAGGAATCTAGTGCTTCCATGACTTCAAACATACGTCTGATGCCGAATGTTGTGTTGCGGCCTGGTACAAATCCGGCTTGGTCTGCTAGCACCATCGCAGGCATCAAGGGGGATCAGCCTGGAGGCCAGGATCTTCGTTAGTATTTTATTGTCGACGTTGATCAATGAGATCAGTCTGCAGGAGCCACACTGTTCTGGGGGTTTGTTGGCTTTGTGGAGTAGGATTACATTCGCTTCGCGCAGAGTCGGGGGCAATGAACACGTCTCTATTGCTTCTTCGAAGACCTGTAGCAGTAGTGGTGAGAGAATTGGTGCAAATGATTTATAAAATTCGCCGTTAGCCCGTCGGGGCCCAGTGCTTTGGTGCTTGGTAAATCTTTAATGGCCTGGAGGATTTCCTCTTGTGTGATGGGTAAGTTTAAGGGTTCTCTAAGTGTTGCGTCTACCCAGTACAGTTCTATATCTGCCAGATATTGCTTCAATCCCTCTTGAGTGGCGGTAAAGTTGGTCTTGTATAAGTTTTGATAAAAGGCGCGGAATGGTTCGGCTATGTCCTTGTCTGTGTGCACCATGGTGCCCTGAGAGTTTTGGATTTTCTCTATCTGCGTTGGTTTGCAGTCCGCTGCTATCAATCTCGTGAGGAGAGCACCTGGTTTCTGTCCTTCTCCATATTGGCGGGTGCGGTGGCCATGTGAAAGAAATTTTAGTTCTCGATCAGCAGTTGCTCTGAAGTTGTCGAGCTCTTTCTTCAATGCTGCCAACACATGTGGTTCTGGTGTTGTGGTTTGTAAATGCTCGAGCTCTTTTAGTCGGGCCTTTCTTGCCGCCAGTTCGCGTTTTATGAGTTTGAGGATGCCCTGTTCTTTGGTCAGACAGATCCCTCTGACGTAGCATTTCAAGGATTCCCACAGGGTTCCGGCCGATGCCACCGAGTCTTGGTCGAGTTTGAGGAAGGAGCTGACCTCTGAGCGGAGTTCATCTGCGAATACCTGGTCTTGTAATGATCCGGGTTTGAATCTCCAGTGTCTTCTCCCCTCTGATGGATCTGGCGGGGTACATTCCTCTGTGACTGCCGAGTGGTCGAATATTGTTCTAGGTAGTATTTGGATGTCTGACCATTGGACTCGGCTGTGTGCGGAGACCAGTATGTAGTCAAGACGGGAACTTGTCTTGTAGACCCAGGAGTGGAAGGAGTAGTCTCGTGTCTCACCATGTTGGCGTCTCTATATGTCTAACAAGTCGTAGGCTTTACAGATTTTGATCACCTGGAGGGCTGCTTTAGGGACGGTCATGGATGCTGAGTGGGACCTGTCCCGGTGAGGATCTAGTGCAGTGTTCATGTCGCCTGCCCATTTGATTGTTGTGGACCTCGCATCTCCTAAGTGCGTCATTACCCAGTCGAAGTTGTTGGATTCATCTGTGTTTGGCCCGTAGGAGTTTATGATAATTAATTCTATATTTTCCAGGGTCGCATGTTCTAGGAGTGTCCTTTATTCTTCGTTGTTTTTGACTGAGATTAGTTTCAATTTTAGGGATTTGTGTATGAGGATTGCCACTCCGCTAGCGTATGAAGAATACGAGGTGAAGTATCATGACAGCCCCAGTAACGGGCCAAGCGGTTCTCTGTGCCGGGGAGAAGGTGGGTTTCTTGAATCAAAGCGATGTCTACTTTGTGTCTCCGGAGGTACTGTGTGATCTTTCTGGACTTTGTCAGATTATTGCCCCCTTTAATGTTCCAGGTAGCTAACTTGAATGTTGATGGTGATAGACTGTTTGGTGGCTTTTGGAGCAAGGAGGCGATTGATTGTAACAGGCCAGGTTGCTACTATATTGTGCCCATGTTTTAGCCCGCTTGTTCGGAGGCCGATTAGACGAGGGGTGCGAACCTCGAGTAAGCACACTTCCATAACAATGAACATGATCCCTCCCAATCACGGGCAACCCCCTCCCATTTCCCAAAACTTAATTGAGCTGCACTTAGGGCGCTAGGGAACTTCCAAGGTTGGGCGCACCTTAAAGTTTATCTTGATTGTAAAGTCCAGGGGCTCTTTTTGAGTGGCGAGAGGCGGCCTGGGTATGGGCAAGAGTGGGTATCACGGTGGGTCTCTTTCGTCTCGGTCTCTTCTTGGGGGTCTCGGATTGTTACTGGTCGGTTTGCACCCCAGCTTGTCGAGGAATATGTTCGCTTCTTCGGGTGTGTTAAAGAATTGTGATTTGCCGTTGTGCTGAATTCGTAACTTGGCTGGATATAGCATGGAATATAGTACTTTGTTGTATTGCAGCCGACGCTTCACTCCGGTAAATGTTCTACATTGCGCTTGGACTGATGGGGAGAAGTCAGGGAAGAATTGAATGTCGTCTCTGTCGTATAGTAGTTTCCCTTTCTCCCTGGCAAGGCGGATGATCGTGTCCCGGTCCTTAAAGTTGAGTAATTTAGCTATTATTGGACGAGGAGCCGACACTGGAATAGGCCTGCTGGTCAGGACCCTGTGGACTCTTTCCACTACAAATATGTTGGAGAGCGCGGGGCTGCCAAATGTCTTTTTGCAGAGGGTCTCCACAAAGTCTTCCATTTTTCTCGTGTTTTGCTGTTCTCTCACACCAAGGATAGTGATATTATTTCAGCGTGAGCGCCCTTCGAGGTCATCGTTTTTAGCCAAGACGGCTTTCATTTGGGTTTCTAGTGTTGTTAACTTGGTGGTTATGGAGGCCACGTTATCTTCGGTATCAGAGATTCGTTGTTCAGCGGTGTCTAGCCTATCTCCATGCTTATCTAAGCGATGTTGTAGTTGGTCGACTTTTGTAGATAGGGAATCCAGTTTGCTGTCGATGTTTCCGATGCCGGCCTTTAATTCGAGAAGGATCTCTCTGATGTCTGTGGTCTGAGCGAGGTCTTCGTCTTGAGGCGTGGACTCCTCCGGGTTCTCTAGTCAATCATTTGCTTTTGGGGTTTTGACTATGGTTCCTGCCTCGAAGGTCAATTTTCTTTGTGACTTGTCGGATTTCCCCATCCTGGTGGCTTTGTTGTTCCCAAATTAAGTATGGTGCCCTGTCCATGGTTTTCCCCCGTGTTACTCTTGCTTCAGGGGGAGTACCTGGTGGGCTCACCGGGGGTCTTTAGCCGAAAGAGCTGTCACTGTGATGGGCGACTGTAGCAGGGGGCTCTCCGATGGGCTCTAAGCGTTCGCCGCCTTATATTGTCTTGCGAATGGAGAGGGTGGGGAGTCCAGGCCATTAGCTGTCTTTCTCCTTCGCTCATGTGGGAGTTTGCTCGCGTTGTTTGCCTGACGAAGAATGGAGGCTCCTGGGCTGGCGAGACTGCTGGTGTTTAGTTGGGGCTTAAGCTGCCCTCGTTGATCTCCCCCATTTAAATGTTGAGCTAGATGTAGCTCTGGGCAATGGTGGTTTTACTCTGCAGCCTTTATTGAGTTCCTCGTCGTCGTGGCGTTGGGGGCTAGCCGGAGGATCCCAGTGGCCCAGTAGTTGAGCCTGTAGCCGGGTGGACAGGGCATCTGGTCCCTCTTGCTTCCCACAGCTCCCCCTCTGTGGTGGCTTGTGCGCACAGCCTTCTGGAGTCTACAGGTCCACCCGGGTTGAGCAAGTCCTGCCGTGGTACGGGTCCACCCACTCAGTTTCTCCCCGCGGGGGGCTAACGCCTTGGCGGTGGACCGGGCTGCGTTATTGTGCTTGTCCCCGTGTCCGGAGTTCTCTGTGTCTGCTTGGACTTCGTTTGGGGGGGGGGACTGGCTCACCTGAGGTGACTGCTTCTGTCAGCGCCTTTCTGCAGCAGAGTACGGCCCTCTAGTCACGGGGTGAGCTGGGGAGTTGCCGGCTTGATGGATGGCCTCTGGGGGGGTCTCGGTCCATGCGCCTCGGGGTCTGCTGGTCCAGTGAGTCGCGCCGGAGCTCCACTCTCACCAATCTCCTCGCTGGGTTGGTGCGGGCCACCGTGGGGGATGACGGTCGCTGGGTCTGCCCCAGGTCCCACATGTGGCCTCTCCGGGTGGCCGCGTGGCAGCCGCAGTCCCTGCGGGGGGGGCCTCTGGATGCCGCAGATCCCTGCGGCCAGCATTTTGGGTGCCGCCTTCACAGTACAGGCAGCACCAGCGATCTACCTCTTGTCGCCGCTGCCCTCCGGATGTTGCCACGGGGAGCCTCCGGTGTGCCCCACACTGTGCAGGCCCCAAGCCCGCCAGCCGGTCGCAGGGAGTCCTACCGCCTCCGATGACCCTCGGTCTGATGTGTACTGCCCAGGGACGTCAGCCTAGTCGCTGGGGGGGACGGATGGCCCCTGGAACCGTTGTTTTTTTTCAGGATTAATACGGTGCGCTCCCGGAGCTCATACAATAGCCGCCATCTTGGTTGCACCCCCATTGTGCCCTCTTTTAATATAATATCACCTTATAGTGGAAATTAAGGGTCACTTCAAGGTTGAAGGAGCTGATAAACCCAGAAATGATTTGGCCGATCAGTTATCCAAAACTGGAGCACTCCAAGTAGTATGAATTGATATTGAATATCTCCTCGGAGAAATGCAAATAACAGCAGTAACTCAATCACAAACTCAAGCTGAAAGTGAGCTTTCCATTCTTCAGTGTAGAAATGCTCCAGACCCAGATCTAATTACCACAGTGAGAAGCCAGGAGGTGTCTCACTCGCTAGTCCCTGGGGATCTTCATCCAGGTGGTCAGGACACAGCCATCGCTTTTGGATCCAGTTCCTGGGTGTGGACCAGTACGGGAAGATCACCTGGGTGAGGGGTCTTTGGGGAGTGGGAGTGAGACACCAGAGACGCGGTATCCCACTCTTCCCTATAACACCTTTACCCCATCATACCAGGTAGGATAATGTGGGAACCTTACCCACTCTTTCCGTTCTCCAGCACTTTCACATGGACAGCTCGCTCTGGCGGAAAACAGACGCACACCCGAGCAGTGTACCCGACATGTCCCGCTACAATGGTCAGGCGAAGTCAGGCAATTACTGACAATCACTCACACCTGACTTTCATTAAACTTCCCCACATGGATAAAAGTCAGAGCACGAGAGCACACTCTGAACGAGGCAAAGCATACGAAAGAACAGCAGTTTCAAGTCGGCAGCTGAACGAGGGGAGAAAGGCGGCAAATCCAGATGGGGTCGTAAGAAGGGAAATACCCTTGACCTTTTCAGCCAGACACTGTTACTTTCAAGAAAACTTCAAGACAGAAAGCGTAAGGTCATGAAACCAAACTGAAGAATCCTGCATTGTGTGTCGAAGATACCGATGGCCCTCACACGTAACTTACCAAGGCAGAGAGGAGCAGCAGCAGCCGCTGTGGTATCGTCCTTGGCTCCAGGAACAAAGAAGAGCCAGAGAGATCAACACAGCCGGTGATTTGGGGAGACCAATGCAAGACCGGTCTGTGCTGAAGTCAAGGTTGCAAGCGGCAACATTGTATAATGAGCACTGGAATGAAGATTGTTGAACACGTGTGATGTGAGTAAAGCTAAACTGCTGATGAATGTTTGAATTTAAGAAGGCAAGATACAATACCGTTGACAGAGTAGTCCAGCACTGTGAATGTGCTCAATCGAAGATCTCTATAAGGTGTACCGCCATGAGAAATGAAAGTAGAAGATTGCTGAAAACCATCGTGTGAAGGGAATTGAAGTGGTCCTGCAACGGTTCAAGCAAAACCCATCGCACATTCGAAAGTCTTCATTTTTGGTAAAAAGAGGATCCGAGCCTAAACGAGGGAAGTCTATGGTCCGAGCACGGACAAGAGAGACCAAATGTAAACATTGAGATATCTAGGGGATCAGAGCCGGAGAGAGGGAGACCAAGGGTGAACATTGTGATAAAAGGAGGTCTCAGCCTGATGAGGGAGACTCAGCAAGAACTTGTGCATGTGGAAATCCTGATAGGAATGGAACTTTGAGACTTTGTTTGTTACGACAGTCCCTCTGCAGTAAGAGACTGTTATTGGAAAAGAGGCTTTGGCAGAAGGCCCTGATGTCTGTGCTTTGAACTGTATCCTCGTGGCCGAGAAGCCAGAGTGTGTGCAAAGCTCGAACGTGCCACCTTACCCTCTAGCTGAAAACATGGGGAAGGGAATCCAACTGCTCAACTGTCCTGACATATTATTTCTTGAACACTTTTCTTTTTGCATACACTATTGTCCAACACCCTTTTGTATTTACTTTTATCTGACAGAGACTTGACTAGGAATACGTTATTATTATTTGATGCTCGTAGCTTGCTCCCGTCCTTAGATTTAGGATTAGATAGGCGTTCAACCAACCCATTTAAAGTTCAATAAACACCCTTGAACTGTGGTCACTTGGGTCTGTCATCACCCTTTGATACCATGCATTCCTTACACCACCCACAACTATGACCCGATTACTGGAAAATGTTGTCAATATCTAGATGATTCAGAATACTTTCCCTTATCCGAACAAGACTGTCAAGGAAAAGGAAGATCTTCGAGTTCCAAAGAAGTTCCCGAAAATTTTCAAAGTTAAAGATGGACTTTTTATCAGCCATTCTGTTTATGGTGAGTGAGTGGTACATGCCTCATTCTTTTTTTAATTTATTTTAATAGTTTGTATTATTCAGGATACTGATAATGATACATGTGTTAGCAAGTTACAGACTTTAAGTGGAACAGGTAACCATAAAGGATGAACAGAGTAAACAATTTTTAACAATCAAGAATATGATCTTTATACAAGACATTCATTAGTTGAATTAACTAATTGAACCAATTTACACAAGATTTTGTAGAAAAACAGAGGGTGGGTGAGGCGCACACTCTGGCTCCCAGTGTTAGATACCTGCTGCATTTCAAGTTGCTGTTCTCCTCCAAGCGCTTTCATGTCTTTAACAATCATCAGGGAGGCTGTCTTTTCAGGTGTTTCAAATTTGTCTCAATAGGTCTCAAGGAATTGTGGTAGCTGTAGTCTGTTTAAGGTAACCAGGAACCAACTCCCCTCCAAAAGCACAATTTTTTCCTGGTGTGGGGAGGGGGGCAAACCAATGATGTGGCTCTCCTAGGTAGGGCATGATGACCCCGGTGCCGCTGCTTCTAACATCTTTAAACAATTTAAGCAAGAATAGAAGTTGGAGATATTGCTAAATGAACATGGATTGTTTTAAAACAAGTCTGTAAAGAGTAACTAATATGGAGAAAATAATAGAAATATGGGGAAACGTACTGGGAGACAAACAGGAGACATACAAGAAACAGATGGGAGCAGGGTGAGGTGTGGAGGATGGGTATAATAAATGATTTCATAAAACTGATCTTTCCATCATGATATTACATCATGCCCATGATGCAGAAACAGCTGGTCATCAGGGATTTCAGCTGAGCCTATGTGAGGTTGCTTATTGGCCTCACATGGGTCAAGTGTGTCTAGTATGTGACATTGCGATGGTATGATCTTCAGATTGACTTTATTAGTCCAGTGGTTCATTCTTTTTATGGGATCAAATATATGTTGACCATCACGTGCCGATTTAGAAAATTGATTTAATGTTTCCTAGCCCCAAATTGCAAGGCAGAGACTGCAGCTACTTTATTGAGCAACCGCATCTGCTCTCATTTCGGCCTTCCTGAAAGGAGTAAGTCTGACTGGAGTAGTCATTTTACCAATGAGGAAATGGCTAAGATGTGGGAACTTCTGGGTCATAAAGGAAAGTTACATATCGCCTTCCACCCAGCATCAACATCCAGCCTGGGGGTAGAATGATACAACAAAATAATTATGTGATTTTTAAAGAAGTTCATGTTGGGGTCTGCACCCAGTTGGCACTTATGATTACCACTAGTCCTGATGGCTTTGAAGTCTCCTCCTACTTCTGCTATGAAGATGTATCCTTTTGAATTCATGACCGGTAGCAAAATGGACTTGCCTCAACATCAGTTTTATCAAAAGCAGGAACAGACGTGGATCAATGCCTCTACCACTCATGAATATGTACAAAACCTTCTCAGACATCTCCAACATGCATGTACTTAAATGCAAAGGAAGTTGAAAATATCTGTGGCAATTATGAAATCATGCTACGAGCTACAGACATCCTAAAAGGAATCTAAGGTTGTGTTTACACCTGCAATTTTGAAAGCAGCCAATCTATACAGCAGAAATTGGAAGAGAGAGGCCTTTGAAATTGAAGATAAGATCTCTCATGTTGCTTATAGAGTAAGAATGCCAAAATGGGAACAGACAAGGGAACAGAGTCCATGTGAACCACTTGAAAGGTCTACCATCCTTGAACTGCCCTTAATAAGATTGAGGAATCAGTTCCTCCTCCCGATGAGACAACCTCTAAATAAAAAGGCATCTGTTCTAAAAAAAGGTAAGTACATTTACTTAGATAAAAGGAGAAATTGTCCATCTTAGTTAAATAATGTATTTCCAGCTCAATGAATGACCGAGTAAGACGAGGCAAGGGTACACATTGCTCACCCGAACAAATAGGAAAAGAGGAGTCGAGGATCCTAACATCCTCACCCCAGAGGAAAACGCAGGTAAAGAAGAAACCCTACTGTCAATGAACTACAGTCCCAGTCGAGCCCTGGGAACAAAACATGGGGAAACCAATTATTTTCAGATCCGAAATTGATTCAAAGTTTAAATAACAGCACCTTTCAACTGACAAGAACCAAGGACCCCTTTACCGATGTCTCACCACTCTAGACATTGGGACCAGGGAAGGAGATATGCAAGACAAAGAAATTAGAGCATTGGAGGCTGGCTAAACAAAAGCTTGAGGTGCCGAAATGGAGTGTTTCTTCAACAATGAGAATTATGTGCCTCTGAAATACAAATATATACCTCCTCAGTGTATAGAAAGAACCCGACAAATGGCGCAAGTGATTCCCCCACAAAATGTCAATATTTGAATTTCATGGGGCCAAAAAACGAGAAGGCCCATGACTAGGTTCTGATACATTTTAAAATAACAGCACGACATGCTGAAAGCCCCTTTTTCAGAATAGGACTTCCTACATTGATCTGGAAGAAGCTGCCCATTTGTTTTCAAATGGAGCCTAGTTTCCTGTTATACATGAAGATAATAACTTCTCATCAGAATACTAACATGATTGTTGCGAAGATAAACATGTGAAAGAAAACATTGTTGCAACTTAATGAAAAGAAATACACTTTAAATGTATCAAATGTCCATTATTACATGTTAGGAATTATACAGGCAATACATTACTGTTTAATTTGTCTGGCCTGATAGCAATTCTAATTTTGACTATTGTCAATCCTTGTTTTTATTCTCCAGTGGGTCTAATGTAAGCCGACCTTCTGACGTGGGACACAGAAACCTTTTCCTGAATGGCGCATTCAATTAAAGTACAGCTCCATTTACTGAGCGCTATTGTTTTCCTTACACCTACAGTCATCCAAACGACTGCATTCTTCAGTGTTTAGGATGACAACGCGTTTAGGGAAATAACATACCAGCGCTATTAGGTCCATGCACCCTGCTGGCCACGGTCAACAGGGCGCACTCTGTCATTGAGTGCGTTACCGGACCCGAAGCGGGATCTGCGGCAAATGCGCTGCACCAGAACAGCTAGCGTTCGAAAGGACGCACAGAAAGAGGGCGCACCATGTATTCTCCTTCAACCAAATACTATCACATTGATCAGTGCCTGCTTTTATTGTTTATCTACAATAAATATCAATGATATTTGAATTACAAAGAGAGCAAGAACAGGCTATTGTGGCCGAGTGTGCTTAGCCCTTGTGACAGGGCGCCCGTCATAAATAACCACGCTGACTCCAAGAGTAAATTCAACGGTGTCTATAAAAGGCTTTTGATGGTCAGAATGGTTGATTCGCAAGGTTCTTTGAGGTCCAATGGGGCTTGGGATTTTGGCGCTAGGGCCGGCCCTTTCCTCTCTCGACTTGCTTGGGCTTGGTTCCCATCTCCCTAGCCCAGACATCTGTCATGGTACAAACTCCCAAACCTCTGGAGCATATGGGCCTACCCCAGTCACTGGCACCCTTAGGGGCTTATCAAGCCCCAAAAGTGTGTCCTAGGATTTCCTGGACTCAGTCCTGGTACCGTTGGCGCCAGCCTCATAACATGCTCTAATTGCATGAGACTACATTCACAGCCTAATAGGGCTGAGCCTGTCTGTATACCCTGGGTGTGGCTGAGGGACTACTTTACCTGAGATTGCAGGGTGTGGCTGAGGTACTATTTTACCTGGAACTACTTACAAGGCTATTTAAGCCACACCCTACAGACAGAACACGCTTCGCGTTATTCTGCACTCCTGCAGCGTAACGCTCACCGTGTCTGCTCAGTACTCGAACTTCTACAGCCACGCCCGTCCTGAGATCCCGATCCAGCGGCACCTGAGAGAAGGAAAAGAAGAGAACAGGAGTTAGGTGGTCAGTCATTTTTTCGAAAAATAAATGTCGAATGACAATTTTTCCGAAAAAATAATGTTGAAAAAAAAATGTTGAATTCCGTTTTTTTTATTATATATTTATTTTGGGGTCCGGGAGTAAAAAAAAAATGGGTAAAACAAAAAAAAAATTAACAAAGGGGGTTTGGGGGGAACCCCCCATTTCGAATAAAAAACATATTAAAAAAAAAATTTGACATTTTTGCATTCGAAAAAATTACTATGAACCCAGGAGTTAGTACAGCAACGAAGGCTTTACCTGAAGTATTCCATCCAATCGGCCGCGCCTTCAGCTGCTCTCCAGGCCACCGCACCTGCGGAGAAGAAGGTATCTGCATGGACACCCAATACTTACCCGGGGTCTGCATTCTTCAGGAATTTCGTTGAAGCGGTTCTTCCCATCGCCGTCCTGGAGCCGCACCGCGCCTGCAGAAAAGGAAAAGAAACAGCAGGTTAGTCGCGCACGGAAAAGAAACCGCTATACAGACATTCAGCGCCACTCACCCGCGCTAATACTCACCTGCAGGAAATCTGCTCAATATTTTAGGAAGAGTCTAATCTTCATCCGAAAACCGCTCAAGACCGTGCCTGAAAGAAAGGAGAAACACACGTTAAAACTTGGGCAATAAGGATATTAAGCACCTATACCAAACATCCATTGGCATAGAGACTTACCTGCTTAATCCAGCTATTCAAAAACTCTGCAACAGCCCCACAGGATCAGTGAAGTAACTTTGTCCTGGGAAAGACTGCATACCGCGCCCATGCTAGAGATTGCAGGACGGAGAGCCTACCATTAAGAACTCCAAGGTCAGAAAGAAGAGGAGAAGGGGCATCAGAAGGTTAAAGGAGGTGGAACCAATCCGGCTCAACTCAGTTAGCTAATATCTTGTTTCGACATTGCAGGCAAACGCCTCCTGGGGTAATATCGAGGGAGAAGACATGGGCAGGCATCATCATTCAAGCTGTGCAATGCCAGTGCAGACATCATTTGTGCGGCTACATGCTATGCCCCAGTGGAGACCAGGTGAGCATGACAACATCCCTATCGGGGTGTTTAGTAACACTCAGATCGGTAACACCCATCTGTCTTTCTTCTTCTCAACACTTTAGGTGTTTGCCCTGAGACGATGGTTACTTGACTCCCTAGGGAACTTCTAACTTTCCCTCTCCTGTCATCTGTTAGAACTTAGGGAATAGGGAATGGTGCTTTCTTTCACGCATTGTCATGCTCACACCTTTTTCACCCTCTCGTATCTGACCCTTCATTATACTTCTCTCTTAAGCTGTCCACCTCCCACCATGTCACTGCCCCTCCAATCTCTAACTCAGCCATCCACCTCCACCCTTCGATCTTACTTCCTTTCGCACTCTTATTCTTGCTACCGCTTCTATCACCTTGCTCCATTATTCCTTTCCCTCCTTCCTCTCACTCTACTCTCCCCACCTCTTACTGGTTCTCTAGTTAAATTTCTATCTACACCAATATCTACTCCCCCCTCTCCCACCCACTGTCACTCTTCCTGTTCTACCACTAATACTGTTGCTGTCCACTACTACCACTACCTTTCTACTACCACTGTCTTCCTCTCACCAGACCTCCAGGGATATCATGCCCTGCTTACCTCTCTCGCTAGCCCCATGTCATACCCCTGAGACACCCAGAGAAAAGGTGCCATGCACACCCCTCTACTACCCACTACCACTTATGTCCCTCACATGCTACTCCCACTGCCTACTTTACATACTTCTGGTTACTACCAGTTACTACCACCACATCTACCACTACTCCCACTCTAACTCCAATACTCACACTCTCCAAGCCTCACACAAACACTCCACAGACCTCCTCCTTAACAATAGCCTCCACACTCCAGTCGCTCTTGCCTCCTCTGGTCTCTTCGACGTCCTCCTCCGGTCCTCAACAAACTGCAGCCCACACCAAACAACACCCAAGCTCCCTCTTATTTATCCCTCCCCTTCTCTGGATCGGGCGGTTACCCTACCAATGGCTTACCTTGCTTTCAAGAGGTGTGACAGGGAGGGATTGGGAGGTTACATAACGGTGTTTAGCCTTACCTCCTTTTCTATTCAACTTTGCTATATTAGGGAGTTGCTCTTGGCGAGCTGGTTCTTCTTTTCTGGTCTGTAGTTTTTCTTGCCAGGATGTTATGTGGCACAATGCCATGCCTTGCCTTAGTATCGTCCTGGCAGGTAAGGCGATGGTGAGATGAGGTCTGTCTACACAGTCTCTGGCGCCAGTGGAGTAACTTTGCTGAAAATGTTGGGGGGGGGGACATGATATCTGAAGAAAATGTGCACTAGCCAAATGAATGGGGACAAAATGGTGTGCCATGAAAGTTGGGGGGGGACAAACACCCCCGTCTTCCCTAAAATTACACCCATGTCTGGCGCCCAGGCTTTTTCGGGGTCTGCCTCCCTCCCAGCCTTGAGAGGGCTGGATCAATGGTCCCGTCACACCCTATTATTGTGCCCTGTAACTGCTGGGTGCGATCCAGGTAGGATACAAAACCCTGTAGCCTTACATGATATGAGAACAAGCAGAAGTTCCTAGATCTGACTGACCCATGCGCCACAGGGAATCAAGGAGCGCGGAGTGTCAACATACTTTTAATCAACTAGAAATAATATTTTCTTACTGCTTTCAAATTCGAGGCTTTTATACCACACCTTAAACATAACGTTTGTATCAAAACAATGTTTTTTCAACAAATACGAGCAAATGTCTATATTTCAAACAATACCTTCCTTTAAACAAACAAGACATGTCTGAAGTGCCTACAGTGTATATGTGATGGGTGGGGCAATACAACCAAACGTTTGAAACAGCATAATATAAAAGTGTCTAATTTGAAAGCAGTAAGCGATTATTTTTCCAGTTGATTGAAAATATATTAACAGAGATTAATTCTATAGTGTGGGTGGGTCAGTGTTATTAACTTTGCTGCAGTTCTTAGGATATTTCTGCAATAGTTCTTTTGTTTCATGGACGACCAATGCAGTGTCGACGTTATGTCACATTGAGGGTCCACATGACCTGGACGGATAATGGACCTGCACATAACATACAAGTGCCTTAAAGATTGGTGCCAAGCCGAAAGTATGATAGGCACTGAGGGAGGTCATTCCTTAACCCCCGCCCCCTGCTTGTCCATAACACCCAGGTAGGAAAATGGTCTGTTGTTTGCAGGGAAGAGTTTAGCCAGGGGATGAGCCTAGCAAAGGGAGGCCAGGGAGGAAACTGGCATGGACACATCGCCCAGGAGGCCTCCCTGGGCCCACTCCTCCCCATCCCCTATGGCAGGGACCAGCTGCGGTACCCCTCCCCAGACTAACCTACGCCAGCTTTAGGAAATGGGCGTGGGCGAGTGAACCCAAGGTGCAAAAAGGGCGGGATGGGTGCAGGGGTGTAGTCCATCCCCCATTAGGTGTTTATAGCACCAGAGGTTTAGGCAAACAGCCTTGTTTCCTGATCAGTTGAGGGCAGAAAGATTTACCCGGTCGCCCACCCACCCAGAAATTGTAATGCATAATGTGAAATGTTTAATTTGTTATGATTTCTAATTTTTACAGCAGAAGCATTGCAGTGGAGGTACATGGTGCATCCAGGCTGGTAGGCCTGCCGGAATCCACAAGGGACTGGCAGTGTCTGAGATTGTTGGTGCCAGGGGTATATAACTCAGCAGGCCAGGGAAAAGCGGGAGAGGAATGTGCAGATGGGGGAGTGGAAGGGGAGGTGGAAAGGTGCAAGGATCAAGAATGGTGGGGGACTAGGCAACTGGCGGTAGAGGCTGGCAGGCACAAGGTAACAGGGCACAGGGGAATCCAGTCAGTCGGTAAAAGGGGTAAGGGGCCAAAGGTATAGAAAAGTGGTGCAGCGACTTGAGGAGTTGGTAGAGGACTAGTGGTCGGTTACCACGGGGGAACAAAGGAGGAGGAGAGTGGGAAGGAGCAGGGACACCAAGGGAGACACGAGTAGACAGAATGGAAGGAACCCAAAAAACAGGGGAGAAGTCCAGAGACCCGGGACCACAAGAAAACATAGGAGAGGACAACTGGCCCGGGAACAAGGGGGAGGAAGCTACAACATCGGGGGGGGTGAAGCCAGCAACCAACCCCCATGGGAACGAGGAGTAGTCAATGGGGGTAACGGAAGGGGGCAAGTGCGACGGGAATGAAGGAGAACAGGAAACCAAATTGGGGCATGTAAGAGGATAAGTCACACAAGCAACGGTGAATGAGTAGTAGGCCTGGAGACTGGGTAGAAGAGGCAGAGGTTAGGCACCATGGGAGGGGAGGGGTGAGGTGGCGAGAGAGTTACAGGACCCGGGGGCAAGGAATAAGATAGGGACCTGGAAGCTGTGGGTTGGTTAATTAAGGAGTTGGGTGAATGAAAAGGTTAGAGCACTGAACACCTGGCAAACAGGGAGATAAGTGGGGACAGGTGACAGGGGTAAAAAGCTGTTTAACGATACTCCACCTGGGAGAAGTAGTAGAGTGGAATACAAACAGGAAACTAAATTGGGGCATGTAAGAGGGTAAGTCACACAAGCAACGGGGAACGAGTAGTAGGTCTGGAGACAGGGTAGAAGAGGCAGAGGTTAGGTACCAGGGGAGGGGAGAGGTGAGTTGGCGAGAGAGTTACAGGACCCCGGGGGCCAGGAATATGATAGGGACCTGTAAGCTGGGGGTGGGTTAATGAAGGGGTTGGTGAATGAAAAGGTTAGAGCACTGAACACCTGGCAAACAGGGAGCCGTGGGGGCAGGTGACAGGGATAAAAAAGCTGTTTAACAATACTGAACCTGGGAGAAGTAGTAAAGTGGAATCGGCTTCAATGTAAAGCCATTGACCGAAATGGGGAGTGTTTGGGGATTGTTAATTAATAAAGTGTAAGGGCGTCCGCTCCGCACGACGGATGCCGCCCGTCATCAATTGGGGAAGTGTAAGGGCTTTCAGCTCAGAGCAGAATCCTGAAGCTGCATTGCCAAGTAAACGGAACTCCTATAAGCTACATCCTGCTTAATAAAGCAACTGCAGCCTGTCCACCCACAATCTTGGTCGGTGTGTTATTTCAGGGACGGTGTGGGTGGAGGGCATGGAAATGGGGGACATGTGTGGAGCTATATGCAAGGAAAACCAAATGGAAGTGGAAATCAGGTGTAGATGAGGTCCCAAATAAAGCCTGCACTCCAATCGTCCATTTTGAAGTACCAGGAACCTTCACACCGAGATATGTGGCTTATGATGAGCAAATAAACCAGCAGAGAGCCGCAGTAGGGCTCTGCCCAGTACCCATTAGAAGAACAGCACCTATTGACATACCTATACCAAGAACACCATGGACAGTAAGGTATCCATTAAGAAAACCCTACCAGCAAATGAGACGAAATGAAGTGTGCTTGAGTACAGTCCCGGAAGAAACCAAAAAGGCCTTAATGGAAGATGAAAGGTGACGTCACAAGGGCCCATCCTACATGTAGATAGAAGAAATGACAACCATAGAATGATGCAGAGAGAGGAAACGTTATGAATAAAGATATCATGAACATAGAATGAAGGGACAATGTCAAAATGAAAGAAGCTTACGCTGTAAGCGGGATGAAGATAACCCGCTAACGCCTGTACATATGCTTGAAACGCAAGAAGCTAAGAAACTAGTGCAGCTTGCTATGCTTAGTAGAAGAATAGAGCGGCAAGCACCATGTTTACATAATGTACCTCAAAACAAGGCACAGTATTATAAGTACAAGTCCACTTTGCATTAAAAGCAGAATCAATTTAGGTTACTAGAGGCCAAACACGACAAGCTTCACATTCTAGCAAAATGAGGATAAACGGCTGAATCGAAACTCAGCAGATGCAACTCATGCCAAAGGAGCCAAGGTTATACCAATAGAAGAAACGAACAGTAGCTACATCTAATTGAAACTTAAGAACATAATATCCTGCCTCTGAAAGGTCAAGATAAGGAAGTGTAGGCAGGTGGCAGGCCGAATAAGAATTAAATGCACAAATCGAGAGAAACTAGGCAAATTCACGGTGTCTGCATCACGTGACCATCCGAGCAAGGAGAAGCACGAGTTCACACCTACGCGTGGCATCCGCCCAGGAGAAGATAGCAGAACTTTCTCAGTCAGAAGATGCATTTCCGAGGCCAACCACAGTAACATAATTGATACATTGTTGTTGAAGTGATGATTGATTGTAACCTTAATTGGAGGAAGGCCGGGTAGCTGAGGGGGCACCCTGCACCTGGCTGTCCATTCTGCGTGCTGCTAGCAAAGTGGAAATTCATGCATGGGGTTGGTGCCAACCCAATCACAATGGACCAAAGAATCTAGGGTCCTATTGTTAGTAGAGCCAATGGGACGTCGTACTTTTAGTGACGTCTACAGTAGTCATTTTTGAAGGAAGGGATTAGACGCCCACCTGACAGTGTTTACCCAATCCCCTCACTCCGTTACCATATACAGACATAGCACCTATATTAAAGTTACCTTTTCCGAACCAATAGAAATGCTTATTAACTTTGGAGTGTTACACGTCAGCTACAATGAGTTTTTAGTATAAATGATGTTTTTATGAAGTTCGTTGAAGTTGAAGCAAGACGGACGATCACATCACTGCTGATTTCCATGACTCCCCTTTTTTTGTACTTGTCATTAAACGGACTCCCTTTCCCAAACCATTGAGTTGTCCTTATTGAGTGGTGTTGGAGTAATAAATCTGCACCCCCATCCATCTCAAAGGTGCAGCGATCTCGTCTTAAAGTACTTCGGAGCAAACCCCAACTTTATGGGCCCAGCCAGGAGACTCTCCAGTACACTTGGTAGCAGAGATTTGATGCTATATCGACTATCGATTATTGATTAAGTAAGACACCTATTGACCGTCGACATAAAGTAACTCTAGGTCTTCGGCAATATCACAACTCTGAGTCCTTTGCCATTCGGCTGAGTAAACCGTGAAGCTCCCCCCAGACAGTGGCAGAGTAAAGAAAGACTGCAGTCAGGGCCTGAAGGGACCTGTGTTCCCCACACTTCCCTTCCCATTCCTACGGGCAGCTGAGCGGGCGAAAAGCTGAAGAAGGCAGTAACGAAGGCGGTGATCCAGAGGGTCCAGAGAGGAACTATGCGAACGGTGAGTGAAACAAAAATGTAATGCTTTTGCAAATAGTGCATGCCTTAGAACAAGTAAAGGGAAAAGGTAACTGAGGGAGGCGGGAAGAAAACAAAATATAGTTAGAAGTAGAGAAGATTGTATATATATAAGGGGATAATGACTCGGGAATCATTAAGTAGTGAAAGATTAGCAGGGCAGACACCCGAGAAGTGAAAGATTACTGGGGCAGGCACCCGAGAAGTGGGAGGATATCGGGGGAGACACCCGAGAAGTGAGAGGATTCGCCTTATTTCTACGCTTTAATATAGCAGCTAGAAGAAACGTGTACCCATAGTCCCACTTAATGGGGAATGATTAGACTACCACAACGTTTAAAGACGTTGTGAAAGGGGTACGTTTACACTCCATAAAGGGGTAATGATTGGAGGCAGAGATATGTGTCCTGCTGGTGTCTGTTTAGTCTGTCAAGCGTTTGTCATATATATTCTTTGAGAAAACGGATCTAAATTTTGTGCGATTTTACAGCAGAGATGAAGTCACATGTGAATTAATGTTCTTGAGTAAATTGGAGAATATTCAATTTTTGTGAACATATTGGATTGGAGCTTGCAGTGTTTGGTGCTCGCTCATATTGTTAGAAGTTGTTTAAGCCACACGAAAAGATGGACAAGTGTTGTATAAAAGGAAAGGAAACAGAGTTAAGCATGAAAGATATAACTCCATTGGCACACTTATGCAAGCAGTTGCCAAAACACGCACCCAAGCTAAATAAATATAGTACCGAGTGGGTTAAAGGTACCGCCCACAAGATGTTTATGCCATGTCCACAAATTAAATCTTTATCTAAAGCCGTTTTACAACATATGATGACATATTTGCATGCCACATATACAGGCAAAAAGCTCGAAAAATACCTTGCTGTTCGTGAGTTGTGGAAAATGTTTGAGCAGGGAAAGGAGGAAGAGCCGTCAACAGATTGGATACTTAATGTATGCACAGAGGGTGCTAAGGGGGTTGAGATGCCTACCACGCCACCTGCCCCACCCGAAGCAAAAACTGAAGAAAGTAAGGACGAGGGATTAGAGAGAACTCAAAGCAGCCACAGGGTATAGCAACCCCGCATATGAGCCACCTACACATAGTAGTGACAAAAACCAAGGGAAGGATAGGGACAAAAATATTACCTCTGCAGTCCCACGGGACAAGGAGAGACGTAATGACGCAAGAGGAGATCAGCAACACACAAGTGAATCTCTCGATAAAGAGAGAGAAGGGAAGCGATGGAAGGGAAACGAAAGCAGAACTGATGAGATAGCATTCGCAAAAAACGGATGGATGGGAGGACACATTTTATTGAAACTTGATGGCAAAGGCATTGATGATGTGAAACAAAAGGAGAAGTTAGGTGAGGCGCAGAGAAAAGGGAAAGAGAAGGAGTTAAGAGACGAAAGGATAAGAAAGACAGACAGACAAAGGCGAGAATAGCTATATCGCGAAGAGCAAGAGAGACAGTTCGATCGCAACCCAAGAGCAGCCATTGACCAGAAACAGCAGAGGTTAGAGAAAGAGCAAAGGATACGTGAGAAAAGAATAAAAAGATTAAGAGATGAGGAATTCGAAGGGCAGCGGAACATAGAAATTAAAAGAGAAGGGAAGAAGATGGGTCAGGGAAGAGGTGAGGAAACGCAAGGAGTTCGATGAGGACATAGAACGTAAGCGAAGACAGAGAGCACGCAATCTTGAATGTCTAGGGAGAGAGGTTAAAAAACCTGTTCTAGTGGTAGATTGGGAAGACATCGAAGAATTTTTTTCCTGAGTACGACTCAGTACCAGACACGTCTGGAGCAAATATTGATGATGACGTCGACACCAGAAGCATCGGAGAAACTGTCGATAAAATATATGATGAAATGGGGTCAGAACAAATACCTCAAGGGGAGGGGGAAGATGAGCGCCTAGAGAACACTCAGCTTCATGTCACTGAAGATGTCTCCCGAAGTAGTGGGAATAGGGACAATCCATGGATAGATTAGAAATAAGTAGCAACAAAGAGGATACGAGAAGTCGCACTAGTTGGGGACAAGCAATGTCTGACTCCGAAAGGGAGGAGCGCGAGGAAAATGAGGAGGAGGGAAGTAGCAAAAGACGACTCCCGAGGGAAAAAGGAAATAGGTTGGTCAGACACTAGCGAGTCTGCACCGAGGGCATCAGAGTCAGCCACGCAGCCTGACCAATATGAAGAAGTATCTCACAGTCAGAGGGGGGCGTCTTCCCTATGTGGACAAACTGAGAGCATTGCCAGGTAGACAGCGATGTGGAAATATTACCCCTGCAATAGACAGAAGAACAATGAGAAAAGAGAGAGAGGGCTACACATTCCAATTTCCATTGCTCGGGAAGGGGGGAATAAGACCTCAATATATTCCATGGTCAAACATGGATCGAGAAAATCTGAAAAACAAGCTTCCAATACTGACATCAGGAGCCGGAAAATGGATACACAAGTTAGAAAAAATGACAGGAGGAAACACGTTTGCTGTTGGGGATAGTAAGGGTCTCCTAGTCACCATACTTGGTAAGAGAGCCGACGATGTGTGGGCACGAGCAGGCTACCCTGGTGTAACCACAATCAATATCTCACATGACAGAGCTCCATTTAACAATTGTAGAGCCGCAGTATGGAAAGCGATACGAGTGCTCTATCCAGATACTTCCGATATGGGAGCTATAATGACGCGGAAAAAGAAAGTCTGAGGATCCATTGATTTATATACAGAATTTTCAAGATGCATGGGTGCTCGAGACTCATGAATCTTGGACAAAATCCATACCTGTATTTTACCATATATTGTGCCAAGGACTGCCAGAACCGGTATAGAAACAGCTCAAGAAGCTGGTGGGAATTGAAGCTAAACCTTGGGCAGAAATACAGTTAACCATCGCACACTATTGTAGGTTGCTGCAGGAAAAGAATCGCAAAAAGGAAGCAACTTGAAAAGGTGAGGAAGCGAAATTGGTGCAAAAGAAATTGTCAAAATATGCTCTTGAGGGAGCTATGATAAGTAGCGCAGCTGAATGGAGCATGCAGCAGGGGGCTAGTCCACAACAAAATGATCAGGGTAATGCATGATTTTATCCACAGGGAAGAGGATTTAGGGGAAGAGGATGGCAGAGCAATCAGGGAGGTTTCCAAAATAATCAAGGAGGTTTTCAAAATATGCAAAATGGTTATCAAGATATGCCGAACGGGCAAATAATCCCACCACTGCCAGTATGTTGGCTGTGTGGAATGACAGGGCACTTGGCGCGCACATGCAGAAACCAAGGTATGATACAGAATGGCCAAGGAACAGGAGCAGGTTTGGTGAAGCCACCTGCAGCCTTGCAGCAGGGAATTGCACAAAATCACACAGTGCAACGGCAAGCGCCAGGAGTGCAACAAGGTGCACAACCTCAGAACATGGGGAATTTCCCACAAGGACAGTCCCAACAAGCCCCCACTGCAAGTGGCACAAATGAGGGGCACAGGGCAGACCACGAACCCTGGAATGGGAAGTAACAATGGAAATGGGGGAAATCAACCAGCACATGGTGGGCCAAATTTGTATCTGGACTAGGACAGCTCACTGGGAACCTTGATGTGTTCTATCCTATCAGTGACACCAGACCCTCAAAGGGAACCTAGGGTGGATGTCGTTATAGGGGATAAAGAATATTCCTTCCTTGTTGACACGGGTGCAACACGCTCATGTATTCGTGAAGGCAAATTGTCCTTGTCCGGAAAGGCCATAAATACTCAGAATTTCCTGGGAGCGACAAGTCGTGTTCCCTTTAAAAATGCACTTCCAGTCTCTATAGGAGAATGTGAAATGAATGTGCCTTTACTATATTCACGTCAGACCCCAGTAAATATTTTGGAAAGAGATTTAATGACGAAGTAAAACATGACAATCTCGTTCACGGAGGAGGGCATGGTATGTTCAACTCCAGAAATGCACTATTCAAATGTATATGGAATAGTTAGGGCATACTCAGAGCACATACCCATGAGGGCCATACCTTTAGAGCCAGAAATGTTCGCATATGGCATGCACGTGCTTTTGGCAGGAATACCAGGCCTTGCAAACAAAACTATGAGAACCCCTGATGAGTTCTTATTCAGACCCAGAATACTGATGCATGAGGAAGCGGGACAAGTATGTCCCTTGATGATACACACAGCTGTAGCACGAGGGAAAGTAGTCTTGATTGACGGTTACGATGACGAGGGCAGACAATTGTGCATGATAATCGCCATTGAAGAAGGATATCGAGTGACTGACGTCACTGATGACAATCTGTTTAAAGAGCAAACAGACATAGGAGAGACAATGGTGGAAGTGAGTCTCACCTTTTGGGTTAAAATGATTAAAAGAGAGGTGCCCCAGAGAATGATGTTGGCGCTAAATCATCCTGAATATTTTGATGACGACATGGCCCGGGTGTCTGTCTCAGTATGGACTACAGGACCCTATGACGTAGGCCTCTTGAAGGGGGTTGGAGAAGAATTAAATTGAAACCAGGAGCTATTTTACCAAAGGCGCGACAGTATCCCATGTCCAGAGAGGCAGATGAGGGGATTTTTAAGACAATTTCTGCCATGATGGACCAAGGCATCTTAGTGACATCAGAGTCACCATGTAATACGTCAGTGTATCCTGTGAAAAATGTAAAGGGGGTCTTGGAGGCTATTTCAAGATCTAAAGCCAAAACACAATATTGTTGAGGCTCAGTTCCCTCTAGTCCCTAACCCGTCTACAATCCTATGTAATATACCTGTTGAGGCAAAATATTTCATGGTGATTGATTTGAAAAATGAATTTTTCTCAATCCCGTTGCACCATGACTCACAGGATCTAACGTCATTCACGTTCAGACAACTGCGTCTGAAAGGCACAAGGCTACCACAGGGGTACTGTGGGTCCCCTTCTATCTTCAACAGAGTCCTGCAGATGGACTTGAACAACATAGCATTAGAAAGTGTTGTCCTGCAATATGTGGATGACATCTTAATTTGCAGAACCACAGAAGAGCAATGCAGTCACGATTCTGTTCAGCTATTGACTATACTGGCTGAGAAAGGATATATAGTTGACAAGGAAAAGTTACAGTATTGTCAACAAGAGGAGCTGTATATAGGCCAACTGATCTCACATGAAGGAAAAAAGGCGACCCCAGAAAGGGCTGAAGCCATATTGAAAATGGCTAAACCACACACAATAAAGCATATGCAAAGCTTTTTAGGTCTATGCAACTATGTCAGGGCATGGGTCTTCGATTACAGCTCGTACACTAAGCCTTTACTCCAGGCCCTAAAGAAGGCACAAGTGACGAAAGAACAGATCGAATGGTCTGAGACCATGGAGAAAGGGTTTTCTGAACTCAAAAGAGGTATCTGCACAGCACCAGTTTTAGGGATCCCTAATTATGCAGAGGAATTTTAATTATTTTCGCACACAAATGGCAGCGTTATGACGGCAGTGCTCGCTCAAAGAACCTCGTTGGGGTACAAGCCCCTGGAATATTACAGCGGGAATCTGGACCTGCGAGAATCTGGACCCAGTGATGAGAGGCCACTTCCTGCGCAAACAAAGTTTAGCTGCCGCAGCGTTCGCCATTGAAAAAAAAGGCCACAACCATTGTAATGGGATGCTCAATGACGTTGTACATCGAGCACTCACTATTTGCCATTCTAGAGAAACCAAAGGGCACATTGACATCTCAGAGAGCTTCTGCTTATGAAGTGATCATATCAAATCCATCGATTAAGATAGTCCAATGTAAGATAGTGAGAATGTTTATAGCGGGGCCAGTCACTGAAGGAGAGCAAATACATGACTGTGCAAATTATGAAGAATTCTATGATGAAATTCCCAGGGTAAAAGAAAATGCCTTGGCAGGAGAAGAGATTGTCTTTATTGACGGGTCTTCAAGGATCGACCAAACTGATGGGCAAAGATACACAGGCGTTGCTGTGATGAAGCACACGGCAAATGGAGAATTTCGAGTGCTTCTGAGTGCACGAATACCATCTCATTATTCTGCACAGGCTGCAGAATTATTGGCGTTGAGAATCATGCAGACCAGGAAGTAACGGTATACAGTGACTCCACCTATGTGACGTTGACAGTGCACAGAGGCTTAGCATGCTGGAAATGGAGGGGCTACCTCCAAGCAGACGCCACGCCAGTGCAGCATGCAGCCTTATTGGACAGGATGATCAAGGCACTACAGCTCCCAGTGGGCATAGCGGTCATGAAATGCGCCGCCCACACGAAAGGGACAGATTTGATCTCACATGGAAATCACGCAGCAGACATGGAGGCCAAGCGAATGGCATCCAAAGAAGAGATAATCATCGAAGTGGAAGTCATACCTATCAATGAACGGATGGTGGTGGCACAAACTACGCCTGAAAGTTATAGCGATTTGGGGCAAACACAACCAATGGAACTCTAAGGGGAGGCACCACAGGAAGAGAAGAACCTGTGGCAACATTGAGGGTGTTCTTTAAACTCCTCTGACAGCGTGTGGTGACAAGACAGCATTGGTAAACCAGTAATGCCTGTGGCCGTATTAAAAATAGCGCTGGAGCAGTTACATTACCCAGCTCATATGACTAAAGAGAATGTAGCAGCAATGCTCGCGGACGACTGGTTAATACCAAATTTAGCGGAGCACATTGCATTTTTCATAATGAACTGTTTAATTTGCCTGCAATTTACAACAGGGCACACATTAAAAGTAATGAGAGGAGTCATCCCCAGGCCCAAATGGGCCTTTTCAGCACTTGCACGTCGATTACGTCGACATGATTCAAGTATGTGACGGGTACAGATACTTAATTGTTGTGGTGTGTCCATTCTTAAAATGGATTGAGGCAGGTCCATGTACACACCCAAACTCTACCTGTGCGGCCAAATATTTTGTGAGGGAAGTTTTCCCCAGATGGGGAGTCTGCAAAGTTATGAGATCAGATAATGGCCCTCATTTTGTCAATACTGAATTTGAGCAGATTAACTTACTGCTTGGTATAAAGCACAAGTTCTCGTCAGAATATCATCCACAAGGTAGCAGGATCTGTGAGAAGCTGAATGGCTTCTTAAAGGAAAGGATAGCCAAGTTGAAGCTTACTCTAAAGAAGAGATGGTTGCACTGCCTTCCACAGGCATTGTATGCTCTTCGGGACCAACCCGGCTCCGACCATCATCTTACGCCACACGAGATAGCCACAGGAAGAAGAATGAGAACTCCCTTAACACCCAGAGACAGAGCTAGATGTGATGCCCAGTCAACAGGAGAGGTTTTAGGATTGAAATGCAAAACTATCTGAACTACATGACATCTTGCCTTAGTGTAATTTCAGACCAGCTGCAGCAACGACGAAAAGACTGCAGCGCAGCACAGAACACAGAAGGAGACACTACAACAGACCAAGGTCTATGTGTTCCACCCGTGTCCCCTGGAGACGCGGTCCTCGTGAAAAATCATACGAGGAAAAGGTGGGACGAGCCAAGATTCAACTGTCTCTTTATAGTGGAGGACTGTACTCCATCCGCAGTGAAACTGCAAGGCAGGAGAGCATGGATTTTTCTCAGTGATATCAAACCCTACAATGGAGAAGGCCGGCTGCCTGCACCCCAACGAGAGGAATCGGCGAGCGACAGGGAAGAACCACAGCACGTGCAGACGAGATCCATGATGCGGAAGAAGGACGCATAATCAGCCAGACATAGACAAGGAACTTTTTGCAAGTGTGGCTTAAATTGGACACATCCTCTAAGCAAAAAAGGGAAAAAAGACATAAAAAATGGACACTCTGTGCATCCTAGTTGCAGGGTGAAGAAGAAAATTACACGTGCAAGCCACAACACAGGTCATTAGCTATTGAACTTTGAACTAAAACACACCAACGCCTTAATAAAGACAGGAAAACATGACAAGTTCTGATCGAGGACACATAAGCTGGAAGAAAAAACAATATCCTGACTCTTTCTGCACAATAACCCTGTTCGGACTCACTTATGGTGTCCCACAGTAGTAACATCACAAAAGACGTAATCACCTACTTTGACTTAGTGCTAAATTCATACCCGTCATTGGTAGGAAGTCACACCAGTGTCACAGACTTTTTACAAGATCCCAAAAAACAAAAAGATAATAAAACAACTGCTCACTATTATTGCCGAACGATTTGTTCTACTCCCTGAGTACAGTGGGGAAGAACCAAATGATCCCAACACAGGCGGAGATAGATGAGCTCATCAACACACTGTTCTTTCGCATAACCGAAGATTGTCCAATTGTCATTGGGAGAACAACAGACACACTCACATTTCTTCGAGATCCAGCAAATACTGTAAGAGGATTCAATTCAACACTACAGCTAAGTCAACGCCTAGTCTATAATACTGAATGAAAACCCTTATTGATATATCTTTATGTCCAGTTCATGCGTTCTGGATGACTACCCCTATATAACACCCCTCTCTCAGAATCCCCCTGACCCCACTGAGCCAAGAAGTAGTTCTGTTTTGCAAGTTAAAAGGTTTATTTGAGAAGTAAAGCAATATATATATATATCAGACCTTATAATAAATTAATAATTGAATATCACACTTAATCTGAGATGATAAAGATTAACAACGGAGAATCTGGCACTAGCACACTTCTTGATAATCACTAAGGAGTTGACATGAAATGGATAAGATAGCAACAATACTTTTATGGTTTCAAATGGATGCAATGTGGAATGAAATGCAGTAAAGAAAATACTCAATATGATTTCAGCAAAGACAATGTAATCACTTTCTTGTACAATTCACCCCCCCCCTTTTATGCAATGCAAGGAAATGGAAGGAAGGCACACAGTTCTCAGAAATGCAATTAAATGTGATTCAGTTCACCCCAGCAACTTAGACTACAGAAGTTGAAAACACAGGCCCAAATGCTTTTAAATGTGCTGGAAATGAAGTGAAAAATATGCTAAAATGCTTTTAATTCCCTCTAGAGGTTCAGGGTGAGTGGTATCTAGTTAATATTAGTCCAGGCTCACACTAGCAATGATTCAGGGATAATTGGCAGGTTGCAAACGAATTTTTAGCAAGGACAGCAAGAAAACTTCTGTTTTCACACGTGGAGAAATTTGCAAATCGCGGCAAAATTTGCGGGTGCGCCGGGCGCGATTACAGAGGAACTACAAGGAATAGCACTATCGTTTTGGGGTCCTAGGAAAGCCTAGGATCTCAGCTTCCAGATGAAAGTTACTGCAAGTCTCTAGCACAAACGGTCACGGAGATATGAGCGATTAAATAAAAGTCGTTTTTCAGATTTGAAATTTTAAAGTTCAAAAAGACAAGTGCAGCTTGCAACTAGAAAATGACAAGTGACAGCTTTACAAATGACAGGTGACAGTTAGGAGACAGTTCTACTTAGATTAAAATAGATTGAATTATATTATTTTAACTAGGAGATTGGTTCTGCACAGTTCTGCTATGTACTCACAATATATTTAGAAATATGCCTTGCCACGGATCTGGTCAGGTTTTGGACTGCACTCCGGTTCAGCTCTCTCTGGTTTTGGATACTGCTCTGCTTTCTCTGGTTCTGCTAACATTGGCCTGGGTCAGCTCTGCTCTGCTGGTCTGGTCTGGGTCTCTAGTTCTGGATAGATTGAAGTCTCTAGTTTGGCTCTCTGGAGGTTTGATGGAGGCAAGGTATGGATTTTCCCGGCAGAGCTTCCAGCTGCAAATGGATTTGAAGGTCCCTATCTGTCCTGTCTGTCTGCTTTTATGTGTTTAGAATGTGGGTGTGTTCTAGCATCACTGACCCTACCTCTCTCTCAGCTTCTAATTGGTCAAACATCAATTTCTCACTTGATTGGGGGAGCTAAGTTGTGTCAGAGTGATGTCATTTTACAGCCTGCAGAAAGTCCACTCCTCCTGTCAACTTACACACAAATCTAGATTTGAACCAAATACATATTTGCAGAGGTACATGTTGTTTTAAAATCATATGCACCCATAATGCATTACAGGAGGTATACCCTGTTCAAACTCTGCTCTTCCTGGGAGCTTGCATTCAGAAATGGCAATATTTTGCACTTTTTAACTGGTTTGCAATTTCGGACATTAACCCAAATTTACACACATGTGCGCAAGGAGTATGGACATTAGTTGATGAAGTGTCAGATTTTTCACATGCACACATTTTGAGTAATATCCTCTTTTCCGCTAAAACCCCCCTGAACATGCCACCGGTTCGAAAAACCTCTTAAAATGTGGGCAGAAAAATCACAAGAATTATGGTATCATTTAAATAATTTTCACAAGTCCGTACTATGAGTTATTTATCTTTTTCTAAAACCATATTCTGGCTATAGAGGTGTGTCTTATCAGGTCACATGGTACAGAAACCAGTCTTTCCAGTTTCTGCCAAGCTCAGAGACCCTGCCACTCCCAGCTTCTGCCAAGAGGAAGCTGTTTTACGACATCTGCAATAAAACATTTGCCTGAGTCAGGACAGGGCTTTGTTCAGAGCTCCTGTATTCTGTGGGGGCTCCCCTTAATTCAATTATCAGAGAGATGGCATATCCTTAGTGTGGCCAGCAAAAGGCAGATAGGCCTGGGAACACAGCTGTGACTCAAGTTTCACTCCCGATGGGGGTAGTTGCCAGGCAGAATTCAGTTCCTTAAGCCAGGTTTCAGATAGAATGTCACTTTTTGTTCCCCAGTTTCTGCATTCAAATAAAACTAAACATTTTCACATATGCAGCTAGAATGCTGATTTTAAGTTTAAAACTATGACATTTAAACAATTGCAACCTATGTGACACTCAAAGTAGGTCACTCATTTCTTTTAAACATTTAGATTTGTAGTGTCTTTCAGTCCAAATTTACTTAAACTGCTGAAATCCACAGCTCAGCCAGTCTTGTTATAAACCTTCAAGTCACTTCAGAATATAAAACTTTACATTGGATCCACCTCTTAAAATGTCTTTCTTTGGCATGTTTTGGGTTCATTTATTCAGTTTTCTACAAAAAGGTAAAATCTGGTGGTTTTAAAACGCCGGCTTTTGGATAGTGGTGAGTACTGGTACTGCACCCCTTTTTGGGATTCAAGAAAATGAATTCCCAACAGTTATGGGTTTGCTTTTGGCAATCAGCATTGCCATTCCCAATGGTTTCAAACTACTGTGTGGGTAGTCCAATGGTGGTTTTAGGCAGTGTCCTTCTGTGCCCATAACATCGGCAAAAATGGGTGGCAGCCTATTCTTCATGCACTTCCCTGGGCATTTTCTGGGAAGCTCTGGCCATCATGATGTTTTCCATGTCAATACTGCACAGTTTTGAGGTAGGGCTCGGATGCATGGGTAAATACATCCCACAAGCCCCCCTCTTGCGATGGCCATTCGGTTTCACTGATGGGATTCGCAAGACCTGGGATGTTTCCACATCTTCTTCCAATAGATGGCACAGTTAAGCATCTTTTCCTCCATCCGGTACTGATCGATCGGTTCTCCTCGCCGGTCCTGATGGGAATATTGGGCGGTACCCCGGGCCCGTTGTGTCTCTGCTCCCGGTCTCCGGATCGTCCTCCTTGTCCCGTCTCCAGGTTTTCTTTCTCCTAGGACGACAAAGGAAGAGCGGCAATACCTATTCATGGACATTTCCACCACTGTTGAGATAGTGGGGCAGCATATGCATTTCATTTCATCATAACGAAACATTACATTCTTATTTTGAAAAAAAGAACAGTATAACTAAGAGACAGTTTCATGCAAATCACAATATTTAGGAGACTAGATGTGGTATGTTTTATGGTTGGAACTGAATTAATCTGAGACAGTACCCGCTAGGATTCCAGAGGATTCCTCCAGTTGTTGCAGAGTGTGCCTGGGATGGCAACATTTCAACTGGTTTATGTGGACCCACTTGTCTTCCCCCGCTGCCAAAGGACCTTTGGGGATGTGGATTTTATAGGCCACAGGGGAGATCTTGTCGATGATCTCAAAGGGTCCCTTCCATGTAGGCAAGAATTTCCGCTGTTTTGCCTGGTTTCTTTGGAAGTTGTATAGATAGACCCGGTCCCCCACCTGATATTCCTTCCTGGAAGTTTTCAGGTCATAGTGGGTCTTCATGCTATCAGCAGATCTTTCTAGATTCCGCTGAGCGTAAGCAAAAGCATGTTGGAGGTGTTTCCTTAAATTCTCCACATACTCATGAGTAGTGGAGGCATTTATCAGTGTCTGCTCTTGGGTCCTGTAGAGCAAATGGTGCGGAAGCACCATCTTGCGTCCAGTCATCAACTCAAATGGTGACATTTTGGTTGCAGATGAAGGGGTAGATCTGATGGCCATTAGGACCAGAGGTAATCGGATATCCTAACTTGGCCCAGAATCTGCCACAAACTTCTTTAATATGCTCACAATTGTCCGGTTATATCTCTCTACTGCCCCAGAAGAAGCTGGTCTATAAGCAATATGCAACTTCCTTTTGACCCCAGTATCTCCCACATCTTTGTCATTACTTCACTGGTGAAGTGGCTACCCCTGTCTGACTCAATCCTTTGAGGTAGACCAAAACGGGAAAAGATGTGGTTAATCATCAAGGCAGCTGCGGTTTCTGCCTTGCAATTTGGGGCTGGGAGACATTCCACCCACTTGGTGAACAAGCATGTCACAGTCAACATGTACTTATTCCCCCTAGCAGAGCGAATCACGGGGCCTACAAAGTCGATTTGTAAATCTGACCATGGCAGTGTCATCCCCCTCTTTTGGAGAGGCGCACGGTGGGTGAGGGATGATGGCTGAAATTGCGCACACACAAGACACCCCTTCAAATATTGGTCGAGGTCCTGCCCCATGTGTGGCCAGTATGCAACCTCTCTTAAGATTTCCAATGTGTGTGAAACCCCCTATGACCGGCGGTGGCCGCATCATGGGCGTGACTTAACATCAGGCTTCGGAATGAGGTAGGAACCACCCACTGATCGTGGCCAGCTTTGGATTTCCTTACCAACAAACCGTCTTGGATTCGGAACATTTTGGGACATTTCATCAACACTCTTAGGTCCTCTTTCCCAGTGTAATCGGTATCCGTCAGGGGAAAGTTCTCAGGGTCCTCAAGGTGCTGGTAAAATTTACCAATAATTGGATCCCCCTTCTGAGCGGTAATCAAATCAGCATCAGGGGTCTCCTTACTCCATTGTGCAATTGAAAGGTCGTTGTGAGCATTTGTCTGGGACCTAGTGATAGCAGTGACCTGGATTTCCCCCAACACGGACTCAATCTCAACTAGATCCCCTTGGATGGCCCCAGTTTTGGCCAGCTGATCAGCTAAGTCATTTCCAGTTTTGTCTGGTCCCTCTACTTTGGAATGACCCTTGATCTTCTTCCAATAGATGGTCATCTCATTCGAGGTGACCAGATCATCAATGTTTTGGATCAACTTCCCATGTTTCAAGGGTTTGTTGTTAGCACACAACATGCCTCTGGTTTTCCAATTAACCAGGTGCTCCACGAACCCGTTCCGTACATAATCCGAATCTGTGATTATGACCAGTTCGTGGAGTTGATGCTGGATAGCAGTGAGGATGGCCTGATGCACAGCCATCAATTCTGCCACCTGACTACTTCGGGGACCAATTTTGTATCCAGCGGAGGGTTCTGGGGACTCATTCACCCATGCATTCCCTACGCCAGCCACCAGTTGTTTCTCCCCGTCGTTGTCAACATGGTAAGAGCATCCATCCACATACACAGTGGGCATTCCCTCACACTTGTCTTCTTCAAAGACTTTGTGTGGGGAATTAAGGTATGCCTCCATGTTGTCCTTTATTTTTAGACTTTTGTCCTCGAGACAGTTTTCTCTGGCACAATCATGCAAGTCAGCCAGACCTTGCGCGAGGGGACTCTTCTTGTTTTGGCCATATCGGACCTCCACAGGAAAGCCTTGCATTGACAGAATCCAGGAAGTAATTCGGGAATTACTCACATTTCCGGTCCGGATTCTATCACTTTGGAGATATTGCAGAGGCTGGTGTGGAGTCTCCACTATGATGTGTTCCCCCTGGATAAACGGGTGGTAATTCTTCAATGCCCACACCGTTGCCAGGAGTGCCTTCTCACAATCGTTGAATTTTTCCTCCACAGAGGACAAAGTTTTGCTCGCATAGGAGATTACTTTATTGACCTTGTCATGCTTTTGGTATAATACTGCCGTCAAGCACGTATTAGAGAACCCTGTCTCCAGGAAGAACTCCTTGTTTCTGACAGGGTAAGCTAGGCAAGGCGCTTGTGAGAGGCTTCTTTTGAGTTGTCTTACTGCCTCGGCTTGTTCTGGACCCCATTCCCACTTGACCCCCCCCTTCAGGAGATGAATCAGGGGTCTGGTGATCTCTGCGTAGCCCTCAATGAACTTTCTGCTGTAATTAGTCAGTCCAAGGAGGCTCCTTAGTTCCCGCAGAGTTGTGGGGTCTTTCAGTTTCTGAAGTGCTTCCACTTTCTTTTCCTGGGGACAGAGACCCTGAGGAGTAATCTCATGCCCCAAGAAATTAACACGGGTTCTACACCACTGTGCTTTCTGAAAGGAAAGTTTTGCTCCGGCGGCCCTCAACTGCGTCAGAACATAACGGATCTCCGCTATGTGTTCCTCCACAGATGAACTTTTGATGAGGACATCATCTACATAAGCCAGGTTACCCCTCGCACCCAGGTCGGGCATGGCCTTATGTAGGAAAATATTGAACTCATTACCGGAGTTGAGGTATCCGAAGGGAGTCCGGGTCCATGTATACTGCTGGCCCCCAAAGGTAAAAGCCAGCTTGTATTGGTCCTCCCTACTGACAGGCACGGTCCAGTATCCATTGGTCAGGTCTATTGCAGTGAATACCTGTGACCCCTGGATCTGGGCCAGCCCTTGGTCAATGTAGGGCAGAGGCCATCGGGAAGTATGGACCCGTTTGTTGAGCTCCCTGAGGTCGGCGCAGAGTCTCCACTGGCCGTTTGGCTTTAATATTCCCAGCACCGGATTATTGAAGGTGCTGTGGACTGGACGGATTATTCCCCTGGACTCAAGGTTCTTAATTATTTCAGTAAGGGACTCCATGGATGCGAGAGGCAAACGATATTGCTTCACAAACACTGGAGTCATGCCAGGGTCCGTGGGGATTGTTGTTGTGTGGATGTCGGTGCGGCCACAGTCATATGAGTCTACCGCAAAGAGATCTTGGAAATCCAAGAAAACTTGTTTCAACTTTTGCTTTTGTTCCAGAGTCACACAGGCATCAGCTAGGTTGACTCTCTCTTCCACCATCTGCCTGAAGCCTGGAAAGACTTCTGGTTTGGCTATTTCAGCGGCCTCCTCCAGCTGGGTGGAGAAGTCCCTGGTCAGAGTGCTGATTTGGACTGGAGGCTTCAGGTGGGAAAGGCAGCCCTCATGGACTTGGAAAATCACCTCATCCCTCCTGAAGTCACAAGTCACATCTTCCTTACCATAAGGGCAAGAAGTGTACACCAGGAAGTTCCCCCCATGCCGGGTAAAAATCCTGTCTGGTGTTGTATTGTCCTCACTGTCACTGTCAAAACAGTCCTTGGGGATTGGTCCTAACAGTTCATTTACTAAGTCGATGGAAAAATGTCGGTCATCAACCGCCATTCCAATAATGGTGCCTGCGGCTAGAGTAATACTCTTCAAGTCGCTGTTATCCACCTCTATTGGAATGGTGTCATGTTCTATGTTGACTAATGGAGTTGGGTTTACCCCCAACCCTTGCTGTTGGAGAGAAGCGTTTAGATGTATATAAGCATCAGGGTTTTGCAAATATTGTCCTCTTTTAACTTTCACTTCCAGGGAGAATTGTCGGGTCCTTTCTGGGATGGTGACTTCCTCTTTGATCTGAATTTCAACTGCATAAGGTAGCAATTGAGCTGACCAAAATGCTTTTTCTGGATCATCAAAGCCCATGGGATTATCCGCTAATCAGGACCAAGCTTTGAAGTTTATTAGGTCCAAACTAATGGCAAAGCGATTGAGAATGTCACTGCCTAAGTAAAAGGCGGCAGTGACGTCTCGCACGACCCAACAATTATGGACTATGCTCTTGTTGCCAATGGAGATTTTCAGCATACACCTGCTTGGCAGGAGATGTTTGGAATTAGGTGCTTCCAGGTCCATTTCCCATTTGTCTATCAGTTTGAAGGTGGGAATGGCTGGATCTTTTGGGAGTTGGCGAAACATGGCTTCGCTGATGAAGCTCTTACCGTTGTTCACACACACTCGAGCGAGAACAAAGTCCTTCCCATCATTTAACTGAACAGGGATGAACAACTGCTCTCCAATTTGCTGAATATCAGCCAGGGTCTGAGCTGATTTCACATCTTTCTGGACTATTGGAGTGGGAGTTTCTGATTGTGGATTAGTATAGAATCTCAGAGTGTTTCCTTCCAGTGTGGAATACCACCTTAAACTGGAAGGAAGGTTGATTTTCAGAAATAGAGAGGACCCTCCATCACCAGTCTGTTGTCCTACTGCTATTACTGTCACGTCTGGAATTTGGCTATTCTGGAAGTGAAATTCTACTTGGTCAGATTTTTGTTCAACCATGTGGCAGGTGCCGTTTAAACTAACATGGTTGACACTCTGTTTTAATTTTATTGGTCGGCTAGTCTGGGTCCAGAGGACCTTGTTTACGCAATCTATTAGGGGTGACAACCTCCTCAGGAGGTCATTGCCCAGCAAACAAGGGGTGCCCTCTGGAGTCACAACTATGACCGGGTGTTTCAACTTGTGTCGCCCAATTTTAATGTCCAAGTCTGCAGTCCCCTCAACGGGAATTTCCTTCCCGTCAAAGTTCTGCAGTTGTCCAGGAAGAGGGGTGAGAGGAATTTGGTAATTCCCTCCCCTTCCTGCATTCAGTTCATCAAAGACCCTTCTGGACAGAAGGGTAGCTTGAGATCCCGTGTCCACCAGTGCCAAAATTGTACCCTGTCCCTGTACTTGTACCGGGGCATAATATCTTCCCTCCTTCTCCTCAAGGGGGCACAGATAATGCACATTTTTGGACAACTGGTGGGCTAACTTTCTGGTTTTGGACATCGCTAGCGAAGAGATTTGGGCAGAATTCTGTGGAGAGCCTTGGGAATCTGAAAGAAAAATTTGGCAACTGGAGATCAGAGCCATTGTGGGTTCCCCTGGCTCCGGTTCTGGGCCGCCCCCCCCTTTTTGGAGGCAGTCACCAGGATGGGTTTGAACCAGGGGATTTTCTTGCTGTTGGTTCTGGGATGAGATGGTGGGCGGCGGTAGCTCAGTCTCCACATCTTCCCAGTCTGGATTTGCATCCCTAGGGACCCATTTTTCTTTGGGAGGAGTTCCCCCCTCTCTGAAGGAGAAGATCCTTTTCCCAGGATCCTCTGAGGATCCCTCTCCCTCAAATTGGAATATCTGTACCTCCTCCTCAAACTGAGTCTGTTTGGGTCTTTTGTTTCTCCTACCCCCCCTCTGCTCCTTAGGAGGCTGACTTTCAGGGGCAAGAGATTTTGTTTCTGGTTCCTGGGTTTCCAGGGGCTGTTTACAAGTGAGGAAGGAAGCTTCCTCCAAGGCTTTACACCCCCCTTTTCCTTGTGCCTCCTCCCTGGGAACCGGTGTGTTATCGGGGTGCTGCCCCCGTCATTGTTCTGGAGCACCAGGTCCAGAGTTGGGTGCGTTCTGCGCCGGCACGCCCATCTGAGGGTTCTGCTGAGCCCTCAGTATGTGACCCAGATCCCGCGCCATGTTTTGAACCTGGCACTCTAACTGGGAAACCCGCTCAGGCTGATACGGGGCCCTGTTTTCTCTCCTGGGCTGATCCCGGGAAGGGTAGCTGTCCCTCCTCTGGTAATACCCCGGGTTGGGAAGATTTGGGTACCCCTCCACCCTTGGCCTCCCCTCTCCCGGATTAGGTTGTCTGGGCTCAGGGAATTGGGGAAAGAAGGGTGGAGGATTTTGGGGCTGGAAATTGGGTGGATACCTGGGGAAAAAGTTCTGCCCAGGATTCGGAGAATTTCTGCCCTCCGGTGGGAAGTTAGGAGGAAAGTTCCCTGGGTTAGGTTCTTGGCTGGATCTCCCCCCTTGGGCTGGAGGAGTCCACACATAACCCAGGATGGGTCTGTTTCCCTTGTAACGGGGGCTTACATAATCAGGAGAGCGAGGGACCCCATTTGTGGGGCTGCCTCCCTGGCTCCCTGTATGTGACTGGCCCGAGGACCTTCTGGGCCTAGCATTATTAGGTGCAGGTAGGTTTTTAGGCCCCCCCATCTCCAAATCCAAAATGGGGGTGACCTTTACCTCTGCCACCTTGGCAGCAGCAGGGGTGCTGTTGGCTTTGGGGTTTTTCTGGGCATTACTTTTGCTATCTACCGGTTTCTGCACCTCATAGATCCGGGTAGCCTGTTCAATGACCCAGTCTAAAGATCTTTTCTCGTGAAAATCCCTCACGAGCTGGGTCATTATGTATTTGGGCAAGGCATGGAAAAACGTATTAATAAATTCTCTGCTATCCGTGCGCACCCTTCTTGTGGTCTGTGCAAAAGCACGCTTCAGTTCTTGCACGAATTCTTGTGGGGCCTGATCCTCCCCACATTGCAAATTGTAGGCTGCCTTGCAAGCCTCTTGAGGATTGCTATGAATGAAAAAATGTTTTAAGATGGCCGCCTTATAGGTGGACCATCTTAAATGATTTTGGTCCTCCAGCCCCGCAAAGAAACTGGAGTATTCCGGGGAGAAGGTCCACTTTACATATTGAATACAGCTTTGGCTGTCCTTCAAATGGAAAGTCTCCATCATTTGCTCAAACAACTCTAAGTGCTCCCAAACAGAATACTTAGCGTTCTTATGGTAAGGCGTGATGACGCTCCTGATTGCCTTAATCTGCTTTAAGGGGTCCTTAAGCAAGGCCCTTTTTGCCTTATTGGCCTTTTTGGTTCGGGTAACCCTTGTCCATTCATCCTCTGACTCAGAGGCACTGCTCCCAGAGGTTCCTGTCTGCTCTTCCAGGTTTTCCCGGATTCTGCGAGCCTGGGAATGGCTGGCAGAATGTGGGGACCTGGTCTCCTGTGTCCTGCGCAGTTCAGAGGAGTCTTCAGATTCCTCCTTGCTGCCAGGATTTGATGGGTACCCCCTCCACTGACCTAACTGGGCAGAGGTTTTCAGGATGCCCTTAATGGGCCTACTCTCCTGGGGTTCCCCACTAAATTGCACTGCGCTTGGGTGCCCATACCCGGATGCCCGCCCCTCCATACCTGGGTGGTACTGGCCTATGAGCCCCATACTTTTGTCTGGATAGTAGTCTGCCATCCCGGTGGCCCGGTGCTCATGTGCGCCGGGGAACATGGGGGTGGCAGAGTCCAGGGACTGAGAGGTATGAGGGCCTCTGGTACTAGGGCTCCTGAGGTTATGCTCCGGAGTTTCCCTTTCCCAGCGAACCTCATCTATATCCGCCCCTGCTCCCTGTTGCAATGCAAGAGCCTGCATTTGTGCCTTCAGTTCCTCAGTTAAGGCCTTACTGGACTATCAGTCTCTCCTGCATCGCTACCTGTTGTTGGAGCCTATCATTGTGTTGACAGAGGGCCTCATTTTCCCTCTGTGCTTCCTGGTTGGTCCTGGAGAACTGGTCCTGGAGAACTGGGCCAGTCTTTGCTGCAGGAGGGTTACCTCCTGAGCTGTGTCCCTATTGGCCTGCTCCTTTCTTGCTAGAGCATCCTCCACCCTTCTGGTGTGCTCTACCAAGTTCTGGTTTTCTTTTTGGAGATCACCCAGCCCCTGGAGGGCCAGGTGATTTTCTTCAATTTCCTTTTTTAAGTGGCAGACTTCCTGGCCTAAAGTGTCTCTTTCCTGACTAAGAGCCTGCATCTGTGCCGCCAGGTCGTCCCTTTGCCTTTGGAAGGCACCGGCTTTCTGGCGCTCCTGATCAAACTCTGCCTGGGTATCCAGGTCTTTCAGGATCAGTTTATTGCTCTCCTCTTTCTCTCTGTCTAGTTGGATTTGCAGGGTGGCTACCTGCTCTGTGCATGCCCTGTTGAAATTGATCTGTTGCTCCAGCTTTTTCTGGCTCTGCAGTAGGGAGTCCAAACTGTCTTGGCGTTCCTGCTGCAAAGCCAGAATTCTGATATCCCGGTCTGTCTTTTCCTGTTGTAGGATGCACATATCCTCTTTTATTTTAATGATATATTGCCTACTATCATTTTCTGACTCCTGGCTCCTGAGCAGCCTCTGCTCAGAAGAGTCCAGCTCAGATTGGGCCTTCTGTAATGCCAGCAGTTGCCTACTTGCCAGATCTTGGCCTTCAGCACATTTGTCCTGCATGGCTCCCATATGTAAATATAAATATGCCGCTACCCTGGCAATCTTATTGTGTTCATCTTTGGCTTTAGGAGCCATATATAGTTCACTCAGGGCCACATGTAATGGACCCTGATCTCTCCATAGGTCTGACCCTGTTTCAGTGACCTGTCGCGTGATGGCCTGCAACCAGGCATCCTGGCCCTGTTCAGTCCATTCACCTCTCACAAATAGTTTATGTAAGAGGTGCTCTCTGGCTATTTTCATGTCTACTAAGGTCGTCATTCTAGAGATTGGTCTCTGTCCTGACTTACAGAAATTAGTATTTTATTTTTGCAAAACAGACCTTTTTCTTAGAGCGTTCCTATGAGGAGTGCTTTACAGCGTAACACAGCGTGGTGATCCGACCGGATATGTGTATCTGGTCAGCTGGCACGCTGTATTAATCTGCACAAATGGTAGATCTAACCCAAACGTCCGGCACGAGCCCCCAATTTGTAAGAGGATTCAATTCAACACTACAGCTAAGTCAACGCCTAGTCTATAATACTGAATGAAAACCCTTATTGATATATCTTTATGTCCAGTTCATGCGTTCTGGATGACTACCCCTATATAACACCCCTCTCTCAGAATCCCCCTGACCCCACTGAGCCAAGAAGTAGTTCTGTTTTGCAAGTTAAAAGGTTTATTTGAGAAGTAAAGCAATATATATATATATCAGACCTTATAATAAATTAATAATTGAATATCACACTTAATCTGAGATGATAAAGATTAACGACGGAGAATCTGGCACTAGCACACTTCTTGATAATCACTAAGGAGTTGACATGAAATGGATAAGATAGCAACAATACTTTTATGGTTTCAAATGGATGCAATGTGGAATGAAATGCAGTAAAGAAAATACTCAATATGATTTCAGCAAAGACAATGTAATCACTTTCTTGTACAATTCACCCCCCCCTTTTATGCAATGCAAGGAAATGGAAGGAAGGCACACAGTTCTCAGAAATGCAATTAAATGTGATTCAGTTCACCCCAGCAACTTAGACTACAGAAGTTGAAAACACAGGCCCAAATGCTTTTAAATGTGCTGGAAATGAAGTGAAAAATATGCTAAAATGCTTTTAATTCCCTCTAGAGGTTCAGGGTGAGTGGTATCTAGTTAATATTAGTCCAGGCTCACACTAGCAATGATTCAGGGATAATTGGCAGGTTGCAAACGAATTTTTAGCAAGGACAGCAAGAAAACTTCTGTTTTCACACGTGGAGAAATTTGCAAATCGCGGCAAAATTCGCGGGTGCGCCGGGCGCGATTACAGAGGAACTACAAGGACTATCACTATCGTTTTGGGGTCCTAGGAAAGCCTAGGATCTCAGCTTCCAGATGAAAGTTACTGCAAGTCTCTAGCACAAACGGTCACGGAGATATGAGCGATTAAATAAAGGTCGTTTTTCAGATTTGAAATTTTAAAGTTCAAAAAGACAAGTGCAGCTTGCAACTAGAAAATGACAAGTGACAGCTTTACAAATGACAGGTGACAGTTAGGAGACAGTTCTACTTAGATTAAAATAGATTGAATTATATTATTTTAACTAGGAGATTGGTTCTGCACAGTTCTGCTATGTACTCACAATATATTTAGAAATATGCCTTGCCACGGATCTGGTCAGGTTTTGGACTGCACTCCGGTTCAGCTCTCTCTGGTTTTGGATACTGCTCTGCTTTCTCTGGTTCTGCTAACATTGGCCTGGGTCAGCTCTGCTCTGCTGGTCTGGTCTGGGTCTCTAGTTCTGGATAGATTGAAGTCTCTAGTTTGGCTCTCTGGAGGTTTGATGGAGGCAAGGTATGGATTTTCCCGGCAGAGCTTCCAGCTGCAAATGGATTTGAAGGTCCCTATCTGTCCTGTCTGTCTGCTTTTATGTGTTTAGAATGTGGGTGTGTTCTAGCATCACTGACCCTACCTCTCTCTCAGCTTCTAATTGGTCAAACTTCCATTTCTCACTTGATTGGGGGAGCTAAGTTGTGTCAGATTGATGTCATTTTACAGCCTGCAGAAAGTCCACTCCTCCTGTCAACTTACACACAAATCTAGATTTGAACCAAATACATATTTGCAGAGGTACATGTTGTTTTAAAATCATATGCACCCATAATGCATTACAGGAGGTATACCCTGTTCAAACTCTGCTCTTCCTGGGAGCTTGCATTCAGAAATGGCAATATTTTGCACTTTTTAACTGGTTTGCAATTTCGGACATTAACCCAAATTTACACACATGTGCGCAAGGAGTATGGACATTAGTTGATGAAGTGTCAGATTTTTCACATGCACACATTTTGAGTAATATCCTCTTTTCCGCTAAAACCCCCCTGAACATACCACCGGTTCGAAAAACCTCTTAAAATGTGGGCAGAAAAATCACAAGAATTATGGTATCATTTAAATAATTTTCACAAGTCCGTACTATGAGTTATTCATCTTTTTCTAAAACCATATTCTGGCTATAGAGGTGTGTCTTTTCAGGTCACATGGTACAGAAACCAGTCTTTCCAGTTTCTGCCAAGCTCAGAGACCCTGCCACTCCCAGCTTCTGCCAAGAGGAAGCTGTTTTACGACATCTGCAATAAAACATTTGCCTGAGTCAGGACAGGGCTTTGTTCAGAGCTCCTGTATTCTGTGGGGGCTCCCCTTAATTCAATTATCAGAGAGATGGCATATCCTTAGTGTGGCCAGCAAAAGGCAGATACACCTGGGAACACAGCTGTGACTCAAGTTTCACTCCTGATGGGGGTAGTTGCCAGGCAGAATTCAGTTCCTTAAGCCAGGTTTCAGATAAAATGTCACTTTTTGTTCCCCAGTTTCTGCATTCAAATGACATTTAAACAATTGCAACCTATGTGACACTCAAAGTAGGTCACTCATTTCTTTTAAACATTTAGATTTGTAGTGTCTTTCAGTCCAAATTTACTTAAACTGCTGAAATCCACAGCTCAGCCAGTCTTGTTATAAACCTTCAAGTCACTTCAGAATATAACTTTACATTGGATCCACCTCTTAAAATGTCTTTCTTTGGCATGTTTTGGGTTCATTTATTCAGTTTTCTACAAAAAGGTAAAATCTGGTGGTTTTAAAACGCCGGCTTTTGGATAGTGGTGAGTACTGGTACTGCACCCCTTTTTGGGATTCAAGAAAATGAATTCCCAACAGTTATGGGTTTGCTTTTGGCAATCAGCATTGCCATTCCCAATGGTTTCAAACTACTGTGTGGGTAGTCCAATGGTGGTTTTAGGCAGTGTCCTTCTGTGCCCATAACATCGGCAAAAATGGGTGGCAGCCTATTCTTCATGCACTTCCCTGGGCATTTTCTGGGAAGCTCTGGCCATCATGATGTTTTCCATGTCAATACTGCACAGTTTTGAGGTAGGGCTCGGATGCATGGGTAAATACATCCCACAATACAGAACATTTGAGCCATCTCTTAAATAAGATAATCATTCTGGTTGCACTCCATGTGAAAGGACAATGCAGACATTGTTTACATCAAGGAAAGAACATATAATCCGGAACCTCAACAAAGACAGGACAGATGTCCTTGTCACCAGAAGACAGCAGGTTGGCACACAACATCCTTTTTCGCCTAGTTACTGACTTTCCAGAGCTAGTGGGAAGACCAATCGATGTTGATGTCCTCACTTTCATCAGAGATCCCACTAATGTTGCACAGATGGGAATGCTCCTGCATGGAATCATACTTCAAGTGGAACTTTGTAACCATCAGAGGAGCTATCTGAGGAGATTCTAAAGAGTTTTCGCCGAGGGACAGATCAAGAAAGCAGCAGCAAGAATTTCATTTGTATTGGATATTTTCTGTCCTTACTCTTCGTATCTGACCAGCATACACCATGAACTCAGGATTGAAGCAAATTCGGGGGGTGGATTGGGAACTCACCTATTTTGAACATGTACAGTAAAAGGACTTACTGAAGTGTTAGCTGATTTGTTTTTTTTCCCATAGTCTTAACAGAGGAACTGTATCCAGAAATAAGAGACAATACGTCACCCGCGAAAGGGGGGACACTTGTGGAACATCTAACACTCATGAACGCAGTGTTCTAAAGACAATATTGGTTAAGGAAATAATAACATTGATATTTTTGTCGAATGATCGAGATGGGGGCCCAGAACAGCAACCTGGCCCTCCCAAAAGAAGAGAGGCACCCCCGCTTCTATGGAGGAAAATGCTGCCGCCTGACTTACAGGGGCATAATGTATCTATGCATCATATTCATTATTATTTTATTGTCATTAACGATCAGAACTACTTTCTTTATTGGTGCACAAAGCGTTCCAAATTCAGCGCATCCACGTAATTATGCATGCATAAGACCCACAAAAACACCCAGACTTTATATAGTCATTCCAGTCCCTAGAAAATCTGATGGCAGAATGAATGAACTTGAAATGAATGTGATTAGCAGTGATACACACACACTCTTGCGGTAACAAATGGAAAGGAGAGCCGGAGACAGGGTTGGCAAGGGATGAATAAAGTAACATCACAGACAACTACTTGCACACAAACACTGAATGCACACGAAACAGGCCTAGTGTCAATGACTACAGAACCACAAACACAAATGGCAGAGAAGAAGAGACTGCCTGCCATAAGAAACTCCACAGCAGACATTGTGAGAAAACAAGAGTTAAGAGGAAAACCAACAGAAACCATCATAACAAAAACTCTTAAGAAAACAAGAGCCAACTCGGAGAAACTCTACATGGACACAACGGATAGTGGACTCATTGTTTCCACACATAGTGAAAGCAAGGAAGCTGCGAGAGGAAATTAAGAACAAAACCGCAGAAACTGTATTGCAAAACATATATGTCCCAACGAAAGGAACAAGCACCAGTTTCACAGTACAGCCATACACCAAACCAATGTCAGTATGGGTACAAATGTTCCCAGCCAGAGAAAAGGAACTATACAAAGAACAAGAGAAAGCAGCTAGAATTTGATCAACTGAAATGGCGCAGATGAGAAGGCCTGCACCATGGACCAGGATACCTGAGAATCCTCCAGCAAGAAAAAGCCATACAGATTCCTTCAGGGATGTAGTCATAGCCAACTACAGAAAAACACTAAGAATCAAGAGACGCATGCATGGCGATGACAATTAATTAAACGATTACCTGGACAGCACAGCACACCTGCGAAACAACATTTGGTACCAACACATGAAAGAAATTGGAAGACGAAGTTCAGAAGGGGAATGTTTTGTATGTGCACTCCTACCATACAGCATTGGGAAGTCCAGGATCTTTGTGGCTGTAGAAATTGATGTCCAGACAGCACACTGTATGTCACACATATCAATGTGCAAGACCAGAGGCCAGTTCATGGGTAGTGATGCATCTCTGAAATGGGCAACTGAAGCAACTGATCCAAATAAAGACAATTATGTCCAGGACATAAAGACAAGAAACAATGGAAAGACAAAATACATTGTGATAAGATATGAGAAGCCTGGAGTTAAAGGAGCAGAGTAGAAGAGAAGCAAATCAGAAGCTAAATGTCCAAGGAAAATCCCTGGAAGAAGCTTGGAGATGGAAGAATCGAGGCCAAATGCAAATTTGGGGAACAGTGCTTTCGCCAGATGGATGGGAGAAAGGAGTAGCGATATGCCGAGCACGGATGGTCTTCGGTCACTACGAGCCAACCATCAACATAGTGCGAAACGGATGCAAGCCATTATGGCCAAAACTTGCAAAACTACTCATATGGGTCGAAGACAGAGGAGAACCCTTGCAGATAGTGCCATTAGAAAGCCCAAAGTTCTGTTTCAGTAATAATGGCACAAGGAAGATGGGAGAGAATCAGAACTGTGGACGAGTTGTTGACGCTCCAGGAATGGAACTGCAGTGATTATGGACCATTATTGGGCTTGTGGATCCAAAGCATACATCAGACTGCCTAGAGACTTTGGAAATTAACAAGGGGGGTCCTGGGAGTCCCTCTGCCAGACATTAGTTCTGGTTGCGAGAGACTTACCTAGAGTCTTTAGCTCACTATCTTTCAAAGAAAAGAAATATCCTAAACATATCAGTCTTTTTCCTGCCCTGGGGCAGTCCAGCACCGAAATGCTAGGCAATTCTCCTCTGAACAAGAGTACCAACAGCATCCCCAGACACGTGTTTCGGTCTGGTTGGACCTCATCAGTAGGGAGGAGCTGTGCCTCTCTAAGAATAGTGAGCAAGGGGTGCACGTCTGGATTCCCCTAGTAACTTAGGGTGAGACCCAAAGTTACTTGCGTATGCAAATTAACAAGGGGGGTCCTGGGAGTCCCTCTGCCAGACATTAGTCCTGGTTGCGAGAGACTTACCCAGAGTTTGGGGATGTTTGGGAATGCTTGTGGTCTTGTGCAGAAGGGATGTGACATAGCAGTTCGGGCTGGACTGCCCCTTTTGGGCGGGGCCAAGCCTGATTTGCATATGGTCTTTCCTCCTCTGTAATGGCTTGGCAGGCGAAGAACGGTGGTCTGGAGGGTTGCCCAGAGCAATGCCAGTGGTTAAGATTCATTCTAAACCTTCCAGCCATCACCTCTTTGTTTTTGCAAGAGACTTTGGAGGCACATGCACGATAGTGAACGTCCAATTTCCAGCATTGGTGATCCCGAAAAGTGACCTGAATATTGACAGTTTCCCGAAAGCAGATGCTCACCTGAGGAAGAAGAGATCTGTGGAACTGACAACTCGAATGTAGAGAGAGAATTACTTCTCTGGCAAATCAGAAGAAGCATTTCATGCAATCCCATACGAACACAGGCTGTTTAGCCTCACCTCATCAGTGTTCACAATGATGTTCATGACAAGATTTCAGGTTGGAGCAAATACTAAATGGTTGCAGATAACCAGATGGCAGTTACTACAGACCATTAACACGACCATAAAGGGATTTAATGCGATCAAAGAAGAACTAAGAGCCATCCGACTGATGACTCTCCAGAACAGATATGTGCTTGACATGATCACAGCTATGGATGGAGGAGTTTGTGCAAAAATAGGAGAATCATGTTGCACATTTATACCCTCTCACGACGAGGAAAATGGAACCTTAACTGAAGCCATAGGTATGCTGACAAAATTACAGAACCAAATGATTGATGAAACTGATGAAGTTGATGATGACAGTTGGTTTGGATCACTGTTCTCATGGTTCCCACAATGGATGGCAGACATATTTAAGTTCCTGGGAGCCCTGCTAGTAATGATATTACTAGGATTTTGTGTTATTAAGATAATAATATCACAATGCCAGAAGACTGCAAAGAAAGCTATAGGGATGAAGAGCATGAATGATGTTGAGCCAGGATGGAAGCCCAAAGACCTGACTAATGAAGAAATAAGAGACTTTGTGAAGGCCAGCAGGCACGCGCCAGAAGGTACAACATTTTTCTATCTCAGAAGCACAAAAACTATGTGGGAAGATGGATTTACTGCAGCCCGAATGGACAATGTCAACTAATGAACTGGAACAAGGACGAACATGTAAGAAACGCAGGAAGCCTTAAGAGAGTTATAAAGATATGGGGCCTCATTCCGAGGTTGGCGGTAAGTATTGGTTTTTATCGGCATGGCGGAAAGAGGGAGTCCGATCTGGTACCACGCCGCTATTTACAGGCTATTCCGACCTCGCGGGCACGAGCTTTCTACCATGCCTGTAAGTCCCCTAGCGGCATACCGCTAAAGGGCCCGTTAAAACCCTTAGCGGCATGAAGCGAGACGTTCTTTACAACACCAATGACCGAAGCTTCGCCGTCTGTAATTAGCGGTGACCGTAATTTACGGATACCGTAAATTACGGTCACCGCTAATTAACGGATATGGAAATTACGTCATCGCACAGGAATGGGAAGGATCGCAGCGGCCATCTTTAAAAACACAATCCATTGCCATCCTCTTCATACAGGACCCGCAGGCATATTTGGATCGGAAAAAAAGCCATTAGAGACCAGCATCATGCCGAAAGCACTGAAAAAGGGTGCTGCCCGCATAAGGAAGGAGCGCTTTACACAGGACGAGCTCCAGGTACTGGTGGACACTCTGCACAAACATGCAGAGATAGTATTCAGCATTGACATGCGTAGGCCCACCGTCGTCAGGAAGGAGGAGATCTGGGACTTGGTTGCACAGAGGGTTAGCGCCGTAGGAAACACCCCCCGCACCACAAAGGACTGCAGGAAACGGTGGGATGACCTCCGTCTCAGGGTGCGGGCCATCCTATCGGCCAACCGAAGTCAGGCCCTGGAGACAGGAGGAGGCCCAGCTTCTCCCATCAAAATGATGCCCTGGGAGCAAACGTGTGCGGACATGATGGGCACAGAAGCCATAGAAGGGGTTGGCGAATGGAGTGCGGTGCTCCGTCATCCGCTGATGGAGGCGAGTGTCATCAGTCAAGACAGTAAATGCATTCCTAATGTAAGGCACCGCCAAGTGCTGGGCAAGCTGTCACATCATGTATGGGAAACAATCCCCCCCAATGAAATCATGCCGTAACAAGTGGGACCCAGGCTGATGTCAGGTGCTAGGCTGCAACCCATATTGGCCATACCACACAAAGAGGCTGTCAATGTGAGTCACCACAGTACTCCGCCAACATGAGTGACCCAGACATCTGCATGCATTTTCCATCCAAGCCCAGATCAATGTCCCACTCACCACCCAAATGTCAACAAAACGCTGCAATCCCATTGTGATACCATAGGCTTGAAGAAATGCTGACCCCCAAATCATTGCTCATGCCGTCTCTCTCTTCCCCCCCACAGGCAGCAGGCATGAAAGTGAGTACCAGGAAGCCACCCGGGCCAGTACCTCCAGGGGCAGAGCCAGGGGACACCGTATACCTGCAAGCAGGAAGAAAACACATGCAACACCACCTGCTCCAGCAACCCCCATGGAGGGTGCACAACCCACACCCGCACCCCTACCCATGCCTGCAGTGCCACCGGACACATGCCCCATGGTGCACTCTGAGGAGTCCAGTGTGGCAGCGGAGAATGCTACCATGTGCCTCCTCGATGTGCCAGACAGCCCCACATCAATTTCCGTGGCCAACGTGGAGGACCCCAATGACATTGGACATAGCCCAGACACTCCATCATACAGCCAGGTGGCACACAGTGACTCCGGGGAAAGTGACACCCCAGGGCTCACAGGCCAAGGAATACCACCTGCCTGTCCTGGATCCACTTCCCCTGCAGAAAGTCCCGAAAGGGCTGCAGGCTCAATACCAGGCCTGCCAAGCACATCGGCCACACCAGCCATGGATGCAGTGCGCTCCCAGCACCTCACGGGCCTGATTGAGGAGTTCATCCGGGACAACCGCGAATCAAGGTTGGAGTGGCACAATGACCTTCAGGCTCTGGGCGAGGTGATCACTGCGAGCACAAACCGGCTCTGTGAGGTGCTGGGCCAGATCGCAGATGCCCTGGAGGCAGCAGCCCCCAGACCACAGCCCCAGTGGGAGTACCCACCCTCCCAAAGCTCCTCCACGCAGACCAGCCCTGTCCGTCGGTCACTGCGTACATTGCGCCGCCACGACATGGATCCCCCTGGCTCCGGGCATGCACATTGACCATACTGCCACACACATATGGCCTATGTTACACTGATGGGACTATTGTGGGGGGAGGTGAAGGGGGGTGAGGGTGTGTGTGGGAGTTGGGGGGGAGAGGGAGGGGGGTGAGAGTGTGTGTGGGAGTTGGGGGGAGGGGGGTGAGAGTGTGTGTGGGAGTTGGGGTGAAGGGGAGGGGGGTGAGGGTGTGTGTGGGAGTTGGGGGGAGGGAGAGGGGGGTGAGGGTGGAGGTTTTGTTGTACACGTTTCTACATTATTATTCAATACACTGGTTGATCATCCCTAAAAACAGAGTGGACATTGATCATTGTGCATGTGTCTTTTAATGTCGCACAGTGCATGGTGTACATGTATCCCCACACCCAGTGCCCAATGTCCTGTCATCCTCACACCCTCAGCTGACTTGTGAGTCAGAAATATTGTCCGATCAATGATTGCCGCACGGAACGTCCCTCCTGTGCATCGGCACCGTGATGCTGTCCTGCCATTCCTTCCTCCTCCCCCTCATCATCATCTGGTGGTAGCAGTTCCACGTCAGGGGGCAGTGGCACGTTCCGACGGATGCACATGTTGTGCAGCATTACACATGCCATGGTGATCTTGGACACCTTCTCGTGGCTGTAGATGAGTGCCCCACCCGACTGGCTGAGGCAACGAAATCGTGCCTTCAACAGGCCGAAGGTCTGCTCTATCACCACCCGTGTATGGGTATGGGATCTATTGTAGTCCTCCTTGTGCCTGTTCTGTGGGTTGCGGACCGGGGTCATGAGCCACGGCTTCAAAGGGTAGCCAGCATCACCTGCATGAGAGTGGAATGAAGGTAAGTGTTTGTGCATTCATGGTGGAGAATTGTACTAGTTTTACATGGCCGCAGGTGATTACTGGCCATACACACATGTCCCAGGATACAGTCGCCCCATTACTGGCCCGGCTATGTGTCATGTGCAATGGAATGATGGAGGGGGTAGCTTCTCCCTGATGGGTCATGGTGTGCACTCACGTCTTGTTGCATGTGCATCGTATATGCATGCAGCAGTGTTGGACTGCATTCATTGATGTCTTGCGCGAGACTTGATGAAAGGGGGTGTTGGCTGTAGTTGGTAGCATACTCGTCATTCTGCACGGATCCCTACCATGGTGACTTGCAGCAATCCTATGGGGGTGCAGGACCAGTGACATGCTGTACGATCCCTGTTAGACTCACTTCTATGCACTCCCAGGGATGACTGTCCTGTGTGTTGAGATGCAGGAGTCAGCTACATGGTGCTATTGCACTGCATGGTGCAGGATGCCCCTACGGTGTGTAAGGGCCGCCGATGAGTGGTGCATGTGTTGTGGTATCTGGCCAGGTTTCCTGTTAGTCATGTAGTGTTAGGTGTCGGCTCGAATTCATCACTGTGTGGTTATGTGGTCATGTGCCGTGTCACTTGTCTTGGGGCACAGTGTGCTGTGAGGTGAACATCGTGCACTGGCGTGAACACTCCCACCCAGGTGGAGTATGCACCCTCCCTTTCCAACCCAGGTGGAGTATGCATCTCCCCCCCCTTTCCCACCCAGGTGTAGTATGCAGACAACCTACTCACAGCCCCAATGACTGCCATGGCCCATTCAGGTTACTCACCAAGCAGCCAGGCACGTCGTCCAGCATGTCGCTCCATGTAGCGTGGTAGTGTTGAGTTCCGCAGGACCAAGGAGTCATGAGTTGATCCGGGGTATCCGGCATTGCAATGTGTGATGGCTTTACTGGCATTACACACCATCTGGACGTTGATGGAGTGGTATTGCTTGCGGTTGCGATATGGCACCTCCATGGCATGCGGGACCACCAATTCAACGTGGGTGCAGTCGAGGGGACCTATGCAATTTACCATGCCTGCCAGTGCATGGAAGGCAACTTTGGTGTTATATATCTCCTGGGGAGTCCGGGGTAGGGATATGTAGTCCCTTGTGTGGTTGAGGAGGGCATCCAGCACTTGGTTGAGTATCCGGGAAAATATGGGCTGTGAAATGCCATGCATGTGCCCCACTGTATGCTGGTAGGTGCCTGTGGCAAGGAAGTGGAGCACAGACACTACCTTCAGTAGAGGGGGGATGGCAGTGCTGATTTCTATGCGGCTCACTATATCGTCATGTATCAGGTCCACTATGGTGGTAATGGTGTCCCGGTCAAGCCGGTACACGGTGTGGATCTGCTCTGGTGTGAGGTTGAAGGGGGTGGCTCTGACGCGGGGGATTGGGGGCTGCCGGTGTGGTAATGGTGGCTGCACCGGTAGGGCATGCTGGGCCTGTCTCACCCTCCTCCTCCTCCTGTGTATCCTCTGTGGTGCGGGCTGTGTTTGTTGTTGCTGTTGTTGTAGTTGCTGCCTTGCAAGCAGGGCCTCCAGCTCTAGGAATGCTGCTAGAATTGGTATCATCTTGGTGTGGGAGCGGGTGTGGTGTGTGGGTGTGCTCCTTTTGTGCTGTGCCAGACTCCATTGCCTCCACCTGTGCTGATTGAGTGCACCTGTTCCTCTTGGAAACACTGCTCAGGGTTCTTTACACCTTCTCGGCGATGCCGGTATTTACTCCATGGCGGTAAGGTACTTTGCGGTCTTGTGGAGGCCGTTTTTTCCATGTCCGCTTTACTTGGGATCAGCTCCGGTTTACGCCATGCCGCTAATTTCGGCATGGCGTGTCGGGCTTGCGCCACTAAACCGCTATTTACAGCCTCGTACTTTACGGCACCGTGAATAACAGTCTGGTGGGTCAGAATGGGCCGTAACGGGAAACGATGCCGGTAGTCCTTTACCGGCATCGTTTTTCCCTTACCACCCAACTGGGAATGACCCCCATGGACTCCAAAGAGACACTTCTTCGGGCCATCATGTGTGAAGAAAGAATGAACCCAAGAGAAGAAGTGAAAGAGAATACAGATGAAAATGGATCTAGAGAAGGAAGTGAAAGTGGTCGATAGATCGCCCAGAAGGGGGAGTGTAGAGGAGGTCCCAAATAAAGCCTGCACTCCAATCGTCCATTTTGAAGTACCAGGAACTTTCAAACCGAGATATGTGACGTATGATGAGCAAATAAACCAGCAGAGAGCCGCAGTAGGGCTCTGCCCAGTACCCATTAGTAGAAAAGCACCTATTGACGTACCTATACCAAGAACACCATGGACAGTAAGGTATCCATTAAGAAAACCCTACCAGCAAATGAGACGAAGTGAAGATTGATTAAGTACAGTCCCGGAAGAAACCAAAAGGGCCTTAATGGAAGACGAATGGTGACATCACGAGGGCCCGGACTGACGTGCAGATAGAAGAAATGACAACCATAGAATGATGCAGAGAGACGAAATGTTATGAATAAAGTTATTGTGAATATAGAATGAAGGGACGATGTCAAAATGAAATAAGCTTAGGCTGTAAGCAGGATTAAGATATCCAACCCGCTAACGCCTGTACATATGCTTGAAACGCAAGAAGCCAAGTAACCAGTGCAGCTTGCTATGCTTAGTAGAAGAATAGAGTGGCAAGCGCCATGTTTACATAATATATCTCAAAACAAGGCACAGTATTATAATTACAAGTCCACTTTGCATTAAATGCAGAATCAACTTAGGTTACTAGAGGCCAAGAACGACAAGCATCACATTCTAGCAAAATGAGGATAAACGGCTGAATCGAAACTCAGCAGATGCAACTCATGCCAAAGGAGCCAAGATCATACCAATAGAAGAAACGAACAGTAGCTACATCTAATTAAAATTTAAGAACAGAATATCCTGCCTCTGAAAGGTCAAGACAAGGAAGCGTAGGCAGGTGAATAAGAATTAAATGCACAAATCGAGAGAAACTAGGCAAATTCACGGTGTCTGCATCACGTGACCATCCGAGCGAGGAGAAGCACGAATACACACCTATGGGTGGCATCCGCCCAGGAGAAGATAGCGGAACTTTCTCAGTCAGAAGATGCAGTTTTGAGGCCAACCACAGTAACATAACTGACACATTGCTGTTGAAGTGATGATTGATTGTAACCTTAATTGGAGGAAGGCCGGGTAGCTGAGGGGGCACCCTGCACCGGGCCGTCCATTCTGCGTGCTGCTATCGAAGTGCAAATTTATGCATGGTGTTGGTGCCAACCAAATCTTAATGGACCAAAGAATCTAGGGTCCAATAGTTAGTAGAATCAATGGGACGTCGTACTTTTAGTGATGCCTACAGTAGTCATTTTTGAAGGAAGGGTTTAGAGGCCCACCTGACAGTGTTTACCCAATCCCCTCACTCCGTTACCATATACAGATATAGCACCTATATTAAAGTTACCTTTTCTGAACCAATAGAAATGCTTATTAACTTTGGAGTGTTACACGTCAGCTATGATGAGTTTTTAGTATAAATGATGTTGTTTTTATGAAGTTCGTTGGAGTTGAAGCGAGACGGACGATCACACCACTGCTGATTTCAATGACTCTGCGTTTTTTGTACTTGTCATTAAACGGACTCCCTTTGCCAAACCATTGAGTTGTCCTTATTGAGTGGAGTTGGAGTAATAAATCTGCTCCCCCATCCATCTCAAAGGTGCAGCTATTTCGTCTTAAAGTACTTCGGAGCAAACCCTGACTCTATGGGCCCAGCCGGGAGACTCCCCCGTACACAGGCATGTCAATGCAGGACCCGAGGGCTTAGTGTGGGGTGTTGCGGCTATGGCGAACGCATGGCACGTGCCTTGATGTGAAGGGCACTGCTGTGGCGTCCGTTAGATTGTTAGTTCGCCAAGGGCGTTCTTTTATGATACCGTCTTTCTCTCTTTATATTCTGTGGCAAAGACTCTCTCCTGCCATGTGCTACTGCCCATAGTTCCTAGCATATATGTGGTGCCAATAATTGAGAGTATGTTTGTTCCGTGATGCACTGAAGTGGAAATTCTCATTTGACATCGTAATTTTGGGGCATTTGGTGTACTATTCATAAGGAGCCTTAACCCATTTATTCCTCTTGCAGATTTTGCTTGGGCACTGTATACCATGCAGTTAGAGAATCACACTTGTCATTCATTTTCTCTGTTCGCACCATACCCCTAAGCGGCAATATTTCTATTAAATCCGTATTCGGGATTGTCAGAATGACCATTACTTCTCTTAAATACAGGTTTTTATTACGAAGGATTTTGAATAAGCATAGTTGTCTAGTTGCAGTGAGTTCTGGTGAGACGTAAATCGCCTGTACAGTATTTATGATGGCTGGCATTTCTCCGGGCAGAATAACAACTGGTGCCCTCGTTGTTCCACCGCTCAGACATGCTCTGGCTTCGCGCCCTGTGTTTTTACTTTGTGCAGGCTGTTTGTTTTTGAGGAGTAGGTGAACGGGTGCAGTGACGCAGAGAAGAAAGGCTTCTGGGCTACAATGAGAACACGGAGTGCATGCGCGTGTTAGCTCCTTTAAAGAAATGTTTCAGAAACTCATTATCTCCAAGCCAACATGCTTTGAAAAGCGTGCTTGTAAATAGAGCCTTTGGCTCCGTTGGTCAAAGTAACCTTTAATGGCGGAGTCACTGCTCAGTGACCGAGGCCCTGCTCGCAGCCCTGGAGATGGTCGCTGACATTTCCTTGAGCAGAAAACGTGTAGCAACACTTTCCGTGAACTTCTGGTAAGTGTCAGTACACTCTAAAACGACTGCAACGAGTTCAAAGTTCAAACGTATACCGAAGGCGCTTGTGACTCGTGAGCAACTGTCTAACATCAAAGAAACATGCGCAGTTATTTAAGGTGCGTGCATTTGGAATATCGCAAACGATGGCTTGCTTCTAGCATTACCTTCCATCCTCCTCCTTCGTCACAGTCTTTACTAAACAAAGACTCCCCCTCTGTCCGCGACCCCTTTCCAGACTGAAACATCACTGGAAGCAAACGTCCCAAACGTACCGCAACAACCCTGCCCCCAGGGTTTTATAGCCCCACCCATCACCAACCTAATCCTGCGTTGTTCTATCTCCAAAAAGAGACAAACCAGGGAGGGCTTAGGTCGTGCTTTTGCCAGTTCCAGGTGGAATAAATTACATAATTTAAATGGGGACTCCATGGAGATTGCGCTATTGCACTCCACCGCAGAAGAATAAGCAAGGCAGGTTGCACTTCTGCTGTGCAGGCATCAAATAAGTGAATAGCCCTATGAAGGTGGCACTGTTGCAGGCTTCCAGGCCACTGCCAACTGAATATGCAGGTAAGGTTGGGCTGCTACAGTCCCGATTCCTTACAAAACATTCTTCAATTGCCTCCTTTCTTATTCTGGCTTAATAGGGGGCATCTAGTGGTCCCACTGTTGCAGACCTGGCCTCTGTGAAAGCATTACAAAATATATCTTATCGGTCGGTCTCAAATGGGGCTGTGCAGATGTTCGCAGTGTTGTGATCCACGATCATATTATTGGACCCATTTCTAAATGTGCTCTAACATAGGTACACCACGGGGAGGTCACATGAATGCAGACCGTGATGTTTTCTTACGATAAATGCCTATTTCTTCTGTCGTTGTGTGGGGGCATCTCCAAGGTCATGCAGTTAGGGACTGCTCTTTTAGGTTCTTCCTTGTGGAGTGGGGAGTGGCATGCTTGGTTGTGCTGTTGGGGTATTCCCCATTCGATTTTCCAATGTTGCATCGAAAAGGGGTCGCCAGAATTGGTTGAACTATTGCAGACCACTTGCTCTGTTGCCCCTTTATGGAAGAAAGGGTGGCACATGAGTGCCATACTATGTCAAGTTACATTTTGAATGCTGGTTTCCTTAGGGTCACACTGTTGCAGACCTCTCACTACTTCCTGCAACCCTCACTCACACACAATTAGTTGCATAATCAGACTGTGGTACGTATCGGACTGTTGAAGATCTTTCAGTAGATGAGTTGTAGGTCACAATACCACCCTAGGGACGTAGAGGTGATCACAAAGCGCGACGAACACAAGGAACTAGCTCTCTCTTATGAAAGTGTTGTGGATTTGGGGCACATTACTGTTTACTATAATAACCTATTGAAGAGTTAATAATGTGTCAGCTTTGACTGGTCTCCCAAAGTTATGAGAGAGATAGAGCCTCATTCCGAGTATGGCGGTAAGGGATACCGGTCACCGTTAACGAGACCGGTGCCGGTAATCCCTTACCGCCACATTCCGAGTTCCCTTTGCGCCCTCGTCCTTAACGCCTGCTTTTAGACCGTAAAGTACTGTCACCGTTATTTGCAATTTCCCCATTCCCATTGCGTCCTATGGGGGCTCATTTGGGAATGGGGAAGAGCCCTGGGGAATGGGAAATTACCGCCCTGCTCAACTCGGAATAGGGCGGTAATTTCCCATTCCACCAGGGCGGTGCCGGTACGGGTCCGGTGCTGACCAAGGCACTACTACCACCATTGGTTAGCGCCGGACTCAGAATGAGGCCCATAGACTTAGAAGTTGAGGTCCACCTAACCCGGTTTTACCAGCACTCTGAAAAATGCTCCTCAATTGGGGGGTACCTTTCTAAAATGTCATTTTGGAGCCAAAGGAGCAGACAAACAGGGTCCAACGTCATTCATAAGAAGGGTCTACTACACTGGTCAGAGAACAATGTCAAGGTACATGGGAAATCCAGGTTCCAATTATGTATTGTAATCTCTTTCCAGAAAGGGGTCATGGAGTTTCTATTTCCAGACTATATAAATGTATAAATAATTTTATGTATTCCTTGTCTTGTGTTATCTAGAATTCAGGATACAAACCTCTAATGAGCCTTGGGATGATTTATTGCAATTCGGCCTATTGCTGGTTGGCAACGCTTTCTTTTTTTGTTATTTTAATAAATGTATTTATTGAAATTTTCAAGTTAATACAATTATGAACAATGTAAGAACAGACAAGTAAACTAAGGTATATCAATATCAAAACATAGTAACAGTGAACCATCATCCATATGCAAAGATGGGAAGGGGGAGAGGAGAAGAAAAGAGGAGGGAATAAAAGAGAGGAAGACGAGGAAAAGAAGTAAGGACTGTGACAAGGAAGGGGGATGTAAGGCAATGCCAGATTATGCATGGTAATCCTCATTAATACTAGTCCTCGTGACTTGTCACAGTCCGTATACTCCCACCTTTCCCTTCCAGAAGGCATCAGTGGTTCTGTTATTAGAAGGAATAGGTGTTTTCCAAGGATGTATACTCTACATAAGTTCTTAGGGTAAAAGCCAGAATTCTTGGAATCGTTTTTCCAGCATTGATTTTGTCTGGAAGGTGGGATGCCTCAATTCAGTGATGTATTACAGAGCCCACCAGAATAGCTACGTCACTACCCAAAGAGGTCAGCCTCTGTTTCTGACATTGTTTAGTATCAGAACCCTCACGTGTTGGGCATCCTTTAAAGAAATTCATACTACTGCACTTGCTGAAACATCACTTGGGGGTTGCAAACTATAACAATCACTATCCCAATGTTGCTGCTTTCCAATCCCAATGGACTGCCTGCCAAAACGTGTGATTCAACTGTATAGACTGATGATCCTTTGACAGCAAGTAGCAATGTTACTTCTAGTACCTGGGTACTAGTGCTAGACATCAACCAATCAATAATAACTTGTGCCGGCTCGAGTTTTAATGACGATGGTTTAAGGAAAAGCAAACATGGACTTGCGACTGGGATTAAAGATGTGACATCAATGACTGAATTAACATGAAACGGATGAAAAGAAAATAGCTTGGAAGGATTCTGACAAAACCTACAAAAATAAAATGATCAAAACTAAAAAGGAATACTACAACATTGAGATAAGTCAGGCCTACAACCCAACCGCCCCAAAAATTTGTTAAAAAGTCTAAGAATCCTGCAGAAGCTGAAGGCCCTCCTTATGCCATGCATTCCTACCTCACTGGACATAATAACAGTACAAACAGCCTTCAAGGCTAAAATATCAAAGGCTAATAAGAAAATCAACGAGGCTCTGCCCAATGCTTCGACCCCTATCGAGAAACAGTGCTCAGAAGATGGAGGAGACGGTATTGAACCTTTTGCCTGCCCCGCTATAGCTGGCCCTGATATGCAGAAGCTTCTCTCTTGCGTGCACCCCAAGTCATGCTCAGAAAACATCCTCCCTCTGAAGCTAATCCAAGAACACAGAGACCTGTTCGCCCCTTTTTGACTAGATTCACCAATGCGTCGTTTAGAGATGGCAGGATCCACAAATCAATCAAAACTGCTGTGGCCACACTGCTATTAAAAAAATAAAAATACACCAAAAGGACCCGGGTAATCTCATACCCATAACAAATTGCCAGTTTCTACTTAAGATCTTAAATACACTTTCCTGTGTGCAATTCCAAGCTTTCGTGGAGAATAGCAACATTCTGCATGATAATAAATCCGGCTTTCGAACTCGGTATAGTACGAGACAGCCCTACTAGAACTGCTATCGCACATGCTAGGAATAACCGATAAGGGCAAATCACGTCTGCTGGTCCTTTTGGATCTTTCTGCTGCATTCCATCTGGTGGACCACCAACGCCTCTTACACTACTTAAGTCATCTGGGATTATATTCCGAGGGGGCGGTTCACTGGTTCCACTCTTTTTTTATCTGGACGCAAATTCAAAATCCAGTGGGGTCCAGCAGTTTCACCATCGGCCCCTATCTGTTGCAGAGTCCCTCAAGGGGCTAGTCTACCCCCATCCTGTTTAACCTTTACACAAGGTCACTTTGTTCTCTTCTGGACAATTTGGGTGTATTTTTCACCAATTATGCTGATGACACCCAGCTGGTTTTAGAGTCTACCGGGCATCATTTGATTGACAACACAGCTCTCATTAACATCTACCATCAGATAGAACTTTGGATGTCGTCCAATTGGCTTTGTCTAAATGGCAATAAAACAGAGATTCTCACAGACAGGTTTGGGCAAAACAGAGCCCGTCCTTTCGGAGTTTTAGAATTTGTGATAACATCATATCGGGTCAAACCCAGGTAAAAACTCTGGGGGTCCAGGTGGAGGCCAGCCTGAACGACGAGGCACATGTTAAACTGCTGAGTCAAAACTGTAATTACACTCTCCATCTCCTGAGATATATTCACCACTACATCTCTGAAGGGAACAGTGCTATGATAGCTCGAGCTACTTTTATCTCCAGGCTAGAATATTGTAATGCCCTGTTGATTGGAGCTTCAAGTTCTAGCATTGACAAATGTATGTTCTAGAAAATGATGAGGTACGCATCATTGAAAAAGTCGCTAAGCGTGCACACATCTCAGAGCATCGACAAAGTCTTCATCGGTTCCCTATCACGAAAATGTTCTTGTTCAAGACAGGAACCTTGGTGCACAAGGGTATTATTGGACAAGCACCTACCTGCTTAAAAACATCTATTACACAGTACTGCCTGACCAGAAGCCCTCGTTCTTCTAATAAAAGGCAGATTATATGCGTAAGCGCACCAATGGATGGGGAAGATCCTTCCCAGTCAGAGCACCAATCTTCTGGAACCCCCTTGCCTCTGCACTGAGATCTGAGGCAGCCGTGACAGTTTCAGAAAAACCCTGAAAACAAACCTCTTCATGTGACTTCCCCCTCTTTTCCTGCCATCCCATTGTCTTGTATTTGATGGTTGTTCTTTTGTGTGAATGTCATGGCGCCCCGATGCCTGTGGGCTTTCGGCGTCTAACAAACAAACAAATAAATAAATAATAAATGAAGGACTCGATTTGTACAACACTGGATTGGAACCTTAATCAGATTTTGGACTTTTCAGGAAAAGAAAGATGTTCCAGATATTCATTTGTTTTTAATGGGTTTAATTGTGCTAATCATCATGTTGTTTAAAGCTCCCAAGTCTTTAGTCCAGAATCGCACCACCTGGTCCACATTGGACGATGGGATAAGAACCCTAGTCCCTAGGTTCTGTGATTTAAGCACTATGCCCCATCTCTCCACCCATTCCAGTGATGCTCTTTATGTTGTCAATAGCCATTCAAGGTCACTTCTACTGCTACAGTGAAATTACATCACTAGCTGGGAATTATGCTTTACCCCACATTCTACATCAAGTTATATTTAATCCATGGACGATGTAATCATTCTGGTGCTTCTGTGTAACGTTTCCTGCCTTGTTCAGTTGGGCTACGTTAAGTTAACCACTGGGTTTTTTGTATTCGGTCTGCCCCTTTAGGCCACCTGAAACATCATGTCCTCACGTAGTAGTACGTTATTATCTGTTCTCTCCTGACACACCACTTTATTAATTATTCTCCCACTTGGATGTTTAATTCCAAGGAAATCAATCACTCATTTTCTGTAATCAAACTCCTGAGCCCCAAGCGTTTCAGCTTCACCATGAGTAATTATCAGCATACCATAGTATGCGTCCTGTAATGCTCAAAAAGTAATCCATCCCAAAATCAGTTTAGGAAAGGTCTAAAATGTGTCAGCTGCCAGGCACTAATTAAATGGCTACTGTGCAGAGTGTACATGTTGTAGGAGTGTTTATCATATTCTCATCCATTGATCTGCTACACATTAATAAGATATCAATTATGAATGAGACTTTCAAATGATATACGTAAGTAAAACTCTTGAAGAGTGACTGTTGTTCTAATGTACCAAGGGGTTTATTATTAACAATTAGTATGCCTGTTCCAGTGCAAGGCTTTGGACTTTATTCTCTGTCAACTATCCAAGTCTAGATGTCTCAATGAATGAATGCGGTTTGGTCAATTTAACTAAACAAGTGAAACTCTAGTAATTCAAATCAACATGCATACAGAGAAACTCTAGCAAGGAGGAAAACAATCCTATGACCAGAAAATGGCACTACGAGTAGAGTTTATCATCATATAAAAAATGTATCAGTCAGGGTCCTGCTTATTGTTGCATGTATGTGCACCATGAGTTCAGGACAAACCCAAAGGAAAATACCTTAACAACATAGCACAAGGTTAAGGTCTACATATACATTTAGAGTATGTGTATCATATTCTCAATGCATTGTGACCAGATCAAGTCCTCTGCTTAAAATTCTCAATGTAGCTGAACAAAAACCACCACCCCTGATATGTGATGTTATCAGTGATGTTATCAAGGATGCCATCATTGATGTCCTGGGTGTTAGTCTTAGCCATGCATGGCAGTGATGCGTGTTATGGTTGTATAGCTTACAAGGCATAAAATTAAGCAGTGTCGCAAATTGATAATTGTGTAGCAGAGCTAGTTATTTAAGATACCCTGTTCAATGAAAGCACAGCTCGCCCTGCAATCGTCTCTTGCCCCCGAGGCTCTCTTCACCCTTTTTTTCTCTATTCACTGCAAGCGTGAAGGGGTTAATGGAGAGAGAGGGCAGCAGTAATCATCTCATCCACTCCTAAGTATTAAAGGCCTGTGTGATAGTGCTAGGCAAGAATTTCTTTTTAAAATAATTGCAAACGAGTAGTAACTTAGATGATACTTTTATTAATGTTAAAGGATATTTGTAGCGCACACTATCACCACCGTAGTGGTCCCCTGGGGCTCTGGCGGCTCTTTAAAAGGGAGGGGGGGGTGAGTTAGTGGGAATAAGCTGGAAAGGAACAGTGATGTGCTGTTGGCGGCCCTAGCCCGGTAGGTCCGTTGGCTGGGCTTGTTTTTTTTTTAATGGTTGGTAGTCGTCGAGTGCTGTTGTGCGAGTCTATGTGTGGTTTGTTTCGTTGTTGCAGTGTAGTGAAGTTTGTGCGGATTGTTGTGTTGTAGGCGTGTGGTTGTGTTTGGTTAGAGTTTGAGAGGTGCATGCAGAGGAATTAAATTGTTAGTGGTTTGGTTAATTGGCATTGCTGTCCGGAAGTGAGGTGCTGAATTTCCATATTCTCTCCAGGTGGGGTGCGTGAGCCTCTCTGCATCTCTGTCCTGATCTGGCCGTCTGATACTCACAGTCCCTTTCACACATGGCATCCACTCACATTCATAACCTTACCCAAGTTCGGCCTCGGCCACCTACATGACACTGGTCTGTATGCGGGGCAGGCAGGCGTTTATGCGTCCCTTCAAATCTGGCCCAGAGAACATTCCAAATCCAGTCGATGCGCGGCATTGACTAGCCAATGCTACTCCATCCATATGTGGCGGGTGGTTGGCATTCATCACCTTATTCAGTTGTTTATGCAGGCTATCGCTCCCAGCCCTTTCTAAACGTGGCACATGCCAATGCTTGTAATTATGTCCAGGGGCGGCACATGCCTTCATTCACTACTCCATACGGTCAATGCCCATGCCAATGTCCACAACTTAGTTTAAGTGTGGCAAGTGCTAACATTGATACAACTCTAAACAAGTATGACACCTGGTAGCAATTATGGGGTGGGTGAGGTTGTTGGCTGGAGTTGGCTAGGGATGCTGATTTCTGTCCTCATGGGTGTCGGTTGGGTCCTATTCGACTTAGCATCGTCTCTCTTGTTGTAGTAAGAGTTTCTCTGATCGGTTCTGGGTGTTGTCAGTGTCATCCTAAATGTAGTCATCCTTTTCTTTGTGTTTCCCGTTCGGTTGTTTCGGTTTTTCAGTTTGAATCTGTGGTGTTGAAGAGCCAGGTTTTTAGTAATTTTCTGAATTGTAGGTGGTCTTTTGAGTTTCTTATTTCTTTCGTGATGTTGTTCCAGGTTTTTTTGGCTAAGTGGGAGTAGGAGGAACCCTCACGTTTTTTCTTAAGGTATGGTTTTTGTTCCAGGTGGATTTCATTGCTTGATCTGAGGAGTCTCGTTGGCTTGTAGATTGTTATTTTCTTTTGTAGGAATTCTGCTCCTTGTCCGCTGATTGCCCTGTGTGTTATGCACATTGTTTTGAAAGTGAGGCAATGTTTGACTGGGAGCCAGTGCAGTGTTTTTAGGGCTGTAGTGATGTGGTCTCTTCTAGATAGTTGAAGAGCAGTCTGGCTGCTGTATTTTGGATCCGTTGCAGTTTCTTCAGGAGGTATTCAGGTATCCCGAGATAGAGGCTGTTTGCATAGTCGATTCTTGACATGATTAGGGTGACTATTGTGAGTGTTTTGTGGGTGAAAGAGAGGAAAGGTGGGATTTTTCTTGCGGTGTAGAGGAGGAAGAACATTTTCTTGATGATTGCATTTATTTGTGATTCTTAGGTTAGGGTGTTGTCCATCAGGACGCCCAGATTTTTTACTACCTTAGATGATGTTGGTGCGGTTCCCATTTCCGTTGGCCATAGAATGTAGGTGTCGTTATCTTGGTTTTTTGATATAATCATGATTTCTGTCTTTCCTGGGTTGATTTTCAAGTTGTTAGCATTCATCCAGTTAAAGACTTCTTTTAGACACTCGATTAGGGTTCAGTGATCGGCTTGAGTGTCTTTGATTTTTGCATGATTTGAGTGTCATCTGCGTAGTTGTAGCATGAAATGTATTTTTTGAAGATTCTGATTACTGGAGTCTGGTAGATGTTGAAGTACAGTGGTGATAGTGATGACCCTTGTGGTACTCCACAGTCGTTAACTCGTGGGGTGGATTTGAAGAGTTTTATCCATATGGTTTCTCTTCTGTCTGCTAGGAATGATTTGAGTAGTGCCATTTCTGTTATGCCTATGTCTTCTAGTCTGTTGGTTAGGGTGTCATGGCTAACTGTGTCGAAGGTTGCAGAGAGGTCGAGCAGAATCAGGGCTGAGGTTGTGTTGGAGTCTGCGTTCATTTTTAGGTCATCCCGGATGGATAGTAGTGCTGTTTCTGTTCCTCTTGCGTGTCTGAAACCGACTTGTGCTTGGTCTAGCAGGTGGTGTTTTTCTACGTGTTCTTGGGTTAATTATTAAACGTAGGTCTCAAGGAGTTTTGCTGGGTAGCAAGTGTTTGAAATCGGCCTGTATTTGGAGAGGTCTTCTACGTCGCCACTTGTGTTTTTTAAAAGCGGTTTAATGTATGCTGATTTGAAGGCTCTTGGTACAGTTCTTGTTGCTAGTGAGAGATTTAGGAGGTTTCTGTAATATTCTGATGCCGTTCCTTGTGCGAGGATTGATTTGTAGATGTCAGGGGGACAGGGATCCATGGGTGATCCTGCTTTCTTGCTGTGTTTTACAAGCAAGACGAATGCCTCTGCTGATATTTCAGGAAAGTTTTGGAGTTTGTGCTGTGGCTCTGTGTTAGGTATGGTTGGCTGAATGTTGTGGTTGTTGGTCTGTTTTGTATGATTTGTCGGATGTCATTGATTTTGTTCTTGAAGTAGTCTGCCAGGTCATTGCAAAGTTTCTCTGAGGGGGTTGTGGTGTTGTCGCAGCCTGGTGGGTTTCTCATTTCTTTAATGATGTTGAACATTGTGTGTTGGTGGCATTGGTGAGTCTGTCCTCATAATGCCTTCTCTTCGCCTTTTGTATTTCCTTCTTGTATGCACAGATTTGTTTCTGGAACAGTATTCTTTTGTCTGGGTTGTATTCTTTCCTCCATTCCAGTTCCATCTTCTTGTTGTCATGGTGTTTAGTAGTGGGGTGAACCATTTTGCTATTGCTCTTTTTTTTTTAATGGGGTGAATGGTTTTGCCGGAGTGATCTTATCAATTGTATCAGAAATCCATTTGTGTAGTAGCTCCGCTTTCCCGTCTACGTAAGCCAGCTCTAGTTTTATAGTTGAGGGTTTGGTCATCTCCAGTTGTTCGAATAGGTTGCTTGCTTTGATGCTTTTCCAGTTTCTTTTTGTGGTGGTTGTGAGTTTGGGGGGGTTGGACATAGACTTGAATTGGTAGTCTGATCATGAATGGGATGATGAGATGGTCGCTCCACAGTATTTGTATTGGTGGTGACGTGGTGATTAGTTTTTCCTTGGCAAAGATTGCGTCGAGGGTGTGTCCTGCCTAGTGAGTTGCCCCTTTGACCAGCTGTCATAGTTTCATGGTTGTAAGTTGTCCAATCAGTGAGTTTTGGGAGTTGGCGTGACTTTCTTCAAACCAGATGTTGAAGTCCCTCAGGATGATTAGATGTTCGTGCTTGATGGCTATGTTGGTGATGGCTTCTATGAAGTTATCTATGAAGGTTGCATCGTATGTCGGTGGTCTGTACACCAGGACGAATGTGATGTTGGTTTTTGGGTTTGTTGATAGGTGTATGACCATGGATTCCCAGTTGATGATGTTGAGAGGTTTGTTTGTTTTTATTTTCAGGTGTCCTTTGAATGCTACTGCGATGCCTCCTCCTCTTTTTTTTGTTTTGTTTACTTGAAGGCATTTGAAGTTGGTTGGGAGGCAGCTTTGGAGTGTGATTTTGTAGTTGTTGTCCAGCCATGTTTGTGTGATGAATGGGATGTCAATGCCGTTGTCATCGAGTAGGTCAAAGATCTCTGTTGAGTGTTTTGACATGGATCTTGCATTTATTAGATTGCAGTGGAGTTTTGAGGTGTAGTTTAGTTTGGGCTATATTGTTGGGGTCGTCTTCTGATCGTTGTTGAGGTTTCCTTTCTGGTTGATCTCTAGTTGAGGTGTTGGTAAAGGTGCGTCTGTGTCGTCAAAAAGTTCTTCTAGCTTCTGTGTTGGGTTTTTGTTTTCATCAGGTTCTTCTTCCAAGAATTGTGGGTGTCGAGTAGATGTTCCTCTTGTTTTGGTGATGTAAGGTGTTATTGCGTCAATTATGTTTTTGTTGTTTGTAGTGTTGTTCATCCTTCTTTTGCATGGCTGTGTTTGGTTGTCTGCTGTTGCTGATTCTAGCGTTGGGTTGGTTCGTTCTGGTGACCAGTTGTTTGCGAGTTATGGAGTTAAGTAGAGGGATTTGTCTCTTCTCTCAGCGTTGGTTCGGTTTACGTTCCTGTCTGTGGGAGTGTGTTCTGCAGTTTTGAGTCTTTGTTGCTGTTCTGGTGCGTTTGTTCTTTCTTTTCTTTTCCTTTCCCTCGGTATAGGTCGTTTGCGCAGCATTTTAAGCTTAAGAGCTGTTTTGGTCTATATTTTGTTTGTTGATGCCGAGTTGATTTTTTGCTTTAGTCTGGCTGTCTTGTGGTGTAGTACTGGGTGTAGAGAATTGTCTGCTACAAGTTTGGGTTCTGTCTGTAGTTCGTGTTGTCAGCTGGTGTTGCCGACTTGTTCAGTCGCTGTCTTGAGTGAGGTAGGGGGGGTATTTAGGTTTTATCGATGGCTGTCCTTAATGTCTGTCTCTCTGGACGAGGTTCACTACGGTGAGCTAGCTATGTGGGGTTAAGAAGGATAGCTACTAACTACAGGATTGTCCTAACAGGAGTAACTGAGAATCACTTTGTCATCTTATGAGGTGTGAGCCCCTAATCACAGGATCACTCCACAGCAATCAGCAAGTGATTTCTGTCTCACTCTACAGTAATGCTCTCCAGGTGTGAGTTGGTCAGTCACATATGAGCGTCCTGAATAGTGGGACAGAGGCCTACAATCAAAAATGCAATTTCAAGTAGTGCATCGCTAGATTTGAGCTTCCTGTATAGCGGGAGAGAGGCCCGCAATCAACAATACAATTTGAAGTAGGGCACCGCCAGATTTGAGCGTCCCGTATAGTGGGAGAGGCTTGTGCCTGACAGATCAAATGGGTGCAGTGCTAAACACAGTTAGGTTTGAGACACAGGTGACCAAAGAATTACAATATTAAACATGATAGATCAAAGAGTCCTGTATAGTGGGAGAGAGGCCCAAGCCCAACAGGTCAAATGGGTGTTTTACTAAACAGAGCTATGTTTGAGAACTATATCCTGTCTGGCAAAGAACAGTATGTGTTTTCTTTATTTTTTTTCTTGAAAGACAGTCATGGAATTCCATTCCTAAATAATTAAGTTGTTACATAATGCATAACTAAAGTATTGATACTATTAAACACTGCAGCATCTCCATGCTTTACAGTAAAGTCAGTTCAGTTTATCTTAATCTGTGTCAAACTATATTTTATTTTGTTGGGGAAGATGCATCATATTAACGAGTGAACACTTTTGAAAATGTACATGATGACACTTGCCTTTGATGGCAAACCTAGTTCTGTAACTTGCTGGCTGCAAACATCAATGCAAATGGTGCTCAAGTAATGGGCTACTGGTCCCATGCTCGTTGACGTTCTATCTCATCACCCTGTTGCTTTATGCCAGCTACCCTGAAAGCGATATGGCTGCAAACTACAATATTCCCCCTAGTTTGACCAGTTCTCTGCCTGCTACGCCACCCACACTGCTTAGTATCTTACTGTCTTTCCTCTTCCATAATGAATCCAGAAAGCTAACTAGATGTTTATACGAAATAGTGATCAATAGTTCCATCCAGTCCGTACATCAACAGATCTACTGCACTACCATACACTGTAGTTTGGCTCCTGAGATCGCTTTGCTCTAGAATTATGATTACATTATATACTAGCACCTTCAGGAGAGAGCTGGCCAAACTGTTTTCAGAGCCTTTTTTATCATATCTATTTATTTGTGTACATTCATGCAGCTAACCTTTTACATTTTACAGACACTCATTCAGGGCTAACAAAGTCTTTTCGCGCACACAAATAGTCGAGTTGAAACACTTTGAAACACATTGCGTATAGGCGCTATATAAATAAACTATCATATGGTGGGTGAGTACCATTTGCAGGGGATGTTTGAAACTTTTATTTAACATTTACTTTGTAGTAAATGTCAAATAAAAGTTTCACTGTGCATGGTGGGGCTTTAGTAATATGCACCATTATACAGAAAGTTTATCTAAATGTGTTGTCATCTTTGCCATGGGTCGAGTACATGTCTCTTAGGTCGAGTAGGTAAACTAAGTTACTAATGTCTTACTTCAGCGGTACACAAGAATGCTGTTTTGTTTCTTATTTAATGTCTTGGGTACAAATAACATCTGGTGACACTAAAAATATTAGTACAGCATTGCTAATCAAATGGGTTTGTTTGTTAATCAAGAACATTTTAATTAGCAAACTCTGCTAATCAATTTTTGATAACTAATTTATGCCTTGGCCTACCATAACTGGCAAATTTCTTTGCAACCATAACGTCCATTTAACAAATATTTCTCAGTGAATTTCATAGGTTTTTATTAGTGCAACTTTCCCATAATGTCCATTTAACAATGTTTTTTTTCACAGAATTTTTATGGTTACAGGTGAATATGTTTCATGACGTTACAGCACTGCATTTAAGTTTTTAATAATTCCTCTTAACATATATGAAAGGACTATAGACCTCCTTTAACAAAATGTTTTTGTATTGTTTTCAGCAGCGCATGCTGGGGATGCAAGTCATGTTTAAATTACCAAGGGCATGAGGTTTGACCATGAGCCCAGCCCCACCAAACCACCCCCGTTATCCACTGCAACTAGCCTGCAACCTGGTCCAGTGTCCACTACACCTCCATAATGTGACCAATTGCCAGTGCTCATGGCTGGCAGCTATGGCCAGAATCCACAGTCCATTGGGCATGTGTTTCTGCCATGCCACAGGCCCCAATAAGCAAATCAGAGTAGTCATTACTCATTGCCAAGGGCCAGGCCCACTGCCAAGGCACCTAAGTTATATCACTATTTTTGGTGCATACATTTTGACACTTTGGAAACAAATTAAACACAGGACAGATTTGCAAAGGTTATGCTTTCAGGCCCTTACTGATGCTCCTCGTGTGGGTTTGCCGCAACCCCGTACAGCAGAATGTGTTTCCCCATTGAAGCCTATCCTGATATTGAAAATGTTACCACATAGCCGGTCCATGGTGGCCATTCACACTTTAACCCCATTGCCAGTCCCTGGTGGCTATAGCCAGTGGACAATATAGCCATTGTCCATGGCCACAGGCTATATCTCAGGCACCAAAGTTATATCTCTATTGTGCGTACCTACATTTTGACAGTTTAAAAAAAGAAAACACAGGACAGATTTGCTAAATTATTTTTTTAGGGTCCTTGCCAATGCTCTTTGCACCGGTGTGACTGGAAATCTGTCAAGCACTTTGGGCTGTAGCCACCAGCAGAATTATTTTTCCCATTCAAGCCTATCCCAATTTAAAAAATGTAGGGAACCCCGTACAATTCAGCCCCTTCTTAACAGAATTCCTTCAAACTTTGCACACACATTCAAGGTTGGGTCTATAATATCCATGCAAACACTTGTGCAGATTCTTCAAACGGCACCAACGTTATTAGTCATCTACAAATGTTGGGACCCCGCCTCTAATTTTGCCTCGTCTTGAGGAAATGGCACCAAACTTGGCAACAACATTCATTTATGACTCTATAACTGCATTGCACAGTTTTGTGTGGTTCTGTAGAATGGCACCAAAGTTATAAGCCATCTAGTAACTGTTCCTCAACGATCCTGTAATGCACACATATGTATGGATGTCATCGAACATTTATCAAGTTTTGGGACCCCCCGACCTATAACTTTCCTCCCCTTGATGAAGTTGCACAAAACTTGGCAAACTAGTTCAGAGTTGGCTGTATACTTATTTTGCAATGTTTTGTGAGGATTCATAAAACCACGCCAACGATATAAGCTGTGCAAAAACTGCTCTTCCGATGGGAAGAGCAACTTAACCATAACTACAGGGTCTCTACCGCAGAATCTGTAATATATATGTACAGTTATGTCATATGCATAGATATATGTTATAGGTTGCACATATAACGTACAAATAACATATGTATATTACGCAATGCATGTCTTTTATGAATATGACACATTTCAAAGCTATCAGCCTTCATGGTCACATTTGTCCTGTAAATGCAAGTATGGGACCTAAAACATGATGTTTTCATGTACCCCTGCGTTCCTCTGAGTATCTAGGGACGCCCAAACTTTCCTTTCAGACAGGTCGTGTCCTTTACTCCCTGTAAAATGGCACACACGCTGCCTGGCATCACTTTTGTGCTTCATCGAAATAGACGTTGAGATTAAAAGCGATGCACAGAACTGGTGCATTCCCCTGTCGCGAAGGGGGCACAGGGATTCTGCAGTCCATGGCTCCCAGGCCCCATATAACAAAAGGATGCTGCAGTGCATTTGTTGATTTAATTTCAGCGACCAGCAAGATGACACAGTGACCACAAGTATCTTCCTTGCAATCCCTTTCTCTGCTCATTTGCAAATGAATAGAATCAAAAGTGTGTCCCTTTGCAGAGCACCAAAACCTGCAACATAGTTTATATCCCAAATGAAAAGAATTTAAGTACAATGTTGAGTGGTTAGAGATGTGGTACCTAAGAGTCAATGCAGCCAAATGTAAAGTCACGAATTTGATGGAAAGAAACTGTGGGGAGAAATACACGATGAGGGGGGTGTTATGGGCGGCTGTCAGCGTCCACAAGATTTGTGAAATCCTTATGCCAAGAGGTCAACATTTCGAAACAGTGTGAAGTGGTTGTGTAACCGGACAGGGGCATGGCTGTATAGCAGGACAGGGAAATCGTGAGAGCTTTCTATGTTATGGATGTAAACGATCAATCATCATTTACCTACACCGGTTGCTGTTTTATCCTTGCACATGATGAATTACCAGTGAAAGGAAAATATCTGGACTTATAGACAAATTGAGGGGGCATTATCACGGAATAATGACCCACTTCCCACTTCTGTCCCGAGGCCTATATGAAAGTTAAAGCACTGTTCCATGATGTATCGTGCATTTTGGTGTGCTAAATTGGAGTGTCATGTTCAAATAAATCTTGCTGGGAAATTGAATTTTTGTTTTTGTAAAGTCAGAGAAACGTCTCTGTTGTTTCCCAGTCTGCTTCTGTAGTCATAATGCTCGGCATGCAATCAATACCAGAAGTTATTGACTGTATTCCGAACCTTATAATTGGCAGAGAGCAAGTCAATAATAACCTCCATGTGCTAATATATTCTCATTTCTTTTCCCAATCGTTTCTGTGGCACCCCATAACCTTTTACTTAGTATAGACTCTCCTACTCTAAGATCTAATCAATAGCATTTGCTTCATCAACCACGTCCATGTGCTTGACGCCCAGATTTGTTTTTCAACCCACACCACTCCATCTCAAGCCAAACTGAACTCAGTGATTGAATGCTGGGTCCGTTTACACCTCATTGCTCCACTTTTACCGAGACTAGAAGAGACCATCGGACCTAACATTCCACACAAGGACGCTGCTGATGGTCCTTAATGGGAGTGAAACACTGATGGAATTGCCTGTATTTTTGAGAGCTGCCTATTGTAGGTTAATACAGTTATTCGTAAAATAGCACTGTCCTATAAGAAAAAGAACATCTTCTGGAGCAACAGTGCGTACTTCTAGGCCCATTTGCAAACCTACAATGCATTGCTCAGTGGCTGTGAACAGAAGGTGAACCTCCAGGGACAGGTACTGGCTGACTCTGTGGCATGTGCAGCTTTTCAGCTCAAATGACATATTCTACTCCCACATTTCTGGTAGAAGGGTTTTTTCATCTAGTTTTGAAAATCACTATGAGGTTAAGAGCCTTCACCACCACTTGCTCAGTAACAGACAACGCGTGCTACAAATCTCCTAAGCAAACAGCTTACTTCACTTTCGACTCACACCCTTGCCTTCACCCTTTAAACCATTTCTTCCTTTACAATGTTACCAAAATACATATAGTTCAGCCCCACATTCAACGAAAACCGGTCTCTTGACGTAAGTCGTCTCTTCACTGTGTCTTTCTTCCGACTGCCCCGGAGTCGACTGGAAAATTGGCTTCTGGTTCTGTCACAAAGCCATTTGCTTGCACCCCACAGCAAATCAGCATCGGAATCGCGTGTTGCAGTCCTACAAAGAAACTCCTTCCTCCTGCCCACAGCCGGTCAGTGTACCACCTCAGACAAGGCTTCTCAGGGCTCACCGTCTCTTCCTTTCACTCAGCAACTCCCTTTGTGCATATCATAGGTCTCAACTCACCCGCTTTTGGCGGGTGTCACCCGCCTTGCAAAGGGCTGACACACCCGCCAAGCCTCCTGCACGCCCATTCATTCCAATGGGCGTCTCACCCGCCAGAAACAAAAACGGGTGATTTCACCCGCCTTTGCGAGACAAATGGTTGAGAGCTATGGCATATTACTCATTGTGTCATGCTGGCCTTTGTCCGGTTAATAAATAAATTCCATTTGATTCAGTTGTTTCAATTACTTTTTAGGACTAATTGCAAAAAATCCTAGAGGAAAAAAGTACAGCTACCACGAATGCCTACAAAAATAAGTGTCTGTTTTGACAAATAATTCATCCTAGAATGGAAAAGAACGATTCCACTGGCTATACCATGGATAACGGCCCGGCAGCCTGAGTTAAAGGCCCAAGTGAAGCTAAGGCATTTAACAAGGGCACCGGCACAATACCTCCGCGTATAGTCAGTGGAACGGGTTAATAACGCAATTACCACCCCGGGTTACCAAACCAGTAACTCATGGTATTAAAAAAAGGGTTTTCAATCAAATAACAGGACGCATGCGGCATAACGTTAATTGAATAAAAATACTGTGTAAAGATGGCCGCCATGGTTGAGGCAGGCAGGGCTTCGGAGCAAGGAGAGAAGCTGCAGCTGTATCCGCGGCCCCAGCAAACAGGTAATTAGGGTTTTTGGGACTGGGGGGGCCAAATGACTGCGGTGGTGGAAGACGGCTGGCTGGGGAGCCGGCGATCAGGTGGCTTGGAATGGGCTGGATCGAGAGTATCAGCCCGCTTTTCTAGCCTCCTGATTGGCCGGCTCCCACCCACAGCGCACTCATAAGTAAGACAGTAGAGGACAGTGAACCCGGCTGGGATAGTGGACTGTTAAACAAAGCTGAGAGAAGATAGTAATGCAATGCAACTCCAGTTTACAAAATGCAAAAGATTGTCAAAAATAAGAAAAACTTGTCAAACAAACGGGTGTAGTGATAAAACAGTTTGACAAAAAATAGAGGCCAACGTGAATAAAAATAACGATGAGTAAGTCAGAGAGATTTGAAAAAAACTGTTTGTTTAATGAGCAACCAGTGAAGTGTAAGGAGTAAGCAAGAAATATGGTACTGTTTCAAAGGACAAAAATTAGGTGTGCAGCAGCATTCTTTCTGTTACCCCACCACCATGTGCCTCGTCTCTTTTCTGCTCCTTTCAGCTCCTTGCCCCCCCCCCCACACACTGGAACTCCCTACCTCTTTCTATCCACTCCATCCCCACCTATTCCTCCTTCCATGTCTCCTTGAAATCTCTCCTCCTGTATTCCGCACCCTAACACTCTTGTCCCCTCTTCCCCTTTCTCTCTCCTCCCTCTAGTACCCCTTTCATACTTCCCTTTCCCTGCCCCTTTCTCTCCTACGTCCTCCCCTCCTCTTGCTTCCTCACTCTATTTCCCTTTTCTCTCCTTCCTCATTCCCCCCCTCCTTTTTACCTCATAGGCTAATTGTTCTACATTCTGTTTTACTGGTTTAATTCATATTTTGTAAATTGCTTCTACAGTTATCATATTCTATGTATTCATGTTGTTAAGTGTAACGTGCTTTAAAGTAAAGCGCTATATAGGAATAATAAATACAAATATTGGATGAGCTGGAGACAAGACAGACACAGGGAAGAAAGACAGAGCTAGTGAGAAAAGCCATAGCCTAAATGAGACGGGACCAGTGTGGTGACTGCGGAAGTGTTTGCTGAAAGCGAGACAGGGAAGGAGATGCTGAAGAAAGCAAAGTTGTAAATTGCAAGAAGCAAAAACGTGGTTATTCTGGAGGTCGGAGTGTGAGGTGAAAATACAATTTTACACCCAGGTTTTTAACTATACTGTCTGGGGATGGACAAGAGGACAAAGACTGGGGGTCCAAGAGAGGGGCTACTGCCTAGGATCAAAACCTTTCTTTTAGTGGAATGGGGTTTCAAATAGTTTCTCACCCAATTGGAGATAGCAAGTACACAGGAGGGAACACAAGAGTTTATCGGACTGTGGATCATTGATTGAGATGAAGAATGAGTTGAGTTGAGTATCATTCGTGTATGTCGAAAAAGTAAAGATGAAGGACTCGATCAGGAAGGCCAAGGGGTTGAACATAAATGTTATAAAGAAAAGGGGAGAGAAAGAAAGAGGAGCCCTGTGGAACACTGCAAGTGATGGGGCGAACGCAGACAAAACGGGCTAGGGGAGCTAGAGGGGTGCTTGGGATCTGCCAGAGAGAAAGGATGAAAACTAAGAGGCCATCCAAGAAATGCCAATGTCGCCGAGTCGATCACTGAGGATGGAGTAGGCCGCCATATCAAATGCTGCTGAAAGATCTAGGAGAACGAAAGCAGCTGATAAATCACTAGTCCACTAGTTGAAGCTCGCCATGGGCAATGCCAAGGACAGTCTCAGTCCCATGCCAGGGCAGAGACCTGCTTAAAGGAGGGAGGGAGATTTAAGGTAATATTGAAGTTGAGAGGCGATGCAGGGATTCCAAAATGGTGGCTGGTGCTGGGAGAAGAAGGTTTGGCCAGAAATTGGCAGGGAAGGGAGTTAAAAGGAAGGCTTTTTCAATATGGGAGAGAAAAAAATCACTTTTCAAAGCTGTTGGCAAAAAGCCAGTCAAGGGAGAACAGTAAAGAACATATAAGAGTGAGTATAAAATAATCAAATATCGGAGCTTAATAAGCCGAATAGACCAGTCATTGAGGGAGACCTAGATTTAATTCTTGAGATTATGGTTTAAGAGGTTTGAATTCATAGAGAGAACAGGGGATAAGAATTACCAAAGTTGATGGGAGAGTCAGGAAGAGGAGCTGGATGTGGATGCCCAGATGGTAGCGACTGTTGGTGAAAAACAAAGCTAGATGGCCACAGAAAGCTTGGGAGGGGCGATGAGAAAAGCAGGGGCAGGTGGGTTGGTCATTGCAATAAGTATTTAGAATATTTAATTTGATTTATTCAGTGCTGTGTCAATAAGCGAAGAGTAGTGGGCTTTTTATGTTTTTGAGCTGTTGCCAGTAGGAGTGTTTATGCTGTTTGCTTTAAATTAGTGCCAGATATGTTCTGATGCCTTGGTAACAGGTTTTCTCGTGCCAGGCTCGGGGTGAACGTCTGGTAAGTTTTAATTCCGAGGGAATTAGACATTTTGAAAGGGATACAAGAAATTAGGGCTGAAGCGATTCAGAGATTGAAGATATCGAAATCAGAGTCAAGAGGCCTCATTACGAGTACGGCGGTAGGGGGGTTAACAGCACCAGTAAGGATGCCGGTGCCGTTAACCCCCTATCGCCGCATTCCGAGGTCCCTTAGCGGGAGCCGCTAAGGGACCATGGAGAGGCCCTGTTATTAGCTCCTTCCCCATTCCCATTGAGCCCTATGGGGGCTCGAATGGGAATCGGGAATGGTTTTCAGAATGGGGACTTACTGGGTCCTCCAAGGTTGGAATGACCAGGTAAGTCCCCATTCCGACTACCCAGACCTGGACACGGGTTTGGAGGCAGCCATGGTGCTAGTAGCACCATGGCTGCCTCCAAACTAGTAATGTGGCCCAAGGTCAGACAGGTTGTTAGGAAAGGGAGACTTAGTGAAGGCAGAATTTTGAGAGTCAATAGACTGTATTTTCCAGGGACAGGTCCAGCATCTTTAATGGACCGTAGGAGCAAAAGGTTGGAGGGGGAGGAAAAGCTCAAAGGGGATAATGGAGTGGTCTGTCTTGGGTAAGGGCAGTGGGTCAGAGACAGAAGAGGTCATGGGAACCTAAAATTAGGTTAAGTGTGTGTCCGGCAGAGTGACTAGGCCAAGGGACTACATTGTGTTATTCCCAGAAACTTGAAATTGCCCAATAATTATTGAAACGCAGTAAGAGGGGAGGACAGCACACATGTTTAAATCACCTAGAACTATTGTGTGATTGTAGTAGAGGTGAGGGCATGTATTTTTTCAGAGAAATTCTCGTTGAAAGAGGTGCGAGAGTAAGGTGGAGATCAACGGCAACCAAGCGACATGAGAGAGAAGAATTCCAGGAAACAGAGGCAGCAATAATATTACATAGGGAGATATGGGGGAAAGGCGATAGAGTTTTTAGCAATAAGTGCAACACCTTCAACCTGTACACTTTGGTAGAAGAGGTAGCCTGAAGGAATGGCAGCCAAGATGGCAGGTGATGCAGCTTGGTGAAGCCAACTTTCGGGAATACCAAGGGGTGTCTGATGAGAGGAAGTCCCAATGTTGTTGTGTTGATGTTTATTAAATAATGTGCATTCAACAGATAAGCCTTCTAGAGAATAGGCGGTAAGATGGGCAACATAGTACAAACATGGTGGTGGATGAGGGCACGCTGAGTGGTGAGCTACATTATTTGCAATGAAGACATTTACAAGAAGGAGCAGAAGAGGAATCACCCATTAGCACTGCACACCACAAACTCGCCTTGAGAGTCTGGGCCAACTCACTAAAGGGTTGGACATTTCCCTTGGATAGTTTTAGAACGTTTTACCTCACAGAGAACAAAGTGCAAATGATGGTAATTAACTTGTGCCTCCTTGCATGTTCCTTATGGGAGCCCTTAGGAATGTCCCCTCTTGCTCAAACTTGATCACATATGAAAACCCTCATGGTCATCCTCCAATAACACTGCATCATCGGTACTTGTGCATCTCTGATGACAATGATCATTTCATCAATGTGCCATATGGACTGGCTACTCTAGAAGCATGGAATGCACCTCAACATCTTGTAGGTGAACAGAGGAACAACTGAGATTCAAATGCTCGGCTGAAATATCTTCCACAAAAAGAACACCGATGCCCCTACTTTCTAGTTAGCTCTCCAATCCGTATTTCGCCCAGATTGCAGAATATATAATAATGTAGGATCCCACCATGAACACAAATTCTGTAATTGCTGCACTGGTAACATTCTGCTTCTTACAATCAAAAAATCTTAAAACCGGTCTTACCTTTACTTCACAACATGAACAATTCAGCAACAGTAGGATCTATAGTCTTCACAGTTCTAACTTATGGTAACATCTTTTACCCAGCCACAGACCTACCAAATTAAACGATATAAATGGTTCACAATGCTGCCTGCCATATCCTGGATGCCAAAAGCACCACCAATCAATCTGCTCTGTAGAGTTTTGCACTGGCTTCTGGTAACCAAAAGAACAACAGCGATGCTTAATCGTCAAGTGCATGTTGAAGCTCTCAAACTATTTGAGGGCAAGGTCCAGAGGCTTCTCGACTCTTCTTTAATTGGCTGATCAGATGGTGTCCAAGGTGTCCAGCTCCAAACGTGTTATTAGGATCAAGTTTCAGTCTCTGCACCCAAATTGCAGAACTTCCTACCCCTCTACCTTAAATAAGTAGCTCATCTACTTTCTTTGAGATTATGAAGACTTGGCTAGTCAACCAGTCCAAGCTGGCATTTTGGTTTCTTGAATGGTACTCCTTATGAATTGTTCTGGGCTTCTCCCTCTGGTCTTCTACGTTCTCTACCTACACCCTCCCCCCTCTCACTTTTCCCTATTGAGCTTGCTCTTGTCCCTGCTATCTTTTGTCCCAGCCGCTACCTTTCCTAGCGTCATTCGAAGTTGTTGTATGCACAATATAAGAAGTTAACTTAATCGTGCTGTCACTGTGGAAACCACCTTTTTAAAGGCTTCTTTTTTTATTCACAGATAATTGATGATGAAAGTTATACCTGTGCCGATCTAGGACTAAATGTGATTCCTGAAAGTCTCCCACCATCTTTAAAAAATCTGGATTTCAGTTTCAACATCCTTTTTGCCATCTACCCATCTACTTTCAGCAGACTGCAGAATCTGTGGCAATTGGACTTAACAAGGTATTGAAGCTATATATGTATGCATTATTTTCTATGTTTACTGTAGCTTCTCTGTTAATCTCATAGGAGGAACAATGTCCATTGTTATGCCTTTAAGCATTATTAAGAAGGTTGTGTTCCTGTCTGCACAAACATTGCACTGAATGCAAAATGGGGCCCGGGTGTGTGTGTGTGCTTAAGGATCTGCACTCAATTGTCTAATTCATTCTCAGATTTAGTTGACTTTAATGGGGAGACATGAATGAATGGGGCGTACTTCACTATTTACAAAGGTTGATATCTGATGCACACTCTTGCTCAGTAATGGCAGCCATTGTCACAGGGGTATAGGTTGGCAGAGCAGAAGTCTGAGAGGAACAGACCTCCACATTTTTCAGTCAGATGCTAAAATGCAACCTTTTCAGCAATGTTTCAGCTGGGATGTGTTAAAGGTGATTCCCCATAGCTATGCAATGAATTTCAAAGGATAAGCATTGTAATGAAGTCCCCTGCCTGGCTCTGCAGACAGGTGTGAGGGTGGCATTGGGATCCAGTGGCCTCCCTGAGCCGGTGGATGATGTTCTTGGAGAGTGGAATGGGGAGGAGCCCCAAGGCACTCTCCCAGTGTTCAAGCCACTTGGCTGGGGACAGTCATCCTAGAGTTACCATACCCCATCCCTAATGTGAACCAACCACTATTAGGCCCATGTCCTACACCACTAACCCATCAGGGCAGGCCACCCAAAAAGAGTGTATCCCAAAATAAAACTCTTTGATTAACCTACGGGTAATGAGGCACTTGAGAGAGACTGCAGCTCCTTAAAGTAATGTAGTGTTTGTCCGATCAGGGAATGTATTTGAGGGACAATCAAATTAAGAAAGCATTGGTTCTCGGCAGAGAAATCCACTGCTGAGAATATAATGTTAAAACCAAGCACAAAGACTATTAAGTGAACCAAAGAGTGCAGAAAGTTTCAAGTATTAAATTCACACGCCGAGAAAGCAGAACCTTTCCGCTCAGTAGCCTCAAAGGGATTATTCTTCAACCCAAAAAGGTGGACAGGACAGATAGAGGGTTGGTTTGTACCCTTGAGCCTAAATAGGCCGCATGTGCAGTCAGAAAATACAGTCAATCTCAGCCCTCACTCATTCACCACTCACAGGTGCAGACCCTCAGTGTACGACTCAGTCAGGGGGGAAATACAGCACAATACAATGCAATCAGCCCCAGTTGAGTGTGGATGGCAGCCGGAAGAGGGAGTTTATGTTTTGAAAAGGCTGGAGATTGGAAGGCATTGGAAGACCACAAGACTTCAGGAGTGGAGGAGACTGGAGAGGTGGCAGCAGAAGAGAAGAAGAGGTTGTGAGAGCTTAAGGGGTGTGGAAGGAGATAGTGGCAGCAGAAGTGGTATTGGTAGCAAGGGAGGTAGTAAAACCACAAGTCAACTGGAAGGAAGCGGTAACAGCAGAAATGGAGGTAAAACATGGAGTGGAATGAGTTGATAATATCAGAGGAATCAGGGAAGGAGGTAAAATTGAGAGCGGGCTGGAAGGAGCTGATAACAGGAGAGGGAAGGAGGTCAAACCAGGATGGGAGATTGCTCTTCACATGAGCTAGAAATTATATTTTTAAATGCTATAGAAATCACCATTATAGTGGTCACTGTGCCAGGGTTTGTTCAGAATACTGCATATTACACCCTTGCCTGAGGTAACCACACTGGTAACACACTTTGAAAGAAAGTAAGCAGGGGAAAAAGTTTAGCTGGAGTAGGATATGAACAAAGAGAATAACAATTAGAAAGATGTGTGTGTGCTTCAGAGCCTTATTAGAGCTCTCCAATAGACCATTGGCTTGATGGATGTTCATAGTGTTCGGGTCTTCATTAGGGTTTTCTTTTCACCCATCAATTTCGACATGAACTACTTCCTTGATCAGTAAGGATCTTGGTGCGATACCCCACTTTTGTGAAGGAAGGAACGAGTACTTTAAGGATCACTGTGGTAATGTTACTTTGCATTGGGAAGCCCCCTAGATATCGGGGTGTGTAGTTGACATACACCAATATGTACCTGTTTCCGAATTTTGAAGTTTCCAGGGACCGTCTGTGTCCATGTTGATCCATTGAAATGATACCTTTGTCATTGGTAGCAGCTGGAGTAGTGCTCCAGGTAAATCATCTGGAGAGGTCTTCTGATTGATGGGGCAGGCAACATGGACAGAGCTGTTTAGTCTCAGCAGATACCCCAAGCCAGTAGAGTCTACTACGTAAGGTCTTCTGTAGCCCAAGATGTCCTGCTGTCAGGTTATAGTGGACTCCAGCATGACCTTCCTGAATTCCTTGGAACCAATAACTAATAATGAATAACATCATCTCCCCTGGGGTTAACATTTAGTCGATACTGGAGTCCTCACCTCTCCATAAAATTGAAAGGGGGGAGGGGTGGAGGGTCCTTCAGTTTAATTTCTTATACCGGGTTCTATGTAAATTCAATGGAAATAGGTCCAGTAAGGACATTGCAGGTTTGGTTATTTTTGTTTTGTCTGCTCAGTCATTTGATCAAACCCTGCTTCATTTCTTTCTTATGCTTCCAGTATTTCTACCTCCCCCTCCCCCGTCTCTGGGACCAGTATCTTCTTGCATATAAGGCGGGTGATGGGTTGGCCTTGTTTCAGTAAAACGGGAATACTCTGGAGGTTTAACAGGATAACCTTCACCTCCCATCAATAAACTCGATAGATCACTCCTTCTCCCACTTCTAGTGAATACTTACAGGCCAACCTTGATTTTGACCCCACTCTAACATAGGTTTCCTCCGGTATCTCCATTTTCAACCTAGTCTGAACCATGGATTGCGATCCGGCGGGATAGACACTTCCTTATCTCCACATTGGTCAGACACTGTGGCTCCTGATTTTACTCATAACTCTCAACATCTTGGACGGCAATGGGTGACCGCTGTATTATGATATGATAGTTTATTTATATAGCGCCTATACACAATGTGTTTCAAAGTGCTTCAAGGCAAGGGAGGGAACAAGGGAAAATACAATTACATTCTTACAGGCCATGAACAATAATGATGTGAAATTAACTATCGTACTCGGCCTAACGACATTTCAGATAGTGCAAGAGCTAAGACATAGATAAGGAAGGGAGGGGGAGATTGGGAAGGAAATTGAAACAGACAGGCCACTACCGTACTAGGCCTGATGACATTTCTGGTAGAGCCAGAGAAAAACAAGAGGAGAGGGGTCAGAAAGGTTGGGGAGGAACAAAACAAGCGACTATCATACTAGGCCTGACGACAATTCAGATAGTGCTGGGGGGGGTGGGGAGGAAAAAAAAACAGTAACCGGAGGGGTGAGGAGACAGACAAGGTTGCTATCATACTAGGTCCAGGGACAATTCTGATAGAGTAAGTGCATAGAAGAAAGTAAGGGGAGGAGAAGGGAAAGGAGAGAACAGAGAGTTAGCAGTCAAAAGAGTGGAGAAGAAAGAGGGGCGAGTAAATACAATTGCAGAAGTCAGTAGTAACACATTGGGGTCTAGAGGGGACCATGATGACACCACGTGTCACAGATGGCACAAGAACCACTCTAAATCTCAGAGGCGGTTCAAGGTCATTAAATAAATTGTTAATGAGCCATAGGGTCTTGGCCTTATCTTATTAAACTTGCTTAGGACTTCCTAGCTCTCTCTACTCTAACTAGTGGTGAGCGGTCTAAAGACATATGGGATTATTTCATGCTCAGTCTCCTTCTCCTGTCTTATCTGCTCCCCCTTCAACTCCACCCACTGCCTCCTCCACTCTACTACTTCTCTCACAAGCTCACTCCTTTCATGCAGTACCATGCACGTCACAATCACACCTTACATTCTCTACTCTAAAGGCACTTTCCATATTAACACTAACAGTCACAGGTACGTACCACTTTCGCTCACTGCCTAATACCTCACCTTTTTTGTGAAGAATCCTGTGGATCCCTCACCAAAACCCTGCCTAATGTCTCCTCTCAGGTGGCCAGGAGAGGGCAGACGCTTCCTGATCCCAATCCTGGGGGTGGTGTACTGTGGGAACATCACCTGGGTGAAGACAGGGTGCAGGGTAGTGGGGAAAGTCTGTGGGATGAATCACAGTATTTTTCCTCTGACAGGGATACTCATACCACCATTCCAGAAGTAGTTATGGCTTCTTGTCGTTCTAGTGGTTTCGAGCCTTCAGTGAAAACCAGGGTGGTAAAACCAAAGATTGTAACATCTAAACCGATTACATCAATTCCAAAAAAGAAGTCGAAAAACATAACTTCACTAAAGTGAACTACATGTCCCATGAGGCCACAGAGACTGAGATGAAGAAGAGGGCTCAGGGGACATGTAGAAGTGAAGCACAGGCAAGTAGGCTTAACAGCCTTTGCCAAGGTCAGGCAATTGACACCGAGGGTCTGCACCTGAACTTAACTACCCCACCTGAGAGGCATACACGGCTGCAAAAGGAGAGAGAAGTAGAATTGAGCTGGAGCAGGAAGTGGAAGGCTGGTAGCAGTAGCAGAAGGAGAAGAGAACGAGGGCTGGCAGTTCATGAGGAAGTGTGTTCGCTTAAGGGACGCCGGGGGCAAGAGGTAAGCAGATTTCACCTGCAAGCCCTGAGAGAGTCCTGTGTTCACAAACCATGCTGTGTCGTGGCTGCACCGAGAGAGACTTGTCGAAGTTGAAAGACTTCCCAGGTGCACCTAATGACTGTGAATGCAGAGCCAAGAAGGTGCTGCATCCCGAGGCCCGTGTCCTGAAGCAAGCCGATGGACATAGGAGGAGAGGAGTCTACTCGTGGTTAAGGCTAGACCGAAGACACTTGTGCTGCTAAGGGGTGTGGGTCTCAGGAGTGCCTAAGAGAGTGACAGAGCCCGAAGAGGTCAGGACGTTGAAGCAATCTGCAAGTATATTGTTCCTGGAGCCGGTGAGTGAGTCTCCATATGCGGGTTCACTATTAAAAGCTTGCCAGCTCCATAATATCTTGCATAAGTTTGGAAGCAAGTAAAAGCTGTTCATTGCTGTGAAGCGGTTGGCTAACAATGAGAATGTTAGCCAATTAAGAAGGGAAACGCTTTACAGGATCACACAAAAACCTAAATCTGACTTTTATGATTTGTTGCAAGGTATATTCCATCAAAGCAAGGTTGCGTGCAAATAATTGTAATTCCCAACGAGAGTCAGAGGGCCATATTATACGTTTGCCGGTCTGGAAACAACGGTAACGGTAAGCTTTCCGGTACCCTTGTTTCCAGACCAGCAAACTATGAGTTCTGCGAGCGGGTGCCGTTCAGCCCACTGGGTCTGACCTGGTGGGCGAAACGGCACCCGCGCCCAGCCCTCGACGGAAGCACTAGCACCATTAATAAATGGTGCCGGTGCCTCCGCCCTCCGGCCTCCCCATTGAGTCCAATGGGACTCGAATGGAGACTTATATTTTCCGGCGCCCGGGAATGGGCACCAGAAAATTCACTGGCACGGCTACCGCCAGAGTCATAATGAGGCCCAAAGTTTAACTCTATGATAATAAAGCGAAATACAATTTCTTCCAAGATTTTAAAGCTGAAAATCTTTCTTTAAAGTCGTTGCGCATACCTAAATCTATTTGTATATTGAAGAAAGATCCTTGTAACATTTAGAACAAGTAGTACAAGAATACAGAAGTTATTAACCTGAAGTGAAGAGCAAGCATTGCCCAAGCCAGTAGGCAAATCCTTCCTGTAATAAAACCAGCCCTGTTAAGAACTATTCACCCGCATCCTGAGGGTGTTGAAGTTGTTCATGTGCAGTGTCCTCAGATACAAGTGTGGCATTGTTATCCCAAGCTGGAAGTGTGGCAATACAACTTAAGGGTATCTACTGGAACCATGAAGGTGTATTAAAGGTGCTATATCAGCGCCAGATAGGGGAGTGCACCAACAGGAGTAAGCATGAGGAAATGGGTCACCTCGTAGGGGGGAAAACACAGGCACACAAACAAACTGTTGTAATGCCAATAATGAAGGCCTCGAGACATGAACGGGTAGGGTTGGACTGTGTATGCCATAGGCCCAGGGAGCTTATATACGAGAAAAGGAAAAATCCCAGGTAAACACATTTAGCAGGGATGCCCCCGGCATGGGCCCCACCCGGGAAACCTGATTTGAACACATGATCCAAACACCACGGGTTAGGAAGGAGGGAGACAAAGCTCATGCAGCGCTTCACGGGCAGACCGAAACAGCTGAGACAACACTGGGTTATGTAATGACAGTGCAGCAAGCCAATGCCAGAGGGACTCGGGGGTACAGAGGAAGTGGACCTGAGCCAGAGAACAGTTCACATAGCTACGAGTGCCTGTCGGCAGGTGGATATGGGCATAGGGAAGCTGAACAGAGTGGCGTTCCTTGGAGGAGAAATCAAATTGTGAGTTTCTGTGTCCCGGAATGTGGCCTGCCTTCAGAGTATCCACCACAAGGTTTGCGAAGGCCGTTATCCATCAGGGGCTGTATGAATGTCTCCCTTCCCACCAGAAGCAGGTTGTCTCGTGTTTCTTTCACAATGGTGCTGACCAATGACAGAATAATGAGATCCCAGCGACAGCACAAATGTTATTTTACCAATTGCCAACTGTTCCGGGAGGTGTGCGAAGTGATGCGGCGCCACATGCCGATGCGATGAGTTTGGCTACTGTTGATCTGCTAGCTCCAATCACGTTCTACTAACATACGTTTAGCTCTAGAAATATGACATAGTATAGCAAATGAGTTTCTTGGGAAACATGAAAATATGGTACATTTTTGGGGTCCCCAGTGAGATTCTCAGTCCTCCCGATTAGCAGAGGGTATCCAGTCCGCCCTCCCGAAGGGCGCAGGTCCGAAGGGCGCAGGTCCGGTGGCCGCAGACCAGCCCAACCCGCATCACTCCAGAGGCCCTGCAGACACCAAGTTCACAAAGGTCTGCCTGGTCCCGAGCATGCCCGCACTCAGTGGGAGGGGTGAGCTCATGCTGGAGGCTCAGTGCAGAGGGGACTCGAGGGTCTCTAGGACGCGAGTATAACCATGCAAGAACATGCTGCATAATGGTGGCTGACGAGGGATAGATTGTATATGGTCTAGGACGCATCCTCAAGGAGAGAGGATGATCAGCCGTAGTAGTATTAGAAGTTAGGGCACACCTACCAACAGGGAGTGGACGCGAGTGTGGGCATTCCTGCATTAGTGCGGGAGAGGTGCCTAGTATGTGGCGAAGACCGTCAGACGGGAGTTGCACATAGTACTGGCGATTGTATAGTTGCATCATTGAGGTAAGGGTTGCATCATTGAATTTTTCCACTTCTGGGGGTATAGAGAGGGACACGTGTGGTAGTCTTGTTTTAGGGGTGGACTTGTGGTGGAAGGGTCAACACCAGGAGGTATCTCATGTAAAATAGTGTGCTTGGCATCGTAGCAGCAGACGTGCAGATGGTGCAAGAGGATGCATGACGCTTATTTGCTCTAATCTAGCGAATAGTGAGCCCGTGGAGAGGGCCGTTGGATACTAACACAGAGTGAGTGATCGGGCCTGTGGAGAGGGCCAGCATGATGAGTGGAATGCTTGGGTGGGCCTCTAGAGAAGGCCAGAGTGAACGTCATCTGGGTGAGATTGGGGGTGAGTGTGTGCGTGACGGGAGATAAGGCAGGGAAGAAGCAGAGTGGGAAGGATACAAAGGGTAGCTGGGGTAAAAAACAACAGGAGGTGGGGGAATAATGGCCTATATAGATAGTGATGGATCACATGTGCCGAAAATTGCCCCAGTATTCCATTAAAATATTAGTACAGTAGTTCAATGGGCCCAAGAGACTGCAGGTCAGTGTTTCCATGCATATCCCAGAGAGGGAACTTTTGATAACAAAATAATAGAAAATACGTTTTCGTATTTGTTAACGAAATACAAAGGCTCTAAGTTGAAAAATTGACAGAAAATATTGGGGCGCTGGAAATTATATGAAGATACAAGAGTGGGAAAAGTGAAAAAGGAGGAAGAGGAGAGTGCTCTGCCCCTGCCCTATGGTGTCTATCTGTAATTACAGCCCGCAGCGGGGTACACAAACCCCCAGCGAGAATCATCAGGAGGAGACCATGCGAAAATGACAGGGGGAAATGACAGAGGCAAGAAGGGAGGAAAAGGACTCGAGGGGAGAGAGGAAACACTTAAAGGACATAGAAAAGAATACACAACAGCAGATGAATGCATTATTCAGTGAGGCAGAAGGAGTGATAGAGGAGGAGGTGCAGAGGAAGAATAGCTGTCAGGTGGAATAAAATTAAAATTGGACGATGAGGAGGAAAACAGGAAGGCGAAAAGGTGAGAGGAAGGGACAAGGATGATGCAGTCTTAGATGAAGGACTGCTAGGGGAAGAATGGAGTGATGGGGACAACAATGAGCCTGATAAAAGGAGGAGAGGGGGGGAGGAAAGAGCAAAAACAACAGTACAGTGACAGAAGTGGGAGGGACTAGTCCACTTCCCACCAAAGTAAAGTGGGGAATGTGAAAATGGGATTACCTCAGGCCTCCAAAGGAGGGGGCGGGATAGGTCCAAAGTCAAGAGTTATGCATTACTATAGAAAAGGAGCAGGGACGCACATTATGTACCATGGCAGACAATGGACAGAGATAACCTAATATGCAGCCTGCCCTTCCTTGAGCAAGGGGCCAGTAAATGGTTACATGTGCTCAAGAAAAAGACAGCAGGGGTGACATTGGCCATAGGGGACATGAAAAGACTATTCGCAGCCACCATAGGAGAGCAGCCAGGGAACAAAGGGGTGAAAATAGGCACAAATGCCCATGCCGTAGCTCCGTTTAATAACTGTCAAGCACACGCCTGGGAGATTCTGAGAAGTATGTATACTGACAGTTATGACTTAGTGACGGTAGTGGCCCATGAAATGAAAAGCAACAATGACCCAGTAGAGTATATACAACGGGTGCAGGATCTGTGGACACAAGAGACGCAAAGGTCCTGGGATGAATATGTACCTTTATTTTATCGCATACTAGCTGATATACTCGGAGTTGCCTGGGCTTTCATTCCCTCATAGGTACAAGTAACACTGCAAAAGTTGGGGCGGATTGGTGAAACTGTGTGGAATTGTATAAGGAACATATGTGAACACACAAACACACACCCAAATGCTCACTTTTGCTGAAAACCAAGGAACAGGGTTGGGTGTGCAAATATCATGTACCCAGTAATGTCCAGGGGGTCCTAAAAGCTGACTGTGCAACACTGGTGAAACTGTGAGGAATTGTACAGAGAACATGTGCAAAGCCCACACCCACAATCCCAGAGACCTGCTGGAGTCCGGGGAAAAGGGTGGGGTGTCCAAATGTCATATAGCCAGTAATGTCTGTGCACACGTTGGTGCAGATTGGTGAAACGGTGTGGAATTGTGTAGGGAACATACGTGAAGCCACAAACCCACAAATGCTCACTTTTATATTTATAAGTAGATTGATAAAGGGACTTCCGGCAGAAGTACAGCCATCATTAGATAAGATTGTGGGCATTGAAGCTAAGAGCTGGCCTGAAATACAGGCAATGATAGTGCACTATTGCAAATGAAAACAAGAGAGTGAGAAGCAGGCAGCCAAAAATGCCACGAAAGCAGAAATAAAATGTGTGCAAACGAAGCTGGCAAAGTATACCATAGAAGGGGCACTGCTTGTAACTGATGCTGCCACAGTGTCACTTGCCCCACAGGGAGGATTTCCTGTGGGACACATGCCATAACCAGGGGGTTATGTGCCACTGCAGTATATACCGCTTTGGGGAATTCCACTGCAGGGAAATTATTAGCGGTACATTGCGAGGCCAACCCATGTACCTGAGCATGTTTTTGTGTGGAGTGGAGCTACTGCTGGGATGGATACCGGGAATAAGAATTATTGTTCAGACCACAGTGCCAAAGGGACGACATGAAGGGCACCACACTCGTGCTACAGCTAGAGGAGTTAATAGTACGTAAGGACATGGCGATCATGTGTGGGACATACAGTGTCAATATGGAATGGCGCACACTGCTCTGCATCGACCCAACATGAACTATAACAGGAGTAACGGATGAACAGCTGTTCTCTGACGAAGAGGAAGAGGGAGAAATGGTATTCCATCTATAAATACCTTGCCCCTAGGGGGTGCTTTTGCACGGCTAAGGAAATGGCCGCCGTCTGTAAAGCTTTGGTGACAACCTGTAAATCCTCTTAAATATCCTGTGACTTGCCACCTCGTTCTCCCCCTGGAACCTGTGGCATAGACACGTGAATGTGAGGGGCAGCACCAGATCATAGAGGCAACTGATAATGCACCCCCAGTGTGGCGATCGGAGGGCAACGCTATCCTTGGCCAATGCCCCAGTCTCTGAACGGCGTGCTGTGAAGAGAAGTGGCCTGGGATAAGGATCACCTGGGTGACAAAGCCCCAGGACAGTGGTCGGCAACCAGCACCAGGGCAGCGTATGAGGGATACAGAGCGCCGGCTATACCATAGCAGCGAAGCCGCCACATAGTGAGATGCCCTTCCCTGCTGTAGTATCCAGACAGACCGGAGCAGAGGGCATGGGAGATCGTCACAGGCGCAACCCCCTCAGCGGCACACCAGACATGTTGGAGGACGGCAACCGCCGTTTGCGCCCACAGGGGAGGTCACTGCCATTCCAACCCCTCCAGATATAGCAGTTTAGAGCCGGGCTCCACCAGCTCCTCGCTCCACACTGGCCGTATAGCCCCAATGGAGTGCCTCCTCTATGTGCGACTTCCCCGAATCCCAGGGGAGTGATTAACTACACCGTAAAAAAAACACTGGCCACTGCGGCCCATTCACTGGACAAATCCCTGAGCTAAGGACCTGGTAATCTGCACTCAAGCACCCTAGACTACTAGCTTGGGGCTCCCCTATGACCACCAAGAATGCCTAAAGCCGCCCAGGAACATGTAAACCCACCCCCTCCCCCCAGCTCGAGCTCTGTGTCAATGCCAAATGGGGGAATCAATCCATGCCCGGGGAAGAAGAAAAGAAGCTACAAGATCCCTGGGGTGCTAGGCCAAGGATTCTACCCGGTTGGCCCTGTACAGTAAAGCTACAAGTCCTGCACTAAGTGGAGAATGGGGACTGCGTTATAACTTAGAAAGCCGGACAGCAAAAGAGGGCGCAGCTTAGACCGGCACTAGAAATTGCATCACTCCTTATGCTTTCTATGTACAGATATCGCGGACAATAAAGGCGGCGCAGACAATCTCCTGTGTGAGCTCATCACAACACATTTATCCCCCAGAGTGAGATCCTCCTAAACTAGACCCAACGTGGACCTGCATCCAGATCCCTATATATGGCTATAAAGACTGTCCCACAGGGGTAGCAACTGCCAATTAGTCTTCGACAAAACCGGTCATTGACCCGACAAGCCGCTCCCCGCTCGCCGAGGCCCCCTGGCAGCTCACCATACCAGCACGCAGCAAGACCCAAAATAACGACCTGAATAAGTGGTGAGTCGCAGTGGAAGCTACCAAATGGTCAATCCAAAAAAACATGCCAAAATTGACCCATTTGCCCAGTTAGATCAATCACAGCCCCCTCCGCCTCCAGAACAGACCCACGCCCCAACCCAGGGTGATATGTCGGCCTTAAACCAGACTCTGCTGGCCTTGAAGAGTAGCACGGACAATCTGGGGGCAAAGATTGATGCCATTACCTGAAAGGTCGATGTCTCTGCCATACAAATTGATAAACTTTGTGGGCGAATGACAGAGGAAGAACAAAGGATAGGTGAGGGGGAAGACAAAGTGGCCATCCTACAGCGGGAAGTGGCGGAGCTGCAACAAACCATTAAGAAAGTGGTGGAGAAGAATGAGGACCTAGCGGGACGATTAAGGCGAAACAATAGCCGCATTCTGGGAATACCGGAATCCACACCAATAGATAATACGGAAAAGTTTGTGGAGAAACTGCTGATGGAGATCCTGGGGGACCCTCCCTCTCACAAACATAAATATGGGGGAATGAGCACATCGATCGCTGGCACCGAGGCCCCCCCTTAGGCCCCAGAACGCCCCATCATAGCCAGAATTTTGAGCTACTGTGACAGGGACATCCTGCTCTGCTCTGCCAGAGACAAGAAAGAACTGTGGTGGGGATCCGCCACAATTTGGATCTTCAAAGACTTTAGCCAATCGGTTCAGGAACAACGTAAGACCTTTCAGTAAAAAAATACCCTACGAAAAAAGGATGCACAATAGTCCATGTTATATCCGGCCAAGCTAAGGCTGCTCTATAACGGCTCTGTGACCTTCTTCCCCTCCCCGGAAGCTGCGGAGCACTTTGCAGTGAATCTCTCAGACCCTTGGATATCGCCTCGATACTCGCCCTGAAGTCACCTTTACATTCCATTTTGAAATACCGTACAGCTGCCTCAACACCCTACATTGAAGGTTCCAGAGGTGACGGACAGAGCCACAGAGTTGTAAGTAGTGGCGGTCGCCATGAGGCACTAACTGGCTGCCCGCGGCACCTCAATATTCACAGGCACTGCAGGCAATGTTGAGTTTATGAGGACTGTTTGGGGGGTGGGGGGTGGGGCTGGTAGGCTTATGTTTCTGGCGTGGATGGGAGAGGGTGGGTACTGAGGTTTGGTATAGTAAAAGTTTACTTAAGATAGTCTACACTGGGAATAGGGGGAGGGCCCAGAGTTCAGTGCAAGGAAGAGCAATTGGATGCACACAGCATACCACAGAAGCATGCTGCCTATGCACCAATGTGTGGTCCAACCATGTGGGACCTATAATCCTAGGAACACCTCTTTATTGCCCGTACCATGGGAACACAAAGCAAGGGAGAAATTTGACAACGTATTGTCAGTAATGTCATGGAACATTCAGGGGTTTACTAACCAGAAGAAAGCCCTGTTAATAGCAAATTATAGCAAGAATCATAATATAAATGTACTATGCCTACAGGAAACACACCTAGCTCCAGGCATGGCCCTCCCCAGATTGGCGGGATGGGGGGTTTATAGATACTGCTCCTTGTACACCATGCACTTTGGAGGGGTGGCCACATACATACAAAGCTCCTTGGAGTTCAAGTTGCACGAACAGATTAACGATAGAGAAGGGTGCTATGTTATACTAGCCGGGGAAGTCTCTGGATTAAAGCTTCTATTGATAAACATAAGCACCAAACACAGACTCCCCCGACTATTTTCACCAGTGTGCCAACCATATTGACAAGTTTCTGGACTATGCCGGTGAAGTGGCACAGCGAGTAGAGCGCTCACTTTGACATCCGTGCAGAGCCTGCTAACGCAGGTTTGAATCCCGGCGGGGCCAAACTCAGCCTTTCATCTTTCCGAGGTCGATAAATGAGCACCACAGACCATGGGTAATAATAAGCAGCGCTCAGATACCAGATAATATTATTATTATTATTATTATTATGACATCATTTGGGTAGGCAATTTTAACATGGCCATCACGTTAGAACTGGACAGGTCTACTACAGCACACCAAACACTGCCACGAACAGCCCAGGCATGGGCCACCATCGCACGCTATCACGACTTACATGATGTATGGCGAGAGAAGCACCCAGCTGATAGGGAATACTCCTTTTTTTCAAATGTCCATGCTAGCTCGTCAAGAATCAATTACATCGCTACCACTTCCCCCCTGGCTAGGAGTGTGTGAGACTGTAAAACAAATCCTACCATGGTCTAGCCCCGTGTGGGCAACCATGCATCAGTCTTAGACAATCTCCTAGGGGTGTGTGGATCACTATGCCCCCCCTACTTTCGTATCTCAGGGCCTATGTGCACTGTGTTACTTCTAGATTATTCCTAACAACATACTCCTATTTTACTCCTATGAACACAATAACATAAGACAAAAAGAAAACACATGAATCGATTCAATGATAACAATAGAATACATTTATTTATGCACAACAATGCATGATGCAAACACTACTACAACTATTGGCCGAAAGGGAATGGAGTGGTTTCAGGAGAAGCAATGGGACACCAGTACAACATGCAGAACTACTTGGGCATTTGAGAGAGACATTTAAAGTCCCGGTGGAAGTGGCAATAATAAAATGTGCACCCCATACAGGTGGACAGGGTCAAATATCTTTGGGGAACGAAATGGCAGACAGAGCAGCCAAAGAAGCAGCCCGTTTGTCAGAGGAAAGCAGGGTACTCTTCACAGAGGGAAAAGAGGAAAACAAATGTCAGGGGGAAAGAGGAAAGGTCAGGAAAGAGAAGGAGGAACGTTTTAATGCAACACCAATTGTTCAGATAATAGAATTACAAGGAGAGGACCCGAAGAAGAAAAGGACTTGTGGATACAAAGGGGATGTTCTCTTTCCCCCAACATACTTAACATGGATACAGAATAGTATGGGAAAACCAGTGATGCCTCGGAAATTTCTGAATTTAGCTCTCGAGCAATTGCATTTTCTGACTAATGTATCCAAAGAAAATATAGCACCAGAGATCAATGAGGGACAGTATGTAGCAAATCTGCATGAGCGAGTGGAAGAGTTTATGGAGAACTGCATAGTCTGTCAACAGTTTTTGTCTGGTCATACATTAAAACCCATACAAGGAAGGATACCGCGACAGGAAGGGCCCTTCCGGCACTTGCATATAGACTATGTTGAAATACAAGAAAGAAGCTTGTTATACAAGTACCTAATTGTTGTCGCCTGCCCCTTTTAGCGCTGGCTTGAGGCTGGGCCCTATGCAAAGAACAATGCAAAAGGTATGGCCAAATTCCAGGTAAGGAAGGCGTTTCCAAGGTGGGGAATTTGTGATGTGATAAGGTCAGACAATGGCCAGCATTTCGCAATGACCTTTTCAAAGAGATCACGCACCTCTTAGGGATAAAACACAAACTTTGCAGGCAAAATGGATTGTTGAAAGGCTCCACGGCTTGTTTAAAGAACGCTTAGTGAAGCAAACCTCTTCTCTGTGCCAATACTAGCTTTCTTGCCCCCCCTCTCGCTCTGTTCGCCCTTCACAACTCACCCAGGGGGTTCATCATCTGACTCCACACAAAATTGTAATGGGTAGGAAGATGCATTCGCCTGTCTGTCCTGCACATTCAATGTCAGATGCTAACCCTAGCTCAGAGACCAAATGAAAATTATTTAACAGAAATTGCAAATGTCCTCAAATACATGCCCCGCCAGGACCAATGACCTACATGTCGGCAGACCAACGTTGAAGAGCCCACAAGTGCCCAACAGCAGGAGGACTTTCCGCAAGCATAGGAGATGTCGGTCCAAAAATCAATCATATTGGGGGATGTATCAAAGGTGCTATTTCAGCACCAGATAGGGGGCGCACCGACCGCCTATGGGAGTAAGCTAGAGGGAATGGGGCACTTCACAGGCACACAAACACACTGTAGTAACGCCATAAATGAAGGCCTCGCAGGAAAATGCGGGGGTAAGGTTGCATTGTGCATGCCATAGTCCCAGGGAGCTTATTTATATTACTACAAGATAGGGAAAAATCCTAGGTAAACACATTTAGCAGGGATGCCCCCAGGTTGGGCCCCGCCAGGGAAACCTGCTCTGAACACATGATCCAAACATCAAGGGTTAGGGAGGAGGCAGATGAAGCTCAGGCTGCACGTCATGGGCAGACCGAAGCAACCGAGACAACACTGAGTGATGTAATGACAGGGTGCCAAGTCAATCCCACGGATACTCAGCGGTAGAGGGGAAGTTGATCTGAGCCAGAGAACTCTTCAGATAGCTATGAATGCCTGTCGGGAGGTGGCTATGGAAATGAGGAAGCTGAACAGAGTGGCGTTCTTGGAAGGACCAATCAAATAGTACATTTCTGTGTCCCTGGGACATGTCCAGCTTTCGGAGTATCCACCACAAAGTTTGCAAAAGTCATTATCCAGCAGGTGCCGTGTGAATGTCTCCCTTCCCTCCAGAAGAAGGGTGCCTCGTGTTTCCTTCACAATGGTGCTGACTATGGCAGAATAAAAGTCCCAGCGGTCAGCACAAATGTTATTTTACTAATTGCAAACTGTTCCCAGGAGGAGTGAGAAAGGATGTGGCGCCACATGGGGAGGCGATGAGTTTGGCTCCTGTTGATCTGTTAGCACCAATAATGTTCTACTAACATGTGTTTAGCTCTAAGGATGTGATGTAGTTTAGCCAATGAGTTTCTTGGGAAACATGGAACATATGAAGATTTTGAGCTGCAACTGTTTCTAATGCCTTGACCATTGTATCTTTACACAAACCTAAATTCCATTACACTTCCCCACATGGATAAAAGGTGGAGTACGAAAGGACACTCTGAGTGAGGCAAAACACACGAGGAGACATCAGTTCCAAGATGGCGAGACCAGAGAGGGTTGCAAGGAGGGAAGTACCCTTGATCTCTAAAGACTGTTTCTTTCATGAGCATTGGAAAGAAAAAAAACGAAGACCAGGAACTAAGGCTGATCAAACCTGCACAGTATGTCGGAGGTACCCACGGCTCTCCTGTGTCGATAACCCAGGCTGGAAGGAGCGATTGCCGCAGTGGTACTGTCATCGGCTTCTACAACAATACGGCGTCAGTAAAGACAGCACAGCCGATAAGTCGGAGAGACTGATGCCGAACTAGCTTGTGTTTTGAGCCAAGGGGGTGCAAGTGGCAACTTTGTATAAAGAGAACAGTGTGTGAGGCATTTGCGAGAAGCAACACAAATATAATTGGAAATGAAAAGAAGCAGTTGAACTTTTATAATTGAACTTTGGGAAGCCAAGTAAAGATACCACACACAGAGTGGTCTGGCGCCACATGGGTACTCATTCGAAAGTCTCTGTTAGGTATCCAACTAATGCTGAGTGGGAGAAAGAGGAATATTAAAAACAAAGTGGTCAATCAATGGGTCAAGCTAAACTCTTTGCGCATTCAAAAGTCTTCAATATTGTAAGGTGCATCAAATTTGGTCCAAGCCCGCTTGAGTGAGACTAATTGAGTGAAAGAAAGGGATCTGAGCCCTGCTGAGGGGGATCCGTGGTGAACTGTGAGTCACCCGAGAAAGAATTCTCTGACATTGGTGTGAAAAGGATCTGAGCCCAGAAGAGGGGAATCCAACTTGGAACTTTTAATTCGAAAAAGGATCTGAGCCCGGCAGAGGGGGATCTAGGGTGAATACTCAACTTGAATACAGGTGAAAGGAAAATAACATTTATGTTTTATTTTGTATGGCAGGCCCTCCGAGTCAAGAGACTTGCGTGAACTAAAGAAGCTTGGACACAGAAGGTCCTGAACTATGGAAAATGTATTGTATCCTCATGCCACAGAAGTCAGAGTGTGTGCTTTGCTCAAGTGTCCCCCCTTGCCCCATGCTGAAAATGTGGCAAAGGGAGGCCAGTGGCCCGAGCATCATATCATTTTGTGAACACTTCTTTCTTTTTCATGGACATTACCCCATATTATTTGTAACTTAGTAGTAAGGATTGGCAATCTTTTTTTTTTAATTATAGGCCCTTTTATTTTGACAAGACTCCATTAGGACTGCATTATTATTATTTGATGGTCGTAGCTTGCTCCCATCTGTAGATTTAGGTTTAGATAGGCATTCATCACACGCTTGCAAAAGTTCAATAAATGCACTTGAACTGTGGTCGCTTGTGTCCGTCTTACTATTGCCACCATGCGTTCCTTACATGTTACTGTTGAAGGTAACAGAGAAGCAGTCGGGAAGCTGAGGAAGTTTACATTGGTGGTAGTAAGACAGACAGTAGAGGAAAAGAGGCTTCCCTATTCTCGTAGCTCAGGAAAGAAGAGTGCCTTTCCTACCCGAGAGTCTTGTCTTCAATCACCTTATGTTTCTAAAGCATCACGTTGGAGTAGACCCAACTGAACTGTGGTTGTATATTATTGTCAGTGCATCATACCCTAAAGCTGATTGAAGTTAGTAGTATACTGTGGGGCAAAAGGAGCCCACTTCGCAGTAACAGTAGTAGAAGGGTTTGTCAAGAGGAAAGCAACACCCTGAGAAGAAGCATCCTGACATGTATACTAAAGACACTGCAAAGGTCAAGAATACCAAAGAAGTAGTAGAAGCAGAAGTTGTTTTAATCTGTCGCAAACCTATCCTGGAAGAAGGATATCCAGGACTACCATGGGTGCTGTTTTCTTGGCTAAACCTGGCAGGGGAAACCTTTCAACAGAAGGCTGAAGAACTGTGCCAGTGGGATTTTGTTTGGTGAACTTTGATTATCCTTTGGAACTGATAACAACTGGTTCAAGATTTGATCTTCCTTTTGAATATTTGGGAGAAGGTGATTAAGCAATCGTGGGAAAAGGTTCTACCCAAGATACGTGAAGGTCATTCAAATCATTGGTTGTTATTCTTTTATTTATGTTGTTTATGTTTTATTTTGATTGTTTTGTTGTTCAGTGTGAGGCCAGTTTTGTTGATTCTAGGAGTTAATCCCTTAGAATAGGTAGGGAACTCCCCAATAGAGTAGGTTTAGTGATGTTTAATTTGCACTTTTACTTTTAATAAAACGTTTAATTTGGGTAAAAATACAAGCAGTTGTCCACCTCAGATTACTGACCCCTCACATTTTCCAGCATAAATCGCCTCCATAATCTGTCATTCCTTCCTGCTGGTCGCTTGGTCACCCACCTCCCCCTTCTCTGACCTCAACCGAATAACCAATACTTGATGCTTCCCTTGATTCCCTTTTTATCTCCTTCCCGTTCTGGGGATTGGCCCTCTGGGCCGTGTTACCCTCCCAGGATTGTGAGATGCCAGGGAAAGGTAGAAATAGCGGGACAAACACCATCCACTTCCTTTACATGGATCTGCCATCATGTTTTTTACTACAGCCTTGATAAAGCAGGTTAACGCAAAACCTGTGTCCGCTGTTTCACTTGATATTTTGATGATTTGAAATTATATAATTGAAAAATGAGAAATGAATTATAACGTCCGGAATAGGGTGAAGCTAAACAATTCTAGATGGAAGAATGTTTTGATGATGTTGATGTTGATTATCAATGAACAAGAAAACATTAACAATGGCAAGGCGTGGCACAGCAGTACGTGGAACACATTTTCCAAAGCAAGGTTACAAGATCAAATCAACTGCAACAGTATCCTTACATTCCAACAATCTGGCTTCCAACCACACTGCAGTATGGAGACAGCTACTATCCAGGATGACGATAACAAATGTGACCTTTTCCTTCCATGTCTCTCAGTGGTCTTTGACACAGTCTATCATGACACCCTGCACTACACACCGATACTGTATTTAGCTGCTTTACTTCTGTCCTCTCAAATAATCAATGATATTCACAAATGGATAATTCAAAGCCCCATCTGGTCAAGACACCTGTGGCATACCCCACGGTTCCATCCTGTCCCCACTGATACTAAAACTTTATATGGAGACATTTGGAGTTCTACTTTCCAAATTCCATATCACTGTATACTAAAACACCATGTAGCTTTACCTCAAAGCCTCGTCTCCCAATCACATTGAATGCGGACGATCCTGTCTGGAGCCATTCAGACCTTGAGGTCTTCTGTGTTCCTAAAGTTAAATGCAACTAAAACTGAATTCATCCTGATCACTGCGGGTAAATCATAATCTCTAATGAATATCAGTGGCTTCTCCCGCACTTCTCTACTTCCAACTTCCTGGACCTCTATATAGACTCAGACACTGGGTTGGATCTCTCTTTTAATGTTCGTATCAAAATGAACCCCCAGATGGCTTGGTATCAGGCTGTTTTCATTTGGAGGAACAAATCTTTGCTGACCCCCAGAAACATTTGTTCCATGGTACAGGACCTAGTTCGGTCAGTTCTGTCCCATATTGATAGCAGGGACATCCTCCTGACTAGCATCTCTAAATCCACCTTCAACGCACCCAACGCTGTCTTTCATGTATAATCTCAGGTCAGTATAATTTGATTATCTGATGCACCCATGCTCACGGACCTCTACTAGATCACCCACTGTGCTTGCCGACTATTGAAGTCTTTCTACATCATCTTCAAAGACCCTACATATGTAAAAGCTGCCTACCTGGGAAAAAAGCTGCACTTTGCTAGACACATACACACAATCCACTGCACTAATGCAACACTTCTAGAATCCCTGAAAACAAGGAAAGATAAGACCAAGATAAAGGAGCTTCTCTGCCTATGTTCCCACACTCTGAAACTCACTGCCATCATACCTGTGACTTGCTACTCCCTTGGTAACTTTCAGGAAGGGATCTTAAATGCTTTGTGTTCTATCTGAATTCCCCTCACCAGACCGCAAGAGGTATGCATCGCATGTCATGGGAGAGATTTCAGTTTTTGTGACTAATTGTTGCATGTGTGTGCATAGTGTATGATCTTATAGCAGACCCAAGGGATAGCTTGTTTATTTACTATCACTCAGTGATGGCTGTGTTCAATAATCACACCAGAAACAGTACTTGAATATTAACCTCCCTACAATTATTTCAGCATTCACACATCATTGATGGTACTAACATATAGAAGGCCAACATTCGTTGCTTTCTCTTGTCCCGTTCTGCAGTGCAGGGCCCATGGCATGGCTGTGCTGCGTCGGGACAGGGACCCTTGCATCCAGGGGACTGGCATCCTTCCTGGCTCCGGTTTGCGCTCCATGTTGTCGACAGAGGTGCCGCGATTTATTCCTTCGGGAGCTACAGAACATGTCATCATCATTCGGGAAACCTCAACCACCTTCTGTCTGTGTGTATGTGCAAGTACCGCACATTATTGTTTTCTTAAAATCCTTTAGTTGGAAAAAAAACAAAAACATGACTCTCTGTCAAGGCTTTGCTGCTCCTCCGCAAATTGGTCATGAAACACAGAGGAGAAACCTCTGGTCGTACTAGCCGAGCATGCTGAACGCATTCACGTGTCTGTTAACCCTTGCAATGCCGTCCTCTTTAAGCTAAAATAGACCAAATACGTACAGCCCCATCACAGCCCTCCACAACTTTTGTTAGCATGTATAGTGTGTTGCTTATTCGAGAATAAGATGTAACAGCAATTCGATTCTTGGGCATGGCTGTGTGAGAAATTAGTTGAAACCGTACATGGTCCACTGCCATTATGTTCTGTATGAAGCCTGCAGCTCACCCACATGGAATAATCAATAGCTTCAGCAGTGTTGCTATGGATGTACATGGCTGATGTTGAATTTGATGGAGTCCTCAGTCACTGCTATGGTTGCATTTACTGAGCGAGTGTCTAGTAAATGGTCAGTGTTTGATGTGCTGTCCTCCCCAACCCTGGTCCTTCATACTTGCATTGCCCACCCTCCTCATCTTCCTAGGCCCTATTTCCTGTTTCCACCTGCAAAATAACAGAATACATTCTCAATAATTGAAGACAGAAAAGCTCAATTTTGCAGTCTTCACACACGTGATCCGGCCGAGCCGAACAATGGCCATTTACCTGCTGTGGGAAGAGGAGCAGTTCCCAGTGAAGCAGACAAGAAATTATACATGTATTGTTTTACAAAGTTGCACTTGCAGGCCCTCTCTAAGGCAAAATCGTTACACCAGTAGCAACAATGGAGACACAGTTTTTCTCATCACCTTGAGACGGTACGCTGAGCGCTGAGAACAGAGCAGGGTCCCAGGCCTGGGGATACTCGCTCCAGCAAATTGGGGAACACAAATCCAGCGGTATGATATGATATGGCATTTATAACGCACCTATACACAAGTGTTTCAAAGCGCGATGAGGCAAGGGATGGGAGACATAGGGAGGACAACACACCGATCTTACTAGGCCTAGTGACATTGAGATAGCGCAAATGCAGGGGAGAGGGGAGGGGAAAAGTGCTGGGGTGGATGGCAAAGGGCAATGGCCAATGGTAATCCTGCGACCCTGCAACAATGCAACACCAACTGACATGTGAGGAACAGTCAGCTAACCTCTATAGGTGCTATCTATAGGCAATACCACCCCAGCCACACAATAGCGGATGCGCTTTGGTTTTTGGTGAAGAGCCCTAACTTGTGACGCCACACCCCAACAAAAGCCACTGACATGAGCTCTGGAGCTGCGATTGCTGGAGAGTTTCCCATTTCCTTTATGATCCCTGTCTGTTATGGAAAATAAAGGACAGTACTAACTTGCTCTTGGCTGAGTCATCTCTCTGTGTACCGGGGAGGGATTTTTGGGCCCTGGGTGCTCTGAACGGTGCTTGTGTGGGGTGAACCCTGGTCCTCTGTTATACCTAAACACAGTCATTCCAGTTGAGTGTTTTGATTGCTTTACATTCAAATGTATAAATTCATGTGTGACTAGACATTATGGGTTCTCCTTCATCAAACGTTTCCATCCATAGAGGGTTTGAGTTAGGACTATGTATTGGCACCCTCCCTGTTCAATCTTTATATATCAGATCTGGGAGAAACTCTGGTTGAAACAAGATCTTTTCCACCTCCCTAGGTCAATTAAGTGCGTCTTGGTTAACTTTCATTCTCTTTAAATGTTACACCCATTGGTATAGCAATTTTTAGGCAAACTGGTATAATGTGCAACAGAGAATGGACTATGAATTATTAATCAAAAATGAAATAATCTATTTTACTCATATAAAGAAATGCAACACTGTGGTTTGGAAGATCAAAAATAAAAAGTTGGAAGTTGGTTTTCCAATTTGTAAATGTCCATTGTTTTACTTGGTAACCAGTAGGCTAAAGAACAAAGTACTTATGATGACGGCACAGTTGAAGAGAATACTTTAAAAAAGTATGTGGATTCTCGTTGGTGCAGATTATAAAATATTTCAAGGCTAGCGTGATGCCCACTGAGGCCTATGGTTTAGAATCCTCAGAGCTGGCGTTTGGACAGCTTCTAGGTAAGCTTGAAGGTATGTTAAGGTGACAGGTGCTGCTACTTCTGAACCATGTTCCCATTTCCATTTTAAGGGTGTGAATTGGGTATACTAGCTTGGTCAGCCATTTGAAATCTCGCCAGATGCAGCTCTACCATAAACATTTAGTTGCCTCAACATTTTCTTTCTTTGAGAATTTGCGGATGGAAATGGGGAGTAAAAACTCCCAGGCACTAAGTGAATTTACCTATGGATGTGAATGTATTCTAAAGAAAGAGATGTTCTTAACAACAGACAGATGTCTAAGATATCATTATGGTAGGCAGAGTAAATAAAAAATGCGAGACTCCGCTCTATTATACAATCTTTTTTGAAATGTTGCAAATGAGGAGAATATGTTGGGGCGTTGCCTGTGTATCAAACTAGATTCCCAAAAGCAATTTGTAGGAGCCATTTTCTAGGTTTTCGTCTAAATTTGCTCCCCAAATTTGAAATTATAGGCACAAGAATGAAAATTCCATATAGGAAATATTCCTGTCAATTTTGAGAGGATTGTTGTTAAATTGAGTCCTTATTCCACCTGTGTGTAAAAGTGCAGCGGTATATGATCGAAGATACAATTATTTCAATGCATGTAAAATGAATTAAGTTTTCAACAGATGCTTTGTGCAGGAAACAATATCTTTGATATTGGCAGCACTTCGCTTCATAAACTTAGTTTCCCCAATAATTGACCGTTCTTACTGGGAGCTGCGGAGTGTACAATGTTACAATGTAGGGTAATGCTGGAAATGCCAGTCAAAGCACAACTGTGGACCCTTTTAGATTGTTGATAATTGTCTGGCTATGTATTAATGTCTGATCAATTCTATTTAATTTTTGGTAAAGACATTTTGTGTGAGGTTTAATTTTATCTGTTGCAGAATTTAAAAAAACACGTTTAGTCGTTTCTAATGTACACTTAAGGGATCAATGCAATTTGGCGAAGTTGGATTTTTCACTTAATGTATGTTTTTATTTCCTTTTTCAGGTGTTCGGTCAGCTGGATATATGACAACGCATTCCAAAATAATCCTGACCTGGACACACTCCTATTAATTGGAAACCCACTGATGTATGTTGCTGACACTGCTTTTGATGGTCCTGTATCTCTTAGACATCTTTTCCTAACTCAAACCTGCCTTAATCATTTAGCTTTTATTGCAAGGCATAACTTGGATAACTTGGAAACTTTTCATCTCGGGAACAATCATCTGACTTCAATCAATCTGCCCGATAGCTTTCATGCTAAAAGCTTGAAATATTTGGATTTGCAGTTAAATAACATACATGCAATATCAGCAAACGATGTCGCCATTCTCAGCAAAGCCACCAACTTAAGCTTGAATCTAAAGGGAAACTATATTAAGTATATAGAACCATCCTCTTTTAATTCACATTTTTTTAACATCCTTGACATTGCAGGTTGTGCAAGTTCTATTGACATTTCAGTTATTTTGGAAGGTTTAATGGGTGTATCCGCCCACATTCTTAGACTCGGCACCTTCAACAATGTGCCTAATAATATAGGCATGACTTCGCACTCACTGCAAGCTCTGTGCAACGTCTCCACAATGGACTTAAATTTACAGAACATGTACTTCACTGACCTATCGAACAACACATTTCATTGTTTGGCCACAATAAAAAAACTGGATCTTACCCATACTGGCCTCAGTATCCTGCCTCCTGACATAAGGAACGACAGCCTCATGACTGAGTTAACCCTCAACAAAAATAAATTTGAAAATGTCTGTGATATTCGGTTGGCCAGCTTCCCTTTGCTTACTCGACTGAGCATCAAGGGGAATACCGAAATCTTACAGCTGGGATCCAGCTGCTTCGAAAAGCTCTCAAAGCTCCAACACTTGGACTTAAGTCTAAGTGGCATATTTACTTCAGACTGCTGTGGAGCGCAGCTGAAAGGGCTAATCAGCCTAAAAAACCTGAATCTAAGTTATAACAACGATCACACTCTTCAAGACTTAGCATTTCCAGAAAATGGGAACCTGGAGCTCCTGGATTTCACGCACACCCATCTTCACATCAACGGCTCAGAAAGACCTTTCCGTAATCTTGGGTCACTGCGCGTGCTAAACCTGTCCAGCAGCCAGATTGAGACCAGCCATTGTGACCTACTCACAGGTCTGAAGAGCTTAGTCCTTCTCAACCTAAACGGAAATGTGTTTCACTCTGGGGTCATCCAGAAAGATAACCTATTTCAGCAGGCTCCCAATTTAGAAACTTTAATCCTATCTGCATGCGAACTAATTGCAATAGATAATGAAGCATTTCAGGCTTTGACAAAGCTACAATATGTGTACCTTAACCATAACAAATTGACCGTGTTCAGTAGCAATGTATTTTGGGATCTTAGCCAAATTCTCCTCAACTTTGCAGAAAATGATATCAAAATTATACCACAGGAGATGCTGGATGGCATTTCTGGGCACAGTATCATCAATTTAAGCTACAATCCACTGGACTGCACTTGTGCCAACATTGCTTTTGTTATGTGGCTTCGACAGAATAAGGATAAAGTGGAAAGCCTTGAAGAGACCACTTGTGGCAGTCCTGTGGCGCTCAGCGGAAGAAGGCTTGATATGGTGGCCCTCTCCTGCAGGGTGTCAGTGGTTGATATAGTTTTGATTGTTTTGTTGGTGTTGCTGGTCACCGCATTGTGTGCCCTAATTGTACGATATGTGTGCAATAGAAGGTACCAGTACATTTAAATGGTTCTGTAGCTTACAGACCAGTGGCTTCTTGCTGCCAATGAGAGTCGCCAAGAGTGTGGAATGATAGGCCAAGAACCAGGACCATAGAACATTGCTTTATTTGTTCTCCGCTGCATTGCACTGTGCCACTTTATCACTGTTACTGTGCCAGGTCTGCTTGAGCACCAACATGATCCCATTCTATGAGGACATTGGCATCTTCTTGCTTAATATATTGGCTAAAGTTACACCCTTTTGAAGTCACTTTTACAATCGTCCACGGCTTAAGGTCTATAAAGAACATATAGGAACCACTTCATTGAATTAGGACAGACTTTTTACGGGTTCAGGTGAGGACAGTGTTGCCGCTTAATAAATATATTTGTAAAGTTTGTGGTTGTATTATTGCCTAATGTCAATCTACTCCAGAACAAAACTAAATCAAGCAAAAACATCGCAGCTAAAATACCTCTTCAGAAAAGGGGCTACAAAATTAAAATCTGTACTACAGTGAAATTCGATTACATTATTTTAATATGTGTGTGGCAACTGTTGCTGTATAGCTTGAAATCCAGAGGCAACGTGTGTTTTTAAAGATCAGGGACCAACCAGACTATGTCCTCACTAGAGCGCAAGTGCAGCTCTTATATTCCTGATAATGGAAGCATTATTGTGGACTTTCCTACAAAAATACTTAAACCAATATGTGGAAGATCACTAACTATAGAGGAAAGGACCTTGAGCCCTGTGCCTTGTTGAGGCATGTGTACCCTGGAAATATACTTCACAAATACATGTTTATTCTTCAGCCAGCAGTACTGCAAGATTATTACGTTTTAAATTTAATCTGGGCTGAAGCTCATTTTGTGAAATCTCCTATGGTCTTCATTATGCATTTCTGAGGGGAATGTACATTTTTGCACCATTAAAGAAGACTTTTCAGCCACTGCGTTGTGCACTTTATGAATATTGTTTATTTTATTTATGGTATTTACACAATGAAAATCTGGCCCGAAGGATACGTTGAGTGCTTTGCAGAGAGCCGATAAGACATGTCATGGATACACTGATACAATGATACAATGCAGGATATTTCCATAGCTCGTTCAATAAACATCCAAACACGTGTGTCATGTACAGATACATAGTGTGCGATTGGGGGAGTGGTATGCAGTAGCGGAGTGGTAGTTATCAGTCATGGGAAGGAAGGCTCATAAGGGGTTGTGAGGAAGGTTTTGAGATCCTTCCTGAAGGTCCCATTCGACAAGAAGGAAGGTTTCCACAGAGAGGAGGACTGTTGTGTAGAAGGAGATGGTTTATCGTCCTGTCCTGTCATTTTTCTTTGTTGCTGTAGGCACCACTTTCTCTCTCGAGACTTGGTGCGTGAGGAGGAGCCTGAGCGCGATGATGCAGCGGGGAAGTGAAAACTGCAGATGGCCCCAGGCATCAGTGGAGCAGGCAGTTGCCCACAGTTTTGAAGTGTGTTTGTGTTACTCGAGACTTTGTGGATGAGGAGGAGCCTGAGCACAATGATGCAGAGGGGATGTAAAAACTGCAGCCCACCTCAAGCGGCTTGAGGAGAAACGCCCAAGTCCAAGACAAAGCAGCAAATGGAGGCATGCCCAAACATGAAACACAGTGATAAATGGGAAACAACCCAGACCCAAGACAATTGAGCAGTGGGAAAAATATCCAAGTTTGAGACAGCATTGAATGGAAAGAAGCCTAAAACATGAGGTACAGCAATGCATGGTGAGCCCCCCTGAACAGTGGGAGAAACGCTGGAAAATCAAAAGTACAAACTGGAGGATGTGTGGGAATAAAATGGCCCCTAGATGCACTAAAAGGTCCATACCAAGTGTATACATAGGCGTGGGGCATAGTTGCAGCCTGGGAACTCTGCCCATATGAATTAAAAACGAAGGGAGAGTGGGCCTCAACTGACAGAGATGCTTTGAAAGGTCCTTATTCTTCCGATTCCCTGACATCCTGGTCGACTGCTCCTCTTGCAATTAACTGCCCTTGCCTGGAGGGCGGTTAGTCTTGGGAAAAGTTCAGACAGGGTACCAAAGAGGATGGCCCAGTCAAAATGATGAACCAACAAACAATCCAAAATAAGGCCCATCTTACAAACCTCTGTGCGAAAGAAACTGAATACCCCATTTTGGTTCTGTCTGCAGTACAAAACACCAACCCTGAATTGGTTTTGAATAGATTGTTCATTCTAAAGCTATTCATGGACATTTTTGCTCTACCCTGGATCCATTCAGGGGACATTGACCGTGTTGAATTCCTCTGTACGGATTGTATGGACATTGGGTTGTTACATCTAAAAAGCTAAATGATTTATTATCTGTTACTGGGTGAGGCTAGGCTTCGACATCTCTCCTTTGAGCATTCTCTTTAGTGGGCCTATCCAACATTGGGGTGGTCCATTGGTTCTGCAAGACATGGCCAACCTAAAGCCTCCACTCATTTGCACCATAAGCACCATAAGCAAAAAGAAGCAAAGACTGGTGAAGATCGGTTGTGATAGGAAAATGCAAAGGAAGGCCTGTGAACCCATAGACCTGGGTCCTTTAAGACAAGGCAGCTATACTTCGAGATGGATGGGGATGCAGAACTTACTCATACATCAATATTAAAACTGACTCAGGAAGTTGGCAAAAGTGAGTACTGTTTTATTTGCAATTATCTAAAACAGGGAGTTACAACGGACATCAACGGACGTTGCAAAGCATGATCTCAGTGAATTTCATAAAAAACACAACTTTTATAGTCAAAACCCGTCATTGTGGATGTCACACTACGTGGCAAACTACAAAAACCTACTTGGGGATGTGATAGGCTTACAGGGAACCTCTAAGTATATGTTCCATACTGACAGGGATTGTGATTGGGTCTCTAAAATCAGGTGGACAACTAAGCCCTCCTCTAGTGCAAATCATCTTCATCGCCACAAAATACACGATGATCCATTGGTTACACAAACTAAAGGGCTCTCCGTTACATGGCCCTCTATCATTGATTGGCACACTGGTACCCTTCTGGAATATTCCACATGCTAGCAGCACCCAGGCTGGTACCCCAGGTGCCTGTGGGCTGGTCTTGACCACAGCTTCCCACCCAAAGTGCGGTCTGCCATTCAATTAAGGCTTTGAACTTGGCCTTGCAGAAGCTCTTTGTGCCAGAGAATAAAAGGGAATGTGGCATGGTTTAATCTTCTGGTTTCGGTGTAGCTCGACCCAAAGTCTATTTCCATCTAACCATGTGACTGGAGACCACGTTTTCGAGCTCTTTGCTGCATATAATACTATTAAATTATGAACTCTTGACGCCTTCAGTGTTTTTTCATTCCACCTCAAACAGAAGTTTGTTTCTTTCTCACGTTCATGCAGCTACTTGACAGACAACCAGGCTCACGGGGGCCTTGACTCTTGGTGCTGGGCCAGCCAGCCTTTCTTGGATTCTCCTTCGCCATTAGCTATTTTCCAACTGCGCCACATTGCAATCATTTCCATCCTTTCCATTCACGGGGGTTAAGCTTTACTAAAGTGCATTGTGGAACATCCAGGTTCTATACATTCTTATGTATATACATTGGTGCATCGCCGCAATCTATTCACTACGTAGCCAGCCTCAAGATTACTTTGTCTACTTGCGTTACAGCATCTGTACAATTGTAAAATGACTTTGCATTTTCTTCAGCATTTCTATGCATGAGCATCTTTATTTTGAGCCCGAAATGTTGCTCATCTTTGACATCTCCTCTTCAGATCTTATAGAATGTCTATGTTCTTTTGTCTTGTGTCTCTTTTCAGGGTGCATCAGTTCTGCTCCTCATGACGTCACCAGCCCTCTTTCTCCATCCATTTTCACGCTTCTTCCGGGAATCTGTCCAGAAGACCATCATATCTTTATGAATGCATATAGGGTTTTCTCAGTGGATATCTTGTTTCAAGAATTCTTTGTGTTACAGGCATCCTCACTGGTACTGCACATGTTGTGATTTCCGTTTGCCAACAGGCAGAGCTTCTGGTAGGGGCTTTTGACTCTTCCTCTACACTCCCCCACCCCTCTGGGCGATTCACCAACCACTCTCCCATCAATCTTCACATGAAGACATCCTCGTCTGAAGAAATACTTCTTTGGAGTCCATATCTTTATGACTCCTATCAGACAAACTGCTGATTTTACATGTTCATCAACACTCCAGGTCATAAGACTGCAGTAAATCCATCTTTCCACATATTTCTTGTGGTTCTTCGGATACAGGAACTTCGTTCCCTCAGGTGCATGAATACTGGCCTTCACGTAGTCTCAGATTTCTTCATCTGTTAGCTCTTTAGGTTCGAATCCTGATTTGACATCAATCACTGTCTTTATTCCTACTGCTTTCTTCGCAGTCTTTTTGCATTATGTGATTATTATTCTGATCACACAGAATCCAAACATGATCATCACCAACAGGGCTCCAAGGAACTTGAACATTTTCACCATCCATTGTGGAACCCATGAGAAAATTGACACGAACCAGCTGTCATCAGCAATGACTTCCACTTCGTCTTCCACCTTGACATGTAGATTTGTCAGCATCGTTATGACCTCTGTCAAGGTGCCATTCTCGTCATCATGAGAAGGTATGAATGAGCAACATAATTCTCCGATTTTGGCACAAACACCTCCATCCATAGCTGTAATCAGATCCAAGACCTATCTGTTCTGTAGAGTCATCAGTCGTATGGAGCTCAGCTCCTCTTTGATAGCATTAAATCCCTTTATGGTGATAAAGCTCCCAACTGTTTATCTCTAACCATTTGGTATTCACCATCGTCTGGATCCAAGGCATAAAGATAATAGTAAAAATTGAAGAAGTCTTTCTGGACAATCTGTGTTCATAGGGAATGGCATCAAAGGCTTCTATCGATTTGGCTGAGAAATAGTTTTCTCTCTTGATTCGATTTAGGAGTTCAGCAGATCTCTTTTTTCTCAGGTGAGCATCTGCTTTAGGAAACCCTCCAATATTCAGATCACTTTTTGGAATCACCAATGCTGGAACATGAACAATCACAATGGAACATAGTCCTCCCCAGTCTCTGGGCAGCTTCATGTATGCTCTGGATCCATAGGCCCAATAGTGATCCATTATCACTACTGTCCCTTCCGTCTCCTGGCACATCAAAGATTCGACCGTGTTGATTATTTCTGACTTTTCTTGTGCCATTATTTCTGAAACATAGTTCTGCACCGATGAACTGGAGCTCCAAGCCCTTTAAGATGAGATAGCAATACCCTTGAGATGGATGTGGATGCAGAAATTATTCAAACATCAATAATCGAAAAAAACTCAGGTACTTGGCAAAGGATAACGGTTTTAATATCACTTATCTAAAACGGGGATTACAACGGACATCAACTGACGACTCAGCGCAAAATCTCTCAATGCATTTTAGGAAAAAACAATCTTGTATAGCAAAAAATCGTCCCGAGAATAAACGTATCCTACGTAGCAAAATACAAAAACCTAGTGGCAAGTGTGATAGGGTCTAAGAAAACATCTAAGCATACGATCCATACTCATCTAGACAGTGAAAGAAAGTGATAGGCTTCTTAACATCAGGTGGGGCAACTAAGCCTTCCCTTCAAACAGGGCACTATGAACATCACTAAATATACAACGTTTCTATTGGCAAAATAACTATAGGACCCTTGATTGTGCAGTCCCCTATCATTGGTTGGCTTCTAACCTCCGTCAGTACCTTCCTGCCTACCTATAGCAGCATGCAGGCTGGGCGTCCAGGTGCTGGTGAGATCGTCGTAACCATAGCTTCCTACCAATTAGCATATCCATCCTTCATCACCTCAGAGGTCTGCTGTCAATTAGGACTTTGAACTTGTCCTTGGGAGTGTTCTTTGCTCTGGGAAATTAAGGGGAGTGAAGTCACGCTATTCCCTCGTGCATAGGTGTGACCATCATGCCCATCCAACTTCTTCTCCCCACGTGACTGAAGACCATGAAATCGAGCTTCTAGTGTATTAAAACTACTATTTTCTAATAGACCTCTGACGTCTTCTTGTTTTTGTCCATGCCTTCTGAACAGGAGCTTCATTCTTTCACACGATTTGTATCCAATGCTAACTCACCCCAGCCTGATACGGCCTTGGCTTCTTGGCTCATCCATCCTCGCCTTTCTGAGGTTCGCCTGTAATTTCACTTGTTTTTCTAACTGCAACATACTGAAGAAGTGGCTTTACTTCTTTTGCTCAGTTCTGCTTATTGTACGTAGTGGAAACATGCATTCTTTACTGACTCATATACATGTATGTATTGGCGCATGCCACAATCTATTCACTATAAAGCTAGCCTCAAAAATACTTCATCTACTTGCGTTTTGTTACATCTGTACACGTGTAAAACAGCTTAACATTTTCATCTATCTTGTTGCACAAGCTTCTTCATCTTGATCCAAAAATGTTACTCATCTTCGATGCTTTCTTGATGCCTTTTGAACTGCCTGCATTAGCTCATCTCTGCATCTCTTCTATATGTGTCAGCTATGTTCTGTATGATGTCTTCATTCTTTTCGTTCAGTTATTTGTCCTGTGTCTTTCAGCATTTCATTTGAACGATCGTCACATTGTCTCGTTTGCAGGTATGGTTTTCTCAAAGGGAACCTTGCCTCCATGATTCTCCTTGGTATCCGTAGTTTCAATGTCTCATACTCTGGCTCCCAACATATAGGCAATATGGGTGAGGTGATTGAGATGGGGGTACTTGGCTCCTTCTCTACACTGGCTAAAGGCACTATTTGAGATGGGCCTCCTTTGTCTTCGACCCACGTCAGAAGCTTTGCAAGTCTCGGGCAGAGCGGTTTGCATCCATTTTCCACTCGTTCAATAACTGCTTGTGATGACCAGTTACTGCCACAGCTTTGCACACGACTATGCCTTCTTCCCAGCCGTCTTGAGAAAGTACTGTTCCCCAGTTTCACATCTGGCCTCTTTGCTTGCAGCTTTGAATTTCCTCATCAGTCTTTCCTTGGCAGTTGAGCTTCCTGTTTATCTCCCATCTGATTCCAGCTCCCTTCATGCCAGGTTGTTCGTATCTTATCACACGATTTGTGGTGTGTGCTCTTTCTCTTGTCTTTAAGTCTTGAACATAGTCATCTTCATCTGGGGCTGACCATTCAGTCACCCATACCAAGGATGCTGTTCGACCCTGGAACTGACCTCTTGTATGGAAGTGTGCAAGGTGAGTGAGGCAATGAGTTGCTTGAACATCTATTTCAATAGCTATGAATATCTTATACTTTCCCATAGCAAAAGGCAGGAATGCACATACATACCCATCCTCCTTAGAAGTTTTTTTCCTACTTCTTTCATGTGCTGATACCACGTTGTGCCCCAAATGCGCTTTATTGTCTAAATAATCATTTAATTTATAATCTTCCTCCCTTGTAGTTCTCTTAGGTCTCTTTCTTGCCAAATGAGTTTCTATAAGCAACTCATGAAACACATCAGTATACATTTTTCCTACTGGGGGAATCATAGGGGCACTTGTCAGAGGAATCGGTGCCTTCACATGAACTACTGGAGTAGGAACAATCACATAAGGCCCCGGCCTTCTTACAGTGTCTAGTTCTGCAAAAGTAAATGGAGTACGATTAACGGAACTCCTTCCCTTCTGGAACCATTAAAGTAAACATTGTGGATAAATAGAAACAGAAAAACGATAATGGATGCTGAACAGGCATAGATTATGCACCAATACATTAGGCTCCACCATCGATATCTCTCCAAACGTCGTTGACTCTGCTCACGTTCTGGAACTGCAATATGCTCTATAGACCACATGATTGCCCGTTATTACTTTTAAGGAAGGACAAAGTCATTTATTCAGGCAATCGCGTTAGATGCTCCGGTAGTTGTCGAATTAGCTCTATGATCTCCACAAGTAATCGGCTGATTTCTGGATGATTTATAGGATCTCGCATAAACACATAAGTGTTAGTGTTTTGCCAAACAAGATAAGGGTGTACTTGAAGCAAATAGTAAAAGATCATGACAAGTAGTTTGTAGTCATCGTCGTTAGATAGGACCATCTGTGCATCCGGAAAGATGTTCAGGTAATGGTCTGATCTGCTCTATAATTGCTGCCAATAATCATCTAATCGTTGGGCCATTTTTAGGATCTTGGACAAAAGTACGTATATCAGTGCACCTCCCAACAAGAGCAGGTAAGCTCCGAGTATAAATATGAAGAAAGCAAGAAGTAGTCTGTGTATGTCAACATCTGACAGTACCATGGGCACCTCCAAAGAGAAACTCAGTGAGAAACGAGTCAGGCAAATGCTCCCTTTTCTAGTTGTCGAACAGAAAGTCTAAATCCAGCACTCCACAGTACAATGTCAGCAAACTCCAGTGGCTCAAGAACAGTAACTTTCTCACTCCTTGCTAGAAGCTACAAAGAGTGTTTCAGTGGGAGCCACAGTCCAAATGTACACTTTCATCTGTCTACTGGACAGTCTTTGCATCCCTCTTCCTCATCATCGATCAAGTCTGCACGTGCTGAACTTCTTCTCCTTGACTTGCTTCCGAATGGTTTGGTGGTGCGACGGTCTCTCCAGAGTAGATTTTCACATCTCCTAGGTGTATCCAAGCTCGTCTCCCTAGGATCTTGACTGCTGACAGTGTAATGTCCTCCACAACAAAAGGGCCGCTAAATCTGGGCTCGTGCCACTTTCTTGTGAAATTACTTATTAGAACCTTATCTCCAGCAAATAATTTAGGTACAGATAGTCTCTCAGGTCTGGTTGCTGTATGGTCTTCACCTGTGTTCTGAGACTGAAACCCTGTCCGCTTGACTTGATGAAATTACAGAGATACTAGCGGTCATACATGTTATGTACTCACGTTAATTCATTTCCTAACAATTTTGCAGTTATCTGGGCATCACTCCTAGGTCTCGATGGAGTCGTCATAGGCGTTCTCATTTGCCTCCCTGTAACCATTTGTGGGGTGTGAGGTGGTGGTCAGAGCCGGGCTGATTTCTTAATGTATATAATGCAAGGGGCAGGCAATGCAGCCACCCCTTCTTCAGGGTCAGTTTCGACTTTGCTATTCTCTCCTTAAGCAGACTCTTGAGTCTCTCACATATCCCGTTCACTTGTGGGTGAAAAGCAGAAGAAAACTTGTGTTTAATGCTAAGCAATAAGCTAATCTGTTCAAATACCTCATTCACAAAATGTGGGCCATTATCTGATCTCAACACCTCACATACTCCCCATCTAGGAAATACTTCTCGGATTAAGAACTTTGCAGCATAAGTGGCATCAGGATGTGTGCATGGACCAGCTTCAATCCATCTCGAAAATGGGCACACTACCACTATCATATACCTATATCCATTACAAATCTGCAGCATATCAACATAATCGATATGTAAATGCTGAAAAAGGACCAATGGTTGAGGAATTACTGCTCTGACTGTTTGCAGCGTGTGCCCAGCAGTAGACGTTTGACATAAGATGCAATTTACTACATAAAAAGCAACGTGTTCTAGCAGGTTCGGTACAAACCATTCCTCCACAATGGTTGCTATGAGGCTCTCCCTAGTGACATGTGCAGGGTAGTGTAGCTGTTCTAATGCCACCCTTAATAAGGCTACAGGGATCACCGGTTTACCAGTGCTGTCTTGTCGCCACAGTGCTTCGGAAGGGGATAAAGAACAACTCCTCCGCATCCACAATTCTTTCTCTTCCTGTAGAGCTCCACCTTGCACCTCCATTAACTAACTCGTGACAAATGATTAAAGCTTTCATTCACAACCATAATTAGAACCATTTTCTCTTTCACATCAGCAGTATCAAAATGAAAAATATCAGAAGAATATGCAACTCTTTTGGCCTCTTCGTCTGTGGCTTGGTACCCGCGTGAAATAAAGTCAGTTCTCTTAGTGTGTGCTGTGCACTTAACTATTGCGATGGCTACTGGGAGTTGTAGTGCTTTAATAAGCCTGTCCAACAATGTGCTGTGTTGCACTGGAGTGCCGTCCGCTCGGAGGTAGCCCCTCCTTTTCCAACGTTCTAACCCTGTGTGCACGGTTGACGTCACGTAGGCGGAGTCACCAATTATGCAGCCTGTGCTGAAAAATGAGATGGTACTCTCGCACTTGCTACCACTTCAAATTACCCATTGGCTCTGTGTCTTACCACAGCTGAGCCTGAATGACTTTCTCCATCAGTTTGATCCATCTTCAAAGAACCATCAATAAAGAGAACCTGGAGGCCACCAGGGGGCGCACAGCAAATGGCAGCCTGAATCCCGTGCTCCGTCAGCGGCTAGGTCAAACTGGGGATTGAGACCCCACCCACCCCCCCGAGACCCTCCCACTGAGTACGAAGGAGCCGGCACGGGCAGTTAACCCCCGGGGGCCCCACCGAGAGAAACAGCGGCATCGGAGGCCCCTCGGAAGGCTGAGATCCAGAGCCGCGGCGGCAAAACCGCCTCCGGAGAGCTGGATGGGGGAGGAGCCGTGGGCCACCTAATCCAGAGGTCTGCTTCCGCGCCGTGCCTGGCGCCTCACGTGAGAGGCCTGAAGAGCAGCGAATCCGTCTCCCTCCGTGGACCGAGTCCACCACCTGCGGACGCAGTGACGACCTCCTCCTGCGGCTCCCGATCGGGCGGCGTGAACCGCCGGGGACCCGCAGAGGAGGGGCCTCACCCGCCTTTCCCCAGGCCTAACGACCGTCCCCGCGAGGGACGCCACCAACACCACAGGCGGGTCGGAGCATCGGCTCTTCACCCCGGAGGGAACAAAGTGCCCCCCCCTCCCTGGAGTGCGCAGAGGACCCTGAAGGCCCCAGGACCTCTGCTCTGGGTGTGAGGCCCCCGCCAGAGGCCAGTGGGGCGTGTGCCCGCCCGACACCGTTCGCTCGGACACCCAGGAGGCCCAAGGAAGGGAGAGCGAGTTATCAGCAGACCCGCCAGGTGACTTTGTAACCCCCGCGGGAGCGAGGCACACTCAACGGTAAGCGGGGGGGCAATCAGATGGGCTGGCAGAGGAAGCTACAAAAATAGTTACCAAGAATCCAGTCCCCGCACTTTCAGCCCACCCCACTACAGTGTAATGGCCCAGTCTGAAGCCTCGGCGGAGGCAATGGAAAGGGCCTTCGCCTCCATTTTGCAGAAGAGACATGCGCTCGGACTTTGCCCAAAAGTTCGACAAAATGGGCCAAAGAATAGACAAAGTGGAGGACAGGCTCCTTCAGGTTGAATCAAACCAGTCATCCTCAGCGACCCTGGAGGTGGAGATGGACATGAGGCTATCCGCCCTTGAAAAACGGGAGGAGGAGAGGTCGAGACAAATGGACGATTTTGAAAACAGGGAACGGAGAAACAACCTCAGATTCTTTGGGGTCCCTGAAGCGGAGGGGGAGACGGAGAGAGAGGTCACCCAAGTGGTGCGAGACATTATTGCCCTCCTCTTTGGAGATGAGATGACCACTGAACTCATATTTGATCGGGTGCACAGGGCGGGGGGACGTGTGGGTGGACCTCGATCGATTCTGGTCCGGTTCCACTATTATGCCGACAAGACAAGGGTGCTGGAAGCCACCAGAAAAGCCCCCTCACACATCTGTTAAAAGAGAAGGGGGTACGATACCCCTTCTCTCTAACCTTCGAATACCTGGGTCAGCGGACGACGTTGATCACCAAAGAGGATATCAAGGGGGCCATCCTGGACTACGTGACAGACCTGGCCCCCTCGGAGGGGACCAACTGGACCCGTTTCGGGTGGAGCGAAAGGCCAGGGCCCATCGAGTGAAAGAAGGAAGAAACCTGGCCCAAGGAAATTCAGGAAGATGAACACACCCTCCCCGACAAAGGAGGGAGAACCGAATGATTCCGAGGGATGAACGCCTGGTATCCCGGCCGAGATCGGCACGGGAGTTCGGAACATGGGGGCGTGTAATGGGGTATGACCGCTTGTTGGTCTGGAAATGAGAAACTGAAGTCTAAGTAGTTCCCTGAATCCCCCAGTAAAGCAAGTATGGCGGGGCCAACCGGGGGGACGAGGAGAGGGGGGGGGCTCAAGAAGATAGGTGTCTTTGAAACGATTGCCTGGCCGAGGAAGTCGGGCTGGTGGTCTGGTCAAAATGCCAGAAATGGCGGAACTATCTGGCTGGACGCTGGGGTGTGGGGAGGGGGAGTACCAACTAGTTGGGGTTTGTTTGTTGGGGAAAGGGTTTGGGGGGCAGTTGGGGGAAGGTTCAGAAGTGTCCAAAAGACGAAACAAGGGGAGCAAGAAGGGAGTAATGATGCGATGACAATGGCTAACAGAGAGGAAAACATAGATCATGGCTGATGCCCGGCCGGCCCTGGGTGTGGGCACCCTTAACGTGGGGGGGGGGCTGAACACCCCAACAAAGAGGTCCCTGGTCCATAGGGAGTTTAGGAGGGCGAAACTGGACCTGCTCTTTCTGCAGGAGACACACTGGGCAAAGGGAAAAGAGCCTAGAATGCGAGGGGGAAGAATTGGGGAGGTCTTTCACGCTTCCCACAGGGCCAAAAAAAGAGGGGTGGCCATATTGGTGGCGAGGGACATGGACTTCGAGAAGGAGGCCATCCAGAGAGACCCCGAGGGTCGGTACCTGATGGTGCGGGGTTCCTTGCAGGGCTTCCCCTTGACTCAAGCAGTAGTGTATAGTCCTAACGAAGGCCAGGCCCAATTCTGGGAGGAGGTAGGGGACAAATTGAGGTTGTTCGTGCAGGGCCCACTGGTGGTGGGGGGAGATTTCAACATGGTCCTAGACCCAACTATAGACAGAAGACGGGTTGGCCCCCAGAACCTCAGACCCGCAGATGAGGCCATGGTGCAGCACTTCCAGAGGGTTAACGGGGACCTGTGACTGTCGGATACGATCCCATCTCCCAGAGTAGGGACCCCCTCCTTTACCTACTACTCAGCTATTCATAACTCGTTTTCGAGAATAGACCACATCTTGGTGGACGAGGTCCTCATTCCATATGTAGCGGGCTATGGGATAGACGCAGTCCCCTGGTCTGACCACGACATGGTCCGAATCACCTTAGCGCTGGGTTGGTGTGAAGAACGTAGAGGGCGCTGGAAATACAATGATGCCCTATTAAGAGATGAATGATCGACTCCATAGCGGAGTGCTTTGAGTTTAATGCTAACGGAGAGGTGGCCATGCACACACTTTGGGACGCCTTCAAGGCAACCCTACGGGGAGTCCTCATAAAAATAGGCTCCATGTAGAAGAAGGAGTGGGAACCTCCCCCGGGGATGACGGCTTCACCGTCTATTTCTATAAAAGATTCCGCTCCCCCCCGGCCCCGTTCTTAGCGAGAGTCTTCAATGCTGTGCTGGAGGATGGCATCCTCCCCGAGTCCATGAAGGGGGCCATAATAGCAGTTCTGACCAAGGAGGGGAGGGACCCGGCGGAATGCTCCTCATATCGCCCCATATCTCTGTTAAATATTGACGTCAAGATTCTGGCCAAGGTGGTGGGGAGGCAGATGGAGGGAATTATGCCAAAGCTAATCCATGGTGACCAAGTGGGCTTTATTACGGGAAGGCAAGGGTCAGATAATATACGCAAGACAATAGACCTGCTCCACTTTGCCCAGGCGTCGGGGCAAACGCATGTGTCCTCTCCCTGGACTCGGAGAAGGCCTTCGACGGGGTCGAGTGGCGATACATGGGGCTCCTCCTCCAGAGGATGGGCTTCGGGCCCCACATCATGAGCTGGGTGACCACCCTCTACAGGGCCCCACGGCAAGGGTTCAGGTGAATGGGAGCCTGTCCGAACCATTCCCCCTCTCCCGAGGGACAAGGCAGGGCTGCCCTCCCTCCCCCCTGATATACGTCCTCACGATGGAGGCATTGGCAATAGCAATTAGAGCTCACCCAGACATCAGGGAGATTAGAAGGGGGGACGTTGAATTCAAACTTTCCCTGTTTGCAGATGACATCTTGGCATATCTGGTGGACTCTGGCGCATCACTTCCCCCCTTCCTGGCGCTGGTGGCCGCGTTCGGTCGCTTCTTAGGTCTGAAGATAAATACCGTAAAATCAGTCTTGCTCCCTATGAGGACAATAGACCCGGGGCTCGACCTTCTGGACTGGTTTCACGGGATTAAAGTGGAGAAGGCTGATGTACGGTACCTGGGGGTACTCACCAGAGATATATCGAAATTGAGCGCCACTAACTAGGACCCCATGATGGCAGAGATCAAATCAGATTTGAGGAGATGGGACAAGATGATCCTATCGTGGCATGGCCGAATGACTGCAGTAAAAATTAATATATTACCACGGCTTCTCTATCTCTTCACGGCTCTTCCAACCAACATCACAGCTCAGACTTTTAGAGAGCTACAAAAGGGGGTTTGGGACTTTGTGTGGCAGGGGAAAACCCCGAGAATAGGAAGGACCACCTTGACTCTGCCTAGGGAGGAGGGGGGATTTGGGCTCCCGGACTTTCACCTCTACTTTTGTGCCGCCCAACTGCGCGTCCTACTGGAGCATATGAATGGGGACGTATTGGACATACTTGGAAGACATGGACGCCCATCCCCTGAAGGTCTGATACCTCTTTGGGGCCCCTCGCAGGTCGATTCCGCAACACTTAAGGTCGCACCCGACCCTGGGAGTCCTCTGGGACATTTGGAGAGAGGGCCCCCGGCCTGCTCACCTCACCACCTGGCCATCCCCGATGACGTCTCTCTGGGGCCTCCCCCTTAGATTGGGAGGCAGGGGGTTCCGGCACTCTCAGGAATGGTCGGATAAGGGAATGGAATGGGCGGGGCAGTTGTTCAGAGAAGGGGAATTCCTAACATACGAGGACCTGAGGGACGCTCTCGGAAGAGATTCGCTATCCATCTTCGAATACCTCCGCCTGGAGGGCATCCTCTGCAACCCGTCATGGGGCCCGAACCTGAGGAGACAGCTGACCCCCTTCGAGAAACTCCTCGACCTGGCGACCTCAAGGAAGGGGGCGGTGTCCAACATGTACAAAATCTTAAACACCTACGACCTTCAAGGCAGAAGGAACTTTCGTATGTTTTGGAACAACCTAGCAGGGGAAGAGATCTCCGAGGAATCCTGGGCCAGAATCTTCAAGATAGCATTTCACTGAAATTTGTTTATCTCGGACATGGAACATAACTTTAAGGTGTTACAGGGATGGCACAGGGACCCCGCAAAGTTGTCGAGGAAGTTCACGGGGGTCTCGCCTAGGTGTCCGAGAGGATGCAGACAGTCTGGCACCAGAGGACACATGTGGTGGCTCTGCCCGAAAGTTCAGGACTACTGGGGTTCAGTGCGGGATTGGATGGCGGAAGTAATATAAGAAAGTCTGCCACTGAATCCCTTAACAATGTTGTTTGGTCTCCCCCCAGGGGAAACAGAGCTATATCGATACCCGAGGATGTGGGAAACCATGCTGAGGGCGGGCAGAGTGGCCCTTGCCCAGAAGTGGAAAAGCCCCGAGCCCCCCTCCAAAGAGGACTGGCTGCTAAAAGTGAAAAATATGTTCTTGATGGGCAAACTAACTGCGATGGTGAACAAAGAACGAAGCACGTTCCTCACAAACTGGTATGGTGTGCAGCAGACTTGGGGCTGGGACGTTCATTGATTTTGACGCCAGGGTTCTGGCCTGAACGAGCCAGCACACCAGGGAACCCACGACCTGGGGAAAAGCGGCATCTAACCAACAGATGAAAGGCCACAAACCACATCATCTCCACGGTACAGACGAAGGACTGACCATTGACATTCTCCCAAGGCAAATATAGGTTTTTGAACAGAGGGTAGGGGGGGTGGTCAGGGGTTGGGGTGGGGTGTTGGGGGGGCGGGGCGGGCGGGGTTTTGATTTCTTGAATGTGTTTGTTGTATCTAAAAATGCTAATAAAAACTAAAGTATAAAAAAATAAAATAAAGAGAACCTCCCCAGCTGCTAGAGAATTTTCCTTCACTCTCAGGATTTCGTCATACAATTCCTCATAGTTTTAGCAATCATGCACTTGCTCATCTATTGCCAGTGGTTCGGCTACAAACGTGGCAGGATTCACCATTTTACACCTGATTATTTTTATCGCTGGATTCGATATAACCTGTGTGAATATTGCTGTCATGACTGTCCCATTCGTGTGCGAGAATAAAAAGAACTCCTCAGAATAATTGGGAATTCCTAAAACTGGAGCTGTGCAACTTGCCTTTTTTAGTACATCAAACCTTTCCTCCATTTCCTCAGTCCATTCAGTTTTTTCCATATTCACCTGTGCCTTTTTCAGGGCCTGCAACAAAGGTCTTGTGTATGAACTACAATCAAATATCCATGCTCTAACATAATAACATAGTCCTAAAAACTGTTGCATTTGCTTTATCGTGTGCGGTTTTGATGTTTTCAAGATCGCCTCAGCTCTTTCAGGTCTAACTTTATTTCCTTCATGCGAGATCAACTATCCTATGCACAACACCTCTTCCTGACAGTACTGCAATTTCTCTTTATCTGCCTTATATCCTTTGTCTGCTAAAATAATCATTAGCTGAAACGAGTCTCATAGGCACTCTTCTTCTGTTGTGCTACAGACCAAAATATCATCTACGTATTGCAGAACAATGCTTGGCAAATCAATATTGCTTAGGTCCATCTGCAGCACCCTATTAAAGATCGATGGAAATTCACAGTACCCCTGTCGCAAACGTGTACTTTTCAGCTTAGTCTGACGGAATGTAAATGATTAAAATCTTGGGACTCTTTATGCAACGGGATTGAGAAAATCACATTTTTCAAGTCAATCACCATAAAATATCGCGCTTGTGGGGGAATGCTGCACAAAATCATTGCATGATTCGGAACTAGGGGAAACTGCCTCTACAATCTGGTTAATCAGTCTCAAATCCTAAACTAAACGCCATGACCCACCCTTTAATTTTTTAATCGGATACACTGCAGTATTACATGGTGACTGACGTCACTAAGATATCTTGTTCCATCATAGCCGATATAGTCTTGAAAATACCCTCATCTGCCTCTCCAGACATGGGATACTGCCTTGCTTGAGGTAAAATTGCTCCTGGTTTCAGCTTAATTTTAACTTCTCCCACCCCTTTTAACAGGCCTATGTCATAAGGGCCTGTAGTCCATAAGGAAATTGGTACTTTCTCCATATCCTCATCAAAAAATGTGGGACGCCGCTGCACTATCATCCTCTTCTGTGGAACCTCTCGTCTTTCTGTCCTGATCCAATAAGTAATGCTCATTTCGAACACTACTTAGTCTGACGGGACGTCTTTAAACAGTCATGCCCCGATACCGTACAGCAGAAATCCACTAACCTGGTCAGATGGCAGTGTCTTGGTAGATGTGAAAATACCCCTGAGAATCTTACCACACTCCGCCCTGATGTGACCAGGATGGAGAGGGGAAAACACCCCCAGGGAAACCCTCTGGGGAAGAAAACCCTGTACTGCAATTGTGTGTGTAGCTTGCTGCAACTCTTCACTCTTCGGACCTGGTAACTGGACTGACAGCTTACTGAATAATCTTCCCAGATAGTCCTAACAGAGGAAAAATAGATGGGTAAGTAAGCCAGTGAAGGTATATTAAAGATAGAAGAAGAGACCATCAGAGATCCCCACACACCTGTATGGGAACACAGATTGTCCTTAATCTGGAGTAAGAGCGTCTTGCCACCTTCTGAACAAGAGAAAGGTAAGACAGGATATAAGTCGTGAATTTCCAGTAATGTATAAAGAAAGACTGGTAAGAATCTTAAGTAGAATAGGAAGCTGCCGATGAAGAAGTTTCTGAAACACAGAGTGATGTGACCGTAATATGGACGAGTCCGAGAGAGGCAGGTCTCGGGATCCGTGAGATCTGCAGACAGGTAATGAGAATGAATGTCTATTGTATCGAAGCGAAAAAGGATAGAAATAGGAGCCAATTTCCTACCTTTGCTTTGAGGACGACAAGACGAATGGACTAGGAGTTGGGATCTCTGCTGAACACGGACAATGATTTCTCTGTGATAAGATCCTGGTCGGCGCTATGAAACACTTGCTTGTGTATTCTCAGGTGGGTAGAACCTAGCAGATCAAAGAGACATTAGAATCAAGGAATAAGGAAACAAAGTAAACGGAAGTCCTAGGGCACGAACTTACGGATCGTCTTTCGTCTTGCTGTAGAGTAGCGATGCACGGAGAGGCAGAATCCCACAGGTTATATGTCGTCACGTGATTGCATGAACACGAAAACACTGTATTGACAGGACTTGGCATTCCGGTTACAACTGAATGGGAATCTCCGGCGGTCATCTTGGGGAGGACAAAATGTAAAGCATGACTAAGCCTACCGCGGGGCCACAAAGACCAGCGCCAGTAGTGAAATACAACAGTATGCCCCCCTCTCAGAGGCGGACAGCCCGGCTTGCCAGGGTGGAGCCGATAAAAATGGCGGATCAATCGAGGAGCATGGAGCCCAGAAGCTGGTTCCCAAGATCTCTCAGGCAGTGAGTAACCCTTCCAGTCCACCAAGAACTGTAACCGGCCTCTAGAATACCGGTAGTCGCATATGCCTGCAACCTCATACTCAGTCCCCAAAGAAGTGACGACAGGGGGAGAATGAATCGAAAGAGTCCTACGAAAGCGATCTGGAAAGTCCACCTTGATCTGTGAGATGTGAAACACTGGATGAATCCTGGACCATGAAGGAGGGAGTTGTAGCCAAAAAGTAACGTCGCCAACCAAAGCAACCACACAAAAGGGGCCAAAACATCTCAGGCACAGTTTAGACAGAACCAGATGGTGAGTGAGGAATCGAGATGCCAACCAGACTGAGTCACCCACTTCAAGAGCTGAGCCTGGACATCGTTTAAGATCAGCATAGGGCTTAGCACTGTCCTGGGCTACTTGCAGGGCCTGGCGGGCTAAAAGGTGACCCTTATGGGTATTGGAAATTAATATGTCCACTCCTGGATATCTAGTGGATGAGGGAACAGTGGTAGAAAGAAATGACTGATGGAAACCATAAGTACAGAAGAAAGGGCTTGTCTTCAGCGCTGAGTGAGGAGCGTTATTATAGGAAAACTATAGGCAAGTGGTAACAATTCTACCCAGTCATCTTGGGCAGCAGACACAAAACAGCCTAGGTACCCTTCCAAAGTCTGGTGAAGGCGCTCCATTTGGCCGTTAGTTTGGGGGTAAAATCCGGAACTTAATGCCCACCTGATATTGAGAAGTGAACATAGCTTTTGCCCAGTGGCAAGTGTATTGAGAGCCTCTGTCTGACATGATGGTGTCGGGTAGGCCATAATGTGCAGAGATCTCTGAAATGAAAATGCGGACCATCTGATCTGCTGTCGGGATCTTAGGTAGAGAAGTGAAGTGTGCCAACTTTGGAAAATAGTCAATAGTTACCATTATGGCGGTTTGGTTATTAGAAAGAGGAAGATCTACAATGAAATCCGTAGATATCACCTGCCAAGGTTTGTGCATAATGTGCATCTGTGAGAGTAGCCCCAGAGGAAATTGACGAGGAGTCTTAGACTGTAGACATGTGGAACAAGCGGAGACATAATCTTTAACATCCAATTGTTCAAGGCCACGACTACTATTAGCCGTTGAGAACCTTTAAGTTGTGATGATCCGTTCCGACCTCGATGCGATGAGAAGATCCTAATAAGAGGTGCCTCCATTCCTCAAAGGATCTTTTTATGGCTAAGAGTTCTTTTTCCAAAACTGAATAGTTGACCTCTGAAGGACTGAACGTCTTTGAAAGATATGCCACTGGAGATTCAAATCCTGTAGTTCTTCTCTGGAGCAAAACCATGCCAAGTGCATGATGCGATGCATCTATCTCCAGGATGAATCTCCTGCTCTGATCTGGTGTAAAAAAAAATGGGTGCCGAGGTGAATAGTTTCTTTAATTGATCAAAGGCGGCTTGTGCCAGTATATCCCATTCATATTGTATTCCTTTCTTTAGGAGTCTAGTTATTGGAAGGATGATCTTAGAAAAACAATGAATACATTTACGGTATAAATTGTAAATCCAGCAAATCGCTGGATTTCTTTGATTTTAGATGGGGTGGCCATTCAACTACTGCCAAAACGTTCCTAGGATCCATAGACACCACTTGGGCAGACAACACAAATATGAGATAAGTAACTTGGGGTTGATGACATTCCCATTTCTCTGCCTTGCAATACCACTGGTTGGCCTGTAGGCGATCCAATACCAGTGAGACATGCCAAATGTGATCTGCTTTAGTAGGAGAAAAGACCAGAATGTCATCTAGGTAAATGACCACGAACTGTAGTAACACATCAGCAAACAAATGGTGCATGAAACGCTGGAATACAGCTCGGGCATTGGAAAGGCCAAAGAGCATTACGTGGTATTCAAAATGCCCAAAAGGTGTTAAAAATGCTGTCTTCCATTCGTCCCCTGGAGCAATCCGAATGAGGTGATATGCTCCCCCGAGATCGAGTTTAGAATAAATGGAGGTTCCTTTCACAGGATCACGGATGTCTGGGATGAGAGGCATAGGATATTTATCAGCCACCGTGATTTTCTTCAGTCCCCTATAATTGATACATGGTCATAACTCTTCCGTGTCCTCCTTTGGGATAAAAAAATAGGGAGGCTCCAACAGGGGATGTAGCTATTAGACCGTACTGTAAATTTGTGTATAGATATTCTTTTAGAACTGTCTTTTCTTTTTGGGAGAGCATATGCATGCGTCCGAATGGGATGGGTTTATCAGGATACAGTTCAATGTGGCAATTGTCTCTTCTGTGCGGGGAAAGAGTAGAGAATTGAGGTGAGGAAAATACAGAAGAGAATTGAGAGTAACAATCCGGAATCCCACTTACATGACTGGCTAAGGTGACTGGTTCTGTGCAATGGTTGGTCTGGGAAACGTGGATCCCTACCGAATTTTGAGAGAGACCATGAAATACACAAAACTCAGATCCTAGAAACAGCTTTGATCAGGTGAAAACTCAGAACCTCCTTATGTGACTAGATGAGACAAGTAATGGGCAAGGTTTGCTCCCGGATAGGACTTGAGCTTAAGGGACTGCCGTCAACCCTTTGAATGGGTATGATAATGGATTTCGAGGTGCGTTCAATACTCTTCTTCTCTGCCAACTTGTCATCAATAAAATTGCCGTTCTGACCCACAATCTACCAATGCCAGAATGCCATGGAGCTCTTGATCCTGAAAGAGCAGGCTGAGTGATATAATCACCATAGGATGTTCAGTGAGACTGGTAGGCTGTGCATTTTCAGATATTTTTGAGGAAACTTCCTTACACACTTGAATCGTGGTTCCCCTTACAACTGGGACTTGGAGTTTCCTGGATTTCAGGATCCAAAGCGTCTGGGTGGCGCTACCGGGCTATCTCAGACTATGTGTGTAGAAGAACCGCAATGCATGTGCAGTCCCTCTATCCGTCTGCGGTCTCTTTCGTCGGATGTCAGTGGTCCTCTTGTGGTTCCCAATTGCATGGGTTCATCGACTGGCACTGGTCTAGCAGGGATGTGAAGTCCTCCGGTTCTGAATCGGGAGGATCGACCCTTCTTGCATTCTGATTGGCGTTCCTGAAGTCGATAGTCCATCTGCATAGTTATAGTGACCATATCAGCCAAATTAGCGGGTCTGGGAACTCTAGAGACTTCATCCTTAAGCTCCCATGTGAGACCTCTTCGAAATAAGGTTAGCAATGTGTCGTCAGGCCAAGCAGTTTCCGCGGACAGCTGTTTAAATTGAGTCATTTAAGACATTAGATCTTGTGTTCCCTGTCTGAGGTCTAGAAGCCTTTCCTGAGAGGCGACAGAAATTTCTTGTCTGCTGAACATGGATTTCATACTGTTCACAAATGTAGGATAGGAGTCTAAAATAGGGTTCCCTGAGGTAACTAAAGAGTTGCGCAAGCCAACGCTGCTCGAGGTAAATGCGAGACCAGAAACCCTACTTTGTCTTTGTCGGAGGGGAAATAGTGAGGCTTGAATGTGAATTGAATGTTGCAACTATCCAAAAATTCCTTGATCTTATGAGGACTACCATCATACTTGCCAGTGGGCAAGGAGGACAGTGGTACTTCTGGTATGACTCTGGCAACTTGTTGTCACAGTTGAGTGTTTTCCTGCTTGAGGTTCTAAACCTCATGTGACAAGGACTGCATAGCAGCCATAAGCTGCTGCATCTGTTTTTCCATGTTTTCTGCAATAGGGCGTCGCTATCTGTCATTCCCCGATACCGTACAGCAGAAATCCACTAACCTGGTCAGATGGCAGTGTCTTGGTAGATGTGAAACTCCCCCTGAGAATCTTACCACCCTCATCGCTGATGTGACCAGGAAGGAGAGGGGCAACACCCCCAGGGAAACCCTCTGGGGAAGAAAACCCTGTACTGGAATTGTGTGCTTAGTTTGCTGCAACTCTTCATTCTTTGGACCTGGTAACTGGACTGACAGCTTACTGAATAATCCAGATAGTTCTAACAGAGGAAAAATATATGGGTAAGTAAGCCAGTGAAGGTATATTAAAGATAGAAGAAGAGACCCTCATAGATCCCCACACACCTGTATGGGAACACAGATTGTCTTTAATCTGGAGTAAGGACGTCTTGCCACCTTCTGAACAAGATAAAGGTAAGACAGGATATAAGTCATGAATTTCCAGTAATGTATAAAAAAAAGGCTTGTAAGAATTCTTGGGAACCTACGTAGAATAGGAAGCTGCCGATTAACAAGTTTCTGATACACTGAGTGATGTGACCGTAATAAGGACGAGTCCGAGAGATGCAGGTCTCGGGATCCGCGAGATCTGCAGACAGAGAATGAGAATGAATGTTTATCGTATCGAAGCCAAAAAGGATAGAAATGGGAGCCGATTTCCTACCTTTGCTTTGAGGATGACAAGACTAATGGACTAGGAGTTCCGATCTCAACTTCTACTGAACACGGACAAAGATTTCTCTCTGATAAGAGCCGGGTCCGTGCTACAAAACACTGCACGTGTGTATTCTCAGGTGGGTAGAACCTAGCAAAACAAAGACATTACAATCGAGGAATAAGAAAAGAAAGTAAACAGAAGTCCTTGGGCATGAACTTACGGAGAGTCTTGCTGTAGCAACGCACGGAGAGGCAGAATCCTGCAGTTCATATGTCGTCACCTGATCGCATGAAACATTGTATTGACGGGACTTGGCATTTCGGTTACAACCGAACAGGAATCTCTGGTGGGTATCTTGGGGAGTATAAAATGTAAAGAATGACAAAGTGTACTACAGCGCCACAAAGACCAGCGCCGGTAGTGAGATACAACAATATCCTCGTCAGTGACGTCAGTCAATCTTTATCCTTCCCCAATAGCAATCACTGTTCTCCATGACCTGCCCTCATCATCAAATCCTTTGAGCATGGCCAACTCCCCTCGCACTATGGCTGCCTGTAATTCCAAGGGAAAAACCTGTCCCCCCTCTTTGTCCATGGGTATCTGTGGCTTGAACAGAAATTCATCGGGTATTCTCATAATCCTGGCCATTAAACCGGGTAACCATGTTAACAAAATGCTGCATAGCCCATAGTGAAAAACTTTGGGCTCTAATGGCGTTCCTCGTAGAGCTATTCGACCAGTAAATGCCATGATAAATTTGGCCACATTTAAATAATGTATTTCTGGCATTGAACACACTATGCCTTCATCTGTGAAGGAAATCGTCATGATTAGCTTCGTCATTAAATCTCGGCCCAGTATATTACCTGGTGTCTGCCTTGAATACAACAGGACAGACATATCACACTCTCCTACAGAGACTGGCAATTTCTCCGTAAAAGGTACTCTGCTTTTAGCTCCAGAGAGCCCTTGAGCCTTCATGGCATTTCCTAATAACGAAAATCTTCCCTCTCATATACATGAGCGAGTTGCCCCAGTGTAAAAGGATTTGCCTCCTATGGTAACTTCAACCCTTGATTCCTCTTGAGGATTTGGCATCACTGATAGTACTGAACAAATCAAGTAACCCAGTAAGCTGTCCTATTGTGGGTACATACCTATTCCTGTGCCTGTAAAAGGATTTGCGCCCTTGATAGCGACACCCCCTACTCTAGGAGTAAATAGCTGTCCTGTGTTTGCGCTCTGCTGTATCTGAATGGGTGCATGCTGTGACTGCCCTTGCGGCAGATTCAATAGTGCTTGCTGTGGTTGCAAAGCCTGTTGTGTTTGTGGTGCTTGTGCTTGATACACTGTTAGATCTTGGGTGAACCCATCCCTGCTTTGTGGGCTATATGCTGGAGGATAAGCTGTCCCCCCTCTTGAGAATTGCCCATTTTGTACATACCCTTCTGTACATGATCGTGCAATGTGTCCTGTCATTCCACATGTCCAACACACAGGAGGGGGTCTTCTAAGTTGCCCTCCCTGCATGCCTTGATTATTATTCTGCACATTCTGAAAACCGCCTTTGCTATTCTGAAAGTTTCCCTGATTATTCTGAAAGCCTCCTCTTCCGCGGAAGCCTCCCCTACCACTCGGCATATTTCTGTTCCCTCCTTGAGCTGACTGCCATTGGTTATTCAACTGCAACATGCCTGCTGTGACCCTAGCCCCTCTCTGCTAGTCAACATTGCCCCTTCTATGGCATATTTCGACAGCTTTTTCTGTACTAGTTTGGCTTCCTCAAGCTTCCATGCATCATCCCTTTTTCGATTTTTCTCTTGCAGCACTCGACAATGGTGCGCAGTGGTCAGCTGTATTTCTGCCCAAGGCTTTGCTTCCATACCCACCAGCTTGTTAAGCTGCCTCTGCACCTGATCTGCCAATCCCTGACACAAAATATGATAGAATACGGTTATCGATTTCCCCCGAGGCTCTCGCGTTTCCAAAGACCACTGTTCTTGAAAATTCAGAATGTAAGCAGACAGATCTTTGTCTTCCTGCAGCTTACGTTCCATAATTGCACCCATATCTGGCGTATCAGGATATTGTACTCTAAGCGCTTTCCAGACTGCTGCTCTGCAATTATTAAACAACGATCCATAATGCGCTGTGTTCTGTGCTGTGACACTTGAGTATCCTGCTCTCGTCCAAATGTCTTCAGCCCTATCCCCAAGGATAGCTGCTAGAAGACACTTAATGTCCCCTCTAGCTAACATGTTTCCTCCTGTCATTTTATCTAATTCATATATCCATGTCCCTGCCCCTGATGTTAAACTGGGCAATTTACATCTTAAAATTGTCCTTATCCATCTGGGGCCACAGGATATACTGCGGTCTGGCCCCTCCTTTTTCTAATAAGGGAAATTGTGAAATCCCACAATCACAATTGCCTCCCATCGTCTACCTATTCATAGTAGGGACAATGGTTCCTGATCTCCTCCTTACTGGCAATGACCTCATCCTGCTCACATAGGGTAGCTGGTCCCCCCTCACTAAGAGGTTGCCTTTTAGGTTGTTCTGGCCACGCCATAGGCTCTGGCGTCCTTTGATTAGGCAGGTCAAAATCTGACCACCTCACTTTATCAGTCTGAAAACACCTCTCAGGACCGCACGCGCCAGCTCCCTCCTCCCTGCAGAAGGTTTCCCTGTCTTCGTCTGACATATCTTGTCCCCAACTAGTGTGACTGTTATACTTCTCATCTCCGTTGAGAGCCAGCCTGTCCAAAGACAGGCCTCTATGCTCGAGGCTAAACAGGCCCCTCCCCCCTCCTTGCCTCGTGACTGGGCACTTTCAGATCGATCGTCTTTCCCTTTATTTTTCAATTGGCTTTTTGTCCTCATCTCCCGATAAGCCTTCTCGATTCTGTCTCTGATGCTTCCTATCTCAAAATTCTCCTCTAGATTTACTTGAGAGGGTCCTGGCATCGATTCTTGCGATGGGAGGAACTCCTTTATGTCCTCCCATAATACTACTAGACTCGGTTCCATTAGCTCTCTCTCAATGTGATCAATGTCGCGTGTCCTCTGTTTTCTTTTTCATTCCATTTCCTCGTCTAATTCTCTTTGTTTCTTTGCTTCCTCCCTAACCCTTTCTTCTTACTCCCCTTCTCTCATTTGCCTTACGCACCTCTTCATCTCTGCATCTTTGCATTCTTTATCGCTTCATTTCTGTTATTCCTCTTCTTCTCTTTTCTAGCCTATCTTGTTCTTCAATTGCTCTCTGCCTATTGTCATATTTTCTTTGCTCTTCTGCTCTCTCTCCCTTCCTTGACTGTTCTTCTTGATACATTTGTTCCTGTTTTTGTCTACTCTTGCTTTTGTTCTCACCTTCTTTCAATTGTTTCTCTCGTTCCCTGTCTTTTTTATCTTGCTCATCTTGATCCTTCCCTTACGGACTTCCTCAATGCTCTTCCCATCAAATTTTAACAGTATCTGACCACCCATCCATTCGTTCGGTTTGAGCGCTATCTTGTCAGCTTTATCCTTTTCTCCTTTCCATCTCTTAATTTATCGTTCTATATCTAGAGTCACACTTGGTCGTTCACTTTTCTCTTTGTCCCGTGGGACTTAAGAGATCATATCCTTTTCTATAGTTCTCGCTGTACTCTCGTCACTGCTATACGCTGGCCCCTCTTGTATTGGTTTACTGTATCCTGTCAATGCCTTAAGCTCTCTTAATGGATACAATCCTTCATCTTTCGCACCATCGGCATTTACTTCAGGCGCGGTAGGGGGAGCAGAAGGTTCAAAACCCCCCTCTGTACACTGGTTAAGCATCCAGTCTTCAGAAGGCAGGTCTTCCCATTCCTCCTGATACATTTTCCAAAGCTCTAGGATAACCTTTTTTCCAATTTCTTTCCCGTGTATGCAGCGTGCAAGTATGTGGTCATGTGTTGCAAAACTGCCTTTGAGAGTGTTCCCCCTTGTGGTCATGGCATGAACATTTTATCTGCCATGCCCTTAACACATTCTTCACTATATTGCTTAAGCTTGAGTGCATGTTTTGGCAGCTTTTTGCAGAGGTGCATGAGCGGAGTAGCATCCTCCATTACGACAGGTCACAATCGACTGTCAATGCTTACCGTTATTTTACACAGAAAATACTTTTCAGAAAAACAATATAATATGAGCGCGCACCAATCGTCGCCGCTCCAAACCTCTACGTCTCACTTTACTTCAATCTGCCTATTTAATCAACACCATTAGTAAACTAAATAATCAAATCTCAACCTTTCATCATAATCTATATTCAATATTTCATCCTTTCCTCAATACATAGGATATACAAACAGACAAACTGGCCGGCCTCAACATATATCTCTTCTCAGCGCTCCTCGCTGCTTATTCTCACCCCTAAAATGACTTCGGAGTGTACGTTATTTCCCTTAGCGAACCTTGCTCGCTCGTAGCCTAGGTATATCCACTTGGATTTTGAAATAACTTCTTCTAGACGTCATCTGACGTATGATTTATGGGCTTAATCTATGATGCTCCACGTCCTTTATATACCTCAACTTGATGCTCTTCGTCATTAGTTAAATACCCCACCAACCCTCCATGACTTTCTTCCCATTATCACTTTTCCAACTTAATATGCATACATTGTTTTTTGCCACCTTTCTCAAACTACTCACCATTCGCTTTTCAGCTCCTGACCCTCTAGATTGTCTCCTCTTCAACCGGCCACCATCGTTTTCGGTCCGCTCAGCTCCTTGTGGAAACCAGGAGGGGATTTCGTGAAAGAGGGACCCGTCCCACCTATCTCTATTGTCTTGCAAGAACTGTTAGGTCAGCCGCTATCCACAGGGAGCCTTGCGGTCCTTCAGCTAAATGGTGGAGGACGTCCGGTATTCCGAGACCCTTAAAAGCCTACTTGGTCTACAGATCTATAACATTCTACCTCTGCTACCACGTGAACCCGGGGACCTGCGGCCCTTTAAGACGAGGTAGCAATACTTAGAGCTGGATGGGGATGCAGAGCTTACTCATACATCAATAATCAGACCGACTCAGGAAGTTGGCAAACCACTGTACTGTTTTATTAACAATTATCTAAAACGGGGAGTTACAACAATCAACGGACGTTCGCTCGATTTCTCTCAAAGCATCACATGAAAAAACAGCATTCTTATACTAGAAATTCATCACTACTGACGTCATCATACGTGGCACACTAAGAAAACCTACTGGGGGAATGTGATAGGCTTAAAGGGAACATTTATGTATACGTTCCATACTGATGGGAGTTGTGATTGGGTCTATAAGATCAGGTGGACCACTAAGCCCATCCCAAGTGCAAGTCATCTTCCATGTCATACTAATGCACAACACCCTATTGGCTCCACAAACTATAGGGCTCCGTAATACGTGGACCTCTATGATTGGTTGGCACGCTTGTACCCTTCTGTAATATTCCACTTGCTAGCAGCACGCAAGCTGGTTACCCCAGGTGCTGGGAGGGTCAGCCTGGTCATGCCTCCCCACCCAATTAGCTCTCATCCATCATCACTCCTGCGGTCTGCCCTTCAATTAAGGCTTTGAACTCGGCCTTGTAGAGGCTCACTGTGCATGAGAATAAAAGGGAGTGTGGCATGGTCTGATCTTCTGGTTTTGGTGTAGCTCGACCCACTGTCTATTTCCATCGGACCATGTGACTGGAGACCACGTTTTTGAGCGATTTGTTACATATAACACCATTAAATGATGAACTCTTGGTACTTTCAGTGTTTTTCCATTACACCTCAACAGGAGTTTGTTTCTTTCTCACGTTCATGTAGCTTCTTGACAGGAAGAGTGAGGTGGACTTAGGGTGGTACTGCCATGAGGAAGAGTGAGGCGAAGTTAGTGGGGTACTGTGAGACGGAAGAGTGTGGTGGATCTATTGGGGTACTGCAATGAGGAAAGTAAGGCGGCGTAGGTGGGGGACTACAATGAGGAAAAGTGAGGTGGAGTTAGTGGGGTACTGTGAGGAGGAAGAGTAGAGGGGGACTCTGATGAAGAGTGAGGTGAGTAAGTTGGGGACTGCCATGAAGAAGAGTATGGTGGGATACTGTGACAAAGAAGAGTGAGGGAGTTAGTGGGGGACTGCGACAAAAAAAGAGCGAGGTGACGTTTGTGGGGTACTGAGACAAGGAACACTGAGGGAGTTATTGGGGTACTGCAATGAGGAAGATTGAGGTGGGCTAGTTGGGGACTGTGAACAGGAAGGGTGAGGTCGTGTTAGTGTGGTACTGTGATGAGGAAGAGTGAGGTGGAGTGAGTGGGGGACTGTGAACAGGAAGAGTGAGGTCGAGTTAGTGCGGTATTGTGATGAGGAAGAGTGAGGTGGAGTTAATGGGGTACTGTGATGAGAAAGAGTGAGTTGAAGTTAGTGGGGGGCTGTGATGAGGCAAAGTGAGATGGAGGTAGTGGAGTACTGTCATGAGGAAGAGTGAGGTAAAGTTAATGGGGTACTGTGTTGAAGAATAGTCATATGGAGTAAGTGGGGTACTGCAATGAGGAAGAGTGAGGTGGAGATAGCGGGGTACTGTGATGAAGAATAGTTAGGTGAGGTAGTTGAGGACTGTGACCAGGAGTGAGGTGGATTTAGTGGGGTACTGCGACAAGGACGTGCGAGGTGGAAGTAGAGGAGGACTGTGATGAAGAAGAGTGAGGTGGCCAGGAAGCATGAGAGTAGTTGAGGACTGTGACTAGGAGTGAGGAAGAGTTAGTCAGAGACTGACAGGAAGAATGAGGTGGAGTAAGTGGGGTACTGCCATGAGGAAGAGTGAGGTGGAGTTAGTGGGGTACTGTGAGAAGGAAGAGTAAAGTGGAGATAGATGGAGACTCTGATAAAGAGTGAGGTGAGGTAGTTAGGAACTGCCACGAGGAAGAATGTGGTGGGGTACTGCAACAAGGAAGTCTGAGGTGGAGTTTGTGGGGTACTGCAACAAGGAAGAGTGAGGGAGTTTGTGGTGTATTATGACAAGGAAGATGGGCTAGAGTTAGTGAGAGACTGTGACCAGGAAGAGTTAAGTGGAGGTTGTGGGGTATTGCGACGAGGAAGTGTGAGGTGAAGTTAGTGAGAGGCTATGACTAGGAATAGTGAGGTGGAGTTAGTGGGGGACTGTGGCAAGGAAGCATGAGGTGGAGCTAATGGGGTGCTGAGACGAGGAAGAGTGATGTGGAAGTAGAGGGGTCTGTGCTGAAGAAGTGTGAGATGGGGTAATTGGGGACTGTGATGAGGAAAGTAAGGTGGAGTTAGTGGAGACTGTGACCAGGAAGAGTGAGGTGGAGTTAATATGGTACTGCCACAATGAAAAGTTAATTAGTGTGGTACTGCAATGAGGAAGAATGAGGTGGAGTTAGTCGTGTACTGCAACGAGGAAGGGTGAGGTGACATTGGTTGGTGAATGACCAGAAAGAGTGAGGGTAGTTGGGAACTGTGACGAGGAAGAGGGAGGTAGAGTTAGTGGGAGACTGGCCAGGAAAAGTGAGGCGGGAGACTGTGGCCAGGAAGAGTGAGGTTAGCTGGGGATTGTGATGAGGAACGGTGAGGTGAAGTTAGTGGGGTACTGTGACGAGGAAGAGTAAAGTTGAGGAAGAGAGGGACTCTGATGAAGAGTGAGGTCAGGTAGTTGGAGATCTGCCACGAGGAAGGGTGCCGTGGGGGACTGCAACCAGGAGTGAGGTGGAGTTTGGGGGGTACTACGACAAGGAAGAGAGGGAGTTTGTGGAGTATAACGACAAAGAAGATGAGCTGGAGTTAGTGGGGGACTGTAACGAGGAAGAGTGAGGTGAAGGTTGTGGGACTGCGACGAGGAAGAGTGAGGTGGAGCTAGTGGGCTACTGCGATAAGGAAGAGTGAGGTGGAGTTAGTGTGGTACTGCGATGAGGAAGAGTAAGGGGGAAGTAGAGAAGGTCTGTACTAAAGAAGTGTGAGGTGGGGTAGTTGGGGACTGTGAGACTGTGACCAGGAAGTGGAGTTAGTGGAGACTGTGACCAGGAAGAGTGAGGTGGAATTAGTGGGGTACTGCCACAATGAAGAATGAGGTGATTATTGGGGTACTGCGATGAGGAAGGGTGAGGTGGAGTTAGTGGGCAACAGACCACTAAGAGTGAGGTGGGAGCCAGTGACCAGAAAGAGTGAGGGTAGTTGGGGGCTGTAACGAGGAAGAGGGAGGTGGAGTTAGTGGGACACTGGCGAGGAAAAGTAAGGTGGGAGACTTTGACCAGGAAGAGCGAGTGTAGTTGGAGTCTGTGAAGTGAAGAGCGAGGTAGAGTTAGTGAGAGACTGTGACCAGGAAGAGTGAGGTGAAGTTAGTTGGGGTAATGCGAAGAGGAAGAGTGAGGTGGCTGTTGGGAAGTTGAGAAGGGTCCCACGGGTAAAGAGATGTTGCAATTGCGCACGCCATATTGGTGGCGGGGGTGACAGCGATGTTGACATAATGTGGCAATTTAGTATGAATGTAGTGTAGCTAATGGGAATGAGATATGCATTATTTTTAGTGTGGTTTGTGTTTTAGTTGATGCATTATCGAATTGCATGTGCAAAGCAAGGTAAGTGACAAAACTGCCGATACAATATAAACACAAAATAGGTGTGTCAGCCACATAGCGCTTAACAATCAGACAGCGGGGAGCTCTACATGTGCATGAAAGGTAAGAGATTGGCAATGGGAAAATCAGTGTGAGGGGATGCGAAGTCCTGAACATACATGTATAGGTCCACATGTCTGGGGGTCTCTAGGGAAATAGGGTTTGGGCAGTATGAATATACAGATCTGTTTTGCCACAGAATTCTTTGACAAGTTAGGAATTGCACTGGCTAAAAACCTGGGTTGGGCAAATTGAACTCTGTGTGACTGAAAAACTAGTTTTACAAGGTTGGGGAGAGACAGAAGCAGTTGTGATGAATATCAGATGGTCGGTTTCAGGCAGGTCTTTTTTATTGACTAGGTGCATTGTGAAGGGGAGATTAAATCTCTGTAAGTATATCAGAGTCTGCTATTGAACATTCCGGCCACCTGTTAGGGCCGGACAATTAAAACCGATGCAGGGCAAAGGAGCAGCATAGATCATGGATTTTCAATAGAGTTGTCAAGATGTGGGTTGGAACCATGTGGGCTGGAATGGTAAATTGCATAGTTTAGAATGAAATGTGGACACCAACATGTTTGGGCGATAAAACCAGCAACAACAGATCAAAAGGGAATGTGTTCGCTCTCCTCCTCTTTTACATCAATGGAATTTCCATAGAATAGCCGTTTGTGTCACAAGTAGGGGTAAAGGTTTCTAATGGAACCTGTGAGAATTGAATGTGTACATTGTGTAAACTGTGTAACTAGGGGATGGGACTATGACCAAATATGGATAGGCCCCAGAGAGGGGTGTAGTGTAAATATGAAACATGCAGTTATAAGTAAAATAGTTGAATGTATCAAATAAAATGTGTGGGAACTAAAGGGAATATGGTTACATTGTATAGTTTAACCAATCATTCGTGAAGGGTTGTCTCTGTAACCAAGCCGTTGGGAGTGTTTTAACTGTTGCAAATTGTATAAAATGTGTGTTCTTTGTGTGGTTCAGGGAGAAAGGTTAGTTTGACTCTTATGTCATCTAACCCATCCCAGCCTTTTGTATAATAAACTTGCTTTATGGGCAAAGCGTGTACTTATGATATGATATGAAGGGGGGGTGGGCGGGCAGGGAGGCGGAGGGAGTGTGGACCAGGAAGTGGCTGCAGGGGGAGGGTAAAAAAACAACACGCTCTACGTGCCAACGATAACAAACAAAACTCACTGGAGGCCCCAAGGACCAGCTGGGATCTCACCAGCATGTCGTGCTTACCAGCGAGCTGCTCACTTAGGTGGCCTCTCCACAGGTTGCTGTAATACGCACTTTTCTGTATTTAAAATTTTGTAAAGTTGAGCATCTCTGAGCTCCTTAACCCTGAGAATCTGTCCTATTGCGCAACCTGATAGTCGCTCGCTATCTTGTCTGCCTACAATCCCCAGTGTCTCCCCCCTCTCCCATCTACTCTGGTTTTCTCTGTGTCGCCTCTCTTTTCAAACTGCTTCTCTATCAACTATCCTGCTCTCCTCACTAAATCTGGCAGGCAGAAGTTTAAAAAGGACATCCTGGTCTCCAACTCAGGCCTCCCTATCGCTGACACCTGCACCGGTGCCTCCTCCAAGGAAACTCTCACCGACATCCTCTTTGTCGTATCTTCACCTGACCTATGGACCCTTCATATGGTCTCTGTGCTCTCTCCTTTCTCCTCCTCTCCCATTGATTGTGGCACCCGTTGGGTCGTCCTCTTGGCCTCCTTCCTCTCCTCTAAGGTCATCATTAATGTTTACTCTAATGGGACAGTCTTGGTCCAACGCCCTCAGGCCAACCGTCACCTCTTTGATAGATGCTTCCCGCGCCTCTTCAACTTCCTTTCTTCTCCTGCTGTCCCCCTCTCCTTTCCTTGGCTACCTCACCTTGCCCCTCCCTCACTGCCCACTCTCGGGCTCCTTCTACACCTCCGCAAGGCGTATCTCTGATCTGTACCCCTCCCCGGAAGTCCTTCAAGGATGGCAACCTTCTCCACATTGCCACTCTTAACTCTTGCTCTGCTGTCAAACATTCTTCTGATATCTGCCGCCTTCTTGAAGAACTTGACCTTGATGTACTCAATCTCACTGAGACATGGTTCACGGCCAGCTCTGTCACCAGCTTTGACACGCTCCTACCTGACGGGTACAAGATCCTCTCTGCACCCAGGCCCAACAGATCTGGTGGGTGTGTAGCCCTTATCTTCCCTGAGTAGATTCCTGCCTCTTTCACCCCTACGCAGTCCTACTCTTTTGAATGCCTTGTCTGCCGGCTCTCCTCTCCCCAAGCCATTCCCTTACTGTGGCTACTATCTATCGGCCACCTGGGCAGATTTCTTCCTTCCTCTCTGAGTGGGTTGACCTCTCCTCCTTACTCCTGGTCTCAACCACTCAACTATTCCTTCTTGGAGACTTCAACATCCACTTGTATGCCTCCTGTCCTCCCTCTGGACTCTTTCGCGACCTCAGCGATTCTCTCTCACTCACCATTCTCCCCTCTGGCCCGACTCATTCTGTAGGTCACATTCTCGATGTTCTTATCTCCTCTGACCTTGCCCTCTCTATCCCTCTCTCCACTCCTCTCTCCTGGAGTGATCACTTTCTCCTATCCTCCCACCTCACCCTCCCTACCCCCCCAGGCAAAGCCACCTCCATCACTGCCACCCACCTTCTCGGTCATCCGACACATGAAGGGTGTGTCAGTTGAGGCTTTCACTGCCGCCTTCTCCCCCTTTGGCTGACTCTCACCCTGACACAGCCCTCTCTATGCGCCACTCTCCTGTATCCAATACTCTTTATATCCTTGCCCCTGTCATGAGAATCCACCTGAAGCCCAAAGCCAAGTGTAACTCCTGGTATGATTCTGATCTCATCACCCTAAAACGCAAGTGCAGGGTGGACGAGAGGAAATGGCGTGCTTCATGTTCATCCGCTGACAAATTGGCCTGCCGCCTGCTGCAAAGGCAATTCCGGCTCTCCGTCCTCACCAAGAAGAGAGCTCATATCCAAGCACGCATCTCTGCTGCGTCTAACAACTCGGAGGAACTCTTTAAAATCTGCAAGGAACTAGCCAATCCTGCAGCAGTCTCTACCTCTCCTGTACCTTCCCAGGCCCTCTGCACGGCACTGGCTTCTCACTTCATTTAAAAACCTCAGGATATCTTTTCCTCACTCTCCTCCTATCGCCTCCCTCCCTCCATCCCCTGCTCTTCCTTTGGCCCCTCTGCATCCACCCCCCTCCTTCTCTGCCTTTCCCCTTTTCTCTGCTGACAAAGTTTCTAGACAAGTCTGATCTATGAAAGTCTTGTCAAAACAGGTTCACCCCTGTTCCTCCAAAACTATCAAGGACCACATCGACTCCCTGGCTCCTGCCCTGGCTGAGTTGTGCAATCACTCCTTCGCGACTGGAGTCTTCCCATCCCCCTTGAAGCACTCCCTTGTTCACCCCATTCTTAAGAAACCCTCTGCCGACCCCTCCAGCCCTGCTAACTATCGCCCTATCTCCATCACTCCCTTCCTGGGCAAGCTCCTGGAGAAACTAACCATCTCCCAGCTTAATCTCCACACTAAATCTGTTGATTGTCTTCATGACCATCAGTCTGGCTTCAGAGCTGCCAGAAGCACGGAAACTGCTCTCCTGAACATCTGTGAAGATCTGCTCTCTAACCTTGACTCCAACACCCTGTGTGTCCTCATCTTGCTTGATCTCTCTTCTGCCTTCGATACTGTCAACCACGCCATCCTGCTCAACCGTCTCCATGATAACCTGAGTATCACTGGTCAGGCTCGGGCATGGCTGACCTCTTTCCTCTCCGACCGACCCTCCCAGGTCCAACTTGGGTCCTTCCTCTCTGATATCCTTTTCTCCACCTGTGGTGTCCCCCAGGGATGTAACCTCTCTCCATGGCTGTTCAACCAATACCTGGCACTCCTAGCCCAATGCATCGCCGCTCTCTGCCCCAATTTTCAGTGCTATGCGGATGATACCCAGCTTATTTTCAGGCTACCCTCGGCCTCCTCCTCTCCTTCCCTCATGTTCGACTGTGTCGGCTATCCAGGAGTGGTGTGCCACCAATGACCTCTGCCTTAATGTAAGTAAGACTGAGATTTTGCTCATGGGCACACCCACTCCCTCTTTCCCTGCAGCTCTCTGGCTGGCCTCTCTTGGCCCTCGTCCTGTTCCCACCTGCAAGGCAAAAAATCTTGGGGTCATCTTAGACTCCACACTCTCCTTCTCTCCTCACATCTCTGACATCTCTGACATCTCTAAGAAGTCACACTACCAGCTACACCTCCTCAAAGGTATTCTCCCTTTCCTCTCCTTCCCCGTAGAAGCTCACCGTCTCCAGAGCACTGGTTCGCTCTAGACTGGACTATTGTAACAGCCTCTATCTAAATCTGCCTGCCTCTACTATCCACCCTCTGCAACTTATCCAGAACAGGACTGCGAGACTTGTCCTTGGCCTCAAGCCCAGGGATCGTATCTCACCCGGACTGAAATCTCTGCACTGGCTCCCAGTGGCTGCGCGGATTAAGTTCAAAACCCTCTGCATTGTACACAAGGCCTTCTGGGGCATGGGTTTGCAATACCTTCAACTCTCTCTTCCCAAATATCTTCCTTCTCGAGCTCTTCGGTCATCCGCCTCCAATTCCCTCAGGGTCAGTCGCTTCTCCAAGCAACCAGTTGGTGGTAGATCTCTCTCTTCGGCAGGGGCCTCCCTCTGGAACAGCCTTCCTGCCTCCCTGAAACTTGAGAACCATCTCCGGTTCTGGAAGCACCTCAAAACCTTCCTCTTTGATTCTGCCTTCTCTCCCCCTCTCCCCTGCTAAATTCCTGGTTGAAACTGCACCGGTTACCTGGCCACCCTTTCTGATCTCGGGCCCAGGCCCCACAATTTGCACACCTGCACTGCCTCCATGGAAACCCCCGCACCTGGAGACTGTTGTTCTGTATCCCTACAGTCCCCCTACCAGCACTTAGGTCTGCTCTTACCTGCACTTGCCACCATCTGGCCTTTCTATTATCCTATTTATTCTACTATCCCATGTACTGCACTTTCCCCTCACCCTTCACCCTCGTACTTTTCCCTTTCCCCCTTCCCATGCACTTGCGTGATCTAAATGACACCTGGCCTAGTAAGATCGCTGTCTGTCTTCCCTCCGTTCCCCCTCTGTTGCCTCGTCGCGCCTCGAAACACTTGTGTATAGGCGCGTTATAAATGCCATATCATATCATATCATATCATATATATCATATGATAAGGTATTTATAACATGCCTATACACAAGTGTTTCAAGGTGTGACGAGGCAAGGGAGGGGCAACAGAGGGAAGACAGACAACGATCCTACTAGGCCAAATGTCATTCAGATCGTGCAAGTGCATGGGAAGGGGAAAGTGCAGGGGGGGGCAAGTGGACAGTGCAATACATGGGATAATAGAATAAATAACAAAATAAAGTACGGCCAGCAGGTGGCAAGTGCAAGGGAGAAGGGTAAGTGCAGGCATCAGGTGTAAAGTGCTCATGGTAGGACTGTAGGGATACAGAGAACAGTCCCCAAGTGTGGAGGTTTCCAGGAGGGCAGTGCAGGTGTGCGACTGGCAGGGGATGGGGGGACCTGGGCCTGAGATCAGAGGGTGGCCAGGTAAACCAGTGCAGTTTCAGTATAAGCCAGGAAATCAGCAGGGGAGAGGAGGAGAAAAAGCAGAAGTAAAGAAAAAGGTTTTGAGGTGCTTCCGGAACCAGAGATGGTTCTCATCTAGTTTCAGCAGGTCAGGTAGGCTGTTCCAGAGGGAGGCCCCGGCCGAAGAAAGTGATCTACCACCAACTTATTGCTTGGAGAAGCGACTGACCCTGAGGGAGTTGGAGGTGGATGAATGAAGAGCTCGAGAAGGAAGATATTTAGGAAGAGAGAGTTGAAGGTATTGAGGCCTCTGGCCCCAGAAGGCCTTGTGGACAATGCAGAGGGTTTTGAACTTAATCCTTGCAGTTACTGGGAGCCAGTGCAGAGATTTCAGTCCTGGAGAGATAAGATCCCTGGGCTTGAGGCCACGGACAAGTCTCGCAGTCCGGTTCTGGATGAGCTGCGGAGGGCGGATAGTAGAGGCAAGCAGATTTAGATAGAGGCTGTTACAATAGTCCAGTCTAGAGCGAACCAGTGCTCTGGAGACGGTGAGCTTCTGGGGGAAGGAGAGGAAAGGGAGAATACCTTTGAGGAGGTGTAGCTGGTAGTGTGACCTAATTAGGTGGAGTTAGAGGAGGACTGTGACTAGGAAGGGTGAAGTGGAGTTAGTGGGGTACTGCAATGAGGAGGAATGTGGTGGAGTTAGTGAGGGACCGCAACGAGGAAGAATGAGGTACAATCATGTGCCTGTATTTATACATGAATTGAGATATTCACTTTTACATCATGGGAAAAGCTTTCCAATCACTTAAAATAATATAGTGAATAAGCACCACGCGCAAGAGTGAGGTGGAGTAAGTGGGGTACTGGGAGAACGAAGCCTAAGGTGGAGTTAGTGGGGTACTGCAATGACGAAGAGTGAGGTGTAGTCAGTGGTGTACTGCGATGAGCAAGAGCGAGGTGGAGATAGAGGGGGACTGCAACAAAGAAGAGTGTGATTGAGTAGTGGGGTACTGTGATGAGGAAGCATCAGGTGGAGTACTGCGATACGGAAGAGTGAGGACGAGTTAGTGGGGTACTGCAGCGAGGAACATTAAGGTGGAGTTAGATGGGGTAATGTGACTATGACAATCGAGGTGGGGTTAGTGGGGTACTGCCGCGAGTGAGGTGAGTTAGTGGGTTACTTTAATGACGAAGAGTGAGGTTGGGTACCTCCAGGAGGAAAACTGAGGTGGAATTAATGGGGTACTGCGATGAGGAAGAGTGAGGTGTGGTAGTGGGTTACTGCCACAAGGAAGAGTGGGGTGGAGTAAGTGGGATATTGCGACAAGTAAGCATGAGTTGAGGTAGTGGGATACTACAAAAAGGAAGCATGAGTGGGGGTGGTTGGGTACTGCAAGCAAGAGTGAGGTGGAGTTACTCAGGGACTATGACGAGGAAGCATGAGATGGGGTACTGTGACAATGAAGCATGAGTTGGAGTAATGAGGCGAGGAAGAGTGAGGTGGAGCTAGTGGGCTCCTGCAACAAGGAAGAGTGAGGTGGCGTAGAGTGGTACTGCGACGAGGAAGAATTAGGTGGGGTTAGTGGAGGAATGTGATGAGGAAGGGTGAGGTGGAGTTGATGGGGTACTGTGATGGTTAAGAGTGAAGTGGAGTTAGTGGGGGACTGCGAAGAGGATGAATGAGGTAAGATGATGTAGCCGTCTTCCTGCCTGAAGTTAGGCATGAATCGAGAAATTCACTTTTACATCATGTGAAAATGTTGTCCAATCACTTTAAAGAATATAATGAATAAGCACCACTAGGAAGAGTGAGGCCGAGTTAGTGAGGTACTGCGAGAATTAAGAGTACAGTGGTGTTAGTGGGGGACTGTATGAGAAACCTGATGGTATTCTCCCAGTTAGATCCCACAAATCCCTAGTCCAGGTGGCAGGGAAGGGCTGACGCTCTCCTACCTGTGAGAAACGTGAAGGTGTCTCATCCGCTAGTCCCCGGGGATCCGTCATCCAGGTGGCCAGGAGACGGCCATCACTTTTGGATCCAGTTCCTGGGGGTGGACCAGTGCGGGAGGATCACCTGGATGAGGGGGTCCTCCGGAGTTGAAGTGGGACACCGCAGGGTGAGACGCGATATACCCTTTCTAATAACACCTTTTCCCCATCCTGCAAAGTAGGAGACCTAGGAATTCAACCACCCGCCCCCCCCCCCCTTTCCGACACAAAAACGTTCTCATGGACAGTTCACTGTGAGTGACAACGGACTAACACCAGAGCTGTATACCTGACATATCTCAACACCATGGACAGACAAGGTCAGGAAATTACAGATTATTACACACATCTGACTTCCATCACACTTCCCCACATGGCTAAAAGGTGGAGCACAAAAGCACACTCTGAGCGAGGCAAACCACATAAGGAAACAGCAGTTCCAAGATGGCAGTTTAATACAAGGAGAAAGACAGCAACACCAGAGAGAGTTGCAAGGAGGGAAGTACCCGTGACCTCTAAAGACCATTACTTTCGTGAGCCTTGTAAAGTTAGAAATTGAAGACCAGGAACTAAGGCTGATCAAACACCTGCACAGTGTGTCGGTACCTGGGCCTCTCCTGCGTCGATAACCAAGGCGGGGAGGAGCGTTTGCTGCCGTGGTACTGCTCTTGACTCCTACAACAAAGCAGCATCAGAAAAGACAGCAAAGCCGGTGAGCCGGAGAGACTGATACCAAACCAGCTTGTGTTTTGAACCAAGGTTGCAAGTGGCAAGGGTATCAGGTAATAAAATCGCGGCACAAATGTCGCAGGTAAAAAAAAACTGTGGCAAAAATACTGTGGTTTGACCCAGTAAAGGTGTACCCCATTATACCATTTAAGGGGAGTAGGGGTTGCGAGGGTGTCCCCCGCTCCTCTTAAATGGTATAATGGCTCTGGGGGTTGCTGGGGTGTCCCCCCATCCTCTACATGATTGTGGCTGCAAAACCACAGCATTTTTGCCACAATATTTTGTATTCACGGCCATATGTGCTGCAATTTTAAGACATGGAAGCGTGGCAACATTGTACAAAGAGAACAGTGTGTGAGGCATTTGCAAAGAGCGACGTGGATATAATTGGCAACCAAAAGGAGTAGTTGAACTTTATAATTGAACTTTGGGAGGCCAAGAAAAGATAGCATATACAGAGTGGTTTGGTACCATGTGGGTGCTCATTCGAATGTCTCTGTTAGATATTCAACTGATGCTGAGTGTAACAGGAATATTCAAAGTGGTCATGCAACATGTCAAGCCAAACCCTGTGCATTTTTGAAAGTCTTTGATAGTTTAAAGTACATCACAATTAGTCTGAGCCCGGATGAGGGAGATTAATTGAGTGAAAGAAAGGGATCTGAGCCCGGCTGAGGGGGATCCAGGGTGAACCGTAAGTCACCCGAGAAAGAATTACCCGAACATAGTTTGAAAAGGATCCGAGTCCGGCTGAGAGGGATCCAGGGTGAACACCCAAATTGAATACTGGAGAAAGGAAAAGAACATTTTTGTGTTGTTTTTGCATACCAGGCCCTCTGAGTCCAGAGACTTGCAAGAGGTAAAGAGGCTTGTACACAGAAGGTCTTGAACTGTGTAAATGTGACTGTATCCTCGTGCCGCAGAAGCCAAAGTGGGTGCTTTGCTCGAGTGAATCGCCTTGTTCTGGCTGAAAACGTGGGGAAGGCAGGCCAACGGACTGAGCATCCTGACTTATCATTTTATGAACACTTCTTTCTTTTTCATGAACATCACCCCACATTATTTGGAAATTAGTAGTAATGAATGGCAATAGGTTTTTTAGTATAGGCCCTTTTAATTTGACAAGACTCCATTAGGACTGCATTATTATTATTCTGATGGTAGTAGCTGGCTCCCATCTGTAGATTTATGTTTAGATAGGCATTTATCTCTCCCTTGGTGAAAGTTCAATAAAACCCCTTGAACTGTGGTCATTTGGGTCAGTCTTACTGTTGATACCATGCCTTCCTTACATACCGCACCCCATGTGGGACGCAGGTATTACACCAGGGAAGAAGGGGAGGAGGACGAAGTCCCTGAGGCTTTTATAGGCTATTCCCAATCACCCTCTTTTCCCCCCAATGAATCTCCCTTACCAAAAGGAAAATTTAACAACCCCTGCGCATCTGCTAATCCTATTAGGAAAAGGAGAAGACAGATGAAAACAAGAAAGAACGCCTCAGGAGTACAAGTGGGGAATTAAAATGCCTTCCTTTACCACAACACAATTGTCCCTTTTATCCTGACAAAGGTTTGTATGACTTTCCTATTATTTCTATACCAAAATACAACTCCCATAATACCTGGTTTCACAATAGAGATCAACCAGTGTTCAATAATTTCTCAAACCCACTTTCTAACAGATTTAATTCTTACCCTGAGACAGGAAATTACCTTTCCCAATATCCACAGATGCCATTTGACTGTCCCAGTGTTGAAAGAGGGATCAGCTACTTTCTACAATATCACCCGCCCCTTCTACCAATTATTCGTTACCACACTCCCCCTCTGCTATTTTGGGACACTATCATTCCTGTTCCATTTCCCCCTGGTCATTCTCCACATGTATCAAAAACAATGCACACCACTTAAACCCAACCCAGTTGCATTGGGAAACTACATCTCCCAGAATCCCTATTTTCCTGTTGACTACCCGAGTACTCCCATTTCACAACACACCTAACCTTTTTATGATAGTAAATTATATAATCTCTCTAAAAATCAAGGAAAACACTACCACTCCCACAAGCCTTACAATCACACTGTTATGTTAATGAAAGGAAAGACAGACCATGGGCGCTTTACATTTTGTGAGTTGCCATGGCTCTTCTTCCCTAACAAGAGTCAGGCAAGTCAGGCTAACCAAGCCCAGAAAACACACCTGAGACGGATTAATTCTCCCCACCTGGATAAAAGGCAGAACCAGAAGCACACGCTGAGCAAGGAGAGCAAAGTGGCATAAGAGCAGTTCCCAGCAGGAAGAAGAGTCCCTGGATGCAGAGGCAAGGCAGCGAGACGGTGCAAGGAAGACCGTGACTGTATCAGTATAATCAGGAGGGTTGTGATAGAAGCTTCAAAGAAAACTCCTCCAATGTGATCAAGGATAACCAGCATCTCCTTCGGGTGAATGAGCAAGTTGGAAGGAGACAGGCGCTATGGTATCAGCAACCTTGACTTCAAAAGAGAGACCCAGGATAGAATGCATTCTATGCCACCAGTGAGTGAGAACTGTTACGAGAGACTGGTGGGCGTAGACAATGGAGTGATACATTTACAGGTGAAGTCTGTGCGTGTACCGTGCTATCGCGAGCAAAACCACAAAGTTTGTAGAGACATAGCAATGCTGAAACTACGAATAACAAGAGGCCGGACGAGATGCCAATGAAAGTCAAAGTGGTCATAAGAGGGAAAGCAAATGTGAAAGACACCTTGTACAGTCGAAAGTCTTTGACAAATGTTGAACGTGAACTATTGTTGAGGCAAACGTGAACCCGATCGAGGGATGACGAGAGAACTGTATTATTGGAATTGTTATGATGGCAAAATTTGAGCCCGGCTGAGTGGAACATCCAAGATTGTGAAAAGTGAACTGAGTTAATGTCAAGGAACTTTAGAACTGTGTATTTATTGACATTGACTAAGGAACTGTCTGATGATGAGGAAGAGTGAGGCGGGGTAATGAGGTACTGCAATGAGGATGAGTGATGTGGAGCTAGTTGGGTACTGTAACGAGGAAGAGTGAGGTGTAGTTAGTGGGGTAATGCATCTAGGAAGAATGACGTGGAGTTTGCAGGGTACTGCAAGAAGTAGAAGTTAGGTGAAGTTAGTGGGGTACTGTGATCAGGAAGTGCGAGGTGGGGTAGTGCGGTACTGCAATGAGGAAACATAAGGTGGGGTAATGGGGTACTGTGACAAGGAAGCATGAGGTGGAGCTGGTGGGGGACTGACGAGGAAGAGTTAGGCGGACTTAGTGGCATACTGCAACAAGGAAGAAAGGTTAGTTAGTGGGGTACTGCTTCAAGCATGAGTGAGGTGGATTTAGTGGGGTGCTGCGATGAGGAAGGGTACGGTGGTGTTAGTGGGGGACTGTGACCAGGACGAGTGAGGTGGAGTTTGTAGAGCAATGCAACGAGAAAGAGAGGTGGAGTTAGTAGAGTACTGCGATGGATTTACACCAAAACAAGAGAGGGTTTCTTTTGAGCGCTTCGTGCCTGCCTTGTTTCCTATTGGCACAAATCCACCCAGTGGTTTGGGCTGTGCACTTGAGAAAAATATGATATTTGTTTTCTATGTGAAAATGAATAGAAAAGGGAAAAACACACCCTTTTTTTTTTAACTCTTTATATATTTTGAACCGTAACACAGATTTGCACCAAATGTTATGAGGAGCCTGGGCCCCATAATAGAATTTAGAATTGCTGTGCTGATTGGCCTTAAGGCTCAAAACATATTAACCATAGAATCTTTGCTTTTCGTATGGATGATAGGTTTTCACCTTAATATTTGGGATGGTTATAGTCGCACTGTGATATATGTAGAATAATCAATTTTAGCAAAGTCACATATGCCATAGTGCCACCTAGTAACCATCGCTGAATATTCACCTCCAGATCAGAGCCACACCCGCAAGGCATTGTTGTTAAGATGTATTTCTAAATTATGACCTGGTGGGCAGACATTTCAGATGCCACCCTAGTTTAGTGGAACCGTCTGGACAAACCAGACCAATCTACTGTAGCTTGGCAGGCAGTCAAGACTAAGTGAGAGTGATCAGAAGCCCACAAAAAGCACACACAGTAAAACCCCAGAAATTACCCTTAAACAGATGTATATCAAAAATACATTTATTATAGGCCTTTATAACAAAAACATGAATAAACCACAGTTATCAAGAAAACAATTACCACACATGCTTATTTACTATGTAACATATATATAATAATGTGATTAGCCTCAGGTTGATGATGGGGGGGGGGGTGAGCGGGAATAACCACAACCTGCAACAGAAAGGGGTTAGTTCAGCAAACATATCAGTTTATGCAGTACTTTATCAACAATCCCTAATTTATGTAGTCCAGCCCTACGAAGTGAGGAGCCTAGCGCTCAAAGTAGAGTTGTGCTTTAACGCGCGGCCATGCGTAAAACGAAAAGCAGGTTCACTTCAGGGGGGCTGTAGCTGCTCAGGAAGGGGCTTGAAGTGATGAAGAATAAGTTCATATTCCTAGAGGAGTGTCTACACTTGTGGATAGAGTGACTTTTGGGGGTTCGGGAATAGCTGAGGTGTGCATGCTATCCCAGCCAAGGAGAGTATCTTTTGAGGGATACTCATGCATAAAATGGGATGGATGTGCTAGGGGGTCACCGGTAAGTTAGGAAAGTACTCACCAACCCTCGACACAGTACGGACCAAACTTTGGCAGTCTAGCCCACTTCACTCATAGGTGTTAACCTTGCAATTCCAGGACCCTCTGGCTCTCAGCGGCTGTGTGGCATGACAGTAGCCTTTACTCAACTCTCGAAGAAAGGAGAAGGATCATTCTGGTGCAGCACGTTTCAAGACATGGTAGGTAAGAACTGCAGGCACTTTCAGCGACCGTCACGACAGCGGTACGACAGAGGGACCACAAATGCTTTCATCATGGCACACTCTCGTAAATCGCAACCCAGAACAGCTAGTACAACGAGTTTCGGCAAGAGAGGGCCCAGGACTACAAGATAGTGATTCCCAAAGTCTCGAGTCTCAACTCGGGATGGCAGCATTCCTGTGTGATACCCTAGGCTCGACCTGGTCAGTTGACTGGATGGCCCAGGAACACTTTCGAGGAGGCTCTTTGCAAGAGTAAGTAAGAGATGCCGAGAGTAGTAGTTCCCACTACTCCAAAGGGGCAAAGCGCCCTTGAAGGGCTTCTTGGTTTGATGAAGAAACAGAGGTCCGACAGGACAACAGCAGGGTCAGGGTACCAAACCTTCCAAGCATGTCACCGGCGGCTCCTCCAGTCTGCTTTCTTGCTAAGAATACTTGGCTCCTTATGAGGTTTGGTGGGAACCTCAGTAGATTGTAGAATGGATGCAGAGCCCCTTCTCTTATCCAAGATTCGGTTTGCGCTCAAATCTCAGATAGCCAATGGAAGTTCTGCTCTCTTGCATGCACGCCAGACGTGGGCCAATCGTGGCCCACAGTGGTTGCAGTCATTCAGGCCTACCAGACATACTGGCACCAGAAGTGTGGATTGGGACCAGACAGTTACAACCCTCTTTCTGGGCACTACCACACATGACATGCAGAAGCCTGCAAAAGATGTGGTTTTCGTGGGAGGCTGCATACCCAAATAAGGAATACTCAGGTCTCTCGGCCGGGTGGGGGGGCAAAGGGATAAAATGGCCAAAGGACAGAACAAAAGACTTTGTGGCCCAGCGATTTTCAGCAATGGCCACAGTCTTGGGCTAAACAGCGGTAAAAGTGGTATGCTCCGTAAAAATACTTTAAAAGTAAACTGCTGCCACCAGTTCATCCTAGGCACACTTGTACAAACACCAAAAAATCATTAGAGGGTGGCTAGGGCCATAGAACAAAAGCACCCCTATGTAACATAGATAAAAGGTTGCCTAGAAATGGCAACATAGTCAAAAACGAAGAGAAACAGTTTCCCAGTACGGACAGCCTGAAGGACGCGTCAGTTTCCCCATAACAGATGAGCGAAAGCCCAGAGGAGTGCAGCTGAAGGCTGTGCTCCACTGGCAAAAGTCAGGTTAGGTACTCCAAACAAAAGCAAAAAGTTTGGGGGTTCACAAATGGAGAGAACATTGCACCTAACGGAAATCTTTCCTAACACTTGTGAGCTTGCAAATTACCCCAAATGCAAGTCTTTTGCTCCAGAAAATTGTCTGTTTTACAGGGCAATTCTACTTCATACATCGCTTTATCAACCGAAGGCAGACATTTCTCAAGGCTACAGACAGCTACATACCTTTGTTTCACCCATATTAGGGATCATCAGTGCAGTATAGTCTTGACAGACTTGTGGTTAGAGCATCGGGGATTTTTTAGCAAACATCAGCAAAGTTGAGGGTTTTTTAAAAAGGCTTTAAAAAACCCTTTCACCTGAAATGTGAAAGTAGAATAATCCATTTGAGGCAAATCACACATGCCATAGCGCTAGTAACCATCACTGGAAGTTTATCTCCAATTCTGAGCCACATCATGCACGGCATGCCAGGTATTGTGATGAATCCGCAAGGACTCTCCCCTGCTCCGAAAACCTGGCCTTGGACCCTTCTCATGTGGCCAGTGAGATGCTTTCTGGTCCCGACCATGGGGGTGGTATTCTGCGGGAGGATCACATGAGGGGGGAAGCAGGTCAGGAAGAATGGGAATCCCCCTTGTTTAACTTTCCCCAAAACCATGTCCTTCTGATGGCTTATTGCAAAACTGAAGAAGTGAGAAAAACTGTCATTCGGGACTTAAAGTCCCAGAATTCCCTAAGGACTGGGACGAGGCAGAGGACTAAAAAGGAACAATGTTGCAGGAGTGGTCAGATTGTTAGTAGAAATGACCCATACCTGTGAAGAGGAAGTGTCGAGTATCGTCCCCACTCCAGTTTCCCCCCTCCCATTACCTTTTGGGTTCACACCAAAGTATGTGATGTATGGAGAACAGGAAAATCAGCAGAGAGCAGCATGTGGGCTCTGTCCAGTACCTATCAGGTTGACAGCACCTGTTAATATACAGACACCTGAGAAATCCTTGTCAGTAAGTTATCCATTAAAGAAGCCATACCTACATCCTAAACAATATGATGGTTGTTTGAATAAAATACCTGAAGAAGCAAAGAAGCTAATGAAGGAAGATGAATGGTGACGTCATAAGAAATCGGACAGATGCACATATAGAAGATATAATGACCTGAGAATACTGACAAAGAGACAAAATACCATGGATAAGTGACGTCTTGAGCCTAAGGTGAAGAAGTTGATGTCAAGATGAAGAAACCTATGCCACATACATGATGAAGATATTCAGTTAGTTTAAATGTGTACAGATGCAAGTAACTGCAAGAGGCAAAGAAATCATGAAGCTTGCTTTTGCTTTATAGTTGATAGATTGCGGAAAGCGCCAACCTTTACAAGTATATACCTGAGGAAGCACTTTATGTATGAATGCAAGTCCACTACGCACATAAGAAGAATTGAACAAAGGTTCCAAAAGGTCTCAGATGGAGTGTGTCGCAGCAAGAAAATCGAGAATCAAGACAGAGCAAAATTCAGCTAAGGATGACCATGCCAAGAAACCAAGGTCTTATCTGACTGGAATAGGCCTACATTGGATACAATTAAGGAGAGAAGAGAACAGAGTATCCTGTTCAGAAAGGTCAAGATAAGCCACAGACGTCAGAAGACTGGTAGAATTAAATCAAATATACAAAAAGACACAGAGAAAAGCCAATTTCATGGTGTCCAGTCACATGACAAAGGCAGCCTGGAAGAAGGAGACTTTCACACGTTGTATGGATCACCACCATGCCCATACTCTTTGAACGTTCACAGAGTACAGAACAGACACCAGGCCAAACTACAAAGCAGTAATTGACACATGACCACTGAGGTGATGATTGATTGTAGCATAATTGGTGGGAAGCTGAGGTGCAGACAAGCTTCTCTGCACCTGGATGTTCTTTCTGCGTGCTGCTAGACGTAGGTGGAAAAGTATGAGAGGGGTTGATGCCAACCCAATCATAGTGGACCATGTAATCTAAGGTCCTATAGCGAGTAGAGCCAATGGGACGTCATACTTTTAGTGACATTCATAGTGGCCATTTTGAAGGGAGGGCTTAGTTGCCCCACCTGACATTTATTATCCAATCCCCTCTCCCCGTTACCATATACAGATATAGTACCTATGTTAAGTTACCTTCCTATAACCAATCACGTTGTATGTTAGGTTTTTAAGATTGCCACGTAGAATGACGTTAGTATGTGCGCAGGTTGTACGTCAGAAATGACGATTTTTTGCTATAAAAATTGTGTTTTTTCTAAAAGGGAAGAGAGCGAGAATATCGAGCGGTTGCTGATGTTCGTTGTACTTCCTGTTTTATGAACTTATCATTAAAACGGACTCTCTTCGCCAAACTATTAAGTTGTCTTAATTATTTGATGCACGAGTATGAATCTGCATCCCCATCTATCTCAAGGGTACTGCTACTCATCTTAAAGGGCTGTTTGAGAGATCACCCAGTTCACTTGACAGAGACAGAGGCTTAAACGGCCCCCTCAGGTGCAGCTAACAGAGAAGCAGAATGAGCAGTGTGATTTGTTCAGGCAGCCGAGGAAGAAACTGGAGGAGGGAGAAGACGCCAGGACCACTGTTAGACAGAAAACAGTAGCCGGTCCTGAGAGGCCCTGTGCCTCCAGAAGCATTGAATGCAGAGGTCACGCAGTGGGAAGTGTGCAAGAAGGAAGCTTGCCCTTAGGGCACCTGTTCTGCAGAGGCTGCACAGCAAGATCTGAAAGCAAGGGAATCTTTCCTTCCCAAGAGGCTGTCCATGGTGCCTTGCATGCACCAGAGAGCCTGAGGAACAAAGGAAATTCCTTTTATAAGTGGCACGGGCAACGGTGGACCTGGAATAGCAGTTTGCCGGGTCACTAGAGCCACGGAAGCAGAACATCTGCGAGAAGCGAGGGGATCAGATGCGCACACCTTACCCAGTGCGTTCAGCAGCTGGTAGTGACCCTGGAGCGCTCCCATTCCGCTCATGTGCCTCAGGCAGGCATTTACCAAGTTATACGCACTCGCGTAGGAGTGAACGTAACATTAAAAGTCATTTTGAATACCGAACTAACACAAAAAGGCAAAACCAGTATTTGCTTAAACCAAATTACTGTAACTTTAAGCATGCAAGTTTGTTAAGAACCCAGCAACCCGATGGGACAAACTTATTAAGAGCACATGCATACAATCATTGCCCAAACCAAGAGAACTTAAAAACACAGGAATTCAAATCCAACAGATATTGCCAAAGGCAGAAGGGGAATAATGAAAGGCCCAATGGTTGTGAAGCTTGTTGTCCATATTTTGAGAGCCATATAACCAAAGCTGGTATAAACCCACATAGCCAAAGCAAAGAACGAAGCAGAATATGACCTTATCCTTGTCAGTATTTGGTTACTTATGCAGTGGGGAAACAAGAGTGGCAAGAAGGCTCCCCTTCTGGAAAAGGTTATTCAGAAGGGCAGGAGCATAACTTGCAGATGAGTAATAAAGAGCACCAGTGTGAATCTTGTTTTCCCTGAAGAGTTGCTAAAAGTTGAATGTTGCAAAATAATGAACATTGAGAAGCAGTTATAAGTTTATCTTAACCACAGAAGCACTGTTTGTGAATCTATGTTCGGGCAGGGGAGGAAGAGTGGCAAACCTTTGAAGTAGTAAGCCTGGCATTGGAGTAAACCAGGTGTGATTGAGGTAATAGGGCTGGCAAGGAGGTAAAGCAGGTAGAAGTCGATGAAGTGCTATAAAGTGGTGTTGACAAAGACAATGTATGTTGCTGAAGAAAGCACGATATAACACTGTTGTAGAGGAGTTATATTTCCTCAGAAATACTCATTTTGTCAAAACATCTGGACAGACATTTTCAGTTGCGTAAAATCGTCCTGACAAATACAATTATTATTTCTATTTCAAAGAGGAGAAACGACTTTCTATTTTCTTTATTGAATCACTGGAGTGTGGGAACTTTCTGTTGTCAAGTTGAAGTCACAAAGAACTGTGTTGGAACTTTGAAGCAAACCAGTATTTCCTTATGTCTTTTTGAACTGTGGAGCAGAATGCTGCTTGAATCTCGGGAAGGAGGAATTCAGCAAAACAAAAAGGTGATGACTGGAAGGTTTTGAATTAATCAAAACCACGGCCATAGCTCTGGGCAACCCTCCAGACCATCGTTTTTCAGCCTGCCAAGCCATTACAGATGGGAAAAACCATAAGCAAATCGGGCTTGGTCCTACCCCAAAAGGGGCAGTCCAGCCCAAACTGCTAGGTCACATCCCTTCTGCACGAGCCCACAAGTATCCCCAGACATGTTTCAGCCTTCTTGGGCATCATCAGTGAGGAGTTGCTTGGGTCTCTAGGCCGGGCAGACTCGGGACCCACGTCTGGGCATACCCATCCCTCTCGGGGTGACTTTAGCAAAACAAAAAGGTGATGGCTGGAAGCTTTTGAATTAATCACAACCACTGGCATAGCTCTGGGCAACCCTCCAGACAATGCATGTTGCCGAAAAAAGAACTGTATAACACTGTTGTAGAGGAGTTATATTTCCTCAGAAATATTAATTTGTGGCAACACATCTGGACAAAGACAATTTCAGTTGTGCTAAATCGTCCTGAGAAAGACCATTATTGTTTCTAATTCAAAGAGGAGCAATAACTTTCTATTTTCTTTATTGAATCACTGGAGTGTGGGAACTTTCTGTTGTCAAGTTGAAGTCACAAAGAACTGTGTTGGAACTTTGAAGCAAACCAGGATTTCCTTATGTCTTTTTGAACTGTGGAGCAGAATGCTGCTTGAATCTGGGGAAGGAGGAATTCACCCAGATTATAAGGAGAGACCATTGTTATACTACGAATTCAACTGTTATATTTGTGTTGCCTTTGAAATTCCATGCATTAATGTATTGTATGTATAAGTGTTAGGGACAGATATCATTTGTTAGCATGTTTCCTTGAGTTTATTTTAGGCTGGGAAATCCTTTTCAGGGTAGGCATAGCGAGGAGTTTATCCAAACTTTTTAATTAATAAAATGATACAATCTTCACAAAGTGGTCCGCCTCACATTTCTTACCCGTCAAAGTATACAATTTAGATCAAATGCAAGCCTTTTGCTACAGAAAATAAATTCTCTTTTTCTTACTACTGTATGTTGGCATATGCACAGCGCCTTGGCGTAAGGTGGCTATATAAATCATAAATAAAATACAGATGCTCTGCATACACTCCCCTCTCTTCCTGCGTCGGCTTCAACTGGCACTCTCCTACTACAGTAACTGCTTTTCGGCCATCAGCCACCTCCCCGACTTCATCGGCCTCTCTCCTGACCGCTTCTGCCACTCCTTCCTCCAGCTGTGGCTCATGACATTATTTTCAATAGAACCTCTGATCCTTATTAACTCTTGACCCCCTCTTCGTCATCTCAGTACCACAGGAATTATGGATCCTGAAGTCCATAGTGGTTTTGTCCTTTTACATTCATTTAGTTTCGATTGCTTTGTGAACTGAATTGAAGCAGAGCTTGGAGGTGGCATGTGAATAGCAGTTACCATCAATTTTCCAGGGAGAATAGAGGAATCATGAGCTAAGGGGGCACCACTTCCTCCTGATAAGAGACTCCTCCCACGTGATCCTCCCTCATTATACCACCTCCAAGGTCAGGATCAGGTAGTGGCTGCCTTCCCTTGGCCGCATGAGAGGAGGCCCACACAGTGGGGTTTTAGTGATGCTTTCACTAGATTCATCACACTTGCTGATCTGGAACTCCTTGTTGAGGAGAATGGTCACTCGCTTTTGCGATTGTCTCGCTGTGCAGGAAAGCGTGTTTAGCTGTGCCCCCAGATACAGCGCTGGTTGCGCCGGCATGAGACAAGACTTCAGGAATGTATGGAAATCCCAAGGTACTGTAGACAGTGAACCATGGGTGCTGTTCTTCTCCGCAAAGTCGTAAGACTTGGCTCGCACCAACCAGTCATCTAGATAAGGGTAGAGGTATATGCCCGCCTAGTGCAGATGTGTCACCACCGTAGAGAAGCATTTTGTGAAAACACTCTGTGCTGAACGTAGACCGAATGGTAGTGCCTTGTATTGATAATGCACAACTGCCACCACAAAACACAGGTAGCAATGGTGTGAGTGCCAAATAGGAATGTGAAAACATGCATCCCCTAGATCGATGGACACAGGGAAATCGCCTTGTTGCAACTGAGAGAGGACTTCTTGCAGTGTCACCATACGGAATATTTGTGCCTTGAGAAACTTGTTGAGTATCCTTAGATCTAAAATGGGCCTCCACCCCCCTGATTTTTTGTTTAGCGTCTTTATCCTTACCCGGAAATAACAAGAGTAGACTCCTGATGGCAGTTGTGCAGTCGGTACTTTTTCCACTGCACCCTTGCGTAGCAGCGCCTGCAGTGCCTTAAGTGGCACTACAAAATGAGCCAGGGCTCATCAAGGGGGTGTGGCCCAACAGCGGGGGTCCTGCTGGCCGTTAGGCCACACACCCCTGACGAGCCTCGGCTCAATGGGCTACTGGCACCCGCATCCTTTTGTAGAGATCAGCACCCTCTCCCCAAAGGGGAGAGGGTGCTGATCTCTGCATTTATATTCTATAGGCTTGCCTGGCAGGGGACAGCGCCTCGCCTATCCAGCCTTAATGGTGGCGCTGCCCCTCGCCAGCTGGGGAGGGGCAGCGCCACCATTAAGGCTGAACACGTGAGGCTGCTGGAAGCAGAGGCTTTTTTCCTAAAGACTGAAATCCCCCGAATCCGCGAGAGCTTCAGTATTTAGAAAGCAAGGCCTCTGCTTCCAGCGACTTCACGTTTTCTCCATAATGGTGGTGCCGGCCCACGGGCATCCCCTGCTTAAGGGGATGCCTCGTAGGTGCAGTGCCACCATTATGGCTGAAAGGCATTTTTTTCTGAAGCCTGAAGCTCTCGCACACAAGTGAGAGCTTCAGGCTGTAGAAAAAAATGCCTTTTTGTGTAGTGGCCGGGGCTGCCAGGGGAGATTAGTGGGCCCCGGCAGGGCCCCGCCTCAAAATGAAATTTCAGAGCCTGCCGGGGCATAGCCCCGGCAGGCCCTGGCCCACTTAAAGCCCTGAGCACCTGCACCTGTTGGTGTAGCAAACAGTGAAACTTTTCTGGTGAAGAGGGATGGGGAATCCTGCCACCACCATCCCCTACTAAATTCATGACAAAGAACAAAGAAGAAGGCCAGGAAACAACGCAATCACCCATTCTATTTCGTAAAAATTCCTAATGGACCTATGATTGACAAGTAGGTCGAGAGGTATCCCCCTCAGCCAGCCATAATGACCAAGGGCCATACAGATCTATCCATGATATAGACCATGATTAAAGACACCTGTATGGACAGCTTGGACTAAAACACCAAGAAGCCATGTTGCTGACATCATTAGAGACACCACGACATAGCAGCGTTAGACATGAAGCACACTGACCTTCTGCACTTTGGGACACAAACTTGCACTAGAATAAATGAAGAACATGAGCGTACAGTCCTATAGTTAGAGGACAAATACATATACATACTGTCATTGCTTTTATTATTTTTGCCATTGGCCAAATGCAGCAAAGCAGAAAACACAAGGCACAAGAGATCCTGACCAAAGCTTGCAGATTCTTACACGCAAATAACCCTATGGAACTGCAGGAGCACCTATGGGACCTGACAGAGCCAAGTGTGACTAACCTTTGGAAATGAAGTACAGCATGGACACTGTACAAACCACATTAGAAGGTTTAGGAAAATTACAGCAGGCCTCTGGCCTTTGAGCAACAGACGGGCTGACCCAAGTCAGGCTGGGCAGAGAGCTGATGTGTGGGACAAGACCCACAGCCAAGGTCAAGAGATACAGATGACATTCCAATCCCCAGACGACAAAGGGACCACGTGATGTGGCCGAAGCAGACAATGGACAGGGATCGGAGGTGGGAAAGGAGAGCTGGTCCGAGACAGCCAGACATGGACTGCTACAATATGTAACACGTGTTGTGCCTGACAGGAGAGCACTCTCATAGACAAAGGTGGTACACGCAAGTTACAATACAGACACATAATCGTTCTCATCACCTTGAAGAGGCACACAGTGATCTGAGAAGTTTTCGGATCCCAGGCCTGTGGACGTCAGCTCTAGCCAATAACAGTTAAGTACCCTGGGGGGGAGCAACGGGCAAGAACCAATGATAAGTCCACAACACTGCAACAATGTTATAGTTAGTGACTTGGGCATGGAACATACCAGCCACCTGACATGTGAGGGCCAGTAGAATAACATCTATAATGTCCTATATAGGTAATAGAATACTCAATACCCAATCACTTGGCCTGTTTTCTGGAAAGGGGCCCAAGTTTTGATGAAGGGCTGATGCCATTAGGGAGTAAAACCGGCCTGCGAGCCGAGGAAGAGCGAGATGTGCATGAATATTTTCTGTTCCTGTGCAGATCCCTGTTGGTTTTGTCTGTAATAAACCGCAGTTTGCACTTGCCGTTGACCGTGTATCCTGGGGGAGGGAGTTGGGCCCTCCAAGTCTGCAAACTTCCAGTGTCCCTGTAGCATACCTGGGGGTTTGTCCCCAACACTGACTTGCATACAGGAGGCATATATTTTGGTATTGTCGCAAATTCTAGTGCATGGCCTTGCTAGAGTAAGGAAAACACCCAATGGTCGGATGTGATCTTTGTCCATTTGTTGACAAATAGTGATAACCTTTCTCCACTGGGGTACCGAAGTGGGAAGGAGGGCTCCTGGATGAGTCATGGCTGTTTAGCTGACTGACCCCTGGAGTGGGAGGAGCCACACAAATGTTGAATGGTATGCCACTGTCTTGTACAAGGAGGTCTGGTAGAAGGAATGGTAGGAGGGGTGATAGTGCAATGAAATCCTTCCAAATTGGGTTTTCTCATTCAAAAAGGACTGGCATCGCTGTTGCAATGTGAGTGCAGTCTCTGTGTCAGTCTTAACAGAGAGTAGAGTTTTGTACAGGAGGGGGAGTCACCTCTGACCGGCCCATAGAATCAGATCTTGACCTCAAGTACTTTAACACGAGATAGCTGCACCTCAAGGTGGATGGGGTGAGGGATTCTCGTATTCCAACACCAATCAATACGGACAACTCAAATGGTTTGGCAAAGTGGAGTCCGTTTAATGAAAAGTACAAGAAACGGGGAAACATGGAGATCAACAATGATGCGATGGCCCGTCTCGCTTCAACTCCCGACAATCTTCATTCAAACAACAATAGTTATAGTAACAATTCGTCATCATTGACGTGTAACACTCAAAAGTTTGTCATGCAATTCTATTGGTTGGAAAAGGCAATTTAAGTATAGGTGCTATATCTGTATGTGGCAACGGAGTGTGAGGATTGGATAACTTATCGGGTGGGCGTCTACGGCCTTCCCTCTACATTACTCATGCAACCGTCACTAAAAGTACGACGTCTCATTGGTTCTAATATCTATAGGACCTTAGATTACTTTAGGGCTATGTGTCAATTAGTTGACTGAGGATGGCTTCGAAACTGTAGCTTCTTGTCAGGAAAAGTTATGGTATCTCCTGCTTTGGATGACACCAGACGTTGGTACATCTTTGCGCTTGGCTGGTTACGTGTTAGCACACCGTGAATCGGCCTCGTTTTCCTTCTATTTGTGCATTGAATTCTCCTTTTCGGCCGCCACCTGCCCGGGGCACCCTTATCTTGACTTTCACGGGGCAGACTGCTCTGCTCTTAGGTTTCGATTCTCCAAAGTTACTGTCCGCCTCCCTCTCTTGGTTTGACCTCGATTTCCCAGGCACGGCCTGCTCCTTGCTGAGTTTCGATTAAGCTATCTCTCTTCTTGTTTTAGCTGGAATAAGAATCCTGGTCTCTTTGACTCTTAGTAACCTGGGTTAATTCTGCTTTGTATAAAGTGGACTGCACTTATATAATGTGCTTCGTGAGGTAGATATATGGTTGGCGCTTGCCGCTCTATTCTTCTACTAAGCATAGCAAGCCGTACTGTTTTCTTAGCTTCTTGCATTACAAGCCTATGTACAGGCGTTAGCTGGTTGAATACTTTCATCCTGCTTACAATTTACGTTTCTTTATATTCCGACATCGTCTCTTCTTCTATGTCTGCGATATCCTTATTCATGGCGTTTCGTCTTTGTGTGTCATCTTTTAGTTGTCGTTCTTCATCTGTGTGTTTGTCTGGGCACTTGAGACGTCATCATTTGTCTTCCATTAAGGCCTTTTGAGTTTCTTCTGGGACAATGTTTAAACAATCATTTCTTGTCATTTGCTGATATGGTTGTCTCAATTGATATCTTACTGCCCATGGTTGTCTGGTTATTGGGGCTTCAATAGGTATTGGTCTTCTGATTGGCACTGGACAGAGCCCTAGTGTGGCTCTCTGCTGGTCTATTTGCTCATCGTACGTCACATATCTCAGTTTGAATGTTCCTGGTACTTTAAAATGGGCGACCGGAGTGCGGGCCATATTTGAGACCTCCTCTACACTCCCCCCTCTGGTCGGTTCATTCACCACTTCTGCTTCTTCCTTGGAGTTCATCTTACTTTGTTCTTCTGTATTCATTTCTTCCTTGTCTTCTGGGTTTGTTCATGATGGCTTGAGGGAATGTCTCTTTGGCGTCCATATTTTTATTACTCCCTTTAGGTTTCCTACTGTTTTTACATGTTCATCCTTATTCCATGTCATAAGCTGACATTGTCCACTTGGGCTGCAATAGATCAATTTTCCTTAATAATTTCTGCGTTTTCTGGGATACAGAAACTTTGTTCCTTCTGGTGCGTGCTTGCTGGTCTCTGGGCTTCCATCCTGGCTCAACATCAATCATGATCTTCATCCCTATGGCTTTCTTCGCAGTTTTCTGGCATTGCAAGATTATCTTGATAACACAAAATCCTAATAGTATCATCAAAAGCCGGGCTCCCAGAAACTTGAATATGTCTGCCATCCATTGTGGAATCCACGAGAATAATGATCCAAACCAGCTGTCATCATCAACATTGTCTGTTTCATTGATCCTCTGGTTCTGCAGGTTTGTCAGCATACCTATGGCTTCTGTTAAGGTTCCATTTTCTTCATCGTGAGAAGGTATAAATGTGCAACATGATTCTCCGATTTTTGCACAAACACCTCTATCCATTGCTGTGATCATGTCAAGTACATATCTGTTCTGGAGAGTCATCAGTTGGATTGCTCTCAACTATTCCTTGATTGCATGAAATCCTTTAATTGTCGAATTGATGGCTTGCAGCAGCTCCCATCTGGTTATCTGCAACCATTTAGTATTTGCTCCAACTTGGCATCTTGGCATGAAAATCGTTGTGAACACTGATGAGGTGAGGCTAAACAGCCTGTGTTCATGTGGGATTGCATGAAATGCTTCTTCTGATTTGGTGGAGAAGTAATTCTATCTCTTCATTCGGGATATCAGTTCCACCGATCTCCTTTTCCTCAGGTGAGCACCTGCTTTCGGGAAACTGTCCATATTCAGGTCGCTTTTCGGGATCACTAGTGCTTGAACGTGGACGTTCACTATTGTGCATATGCCTCCCCAGTTCTTTGGCAGTCTGATGTATGCTTTGGATCCACACGCTCAGTAATGATCCATAATCACTGCAGTTCCGTGAGTCAATCCTGGAGCTTCAAATATTCATCCACAGTTCTTATTCTCTCCCATTTTTCTTGTGCCATTGTTCCTGAAGCATAATTTTGGGCTTTCCAGTGGCACTATCTGCAGGGATCCTCCTCTGTCTTTGACCCATGTCAGTAATTTTGTAAGTCTCGGCCACAGAGGTTTGCACAACCTCTGTGAGTTTTCTATTGCTTCCTTGCAGGCTCCAAGGACCATCCATGCTCTGCAGATCACTACTCCTCCTTCCCATCCATCTGGTGAGAGCACTGTTCCCCAAATCTGCATTTGCCCTCTATTCTTCCAAATTTGAGCTTCATCCGGTGTTTTCCCTTGGACGTTCAGTCTCGGGTTTATTTCCCATCTTGTTCTTGTTCCTTTAACTTCAGGTTTTTCGTGCCTGATCACGCGATTCCTAGTATGAGCTCTATTTCTCGCCTTAATGTCCTGAACATAATTATCTTCATAGAGGTAATCTGTTCCAGTTGCCCATATCAATGAGGCATCCCTCCCCATGAACTGGCCTCTGGTGTTGCACATTGCTATATGTGACAGACAATGTGCTGTCGGGACATCGATTTCTACAGCCACAAAGATCTTGGATTTCCCCATACTGTACGGTAGAAGTGCACAAACGAAGCATTCTCCTTCTGAAGTTCGCCTTCCAACTTCTTTCATGTGCTGGTACCAAATATTGTTCCCTAGATGCGCTGTGCTGTCCAGGTAGTCGTTTAACTCATTGTTATTGTAGGCTTCTCTTGATTTTCAGTGTCTTCCTGTAGTTTGCTATAACTACATCCCTAAATGCATCTGTGTGGCTTTTTCTTGCTGGAGGAATCTCAGGTATCCTGGTCCACGGTGCAGGCTTCTTCATCCGTGCCATTTGAGTGGACAAGAGTCTGGCTGCTCTTTCCTGGTCTTTGTGCATCTTTTCTCTTGTGCTTTATACCAAGCAACAAGCTGATCTGTTCAAAAACTGCATTTACAAAATGAGCCCCATTATCTGATCTCATTACTTCGCAAACCCCCCACCTAGGGAATACTTCCCTCACTAGGAATTTGGCCACACAGGTAGAGTCTGGGTGTGTACATGGACCTGCTTCTATTCATCTAGAGAATGGACACACCACAACAATTAAGTATCTGTACCCGTTGCATACTTGAATCATATCGACGTAATCGACATGCAGATGCTGAAAAGGCCCATTTGGCAGTGGGATGACTCCTCATTACTTTTAATGTGTGGCCAGCGGTGAATTGCTGGCAGATCACGCAGTTCACCATAAAGAATGCAACATGCTCTGCTAAATTCGGTATAAACCAGTCTTCCGCGAGCGTTGCTGCTAGATTCTCTTTTGTCAGGTGCATTGGGTAGTGCAATTGTTCCAACACTATTTTTAGTAGGGCTACAGGCATTACTGGTTTACCAGTGCTGTCTTCTCGCCACAAGCTGTCAGAGGGGTTTAAAGAGCACCCTCAACGTTTCCACAGGTTTTTCTCCTCCTGTGGTGCCTTCCCCTGGAGCTCCATTATTTGCGTCTGCCCAAGATCACTATAGGCTTCTGGTGTGGTTCGTGCTACCATCATCCTTTCATGGGCGCATGCCACTTCCACTTCCATAACTGTCTCTCTCTTGGATGCCATACGCTTGGCTTCCATGTCTGCTGCGTGATTTCCGAGTGACACGAAATCTGTCCCTTTCATGTGGGTGGCGCATTTTATGACCGCTATGTCCACTGGAAGCTGTAGTGCCTTAATCAGCCTGTCCAATAAGGCTGCGTGCTGCACTGGCATGCTGTCGACCTCCGAGCGGTAGCCCCTCCTTTTCCAGCGCTCTAGGCCTGCGTGCACTGTACACCGTTACTTCCTGGTCTGTGTGATTCTCAATGGCGAGTATCAACGCCAATAATTCTGCAGCCTGTGCTGAGTAGTGAGATGGTATTCGTGCACTGACGAGTACTCAAAGTTCTCCATTTGCTATGTGCTTCACTACAGCAACGCCTGTATACCTTTGTCCGTCAACTTGATCGATTCTCGAGGACCCGTCAAAGACGATTTCCCCTCCTGCCAAGGCATTTTCTTTTACCCTGGGGATTTCATCATAGAATTCTTCATAATTCACACAGTCATGTATCGGTTCTCCTTCAGTGACCGGCTCTGCTATGAACGTAGCTGGGTTCACTATTTTACATCAGATTATTTTGATCGATGTATTTGATATGATCACTTCATAAGCAGAAGCTCTCTGAGATGTCAATGTGCCTTTTGGTTTTTCTAATATGGCAAATAATGAATGCTCGACATATAACGTCATGCAACATTCCATTACAATGGTTGTCGCCTACTTCATGGCGAACGCTGCGGCAGCTAAACTTTGTTCGCATGGGAATTGACCTTTCATAACTGAGTCCAAGTTCCCACTGTAATATGCCAGGGGCTTGTACCCCAACGAAGTTCTTTGAGCGAGCACTGCCGTCATGACGCTGCCATTCGTGTGCGAAAACAGGTAGAATTCCTCTGTATAGTTAGGAACTCCGAGAACTGGAGCCGTACAAATCGCTCTCTTGAGTTCTGCAAACCCTTTTTCCATCGCCTCAGACCACTCAATCTTTTCCTTTGTCACCTGGGCCTTCTTTAGAGCCTGAACTAAAGGCTTAGTATAAGAGCTGTAATCGAAAACCCATGCTCTAACATAGTTGCATAGGCCTAAAAAGCTCTGCATTTGCTTTATCGTTTGTGGCTTAGCCGTGTTCACTATGGCTTCAGCCCTTTCTGGGGTCACTTTCTTTCCTTCATGTGAGATCAGCTGACCTATGTACAGCACTTCTTGTTGACAGTATTGTAGCTTTTCCTTGTCAACCTTATATCCCTTCTCAGCCAGTATAGTCAGTAGCTGAACAGAATCGTGCCTGAATTGTTATTCTGTGATACTGTAGATTTGAATGTCATCCACATACTGCAAGACGACACTTTCTAATGCAATATTGCTTAGGTCCATCTGTAGGACTCTATTGAAAATGGATGGGGACTCACAGTACCCCTGTGGCAGCGTTGTGCTCTTCAGATGCATTTGTCTGAACGTGAATGACGTCAGATCTTGTGAGTCACGGTGCAACAGGATTGAGAAAAAGGCATTTTTCAAATCAATCACTGTGAAATATTTTGCCTCAACGGGTATATTACATAGGATTGTAGATGGGTCTAAAGGGACTAAAGGGAACTCTGTTTCAACAATATCGTTTAATGCTCGTAAATCCTGGATTGAACACCAAGACCCTCCCTTCGATTTCTTGACAGGATATACCGCCATATTACACGGTGTCTCTGACGTCACTAAGATGCCCTGGTCCATCATGGCAGAGATCGTCTTAAAAATCCCTTCATCTGCCTCTCTAGACATGGGATATTGTCGGACTCTCTGCAAAATTGCTCCTGGCTTTAGTTTAATCTTCACTTTTCCCACCCCCTTCAAGAGGCCTACGTCATAGGGTCCTGTTGTCCATACCGAGAAAGGAACCTTAGCTATATCCTCGTCAAAATATTCCGGACGCTTCAGCGCCAACATCATTTTCTGGGGCACTTTGCTTCTGATCATTTTTACCCAAAAGATAAGGCTCACTTCCACCCTTGTCTCTTCTGAGTCTGGTTGTTTTTCAAACAGATAGTCATCAGTGACGTCAGTCACTCGATACCTTTCTTCAATGGTGATGATCGCGCACCATTGCCTGCCTTCATCATCGTATCCGTCGACCAATGCTACTTTCCCTCGCACTGCTGCGGCATGTATCATCAAGGGCAATACTCGTCCCTCCTCTTCATGCATAGGTATTCTTGGTCTGAACAGAAACTCATCAGGGGTTCTCATAGCTCTGTCTGTAAGACCTGGAAATCCTGCCATAAGCACCCATATGCCATACGCGAAAACCTCTGGTTCGAATGGTATAGCTCTCATGACCATGTGTCCTGAGTATGCTCTAAGCATTTCGCATACATTAGAATAATGCATTCCTGGAGTGGAGCATACTATGCCCTCCTCCGTGAACGAAATTGTCATGTTCAATTTTGTCATTAAGTCTCGACCCAAAATGTTTACAGGGGTCTGGCGTGAATATAGTAAAGGTACATTCATGTCGCACTCTTCTATGGAGACTGGGAGTGCGTCCGTAAAGGGAACTCTACTGTGAGCTCCTGTGAAACTCTGAGTATCTATGGCCTCGCCGGACAAGGAAAATTTGCCTTCACGTATGCACGAGCGTGTTGCACCCGTGTCCACTAGGAAGGAATATTCTTTACCCCTATAAAGACATTCACCCTAGGTTCCCTATGAGGGTCTGGTGTCACTGATAGGATAGAGCACATCAGGGTTTCCAGTGAGCTGTCCTAGTGTATATATAGATTTGCCCCACTGTGCACTTGCAGATCTTCCCCCATTCCCAGTGTTGCTTCCCCTTCCAGTGTTCTGGGTCTGTGGCAGTTGTGGAGGTGCCTGTTGAGTTTGTCCTTGTGGAAGATTCTCTATATTCTGTGGTTGCACCCCTTGCTGCACTTGTTGCGCTTGTTGTTGCACCGTATGATTCTGTGCAACACCCTGTTGTGGGAAAGCAGGTGGATTCGCCACGCCTGCTCCCATTCCTTGGCTATTCTGCCACGTGCCTCGACTTCTGCACGTGCGCGCCAAATGACCGGTTAGTCCACACAGCCAACATACTGGTGGTGGTCAGAGATATCTTATCATCTGCCTCTGGTGCTATACAAAGAATGAAAAAAAGACTGTCAAGCATCAGGTAATTGAGGCATAGCTGGAGGTGAGGCGCTGCATGCGACATTCAGGCACAAGGGGGGGCAGGCATTGAGGCCCTCTCTGCTGCCACAGTACACCTCACGGGTAGGACTGGCTGTGAATGGCTCCCTGGTGCCCTCTCACCCCTGTATGAGAAGGCTCCTCGTCCGCTCTGAACAAGGTTTGATTTCTGGCCTTGAATGTGATAACTACTGGTTGTGGGTAGTGGTTGACTGCCCCTTAGGCTGGGGCTAAAATGGAACAAATATTAAACTGAATTGTGCAGCTGTGCTCCCGTGATGCCAGCACACAACAAAATGCTGGCATCACATGCAGAAAGTTCATTGTTGATGCGAGAACACAAGTGCTAATTCTACAAATATTCCTGTCATAGGGCTCTTAATGTGACAAATGACGTGCTTAATTAAGCACGGTTCATAAGGTCATAGGGCTTATATGTGATAAATGACGTGCTTAATGAAGCACTGTGCACCTTACTAACCACACAAACGGTTCATGTGCACCTCATGTACGACCTGAACCCATACAACTGTATACCCTTAGGTTTACTTTTTTCTTTAGCATATAAACATATTTTGATGTAACACGTACTATTCGTTATTTGTATAATGAACGCTTGTGCTCTCCCATCTACCATTTACTTTTTGATTACTGGCCTTGTCACAGTATGCATAGATGGTGTTCAGAAATCAACTCCTTAGTTTATTGTGATGTTTCCTTGTTATGGACCCAGGCCTTGTCAGATTCAATGACTGTTCCCGACTCTATTCCTGTGACTGAAAGGTTCATATGTGCACTCACTAAACCATTATTGACAAATATTTTTATAAAATGAAGGTTAAATGTTCATGTTCAAGTCTCGGATTGCTACATGTCATTGGATTAGTTTGCAGTTGAACTGTGCTTAACCCCAGTAGGATCTCAAATGACCCCTATATGCCCTTTCACTGACCAAATTCTCCTTTACAGCAGTGGGCCCATCTATCAAATGGCTTGATGTCATCCCTCAACCTAATTGGCTCAGAACTAGTCACATGATCACACACAAATACCAATAAGTATACGTTCGCCAGACAATACTGTACGTCTGAGGTAAAGCACACTGCTGAACTTCTATTCCTGTTGCAGCGAATGCCAAGACACTTTCACTGGCTCCACTAACAGACATGCAGCAGAGCTCGGATAAAATGCAACCTGTCACTGCACGTGAAACGTTTTGCCTCACACGGACGAAGAGAACACTCGGCAGCAGATGTGATTTACCACCAGCACCGAACTAAACATGGAAGAGAAAGCGTGCAGGCCTCTCCTCAGAACCGCTGCACCTATATGAGAAGCACGACCCAGAGAACAGATGCTGCAGTATATCAGCCAGAGAGCCTTCCCAGACCTGACAACTATAGTTTCACAACAACCCTCACATCAGACACTTCAGGATGTATTCATAAGTAATACGTTGAAAAGGAAACATTTTAACGAACTTTCAAATCACTTATTTCACGTTTTGGGACAAGACCATATATTTCATAAATAAGTTTACTTTAGGAGGTGAATATTCACAATAACGAGGTTACATGTCCCAACACGGGAGATATAAATGGCGGGAATATTTACCAGTCAAAATGATGACTATAATCACTATTTCCCATATAAATGTACGCATTCGCGCGCACACACACTACACATACACATACACTGACCATCATATTTTTGAGGGCGGGAGGTGGAGCAAGAGATTCTTGGGCCACTCACTACATGAGGCAGACTCCGAGGCAGTACATGCCCCAGGGACTCCCCTCTTCCTGGCCTTTGTGCCCCTCAGAAGGAATCTGAGATGCGCCTTTAGTCACAGGTTCTTAGGTGTGTGCATTCAAAGACCATGACCAGAGCCCGCAAAACTCAACAGAAACCCAGTGAGCCCATGTCTGTGGGCTGTGGAATGAACTGCCTGAGGACACAGATGCCACTGCTTCGGCCCAGACAAGGATACAGAGAGAGAAGAGGGAGGCATACGGAGTAGAGAAGAGGGAGGCATACGGAGTAGAGAAGGAACCATTTCAGAATCCGACGCCAGTCATGACAGAGCCGCTTGTTTATGGTGGCCCGGGTAGCTGTGCACTCAGCCTCAGGGCATTCAGTTCCAAGTAACCGTTAGATACTCCCTTGGGGTGCACATGCGTGAACTTTCAATGTGCTCAATAAACCACAGGCATGGGTATAAGAGGGTGCCAAATGGCAGAGTATGTGCAGGTCTTTGAATCTGATTGGAGAGAGTGAAGCAGAGAGAAGATAGGGGCTAGGGTAGTGTGAGTAGAGAGTACAACAAGGCTGAGACTAAGAGGAAGTAGGAGACCAGAAGTTGGAAGGAAGAAGACACGAAAAGGAGAAACATTAGAAAGGATGACAGAGAAATGAGGATGGCGAGAGGAGGAAGAAGGAAAGCAGAAGTTGGGTGGAGTAAGGCAATAAGTGGGAAACATTGAAAATGTACCTTCATGGTGATTCAGGTTCTCTTAGTCCATGCAATCTCCTCCTTCACACCTACCTGGTTGGGTACGCCTGCATCCGCAGCAAGTCCGAATAAGCTGACTACAAAATGATAGCTGCCCCTTTAAGAACTTGGTGACTCTAATTTGCACAAGTGTGTCCCTCCCCGTGCCAGTCCCACCCCTCAACCCTATGTCACCAATTGCCAACACCCAGTTCATGATTTCACGTAGTGGCGGTTGTAATCAGGTTTATGCTTCAATGGGGATGGCCGGTGGGTGTTATGAAGAAGGGAGAGCAAAGACTAAGAGAAACTGAATAACCACAAAGGTAATTTTTCAATTTCTCTTACGTCCTGCTCTCTCTCCTTCCTAGCTGATTGCGACCAGACTACAAATTCTAAATATCAGTTAGGGTGGAGGAGACAGCATAAATGCGATTCAAACAAACAAGCTGAGGGGAACCTCTTGGTCAAATTTGGCATCTTTTCTGGAGGATGTAGCCTAGTGCTTGCAATAGTCAAGTGGAGTAGCCCAACTAGCAGCCCTGCGGATTTCTGTGATGGGGACGTGGTTAATAAAGGCTACTGATGCTGCTTTGCCTTTTGTGGAATGAGCCCCAAGTCTTTGTTCAACCGAGAGCCCCCTCAGGTCGTAAGCCTTGGCGAGACATGAAACAACCCACCTGGCACAAGCAGCTTTGGAAGCCTTATTACGCGGGGAAAGACCACCATAAGAAATAACAAGCTAGTCTGGTTTCCTGAACGGTTTCATCTTTCTAAATAGAATTTGAGAGTTCTGAAAAATTTGAAGTAAGATGTCTTGCTTTAGATCGAATTCCGAAACCACCTTTTGTAAAAAGAAGCGCACTGTATGAAGGACTACCTTATCCTTATGAAAAATCAAGTAAGGTTTCTTTGAAGAAAGAGCCTGTAGCTCTCCAGTCCTCCTAGCTGAAGTGATGGCTACCAAAAAAAATCTGTCTTCCATGTCCAAAGATCCAAATTGCAGGAGGCTATTGATTCAAAAAGACTTGTGCATTAGAGCCGAAAGAACTATATTCAGAGTCCAGCGAGGGGGCGGCTTGCCAAAAGGTCAATACAAATGAAGGAGGCCTTAAAAGTGCCTCTGAATAGCCTCATTTGGCAGAGAAAATGAGGTTAGCTCTCTATTCAAATATGCACTAATAATTAACGAATAATGTTTGCAGGAATCAACTTTAACTCCTTTATATACCAAATAAGACATGAAAGACAGAACCTCATCAATTGACACTTTTAGCAAGTTAAGACCACATTCTGAAGCCCAATGACAGAAACTTAATCATTTGCTCCAATATTGTTTTCTTGTCAACGTTTTTCTGGAAGCTGTCAAAATCTTCAGATCTTGTTCTGATAATTGAAGATGGGCGAAGGTCAGTTCGCCAGGAACCAAGCCTTCAAGTTCAGCAATTGAGGGGAGATCGGTACATCTAACTTTGATGCCCCTGCTAGTACAAGCAGATGAGGAAACCAAATCTGTCGTAACCAGAACAGGGCTACAAGGATCATTGTCAAATTCCGACAAAATTCAAACTTCTTAAACTTCTTGTTTATCAAGGGAAGTGGAGGAAATGCACCAAATTGCTCTCAGTTGTAAGACATTTTTGTGATCTCTCTTTTTTTTGGATTAACCAAAGACCATGAGTCGTCAGACCTTGACAGTGAGCTCCCCAGCTGTATTTTAATGAGTCTGTTATCCCCACCTCATGATGAGGGGCTACAAAGGGAAATCTTATCAACAGGTTCTCCGGTTTGATCCACCATACCAAGGAATCCTGAACGTAACTCGGAATTGGAATCTTTATAGTCTGAGAATCCAACAGCTGCTTCTAATTGCTGGCAAGATGCCACTGAATAGTCCTCATTCAACGCCTTGCATAGAGGACTAGATTGATGCAATAAGCCATCAGCCCAAAACGTTTTTGGAATCACCTTGCCGACAGAACTTGATGTTTCCTGAACCCAGCGATTACCTGCTGAATTGCTGACACCCTTTTTGATGATGGGAAGACCTTTTCTAGAGTAGTATCCAATACTGCACCAATAAACTGAATCCTTTGAGAAGGAATATGTTTTGACATTGCCATGTTTACTGAAAAGCCTAAATCGTAAAGCGTGTTGCAAGTCAGTTGCATTCTCTTTGCTTTCAACAGCCATTCGTCCAGGTATGGATAAAGATGCAGCATCTTCGACTGAAGGTGAGCTGCCACTGCACCCAGGACCTTGGTGAACACTATGGAGGCTGAATTGAGCCCGAACAGAAGCCACGTGTAATGCGACTTCTTTATGGTGAACCTCAGCTACTGGCAGTGTTTTTGGACTATGGGAATATGAAAATACAAATCTTGAATGTCTAGAGATAACATTCAGTTATTGTGTCGATGAGCCACGAGAATCGGAGGCACTGTAATGGAACCATGTGGAAAGTATCCACTAGCAGAAATTGGTTCAGATCCAACAGATCTAGAATCAGACCAAATTCCACCTGTCTTTTTTGGAATTATAAAATAGCAGGAGTAAAACCCCCAACCCAATTCTTCTTCTGGAACCAATTCTATGAATACCAAAGAGAGTTTTTGAATATCTTTTAAAAGTTCAGGAGATGATTTTTGGAACTTCAGAGGAGACGACAGAGGTGTAGCAGGTAGGGCCAGGGAGTAGCCATGGCATATGATATTTAAAACCCATTCCTCCCGAGTAATGTTCTCCCATTGATGTAAAAAATAGAAATCATTACTGCCAACGGTGATGCATGCTCCTTGATAGAAATCAGCGAAGTTGCAACGCACATCCCCAAATAGAAGTCAGACTTCTTCGAGGGTGTGACCCCTGACTTTACCTTTGGTCTGTATCTCCTCTTCTTAAGAGAGGAATAATAAGATTTGGAGACCATGGATTAACCATTATTTGCTTAAGAACGCAGCTTAAAAAGACTTAAAATTCTAATGATACCGTCGTTTTGGTGAGATGAAACTGAGTGATTTTGCACTTCTGAAGAACCTCATCAGTAGAAGGGTCAAACAGCGTTTTAACATCAAAAGGAAGGTCTAAAACCTTGTCCTGGATATCTTAATGGCGGGACGTGGCTGCCAAATATGCATGTCTATCATGCAAACAGCGCCGTAATCGCCCTTGTCGTAGTGTCTGCCAAATCTTTGACAACCTGTAGTTGTTGAATGGCTGCCTCTCTCCCTTCAGAGACCCAGAAAGAGAATTAATCTGCCGCCTCTTGAGGAAGCATTTCTGTAAAGCGATCCAGGTTTTCCCAATTTCAAATATCATAACCATGGCCGTATTGACATGCCTAAATTGGAGAGAAACACTGGTAAAGGACTTCTTACTCTAAGCCGCTCAGGCCTTAGAATTCTTATCCAACACAGTAGAGGGAGAAGGTGAAGGACCTGTCCCCTTCCCTTAGTGCCCAGAGCTGCTGACACCACAGTAGATTGTGCCGCCAGATTTCCCATTGGCACAAAAGGTTCCTACTTAGGTACTTTGTATTTAGCATCCAAAGATTTTCGAATATGAGGATCAGAATAGGCTTTAAACAAATGAGTCAAGACCTGGTCCATGGCAGACAGCTCCATAGGCAGAAGTACCTTGGTCTGTTGAGAATGCAGTTTCTCAAAAACTCCTGAAGTCTCTGGTTTGTCATTTGGCACAATTCCCAGAGCTGGCATAGCCTTAGCCAAGATGTCATGGAAGATTTTATTAGGAGAAACCGATGAAATGTCATCGTCGGACACTGTATCTGTATCCTTGGACTGCTTCTGTTTTTTTTACTGGAGGAGCAGCCTCCTCTACTTTAACTGGAACTGATGTTGGCACTGGATATGACCCCTTAGGGACTGTCCCTTGGGCAGGATCAGATGGACCAATTTTTTCCTTAATACGTTGTGCTAGAACCTTCAAAAAGGGTTCAGACAACATCATTTCCAAGACTGTATTAGTGATGTCTTTGGCCATATCTGATGGCTTGTGAACCTCTTCTACCCTCAACGGGGACGTAGATGAGTGAACTCTGGAACTATTCTGAGCAGGATTGAAAATGTTGAACACAACAGGTCTAGGAACGTATATGTTGGTCAACACCAAATTAGGAGTACGTCTAGCAGGATTCTCTGACTCAGGAGAAAATTGAGGAATTAATTTAGGAGTCTTAGAACGACATGTCTATCTCATTGTGTGTTTATGTGGTTTCCTTTTCCCCCTTCCTTTCTATCTCCACGCCACGGATTACTACATGCTGTACCAGTATCCTTTGCAACCCTGCCTTCTGTAATCCATGAATGGTTAATTTGTTTTCAGTGCAACATATTGATTGGTTCACCATGCTTTGCTTTCTTCGATCATATGCCCCATTTGTGTCCTTTGGTGCATTCGACCACATTGTTTCTTTGGTTTTATGTATGTGTGATGTACATTCTATTTTTGTGTTACTTGGTGTGTGTATACCAGCGTGGAAGAAGACTTTGTGGTCGAAACACGTGTCGGCTGTTGCATTTCTAGTAAAAATATTATTCACCTTATACCAACAGTTCATGCGCAGTGTGGTTGCGAAACTGCTTTAATTCTGGATATAAACTATACTAGCCAGAATGGAAGAGATGCAGTCAGATATCTGCCACTCATCTTAATGGGTTAATGTAAGAATAGATTGGAAACTATTACTTTAAATACTCTCGGATAACCACCTTCATAAATTGAAACTAGTATGCTGGGGTAAGAATGCATCAAATATAAACTAACCTGGGACCTGGTACTCCTTTACCTACCATTATGAATGATTCAGACAACTGTTCAAGTTATAGGCAATGTTCAATTCTGCCTGTTGCATGCAGCTGTCTGGAAATAAGTGTGAACATGGCAAATACAGTTTGGTTGGGCATCAGATGTGGAGTAATGTGAGCAATTAGGGCACACCCAGCTGCAGCGACCTGTACAACATGGACAAAAGGATTGATGGTTGGTCAGAGGAGACAATGTGCTGAGCAGGACGACGCATGCCACCAAACTGGCACATGCTGGTACCTTTTATATTCTGCTGCTTAGCAGCTGGCTCTGGCCCCGTTCCTGTTCTATGGGCCATTAAAGAGGTATGGCGTAAAGGAGGAAGAACACAAGAGTACACAAAAACTGCCATATGCAAGTGACTCAAGATGTAACATCTGTCAATTACATTTTATGGCTTACCAGGAAATTGACACCAGCTTTAGAAATTGCAGGTGCGACTTTAAATGGGAGTCAATGATCACACGAGGGGAGATGCCAGTCAATACAAAAGATCCTCAATATAACTGTCATCATAAGGTGAGTGATTTAGATATTGGGGTACTTTAGATTTTTCTAATATTTTGATACACTACCTTGAAAGTGTGTATGTTGAAGACAATGACATCTGTGTCAATACCAACTGCAAGGTTTTTCTTCTGTTTGTTGGAAAAATAGATCGCTATACTCCATCTGAGGGGGGACTACAATGGCTACAACACTGAGGTTATTAATTTGAAAGAAGCCAGGGGATAGATACCACCTCTCCTCCCACATTGCATGTTGATGGAGGCAATTGGTTTGCCATTTTTTTTTAACAAACTCTAAAAACAAGTAGTAATATAAATAAGGGTTTTTCATTTCTGTCCCTTGTTTTTACTTAGTGTGACCCCAAGGAGAAGTTAAAAACTTCAACATAGAAGGGATGGGAAAAGAATGATTATAGGCAGAAGAAATAAGAGCTTGTAGAAAAGCTTCTCAAACACTTGTCCCTGGGACAGTGGTATAGGGATTGCAAAAATGGTCCAGACCATAAAAATAGAAACTGAGCATGTTTGTATAGCCCCCATGTAAGCAGAGGGTAGACCACCCTGGCCGTGCCAACATCGTATCGCCATAGTCTTCTCAAAGTTGACTCCTAGGATAGGACATACAACTGATCCATAATCCTATTTGTGTCATGCTTCGTAGTTAAGTAATTATAGCACAAACCTGGTACACATATACGTGACAGACACTTTCTGGACTTGTCAGGATCTAAGAATGAGGCCATTGATGGACATTAGAATGATAGCATTGACATAATTGAAGGACACTGATTCAAGGATAAAGGTGAGCCTAAACCCTCTGCAAATCCCAAAATACCCTCTGGTAAACAGGGTTGAGCGCAAAGTAAGATCAAATAAAGGGGAGCCAAAGATAAAGACTAACCTAACTCTCCTGAGGAATCCAGAAAAAAAGCAAACTCGAGGACCCGAAAGAAAATAAAAAGGGGCCTCTAATTCAAATGCAGACAAGAACGAAGACAATTTAAAGCTGTGTCTGGAAAGGGTGTGTGGGGATGACGACGGTCTGGTAATAAAAAGAGCCAACGTAGTTTGGTTACTTCAACACATTCCAGTGCTAAGGCGAGTAACATCTAAAGATTTGGCCATAATTGAATTTCCAGAAGAGCAGCGTACAGACTCAATAAAAATGCATTTAACTTCTAAAGTAGTTAAACATCTACTGCTTAAGGAAGCCCAACAGTTAAGACCATTAGGTAGCAGTTAAGACCATTAGGTTTTGATCTGAAAGAAGACAAGCTGGTAAACGGGCCAATCTCGCATTACGCTAGGAATGGGGGACCAGAAGAGGTCCAAAAAAATAAAATAAAGGAGTTCTTCTCGAAGGGACAAGAAAAGAGAAACCGCAAGTGCATTAAAAGAAACAAAGCAACATAATCAAGAAGGAAACTGCGATGCCGACCAAGAAAATTGGAACTGGTTGGCAGGTCTATTGGCAGATAAACTTCAGAAACAATGGTGCCACAAGCCTATAAAAAGTTCCGACTGGTCGTTGCCGAGTTGGAATACTAAAGGCTTCACCCATTTGCTTTGCGAGAGTGAGGACCAAATAGATGCCGATGTCATCTGCCTGCAAGAGGTTCGGCTCCAGGAGGTCCCGCTAATGAAAGGCTTTTGGGTTTTATTAAACCCAGCATTCAGAATCAAAAGGGGAAGAGCAATGAGGGGACTACTAGTAGTGGTGAACAACAACCAGGACTGGACTTTGTGTTATACACGGAACCCAACGCCTTTTATCCAACTAGTGGTAATAAAAGTATCAAAAGAACAGGCTCTTAATCCCTAAATGCTCATACTTCTGAATATATATTGGAACCCAGTGGATAAACGGAACCAGACCATGGCGGAAGACATTGCTCCTTTAACGGACGAAGAACAAGCCAAATGAAACAACCCCTTAATAATAATTGTGGGTGACCTCAATTGTACTTGTTTGGATCACCTAAATAATCCAATTACTGAGGTGCAATCAACTTCAAACAGCAAAGAAAAAAGAGGGGTGACGTAGAGGAAAACAATGTTATCAAGGGACTGCACAATTTTGAATGGCATAATGGAGGGAGATATCCCGGAAAAATGCACCTGGAAAGGTCTTGTAAGTGAACAGATTCTAGACTATATATATATATGTGTGTCTACAAACATGTCAGACATCACTAAAAAAATTGAAGTGTGTCCGACAGGGAAAAGCGATCATAACAATTAATTATGACATGTGAGCAAATTAACAAAAGGAAGCCGGGAGGCTATGAGCCAAAACTCGCAATAAATATGGGCAGAAATAAATTGCGCATCCAACCTGAGAAACTGCCAGACTTGATTGAGAACTTATCAAATACCATCAAAGCAGCGAGGGTGGAAGATGGTTCCCAATGAGTAAATTACACCACGTTACTCCAAGAATTTGTGGAACAAGGAGGGGGAAACTAAATTTAGTCCCGGGAGATCCATAAACTCAAACAGAGTTATCACAACAGGTTGAAGCTGCACAAAAAGTGCATGCTAAATCAAGATACCCAGCGCAAAACAAAAAATACAGCAGCTATATGGGGAAGTATAAATTAATTGGATGTGCCTCAAGATGCGCTGCTGGTCAATCCAATTTTGGCAGCGACTTGGTGCTCATATTATACAAAACACCAGGATGTACAGGATAAGGAGGCACAAGGATCAAGTCAACCACCAAGGCGGTTACTGGATTTTACCCAAGGGGGTTATTCATTAGATATTGAGATTTCAACAATCGAATAAATTATCAAAAGACTTAAAAACCTGAGAGCATCTGTCCCAGAAGGGCTAACGAATGTCTTATTACATCAACACCCCAGTTTATGGGCAACCTTCCTCCATCAGTTATATAAAGACATCTTGGAATGTGAGAAGGTTCCAGCATCCTGGAAATCGGCGGTGGTTGTCCCGATTTTTTAAAAGGGGTTAAGAACAGATCCGGGCAACTACCGTCCAATTGCGTTATTGGATGTGGCTGGCAAAATCTTCGGGACGATCATACTAAAAGTTCTGGCCAAATGGAGCAGGGAGATGGGCCATCAAGATCAATGGCAGTCGGGCTTTGCTAAGGGCATTGTACTTTGTGTAACATCTTTCTAATACATCTCTTGAAAGCCAAAACCATATGTAGTAAAGGCCAAAAAGTATATTTGGCGTTCATTGACCATTCAAAGGCATTTAATTCAATTAAAAGAGTCAAACTATGGTCTAAAATTGAAGAGTGGCAATGCCCGGGAGTGGTTTTGGACATCAACGACCTCCATAATGATACATCAAACAAAATCAAGTTAAACCAAGCAAGCAATTTGTCAGATCCTATATTAACAAATGTCAGAATGAAAAAAGGCTGTCCACTTGCACCAGAATTTTTATTTATTGCTTCTGTCGGACATTGATGAAGCCTTTACGCATACACATGCATTCCCCCCTAAAATATCAGATATGACCATCGGGAGACTACTCTATGCATATAACATCGTCATTATTGACCAAACTCCTATTGGGTTACAGCACCAACTGGATGATCTCCAAACATATTTGGAAGCAAACAACAATCAACCCCATTAAATCTCGGATCATGGTCTTTGGCAAGTCATATAGGGGGCGAGGTAGGAAGATCCCAGCATGGTTTCTAAAAGGTCAAAAGGTCAGGGTGGTGAATGCATTTACTTACCTGGGTGTATGCATTAACACCAGTTCAGGTGAAGCACCAAGAACAGCGATATTATGTGAGAAACCAAATAAATTGGCAACGCAAGGCAAAATGCTGCTATGGAAATGTTGTCGGTTTTATTGAATCCCTCTAATAACATTTTAAACTTTGGTTTTATTGGCATTTTTAAAAGTAAAACAAGCAGGCCGCATATATGATCACCAGTTGTACACGAAGAACTTGCCCAACAAGCCCCACCCCGCCCCCCCTGCCGCCCCCCCCCCTGTAAACCCCACCTCCCCCCACCCCTCGTTATACAAACTCGAACCATGACATAGGGAGACTTGGACTTTTCTTTTGCGTCCATTACTTGGTAGTGAATGTGAACGTCGGCGCTCATTGGTGGCTAAGGGTCGACCGAATGCCCCCGGGCCGTGGGCACCCATTTAGACCATAGGGTCCCTGGTGCCTTTTGGCACTGTCTTTCGGCCTTGTCCCCCTGGGCCCCGCTCAGCCCCCCGGCCGGCATCAGTACACATCCCATCCCCAGGACTCCCGCACCCCCTGCCATTTTTCAAGGAATGTTCCGGAATCATTGTTCACCATGGCCGTTAGTTTGTCCATTAGAAACATGTTTTTCAACTTCTTTAGCCAGTCCGCCTTGGACGGGGTCTCCGGACTCTTCCATTTCTGTGCCAATGCCACCCTCCCCGCCCGTAGCATCGTTTCCCACATTCTGGGGTACCTGTAGAGGTCTGAGGTCTCTGGCGGGAGGCCCAACAACACTGTCAGAGGGTCCTGGGGAAGCAGTTCCTTTGTGACCTCAGCCATCCAACCCCTCACCTCCTCCCAGTACGCCTGCACCTTCGGGCAGTGCCACCACATGTGGCCTCGTGAACCCCTTTGGCCGCAGCCCCTCGGGCAATCGGGGGACACTGCCGCAAACATTTTAGACAGTTTCACAGGGTCTCTGTGCCATCCCTGCAAAATCTTAAAGTTATGTTCCATATCTGCAGTGAACAAATTTCCGTGGAAGGCTATTCTGAATATCCTCGCCCAGGCGTCCTCCGAAATCACTTCCCCTGCGAGATCGTTCCAATATGAGCGGAAGCCCCTCCGTTCCACCAAATTTACAGTGTTGAGGATTCTATACATTCCAGAGACGGCTCCCTTTCTAGAGGTCGCCATATCGAGGAACTTCTCAAAGGGGGTCAGCTGCCTCATCAAGCTCTCGCCCCATGATTGGTCACAGAGGATACCCTACAAGCGTAGATACTCAAACACGGAGAGAGACCCCCGCCCAATAGCGTCCCTTAGGTCCTCATACGGCAGGAATTCCCCCTCCCGGAACAACTGTCCCGCCCATTCCAGACCCGAATCGGACCATGCCTGTGCCTCGGAGAACCCCCTGTTACCTAATCTGAACGGGTGTCCCCAGAGAGAGGACATTGGAGATGGCCACGACGTAAGGTGCGCCGTCTGGGGGCCCTCCCTCCAGACATCCCAGAGGACGCCCAAGGTGGGATGGGATTTCAATCTGTTCGGGATAAACCTGCGTGGTGCCCAGAGAAGATCACGGACCATGAGGGGGTGAGCGTCCATATCCTCCAGGTAAGACCAGTAGGTGCCCATCCCCTCCCTCATGTGCTCCAAGAGGACTCGCAACTGGGCTGCCCGGAAATAAAGCTGGAAATCGGGCAAGCCAAATCCCCCCTCCTCCCTCGGCAAGGTCAGTACCGCCCTCGCAGTCCTCGGGGTCCTGCCCTGCCAAATAAACTCTCGGACCGCATTCTGTAGAGTCCTCAAGAGGTGGTCGGGAATGTTGGATGGGAGAGAGGTAAAGAGATACAGCAGGCGCGGCAGCACGTTCATCTTCACTGCCGTCATGCGGCCGTACCAGGACAAGATCATAGAGCCCCACCTCCTGAGGTCCGCGGTAATGCTAGCTAAGACCGGTTCATAGTTGGCGGGGGACAGTTTGGACAGGTCCCTGGTGAGGAGGACGCCCAGGTAGCGTATGGAAACCTTACCCACTGCGATCCCATGAAGTGTGCCCAAGGGGTCAAGACCCGGATCATTTACCCGCATTGGGAGAAGAACCGATTTGGAAGCATTATCTTTAGCCCCGAGAAGTGCCCAAATGCGTTCACCAGGGACAGGAGGGGGGGAGGGAGGCGCCGGGGTCCACCAGATATGCCAGGATGTCATCCGCGAACAGGGAGAGCTTAAATTACACCTCACCCCTCATAATCCCTCTGATCTCCGGGTGCGACCTAACTGCTATGGCCAAGGGTTCCATCGAAAGGATATACAACAGGGGGGACAGTGGGCATCCCTGTCTCGTGCCCCGTGAGAGGGGGAAGGGGTCCGACAGCTTGCCATTCACTTGTACCCTGGCCTTCGGAGCTCTATATAGTGCAGTCACCCAACCCCTGATGTTTGCGCCAAATCCCATTCTCTGGAGGAGAAGCTCCATATATCTCCATTCGACCCGGTCGAACGCTTTCTCCGAGTCCAGAGAGAGGACGCTCGCGTCAAGGTCAGAATTCTGGGCATGGTGGATCAAGTTTATGGTTTTACGGATGTTATCCGAGCCCTGCCTTCCCCTTACAAACCCCACCTCATCACCACATCATCACCCTCCTATTCGCCGAGGAGATGACCACGGAACTCACGTTCGACAGGGTGCATAGGGTCCCCGTGGATCAGTGTCGGCAAAATCTTCTCCATCCGTTTCCCAATAACCTTGGCAAGAACCTTGACATCAATGTTCAGTAGGGATATTGGGCGGTATGAGGAACACTCAGTGGGGTCCTTACCTTCCTTGGGAAGTACGACAATTATGGCCTCCATCATGGAGTCCGGGAGGGGCCCCCTTCTAATACCGCATTGTAAACCTTCACTAGGTGTGGGGTCAGCGTAGAGCGGAACCGTTTATAGAAGGACACTGTGAAGCCATCCTCCCCGGGGGAGGTCCCCACCTTCATCCCGCTAATCGCGTTACCCACCTCTTCTTCGGTCACCGGGCCCTCCAGTCCCTCGGCCATCTCCCCGGACAGAGCCGGTATCCGGACTGAGTTTAGAAACCCCTCTATCTCCTCGTCCCGCCCATCACATTCCGAGGTATAGAGTTTTTCGTAATATCTCCGGAAGGCCTCTCCTATGTGGGGAGTGTCATGGCCCATGGTCCCCTCCTCACTTCTCACTGCCTTTACCATCCTCTCCCTCTGCACCTCCCTCAGTTTCCAGGCTAGGATTCTGTCCGCTTTTTCCCCCTTTTCGTAATACTTCTGCTTGACCAGTTGGAGGCTTCGCTCCGTTTTGTGCAGGAGAAGGTCTCGCAGCTGGAGCCGATAATCGGCCAGCGAATCGAGTTGGCCCTGATCCAAGGGGGCCGCTGGGGACCCCCCCGGCTGGAGTTGGGCTATTTTCCCCCTCAGCGCTTTCTCCTGGGCTTCCCTCACTCTTTTGGCCTGAGCACTCATTTTAATAAGAAGGCCCCTCATTGTGGCCTTGAAGGCATCCCATAGGGTGTGTGGGCCCACCTCACCATTATCATTAAACTCGAAGAATTCTGTGATAGCCTCCAGCACCTCCTGGGCGCAGACCTCATCTTTCAGCAGGGAATCATTACATCTCCATCTACCCCTGCGGTCACTAAGCCAGCCCCTTGCAATGGTAGTGCGAACCAGGTCATGATCCGACCAGGGGACGGGGTCGACCTTGTGGCCCGTGACATATGAGTGCAGGGTCTCATCCACCAGGATGTAGTCAATTCTGGAAAAAGACGAGTGGGTGGACGAATAATATGTGAAGGAGGGGGTACCGAACCGGGGGAGGGGAGCGTGTCCAACAGGCCCAGCTCTGCGTTAACCTTCTGGAAGGACCGGGCCATGTGGACATCCGTGGGCCTGGGTAGCTGAGGGCCATCACGCCATCTGTCCAGGTTTGGGTCTATAACCATGTTGAAATCGCCTCCCACCACCAACCCCCCCCGGACAAAGAGCTTGAGTTTCTCCGCCACCCCCTCCCAGAACTGGGCCTGGCCCTCGTTGGGACCGTATATCCCCGCCAGAGTGAGCGGGGTGCCCTGCAGGGACCCTCGTACCAGCAGGTATCGGCCTTCAGGATCTTTCACTATTTCCTCTTTTTCGAAGCCCACATTTCTCCCCAGAAGGATGGCCACCCCCCTCTTCTTGGCCCTGTGAGACGCGCAGAACACCTCCCCTATTCCTCCCCCCCGCATCTTAGGTTCCTTCCCTCTTGCCCAATGAGTCTCTTGCAGGAAGAGGAGATCGAGACTAGCCCTCCTGAATTCTCTAGAGACCAGGGACCTCTTCGTGGGGGTGTTTAGGCCCCGTACATTGAGAGTGCCCACTCCCAGGGCCGGCAGACCGTCATCTAGCAACTCCACTCTCCGTGTCGACTCACCTACACTACCCTTGTTTAAGTGCTCCCATGGTTGGATCTGTTGCCCCCCCCTCCCCACCCCTCCGGGAGGGCCTGTAACTGTTCCCCAACTGCCCCCCAAACTGAAACCCCCCCAACTTTTGCGTTGACCCCCTCCCCCCTCCCCGGCGTCCAGCCAAATTGTCCCACCATAACTGGCTTTTGGCCGAACCACCAGCCCGCTCCCATAGCCAGGCCGATCACATTGGAAGCTGTTCCTCCTGAGCCCCCCGGGCCCCTCCCCTTCGATACATCCCGTGTACCTGCTGTCTGTCGGGGTGTAGAAATCGGTACAGCCACTCGCACCGAACTGAGCTGTCCCAACCTGTGCGCTGCGACCCCCTTCTCAGTCCTCAGGGTCCTTCCGTTCCCCATCTTTAGCTGGTGATGGCGTATTCATTTTTCGGAACTTTCGTGTGCCGGTTCGCCTCCTCCTTTCCCCCGACGGGCCGGGGCCGCTGGGTCCCGCCCTCTCCGGCCCCGATGGGCCTCTCCGGGCGTTCGTGTCCGTTGCATATTCCAGCAAGGCTCCCCGTATGTCCTCTTCCGTGACCAGGGTAGTTCTCTGGCCCATGTATTCAAATGTCAGGGAGAAGGGGTAGCCCCATCTGTATCGCACTCCCTTCTCCTTGAGTAACTGCGTGAGCGGGCGACACATTCTCTGCTTAGCTAGCGTGTAGGCGGAAAGGTCTTGGAATATTGAGACGTGGGCATTATTATAGGTGATTTCTCGGGCCTTCCTGGCCTCCTCCAGCACCTTCGTTTTCTCTGAATAGTAGTGGAACCGGACCAATATCGACCGGGGGCCCCCTGCTCTGCCCCCCGCCCTATGCACCCTGTCGAACGTGAGTTCCGTGGTCATCTCCTCGGCGAATAGGAGGGTGATGATGTCCCGCACTGCTCTGATGACGTCCCTCTCTGTCTCTCCTTCCAGCTCCGGCACCCCCAAGATTCTGAGGTTATTCCTTCTCTCCCTGTTCTCAAAATCGTCCATCTGCCGGGCTCTCTCCTCATCTCTCTTCTCCAGGGCCTCCAGCCTCAGGTTTAATTGTATGTCTTGGGACACTGATGAGGATTGATTGGTCTCAACCTGAAGCAGTCTGTCCTCGACCTTATCAACCCTCTGGTCCATTTTTACAAATTTCTGAGCTATGTCAGAGCGCATGTCCCTGATTTCTTGTAGGATCGAGGCGAAGCCCCTCTCCATGGCCGATGGGGGGTGCGCCGTGTCCTCCGACTGAGCCATGTTTCTTTTGAGGCCCGAGCCGTTGTTGCCCCTATTGACCTCTTGAAAGCGGTACCCCTGCAGGGTCTCCCTCCAGCTCATCCGGTATGTATCCCGAGGGCAGGTGGGCCGCCTTTCGCGTCCCCGTCGGGGGGGAGGGGAGGCCTCCCCAGCCCAGTCCGTAGGTGCCCCACCGGGGGGGGCAGAAGCGATGGTTCCCCTCTGTGTGATAAGATGGTCCCCGGTGCCTCGGGGGGAAAGCCTTACCTAGCTGAGGGCGGGCACACGCCCCACCGTCGCCTGGCGGGGGCCACACACCCTGTGTCAAAGTCTCTAGTCGGGGCCTGTCCTGGCTTTTCCCCCGGGGGGGTCGTGGGAGCTGCTGCCCTCGTGGAACCCAGGCCTTAGGACCAGCGGTGGGGGGGTTGTGGCTCCTGTCCCCCCCTCATTCGGACCAGATCCCCTCAGTGGGTGGAGGGGGATCCTTCCGGGCGGGCACTCGCCCCACCATCCCTCAGTGGGGGCCACGCACCCGGGTAGCTGTTGGAGGCGGGGGGGGGACCAAGGCGCCAGTTCTCGGGCGCTCCCCCTCACCTCCGCTCTTCAGCACGGCTCTGAGGAGTCCTGATGGAGGCCCGCTCCAAACGCGCCGCTCGCGGATCCTCGGCTCCGGCGGGCGGGAGGGGCACGACCTCCGCAGTGGCCAGACCAGAAGGAGCGCCCGCGGGAAGGCCTCTGATGCGACCCGATGGGGGCTCGCTCCAAACGTGTCACCGGGTCCGCGCCGCCCCGTCTCTGCTCCCAGCTCCCGGCGCGGGTCTCCGGCCCCGGTCAGGGCTGGCCAACGTTCCACCTGCTTCTCGCCGTCAGCACTCCTGAAAGTGCGCCCGCGGGGGCGCAGGAGGGCCTCGCTGCTTTCCTGGTTCTGCGGCCATCCAGGCCGCGTATCTTGACTTCCCGTGGCTCGCACGGGACTCGATCTCGGGCTTCCCGGGGTCTGTGGACACCGTTCTTTCGCTTCGGGGGCGCCCGGGGGGTTGCTTGGCCTGAAATAGCGGGTGGGCCTCCAGGGTGGATCTCAGGGGGGGGCTCAATACCCACTGGAAACCCGGATCCGGCGGGAGCGACGCGATCAGGCAGCCATTGCCTGCGCGCCCCCTGGTGGCCTCTAATAACATTTTATAGGGCCAAAGTAGTCCCAATCTTGACATACAGAGCTGAAGCATTGTTCATGATGTACAACGATATATGGCCCCGCCTAGAGGGGATATTTTGGAAATCGGTTTTAGGATTGCTCAAATGCATCCGCATTCATATCATAAGGAGAGAACTTGCCCTTACTTCATTGAAAACTATCGCATTATGGAAATCGATATCTTTTTATCTGAAATGTCTCGAATATTACCCAAAGGGAGGTCATCGATTGCTAAAGAAGGATGTGAAGGACCCCAGGGAACATATCCTAAAAGAATTGCAAGGCATCTGCCAGAAGATTATCTCACTTGAACGAGCCAGGGGAAACACTGCTGAGAAACTGGGTATTGGTAAAAAGAAAGTTATATATCAACGATTGGATCGAGACACAAGAGGCGATATATAACTACAAACAGAGATTAATTTTGGTCTGGGGCAAGGAGGATGAAGGTTTTACCCCGTTACATCCACGTTTTTCCAAACTGGTTGCTCAGAGGGCAATACATGCGTTTCCGATTGAACTCTTCTGCCAACCCGACAGGTCCCAAGTAAAAGGAAAGAATATCTTACTGAGCCGATCTGAAGACTATGAACAAGGTAATGAGGAAGAATCCCTTCAACACTTAGTGCTAATGTGTCCAGAGCTAAAAGTTGAGAGAGACTCTGTGATGGGGAAAGTAATGACAAAGTATGGAGCTAGGTCCGCTGAAGACTGGTGGAGGATTTTAATTGAAGGAGAGAAAACACATATTACCCTGGCCTTAACAAGGTTCCTGTTGTTGATATTTGAAAAACTGGATAAAGCATCTGCTGCCAACACAGGAATAAATATACAGATGCCGGGGTACGTTTATGAACTAAGAACAAACCTAAAGATTTTATTGTGGGTCTCTCCTTAGTAAACTACAAGGAAAGGACGTTTTTAAGTATGAATTGTAATTTCATTTGGTTGTAATTTTTCTTTTTAAGGTTTGGGATGGCCTTTGTAGGTTGGATTGTAAATTGTTTGATTGGCTAAAGGTTTTCTAATTGGCAAACCGTTTTGAGCCAAATAAATAAAGAAATAATTGAAATAATTGCAGAAACAGCCAGTAGCGATACAGCGAAACCGAGGCTAAAAACAATGATGACTGTGAATTAACAACTCTACTTGGAAAATTGTTTTGAAACGTTTGACAAACAACATGAAGTGATGGAATATAAATGTCACTTTTGTCTCTCATAGCTTTCACTTTCTCAGATTGATACTCAACATTTTACTATTTCCTTTGGTTAACAAGATAGGTTAGGCTACAGGGAAAGACCAGCTAAAGAACCAGATACTACACACCATTGAAACTGGAGTTCACTTAAATTATTACAACCCCTGATGAAGAGTGGGCCAGGTGAAAAGAAATACATCTATTGACTCGTATGTCGAAAACAATTGGGCAAATACTTATCTATAATAAGTGTTTGAATGAAACAGTTTGGACAGTGGCCTGAAACATGCTTGGAATGTATTTTTTCTTTAAAAAAAACAAGTGGTACGAATGTCCTGGGATGACAGGTAATCTAGGAAATGGTGCCACTCTGTGCTTGTGTGAATTTTGGAAAGAATGCAAATATGTGAGACTTTTTTTATATGTGGTGTATAGAATTTGTTATTTTAGTCATCAATGGAGAATGAGAAAATCATAATAGCAAAACATGAATGTAATTAGTCAATATCAGATGTCAATCCACTGTTCTAAAGATGGAAACTGAAACAATTTTCAAAGAAATATGGTTTTATAAAAAATAAAATGAAAATAATCGTTCCATAGTCCTTTAGTAATGGTTTTTGGACAATCCAGATACTGAACAAATTAATTCCAAAGCTTTCATAAGAGCAAATACCTACAACTAGGGAAACAAGTTTCTGAAGGGTTACCTTTACCTAGCCAACACACAGACCTTACATATTGGTTCTTTTACAAGATCACATACACACACATAGAACAGCAACCCACTTCCCTCAATGGTTTTCTCAGACTTTAGCTAACACTCAATCCTTTTTACTCAGTCTGTTCGCATCCAATTTACGAACATGGTTTACCTTGTGAATTTGATAAACTTATTTGAACGTTTTCAGTGTAGACTGCTATTAAGTTTTTCAAAGTTAATTAACTTACTGCAATGGGTTAAAGCTGCAGTGTGATACAACTGCACAGCAACGATTTAGAGGGCCTTGCCTAAACGTTTCTATGGTTACTGTGACTAATCCCGAGGTACCGTCACTGCTTTAGATGAGGAAGCACCTTTCCATGAGGCCAGGGAGGTGAGGCCGCTATCCGAGAGTTCCCCTCAGGATATTACTCAGCGGGAGGATCTCATGGGGAGGGATGACCCCCTTGAGAGTAGTGACTATCCCGGGAGGATTTGGTATCCCTTTGGCCCTCCCACGTTACTTCAAAACCACTCCAATGCCATAGTACCCAATGTCCCTATGCGTTTCAGCATTCCTCAGACAAGAACCACTGGGAACAAGGAAGAGGCCGCAAGCAATGCAGTTCATTGACAAGAATAAATGCGTGCGTTCTAGCCTTTCAAGTAGTCCAACTGGGTCAGCTGTCATTCAAAGGCAGCCAGTGAACGGAACAATGGCGTCCTTGTTGCCGGCTCGGCCGGAGCCAAGAAAGTGCCCAGATATGGGCAGGACAGCAGAGCAGAGAGGCAGACGGTGTCCAAAAGGGAAGCACAGAGGCAGAGGTCCCTTGACACAGAAAGCAGACCAGAGGAGAGGGAAAACACCTGCCAGAGAACAAAGCCAGTGGAGTGCCTCCAAACTCCTGGCGAGGCGCGCAGAAGACTGGGGAAGGCCTTGGTGAGTCAGGAAAGCTGCAGAAGCTCCTGGGTGACCCGCAAACAACCAGAGAGAGATGGCCAAGACCCTACAGGTATCAGGGTGACTAGTCCCAGGGTTGGGGAGACCCAGAGTGTGCTAAAAGACTACAGGACAGAAGGAATACCCAATAGGGCAGAGTGACCTAGTGAAAGGGGTCTAGGTCTCACAACACAAAGACTTACCCCTACCAATAATAAAGGGGAGTATGAACGTTGCATATACGAGTGGTATGCACAGACCTTGGCAGGGGAGTAACCCAAGGCTGTGGATTAAAGAGATATTAGCCAAAGAGAACATTGTGAACAACCAAGTGAAGGGGGTCTGGGACCAACGCTGGAGAATCGCACCCCAATCAGTAAAAAAGAGAAACACAAACTTTACATACACAGTTGACACTCAGATTTTGGCAGGTGAATAAACCAAGGCTGTGGGTGGAAGAGAGAGAAAGAACTGTGAACCTAGGAACAGTGAGTACCCTACTTGGCAGGAGAGTGAGCCAAGAAGGGGGTACTGAGTAAAGGGCAAGGGACCCTCAACACAGCTTGCGAGAGAAAACCAAGCTATTCTTTATCATCGCAGTATCTAGGAGTTGGGTCTGCCCACCCAGTTGCTGCGACCCTCAAGACGGCTTGGAAAAGGTGTCCAGGCCATTCCTCCTTGTTGCAGGGCCTGGGAGTCAGGCATACTAAGTAAAGATAAAGACTCATCCTGACTATTAAAAACAAAGACATTCTTGGATAAAGTGGAAAGATTCAGGGGAAAGGGAATCAAACGATTGAGTCTTGTGAAACTTTTGTTTGCTTTTCTACACCTTTTTTGAACTTTTGGTTTTGAGCTACAATGTCGGGCTGCAGGTCGGTAGTCAGATAGACATTTCCTTTTTCACCTTTTGTTGAGTTTAGCTTGTGAGGGATAGGTTAGGATTTGGACACAGGACGGCAAACTTTACTTTGGACATTCTGACTGTTTCACTAGCTAGTTTTATTGAGGCAGGGAACCCCCTTTTCTAGGTAGGCCTAGTTAGGATTTTATTCAACACCCTCTTGCTTTTGTTATTAATAAAAGTCTTTGCCAATCAACTTACCGACCTTGTGTCTGAGTCTTACTCCTACACCCTCACAGTACATTAAAGTAGGAACTGTCACCACTTTACATTGTTGACCTTCAACTTATCTTTTATCCATTTTGCATAAAGGGTCTGGCAATGAGTTTAAGCAAGGTACGTGAAAGACAAAGGGATTTATAGATTGCAGTATAGATGAGAGTGCTTGAATCATAAAAAACAACATATTGTCAGCTACCATACCACAATTTCTTTGGCCTAGGAGAAAAGGAGCAGCCCTGTCCCAAGGTTGCGCTGCCTTCTCAAGCCAACGCACTAAAAAACGAAAGATGTCAACTGTATGCTGTTCCTAGCAGAGGTAATGTCCTATAGCCTAAGACCATCCTTAACTTTTATGGAGACTACACAAAGTCTGAGGCATGTAGATCTGTAATACATTGGCAAGAATCTTGGATCATAAGGTACAGAACAGTTGGAATGAACCACCATCCTGTAAACTGCATATCTACTAAGTGCTGGTAAGTGAACAGAACAAGCAACCATAAGTAACACTTAGCATATAACTTAACATTGAGCAGAAATATTTGAAAATTGAGCTGTTTTCATGTGTTCATAACTTGATTCTTCTTTCCATTGATGCGATGACCGCAAACACCTCCTGCAACCATCATTAATCCTTCAGTGCCACAACCTCACACTTTTCTGCTTGCTTCAATGTCTTCTGGCCCCATGCCAATACTAACACACTTGAATGCCACACCAACCCAGACCAGCCCCGCCCCAAGCTGGCTTGACATCGCCAGATACACGCTGCTCCAAACTAAGGAAAGATCACACAAGTTGCAATGGGTTATGCTACTGACCTGGGAGATTCAGTTTTCTTGTGGTAACGTAAAGGAATGGATATTGGCTATGTCATTATTGATCAGACTGGGGCAGCTACAAAATGGCAATTCTTTCAATATGTTTGGCCTGAGCATGAGTGAAGGAATATTGAAGCAGAGCAAGTATCTACACCATAGGCCTGCAACATTTGGCTCTACAGATGTTTTGGACTACAACTTCCATGGTCCCTCAACATTGACTATGCTTGCTGGGGTTGATGGGAATTGTAGTCCAAAACATCTGGAGAGCCAAAGGGTGAAGACCACTGGTCTACACCAGTTAACATGTAGTATGCATTCTATGAGTCCAGTCGCTACTCTGTCAAAAAGTCCTGTTTTTGCTCTTTATAAAGAGTTTGCTCAAGAAAGTTTGTTGCTTTACGTTGTGAACAATCTGCCTCTGCTGGGCGTGCAGACCCATACTTAGAAGAAGCCCGCTCGTCTCTGCATTGCTGCTGGCTGGCAGAGGAAAAGTGTGCTGAAAGATACTCCACATTTGCCAGTTGGAACAAGCTCACGTGTTAACAGGTTGACTGGTGGCAGCAGTAATCCAGCTCTCCCACCATGCAGGTGCCATGGGTCAAAACCAATGTCTTGATGAAGCATATGGCCCCATATATGTATAATGCTATAAAGGGTTTATGTGCAGTTTCTGGTAAGTTCAAATTGAGTTGGTGATTTGTGGTGTTGCTTTAAGTTTCCAGAGAGCGCTTCAACCCCAACATCAAGGACAAACCTTCAAGCCATTATAATTATCCTCGGTGGGTGCCCATACAGGCTTGCAGCAAAAAATCCATTCATGTGTGACTCTAACTATGACACTTTGTTTCAAAGGTCATCCAACCAATGTTGTCTTTGTTTTTCAAGGCATGGTGTCCTATTCATTACAAAGAAATGTGACAATTTCATATTCTTTCATGCTGCATTTTTATTTCAATGTTATGCAACTGCATAAGTATAAATATTTGTTCAATATACAACAATTAGGACATCCATGGGGGATTTGAGAGAAAAGAAGACTGCAGTGCAAATACGGTAATTCACAGATCCTAACAAACATTTCTTCTTTCTTAAGCTGGGGACTCTACAGCAGGAAGTACTACAAAAGGTGCACATTTAGTATACAACCACACAAAGACTGACCAGATAGTATACAATGGCATCTCCATGGAACAGCTAACAGGTAAGAGAAACACCAACAGACGGATAACACAAGAACACAAGTTAGTCGCTTTGAGATTTCCAAAATGCAAAATTGATTTGGCAAAAGTGAAAAATGTGCTATACAAAATATACAGAAAAGATAAATTTGTAAACAAATGGTTTTAGATGTGCTTTAAATGAACAATGGGATAGTTCAAATGCCAAAGGCTGTAAACTATGAAAAAGCTCAGAGATCGTAATGCCATGCTAACCAAGTGCGTTGGTCCATTTGTATTTGGTAATAAAAAGCAACAATCACACGCACACGAGTTGTGATCATTCTTTTTCAAACATATTACAGACAATGTGGCGCCTACATTTCTTTGGGGTATACAAATGGCAACATGGTTAAAGTGGCGCCAGAAAACATTCACCATGGAATCTGCTATGCTCTTCGAAACTGCTTGACTGATCTTTATTCAAAGTAAATGGCCATCCTGCTTGATGTTCAGAAATTATTGATGAATATTGGAAGGTGATTTGGCCTGCAAGTTTTAAAGTATCTAAGTCACAGTGAAAATGAGATATGATCGTCCTCGGATTCAAAATTAGTTTCTCGATAGCTTTCCAAGTACAGCCCACAGTATAGCTCACTGCTTAGGCTTGCTCACAGGGCATTCCGAACCCTCTTTCCCCTCACACACTCAGGGCAGACATGCTCCCTACAAAGGTCCCCCCTTTCTGATTAGGCATACGGAAAAGGTGCAGGCAATACACTTGAGTTGCCAGGTGCAGCCTAGTATGCTAGTTGAATAATTCTACCCTGCCACCTTGTCCCGTCAAACCTTGGCAGTAACAAAGCAGTTGCACATTAGCTTTTTCAAGGCTGAGTGGGGAAGTGGATGGATACACTCTGCTACTCATTGTGGCACCATCAGCAACCAAACCAGTCATAAAGTGCATGGGGTCAAATAGCCTAAAATCTAGCATGCTGCGAAACAGCTTTATAGCTGTGCCAACCTGACATGGGCATGTCTGGGGTTAGCAATACTCTTCTACAAGGAATGTCATTAGATAAAAAGGTAGCCTGGCTGAAAACAAGAGGAAACAGTTACATGAAAGCATGGATCTCCATGGTGTGTCCTTCACTGTGGAACATAGTGAAAAACAAGACTTCCTAAAAAACGAATAGCAGATCCAGATGCACGCTGAGCTGGTCCTACGCCAACGAGAGCAAGGAAGCCCAAAGAAACTAAGCTAAGCCCACTTAGCTAAGTATGAGCAACAAGGTAATTGCTATTGCCACAGTCAGACCTGGCTACTATCTTATGGCGGGGACTGCAGAACAGTATGAATTGCAAACATCGAGATACACCGGAAAACGAGACATACATGTATACGGTTTCAACGTGGGCATTAAGTAAACCCACACATTTCATGAATTAAGCACAAGTGATCCAGGTCAGAAATACATTAATATTCTAACCCATATGCTAGCTGAGGAACCCCGGAGGTCTGACAACTCCTTCCTACTGGAGAAGTATTGCTTTACAGCCAGGTCATTTCCTTGGTTAAAAGAATGTGCGTTGGCCTAATTTTCTAATGCATGTTTGTGCATGGCACACTGCCGAGTACCAGAGTCAGGATCAGTATTTGCAAATAGAGTGCCATTGGAAACCATGTGAGATCGGAGGACGCAATCTTCTATACTGGTTGGCAAGTGTCTTGGGAACATGCGTGTTAGCAGATATGCCACTGCATACTTCACCTTTGGTGGTTACACTGATTATTCCTTGCTCATAGTTCTTCCCCATCAGTTGTGTCAATAACTAGTAGAGGTTTTGCGTTCACTAAATGTGTATGTTTCGCCTAATAGTCTTGCAGATGCATATCATCTTCCCTTGTATCACAACATTCTCTGTCCAAACGCAGACATATGTCCTTCAAAACACGTGAATATACAAAATTGAAATAAGGCTTAGCAAAAAGTAAAAAGGACAGTCACATTCAAGCACCAAATAGCTCCAAGGGCCCCTTTTTGTACAAAAACCCCCTTGTTATATATTTTTCTTACAGTATTTCTTTTTTTGCATACAAATAAAGAGTTCATGTTATGAAATGTATGGAGCTACACGATGCATTTGAAGAATGCGAAATCCAGAATTACCTGCTAAAAACAGCAAGCTTTGTCTATAACATAAGGCCCCGGCAAAGTATTAAAATCCTCATATGTCTTTACAAAAAACATGGATGACACGATATGGACTTTTCTCCTCACCCACTCTACTTTTACCCGCAAACGAGAGACCACTAAAAAGAAAATGTACAAAATGATATAGAATGAATGGAACTCCTAATCGGTTAATCAACAAAAAAAAAGTATGGCACTTTTTTTCCCTCAGATATTATGGCACAACATTAGACTTTGAAAAAAAAGTGACATAAGAGGAATTCAAAACAAAAAGGGATGGGTTTTTGCGTTGGAATCCCAATACAGTGGGGATTATAAATGCTAATCTGTTCTATTTTTCCGCTTAATCCTACTGCCATTCAATTCCATTCAATTCCCGAGCGGCCCAACCAGGGCGGGTTATTTATATAACACTGCTATTCCAATGAAAGCTGGGGGTGATTTTAAAGCAGATTAAAATATAATTATGGAAGAACCAAACATAAAAGGGGTACTTATCTGACTAGTAAATAGCCAGGGGTATGCTCCTCTAAACAGCGTGTACATCTACTGACCAAAGCTTAGTAAATTGTATGAAGAATTGCATGGCCTGACTTAAGCGAATCCGACTGCATCGGTAAGAACAGATCTTTAATTGACTTAATTGCTGGTCTGCGGCCTGTGATAAACTGTAAGGTGCTTTACGAGCAGAAAGCTGTGGTTAAGACCACTTCTGATACACAGCTATCTCGATTCAGTGCAATATAAACACACACACATATATATTTCTTAACAGCTCATCATGAAATTCTCATAAGAAACTGATATTCGTAGCTTTAGTTGTTCTTGACTATGCTTTCACTTTTACTTATGTTTATTTATTTTTTAAGCTACTTTCCTCAACCTTTCTTTTTGTTCCTGCTCTAAACGTGGCTGTTAATGTTGCTTTGTTGGACATCACGGAGCAATAAATGACAACATAATCTAAAATAAATGGACAAAATAATAGTGAATGATGTAAGTCAGCTGCAAAGTGCACAACGCTACATTCAATACCAAAGGCATGACTTGTGTTCATGGAAGATGTACGCACTTTAATGGCATCCCATTGAACTGCATTGGTAATTGTGTGTATGTACTGCAGTGTACAGAATGGCAGTGCTAACTTCCAGAGTTTTTCAAGTGGCCAAATACCCTGTGTCAGTGCACTATGAGCATCACTGATAACCAAGACATGTCAAAAGGAATCTCCGGGGTATACATAGATGGCCACAAGCAACACCGGAGAGCAACCAAATCCCATGTCTATTTTGTGCCCATCACTGCAGTACAGTAACACCGTTCAAGTTACACCTGGGAAGCCATTTTGATAAAAGGGCATCTCTCTTTTTACGCACACCCTTACAACATTCAGAGGCATAGAAGCTTCTCTTTGTGAAAATACCACACAGTGCTCGTTTCTGAAGGTAGTCGGAGTACACTCAAACTTCTGGTCAGAAGTCTTCAAGTTACATCTGAGATGCAGAGAAGTTAGGTTGATTTCTTTTGAGGACTACTTCGCGATGACTCCTTCCCCCGTCTCTGACGCAGGTCCTTTTCAGAAGAAAGTGCACAGGAACGTTCATGTACCATTACTGAGCAGGTATAGTCTTTACCTACATTCTGTTTTCTGGTGGTAGCGTTCAGCGGAATTGCTTTTGTCTCGATTGTGGAAGTGTTGTCAGCAGCCGTGGTAATGTCTGTAGCGCCTGGATTCCTAGCAAGATACTGAACATCGGTTCTAACAACAGTATTGCAAACAGGCCTCTGGCATTCAGTTTTGCCCATTTCATTTTTGCTGGTGACAGCTGTTTTGAGTTTTTTTATTTCTGTGCAAGTGGGTGCAAGAGGCTCCACTGATACTGCGTTACCCTTAGTAGAGGATACGGGAATGTCTGTAGAAGAAGCAGTGATGGATGGTCTACATTCAAGAGAGACATATTGGCCACAGACCTGCTTCTGAGAGGGATGGGCAGCATTAGAGAGACCCTGTCCAGAGACTGGAGGTGAACGCTTCAATGTCACATGTTTTTGAGGGGTGGTCTGTTTTGCTTTTAAATCTGATGATTGCTTGCCTCCAGATACTGTCTTCTCTGGTTCTTTAACCACTTCGCTATAGCTTGCAGACATAGGGTGATGCTCATTTTGACTATAAAGTGCTTCTGAGCTATTTTTCTCTTCCACCCTCTTGTGTTTGATGGGGCTTTCAGCACCTGGTGGACACTTATCTGCCTGCTGGTAAGCAGAGGCACAGTCTTTAACCGTGGTAATCTTTAAGTGCTTTGGAGATAAACCTTTGCTTTCCCTCTTATTGTGTAGATGCATGGGTGTAGTGGAGTCTGTTTCTTGCTTTTGCATAGATTTACTAAACTCTGAAATCGGTGCTGTGTGACACCTATACAATAATGTGTTTGTCGTTTCGTAAGTGCTGTCTTTATTTTGTATGGTATGTGCCAGTCCACAATCCTGCTCAACAATCTGTTTAATGTCTGCATAATCAAGGTTAGCCTTCTTGAGAGGATGTGGTCTTGAAGGGAGCTCATCTCTGCTATTGGAACTGATGGGCTTCTCGTTGGCAACGGAGCCATATGATGTCCTAATGGCATCCTCCACATTGGACATACTTGCAGTGCTTTGTTTTTGTGAAATGTATTTCTTGTCTGCCTGTTGAGATGCCAGTGAGTCGGTCTCTGGCACACGCTTAGCTTTGACATTGCTGGCTTCCTGCTTTGTTATTGTTGCTTTATTGGTTGTGTCCTGTTCAGATGGCAGGCAGGATTGCTCATGTTCCAGGAAGGAGGCGCCCTTGACAGGTAAACAAACATGGCTGACCGTCACGGGCTGTTCCCCATTGTCTGTGCTCTGAAGCCTGCAGTCAGTTTTCTGAGGAGATCCTTCAGGTAACTTCTTGGACACATTCCTGCTGTCTACCAATGATTGTAATGATGTTTTGGGGAATAATGCCTTTCTGTCAATACAAACATCAAGGTTTCTGGCTTCAACATTAGCAGGCACTGTGGAATAAGAAGGATTTGTTGTCACCAATGACTGTGTTGAACTTTTGGAGATATTTACTGTGGAGCCGTTACATTTCAGATGTTCACCTGCATCTGCCCGAGGTTGGACAACACCCTTGTCAATGTTTTTCTCATCTGGGGTAATAGTTGGAAAAGCCTGGCTGGCCTCATATGGTGTAGACCTACTGAAGGAGGCTACTACAGGAAATTGTGGTTTCCACTCCAATGGGCATTTGTCAGATCGTTCACTCATGTCCGCAGCTTCTATTCCTACTTTTTTTCCAGAAGTCAAACATCCTTGCTCAGATAACGGCTTTAATGTGGTATGAGTATTAGGCATGGGATTACACTGGACGGTATTTAAGGATGCTCGGCGAGCATGCTCTTGTGTTTGAGGCTCAGTTAGCAGATTGGATTTAGTTTCACTGATTAGTTGTTTTGAAGACGGACTTGCTCCAGCATTTATTTTATGCTCGGGTGTTTTTTTAATTATTGACTTTAAAATATTTGGACTGTTACTGATTTGCGACTGATTCGAAGGGATGCCCTGAATATGAGACCTTTTCATATTTTTACAGGTTAGGACGTCATTTTGACAGGGGGAATCTTGTTTTACTGTATTACTCTGCTTTGCTAAGGCTGAAGGTCCAGCGTCATTGATGTTGCGCTTACTGTCCAGAGGCAAGTGGGAAAAAAGATCTGGTTTTGGGACCTTTGGTCCCGAGAGAAGGGCTATGTCCAATGTACCCTCAATTGGCTTCAAGGAGGAAACCGACCTCCCTTCTAATTTATATTCAGAAGGGCTTTTTCTGACTGAAGAATCTGTAGAAATCATGGATGACTTTTCAACACCAGCTTCTGGTCGACTACTCAAAGACTTTACAGAACCAAAAGAAACAGAGTTCATCTGCGCACCAGAGTTGGCATTCAGAAACTTTCTGACATCTGACAAAGTTGCTGTATCTTGCTGCAAAGTGACGGGCCTTGCATTGGTTGCAAGGAAATCGTGAGCTGTTGACACACCTTTGGCTTTCAGGAGCAGACAAAAGCCATCATCTTTCTCTTCAAAAGATTTCTTTCTGAGATAGTCCATATTCAAATGCTTACCATCTAACCTTTCAAACTCGACGCAGTCCTTTGCTGTTGAGGGTTTATCTGCATTCTCCACCTTTGTATTTAGTACTTTATCTGGTGAGTGACAGGGGATTTCATGCCCTGCTTGCGTTGTCGAAATTCTTTGTAGATCATTCAGGGAGTGACTAGGTTCGATCGAATGGCTTACAGGGCAAGACACGTGTGCTTGACAAAGGCTTTCTTTCATTGCGCTTACTACGGAGTGGCTCTCCTCTGGTGCAGTATTTTCATCACAGAGATTGAACTGTTCAGCAGATTTTGGAAACATTTTATTATCCTCCTCCTCAAATCGAATGAGTGTTGGGTTTTGAGGTTCACCACTTGCTTCCCTTGCAGTGCTTTGTTTCAGAAGTATTTCTTGTTTTTCAGCCCGATCCAGCTTACGCATGACAATTTTGGCAATTAGTTTCTCCCTGTCCAGCTCCTCCACCGATTCCTGCCTCCCTATTTTTCTTGCAGCTGGGCGTTTCAAACAACCTTGTTCCACTGGCTTAGCTCTAGTGAGTGGGGGGGCATCACTTGAATTTTCTTCTAGACTTTGCAGTGGTATATCCCTTTGAGACGATTCCTTTGGAACTTCTTCTTGAGTCACTTCAAGACTGTGTTTACGTGAGCACAGATGTTTCTTATCACAGCTATAGGAGGGTGCAAGTTTCTCTTCCGATTGAACTCTTTTCAGTAGGGGCGATCTTGGTGGCTCTGCACTTTTAGGCCTCACAATATGTCTTGCAATAGTTGGTGGGGAGTGCATCCTGGAAGGAAAAGTTTGACTCAATTTAGAGTTTGCCACTGCATGGGTTAGTAAAGGAGACGGAGATCGCTGAGGAGACGGTGGCTGGGGAGTTGGAGATGGTGTCCTTGCTAGAGGAGAAAGAGGAATGCTGCCGGCTGACTTGCGCCTTCCTGATCTATATCTTGGCCCGCCAAGCTTGGGTCCCAAACCATGGAGTGTACTTGGCCTTACGTGACCAGATCCAGCTGGTGAATTTGGTGCGCTGGAGCTTGGTGAGCTGCTCTGAGATGAATTGGCACCTGAAGGAAGAGAACAATAAAGAGATGTCAAATGAAGTACAAACAACATTGATTGAAATGATTACCACATACACAATTTCAGGTACACATTTGGAAACTTTCGTATACATTGATCTTCAATAGTGCTATGGTACTCAAAGAAATGGACGTTGATGTATATCTGAAATTCATCCTTCATTGATGTCGTTCTAAATTGTCAGTTGGTTGCTGGTATAATGATGACCTTGAATTGGAACCATCTCTGAAGTTAAGTGCTTCCTCATTTTGCAGATGTACATGTATCTGCAAATGTTTTAAGGAATTGTAAAATAAAATCAATTATTTGTGTGCCATTTAAGTAATACTCACCTGCCTGGTGGTCTTCACTGGCAGGAAATGGCCTGGGCCCAAGTTACAGGATCAAGAGAAGAGGGGACCTGAATGCTGGGGCCCGGAGTCCTTACTGTTTGGTGTAGCCCATGGTGTTGGTGATTATTGCTATTTAGCACCCTAGGTTTACGTCCCAGTCCACTTGGAAAGAACAGGTTGCATGCTCACTGGAACCCATCGTTTCAAACAAATACTCACCCAACATGGCCACCAAGGAAATTGAATGTGGGGCTCCCGAGGAGCACCTCTTCCATTTCCATAGCATCCCAGGAATTATGAGGAGCGGCATGGTAGCATCACAGCTGACATTTGTGGGTTACATTGACCCACTCAACAGAATTTTTCTCCATAACAAAGCTGCGCTTTGGCAGTCAACAGCAAAATAGCTGCGCTGGCTCTTTGGGGCACATTGCGTCAAAACTGCACCCTGCAGCACCAAAAGGATGGCTGCACCATCTTGCCAGTGTGTTCTGGGCTACACCCAAAAGAAGCAAATCAAAGCAGCGCTGCTCTGCTGCTTGAAAATCCACAGTTCCCATGGAAAAAAGGGAAATATTTACATTTAGAAATGATGCTGCTTTGATGCTCTTTTTCCTCTGTTACTCATCACAATACTTTTTATTAATGAGACCTTGCCATGCCCCTCCACAATCACATTGTACTCTAGCAGGCAAGAGCAGTATCCCTGAATGACAGGCTGCTGTTCAGATCTGAAGAAATAAAAAAGAAGTTGTACTACAGCTACACTGGAAACACTTTAATGTTGGATAAGGCCCTGCCCTTGTTTAACAATGTAAAGGGGTTTGTTGCTGGGAACATATATGAAATGTTTGATTCACCAGGCTTGTTTGATTCAGAACAAAATAAAGGAATTAAAATGCATTGGCTGCTTTGGGAGCTTCAGAACAGGTTTCTGCTGGCTAGGCTGAGGCCTTCCCCCAAATGGAGACACCATAAACTTCTGGGACACCAAAGTGAGAATTGCTAGCTTGAAAAACTTTGAATGGACCAAGACAAAAAGTTCACATGCTCGTCAGACATTCATCTGTGCTCCAAGCTGGGACAATAGAAGTTCTGGGACACTAACCTGTGATGTGTAGGGGGCCATAAAAGGGCTGAAGGGACAGTTGGTGGTAGCTGAAGAGAAAAATGAATGGTCCAGTGTAGGACAAAAGCCAGCCCATTTGTTTCAAAAGACTATTTTATTAAGAAACTTTGAAGACAGTTATTCTTGCAGCAGAAAGTCTCAAAAATGTAAAAAGTTAACAGTTTTAATGTAATTGGGGGGGGGGTGTAATTTAAGATGTTGTATCCTTCACTGCCACCGTGGGAACAGAAATGGCAGAGAATTGGTATTCCATGGAAAGTGTACCTGATGCCAATGTGAACATCAATACTGATATGCCTAATGATTATCCATACACCTGTATAGATTATTAGAGTTTCAGGCAGAATATTTCACACTAAAAATGAACAATGTCTTACAGACTGCAGAGTTGGACTGGCATGGGCTGCATAACATATGTAACCTGCTTATGTAATTTGTTAAGATGCCACAATGGTAACAATGTGCCATTTATGGCAAAAATGGATTTTAGCTAAAGTAACTGTGGGAAGCCTTTGCACGTCATAAAATACAGTCTCATAAACTGAGTCACCTCCTGGTTGTTCTATCCGGGTGTTAGGGGCATGCTTAGCTACGCCTGCCCTGCCATATACTTCTATGATGTCACCATGCCCTATAAATGAGTGGTTGACAGAGCTCCACACACACTCTTTCCTGAATTCCTGCGCCTGCGTTCCTGATCTTCCACATTCATCCCCCAGACTCCAGATCCCACTGCAAAGGCCAAAGCATAGCCGATTCCAGATTCCATTGAAAGGCCAAAGCATTGCTGACCATCCCAGCAAGGCCTCAATCCAGAGACCCCAGATCTAAAAATCCCAATAACCAAAGAGAAAGCTGTGATGTTCTTTTGAGAAGCCTCCTGAAACCAGACCAGCTTTTTGCCCACTAACTGCTTGCCCCGCTTACCAGCTCCCTCCCGCTGATGCGTCGCTGTGCTGTGACCAGACCTTTGCCCAGCTGCCTTTTGCCCAGAGAGTCTGTCGTCCAATGACCCGAGCCCTAGAGTCCAGAACCCGGTTGACTGTGCATAATCACAAATTTTAGAGCGGACTGCGAGTATCCACATCCCATAACACATAGTCTACCTCATCTTGATTTTTGTCTTTGTTCCACTCTCTAAGCAACCCTATCCATATTCTGATAACTTGTCCAACTGTCAGAATTCTCTGTGCATCTTGTCCTTGATCTCCAAGCGTTAGTGCCACTTTTCTCTTCATTTCTGTCTTGCATAGCTCATAAGTCCTTAGCAATTTTTTGATTAAATAAATTAATTTTCCCTAAAGCAGAGGGGTATACTCCGTGAAGGGTTACAACTGCAGCGTAACTTATATTCGCGGGTGGCATTCCTCTTTTCTTAGCCATTAAATCTAGTTATTTGCCTTTCATTTTAATAATGATTTTCTCTTTTTAACTACTCTATTTTCATAAAAACGAACCTCATTCTACCTTCCAAATCTCTCTCTATTCACCACCTATAGCTCTCCTTTTACTTCTATATTGTCCCTGTGCTGTGCATCCATCACCCTGCCCACAAACCGCATTCCAATTCTGTGTTTTTCAGCCGTTTTTTCCAAAAACCGTTTTTACATTTAAAACTGCATAATGCATACTGTTCCATGTGTGAATTGGCTGCACTAGGTTTTCCATTTCAATCTGCTTTGTGAACTGTATGCTTTTGTGATACTTTACAAAACAGGGGGCGGGGGAGCCTGGGAAACTCTCTACCAGCACGAACACAGCCCATTGACTTGTTCTTGGGTGGATGGCCCCTGGGAGAATCTCAACCAAGTCCAAGTCTTTAGCTCACTGTTCTTTTCACAGAGAAGAAATATCCCGACATATTAGTCTTTGTCCTGCCCAGGGGCAGTCCAGCACCGAAAATCTAGGCAATTCTCCTCTGAACAAGAGTACCACAGCAACCCCATACACGTGTTTCAACCTTGTTGGGCATCATCAGTGAGGTGAAGCTGTGTCTCTCTAAGAGCAGTGAGCAAAGGGTCCACGTCTGGAGTCCCCTGGTAACTTAGGGTGAGACCCAAAGTTACTTGGTATTCAAAACAGGGGGTGGGGGGGGGTCTGGGAAACTCTCTACGAGCAAGAACACAGCCCATTGACTTGTTCTTGGGCGGATGGCCCCTGGGAGAGTCTCAACCAAGTCTTTAGCTCACTGTTCTTTTCACAGAGAAGAAATATCCCCACATATCAGTCTTTGTCCAGTCTTTGTGATACTTTGCCTGATGGTTGCTAGTGATATAACATCCTTGATACGGTGATAAAACATATGCATATCCTTATTTAAACAAACATCATTAATTATTTATCAAAATACGAGTGTCATTTTAGGCTTTTGCAAAGGGCTTAAAAACCTGTTTTTCCTCTTATTATGTGAGGGAAGGTCAGAATTTGATTATTTGTGGGTTGAGAGAACATAGCAGGGGGAAACCTTAACTTGGGTGCTATCTATCCTAATTCAAAAAGTGCTCCTATTAAATTGTGCTTTTGGATATGTTCTGCTAGCAGGTTAACCAAGTGCACTGGTGATTGCTGCCCAACTTAAAAATGTGTTCTTTTTGTGAATTCTAAAAATAAATTGTATTTTCACCAACCAGCCTGGTTCATTGTGACCCGCAGTATTTGTAAAAGGGAGTGTGAGACGGGTCGGGTATCGGCTCAATTCGAATTCATTGAAATTAAAGAAAAAGTATTCCTATTGAGCACCACATCACAGGATAAAACCAAAAGTCCTGGTCCGGTGTGTGACTCCTGATTGGTATCCTTAACACATTTATGTGGGGGAGAGGAAATGGAGAGCACCTGTGAGAAGAGGGGGAGATGGCAGGCAGGTGCCTGCAGCAGTGAGCTTGCTTAGAACACACTGTTTGATTGTGAAACTCAGCCCATGATTCGAGCAACCCGATTAAGTAGTTAGCATGCTAGCAAGTGACTAAGCCAAAATCAAATGACAAATGCCTTGAAGTTCACATGAACGTTAAATATACATACAATAGTTGCACTTTAAAGTTATTTCTCTCTTCTTTGATCATGTCCCATCATGATATCTGTGCTTCTTATCCACAGGTAAACGGGATCAACTGCAGAGCAATAGATAATGTGTTTTGCTGGCATGGATCTTCCATAACATGCTCTGGAAGTTGCGGCTCACTTAAATTGCTTCAGCTCTCTACTGTAGAAAATCTAGCCAATGCTCAACCATTACTATGCATGCAGTGCAGTCGGCTATATATACTAGAGAACGTCACAGTTCGGGTCATGCATCATTCCAATTAACAATGAGGATTAAAAAGACATGCACTTTTTGTTCAAACTACAACTGTGACAGCATCATGCTGTGAGACCAATTTACCTCCAGATTGTTCATGCACATACGTTACTCTATGAACAGGTAAAAAATTGCTTAGAAAAGTTTTAAATATTACACTAATGTACATGCAAACAGACACTCAACATGGCATTTCATGAATGTGGACCACATTCAGTAACTGAAACCTTGATACCTTCACCAGCGATAGACAACTTTGAGAATCGGATCTGAGAAACTGACATGCCAGAATTATCATGCAATGGCTCCTAATGTTTTTTTTAAAAAAATATATATTTTTATTGGTTTTAACAACAGTATGACAAGAAAAACAGCTTACCCTACGCAAGCATAAACAAGTCCCCCCCAGCCCCACCCTCCCAACATTCCAAGACCACTTGCGCTTCAATCTGTTCCGGTTTCAGTAGGAGATTTGTCCGAGCCGCCTATGTCCTCGCTGGAGGCAACTTCTAGTCTAGGATGAAATAATGTCACTGTGAGCTCCACCCATTGCTGCAGGTCTTCGCTGCCATCTATTCTCTGCCTGCTTAGTGCGGTCTCCCAGGCCCCTGTTTCTGCAGCCACCCATTTTCTGAGGTCTTCCCACCATAACGCTGCGCTAGGGCTGTGGGGGCTCTTCCACCCCATGGCAATGCGCCTTTTTGCTAGAATGTACATCAAGTCTTTTGGTTTGCTCAGTGGCTTGTTCTTTTTGCGCTTTTTGTATCTGCCTAGGATGCACGCCTTCTGCGACTGTACGTCCAATGTGATATCCGACTCGGCTACCTTAGCGCTAATTTGCGCCCAGAAGGACTGTAATGTTCGGCATCCCCAAAACATGTGAGTCATCCCTGAGCAGGGTTCGTTACATGTGGGGCATGAGGTGGCGCTGGCACCATTGAATTTGGAGATAACTGCCGGGGTGAGGTAAGCCCTGTTGAGAATGTACAACTGTATAACCTGTAATCGAGCGTTTTTGGACACTTTTTTGTGGTATTGCGTTATGGCGTCCAATTCTTTGTCTTTGAATTGTAGTCGCAGCTCTTGTTCCCACTTCGCTTTGCACCTAAGGTCCTGCATGGTGGTGCAGTCCAGCATTGATTTGTAAAGTCTCGAGGTTTGGTGTCCCCCTTCTGCCACGCCAAGCATGTTCTCTATGGCCTCTGTCTCTGTTTCGTGGTTCTCCACCTGTGGCCATTGGTTTGTGAGCTTCTTGACTATCGCTCCGTGCAGTAGGAACTGCCCTTCTGGCAGCCCAGAGATGTCGTGCAGCTCGGCAAACGTCAAGATTCCCTGGTCATTCGCTAAGTCGCCTAGCTTGGCAATTCCATAGGGTTCCCACATGGTTCATATGGCTGCCGGGCCCCCGGGTCTGGTTGCCATGGTAGCTGCGATCGGGATCTGAGGAGCGTATGGGTCTGTCCCAGTGGCTTTGCAAGCTCGTTGCCAGATCTGTATCCCAAGCTTTATTAGGTGTGGGTAGTTTGGTTTGATCTTTGGCCTAGTCCAGAGTAGGTCCCAGCATTGGCTCCTAATGTTAACTCGGGCACCATTGGTTCTGAACATATAGTTCTTAATTAGTAACCTGTCATGTATCGATGGGATGCAGAGTAACTCTTACACCAAATAATCAGACCGACTCAGGAAGTTGACAAAGTCTCAATCAACCATCAATTGTCTAAAACAGGAGTTACAACGGACGTTCGCTCATGCTCTCAGCACAAACTACATAAAAATACACAAGTACTAAATACAAAAAATGTGTCATAAGTGCCGTCATACTATGTGGCAAATAAGAAAAACCTATGGGGGAATGTGGTTGGCTCAAGGGGAATATCTAAGTATACCTTCTATAGTGACTGAGATTGTGAAAGGACATCTACAGTCAGGTGGACAACTTAAGCTTGCCTCTAGTGCAAGTCATCCTCAAAACTTATTAAGTACAAAGAATACTATTGGCTCTTAAACTATAAGGCCCTTTGTTATATGGCCCTCTTTAACTGGTTGGCACGCTCATGCAATGTCTGGAACATTCAGCTTGTTATCAGCACGTAAGTTCATACCCGGGTGCTGGCAGGTGGACATGACTTTTGCATACCACCCAATTAGACCCACATCTCTCACCACCCATTCCTCTGCCATGAAGACTGTCTTTGAACTTGGCCTTACAGTAGATTCTCTTCTCTTGGAATAAAAGGGAGTACAGGCACACGCTCATCACAGTTCTGATCTGCATGCCCAAATCCTATTTCCATCCTTGGCTCACGTGACAGGAACCATATTTCAGCCCGTTTTACAGCAATTAATTGTCTTGAATTAATAAACTTGGCACTCATGGTGTTCCTTCTTTGCACCTTAACACAAGTTGATTCAGCGTCTCATGGTTTCTGTTCTTAATGGATAGATAAACAGTTCCGTTAAGCTTTGATACCAGGCCAAACAGCTTCACCCTTCAAGTCTGCGATATCCAGCAAATTTTTTGCTGCGACACACACTGCTCTCAATCCTTCTTTCCCTGTGGGTTTGAACTTGCTAAAGTTGTGACACCGATGTCCAGACACTATACAATGGCAGCTTCACCTGCAGTCTATTCACTACGTATAGCTAGCTTCTACGATTACGTAGTCTACTTGCGTTGCTGCATCTGTACAGTTATTAAACAGCTGGCATTTTCTGCAGTGCTCTTCACACGTGAAATCTTCTTTTCTGCATAGGGATAGGATGTTCACTCGATTCCTTATTTTGTCATCAGTTTTCTATAAGGTCCATACATATCTTCTTAGTGCGTCACTCTCACTTCTTGTGACGTCACTAGCTCCTCTTTCTCTTGTTTTCATATTCCTTCAGCAACCTCTTCCAAAAGATTGTCATCTCTACGGGGATACACCAGATAGAGTTTTCTTACTGAATACCTTTTCTCGAATACTTGTCGTGTCATGGTCACAACTACTGGTGTTAAAGCATGGTGCAGTTTCAGCCTTCCAACATACCGGCAGTAGCAGGTCAGGACTTCCTGCATGGGAATTCGGCTGCTCTCTACAGTTCCATTCTCAATACAAATAACTCAAGAACCCTGAAGAAGCAGCCGCTATTACACCATTGGAGCCACCGAAGGCACAGAAAAATGAAGTGCCCAGAAGAAGCCGCCACAGGTGAAGCTGGTGTTGAATCAGAGTTTGTTATAGATAAAAAAACACTCAAGTCTTTGGTACTCTCACAGTAGGCCTCCAAATTGGTCCTGATACAAATCTGTTTTACTTGTACATTCACACAACATGCCCATTAGACAGCAGCATGCACAGATTTTCAAATAAAAGCAACATCTTTAATGTGTGCCTGTCCTTAATAAATTCGATAATGGGTGCCTGATTCAGCAATCCCTCTCTGCAACTCTTCTGTGTAGTTACTTTTATAGATGATGCACATTTATTAACGCACAATCGGATGGTGCGTTTCATTTTTTAAATGTCCCTCTATTCCAATATTGCCATTTATTAGACTTATGTTCCGAGTTTCAGGTAGTGTCATCTCTGAGACCTTCTGTCTCCTCAGTTTACTATATGTATTCCTAATTTTCGTTGGCAAATTTGTTTGTCTAATTGTGCATTGGACACTGCAGCAACTACTATGCTTAGATGGTCTTAGACACTTGGGGTTTGAGTTTCACGCGGCATTATAAAAATAATAATTTACTTACTAATGCTGGAAGCCAATAAAGCCAAGGTTTCCTAACCAACAAGAACATGTAATGATGGAACACAGACAAACCAGGGTAGGGAAAAGAAGAACAAAGGCAATATAAAAGGAAATTACAGCTTTCCTGCAAGAGGAAGGAGGTCAGGCAGATGCCTGAGTTTAAGATAAGTACTCTTTCAAAAGGTGGGGGTCGGTTCAGAAAAAGTTCATGAAGAAGTAATGAAATATTTCTTTATATTTATTAAGGCACTTTATAAGACCAAGGGTGAAAAGTTAAATAACGCTAAAGAGCAAAGTAAGTAGCAGTCGGGGAATGACTGGAACACGCAGCCACCAGCAAAGCAGAACTTTAGAAGATCAAAGAAGTGCATTTTAGGGATCTGATCAAGCTAGAAAGTATGGAGTTTGAAAAGGTATAAACAAGGGAAAAAAGGCAGTGTACAACAGTGGAAAGACCATGCATTTTCTCCATCAAGTTTGTATCTAAACCCAACTCACCAGATGGGAAATCAGGGATGGAGCGGTAGCTTGGCGTAGGAGATCTGGGAGACAGACTGTGGGTGGGAGAAGCAGGCAGGCTCTCCCCAGAGGACAGAGATCGGTTCAGGCATGAAAAGCTTCGACTGGTGTGAAGGAGAGGCGATGGCTGCTTGGCAAGCTTTTTGAAGAAGGATCTCCGCCTAATATGAAAAGAGCAATCATCAGAGGACAATGTTGTTACTCTGCATAATACTCACAGATTAGAAAATTGACACTGTACCTTAAGCATAAAGAATGTTTTGGTCTACACCACAGAAGGAAGAATCGACAATAAAACTACAGCACACCCAGAGCCAACCAGAAACCAGCTCACCACCCCAACTCCTCTTTTCCACACATCTCACATTCTGCACACGCCCAAAAGGCCTGGCAAAGCTACACACCAAAAGCACACACACCGTTAGCTAATCACACCACAAAACCAAATACTTGCAAACAAACAACTCGGAAACTGGACGCCGCCCTTCGAGACACAACAATTCCGGTGCACACAACAAAGCACACTCAGAAAGTTCACATGCACAGACACCATTTTCTCCTGGTTCTGCAAGCATCAACGATAAAAGCACAACCTCTATCCTATCCCTCGTCCCTCATTAACCAACCCCACCAACCTTTCTTACAGAGCCACATGAGCGCCTGGAGACCATGAAAATCGCAGTGGTAAGCAGTATAAATCATCATAACATATAATTAAAACATAAAATATAATAACAAATGCATTGTTTGAATGGTTTCTTGGTGCAGTCAGATGATTTGCCCGAGTTGGAACAACATTAGCTTTTCCCCCAACACCATACTGTAGTGAGTGAGTGTGGCCTACGGCCTTTGGGTGGTCGGGCTTGAGAACTTTCCGCAATGATAGAGTGTTGATTTTAATGTAAATCTATTCTCTCTGAGTGTATAAGCTTTTAACTCTTATGACACTGGAGTGTAACGTTGTTCCATGACAAGCAGCAGAGAGAGGTGTGGGTTCACACCAGGTGGATGGTTTTTCCGGGGTGGTCAGACACTTTCAGCCCCCTACAAAATCTGAATAAGGGTGTTAGTATGAGTCTTGCCCTATAGAATGATCAATCTCTTGACAGTCTCATGTTATCACAGTCAATGTCATTGTGGTCTCTAGGTCAAGTAGGCTTTGTGAACTCTCTGCAATGCAATTGTGCCAATTTTGTTCATGTTATGGTGATTTATATCACGCGCCACTGCCATTTTCATGGTCTCCAGGTGCTGATGTGAAAATGCAGGAGGGATGGGTGGGCCACGTTCGTGGGCTAGCGAAGGAAAGTGCTAGAGAGCTTTGATGTGCTGTTGGTAGCTTCAGTTAGAAAACAACAGTCACTCTGTGCTGGGTTTGTTTTTAGTTGGTAAGGGTTTGGTTGTGCTTGTTTTATGACTGTGTGGGATGATTTATGTGCAATTGGTTTAGATGTTTGTGTTGGTGTGTTTAGTTGGGTGTTTAAGTGTCTGCATTCTGTGGATGTTTTAGGTTTCTGCTGCAGTAGAGGTGTGTGTGTGTGTGTTTTATTTGGTGTTTAAGGGGGAGTATGCAGGATAGCGGAACGTTTTAGTAGGGTTAGTTCAGGGGTGCACAACTTGTTTACCTAGAGGGACCGAATGTACCACACAAGGCCCATACAGTGGGCCAAAGAATCCATGGGAATGAACAGACGGTAGGGGCATTGGTGCTCGAATTGGAGTTAAAAGAAGGCCTTGTCACTTCAATTTATTTGTATTCTGTGACTGAAATAATGTTTTTAAATGGAAGTAAAATTGCATGTATCATGATACCACGACAAAACTGGACCACAGAGGCTACACACATCTGACATGACCGACTTATTGACTGACTTTAGGCAAGGCAACATTTCATCATTTAACTCATGTGACTTAGCGGACCATAAATGTGGTGGCTGATAACGTCCAGGGACCCTCGTTACATCCAGGCCAGCAAGCCAGTCCCTCTCAAAAAAAAACATCTGATAAATATCTTGACGTAAATGTTTATAAATGTGATATTGTCTGTGCCCTACTATACACACTTACTGTACTAACTTTATGTACAAAGTTTTTTGGCACCTTCAAGTGCATGTCATGAGAGTTCTGTACTGTGGCTTTACTCTACTGTATATTGATTCCCATTTTTCGACATGTACACTAAACTGCTAGAAAAGTGTTGTTTTATAAAACTACCGTAATGTCACGGGTAATTCATTTCCATTTTCTTTATTTTGTGATATTAGCTGAATAAATAAGCTAAGAGTCACCTGTGTTCTTTTGCATCATTCCCTTATACCTTTGTACTGTAATAATAAAACTTCACAGTCTTTAGGATACAAAATATGTGAAATGAGAAAAGTCTCACAGTAATCAGAAAAGTAAAATATTACTGTATGTAAATATATGTGGCAGGACGCCACCCCTTTGTTTCCAATCTCCACAGCTCCCAAGTCCTACCACTCACTTTGAGCAGTCCCTCCAGTTACGTAGCTATGCCGAAGGGTAGCACTTTGAACTGGTAGTGTTTGCCCTCTATCATGAACCTGAGGTATTTTCTGTGCGCTGGCAACATTAAAATATGAAAGTATGCATCTTTCATGTCCAATGTTGTCATGTAATCTCCCTGAGAAAGCAGTGGGATCACTTCCTGTAAGGTTACCATACGAAACTTTTGGGGTTTGATAAACTTGTTCGCTGGGCGCAGATCTAATACAGGGCGCATGGTTAGATCCTTTTTGGGTACAAGGAAGTACACTGAATAAATACCTTCCGTTACCTGAGATAGAGGCACGACCTCTATGGCTCCTTTTTCCAGCAGTTGTTGTACTTCTTGGAGAAGGATGGCAAGATGTTCCGGTGTCATGCGACGTCCCCTCGGGGGTCTGTAGGATGGGGAACTGTTGAATTCGATACAGTATCCGTGGGCTACGGTGGAAAGTACCCAACGGTCTGACGTTATCTCCTCCCATGCAGGAAGAAAGGATGTTATCCGGCCCCCGACCGGTGTTGCATGGGAGGGGACGCGAATCTTCGCGTCACTTGGAGTTGTTGGGGGCTTGGGAGCCTCTGGGGGTGGATCCCCGACCTCTCCCTTTACCCCGGCGTTGGCCTCTTTGGCTGTACTGCCCACTATTGGTCTGGTAATTGGTGGCAGGGTATTGTTGATGCTGACTTTGTTGTTGTTGTTGGCGTTGGCCATTAAAAAAAAGCGTTTGTTGCCATAGCCGCGTCTGGTAGTGGGCTTAGAGATTTGGTCAAGAGTCTTGATAGTATCGAACTCTTTTTTAGCCATCTCTAGAGCTTCATCCACCGCTTTCCCGAAGAGGTTAGAGTCTTCCACAGGTTTATTTATTAAAGACGCCTGTGTCTCCGGTTTAAACCCTGAGTTGCGCAGCCATACATGGCGTTTTAGGAGTATTCCCTGCACCAGGGAACGTCCCGCTGTTTCTGCCGCGTCCAGAGAGTTTTTTACAATGCTCTGGTTCACCTGGGTTCCTTCGCCAATAGTTGAAAGTAGGCGTGTACGTAAAGGCTCCGGTGCTTCCTCGGCGTCCTTGCGCAGTTTGGCCCACTGCGCGTCTGCATAGCTAGCAAGCAAAGAATTGTTGTTCGCAATTCTTGCTGAGAAGGCAGCCGAGGAAGTTACTCTTTTTGCAAGGGCATATAGCCTTTTGCCCTCCTCGTCAGGGGGTGCCTCACTGGTGGAAAGTGGTACCCCTGCCCTCTTTCTAGTATTAGATACTACTAGGGAATCCGGAATGGAATGTCCCCTAATGTAGAGCGGATCTGAGGGAGAAGGAGTGAAAAGTTTTTCAATTCTCGGATTGACCCCTCTGATCAATGCGGGAGTGGCCAGCGAAGGGATGATTCTTCTCTTCACTGAAGCTAGGAGGGGAATGGTCTGGCTGACCGGGGGTTTCTCTTTAATTACTCTTTCCACAAAGTCTAATTCTGGAGAGAGCTCCCCAGTGTCCAGTTCGAAATGTGCTGCTGCTCTGCGCAACAGTGCATTGAAAGTGGGCTGATCGTCAATTGGAGACGTGTTCCTAACCGGTGAATTGTCAGGAGGATTTAGGTTTAGGACATCGGTGTCGGAATATACTGATGGGGATTGCCAGGGGTGCGAAGGTCCTTCTTCTGTGTTTTCTCCGAAGCCTTCTTCTATAATGTCTGGCCTGTCTTCCAGACATTCCTCCTGGTTCTGTCCTTCATCGTCCATGAAATCATCCTCCTCCTCCAAGTATTGTTCCTCCCCAGTGAGGTCGTATACATTATGGAAGTCTGAGGCTGTGTCCACCTGGGGATCGACTAGCCTCGGATTTTTGGCCCTGGGGTCCTCCTGAGGCCCTTCTCTAGTCCTCTTGGGAGTTTGAGAGGTCTGGGTATTCATAAACCTTTCCATCCTCTCCATACAGAGGTGGAGTCTTTCCATGGTTTCATGGGGTACCCCAGAGCAGTCTGGCGGGGGAAAAATAGTCATCTAGTTGGAAACGGCTCGACCTCTCCCAAAGCGTCGAGGAAAGTGTCCCGTCGCCCTCCGAAAAACCTTCAGGTGTGCTGGGTGACCCCCCGACTGAAGGGGGTAGTCCCTGCCTTCCTTCGGGCTTTTTCGGCGTGTCTTTCGACTTGTGCGTAGCGCTCGACGTGACTTTCGGCGTACGCTTCTGGGCGTCGGCTACAGCGATCCTCGTCAAGCTCTCGGCGACTCGTTTGTCGGCGGAAGCTTGCGTTTGACGCTACGGGTGTCGATCGCTCTAGGGCGGTATGCGCCTTTTGTTGATGCGCGCCGGCCGATGGTTTGGGGGCGGCGCCCTTATTTGCCGAAAGCCCAGTCGCTGGTCGCGACTGCGGTTGCGAGAGGGGCTTCGAACCCGAACGGTCCGAGGAGGCTGCCGGTGGAACCTGCGTCTCCTTGGGTGCCGAAGCTCTCTTCGTCTTAGACGAAGAAGAGCCGTGGGTTGTGTGCTTAAGTGTGTTTTTGTGTGCGTCAATGTCGCCGGGGTGTTCATCCCCATAAGCAGGGCGTGAGCCGAGCCCGTCGGGGCCGGGGACAGCCGACGAAGCGCGCGAGCGCTCCTTAGAGGGGTTTTCGACTTCCGTAGCGGAGGTCGTGTTATCGCGTTCCTCGTCACTGTCGGTGGTAGCAGCGGCGGGTGAACCTTCGGCCTTCGACATCGCATAGGCCGCCCACCTTTTAACCCTACGGTCTTTTAGAGTTTTAGGCTTAAGAAGCCGACAAGCCGTGCAACCTTCCTCCTTGTGATCGAGGGGCAAGCAGCGGTTACACCGTGAATGCTTGTCCTTCCAAGTAAATTTGCCTTTGCAAAGCGGGCAAAATCTAAAGGGTGTCCTCTCCATAGCCGAGGTAATAAATCGTGATAACCACCCCAAGGGAAAGGAAGGGGAAAGGGAAAGGCATTCTCAGAAAAGAACCAGAGATGTCCCACGACCCCACTCTCCCTACTGTATATGGCCTGCGAGGCCAGGCCACGTGTTCGGCAACGCCGAAGGATCTCCTCCGCTCGACCCTCCGTCGAAGTACTTGTTTGGCGGAGAACAGCTTCACAACTGCGTCGAGGGAGGGGGTAGGTGTTTAATATTAATGAGAAAACGACCAAAGGTCGAGGAGATGAAATTTGCAATGTCTCTCGGGGAGCTCCGCGTAAAGGCGACCAGTAGCTGGGCGGAAAAAAACAATCTGAGGGACCTCGACGCGTGAGGGATTGCGGGTACAACGCACGTCACTATAGGGATAGTGTTTCAGACACTCCTTGTCGACGTCCCTTTTTCGACTACGAAAAACAAAATGCAATACTCCGCAGTGACCACTGGATGTCGGACCTATGCACAGCATGTGATTCTAAGCAGATTAACAAACATCAGAAATATATATATATATGCAATTCCCACCAGGGACAGGGGTTTGTGGTTCCTGGTTGGTTGGTTTCTCACCAGATTGGCAGGGTTTCATCCTTCTGCAACATCTTAGTGTTGTAAAAAAAAACCTGAGATGTTTCTCCCATGCTATTCCAGGGCACCTTGACTAAGCTCTGCGCACATGAATAAAAGGCAAAACCTAAAGACACACTCTGAGCTAGGCGGAACACGAGAATGAGCAGAACCTCAGGGACAATGGCCCACCTACTGGAGCAGAGCAACGGACTAAGACTGCATGCGTGTTGATGAGACGCGAAGAAAGGCGAACTGTAAAGTAAAATGCAGCTGCAAGATCAGCGATACAGTAACAGAGTGGTCTGGTGAAATGAAGTAGCCCATTCGAAGGTCTCGGTGAAAGGTACATTGTTTGAAGCTAAAAGGCAAATAAACGGCAAGAGTGAAAGTAAAATAGTGAACGTTGAGTCGAAGCGGTCCCGTTGTGGTTTCTAAGAAAACCACGCACACTCGAAAGATTTCGACATCTGAAAGGGGCCAAAGGCCGTTTGAGGGAGAGCTGAAGTATACTAAGCTTGGGGAAGGATGCCCCCCCCTTGCAACTTTGTGGTGAACTTTATCGTGAGAGGTCCAAGCCCGGCAGAGGGAGACCTACTAGAACTGTGTGGTGATAGGTCTGAGCCTGGGCAGAGGGCGACCTCTGTAAAGGTTTTGGTTGAAACATACATTTTGAAATCAGAGAAAGACTTTAACGTGGAAGGCCAAGCAAGCCTCGATCAACGGTTTCGAACTGTGTACTGTGTTCAAAACTGAGCCAGAATGTGTCATCCTGCCTACAAGGATCGCCATACCGCGTGAGGCCTTACATAGGGAGGAGAGCTGGTTCAGTCACATTATCATTTGAAGACAGATTTTTCCTTTTACATACATTTCTCCTTTTCACACTTTTGTACAAGAGATGGGGCAGGCATTCGGGTTTTGTTGGATAGGCCATTTTGATTTGACAGATCTCACTAGGACTGTTTTGTTTATCGTTTGATGGTCAAGAATACTCCTATCTTAGTTAAAGGGCAAAATAGGAGTTTCTCCAACCCCAATATTTTCAATAAAGGTTTTACAAATTGTATCCATTGTGTCAGTTTCAATACTTGTGATACCATGACTTTCCTACAGGGCGGACAAGTGAGGGAGGATCACCTGGGAAAGGGACCCTTGGAGACTGTGGGTGGAACGCCCTCTGGCAAGACATGGCATACCCCCGTTCCAATACATCCCTACCTGACATCCCCTCAGTCATCATGGGATATTATCACCCAAAGCCCATTTACCCACAACAATAAATCTGCTTCCTTCACCCGGACAAAAACCCACATGGTTTTTCCATGATCCCTAAAATAAAACTATTACTCCCACAATATCTGCATCCACTATGAAAACCCAAAGACCAAGACTAGGAAGATTGCCTATAATGATATGCAACAGCCCTGTCCCACTAATAGGACCAAGCAGTGCCAGGTGCTCAGTCATCATCATGACCACTCTGCCTTTAGGAAAGATGTGCAGTGCCATTACATGTGTCACCCCCAATACTAAGAAGAAGAGGAAAAAGGGAGCTATGAATATTACCCATAGGAGCCAATGCCATTTTGTCCCAATAATGAGGCTAGGCAAGGGTCAGGCCTCCCTCCACAATCATTCCCACGTGAAACCTGTTCAGCTTCCCAGTCAGTATAAAAGGCAGAGCACATAGGCACACACTAAGCAAGCTGGGGAGGCTTAGAGGATCGTGATGTCCAGAGGAGTCAATGAGAAGCTGCAGAGACCCTGGGAAGGAACCCTGAGAAGGAGGACAGGCTGCCAAGTCATGGGGCCTGTGAGTGCAGAAGAGGCTTTAGTGTGGCAAGAGAGCTATGCTTACAGGCAGCCAGACCGGGGGCAGCAGGAGCTATCTGACAGGACCCAAGCCAAGGCTCATCTGCTGGGTGTAACATTAAAATCCAGGCCTCTGAAAGCAGGCGGGTCGACCCTGACCCCAGAAAAGCACCACTGGAAACCCCACAACTCCCAGAATCTGTAGAATGCTGTTTTGGGGGAGCTGGCGAAGTGGGAGCAAAATAAGAAAGCTGCATTGTGGTACCTGAAGTCCAGACACATTTCTTTATTGTACTTTTGTGCAAAGCAAGAGGGTCTGAGCCAGACTGAGGGAAACCTGTGTGTAAAGCATAGGAGGGTGTGAGAAGCTAAAGGAGGTACCAGGCCAAACTGAGGGAGACCCATGAGAATTGAAGACGGGTGGAACATGAGCAGGAGCAGAACTTCTGGGGCAAAGGCGAACCCACTAGAGCAGAATGACCAATTGAGGGACCAGAATGAAGGGTTGGGAAAATCCTGAAGTTCCCTGCAGGAGGTCGTTACTGCCGAAAAACCGGGAGAGAGCCAAATCCCAGACAAGAAGACTGTATTGTGTTTCAAGGACACCAGCAATTCCTCTGGGGTGAACGACAGAGTTGGGGAGGCGAGGCCAAGCCTGTGGCATTAAGTTTGACTCCTGAATTGAAGCCGCAAAGTGAATGAACTCTCAAATGCATAATGGTCCAGATTAACCCCGGTGAAAGGGGAAGTGAAAAGGTGAATGCTTGAAGAGAAAGGTTTCTTTGAACTTTTTGCTTATGATACAGAACTACCAAGAGACACTGGGGCAAATAACACAAAAGTGAAAGTGGAAGTGGTCCTGCAGAGGTCCATAGTAAAAGTCTTGCATATTCGAAAGTCTTCAACATCGGTTAAAGGTCCAAGCCTGACTGAGGGAGACCTGGACCTGGAGCCTGACTGAGGGAAACCTGGAATGTGAAATAAGTTAGGGGACGGGAACCCCTAACGAATGTGAATAAAGCTCTGGGAAGGGAACCCCAGCAAGTGCTGTGATCGCGAGTTCCGAGCCCGGCTGATACTTTTTTGCTTTGATAGGTCTGAGCCCGACAGAGGGAGTCCTACGTGAACATTTTGTTGAACTATGATTTATTAAGAGGTCCGAGCCCGACAGGTGGAGACCTATGTGAACCTTTCATTGAACTGTGAAAGAACTTTGGTGAACTGGAAAACCAGTGACTTTAACGTGGAAGGCCAAGCGGGCATCGAACCACATTTTGAACTGCTTCTGGATAACCTGATCCAGAGTGCGTCATCCTATCTACGGGGGGAAGGAGGTGCCTTATTCCGTGCTGCTGTCCAACGTGAGAAGGAGAGCTGACTGTAAGAACACAAAGCAGAGAGGATGTCGAATCGACAATCAATGAGTCGTCCAGAGCCCCCTGCAGAGGAAATTCCATTAAGCAGAGCAACTGGCACTCCCGCTCTTTACAATAGAAGCAAAGAGGGCCTCTTGAAGCATCCGGCAAAAGGTGAAGATCTCTTACAGAATTTCCTGACACAGCACCAACACATGGGAGGTTGAAGTCTGTATGATGTTCACATCCCTGCCAGAGGGCCTGCCAGCAGAGCGAGATACTGTTCTCCAAGGCATATATTTTCAGTCCACTGCTTCTATGTACAGAGGCAATGACCATACAGCACATTGTTTGTTGAGGTGGTGCATGGCCACAATAATGTCTGTAAAAATCAGGACATTCTTGCCTGCATAGATGGGAGGAAAGCAATCAGATCTAGCCTAAAAGTCTGCAACTCCAGCAAATGAATGTATTCCGAAGCTTTGGTCAAAGAGCACAGTCTGCTCACTGTAAGATGTAATAGTTGAGAACCCCAGCCGTTTAAGGAGGCGTATATGACCACTGTCAGTTTGGTCCAGGGTTGCCGAAGCATCTCCCCTCTCATCATGTTGTCTCACAGGGCCCACCACAAACTATCTCAAGACACAGTACTTAGCGCACTTGGAACCGGTCTGCCATGACACCTTGTAACTAAGATCACTGGCTTGGAAGTGACCATTGTAGCGACCTCATCTGTACCAGGCATCTGACACCATCTGGATGCAGTAGGCCACGTGGCCCAGTAAACCCTGTGACCAACCTTTGGAATTCAAAGACATGCACCATCACTTCCCAATCCTTTTGAAAGAAAACCCTGCCTATTCTCATTTCCACGATCGCTCTGATGAAATGGAGGGGCAACGGTGGAAAAACAGGATACTTCTTGAAGATTAGGGTTAAGCCCAAATGGACACATGCTCCAGCGTGTGGGCTCGGATGAGCCAATACTCCAGATAAGAGAAGAAGTGAATAATTTCCTTCCTGAGAAGAGCCAGAAAATACCTTGGTGAGGCCCCTAGGTTCCAAACAAAGACCGAACAGCAGAACTTGGAAATGGTAGTGGGAGTTTCCAATTATAAACGTTGGTTACTTCCTATGCGTGTGGTGTATTGGCATATGGCGGTAGGCATCCTAGAGAGCCAGAGACACAAATCAGTCTTTATAGTTCGAGGGCTTAGAGCTTCTAGGACAAAGTGACCATCTTGAACTTGTCCTTGCATTGGTACAACTTCCAAAGCTGCCGATCCATGATAGGACATTCCTTCAGAACCAGAAAGTAAAGGGGATACCAGCCTTTTACTGGATCCGAGTGGGGCATCAATTCTATGTTTCCCTTCCTCAGAAGCTGGTAAGAAAAGGTTAGAAAGGACAGAGCAGAGGTAGAAGATTTTAGAAGGGTGAGGTGCAAAGATTTTGCTGTGGCCTCTAGGACTTGGAATTTCAGCAATGACTCATCAGCATTTGCCCCAAACATGTTGCTCCCATCAAACGGCATGCCCAGCCATTTGGTTTGGACATTGGGGTGTGCCCTGAGGTCCTCATCCAGGAGTGCCTTTGCAGGACCGATAGTTCCCATAGCACCTGCCACACAGTCAGACATATGAAGGCCCGTCTGTAAGATCTAATGCATAGCCTCTCTACTGTCTTCCATCAGAGAATTGAAACTCTGCTTTATTTCTTCATCTGGTATGTGTTCAGAAATCCTATGATGTTTGCATGAGATAATTTGTGAGGCCCGTTTCCTCAACTGTTTTTTTCTTTTACACATTTCACTGCAAAGAAAGCGGGGGTGACCCCACGGCCCACCAAATGCCCCTGCTTCTCACAGCCCCCTCACCTTAAATGCCTAGTACTAACCCCCCACCATCTACTTTTGTGGTGGAAATGTGTAAAAGAAAATAAAGTTAATGGGCTCGAACAAATGGTCAAGTTCCTTTTCAGCTGCTCCAGGAATCATACTGCACAGACTACATGTGTATTTTGTCAGAGTGCAGGTAGCATTGGCAGCCCTAAATACAAGGCTGTCTGAAACGAAAGACCTTGCGGTCCATGGCATCCAGCTTCCTGCTCCCTCTTCTCCAGTGTAAGGAGGGGGAAGGAAATGTTGCAAAACTGCTGTGGCAGCCTGCACCGCCAATCTGTCTGGAGATTGATGTGTATGTAGAAACCCTTGATCCGAGTGAGCCAGATATTGCTTTTAGTCAAGGTCCCTCCACAGGGACCAAAGCGGGATTCTCCAAGGTGGCCAAAACAGGCACAGCAACTGCTGGGTTGAATAGTAAAAGGGTTTCCCAAGATGTCCATCAGGTCATTAAATACCTTTGACTTAGTGGGGGCAAACAAGCCTAAAGTCTACACTAATTTGGGACTGGCCTTCTGAAAGGAACAGTTGGGTCTGCCTCGGACTGGGAGTTGATACATATCCAGCTCTGGAGATGTTTCCAAGCAACTGGCATCCTGTTGGCCTGTTGCCAAATCCAACAGATTATCTTGTTCATTGCAGAACATCTCAGGCAAGTTCTTTGTTTCACCAGAGTAATGGGCCTCTAAACAAAAAAAGATCACATCCCCTTCATCATAAAATATTTCAGACATCTTCAAGAGGAACTTCCCTTTAGAAAGGGGGCATATTCCAGTGAAATACTGGTGATGCTGAGGTGAGAAGAGCTGTCATGGGAGCTTCAGTACCTGAAAGTGGTACCACACAACATCAAAAACAGAGTCATAACTATCTCAAATACATGTAGTAACTGGTCACCATATGTAACTGGCTTTCTTGGACAGTAAGAACAACAACTCAGGGTTCAGTAAATGCTCTTCTCCATCAACAACTCACCATGAGTCGCTCCATGGTTGACCCGTTTGATTTAGGATCTTCCAATGGCTGCTCCTGAATAAACATGTTAGAATTTGAACCACGGGAACCACAGCTGAGCTGCTGGACGGTGACATTCTCTGGAATGGAGCCATGACTGTCTCCAATAAAAAGCTAATGAACATACCAGACTGCAAGATAATGTCCACTCCTCTAACCTTGAGATGCCTTTAGAGATAAAACTACCTTATAGAGAAAAAACGTTAAGTATACTGCCTTCTGAGGTTGCCCATCTACACCTTCTCATTTAGCTTTATTCTGCTACTTCTGCTTTCTCTTTACTTCACGATGCTCCTTTAATGTGAACTAAAGTACAGCTTTAGATGTGTTGTAGTAGAAATAATCTGCTTTGTAGAATACCTAGACTTCATTTCTTTCTGTCTCACACAATAATAAAAAAAAAAAACTTTACACAAAAATATACCCCTTGGGAAGTTGAGGCATTCTAAACCCACACTACTTACTTATTACGAGATATAAAGTATATTCAATAAAAATACATTTCTGTGGACATTTATTGTTTCAGAGTAATGCAGCCAATGATTTTGGCCTACCCTGCCCACCACTTGAAATCTGTCCTTGATCACTTAGCCCGCATATCAATAGATTAGCCGTGTAAAGCAAGAGACTGCTTGTTTGCATAGATTCAGGATGGTAACTCTGATTTAGAAGCCGGATATCCCTCTAGGCGTCTACACTTTTGTTCTCTCTGATCTTGACAGGAAGCATCTGAAGTTGTGAAGCATATCAAATCTATTATAACTCCAATGAAACAGTCTGCTCTTGGCTCCTTGTCTTGTAATGGATGTCCGCAATTTTGACCATTCACAACCCTTATCTAGCCTTACACGGAACAAAAAGAATATTTTGTAGGTTTTGTCTTATAGGCGTTTGAAAGTGAGGTCTAGAAGCATACAATTAATGCTGTGAGTAAGAAGAGAGGAGGGTAGCATTCTAGGATAGTTACATCTATGTCAATGCTTTGGCCTTGTACCTACCTTCTCCATACTCCTACCGCCCAGGCATTGGGGACCCTCCCTGCCCCGTCACAACATGACATGCCACTGTCTTGTTCATGTCTTCATTCAGGATTATCGAGTGCATGGTACAGAAGACAACATCACAGCTATCTGACAAAGTATATACACGTTGAGCATTCAAAATATGCACATACTTGGATAATCTGGATTAGATACTTTGTGGCTTGTAAAATAGTTGGAGGTGGGGAATTCTTACTTTCACTTTAATATTTATTTGTTTTTAAGTGACACATTGTTCTCAACAATTTCTCTTTTGGACTTCTTTCCACAAATGTTTATGTCAGTTACAGTGAATTCAGGAAATCTCTTTCAATCAGGAAATTCAAAATGATTAATTCAGTACATTGAAATAAGGGAACTTCATACAAATAAAATTTCATTTTCAAGTGAAAAAAAAAGAGGTATGATTCATTTTGCCCTACCAACGCTACTTGAGATTACATATTGCTGTTAATAAGGACTGTGTGCAAATGTTTAGAAATTGTAGCCAACCTTTCAAGACTTTCCTTCTTTTTAGTCTTCTTACTGCGGCGCACCATCCGGCTGCGATAGTTATTTCTCCTTGCTGGACCTGTCTTGATGGAAGTATTCTCAAAAGGAGTTGTGTTGATTGAAACCTTGCTTCCACTCTGTTGATAAAACAACAAAAATGAAAACATAATTCAGGGACGTTTCATTTAAATGTCCCAAAAATGTTCAACCTTTGGCATTTCTTTTTCAAACCTCAAACTACATCCAATTAACTAAGTCTCCAATAATGAGAAGTATACGATTTGGCCGTGGCAGAAATCTTCGTGGCCAAATCCACCCTAACTTTAAGCCCCTATGGCCCCCAACATCCCTCCCACCCACCCCGTACTTACCTTTTCACGTCCGGTTTTCTTCTGAACCTGCAGCGTCAGTTCTGTCCCTCCTACGCAGGTCGGATCCGATGTCGCAGGGCCCCCTTTTCAATTTTTTCCCCGTCCCCTGCCTCCGAACCTCTGGAAGCGGGGGACACCCCCGCTCCCCCAAAGGCCATCACTCCCAAAAACGGGGAGCGGGGGACACCCCCGCTTCTCATGTTTGGTAGTGAGCACCCCATTTGATCGTTTACAATCAATCGAATGGTACTGGCCGAATTCAGCCAGATGTACCATGCGATCAATTCTAAACCATCAAATTGGGTACTTCCCGACAATGCTGTGTTTTCAAAAAACTTCCTAGGATCGCTTCATTTGTATAATTAAATAAAAGGTAATACATATCTAGGATCACTTCATTTGTATAATTAAATAAAAGGTAATACATACAAAATCTATGTCAGTACATTTGCATTCAGAAATATTTGCTTACTAGAACCATTGTAAATGATGCAATGAAATCCATCATGAGTAGCCGAGAATAAGTGGTGAGGTTTTCTAGCTTGATCAACAGGAGAACATGGGCACTCTCAGATGGGCTACAATAATGTGAACTGAATTCCTCAGCTCTTTCTAAAGCCTTGACACAGCTAGAGAACCCTTACTGTATAACCTGGCCCTAACCTTGGACGAGCTGGGGCTAAAGCCTGTAGCCTAATCACTTCAACTCCCTCAGGGACTTCCTCTGTGACCTAAGCTGCGGTAGTCCAATTGCCCTGTCGCACCCTTTCTTGCACCCTTCCTCTCGTGAAATTCTTTCACTCTCTATACCCACTTTCTCTCCTGACACTCATTCTCTACTGTGCCTTTCACTCCTTCCCCTCCAACGCCTCGGCTCTACTCTTTTACTCTATCCGGTCGCCACTAACTCAACTCTACCGCTTACCACCATTGTTTGTTTTTCTCTTTTTCTTTTTCTCTCTCTCTCTCTCTCTCTCTCTCTTTCAAACATGCAAGAAAACTGGTGCCACTCTCTGAATCCTTACACCTTATGTTTACTCTATCCAAACACCCTAAAAATCTCTTCCAAGTCCTCCTCCACATTCCCCTCTTGTCTCTTAGTCCACGCTCCACGCCTCCAACCTCACCCAAACACCTTTTACTGCAGAATACTTCTCCAAGATTTTCATAGCCATACCCTTCTGGTCTAGAAAGCTCTCGGAGATCCTATTGGGGGCTGGATTTTTCCCTCTAAGTCTACATAAGTGTATTTAGCCCCGCCTCCTTTTCAGCCTCCATTTCTGCCCATCCTGCGATGCGGTCTCTGGGATTGTTGGACCTCTTGCTCCCTCCAGTACTCAGTAAGTCATTGTTAAGGGTTTGGGGACTGCTCATTGGTCTCTCTATTGCGTAGACCCTTGCTAGGTCATGTTATTCCACTGCTCTCCTGAAGTCAGTCTGGGGTTGTGGATAGGTACTGGGTCTCCTATTCTTCTCCTGAAAGGGGGAGGATAGTTAATTTGTGCCAGAGCAACCACTTCTTTCCTCCTGCTTTGGGCCAGGTCTTGCCCAATGGATCCAGGTGCATTGTGGTACTTTTAGTTTTTGTTTTTCTTTGGATGATGATTCTACCTGAAAGATTGAAGAGTCCGAGACAGGACATATGCTCATAGGTGGCGGGGTAGGGAAAAGGGCACCAATGCAAAGACACAATTTGACACATTCTGGTGAGCTAATGAATGGGGGACCTCTGCCAACTCCCTCACAACATTGGGGCTGGTTTGTCTCGGACACTGCCCTGCTAGACCGCCAACCCAAGGTCGGAGAACTCCCAGGGACCACATCAAAGGGTCATAACCATGACCCCGCCACAGTAGGTGGATGATAGAATTGTGATAAAGGTTTTGCTTACAAGAAGGGAAAAGGAAAACAAAACATCCTCTGTTGAAGTAGATAGCTGTGGTCTTCTGTGACAGTAATGTGTAATGCTGGCGTGTCAATAAGGCAACTACACTTTGTTTACTCCCAGCCTAGGGACAATTTAAATGTTCTTGGGCCATACAACTCCACAGTGATCGTATATGAGAGGTCTTAAAGGAGAGAGATGCCTCTACGGGGATTTGAAGGCTCTCCACTCTCCCTGCCCCAGACCAGTGTGAACCGGAAGGCTTCAGACAGAAAAATGTGATGTCTGGATTTCAAGCATGTACCACGCTCCTAGTCTAGTGCTGTGCACACACCAACATGTCTCATGAGGCCCTCTTCGTGTGAATAGGAGACATGGGTATCAGCAGACAGCCATAATGTGTTCTACAGGGCAGGTAGGCACTACGGAGCCTACCCCTACTACGACTTGTGAAAACCTTCCCTGTGTGTTCTGCAAAGCCAGAGGCCATAGAAGGAGATCATTTAGAGAATAGCCAACAAACCGGACCACCATTGCAGATACTGCTGGAGGCCCCTGCAGTAGACTGGCCAACAGGTACAACATTTACCTTGTGTTCCAAAAATTCTGATCCTTTTTCACATAGGAGTTGGGTGGCCATTTTAGTTCAAAACCCATCTTCTATATACACAAACGTGAAAATGTGTGGGTTTGTGGCTTTGCGTAAGTTCCCTATAAAATTCCAAACCTTTCCACCAATCTGCACCAAATTTTGCACAGTCACCTGTTAGGACCCTCCGGACATTACTGCTACATTGCATCTGGACACCCCAACCCTTTGCCTGGATTTCAGCAAAAGTGCAAATTTGGGCGTGGGTTTGTGGCTTTGCGTATGTTGCCTATACAATTCAACATTGTACCAATCTGAAGCACTTTTTCTACAGTTACCGGTTAGGACCCTCTGACATTACTGGCTACATGACAATTGGACACCCCACCCCTTTCCCCAGATTTCAGCAAAAGTCTCTGGGTTTGTGGCTTCACAAATGTTCCCTATACAATTCCATACCGTTTCACCAATCCGTGCCAACATTTTGCACAGTCACCTAGTAGGACCCTCCAGACATTACTGGCTACATGACACTTGGACACCCCACCCCCATTTCGGTAAAAGTCAAAATTTGTTTGTGGGTTTGTGGCTTGGCAAAGCGTTGTTCCACCAATCTGAACCAAATTTTGCACAGTTACCTCTATCTTTGAGGGAACGAAAGCCCGGGCAACGGCGGGCATATATTATGAGTTACTCACCGTAGGGACTAACGTACTCCTACACCATTGTCTCCTTTCCTCCATACTGTATGGGCATCCCTCGCTATGGACGGGAAACAGAACCTTTTTCACCGGAACAAATTGTCTTCCCCTTTAAATTTAGATGCGCGCTGGGGCACGGCACTGGAAGCATGCGCTCCTAGGACTCCGATCGCCGGTGCCACTCCTCAGTCCCCTTTGACGTGTCGACAATATTACAATTGCCTATGACATTGAGTTGTTACGGGGGACTATGGACTAGGAGTATGTTAGTCACTACAGTGAGTAACTTATAATTACTTCTATATCCCGTCCCCTTTCCTCCATACTGTATGGGCAATTACAAATGAATGTAGCCCTGGGAGGAGAGTTGCCCCTCGAAGAAAACAAATTCTTCAGAACTGCCTGGCTAAATGCTGAGTCAGATCTGGCGCTGGCATCCAAGCCGTAGTGTTTGCAAAAGGCTGATGGAGAAGCCCAAGTAGCTGCCTTGCTGATCGTATGCCATGGAACGTGTCTTTGGAAAGCCAGAGCTGTGACCTTGGCTCCGATGGCATGGGCGTGCATGTTTGCTGGCAAAGACCTGTGCTGCCTCTCACACGCCTCCTTGATGGCAATCACCATCCACCATGCTATTGAAGCCTTGGAGGCTTGACAGCCCCGTTTCGACCTGCCAAAAGTGATGAACAAGGCATCGGATTTAGGGAAGCTCTTCTTCCTGGCCAGATAAAATCTTAAGCACGCCTGACCTCCAGACAGTGCAATACTTTCTGAGCCTCATCCTTTGGATTCGCAAAGAATGTTGGAAGTACTATCTCCTCGTCAAGGTGAAAAGATGGCACGGCCTTAGGAAGAAATGCAGGGTGTGCCCTAAGAACCACCTTGTCCTGGTGAAATGTGATATAGGGATCTGAAGTCAACAGCGCCTGAATTCCGCCGATCCGGCGTGCTGAGGTAAGGCCAACCAGTAGGGCAGTCTTTATAGTAACCAGCCTGATGTCTATTGACGCCATGGGTTCGAAGGGTTTATGGGCCAGAGTGCCCAGCACTACATTAAGGTCCCAGACCGGATGAGTACGCTTGACCGGCAGATATAATCTGGTCAGGCCGGCCAAGTGACTTAACCATCGGATTGGAGGAGGGGGAAGATGTCATCTCTGAATTCTTGTAGGCTTCTGTGGCCGCTAGATATGTACGGCAGGTGTCTACCTGCACACCGGATTGAGCCAGATGCACAGAGAAGGATAACAGATCGTCCAGTGAGCATGTCAGAGGATCTATCTTGTTTGCCTTGGCCCAGTGACAGAACCTCGTCCACTTGCTCCAGTACTGACTCCTGGTGCAGTAGCTTCTTGCCCCCTGAATGATAGCTTGATAGCTAGGTTGTCCTGTGACAATTGCAGATGTTTCAGGGTGACCTGTTCAGGAACCAAGCTGCCAGGGCTAACTTCTGAGGAGTGGGGTGAACCACTGTGCCCCCCTGCTGGGAGAGTAGGGGTTGGACCCAACAGGAGGTGCACCAGAGGCTGATCTGACAGTCAGAGGAGTTCCGAGAACCAAGGTCTTGCTGGCCACTATGGCGCTATCAAGATGAGTCGAAGGCTCTGTGACTCCCTGGCCTTTCCGATGACCATGAGAATCAACAGAGTGAGGGGGAAAAGCGTTTGCATTCATGTCATTCCAGGGAATCTGTAACATATCCCCCATAGAATGCCTGCCTTGTCCCATCAAGAACGCATACTGGTGGCATCTCCTGTTGCTCGTGGTGGCGAATAGGTCTACCTGAGGGTGGGCCCACATGTTGAAGATCCCTTTCAGGACCTCTTCGTTCAACTGCAACTTGTTATTGTCGAACCCCAGCCTGCAAGTTGGATTCTCCCGGAAGGTGGACTGCTGATAAGTAAATGTTGTTCGACAGTGCCCACTACGATATGTCGATGGACAGTCTGCGGAGGGCAGGGGACCTGGTATCTCCCTGCTTTTTGATGTAATAAATGCAAGTGAAGCTGTCTGTCTGGATGCAGATCGACTTGCTGCTGAAAATGGGGAGGAACGCTTTGAGAGCAAGCCAGATGGCCATTCTCTCTAGCCAGTTGATCTGTTCCAGTTGTTCCTCCTGTGACCATACTCCATGGACACTGTGGCTGTCCAGTGTAGCCCCCCCATCACTCTAGGGACAAGTCTGTGGTAATGTTGATCTCGGTTAAAGGCTGCCCGAATGGTCTGCCTGCTAACAGATTGGTCGCTGCACTCTACCAAACCAGGTCCTGGGGTCCTGGTGCAGGTGCTGTGGTATGCTGACTAGAGCAGCTTTGGAGCCCGTCTCCTGATTCCAGGAGGCTGAGAAATGTAGCTGCAGCCTCCTCATTTTGAGTCTTGTGTGTGGCACAGCCTGGAGACAAGCTACCATTATTCCAAGCAGGTGCTGGTATCACCATGCGGAGGTTACTGGTCTGCTGAGCAAATTCCTTGTGGCCTTCCTGATTGCCGTGTTCTTGTCTTCTGAGGGGAAGACTCTCTCCGCCCTTGTATCCCAAATTAGCCCCAGGAAAGTTAAGGACTGGGTGAAAAGTAACTGCGACTTCTTGAGGTTGATCGACTTCCTCCACTGCCTGGCTCACTGTGAGCGAGCAGATTTCTGCAAGCAGAGCTGCTTTACCAATCTGCAGGAGCGAAGGGGAGGAAAGGGGGGAGAATTGGAATCCCATGGATACCACCGAGAGGATCTATGGGTCCGTGAACTTTGTCTGCCAACAGTGTGCATGAAGGGCAAGCCTGCCCCCCACCGGAGACTCTTGGATCCGAATGAGCCTGTCACAACTTCTTCCTGTCTAAGGCTGGGGCTGAGGAGGGGGACTGGAAAAAACCCTTGTTAGCCACCTTGTGCGGTTTGCGCCTGTGCTGGCTAAGGGATCTGTCCGGTTGTCTGGACCATCTCTCCTGGAATTCCCTAAAGCCACCGAAGGACCAACCATTGTCAGAGCGCTTGTGCGTTTGGCTGTAGGTCTTGGGTGCGGATTTAGTAAGAACAAAGATTTCGCTTTTTGTGAGCTATCTTTTTTCTTATCAAGTTCCTCATCTGTTGTTGAATGGAACAGGTCGCCTCCTTCAAAAGGCAGGTCTAGCATGCGCTCCTGCACGTCTGGGTTGAATTTCGTCACCTTGAGCCAAGCCATCCTTCTCATGTCCATGGCAATACCAATGGTTCGGCCTGATGTGTCAATCTGGGCCACCGTGGACTCCATTATATCTTGTGCCATGATTTTGGCCTCCGTCAGCCCAGCCTTGAAGCAAGCCTGGCTGTGGGTGGAGAGCGCCGGAAGGAAATTTGCAATTTCCCCCCACAGCTTCTGGTTGACAGCTGCCAATTTCTTCACAAACGCCTCCAGAAGCTTTTTCCTCCTTGCCCAGGAGTGCCGAGGCCGAAGCCGCTGATGAGGATTATGGCTTAGAATATAGTGATGCTGCTGCCATCACTGAGGAGTGAGGTTGGGGGTGCAATGACAATAGGAGGGTGTCCCCTTCTGTTTGCCTGTACTTAGCGTCGAGACGCCTTTTGGTGGGCTGGGTAGTGTGTGGCTTGAGCCAACCTTTTATGGCTAATGCTTAGACATCCTTCTGAAGTGGAATTCCAGTTCTAGTAGGAGGACATAGCGTAAGAACTTCAGCCAGTACCGCCGCCTCCAGGTGTTCCACCTTTGGCTGCGGGATTCCTAGGTACTCAGCCAGGCCCGCCAGTCGCTCATGAAAAGCTCTGGCTGATGATGGGGTGTCTGGGCCTTCCTCCTCATTTGTGTCCACTTTTGTGTCCTGTGGATCCGGGGGAGCCGGAGGAGTGCTGGATGCAGGCAGCTGTGGCGTGCTGATTAACAGTGCCAGAGGCTGCTGAGGGGGCAGAGCCGGAGCTGCCGCGATTGGTACATGCATGGGAGCCGGAGGCTGAGCTGAACCCAGGGGCGGTACCGCTGTGGGTGCTTGTGGCTGTACAGGAGGAAGCATATCCCTGATTACGTCCCTGAGGATGGTACCCATCTGTGGTAATCTCATGAGGGTGAGGAACCTCTCCAAGAAACTTTCTTCACAAGCTGGAGGTGTACCTGATGGGATAGGGCTATAGCCCTGAGGCTGCTGTGTCCTGGGCATCTCACTACATTAGGCAATGTGTATCTGCACTGAGAAGTGGAGAGATGGGTTGTGGTCCAGCTGACAGATGTTGTCCAATCCCACCTGGAAGTGCGCTCCCATGCCTGATTTCGGAAGGGGAAGGGTATTGGGTGAGTCGCCATTTTTGACTGGGCCAGCGGCCATTTTGTTCCGCTCTGCGCCACGTGCCTACGTCATGGTACTTGCTGAGCTGGGACCGGCTGAGCTTGGGACCCGGTAACAGAGCCTTGTGGACCCTCAGCGGTAAGACCGGTAGTATGTGTGGACCCCTCGTTCTGGGGGCCGGTAGCTGGAACAGTCTAGGTATTCTTGCTGGTTTAAGGACTTGAGAGGTCCTTCACGCTTGGGCGCTTCCCTAGGAAGAAGTCACCCTTGCAGGGTGTGGGGGAGGACAGGGCATTCTTGAGTGCACGTGGAATAACGGCGTCACACACGGTACAGCCGTCTCAGCCGTGGTCTGGGCCAAGGCACCGGAGGCAGAGGGCGTGGGGGTCAGATGTTGGGAATAGACCCTTGCAGGCTGGACACCTGCTGAAGCCCGCCGTCATCGACATATGCAGGGGAGGAGCATGGCGCCAGAGGACAGAGCAGTACCTACAATTGGAATAGAAAAATACTTCTCTGAGGAAGAGCCCATGGAATTTCAAGGCCAGGACTAACCCAGGAGCACAAGTGAAAGCGGTCCGTTCCAGTCGACGCGGAAAAAAGGGCTGGGAGTGGCGCCGGTGGCCAGAGTCAGGGCAGCACATGCTCCCAGGGCTGCGCCCCTCATGTATCTAAATCTAAAGGGGAAGATGATTTTTTCTGGTGAAAAAGGTTCCATCTCCCGTCCCTAGCGACGGACGCCCATTCAGTAATGAGGAAAGGGGACGGTACGTAGGAGTACATGTCCGGAATGATTCCCTTGAGTATGTTCCCCATTTGTTGTGATTTCATGAGCATGAGGAATTTGGCTACAAAGCGTTCTTCACACGCTGCCAAGGCATGCTTCTGCACCGGTACAGCCGTCTGGATCGGCATGTACGGCTGAGTTCTTCTTGCTCTGTGTCTGCTCTGGGCATAGCCCGCATCCGTGTAGCGCACCTGCCCCGATGAGGTTGGGTAGGAGGTGCACCATGTGACCTGTAACACGGGAGAAGATTCCACCCTCGGAGGGAAATCCAGCCTCTGGGGTTTGCTGTAATGACGCACTTCTGAAGGTGCTGCCATTTTTACTTGCTGCGCCTCCATTTTGTCATGTACCGCCCCACGTGCAGCCTGCAAGTCTGTGGATATACTGGCTTTGGCCTTTGGCCTCCGACTGTTTGCCTGACCACATAGGCTCAGACCTGCCTTGCACCTCAGGTGTAGACCTGGCAGGCTGTTTGCCCTCGGACATGGTTCCAGTAGTGCCTTTATCACTGTGTTTAGGCGCCCCTCAGGCATAAGCCTGGTATCCGAGCAAAGCCCCTCGAGAACTGGCCCAGTATCAGAGCCGCGTGGCCCCTCAGGTAAGGGACCAGGAGGATCTGTGGACCAGTCGGCCATGAGGCCGACAGCTATCTGAGCCTCTGTACCCTTTCTGGTAATAGAGCCTACTAGGCCACTCTCACTAGTTAACTTCCTGGGGAAGGAGTCACCTTTGCGGGGTGCTTTCAAGAACAAGATACCAACCTTCTTTGTCTTTCTCCTTATGTACACCTTTATGTGGTCCAGAGGAGATCTGTCAAAAAGCTCTCTCGCACCGGAGTCAGAGCGCATGTCGCTCTGACGTAGGTAAAGAACCGTCACAAGCCGGGCACTTACTAAAAACCATTTCAGCCGACATGCACTGGGGAGGGGCTAGGCACCGGTGGACGGTGTACGACATAATCCTAAGGAAGAAAAATAAATAAAAGATAACATTATTGGGACAAATATCCCCGGGATAGATGTAACACGCATGGAATTACGAGCCACACAATGGCCTCAACCACAGCTTTGGTGAGACAGGTCCACTCCCGTTGCCAAGGACTAAGGTGTGGCGCCGGAGGGTGGAGTCAGGGGAGTGCATGCTCCCGGGACTGCACCCCCATGCACAATGGGGAAAGATGTTTTTTCTGTTGAAAAAGGTTCCATTCCCGTCCATAAGGAGGGATGACCATACAATATGGAGGAAAGGGGACGGGACATAGGAGTGTTAAAACACAAACAGAGCAGTTCTGGGGTAACCATGCCACAATGGAGGAGTAACTCAAAGTCCAATAAAAGGGGTCCTATGCTAAAAGTCTCAGAACTCTAGTTCACACAATTCTGTGTTTGATCACAGGAAAGAGTTATTTGTGTCTCTCAGTGGCTTCAAGTGAACAGGCACATTTCTTTACTTAGTCTTGACAGAGGACACTAATGACGTATAACCCTCTGGGTTTATGCAGCCTTGTGAAGTGCTCCAACTTGGACTTTGTAGCATCCCCCTCGGGATTGCATTAATTATAGCTCCCATTCAAGGGCAACTCTCCTAGCTGTGAGTCTGTAAGCAGCCGTGGTCAGACTCGAATGATTTAAAAAAATGATTTAGCACTGGTGGCTTTGCAGCAACCAGCTGGTTCTGGGAAAGCACCCTCTACCTGCCAGCTAGCAAGTATTTCTTTTCACAAGTGGAGTTCCCTTCTAGGGTAGCCTACTTTGCTTGGGCAGCTTCTGTTTCTCCGCTCTCTCAATGTATAGCTTCTTGGCTTTACCAATTCTGGTTCCTTAGCTCTCTCCCTGGATTGGCCACCACTACTTCCTCAACTCTCCAACAGTGTGACTTTTGGCTAGACCCGCATCTGAGCTTTTGGCTTCAGTGCAACAGCCCCAAGTTGGCTCTAGTTTCTCCTGCAAGTACAGGCCTTTACAGAAGGATCAGTTTGACTTGGCCACTACCCTTTTCAGAGCTCTCGCACAATGTGGACCAATAGACACATGGGCACCTCTCGAGTCATCTGGTTGACTGTGCCCAGAGAGCTTCAGGCACATCCTTACCAGCAACATCATGGCATTCCGAGATGCAGAGGATGATGCACCTTGACAAGGTATGTTTGATCAGAGCCCTTCCATCACAGGTACCAACAAAACGCTGGCCACCTTTCATGACCTCTCTCATCTTAGAGACGTAGTAGATGAGTGACTGCGCCGGGTCCAGGTCCAGCCTATGGAACAATTCCACTGCCTTGGAAGGGTGAGGTAGAGGAAAAGAGACAGGAAAATGGATCTTTTGAGAGAGATAGAAATCTGAGACCAGCTTCGGGAGGAAGGATGGTCTTGCTTTCGATGCCACCTTGTTCTTGGACAAAACCAAATAGGGAGGTTTAACTGACAAGGCCAGGAGCTCACTCACCAAACTCGTAGAAGTGATGGTGACTAGAAAAATAACCTTAAGAGCAAGTCATCTTTGCAAACAAGAATCGAGGGGCTGAAACACAGTGCCGATAAGAAACATTAAAACTAATTTCAAGCACCAGAATACCACACTTCCAGGTCAAAGAAAGCAGAGAATCCAGAACAGAGGCTGTGGAACAGGTAAAAGGATCCAGATCCCTCTTTCGGCACCAAGCTGAAAACATACACCACCTGCAAGCATCAATGGATTTGGCCGCGGACCTCCTAGCAGAGAGGAGCATGTCCAGGATGCCCTCCAACAAATTTCACTCCTTATAACTCATCCTTTCAACAGCCAAGCACGAGGTTCAAGGCTCTTGAGGTTCGGATGCAGCATTTGTGTCTCTGATCAGGGGAGGAGGTCTGCTCTCTGCTGAAGGCACCAAGGATGGCAGATGGACTATGCCCAGCACAGAGTGATCAAAGTCATTGTGGGTCTGAACAGCCACAGCATCTTGAGAACCAGCAGAATAACAGGTATCGGCAGGACCACATAGAACTAATCAAAGTCCCACTCACCCATTAAGGCTTCCTCCAGAGCACCCGGTCTTATTTATTCCCTGGAGCAGAACCACCTACACTTTCTGTTCACACTGGAAGTGAAGAGATCCACTTGAGGAGTCCACCAATGGGAGAATACCTTACCCTGACCAAGCTCTCACTCATGGCTCGTGGGAGGCCAAAGAGCGGCTACTCAAGACATCAGAAATCATATTCTCCCTGTTGGCCAGGTGAGCTACCGTCAGAGACATTATTCTCCAGAGCACTGCTTCTCTGCATAGAGGCAAGGACTCAACACCACGCAGTTTGTTGAGGTAATGCATGGCCACTGTGTTGTCCGCTAAGACAGCCAGGTTTCCTCCGATACTGAAGGGAGGAAAGCAACCATGGCCCAGCCTGATTGACTAACCTCCAGCAAATGTATGTGTTCCCTGCATTCTGACAGAGTACAGGTCGGTCACCATTTGATCTTGTTGGTGAGGGCTCCAGACTTTCAGGGATATGTCCGTGACGAGTCAGTTGAGGCCAAGGGTGTTGAAACAATGTTCTTTTTAGTCACTTGTATCCCTGGGACTACCATTCCAGTTATCTGGACACTTTCGTTGAGACCTGAAGAAGATCTGAGGTGCATCCCTGAAACAGACCACTGAAAACTAAGAAGCCACTGCAGTGACTTCATGCGCAGCAGGCCCTCTGGCACTACAAGAATGCAGGAGGCCACAAGACCCAGCAAACGCATATAAACTGAGGCAGAAACTCTTTCCTGTGATTGGAAGATACATACCAACTTGGAACTGTTGTCACTCAATCCTTGAGCGGCAAGGCCTAGCCCAAGCGAGTGTCCAAGACTGCCCCTATGAACCATGTCAGACTGGGATGGTGGAACCTGAGGCTTTCTCCATTTCAGGGAGAAACACAGGCTGTGCAACAGGCTGCACATATGGTACAACGGTGCCAACACCTTGTCTGGGGTGCAAGCTCTGATGAGCCAGTCTTCCAGATAGGGTAAATCATGGATGCCTTCCCTTCTGAAGCAAGCTGATACCTCTACCAGCGGCTTGGTGAGAACGTTTGGTAGCGAAGAAAGACCAAACAGCAGGACCTTGAATTCATTGTGGTAGTGTTCTATCGTGAACTTCAGGAAACCCCTGTGCCTTCGGTGGATCGGCACATGGAAATAGGCATCCTGCAGGCCTCATGAGACAAGCCATTCCTGCAGGTAGAGTGCTTGAAGGATCTGTGCCAGAGTAAACATCTTGAACTTGTGCCTGTAACTCCCCAGGAACAAAAGGCGCAGGTCTAGAATGGGGTGCAAATCCCCATCTTTCTTTGGCACTAGAAAAATCGGTTGAGTCCCAGCCTCATCCTCATTTCGAGTGGTGCACCTGTTGTATGGCGCCTTACTCCAGAAGTGGCATTGCCTTCTCCAACAGGAATGCTGGAAGGCCCGGGGATGGTCTGGAGGGCATTGAGCAAAAGGGAGGCAGCATCCCTGGTGAATGATCTGGAAGGCACAGAGGAGGCAGACAAGGCAGCTCTCGGAGAACCTCTGAACGGACCCTGTCGGAACAGCTATATGGATGCCTTCTGGATGGGGCTTTACCTCTGCCCTACTGGGTGTAAGACGCGAAGAGACGAAAACCCCAACTCATGGGTGTCATGGGTTCTGTTGTTGCACCGTCAGACACATAGACTTGTCAGTTGCTTTAGAGAACTGGAATATTTGGACTCATCGGCCTTAGCTGTAAATAAATTGTTGCCATCAAATGCCAGATCTAGGATCTTTGTCTAGACATTTGGGGTCAAACTTGAGGTCCTTAGCCAAGTGTATCTCTTTAATACATGCCCCACTGACCATAGTCCTGGCCAAGCAGTCAGGAGAGTCCACCTGGAATGGAGGATCTGACGAGAAGATTCTTTGCGGTCATTCACAATGGTCTGAAAATCGTCACGTGTTTCCTCTTCTGGGATATGTTCAGCCACCTCCAAAATGGCTGGCCAAAGGCCAAAAAGAAAACCTGTCCAAAGGGCTATGATGGCTGTCAGCCCTAGGCTAGCTGAACCAAAAAACCTTTCCTTCCCAGAAGTCTCTTACTGTCCCTGTCCGGGGGGAAAGGAAGAAGACAATGTTATCCGTGGCTGTCTGGACCACAAGGGAAGCATGTGTCGACAAGTACAAAGGGGGAGATGATGCTGGCATACGTTTCTTTGCCAGACCATCTTCTACAATCGAGACTGAGACCGGTTTGGTCCACAGTTCCAGAATTGGAGCCTCACCACCCGGGTTAAAATGTAGGAGTGTCTCCTTAAAGTACCATTTGTCCAGGATGTCTTATCAAAGCTGCACCTTGGGCCTAGATAATGCAGATAACTGTAGGGTATCCACCACCTTCATACCATCAAGCACTGGAAATCTGCTTGAGGTTTACCTGGAGTTGGAGCAAGGCGCATGTCGAACTCTGGCAAATTAACTGAACTACTTGCACCTTGCAAGTCAGCTGTAAATTATTGCAAGTTACTATCATCTCATCTCCATACCATTCCTCGGGAAGTTCCTGACCTCTATAGGGCAGAAGGGATCCATCCCAAAGGGGGTGGTGCAACCCTCCTCATTATAAATGTCTTCTATGTGGGACAAAAGGAACAAGTTACTTACCTGTAACTCCTGTTCTCCAGCATGGGTCTTGCATGGATTCACACGCTCATGAATATTTGCTGTTGTCAGGCTGGGAATCCTCTGTAAAAAGAAAGCAGTGTCGCTTTAGACTGAAAACTGCTTATCTCCTCTATAACCTATCATTGTCCTTTGGGTCATACTGTCTACAGCCAACAACACTCGTCTGCTAAGATCCACCCTTGGTACAGCATGTAAAATGGCAGTATGAGCCAAGAAGAGCCATAGAGGGGAAGGAGGGAGGGTTTGCATGTGAATCCACACAACCATGGGAGGTGGTAAAGCTCAACAGAAGCATTGTACTTACCCCTGGAACAGACTCACATCAAGCAAACAGGTTGCATAGCACCACTTGGCTGACCCGGGCCTCCTCCCTGGAATCCCTGCCGATGCCATTGAATCTCGTTAAGGTGCAGGTAGACCTCCACGTAGCAGCCCTGCAGATGTCGAGCAGGGGAACACCAGAGAGAAACGCTGTAATTGCAGCAATGGCTCTGGTGGAATGGGCTCTCGGCCGGCTTGGAAGAGGTCGGTTGGCTAGATGACAGTGTATGGCACAGCCGGAGCGCCACATGGAAATGGAAGCCTTAGACAGGGCCAACTGAGATGTCTTCCGAAAATCCTATGTGCATGCCACATAAAACATCAAGGAATGCAAGTAGGGTTTGGAAGGAAAACTGGCAGAACCCAAGGGCTTGTTGAGATGGAACTCCAAAGAAACCTTCGGCATAAAGGTGGGATGGGTCCGCAGCACCACCTTTGTCAAGTGGAAGGTCAAGTACGGCTGTTTGCAGGAGAGGGACTGGATCTCCTGTATCTCCCTGTTGGCCTGGCCGATCTGATGGCCACCAGGAAAGCAGTCTTCCACGAGAGTAACTTCAGAGGAGCCTGATGCAATGGTTCAAATGGAGGCCCCATGTGTTTAGTCAAAACCATGTTGAGCGCCCAAGCTGGGGCAGGAGACTTCACCGGCAGTAAGGTCCAAAAGAGGCCTCTGAGGAACTCCTTGATGAGCCTGTGCAATCACAAGAAACGCTTCACAGGTGCCCGGGTGTACTGGGATATGGCAGCTATATGAACCTTGATGGAGGCGTGAGCCAGGCCAGCCTTGGCCAGCGAAAGCAGGTACGGGAGGAGCTGTGGAGTATTTATCCCCATAGTCGAAATCCTCTGAGTCCTGCACTACACTGTGAAGTGCTTCCATATGTGCCTGTAACAAGACAATGTAGGGGAAGGTCTAGCCTTGGCTAGGATTATCTTACACTCCAGCGGCAGGGAATAGTACCCAAACCCTAAGCCTGCAGGAGCTAGGCCATTAGGCTTAGAGATGCTGGGCCGTGGTGCACTATTATTCTGTTTTTTTCTGGAGAGACGGCCCGGAAGTGGAGGCAGCCATATGGATGGAGCTACTGACTGATGGAGGTCGGGGTACCAGGAAGAGAGCGGGGGAGCGTGTCCTGCCCTGCTTCCAGATGTAGAACATGTTGGTGGTGTTGTCCGTGAAGTTCCGAACCACCTTCCCCTGTAGCTGCAGCTCGAAGGACTTAAGGGCCCAGAATACTGGCCGGAGCTCCAAGAAGTTTATGTGCAAGTCTTTCTCCTTTGGGAACCAGAAGCCTCTGGCAATAGACTGCCCTGCATGGGCTCCCCGACCCTCTAGGGAGGTGTCTGTGGTGAACTTGGCCTGGTACGTAGGAATGCGAAAGTGGCGCCTTGAGTGAGATGCAGGCGCACTGCCCACCACTGTAGAGCCTGCAGGAAGGTGCAATTGAGGGCGATCTTGTCCGTCCAATTGCCTGAGATCTGCTGCCACATGGCATCTAGAAATTCCTGGAGCGGCCACATCTGGAGCCTGCCAAAGGGACCAGATGGATGCAGGAAGACATCATGCCCAAGATATACTTTATGGACTGGACTGTTGCGATGGACACTCCTGACAGCTACTGAACTGTCCCTAGGATGACCTTCTCCCTTGTCTTCTGAGGGGGTTGCCATACATGTGACCGTGTTGAGACGGGCACCCAGGAACAGTGTGTTCTGCAATAGCACCACACAGTAATTCGGATAGTTGATGGAGAATCCGAGCGAAGTCAGAAGGCGTATGCTCTCTGCTGTGTGCTGGCTCACCAGCAGGTGAGATCAGGAGCGAATGAGCCAGTCATCAACATATGGATAGATGTGTATGCCGCCGAGGCCCAGGTGCGCAGCTACCAGGGCCAAGCATTTTGTGAATACCCTGGGGGCCGATTACAGGCCTAAGGGCAGAGCCCTGAACTGGTAGTGCCGTCTCTGGACCACAAAATGCAGGAACTTCTGATGTTTTTGATGAATGGGATGTAAAAGTATGCGCCCTCCAGGTCCAGAGTTGCCAGAAAACCACCTTCCTCTAGCTGCAATGTGACCATCCTGAACCTTTGAGACTTTGTACTTGTTGGGGCGTCTTAAGTCCAGGATTGGTCGCCACCCTCCTGACTTCTTCTGTACCAGAAAGTATCCGGCATATACTATGGAGCACCTGCAACATGGCTTGAACCTCCTGCAGTGGTTGAGCCATGTGAAGTTCTTGACGTGCTATAGAGGAATGTGAGAGCACATCTAGCACCCATTTGTCTGTGGTGAGGTGTCTCCACTGCTCGACAAAGTTTGATAGCCGGCTTCCCAATGGGGAGCGAAAGTGGGGGCTCGGATCTGCGGCCGGTTCAGGCCTGCTTGGGCATCTGCGTCCTGGTCTGTGGATGACGACAATGCTGGCCTCCGCTTCCGTAGACCTGGGAGCGGCCGGCCCCTGTAAACTTCCTGGGTGGTGGTGTGGGAGGGCTGACGATAGGGAGTAGTGTACTTATTGGAGGACCTGGAGACTCTTCCCCGTGGTGAACAAAAGGATGACCTCTGCTGCTGGTACTCGAGAGTGTGTGCCGTCTCTGTGTCAGACTTGATAGCCTTGAGAGTCTCATGCACTGCCTTCCCAAACAGGTTGTCTACATTAAAGGCATGTCTACGACATTGCACTACACATCTGCTCGAAGGTTTGTTGGCTTTAGCCACCATTCGCACCGAAGGGCCACGCCATTCCTCATCTGGCAGAACCGTGTGTCTGCTATGTCTACTTTACCCTCCTGGAATAGGGCCAGCGCCTTGACCTTCTTGTCATCAGGAAGTAAATCCAGTACCAGCCCAAGCTTGTATCAAAGCCCCCTGTCGTAACAGGACAGGATGGGGAGGGCATTGGCAACCTTGATGGTGGAAGCTGCACTGCCCTCCTATTCTGGAGGTACCATGGACACAGACAAGGGATTGGACGAGCGCATCCTGGCGGCGGCTGACAGCAACGAGTCCGGAGAAAGCTGCAACCTGGGAGCTGAGTCCGGGATCAGTTATTTCTTTCCCAGCCTGTCCCACTTTGAAGAAGTGGTACTTGGAGTCTTTATAAAGGCCGATCCCTCCTCCTGAACATCGTTCAACAACAGAACCGACAATAGTCTTCCTTGAGGACTTGCGTCTTTGAAAAAGAAAATCTTCTCTGTCACCAGACTGAAGAGTTTGGACGCCTTCAAAATGATGGTGTGGAAGGAGCCAATTTCATCTGGCAACAAAGCCCGGGTGAGGTTGTCAGCATCAGTGGGAACATAATCTCCATACTCATCAGTATGAGTGGCAATGGTATCTGTGTCAGTGCCAAAGTCTCTGCGCACTGGCTCCTCTTCCACTGGAGTCAACGGCCTAGGGCCAGGAGCAACAGGTGACCTACGGGGTGGCGGCAGCGGATGCTTTGGTCTCGGAGCACTCCTGGTTGGCAGCCCAGGAGGACTTCAGGCCGGACCAGGCACAGGAGCAGCAGGTTGCCTCTGCTGAATTTCTGCCACCAAAGTGTACAGGTAGGTGAGGATGTCTGTACAGGACCCATAGCACAGTTTCACTCCGTTTCCCAGTCTCTACAGAGGCACTCGAATACTAACAATAGGTGCGAGTGAACATTTGATTGTTCACTTTTTAGGGTTACATTGTTTTTTTTTTAAATAATGCTTGATAGGAGCAAAATACACAGGAGAGCCAGGAATCATAGCATACATGATTACTAAGGAAGATGGAGAAGACAAAATATTTGACGTATAAACGTATATTGTCACAAGAGTAGGGGAATGCCATTTCATGTTGTCATGAGTCTGGAACAAATAGGATTTTATTTATTTATTTATTTATTTATTTATTGCATTTGTTACACGCCCAAACCCTTAGGTGCCACGGCGAGGTTACAGACAGCTTGATTAAAGACATTTGGTCACAGACCCTTACAAAGAAGACAGAGTTACGGATACATAATGATAGTTTTACAGGATATACACAATTAGAGATGGCAGAGAGTACAACTAGTACAAGTATAATTTGCAACTTCTGGGCACCCGATGCAATGTTAGTATTGATTAAATAGCCAGGTTTTTAGCACTTTTTTGAAACCTGAGAGAGTTTTCTCTTGTTTGATGTTTAGTGGGAGGGCGTTCCAATGTTTGGGTGCTAGGTATTGGAAACTGCTGCCTCCTGCTCTAGCGTTTCTATAGCGGGCATAGCTAAGAGTAGTTGGTTGTTGGATCTCAGGGTTCTAGTTGACTCTTTTTTGGTTATGGCACTATTCAGGTAGATGAGGGATTTTTCTTGGATGCATTTGAAGGTGATGCAGAGAGTTTTAAAAATGTTTCTGGCTTCAATGGGCAGCCAGTGATGATCTCTTCTAGTCTTAGAGATGTGATCATATGTTCTAATACCTAGGGCGGCTCGTAGAGCTTTATTTTGTATTAGTTGTAGTTTTTTGAGGTTGGTGGAGGAGGTGCCGAGTAGCAATATATTGCAATAGTCAGGTTTTGATAAAATCAGGCACCTCGCCAAGGTGATGCAATTGGTGGGAGTCAGGAACTGCCGGCTGAGGGTAATTAGTTTCGCGGTGTAGGACATGGAGGAAGCCAAGGTGCTAATATGCTTAGTCATTGCGAGGTTTGCATCCAGATAGACTCCTAAGGTTTTCACTTGCTTCAGGACAGGTATCATGTTACCATCAATATTAATGGAGCAATAGTCTGAATGAAGTGTAGATATTTTTGACTGGGAGCCCACAATGAGAATCTCTATCTTCTCATCATTAAGACAGAGGCTGTTGAGTGCCATTCAGTTTTGTATTATGGCATAGGTTTCATTAATTGCCATTGTGTCTTGGGTGTAGTTCCCTGAGAGTGGACTGAGGATCTGGGTGTCATCTGCAAAGTTGGTGTAGATGACACCCATACCATCTAATGCTGAGAAAAGGAGCTTAGTGTATGCATTATAAAGAGTAGGGGAGAAGCAAGAACCTTGAGGTACTCCAATAGGGAATGGGATAGGGTCTGCAGCTTCTTTACCTATAGAGACTCTGGAGGTTTGTTCGGCTAAGAATGATTTAATCCACAAGGTGACGTCAGTAGAGAAGTTGAAGTCTTTAGCTAGTGTGGCGCAGAGTTTATAGTGATCCACAAGGTCGAACGCTGCAGATAGGTCCAATAGAAGGAGAATGCAAAGTTTACCTGAATCCCTGATGGTGTCCATCTGAATGTTTAAGTCCAACAGTGCAGTTTCCGTGCCATGGTTGGGTCTGAATCCAGCTTGTCTAGTGCCCAGGAGCTGGTTGTGTTCCAGATGGGTTTGTACTTGGTTGTAGGCTATTTTGTCAAGTATTTTAAGTAGAAACGGGACTGTGGTTATTGGCCAATAGTGGGCATGGTTGGATCTAGGGAGTTTTTTTTAGTAGGGGTGTAACCCAAGCTTCTTTGATGCTGGCTGGGACTAATTTGGTCTTGAAAGAAGCGTTAACAAAGTTAGTTATGATAGGAGGGAGAGTGTGGGCACAGGATTTGACTACTTGCACTGGGACAGAGTCTCCTTTGCAGTTAGAAGCTTTAAGTTTAGATTTGGTGTCGAACACTGATTCTTGCGTAACTGGAGTGAAGGAGAACTTGGGGTTGGCATTCCCAGTTGAGTACTGGATGTGGTTGCCAGTGTGGGATTTGTCGACAAGAAGTTGCCTTTTGGTTGTGATTTTTTTTTGAAGGAGGTCGATATTGGCAGCTAAGGCATCTTGAATTGTAGTACAGCATTCTTTGCTGGAATAAGTGGGGATTGAGGTTGGGGAGGGATTTTACAATTCTCTCAGGATGGAAAAAAGTTCTTTGGAATTAGAGGCAGCGTTATTAATGCGAGTGTTATAGGCATTGGCTTTGTACGTAATGATGGCTGTTTTATAGGATTTGTTTGCCGCCTGGAGGGCTTGGGCAGACTCAGTGGTGGGGTGTCTCCTGTGGGCATGTTCAAGGGCACATTTATTTCTCCTGATTAGAACTAGGTCATCATTAAACCAGAAGCAGGATTGCTTGACAGTGCATTTTGTTTTAGTAGTTAGGGGAGCTATGGCATTAACAGTGGTGGTAAGACAGTTATGATATATGTCTGCAAGAAGGCAAGGGTTATCACCAGAGGTAGGCAGAGAGTCTAACATTTTGCAAAGCAATGGAGTAAGATTTTCCGGCGTGAGCTTGCAGGGATTTCTAGTTTGATAGGTGTTGGTTACCTTCGGTTTAGTGGGACAGGGTTCATCAGCGATAAGGGTGAACTTAATAAGGTGATGGTCTGTCCAATCTAGGGGGAGATTGAGTCAATGGTGATGGTAGTGTTGAGCGAGAGGATCCAATCTAATGTTCTGCCTTTATTATGAGTGGGGGCGTTCACTAGTTGGGTGAAGCTCATGTCCTTGAGGACCGAGTGTAGGGCTTCAGCTTTAGGATCTAGGCTGTCATTAAAGCCTAAATTGAAATCTCCAAGAAGGATGCATTTAGTGTTGGGTTTGATGAGAGGAGCTAATGATAAAGGAATGTCTGCTTCGGGATGATTGTTAGAGTTTGGTGATATATAGATCACTATGAAGTTGATAGTTGTTTTTTCATTGGTGGCAAATATAGCTAGTAACAATTCGTAACCCACAATACAATGGGACATGATCTCAGATTGAATTTAGTTTTGGCTATGATGGCTACTCCACCTCCGTGAGAGTAGGACCTATCGGTTCTTAGGATGGTATAATCTGGTGGGATTGCCAACATCAGAAGAGGCCCAGAAGCTTGATGGAGCCAGGATTCTGTGATTATTGCAATGTCTAGTTTTAGCTCTATGATGAGGTCATCTATTTCGATGACGTGAGCTCCTAGAGAGCGGGCATTAATGAGGGCCCAATGAAAGTCCGTAAGGGGTTTCGGCCTGCTGAGATCAGCAGCTGTGGAGGTTTCTGGGTGCGAGATAGTAGGAATTGGTTTAGTAGGGATTGTGGGCTTGTGTTGACAGCAGCGCTTCAAAGGTGGTGTCTGCTTGAGATATTTTTGGTCTGGTGTGATGCAATGGGGGTGATACTTAGTTCTTGATCATAGGCGTTGGAGTCTAGACTTGCCCAGAGTGGGGATGGAATGGTTCTCTTTGAGGATATTGTGCATTCACAACTGATACGCTGTTTGGGTGGTGGTGTGCATGTTTGTGCTGTGGGTGTGGCCGTAGGAGTCCATAACAATTGGGTGGTTGGTTGTGAAGGGTGGTAGCGAGGGTAGGAATAGAGTGGGACAAGGAATGGGGTGATGCCAGTGTCAGGGCAATTTGGAAAGTCCATTATTGTGGCCGACATAGTAGCTCCCAGTACAGGTTGTGCTGTTTTGAATCATACAGTAGGGGAACATGACACTAGCTATCCAGCCTAGCATGGTTGGGGGCACCTGGCGCGGATTCCAACAAGGCGCCGTGGCAATGCATAAAAAAATATATTTTTTTCTACTCTTTAGTGCTTGAAAGGCAAAAGCAGTTGAGCAATTGCAGCAGTCAGACTAACAACAATGTTCATAAATGTATAATCTGATCATTCACATTGCCATGAACATCTTAGCTTTTGCTGACTTGTGTACAAATCACAATCTCCACCTGTAAATGGAGTGTTCAGAATTTGGCCAAGGGAATAGTGCAAATACTTTGCAATACAAAGCAATAAATACATGTGCAAATGAATCTAAAGCGACTTGGTCATGCTCGAGTGATGGCGTATTCAAAAAAGTACACAACGAAAGGTTTACTAATGGCATCCATTTCCTCACACTGTGAGAGAACTGTACTCTGTAGCAGGTGTAAGGGAAGGTGGTGGTTTAGGTGACGTATCACTCATCTGTCTACTTTTGATAGTTTCATATGTTTTAGATAACAGAAATGAGCTCACAGTCTCTTGAAAAATGTGACCAGAAACTCATGAAGCAAAAGATTAACAGGGTGTGCGTGATAATTGATTTTCCCTCCACAACCCAGTGTACCCCAGAGTTCAATCTTGAATGAACCGGTTATTCGGTACTGGAGTAATGGTTGCACTCATACAAGTCTTGCCTAGCAGGAAACACTTCAAATATATAGGCTAAGTCATCCATTTGGAGTTGTATTATTTATGTGGTTGGATGAGCTGCAAACTTTAGGTCACTATTGCTATAATGTAAAAATATATAAATTATAGCATACATTCTAGCTATACTGCTTTAGAAGTAGCATTACCTGTTCAGGGAACCAAAACTTGCGATAACGTACGTATTTTCGTGCTTCTACCTCATAGACCATTGTGAGTAAAGCATTTTAGTGTGCCTTTGATAAATGTCCTTCATCGGGACACAAAAAGAATTCACTAAAAGCTTCTGAAGTTTGGGAGAAAGATGCATGTAGGGATCAGTGCCATACAACCTACAAACAGCCTCCGTTGTCCTGCGGTGTTCAAAAACAGACTATTCTTTCTTGGTATATGAAATATTCTTCTCTTTAAAAAGGCCCCAAACCAGCTGAAAAGTGCTTGCAAGAGTTAACTCAATGCAAGGGCGCTTTAAAATATGTATCAAGGAACAGTCTTCTCCAAACATAACATTTCATGAAGACTTTCTTCTGATGTGTGACTCAAATGAAGCTTCATAGAAAGAAGTGAGAACATATTCAAAAGCCACTGAAGAAAATCATGTTTGGATGTTCATTTGATCAAGCACGGAAGAATGGAAATGCTCAGACTTATCAGGATTGAAAGACGTCCATTTTACGTTGCATTGGGATTTCAGTAGAAGGCACATTCCCCCCTCAGTTATTTTAAATTGGATAAAGTACCGTGCTTTTCGTCCCAGTTGTCTAAAGGCAGAGAGAAAAAGGAAATTAAGTAGAGACATGGATAGGACATCCGCAGATTTAGGAAGGATATCCATGTGCAGTTCCACCATGCTCCGAATCAATGTGCGCAAACACATTTGGAATCCTCTCTTTAGGTCAAGAGTGCCAGTTATTAACTACAGTTTTTATTTAACATTATGCACATTGCCATCCGTCCAGTATTTGTTTGCATTTTGTCCATTTTTTTAAGATTAATAACAAAGGATACCTGTGTAAATGAATACATTCAACACAATCATGAGGCTAACCTAAAGAACATACCTTCAACAGCAGCTCCATAACCTCTGTATGAACAAGCCCATGTACCGGCTCTCCATTCATATGAGTAATCAAATCTCCTGCCTTAAGGCCAGTCTGATACGCAGGACTTCCTTCTTCAACACTCTAAAAATGGAGGTGGAAAATGTACAATTTAAATCAAAAAGAAATTGATCACTTTTTATAATATGCAAACTATGAGTGGAGAATCAAAGTAAAAACAATAATCTGCCAAAATCAATCCATCTACAAGCAGAATACAGCTAAAATAAATATGTTTGGGGCCCATGACCACGGGCAAAACCCACACTTTCCTTTCTCTACCAATATGCTACCACCTCTACTGCAGTAGTGCTGAACCTTTAATGCATGGAGGCCTTGAAACAGAAGGAGCCAAAAGGGCACTAACACCTCATTAGCCTGCATATCTACAGGCTGCTTTGAGTAGTAAGACATTTGCTTTACTTCAATGTTCCTTCAAACTGTTATGCATTAGGAGACAAAGTTTTCAATTTTTTTTGGGCAAAGATTTTGAGCGCATACTTTTCAGTCTCAGAGGGATGGTGATCTGGAATTTTGAGCGTGGGCCCAAAGCTTTTCTGTTTTGATGAAAGGGGCTGTGTGCTCCATAACACACAATGTTTGCAGATGCATGCACATTCACCCTGGATCTATGTTACTGGAATGCCAATAGTTGACCTGTAAGATTTAAGAATGGGTCTAAAGCAAGCACTTTAAAACTGAGCCCTCTTACATGAATTGGAAATGGCATTTATCTATTTTTTGTATCTGGTTATTTATAAATATGAAAATTATTCACTTTAAATGCTGATTAATGACGCTACAATTACAACTTTTTTTATTGATTATTTCCCAATCATACCAGTGTAGTTTAATACATAGAAAACAAACTAATTGGTTGGGCCATGCCTTCAGTTCCATAGGCTAACCCGCTTTTGTTTTTTAGTTATGCTTCTTAGGCTAAACCAGAAATAAATACTCTTTTGGGATATTTTAGGGCACCCCTCAATATTTGAACCCACTTAAGGCATCACAATATACCTTGAGGGTGTCAACCGTGCCTGACAGATGAGGTCGCACAGTACCAATGTTTCTTTTGCTTTAAAAACTGTACAGATGAGTGGTCCCATCAGTCATTAATGCCAGATATATTCTTCATAGACTAGACCTTTATTATCCAATGAGGGAAGAGGAGGGTAATTAATATACCGAGAGTGACATTTGGATAAACTGCTATTTTTTCACATTAAAGGGCAGTTTCGTTAACACAGCACCACTTATTTGGCCACAAATAGTCTGGAATTGTGTCCACTACAGTGGCATGGTCTATGTATCCATCATTAGGAAGCTACATCTACTACATGGCTTATCATGTCTGCAGAGGACAGAACATTCCACTTGGAAGTACATAAATGCAATCGAGTTCCCACCCTACCCATTGAAGATTTCATTTTTCATTAAATGTCCTCCACCCGATATCACCTATAAAACAGTAATTCTGTGTACAATATCAAGAGTTGCTCAAGGATCTTTGGGGTAACATGCTTATTTACTGTAAAGCGCTATTAGTGTAATGCTATTTTTATGATTTTGAACAAGCGCTATAAAGTAGATTCAGAGAGGTGATCATTAGTCTACCGAAACTGGCTGAGGGTACAGAATGCCATCACCAGCCAAAACTCTTACATTGACCCACTTTGATTACTTCTGGGGGATCCAGGCCCATAGCGGAATTGGCAAACGTAGGCACTATAGTCATGCCACCATTCAAATGTTACCTTTCAATGTTTGGCACTTCCTAGGCCAGTGCGAGTTGCTGTTGACTTTGTACAACTCTGCCCCTCTGAAGCATTATTATATTTAATAATGTCCAGAGTAAGGGTCTTAATGTACAGTACAGTAATCATCAACTACCAACCAACCAACACTCGATCTGTAGTGGGTGAATGTTCGGGTCTGGTGACTGCCGTTTACTTTTTCATTAAGGTTTTGGTTTTACAGTAGGACAACGTTATTTTCAGCAAATTATCGTCCAAGATTTCTAGTCCCGTATTTACAATAGCCAAACCACGAGTAGGTATATATTACTGGACGTACCTCTCCAGAATGAAATGGGGATTCTGGCGTGTTCTTTGCTTCTACTAATGTATTAATCACACTCACCTGCCGGGGGTCATCTAGTAGCATTGCAGTCTGCAAGGGGTGATCTATTATTGATGATGCATCTATTCCAGTAATGCACCCCCCCCACCACCCCCGAGGCATTAAGACTTACAGGCCTCTTGGATACTAATTGACACTTGGACCATAATCAAAAATCCCAAAGTGCCCTCCCAACTCTGCCATATGAGGACCACCATATGGCAGCTTTCAGCATATCTAGCAAAGCATCTTAGCATTCTAAGAGCTGTTAAGTAGAACATGTGTGTGAATATCCTAGTGCAGCAATTTCTAAGCTGTGCTGGCCCTCACAGCCAGTACCTTGCATCCCCCATACAACAAGGTTTGCGATCATATTCTGAAGTGCAGCAAGACAAATGCGTACCTGGTGAGAGGTTTGTTTCTGTGATATATATATATTCCAAAGGCATACAATTCTGCATATTGATAAACTATTTGTAATATGCTGCCGTTGAAGTTTCTGACGGAACTCCCACCGGGAGTACTGACAGCAGTCCTTCCACTGGATGAAGTGAATGTGGGAATTTGGTCCTCTCGAGCTTATCAATTCAACTTTCCATTTGTTGTTTTACACTTTTATCTGTTGTTTCTTCTAAATGCCACTTTTATTATGGTCAATGTTTTTAATGTTAACAAATAATATTTGTAAACAACAAAAGGAAATTAGCATTTGACCATTGTTTCAATTACTGCAAAGATGAAATGTAGCTAGTTCAACCCGACCCCTCCACCAACTCAATGGCATTACAGTGAGAGAGGGAAACAGAGGGATGTGTGGATTAGCCAGAGGGAGAGCTGCAGTCATGGCAACCCTATGAAGAACAATGGCCTGATGGGATTACAGCAACCGGAGCATTTTCAGTCTAGAAACCCAAAGGAAGACTAAATCAATAGGGCACTGCCAAAAAGGTCCAAACCCAAATTCGTGGTGTCCCTTTTTTATATCGGGTGCTGCACGTTATAATCAACAATCTTATTAATTGTTGGCCATTTTAGATTACGGTGAACAATTAATAAGATTTTTGAATGTAACATTTATGAAAAGTTACATAAGAATAATAATGGTAGCATCTAGAGCATACGTTCAAAACCAGTTTAATTGGCCGATCCTTCTTTTCCCAAGTCCGTCTCCAGTCTTCAACACTGCCAATGTTCTGGCTATAAAGCTTGTATAAGCTTATTTTAAATTTAAAAACGGCACAGAATGTCACTATGGGCAGTGGGAAAATATAACGAGTATGTCCCCTAATAAGGCCGAGTTGAGAAATGTCTTGTTTAACATTACGAAATGGTCATGGGATCTGAAGGTACGAAAAGGTATTTGCTGGTTCTCAGGAGTATTAAAGCATTTCCCCTTTTCCAATCAGCGGCACCCTTTTATCATTCTTAAGTTACTTTATAGGCATGCAACCTAGCACAACTTCATCACCACCCCATAACCTTACCTAGATGCACAAATCTAGCACAACTTCATCACCACCCCCATAACCTTACCTAGATGCACAAATCTAGCACAACTTCATCACCACCCCCATAACCTTACCTAGATGCACAAATCTAGCACAACTTCATCACCACCCCCATAACCTTACCTAGATGCACAAATCTAGCACAACTTCATCACCACCCCATAACCTTACCTAGATGCACAAATCTAGCACAACTTCATCACCACCCCCATAACCTTACCTAGATGCACAAATCTAGCACAACTTCATCACCACCCCCATAACCTTACCTAGATGCACAAATCTAGCACAACTTCATCACCACCCCATAACCTTACCTAGATGCACAAATCTAGCACAACTTCATCACCACCCCCATAACCTTATCTAGATGCACAAATCTAGCACAACTTCATCACCACCCCCATAACCTTACCTAGATGCACAAATCTAGCACAACTTCATCACCACCCCATAACCTTACCTATATGCACAAATCTAGCACAACTTCATCACCACCCCATAACCTTACCTAGATGCACAAATCTAGCACAACTTCATCACCACCCCCATAACCTTACCTAGATGCACAAATCTAGCACAACTTCATCACCACCCCATAACCTTACCTATATGCACAAATCTAGCACAACTTCATCACCACCCCCATAACCTTACCTAGATGCACAAACCTAGCACAACTTCATCACCACCCCCATAACCTTACCTAGATGCACAAATCTCTTACGTGTGTTTAGCGTGTCTTCCCCTTTACCCTCGTCTGCTATCCTTTGCTATTCTCTCGCAGTCCAAAAGCTGGATGCCCCTGGGCGGGCCTTTTTAAGCAACTCTCCGAACAAGCCTCTGTGCTGTTGCACCACTACACCAGTGACTGCCATAGTTTAAAAGTCTTCACCTGACATATGTATATATTTAAAACATTCACCAACAATCAACATGTAGCAAACATAGCATTTATTCAAAAAGCACACACTACAATTTAAATAATTAGCAATACATTTAAATGACCTCAAAAAATACATCAAACTTAGAAGAAGATGCTTTTAATATCTGCAGACCATATGTCATGCCAAGCAACCAACATTTATATGTATTCCATTTGGCAATTGGTCTCATAGAGGACAATAAATGACTTTTTTTAAATCTGCAGAAAACAAAACATATGCGACTTTCAAAACATAGAACACATGCTTATGATCAGCTTCCAATCAGACACTTTATTTTGAAGAGTATAAATCACCATACTGGCAGGACAGAAAAACGGAGAAGTATTATGCAAAGAAACCATTCCGAACCAAACAAGGAGCCATATCACTGAAGCTGTGCACTACTTCGTGTACAACTTCTTTCGTGGATGCACGAGCACTGGTGCAGTCACATAACCATACATGCCACCAAGCCACGTGTGCATTTGGGGAGGCTCAGACAGTTGTTTTTCATTGCTTTCCTGGGACTTGCAGTCCTGGATTTAGAATGCAAAAGAAAAACTACAAGGCCCAGAAAAACACTGACAGGTCCTAGGCGGCACAGAATAAACGAGGAATAAATGAACATGCTCTAATAATATAAGCAATCTGTGCACATATTTACTTGCAGGCAATAACAGAGCAGTGGCAGTCCTAGGGTACACTGCCTTTACATTGTTGGAGTGCACGACCTACTCAAGCTGACCAAGAACTAAGGTTATGAACAAACTAGGGACAGGGAATGGAGGATATTACTACATGATTTAACATTTAGAGAGTAGTCCTGATGGCAGAAGGTTGGTGAGGTGGGTTGGGCCGTTAGTTTGGATAGAAGGATTTGCGGTTTCGGGGCTCCTTCCATTGCTAGCAGGGGGAGATTAAGCCTCGTTTTGAAGAGTTCCAATGAAAAGAGGGCCAGCATTCCAGTTGAGGAGGGAAAGTAGGGAAAATGAGCAGAAGCAGGAAGAGGCTCAGGGGAGGAGTGGGAGATTGATAGGTTGGGAGGAGTTGCGGGGCATAGAGTTTGAGAGGGAGAGTATAGTGAGGAGCGGTCAGTGAGGCAATAGCAAGACCATGCACTAATGTATAGAGTAGAAAATAGAAGGAGGCATTGAAAGAGCGCAATTTTCTATTCTGTGCCTTCCAATGTGGCATAAACAGGGGTGGACTGCCTAATTGGAAAAAGGGGGCAGGCAGGTCGCTGTCAAAATGAATCCCAAGGTTCTGAGTAATGGGCCTGAGGATGAGGGGGTCAGGCGAAAGAGGGAGGAGAGTGGGATTGGTGTTGGAGGCAGGTAGAAAAGAGATTCTGTCCTTGAAGAGTTTAGCACGATGCAGTGTCGCCTCATCTAGTGGCAGATGGCAGTCAGGCAGTTGATTATGCATTTGGGATTCCAGGGGTGAAAAGTTGGAATAATAATATTGGAGTATCGTCGGAGAGGAAGTGATATTTAAAGTCAAAGGAGGACATGTGTTTGCTGAAGAAGGAGGCATATGGGTTAAAGTCTGGCCCAATACTGATCCTTGAGGAAATCCCACGGGAAAGGATGTTGGGGAGTTGGCGCTGTAGTCTCAGGAGAGGAAGGGGGAGCTGTCAGAGAGATGGGAGGACACACAGTTAAGTACAGTGTCCTTGAAGCTAAACAGGTAAAGAATTTGAAGGTGGGAGGATCCAAAGTGGCAAAGGCAGCGGAAAGGACTAAAAAGATGGGATGCGAAAAGGTGAAAGTGGTGGGCTAGCTCACTGGGTTGGGTGGTGCAAGGGCAATAAACTCTTATAGCACATGTGGGTCCTTCTACCAATGCCCGTTAGGTGCTATTTCATCTCAATACGTATGCATGCAGGAGAGTGATTTGCACTGTATCAATATAACCTTCCTTCCCATTACACTTTATAAGGACAGCTCAGCAGGTTAAGGGACTGGCTGATGACATCTGTTTACAACACATAGATCACTTTTTGAATGCTGACAAGGACACAAAAAAGTGAGATGCTTTAACCTATAATTGTTGTTTTTAGTTATGACCCTAAGTAGGTAAAGCTGGAGACATAGGTACAGAAAGGTGTAAACAATTATAAGAAAGCTATATTGACATGTTCCCAACTGAATTGTTCCTTGGAACCATATTATGAGTTATTTGCCAACTCATTAGTTCTTGTTTCATCGCCCTTTGGAAACATGTCTGTAGCAGTTTGTGAATATAAGAGCTGTATTAGCAAAGACTAATAGGAAAGTAGGCAATATTGATAAATGATATAGTGCAAACCACAAATGGACAGGTGTATTGGCTTAATAATGTGTTTTCCTCCACTAATGCCCTAATTCTGATGGCTGCAGATTTTCTGTAGTAAGAAGCCCAGCACACAACGCATCCGTGCAGTCACAACCTTTCACAGATGTGTCTCCTCTCATGGCAAAAACTATAGTTCCTCTTGGGTCCTTGCACCTTTCACCAGAGACGCGCAGTCAATCCAAGGTGATATCTGCCAGGTGCATGCGGGAGATGTGCAAGGGTAAACATGATGGCCGTCACCGCGCCCTTCATTTTAGTGGGCAGCAGGGGGTTTCAGCAGATGCAAGAAGAAAACAGGCACAATAAACTGGAATGAATACATTCTGGGGTAGCATCCAAATTGACATCCTTCATGGCATGAGCAAACACCAACATCAGCGAGGACTTCTAAAATGGGGTGGGGGCCAGTGTAGACTTTTCCCAAGCTTAAGAGATGAGAATGTGCCGATCCAGAGCAAACCTGCACCCATGTTTTTGACATGGGTTTCATGTGGGTCTGCAGCCATCAGCAGGAGGCTGTCAATGATCTCCTTTCATCAGTGAGATAGCTGACATAGCTGGATAGTACTGTAAGAGGATTCAATTCAGCACTACAGCCAAGTCAACGCCTAGTCTAGAATACTGAATGAAAACCCTTATTGATATATCTTTATGTCCAGTTCATGCGTTCTGGATGACTACCCCTATATAACACCCCTCTCTTGGAATCCTCCTGACCCCACTGAACCAAGAAGTAGTTCTGTTTTGCAAGTTAAAAGGTTTATTTGAGAAGTAAAGCAATATATATCTATCACACTTTATAATAAATTAATAATTGAATATCACACTTAATCTGAGATGATAAAGATTAACAACGGAGAATCTGGCACTAGCACACTTCTTGATAATCACTAAGGAGTTGACATGAAATGGATAAGATAGCAACAATACTTTTATGGTTTCAAATGGATGCAATGTGGAATGAAATGCAGTACAGAAAATAACTTGATAGGATTTCAGCAAAAGACAATGTAATCACTTTCTTGGACAATTCACCCCCCCCCCCTTTTATGCTATGCAAGGAAATGGAAGGAAGGCACACAGTTCTCAGAAATGCAATCAAATGTGATTCAGTTCACCCAGCAACTTAGACTACAGACGTTGAAAACACAGGCCCAAATGCTTTTAAATGTGCTGACAATGTAGAAAAAAATATGCTAAAATGCTTTTAATTCCCTCTAGGAGGTTCAGGGTGAGTGAAATCAAGTTAATATTAGTCCAGGCTCACTTTAGCAAGGATCTAGGAGTAATTGGTAGGTTAAACGAATTTTTGGCAAATGAAAGCAAGAAGCTTCTGTTTTCACACATGGAGAAATTTGCAAATCGCGGCAAAATTCGCGAGTGCGTTTTTCACGATTACGGCAAAACTATAGGGGGTAGGAATGCGGTTCTAGGTTCGTAGGAAAGCCACGATTCTAAGCTTTCTGAGGAAAGTTACTGCAAGTCTTTAGGACAAACGGTCACGTAGATATGAGCGATTAAATAAAGGTCGTTTTTCAGATTTGAAATTTTAAAGTTCAAAAAGACAAGTGCAGCTTGCAACTAGAAAATGACAAGTGACAGCTTTACAAATGACAGGTGACAGTTTTACTCAAGTTAAAATAGCTTGCATTAGATTATTTTAACTAAGAGATTGGGTTCTGCACAGTTTTCTAGGTACTCACACTATATACTTGAGTTAAATGGGCCTCGCCACGGATTTGGTCAGGTTTTAGACTGGACTCTGGTCTCTGCACTTCACAGTGATCTGGGTCAGCTCTCTCTGGTTCTGCTAACAGGTCAGCTCTACTCTGCTGGTCTGATCTGGGTCTCTGAAGGTTGATGGAGGTAAAGTATGGATTTTCCCGGCAGAGCGACCCGCAGCAAATGGATTTGAAGGTCCCTATCTGTCCTGTCTGTCTGCTTTTATCTGTTTTTTTTAAATGGGTGTGTGTGCAGCATCACTAGACCCTACCCCTCTCCACTTGCCATTGGCCAAGCTTTCATTTCTCCCCTGATTGGGGGAACTAAGTTGTGTCAGAGTGATGTCATTTTACAGCCTGCAGAGAGTCCACTCCTCCTGTCAACTTGCACACAAATCTAGATTTGAACCAAATACATATTTGCAGAGGTACATATTGTTTTAAAATCATATGCACCCATCATGCATTACAGGAGGGATACCTTGTCCAAATCTGCTCTTCCTGAGGGCTTGCATTCAGAAATGGCAATATTTTGCACTTTTTAACTGGTTTGCAATACCGGACATTAACCCAAATTTACACACACGTGCGCAAGGAGTATGGACATTAGTTGATGAAGTGTCAGATTTTTCACATGCACACATTTTGAGTAATATCCTCTTTTCCGCTAAAACCCCCCTGAACATACCACCGGTTCTAAAAACCTCTTAAAATGTGGGCAGAAAAATCACAAGAATTATGGTATCATTTATAAAATTTTCACATGTCCGCTCTATGAGTTATTCATCTTTTTAGAGTTATGTTCTGGCCCCAAAGGGGTGTGGTTTTCCCCCAGCACAAGGTTGAATTTCTGGTTTTTCCAGTTCTGCCAAGCCAGCTTGCTCTCACAGGCAGTGCCCCTCCTTTGTCCTTCCAGGAGGAAGCTACATTTACGACATCTGCAATAAACCATCTGCCTGGGTCAGGACAGGGCTTTGTTCAGAGCTCCTGTATTCTGTGGGGGCTCCCCTTAATTCAATTATCAGAGAGATGGCATATCCTTAGTGTGGCCAGCAAAAGGCAGATAGGCCTGGGAACACAGCTGTGACTCAAGTTTCACTCCTGATGGGGGGTAGTTGCCAGGCAAAATTGGAATCTCTTTAAGCCAGTTTTTAGCTACATGTCATTTCTGTTCCCCAGTTTAAGTCAAGACATTTTTTTACATATGCAGCTAGGATGCTGATTCTAAGTTTAAAACTATGACATTTAAACAATTGCAACCTATGTGACACTCAAAGTAGGTCACTCATTTCTTTTAAACATTTAGATTTGTAGTGTCTTTCAGTCCCAATTTACTTAAACTGCTGAAATCCACAGCTCAGCCAGTCTTGTTATAAACCTTCAAGTCACTTCAGAATATAACTTTACATTGGATCCACCTCTCAGTAAGTCTTTCTTTGGCTTGCTTTGGGTTCATTTATTCAGTTTTCTACAAAATCTGGTGGTTTTAAAACGCCGGCTTTTGGATAGTGGTGAGTACTGGTACTGCACCCCTTTTTGGGATTTAAGAAAATGAATTCCCAACAGTTATGGGTTTGCTTTTGGCAATCAGCATTGCCATTCCCAATGGTTTCAGACTAAAGTGTGGGTAGTTCAATGGTGGTTTTAGGCAGTGTCCTTCTGTGCCCATAACATCGGCAAAAATGAGTGGCAGCCTATTCTTCATGCATTTCCCTGTGCATTTTCTGGGAAGCTCGGTCCATCATGATGTTTTCCATGTCAGTACTGCATAGTTTTGAGGTAGGGCTTGGATGCGTGGATAAAAACATCCCACAGTACTGAGCAAAGTGCTTGCCTCAGAGATGTGTGCGACCTGCGTTCACAGATGAAAATATGGGCCGGGCTTCCTCACCGTTTCATTCTCCCATGGTCGGTAAACTGAAAACAATTACATTGGGTAATAACGCCTATTAATACATGGAAATCATGATTTACATCCACGCAGCCAATAACTAGTGTCATTGACTGCATTCTAAACATTCTGTCTACAGAAGCAGGCAAGGCAAGAATAATGCAATTGTAAAGCCCAGAGCCAGGAACGGCGGGATGACCTTGTGCCGGGCTCATTAACACTTTTGAAGGAGGGCATGAACAAGCGCGAGGGGAATGTGGCCCACTGACGACAGCTGACCGTGGTGTAGAAAGTCCAACCCGTTTGGAAGACGCATGATGGGGGTACAGGGAACCCTGGATAGACGCTCAAAGTAAAGGGCCTCCTGATGCAGCGGGCAGTGATAAAGAAAGTGAGAACGCCAGCGCAACAAACATGTGTTGGGCTGGGTTCGCTGACACGGCTGCTACGTTGCACTTTCAAACGCACCCGGGGAAGAATGAGGCCGTTCCAGGGTCGCTCGCTGCAGCGGTGAGCGGCAGGGAGACCTACCGTAACCAGGATAGCGAGAACGCCAGCACAGCGAACACGTGTTGGCATGAATACACAGGCACGGCTGAAACATTATCAGCAGACTCCGTAAAAGACAAAGTCACTTCGAGAAACCTTTACACTTAACTGGATGAATTACTCCCAATAAACACCTCCATTAAACAAACAAGTGAGATTTGTGGTGACATACCCAACACACGGGATCCTGAGAATCCGAACAACGGTCCCAGCAGGCATCCAGTTCGGAAAACATTATGCTTGCCTTCATTCCAAAAAGAAGGGGCGGGGATTGGGGGGGCTTATCAAGACTTCACAGTGTGGAGGTTCCTGATTGGACAGTGACACTCCAGCCCCTATATAAGGAAGACACTAAGAAAGGATTGAGAAATTCTTCTTCCTTCTGTTTCAGAACCAGCTGGAAGGCGAGGATAGAGCTGCAGAATTCCGCTGGGCCTACGAGGACTAGGGCCAGAATCCATTCTTATTCCTTAAAGGGCCACGGACCCAAGCTACATTGGTCTGATTGCAAAGGAGAATTTTGATCCAATTTATTTTTATTCTTTTTAGTCAATAAAAGACTACTTTTTTTTGTTAAAGCACAAGCTGTCCAGTGTGTTCTTACAGCAATTACCAGGCAAGATTTTGTTTCAACAAAAAAATGTCCTCTCTGGGAGGAACTTTTTTTGATGCAACATACTATTTAACACACAGGAGAGAAAGATAAAACATTGGAAAATGCCTTCACTTTCTTAAAGAGAAACCGTTTACTTTCATATGACACCTAATACACGCTCATGTTAAACCTGTTCCATTTCAACTACGTTTCAATGAAAGGTTTAATTTATGAAGGCAACCATGTTATTTAAATAGTACAAAATAATCCACATTTAATCTAGCAACTCAGTTTGTCTATTTACTTTACTCACTCTCAAAGTACCATTTTTAACTTCACCACGAAAACTACAAAAGACTATGTGCTAATAGCCTAATAGACCCAAGGAGGGGTCATAATCACTTGGGATAATTACCCTTCCCCCAATTTATGGCACAAGGCGAAAGGCTATATTATTGCAGCTATGCAGAGTTGTTGAACTGGGACATGGGGCGGTCTACTTTATGTCACCACCACTAGGTTACTTTGAATCTTTTCTTTCTTTTGTTTAAAGTGTGTTGACACTACATTTGCCCAGCCAATAAGAAAAGCACACACACACATCTCATCTGCAGAAGAACAGCATAAGATGGTCCTTACCTGAACGATGTGATGAACTGTGTACACGTCAGTGTCGCCCACGTAGACCCGGATGGCCTGCATGGTAAATCCAAAGGATTTTCCTGAACTATGAATGACGATGGGTTGCTGTGGGCTCACGCATGCAATGGAAGACTCGCGGCTGGGGGAGGAATCCCTCGAGGACGAAGGGTCGGAGGACAAGGAATGAGGGGAGATCGGGCTCCCCATGGGAGAAGCGCCATACATATCTGAAAGGAACATGAAGACATTCAATGTGGAGGGATGCGTAACAATATGACCAAGTTCTCATAACAGGCAGGCGTATATTTAAGTACAGGTGTGTCTCCAGACTAGAACCGGAGAGAAAGAAACATTCCTAAAAACAATGGCTGAATTGGCAAAAGAGCACATTTCATTCAAGTATGGTATGCATGCAAGCATGGGATTTACAAAGCGCAAGCATAGCTGGGAAGCAACAGAGCACTGTGCAGAGAGGACACACCAAGGGCATTACCAGTAAGGTGCAGGGGTTCCATAAACAAGTTGCTTTAAATGAAGAAATGTCTGAATTTTTTGAATAATCGTACTTCTAAAATGAGCAATAGCAAACATCACGTTCAACATAGAAAGATTTAGAAACGAGTCTACCCACAAGCAATGAAAAGAGTAAAGGTTACTTACACACATCAAAAAGCCACAGATTATAAACTAGGCAACCAACAAATCTTTAGTCAATGTCACGATTCACATAGTGTAGCCTCCACAGTCCCGGGGGGCCGCAGGATCAGGGTACTCTTTGGGGGACCTATCAGAATATTTCTTTTCGCTAACGCCTTGGTGACCAACATGATTGGCTTGGCTCTCTTAAGCCTAGGGACCATATAGAGCATGTGGGTGTCAATGAGAATCTAGGCTATTTTGTTTGGCAATGAGCACTATATCTACAATCGCAGATCTTGAGAGCTCAGGTATCACACGGTGCATGGAGGTTCTCCCACCCCACTATAGGATTTCAGAGAGAAAAGCAGAAGTGATGGCAGTGACAGAGAAAGATACCCCGTCCTGGTTGAGTGGCTGCTGTCGTGGTCAGGTGCTCCTGTTGTGTGTCCCTGATGTACTGGTGGGGGCTGTGCAGTCCAGGACAAGCACAGCTCTGAGGTTAGTGGGTGCGCCATTGGGAGGAAGGTGCAAGACTTTTTGTGGTGTTGCGCCAACCTGGTGGGCAAGAATAGTCCAAGCACTGACCAGCTGTGAGCCACGTATTTAAGAAACCAGGTAAGCTTTATTTACATATGTACAGTTGCAGACCTGCAGCTACTCTCGACTATATACATCGACAGAGAGACAGGGATTGGACATCCACCGGCCATCCTCAAGCACACCCAGATGAGCCCCAAATGAAACTCTCAGAACACTCACAGAGCAGCATTCTATTGAGCTGCCAATCACACCAAGCACCAACATTCTAACAAAATTCATAGATGGCCAGCAGGGACAGGATAACAAACACATCACACCTCCCCCTAACAAACACACAACCAATTGTGCTGTAACCTACACTGACAACCAGTGCTGCAAACATACCCAGCAGGTGCTGGGGGCATGGGTGGGGAACCAAACAGCTGGTCACTCAATCAGAACTAGGATGCACCCCTTTTTGGGTGTAGCGCACGGCTGTACAAAACAAGACCTCCCACGTTCAACCAACGCACATTCTAACTGCTGGTGCTGGATAACCTTTGGTACAGCAAACAAGTGAGGTGCGCAATCCGTCAATTTCCACCACCCATAAAAACAACTCTCACCAAACAACTCCCACCAAACAACCTTCCCACTCATTCACCATACAGCAATATGTCCCATCCAGATGAACAAACGTAACCAAAACCACACTAATCATACATCCACCCACTCACTAACTCAACACTCCACCTCCGTCTACCCTACACATACAAACAAGAAAGAAACAGAGCATGAGATATTCGGCAATGAAGTACTCCTGGTAGTCCCAAAGTCTCAAAATACTAGCTGTAAACTCTAAAGCTTAACTATGGCGGATCCACACAGGGTCGGACTGGGGCATAAAATTATCTCGGGCACCAATGAAAAAGTGGCCCACTGTTGGAAATGGCAATTTACTCCTTTTGTGATAGATCATTTGAGTAGTGAGTAGCCAAGGGGAGGTTCTTGATAAAATGTGATGCAAATTGTGCAATTTAAACAATATTTATTCAGCTGCAATGGTCAAAACTACTAGCCGCATGGTGAATTAACTCATCAAACTGGCCCACATTGGCCAAAAAAGTGTCCCACTTTGACCAGTCTAACTGGCCCACACTAGCATTTCCCGTTTCTGGTTCGGGCATTGCCCTATTGGCCAGTCCGAGCCTGGACCACAATAATACAAGCTTAATGCAGATATATTTTAGGAAATGTTTACAGTCCGGACTGGGTTTTTTACAGTTCCTTGCAAGGTTCTTTAACATTAACATGAGGCATATCCTAACGTTAATACTTGAAACAATACCTTTTATTTTGGTCATGTTATATAATATTAAGTGACCGTTCAGTGTTGGTTTACAAGTGGCGATTGATGCAAGAAAAAAATTAAAGAATGGTTTATCATGCTGAGAATAAGAGATGCCATTTTTAGTGGTTTCCAAAAAGGGAAAAGGCAGAAGCTTCAGCTGTAAGCTCAGCTATGTGAATGGTTTTCTTCACGGCTTCGGCAAGGCGTGATGAAAAGTAGAAACAAGTCAAATAGAAGAACCCGAAAGGCATTTTGAGCACTGTAATGCGCCTGAAGGCCCTCGTCCATTGGGTATTGGATTTCTTGTCCGGATGGACATAGAAATGGGAAAACAAAACATAAGCACAAGTTCAGCACATGAGGCTCAGAATCACCAGCACGGTAAAACCAAATAGGTTCTCTTGTTGATGATGAATGCAGACGGCGCTAACTGCCTCTAATACATAATATCTTGCACATAAAGTGCAAACCTAGCGGGGAAGCAAGGAGCCATGTACAAAAACCATAGTGTTACATGCCAGGGTGTGCACAGAGATGGGGACGTGCCCACACCTTGCCATCTATATGCGCCACAAGAGTCAAAAACCTAAAACTCCCCATATTTCTAGTGTTACCATCCTGGACTTACACCTTAACATCAGGTATTTAGTTTCAATTAATACACATTTGTTTTTCAAAAGCATCTTGCTTTGGACTCTGACGTGGCTGACCTGGAGTGAGCAGAACCCATGGATGGTGGGATTATTCTCGATTGATCACACAACAAACTATTTGTAGTAATCGATTTTCCAAAATGTTTTGCGACACCTTGAATGGCATACGTACAAAGAAAGATACGAAAAGGTGCCTATGAAAAAAGCAGAAGTGAAGCCAATTCAAAGAGAAATGTCAACAGAGCATGTACAAAGTTACTGGCAGGGAAGATTCTGTAAACGCCAAATTTACGGATGTCAGAGCCCATGTACACGTGGTTAGTGCTCACAAAACATGCCATCTCCACGTGGGACCCAGTTTTGAGTTTTGCAATGGCTCATATTAAAGTTGGTTGGCACTTAACACTTCGTGTTATACTAAATGCCATCTATCCTTTTTCTTACTACAAGAGGAACACATTCCAAAAGGGTTGTGCTACCCAAGCAAATGTATTAAACATTAGCTCTTTTCATAGCAGCTTTCTGCGGTGGTCGGAGGAGGCAGGAAGGGGAGCGAAGAAAACATCACCAAATACCCTGTTGGGCTTAAAAAAAAAGGCACAGCCGAGAGAATTCAATTCCGCACAGTCCAGGCCGAGCTGTAGATGGCTTCAGCCGAGCGGAATTGGAAATGCTAGCAGGGCATCAGTCCAATAACACAGTGCAAATATTGTTCAGGCAGGGACATGCAAAGAAAAAGCCCACGAGGACAGACACCAGGAGCGCGACACAGTGTGGAATCTTGGCTATACGCTCTCTGCAGGTTAGTAATGCAGATGGAGCAGGTCAAAACCGAACACTTTGGTTAACTAAACAGATGAAAGGATAGAGGTGTGATAGTATCTGCAGAGAACACACACTGTAGTTATCTCCTAGCAAACCAATGCACTTCTCTCGCCTTCTCACGGTCAGAAACGAGGCTGCTGCGATGAAAAAGGAGGCTCAGGTTTCAGGCAAGGACAGCCAAGGCAGCCGAAGGAAATGCAGGGGCTGAAAAGCCATCGTAGCCGTGGAGACTGGGGTCGCCGCAACACAACGCCAGCTTGCACGATCGGGACCCTCTTCACAGCTAAGTGGCGCAACCGTTGCAAAGCCATGTGACTTTCTATGCTTGCGTCTCATTTACCATTGTAGCCCGAAAAGGGCAAGCAAGCAAGCAAGCATGGGATCATGCATTCCAGAATGCTATCCTTGCATGCATGCGACAAGATGCATGAGGATAATGGTGCAAAAGAAGCATTTTATGGCCAGATATGCAGCTTATTCCAATGATCATTTTTCTATTTAGATTCCTCATCTTAGAGAGACTTCATAGACGTCTCTGCGACACTGGATGGCAAAGCAGTCGAGTCACTAGAAAAAGACCCATTCAATCCTAAAAGCCACTAAACAAACAACAAGGACTCGAATCTTATTTGTGCAATCTTTCAAAACAGAAAATACATATGTAACGTGTTGCCCATGGCTACTTAGAACCTTGATCATGTTAATTAAACACTCAGCCAAAGTACCCAGGAGACCCCAATGCGGGGTGTAGGACCGACCCCAAGGTGGGTTGAGAGACCAATCTCAAGGCAGCGTGGAAGCCATACCTCAAGGTAGGGTGAAAGACCCCAAGGTGGGGTGGAAGCCAGACCCCAAGCCGAGGTGGAAGCCAGACCCCAAGGTGGGTGGAAGACCCCACGGTGGGGTGGAAGCCAGACCCCAAGCCAAGGTGGAAGCCAGACCCCAAGGTGGGTGGAAGACCCCAAGGTGGGGTGGAAGCCAGACCCCAAGACGAGGTGGAAGCCAGACCCCAAGGTGGGTGGAAGGAAACATGGTAGGTCAGAAGAAGGAGGTGGACAAAGAAGTGGCATTTGTACCTGTGATTTTTTTTCAAATAATAAACAAAAGGCTTCTCTAGCCCTAACAAAAACTTTTATTCTGTACCTAACAAATCTAAGTAGGGTGCTCATCGTCGATTAGGTAGTCCAAATCAAACTGGTCTGCCCTCTATCCAAAACTACCCTACACTGACCCTACAACTAAGGGTTGTATCAACTAACAAAACTAAAAGGGGTTCCAGGAGAATCACTATTACGCTAACCTGATATCCCCGGGGGCGCCTGGAAGGCTCCGAGATCTGGAACCCTGGATGCGTAGTTGCCCAGTGCTGAATAATGAATCTTAGTTATTTGTAGGGTGAGCTGTCCGTCCTGCGTTTCTTGTGCAGGGGCGGTTGACGTTTGTTGGCGAGCTGCCCGAGTTGCTTCACTGGTGCAGTACGCCTTCCTTAGGCCCAGGCCTGCTGTGACCCCGAATCTGCTGGTAGGCAGGTAGGTTTGTTAATTGTAAGTCTTTGTTCTGTTTATGGTGGGAATTCGTTAATGTCTTTATCTCCTTCTTTTCAGGTGCAAAGGTCTTGATGTTGGCTTGCTGGATGGAGAGGCACGTTGTCTAGGTAAGAGAAAGCGCGAAGGGCAGCGCCTTTATTGTCTTTTAGAGCTAACCTGTGTTTTCTTCTTCTTCTCCTCACAGGCGGCTGTGGTGCTGCGAGTGGATGAGAGCGCTATGAAAAACAGGCCCCCGGAATCCGTTAAGGTAAGTACAGCGCTGTGCGGTTGTTTAATATTGAAAGCAAACCTGAATATGTCTCTTTTCCTTTACAGATGTTGCTGTGGTGCTCCGGATGGAAGAGTGGCGTTGCGCGATGGAATTCAGTTAAGACTGATGGAATTCGAGGTTTTGGAAGCGCGTGTTCTAATATTGTTTTTCCCTTTCTCGTTATTGCAGGTCGCAATGTTCGAACAGCAGCTGTGGTAGGGGTTCGCCGGGAGTCCTTAAGCTAGTACTCACAGGTGAGTGATGTTTCTTCTTCTCTCGGTTTCCACAGATTGCAGCCCAGTTGAGATGCTGAGTGCTGGATGGTGTTTTCTCAGGTAAAACAGAATAATAATAACACGAAGCGTGTTCTGCAGTCAGGGTGTGGTTTATATAACCCAGGTAAAGTAGTACCAGGGAAAGTAGTTACAGGCCTGCCACACCCAAAACACTAGACCGCATGGCTTGGTTCTTAGAACTAGACTGTGTGAGTGTGTCCATGTTGGATTTAAAGGCCCATGTACATAAATGGGACCTAGCTTGAACAGCCCTTCCTTCCTACATATGAGCCTGGTGCCAAAGGCGCCAGGACTGGCTCCAGGAGCCCTTTTGCAGTGGTTTTAAGGCCCTCAGGATTCTGGTGGGAGCCTGCTTGTGACACAACTCGTGCTCCCTCACAGTGGTCATGACAATGACAGGCCTTCTCAGCCTTAACAGTCTATCTTGAGCTAGTTCCTTGTGATGTAGTTCAATATTTCCTTTAATTTCTCAAGGGGACTCTTCCACCTTCTGTGAGGTATCCCCTTGTCTTGACTTGTTTACAGTTCCTCGTTTCCCCACTCGAGGGTCTTTGCCTGTACTCTTCTGGATTTCTTTTGCCTCAATATCTCTCTCAATTGCATTTGTTTCACAGACTTTCATTCCATGGAGGCCAGTGTCCCTGGTCCCTTTTGCCACTTTGTCATCTTCTAAGCACTTCCACTTATGGGAACCAGCATGTAGGTTCCTCTGCTCTTCTTTGCTAATGTATTGGTGTTCTCACCCACTGAGACACATATTGCTAGTCTTTTGACTGTATTGACTATGTTTACTGCTTTTATAATCACTGGGAAGAGTGTGAGGAGTCCCCCGGTATTCATTATATACTCTGCTGCTTTCACAGTTACTGAGATGAATATGATACGTCCCTTGGTATTCATTATGTACTCTGCTGCTTTCACAGTTACTGGGACGAGTATGATGAGTCCCTTGGTAGTCGTTCTATACTGTGCTGCTTTCACAGATACTGGGACGGGACAAGTATGATGAATCTCCCAGTATTCGTGATACTCCTTGCAACTTAGCGCCTGCCCATGGCCCCTCCTGGTACTCCCACCATTCACGTTAACCCTAGCTTGTCGAGTTGGCGTCAACGGTTCTTCCTGCAGTATCGGGATCATGCCATCTCGATACCACTTCCAGCGCCTTTCTTTCCTTCTCTGGTTCGCTGTACATAGCTAAGCAGAGCATTCTGCAGGATGCCTTTGCATCATTGTTGGACTACACAGTCCACCTCTCCAGGGTTATGCCACCACCTAGCAATGCTTGCCACACACACACCCATGTCTGCTCCCTGCCGGCTCTTGAACGGCTTTGCTCCTTCATTCTCCAGGTCCTGAAAGCCCTGGCATCTCTCTCCCAGGTTCGAATGTCCCAGACTTCACCTGCTTTATGAACACAACTCGCTAATACAAGTCTGTCTTTGCTTTTTATGCATCTGAGCTGGGTCCTCCCCACCAGAGGTTTCCTGTCCTCCTCCTCTTTCCTTCAAGTATTCTTTCTTACTCTGTAGTTCCCACTATTCACAGTATTCTCTACTTGCCATGGAAGAGTGATCAGCATTACTCCGTCACCCTTCTTCTTCTCAGTCGATTTGTTTTGGGTTTGAATACTGGACATTGTATAACAGTAGCAAACGGTGATTTCGTCAGGTTGTGTTTTCGGAGGAGCTCATAGGAAAGTGGGTCAGGGAGTTCCTTCATGGAACGGGAGTGCTTGTCCCCAAGAGGGGAGTCTCTCCCTGTGAGGTCCCGTTTACCGCCACCCCTAGGGGGGTAAGTTGCATAGCGGGCTCCCCTCCTTAGCCTGACAGGGAAGGGCTCCCCTCTAGAAGTGACAAGATCCTGTGAATCGTCACAGAAATCATACCCCAAGCCAGTTGAGAAGCAGACCCTAAGATGGGGTGAGGAACCCGAGACCCCAGGGAGGGGTAATAACCAGGAGATAATTAAATGGAGAGAGTGCAGGAAGATTCCAGGGTAGGCAATCCCAGGAAAATACCTGATGTGGACATATGCACCATGAGCCCCAAAGACTGGACACAGATCTGAGACAGAGACAGTGTCTGAGAAGCCCAAAGAAAAGACACTAATTAGAGACCGAGGAGGCTCTAGAAGAGAAAGCTGGTGTCAGGATTAGAACTTTGCAATGGGGCAAGGCACCCCTTCACTTTTGCGAAAGACAGTTTGTTGGGGTCAGAAACCAGCCACCAGTCCTTTGTTTGGGCGACTGGCCTTATTGTACCTTTGTTAAGACGCATGTTATTTTCTTTGCATTATGTGGTAGGGTCAGCAGTCAGCCCAGAATAGGTTTCTGCATGGTGGACTTAAGTGATTCTGTAAGACACCCTCACACGCACTCTTAGATTTATTTTCTTTAGATTAGGGCCAATAGATTTAGGGACAGCTTGGGTTTTGAGAGGTTAAAAATAAAGAAACCTTTTAACCAGGATGCCAACTTGTCTGTCTCTTGTTTCTGACTTATCAGACATCCAGTAGGCGTGTTCACTGCAGACCATTCAAAAGCAAATAGGGCTCTCTGCGAGTTAGCAAAGTGCCAATAATGTTCACTCAAGCAAATTAGCTCTGTAAAGAAGCATACAAAGATCACGGAAGGTGTTTGTATTAGGCCATACCAATCGTACGTTTGCTGGAGTTGCCTTCCACCTTTCAATATCTTGGATGTTCTGTGCCGCAGTGTTTCCCTGATGTTGTGTGCCTTGAGTTAATTAGTTCTGAAAAAAGGCGCCTAATAAATGTGCTCATTCATTTAATGCTTGATGGCACACAGTATGTAATGCCATGGCTGGAAAAAATGATCTAACATCACTGGCTAGATCTTCACATAATTGATATGATTTCTGAACTACACAAAATAGTGGGAGATTGTCTGCTGAGAACGGACATGATTTAAATAACCTGTTCTATGGAATGTATTCCACTCAGGGGGGTCTGCAACCACGTTTTAGCTCACTGCACCCTTTAACAGAGGGAAAATATCTATTTTCTTATCAGTCTGGTCCCATCTACAAGGGCATTCAAGTATCAGAATTCTAGTCAATTTTCCTCTGAGCAAGAGTACCAACAGCAACCCCAGGCACGTGTTACAGCCCTTTTGGGCCTCATCAGTGAGGTGTAGCTGAGTCACTCTAATTTCTGAATTAATATGCAATGTCAAACTATATGATGCACAAGGTGTATGTTGCACTTGTTCATGTGACGTGTCACTAATCATCCCATTTGAGATATCTAGATCATCATGGGTGCGATAGGTAGCAACAGAAACATTTGACAGAGTTAAGCTTCTGTCTGAACTACTTCTCTCAGGGTCCAACCATACCCTTTCTTGGTAGTTGCCCAGGCCACAAGTAAAATAGGCATCATTCTAGTGCATTTCAATTTGTTCAAGTCCTCCAAAGGAGACTAAATGCACATCAGATCACAAACTGATGTTTGGTAGTGGAATTTAATTACAAATAACAGATCTGGTGGAAGGAGATGCCTGATTTGAAAAATTCTGCAGTGTCCTAAATTTGGATGCATTGTCACAGTAAATGTCCTCTGGAACCTTAAGCCAAATAAGGGCTGGCGGCTGGCTGCTGAACTTCCAAAGCCAATGACTTCACCATAACTATAGAATCCTTAAACCTCTCAGGAGACTAATCGGCGTTCATCCCCAACAAATAAATGCTGTAGAATGGCACGTCTAGCAACTTTGAATGGGCCTACAGTGCAAACCATGAAGGCCTCAGCCCAGAGACTCACTGCATCACCAAAGATTTCCCCCATAGAGCATCCCGAAAATCAGCTGCCCGCACTATATGGCTTACAGTGCCCAACACTTCCCTTACTTGCCATCATTTACTATCCATCTTTATCATTTTCTATACCTATACCTTAACTTCATCTTCTGGTATGTGTTTCAAGGTTTCCGACACCACAGAACATGAAACGTGTGAAAATATAGACAGCACACAGTGCCATGCTCACCAAAGCCAAATTCTTCTTGACAAGAACTTCAATCTTCTTCCCATCCATGTCTGGAGGGACTGGGGGGCAGAGGAAACAGCCGATGACTTCATATTGGCCCTGGCAGCCTAAACTAGAGACCCTCTGGAGAAGGGTTTGGTCCACACCAATGTCTGTTTTTAATTTTTAGTAAGCTCCTTGCCAGCAGGAGTCAAACAAGGATTTTGCCACAAGGCTAGAAAAGGGTTGGCCATGGCTGCATTAAACGGCAATGTTGTCTCAGTTTGAAGGCCCTTATCTATGTCGTCTGTAAATTGGTAGCAGACTAACAACTTGACAGGTGCCCCGAGGCCCAAACCAGTTACCACCTTCTCAATGCTCTTTTTGTCCTGCACGTTAGCGTGAGCACATGGGGTTTCTTGCTGTATCTCAAGATTGAGAGGGGTGTAAAGTCGCGGAGAACCAACACCAAATAAAAAATGTCTGCCATTTAGAGAAGACCGATTTTAGGCAGTCGGAGTTACCGATCTCGAACGCCCATCCCGCGGTTAAGGGACGCCTGGGTTAGGGAGGGAATGCCAGTCTCTAGTGGGACGCCCTTAGAGAGTCCCTTGACCAAAAAGAACCCTTGAACTGTCTTCAAAAGTTGGTGTGTTCTTGAGGCCATCTGTGACAATACACCAAGATAGATAGAAAATATACAATTGATTCTAAAATAACAAATTCCAAATTAAACAATAGTCCTAATACACAAATTATATAAAATAACATAACAAAACACTTGCACGCTTACAAAAAGAACTACCTCACTGAAACATACTGCCATTTTTCAACTATTTTTCACACCAAACAATAACATTCACATGCCAAGTAAAAACAAGCACACGTACAATACCAGTATACCAAAAGAAGACAGTGACAAAAATCCAGAAGAAAGAGGGGAGTTACTTTTCCAACAGTGTTGGTTTTATTTTATGTTTGGTGTTTACCAGGTTAAACCTTAACATTCACAGTCCCAACATTTGTAACCAACGTTTCGTAGTTAGAAACCTTAACACACACACAAACACACACACCTGCAACCCCATGAACTGTCCTTATAAGATCATTTTCCCCTGTCAAGTGCGTCTCTATGACATGCAACTCCATGATGACGCCACTCATTTTATAGGAGGGGGACTAAACGCCTAATCACGTTTCAATGTTTAATGCACATTAAAAGGTCAAACGGATCATTCTTCCATTTCCTGCGCACTTCCCCGTCTTGCTCGGTCTTCGTGTTGTGATCTAGGATGGTGGAGTGATGTTGAAGCACATGCAAAGCAGTTAATACAATGAATCAACATATATTCTGTGATGATTTACCGGCTCTCTGCGCCCCCAGAGATGTGCACTCTAGTCTACCTGTTCAGAAGCGTGCTTCAGAGAGTAGAGGCAAAGGTTGCTCTTCACGAGCCAAGACTTGCACAGCCGTCCACTTGGGTCTTACGAATGACATTAACATCAGCGTTTGGCACAGGGCACACAGGGCATGCACACATCATCACATTGCATGCGAAGTATAGTAATCTCTACCTCCAGAGATCATGAGGGACAGAGCACTAGCAGAGATTGACTTGGGGACCTTCCCAGAGATTTTCTGTTTCTCTGTATGCTCTAATCGCTGGCGAGCCACGTGGCACGTCGCTTCACTGGATGGCTTTGAGGAATTATCTGTACTGTCCACACTCTCGTTCCTTCCATTTATCTGATCTAAGTGCTCAGAAAAACTATCCACTGTATAAAGAAGAAAGGATAAACATTATGAAAAACGGTAGAATGCAAAATGAGTACACTGGCTGTTTACCATACTGGCATCTTGCTCACAGGCGTCATGCTCTAGCGGTTCACATCTAGAATATTCTTTATTGATGTAGAATGGTTTCGAGCAATAACAGCATGCTCATTATATGCACATCTGTTTTATTTGTGTATCCAACTAGTGCTGAGAACGTGTAGGTTTACTCACAGCTAGTGAAACGCATATGTACCAAATAAAACGAACGAAAGACAGATATTGGTCCATAGATTAACCAGTGTTTGATAGAAAGAGGTCTTGAAAATGCAGAGTGAGGAAATGGCCTCTTTCTGTGACTGGCTTCTATAAAAAGATGCAGTAGGCCTCAGTGCCCCACTTTCTGCTGCCCCAACATTCTTTCTGCGCAGATGGCGGGAATACCTTCCCACATCAGCGCTGGAAGTAGGCGGGAGCGGTGCGCCTCTTCTTTATTTAATTAGGTTTTTACTGTTCCTATGCTTTTATTTAAAAAAGAAACCGTTCCGGAAAGGTTTCGTTCTAAAATAAAAGTGCAGGAAGCAGTTGAAACCTGAATGTTCCCTTAAACAGCAGGCTCATGTGTTGGGTGGGAGGAAAGGGGCGATGGTGTTTGTGGGGAGCGGGGACAGGTCAGCAGGTAACATAGTTCCACTACACCTTTTCGTACACTTGGACCACAGTCCCATATTGGCAGAAGCACAGACTGAGTTCAGAACAGAGGGAGAGAGCCCGCTTATTACCATCTTTTAGAGTATGTGGGCTTTTCGGGGTGGGGCTATCGTGCAGCAGTTAGCCACTCTGACAGTGTTACATGTGTGTTCAGTAGCAGCTACCAGTACAAAAACGTTGCTGGTACAACTTACCAAGACCACAGCCAAGTCTATATAGTAGCATTTCAACAAAAAAGATAAAGGTACACCAGGTAAAGATGAAAATTAGAGGCCAACTGCACAGCTGGCCTGGATCATATGGGTCACGCAAGTAGACACTGACCTGGCAGGAACAATGCTGCAAATGTCCTGTACCCAGAGGAACCAGCTCTTGACATGAAAGCCAATTAAATTCATAGTACAATGCAAGAATGATCTCCGATTAATGTTCACATGTATTACTAATGTGTGATGAAAGCTTCATCCTATTGATTTTTCACACATCAACGTCTTCATTGGGGGTTGTTAGTTACCGCTATGGAGGCGCAGGGTTTCTCACAAGGCATCCTGGAGCGTTAACACTTTTGCGAGCAATGAGGGGCATATGAGGAGTAACCATTTTGTTTTCCGGGAAAACCACTATGTGAAAGGTGGACAGATATGAAGTTCGCCTCTTGAATATGAACCAGAATACGTGATGAAGAAGGCTAAGGGTGAGAGCCACTAATGTTGGTCTATAGCCCTTTGGCAACTGTAGCGGACTTTGCACCCAGAACGATCACCACATGGAGTGTAACACAAAAGAGTGCAGTCTGCCTCGGGTCTTGCAAAGCGTGGATCGATATCTTGGATTGCAGCGGCTCCGTTTGGGACTAATATGGATACCGTCTCATTATGCTCAACTAAGTACGGTTTACAACTACACCGACATCGTAGGAATTAAGTGACAGATTTTGAGCTCAGGTCAGAACATCAAAGTTACAATGGGAAACAAGGGCAGACCAGGGACCACATTCCTGGAACCATATTACCTTCAACCTTAGACTAAATTCTGTACTCTGGCGATTCCAACACGTTCAAAGAAACAGAAAATAATTTTTAAGAGTTTCTAGATGAACTCAGCATCTAAAAACAACTTCAAACTGTGTAAATAGGAGTTTTAAAAACACACTTTAATGAGATGTACTGTGGTATTGAAGTAATGTCTTGCTAGCAAAAACCAATGCTTCACATGTTTGCACAACTTTAATAGGGGTAAATAGTCAAATAAAAGGAGAAACGCAATGTTGCGTGTGCCCCTTGTAACAAAGTTAGCTACTAAATTTTCACCCAAAAAAATCCTCTCCTCCCCAAAGGGGACGAATTGCTAACAGATTATGGTCAAATAAGTGAAATTGGATGCATACCAAAACGAACCTGGTATCACCAGAGAACCATTAGCCGAAAATGTGATTGATGGATCCTGCAGCGCACAGTCAATGATAAAGTGTTGTGGTGCAGGTTTGTCCTTATTAGGGCTGCATGCAAGTCTCAGAATGCAGGGGTAGTCAGACACAGGAATGAAGCAAGGGCTATATCAATAGGAGACTCAAAGCGAAAGCCGCCACAGTCATAAATACAACATTGTTGTATTTGTAAATGCTGTGATTTTCTTTCTATGTTTATTTATGTTTGCGGTGGCTTCAGCTTTGAGTCTCCTGGGCTCCCTCATCCCACTGTTGGGGGAGCCCAGGAGACTCAAAGCTGAAGCCACCGCAAACATAAATGCAATGTTATAAATGCTGTGGTTTTCTTTCTAAGTTAGCAAGAAAACCTTATTTATTTTGCAGTTCTTTGAAAAAAGAATGAAATTTAAAGCACTTACCAGCAGCAGCAGCTTGTGTTAATCTCTGCTCTCCGGCAATAATGAAGCCAAAGCCACCTGCTGGTAACTTTTGTTTATTACAGCTGGCTGGCTTTTGCTTCATTAGTGCCGCAAGATTAACACAAGCACAGGAGGGTCATCCATTTCACAACATTTTTGAGTGAACTATTCCTTTAATGTCGTTCCTTGCACAATTTCCTTAAATGTTTCTGACAAAAGTGTGTTTAGGAGACAGATATTGTGGTTACTTCTGAAAATAGTGCAGCAGGTATATAGTTTTAAAATGTAAGCTAGCTAATGAAAACTGAATTGTATGAAATGTAACATCTTAATCCCTGCTGCAACACCATGGAGGATGTGGGATGTTACTAATCTGCCTAGAATGGAACTCCTCCTACAGGAAAGAGAACTATTTGCTCAACTGAAAGAGCTGCCAAAATCCAATGTCCCTATGAAGAACAACAACCCGCACTGTAGCCCCCGTGCAAAATCCCCTTTGCTTCATTCTTTTGCAATAATCAATACTCTGGGTTTAAAAACTAGATTCGATGAAAAGGCGCTAAAACGAGCTCCTGCGTGACGGCATCACCCATTAGGCAGGAGCTACCACTGGGGAACTATAAGCAAGTACCTAGGGGATTACAAGTGTAACTTGCACATGAGATGGACACGTGACCATTTTACCCATATGTTTGATCCATTATATTCAAATGTGCAATAGATATTTTCTAATTCTTCTTTATTAACATTCTAAAATACTCAAAGTTAACGTCACATATGCATGTTTGTAAGGCACTGGTTCTTTGGGAGCCAAAGGTATCTCCTGGTAACTGTTGGTTTCAAGCTAGCCAGAGTCTCCCCCAGGCATGAAGCAGGAGTACTTCCAGTAATTTCGAACACTGTATACCTAAACAGAATGGCAGGGACGTGCGCGACTACAAGCTTTTTACATAAATGTGAGTGCCATTGGATATCAGACTGTACCCGAACGCTTTACCCACCACTTTCTAAAAAATAAGACTACCAACATGTTCATCATGGTGAGACCTAAAAGGTTGAGTCAATGTATGGTCCTGTGAAAGTGATCTGCTATACAGGCAAGTATGACCGTATGGCCAAATAAGTCTCTCAAATACAAAATAACCTTCACATATGTATTAAAGAAATTAAGGTTTGCCAGGATTGGCGCAATGCTGCTGTTCCTGGCTTTCTCTTTGGACACCTCCTGCCTATCCTTGTTTGAGTTCTTTTTCGGACTCAAAAACCCCAAATCTGAGGTTACTTGTCTAGCCATGCTCAGTCATGACTTTTCTCAGCAAGTGTTTAAATATTTTTTGAAGTATTCAAATAATTTATCAGTTTGGGTGTGAAATATTATCTGCAAGCGAGACTTCGTTTATTCCATGCATTTGGACATAAAGGTGGTACCTGAATCAGTCAGTAGATAAATACCTTCCGAAAGCTTTGAGTATTAATTATTTTTCAATTGTAATGCTATTAACATCAAAGCATTGTACATATTTGTAAAATTGCCGGTATTACACAATATATGTGAAATAAAATGCACATAACATAGAAGAGGCGTCCTGTGAGAGTAGTGGAAGGAAGAGCGGGCTGGGGACAGAATGTAGCGCATAGAGAACAGCATCCCAAAGTTTAGGGGCAGGTGGAAGAAAGAGAAAACAGGATCGAACACAAGGATGACCCGGAATAGCCAATAAAAGGAGTGACAACGAATGAAGTGGGTGAAGCATAGATCAAGAGAAAACCAGAGAAGTACAGGAAGGTGCAAGGACATGAACATATTTAAACACAAACAAAGGTAGCAAATTAAAAAAGCAGCAGGAAGAAAGCCAGAGAAGAGCAGGCAAAGATATGAGGTTGGGGTGGGAGCAAAAATAGACGACAAATAGCAGCATTAACGGTGGAGTGCAGCAGAAAAAAGCATAGCTAGGGCGACCAAGTCAAAGTGAGTTGGCAAAGCGACAAAAGACAAGTGTAGGAACAAGGGACTTGAAAGCTGAATAAGAAAGATAAAAGCCGATTTTACGGACGATTCAAAGTTGAAAATCAGAAGAAATGGGATAGGTAAAGAAGCGAAGAATCAAAAAATATTTGAAATTGGTACAATCTGCTTAGGATTTGATCTTCAGTAATGGCCAATATCAAAAGTACAGTGAAGAGGTGTGCATGAACCAAACCCATTGCAGTCTTCTGGAAGGGTTGCAGCACTTATAAGGGAAGAAAACAAAACATTCCATTTTTAAAGACGTCTAGATCATGTGGCCAAATGGGTGCAACAGAGCCATATCATTTTGTTGGACTGCAGAGACATCAGTTCACAGGAGGACATCAGGGTTGTCGGTGATTCAGAGACTACTGCATTATTCCTATTTGGGAAACCGATTAATCCAAACAATTTTTCTGTGTTGGTTCTCTTCCAAGGTCTTAGCCTTGTCCACATTGGGATGTTAAATGTGTTCACTTATTGGTTGGGCTAAATGATCTCTCTTCTGGACTGGTTCCAAAATTAAAGATGATTACTCCAGTGTTCCACCTAACTAGTCTGGCTGATACAGAAATAGCATTTTTTAGGCTAATCCCGACCTTGGTGCTTTTTTTGGCCACAGAAGCCTCTCTGGTTCAGCAAGCTGAACATCCATCTATTTTCTCCGGGAATTATCAAATGATAAACACTGAACAAATCAAAGCAACAAGCCTTCTAGCAGCCTTTGGCAGGGGAAGAGAGTTTTGAGATTTTTTTTGTAACCCCAATACATTTTTCTGGATGCTTTTTTTAATTGATTTTTTTTCCTCTCTTATACCGTGGGTTGAACCTTTTAGTCAGGTCCTACTGGATCCCACTTCGTAAAGGGAATGTTCTCAACATCGAAATTAAATTCAACTGTTTATTAAATAAATGAATGTTTGACATTATTCGGTCAGTGCTGTGGTCTCTGAATTGCATTTTTGGGACACTTCCATAACTCTCCCTTGATCTAGGTTTCGTTCTTCCTCATTGTGTTGTTTCCTCACAGTAGTCTCTTAAAGTCCAGGTTCTTGGCATTGTGATGCTTGGGGATTGATCTGTGTTTACCTTGGATATGGTGTTCACTTGACCTCTCAAACCAAGGATAGTTCTCGGATGGTTAGGGTTATTACGCAATATCCCAGAATGCAATAGGTAACGTGCCTACTTTTTCATTTCTATTGGATTTTTCTCTGTAATATTCTTTCCTTTATTTCTCTTAAAGATCTGACTCGGTGTCCCAAATTGCAGTGCTTCACTCGTATCATCTCTTGTTCACTGGACTCCTCTCCCTGTCCGTGTTCTCTGTTTTGTTTTGACATTTAAGGATCTGGCCCAATGTCAATAACAATTTAGTGTTTCAAACATATTCCCTTCCTTTACAACTGAACTCTTCACTCCACTCGAGTAGAGAGGCTCCATTTTTGCTGGTTTATGTGTTCGCTGGTGGGTGCAGTGGGAGTTGCTGGAGTTGGATTGCCAGCTCTCCTTCACCTTTACAATCTCTTACTCTGAATGCCCAGTAGATAACACCTTGGTGGCCCAGTAGCTGGGTGACTCTTGACCTTTCGGCTCAAGCATGGGGCCAGATCTCTCTTTCCACTGATGGTTATTCTTTGTCAGCTCTCCAAGTCTATGGTTTGCGAGCCTCTTCTGCCAACGCCTGTGTGGCATCCATTGCTCTCTTCTTGGCTTCGAAAGCACTTACTTCAGTCAGGCCAACTCCATATGTGTACAGCCAGATACTGTGTCAATGAGTTGGTTAGCGCTACAGAGAGACAGAGAAATCGGGGGTCTCTACATGGTGGTACATCATTTTGGGAGTATCCTAGTGTGCGTGCATGTTCACTTTCTTTCTCTCTCTCCTCCTCTCTCACCTCGTATTTATTTTATTTTAAGGGGAGTTGTCACACATCTCTATGTGCCAGAAACGGGAGCTTCACTGTATATGCCTCAAGTTGCTTCTCAATCAAGGTTTAATTGGCTTTCTAAATAAAAATGGCACATTTGTTAAAGTGAAGATGTATTAAATCATGAAAATTCTGCATAAAAGTCCTTTTTAAATGTGTATTTTAAAAGTACCTTTAACTATACTATAACCTTGCGAGACGGCCATTATGTGCTAATGAAAACTGGGAAACAAAGGGTCTAACATTAATGATGATCAATTGTAACCCGTTGAGGCAGAAGATTTTTTCTTTTGTTTTAAATATTTTAAACACAGAATAGGTATGGCAGTATCTACGTGGGAGGGTTTAAATCAAACGATTAGAACCAGGTTCGTTGTACAATAAAATGATTCTACACAGTTGCTTAAGGATCCACAATCACAGGGGGCAACAACAGGTGCCAAGCCTTAAAAACTTGAAATCTAGCCCCAAATGTAAAGCAAAGGAAACCAAAATGGCACAGGCCCTGGTTAAAATACTCGTACTAATCTACTGAATTCTTGCTCTCTCTGTGTTGATTAACTTTTCCAATACTAGGGTTTAAGTCGAGGCTTGATATGATGTAATAGGTTATTTATAACACGCTTAATACCCAGAAGTTTCTAAGCGCGGACCCGGGGATTGAACCTGTGGTGCTCCGTGTCCTTTTGCTTCCAAGGCGAGTGCATTGCCTCTGAGCTATTCTGTCGAGACAAGGGGAGGACGTTAGATGTTTCCCCCCCTTTATTACATTCTGGGCACTTGTGGAAAATGGGGAGGAGGCGAGGGGTATGTATTTCAATATTGCAGGCCGACACGGGCATTCTGACTTTGTAAGCAAAAGGGGGGCATTTTTGTTGCAGTGGGGACAGATTCATGTTGAACAGAGTTGTTACATATTATCTTTTTAATCATAACAACTACATTGAAAATCCAAGTCAAGGCTATCTGAATGATCTAAGCAAGGGGACCGGGTTGGGCTACTCAGCTGGCAGTTGTGGAAGCCTTACTCGTCCTAGATAGAGGTAAAAGGCTCCTACAAAAAAACGCTTCTTGTATGGTGCTACACGAACCGAAAAACCTCTAGAAGAAGGCAATCCCTGAGCGCTGGCTGCGATCATGGTGAACTGAGCAGTGCATGGCACTCACGCTGTCTGGCTCATTTCTAGATATTTTTTCAATATCTGGCATTTGTACAGTTGGCTGGAAAACGATTTAATTGGCACAGGCTGGCATGAAAAATAATGGGGCCAATTCATGTTTCCGGTGGCCCCCACTCGCGCTATGTGTGTGGTAATAAAGGGCAGGGAGAAGGGTGCGACAGATCCTATGCAGAGCATTTTCTTAGAAGGAAAGCTAATCATGCCTGTCTGCCCCCACCAGCCTGACAGGCAGCATGGATCTTTCAAATCAGTCACCAGCGAAGGCCAATGCTCCTTTCAAAACTACCAAGCCACCAAACTCGCCTTTCACGCACAGGAATGCTTCCCCAATCATTGAAAGCAGAGAAGGCCTCACCGGACAGCGTGGAGCTGCTAATGCTTCCTGGGGTAGTGGGCTCAGCCTCATCTTGAGGGGATTCTTGGGATGGAAAGGTAGACGCTTCTCTCTCCAGGGTCTCCTGGTGAGCATGTGCCTTTTCCTGCTCCTCGTCAGCTGAGATTGCAAATTTTGGAAGCAACACAAGGCTGTGCGACTGCTTCGTGCTTCCAGGATCGGTGGGGGTCGACATGGAAAGCTGCTGCCTGCAATAGGAAAATACAAACACACAAGAATTCTAAGAAACTGGACTCCTGAAACCAACAACGTGGTGAAAAAAGGGTGGTTAGAGATCTCTGCAACAAGCCTAACACTTTGAATCCGCTCAGAAGCACACCTGCAGGAGCATAAGCACTATAATAAAAACATTGTGCCCAAGAAATACTTTTTCAAACAGCGCGAGGATAGTTTTGTCTTACATCTCAGAGTATTCTGAACTCCAGCTCAAGGTCTCCACTGGCTGCAGGACTATGCTGTTCACCTTGTCGTCTGCTTCATCCTTTTCGTCTCCCTGATGCCGAAGGATTCGATCCATGCTGGTGAAAACCTAACCGGGAAAAAAGGACTGTAAGCATTATCAATTATCAATATTATCATGATCAGTGCAGCTATACACAGGTCTGGCACTCAACCGCAGGCCGTTCTTTTTCGGTTCTTGCACCCACCCTGTGGAACCGGTTACTGGCCTCACTGAGTGAGTCATATTGGAGATTATCACCAATTCCACAAAGTTTTGAAAAACCATATTTTCGAATACGCTTATGCTGTGCTAGAAATCCTGGAGTGTCGGTCCCATTAGCGCCTAGATGCTCTCGAGCCTTAGCGCTTTATAGATACAATACAATGCACACATTGCTGTACTGAAGTGCGGGCATGCACGACTCTAGTACTCACTGGCCACAAAGCGACTCCTGCTATTCAAAATGAACATGCATAGGATAGGCTGGCAGGCAATACAGATAAACTCCTACACACTCACCTAATGCGCACGCCATCCGCTATGGTTTGGAGATGTTAATACCTCCACATCCCTCTTCCTCGTCCCAGTCCTTACTCTAGGAATGTTTTTAGCCTTCTCAACAGTCATACACTCAAACCTTTCCTGTCTTCTGGACAGTCGCTGAGGGGCCTGATGGGCTGCTTCGTCGCCACATTTGAATATGAGCCTTTGCTATTGTGCTCCCGAGGACGCGAAGAAATAACTTCTGCCTCCCACGCAGGGGCAGCAGAGGCAGTGAAGTGTAGGTTGGCGAAACTCCTGATAAGTAGGGATCGTGTTCCGGTCCTGAACTGGGCCGGGAGTTGTGGAGGACCCAGTGGCTCCACCTCCTTCCCTATGTGAACGGTAGCTATGCACAGTCACAGTTCGGCTGGAGACGGGCAGATAAGGAGACATACTGCCATTTAAGCTGAATTACGGAACAAAAGCGTGGGGTGTGGTTTATGATGCAGGAGCTTTGACAGGTAATGCTGGGGCTTTCGGGGTTCAGGAATCCTCTTCTTCCCCTTGAATGTTGCATGAATTAACAGGCTGCTGGAAAGTTCCTCCTAAAACAAACACAGCTCCTTTAGCTATCTCGAGAACAAGGCGCCATTAATGCTTGTTTGAAGCTCTCACCATGACTTAGCGTTGCTGTTATTACTGCCAATTACTGCTACTGACATTACATCTCATCTCAGAAGGTCAACGAATCACCAGGAGCCAAGATAATGCACGGCTGGTATTCAAAAAGTGCAAGAAAGAGATGACCAGAAATCAAGCATTTGCCTGCTAAACACCCATGCTCTGAAACAAATGTCCTCCTAACATCAGGCTAGTTCCCTCCCCTTTGTGGTTCAGGAAATATCCAAAGTCCCTGCTATTTAAGGAACACGTCACTGACAATGAATGTCCACAGACCGACAAGGTGATCACCTCTCTCCCCGCACTGTTCCACTCCCTTTATTGTACAGATGTCAGTTACTTTCTGGGTACGTTCACGCTACAAACAACAACTGCATATATACATTACTGCAAGCCGTGTACTGGGAGCTCCATCTGCTGCTGATTCACTACAGGCAAACAGAAGGAAAAAAAGAGACACTTGCTTAACTCTTCCCCTTTGCCTACTGATGCAAAGGATCCTCCTCCTAAAAAGAGCAGAGGGTCTCATCTCAGATCCAATGAAAGGTTCTTGAAACTCATCAGGGTTGCATTGAAAGGGGAATGGGAGGTGTACAAACACAAGGCTCACAAATCCAGGAAGAACACCAACCCTCCTCTTCCTGTTCTACTTCTTCCCTTTCATTGTCATCTGATGAGGAGGAGAAACCTAGCAGAAAGGTCTTGGATCAGAAAACGGAACAATTTCTTGAGGAGAGTATTTGACTGTATGAAATTCAAGAACCCAACCCTGGAGACGGAGGACGAAGATCCCATGGCCCAACAGTTTGAGCACAGACCAAGGAAAGGTTATTCACTGATAATACAGGCCGTCAGTAGAAGGGTCTAAGAGACTGAAAGGACCTTGAGAGGCCACCCTCTGGAAAAAGCATGCAGAAGCCCACCTTTCTTTGAGGGCTGGCCCTATGCAGCCAAGTCCATACTAGAGAATTTTCAAGCTCACCCTAATAGGAGGGAGTGGACCGTTGTTGATTGAGTGAGGCCATGCATTTACAGGCATAAATATGGCATGATCTAGCTCACATTGTGGTCAGGGCAGCGCAGGGATCCCCAGGTCCCTCAGATTAAGAGAATGACACCGTCTGTTGCGATACAGGACAGTGCCAATACCTGGGAACATTCAAAATTTGACTCATCTGGGGATTTGTCATTAATTGGGTCATTTAATAAAAACTGATAATGCACATCTCAACATACGCACATTATTACAATGCATAAAACGTATTCACATAGGTTGTTCCAATGTAGCACTCAGCAGGTTCGTAAAGTTGTAAAGAGCAAATGCAGCCAACCTCCTATAATTGCGTACCCTTGACAGAAAATAAAGTGTCCTTGAGAAAATGGAGCGTGTCCCTTAGACCTTGAGATGTTTCAGTAAGAGAAGGATTTCACAGAAATAAAGGGGCAATAGATGAGCTGACAGGAGTTGTCAAGCTGTCCTATATAGAGCTCATCGACCCAGTTTTCTTCTTTGCAGTTTGGATGGTGACCAACATCTAATAAAATCTGTTTATGTAACTAATTTTAAAGTAATTTAAAAATATAAAGCATAATTTGAGATTCCATGGTGAAACCAGGTTTTTGATGGTGACGTGCTTCTTATTATAGTGAACAGTAAAGCCAATATCCTCTCACCTTGATAGCCTTTGGGCAGGACGCTTTGACCCATCTGTGAAAGAAAGTGCCAATGGTAGACTGTGTTTTGTAACCATACAGCATGGAAACATAGCTCTCATCTTGAGATGTCAATCCTCCTATCAGTTAAAAAGAAATGTTCCTTACGTTTAAAAACATTTTAATGGAAATTTAAAGATGGACCATGCTCTAATGTCAGACATGCTAGGACTCTCAACTGACTCTCGACATTAGTAAACGCCCAGCGTGCAAATGCTGTTTCAACTTAAATTTTCGACTGAAAATCATTAGCATTTCATAGAACTATTTGTGTGGCCTTCAAGCCAAGACAGATGCAAACTGCTTAGGGATGCCTACGCTTCCTAAAAATACAGCAGAGAATTAGAGTTCTGCCTTTGCTTTAAGTTGCAGCTCACCCTGTAAACCTGCTGCAACCTGTTTGTGGGAGATATGTATGTTAGTTGTGCTTACATTGTAATAAACTACGTCTATATGGAACAACAGTTCATTCGACAATGATGAAAGTTGATTAGTACCGGCGCGGGACAATCAAATTGTAACACACTATCTGATTGTCCCTCGCATGGTCGTTACCAGCCAGACAAAGCCTTTGCCACCATGGAAAGGGAGAAGGGACTATATGTAGTCCCTTCTACCCGGTCTCTGGCGGACATTATTTTAGCTTTTTTTCACTCGAGTTGAGAAACGGTTGCAACACCATGTTTCAACTCGAGAAGAATTACTATTAGTACCCCAGTACAACGTGCCGGGATACTAATAGCATTAGAACCCTCGGAGGGGATGCATTATCGGCCAAGAAATGCCCCAGGCTTTCGTTAAAGCCTTTGCTTCGATCGGGCTTATAACTGTTGCCCCGAGGACTTTACCCGACCAGTACTGTCCCCTCTTATCGGGTTCCATTGCTTTAATAATGCCAGGCCTTCTTATTGGAAAGGCTTGGTTAATAAGAAGCTATTGACCACAAATCAGAAAAGAAGCAAAAAGCGATAACGATCCATGTCAAGTGGAAGTCGGCCAACATTGGTGCAGCAATAGTACATGAGCAATGTCCGTGGTTGTCTCTAATGTTGTTTCTGTAATGTTGCCCTATGATTTTGATCATAGAAGTACTCTGCCGCAGCACTTCTCCACTAACCATAAAAAAAACTAAAAAACAGCTATACGGAGAGAGGTTTAGTTTTAAAGCATACAATTAAAAGATAATGCTACGATTGGCGTCTGATATACGTTGTATGATATTCCGAAGTTAGCAGCATTGTTAAGTTGTAAGGAGTTTAAGTGCTTTGCAGTTCCTCCTCCACGTTCATCAAGAAGCCAAAATTTGTATGGTAAATCTGCATGCTTGCCACTCACTGGCTTTTGTGGGTTCACACACACATATATATATATATAAACGGCTCCTGTATTAAATCAATCCTCTATTGGCAATGTCCCCAGTGAACTGGTGTCTAAGTGCTTGAGTAAGACACATCTCTATATAAGGGCAATAAGACCAAAGAAGAAAAAACAAAAATGTACTCCTGTCTCCCTTGGTGTCTTCAAGAACTCTTCGTCTAGAGAGCCAGAACATGTGCCAAATTGTGTGCGCACTACCCATCTTAGCCTTTTGAGACGGACATAATGCATGCATCTTCATATCAGACTCCCAACGAGTCACAATCCAGGACCAGATGTTTCTAACAGTTGTAAGAACAACGAAGCAAGAAAGACTATTTTCTTTAACACAGTGCTGCCATACGGCCAAGAGCATGAACAACGAAGGATCAGCAGGAAAGTGGATGTCAGCTGGTAAGGCTACCTCCCTCAAACCAGTTTGCTCAGCGACAGACTGCCCTGATAAACGTAATATATTCTGGGACTGGTGGCTATCCATTACAAAAGAGGTACAATCGCAGTGCTCATGGAGTGGCTCCACTGGCTGGATTTTCTCCTTGCTACTCTTTACCCCCATGCCCCGAGTGTAAACTTGTCTCCTGATGTGCCTTGAGCTTTGTGGATGAACCATCATATCATATCATATCATATCATATATCACTACGCTCTACTCTCTACTCTATACCATCACACAATTAGAATACAGCTATATCCCTCGAAAAATTTGCCCTAGCTGCTCACATACAAACCCTTCCCAATGAACACCTCAACACTCTAATAAAACACAGCTATATCTCATGACAAACCGGCCTAGCTGCACACATAAGCGTCCTACAGGCCTAAACGCAGCCAGAACCAAGTCTGGGTCTCCACCCACCAGACTGCACACATCCAACTGATTTCATCACGACCAGATTTGAGGTGTGACAAGGTCGAAACGTTTCTCAACACCCATTTTCGATTCTGTCTCATGAAGAGCTGGTCACTGGTGAGTGTTCACTCTCAAGGGTTTTTGTACACTAGACTAGCCGGCCAAGCGGGGTGAGGAGAACCCTTTCCATACTAATTAATAGCAATCCATGTTGTTGGGTCGGAACATAACCGGCTAGATTCCCCACCTTGCGGTTGGTCAGTCAGAGGGGCTTACCAAGGTTGAGTTGCAAGTGGGTGCGACTAGATGCCAAATAAAGTGCTTCCTTTGAACCCAAACAGACATTCTGTTACTTTTTGTGGTCATAGAGTATTTAAGACTCTGTAGAGGTGGACATTTTTGTTCTCTTTAATAATGGCATACTAATTTGGCCCTATGGGACAAGAGGCTTCATATTTACCCTTGTTCTGTCTCTTTTTCAGGTGGGAACACTTCATCCGTCCAGTCGACTGAGTAATGATGGTCGACTCAGTAGGAACGAGTTGAATGGACATTGGATGACCAAATCACTGACCCATTTTTTTGGGGTCCGAATCATAGATCATTGTGGTCTTTTTGGTAGATGATACATTGCAAATTGTTCACAGGCAAATCTGCGCCCCTGAAGAATTCCCCTCGATTTTATTGTATGTGAAGAGCGTGAGGAATGAAACATGTCGGGTTGAATGGGAATGCATTGGAGTGTTAGTGAATATTTAGCACATTGGTGGTTAGCAATTTTAAAGTCTGGCTAACCTCGGCGCTTGACTCATTGTACCGTCTAGCCTGATAACCCAGTTGAAGAAACTGCTGATTTGAACTGGGTTCTTGTCCCTGTGTATTCTTTTTTGTCTGGTATCTTCTGTTAATCGTACAGTTTATGCAATGTATACTGAGCCATTAATTGCTTAGGTTTTGAATAAAATGATATATGTTTACTAATTTTGTCGCCTAACAGCGGGTTGAATTTTCCTATGTTAACTGCGAGTAGAGTTGGGGGCTGGGGAGAACTGGAAGGGCAGAAAGGTGGTGCTTATGGAGTCTTTACTTAAGAACAAAATTATCCAAAAAAACTGATGACATAAATAAAGTTGGCAAGTAAGCATATGCATACATACGACCAATCTGAAATATTTGGACTAATCAAGTAGAACGTATTCACCAGCCACCGAATGACGATTCCTCATGTGTCCGATGTGTTACGGATACTGGCATTTAATTATATTTGCTGCTGTGAAAGCACATCCATTTCATCTAGCGCAGTTCTACTTGCTGTTTCAAAGATTTAAATGCCCAAGTATTCTACTGCTGTTCTGTTCTCACAAGCAATCGACGATTTCATGTACAATTTTCTTTTGAGAAAATCTTGAGTCCGTCTGACTAATTGGGAGTGCCAGGGATTGGCATCATTTCCAGACTTTCATTTTTCCATGCCAGGCATAGACACATTTTATAAAAACGCGATGGCTTCTGACCCCAGATACACTGCTACGGGAATCAATGGGACTAAACTGATCTCAAGAGTTTCTGAAAAGAGTGAAAACCTGACTCTTGCTTTGTACTTCAAGAAAAAAATAATATGGCTGCTCTGCACTCTAAAACCTTTCCTGAGGCTGCTGTATTCAAGAAGTTAATGTCCTTCCTCTAAGCACTGGAACATTGCTCACAGTACAATGCAGGTGTCGCCTTCATTTCGAAAAACATCTCACGTTTTACATATTCCGGAAAAGTTTAGGAAAACTAAAGGGCAGGAATATATCAGGACACCCGGCACAGAAAGGTGACAGTGGCAGATGACACAGGCACATTATTTAGCATTTTCCAATGCAACTTAATTTGTAGTAGCTTGTTTTCCATGCATGCAGACTGTCTGCAAATACAGACTCATGGTTCTCTGACATTCTGTACTGTGCTGAACTGAGGTCAGGTGGCAGAGGGCCATTGACGCCGACAGCGCAGGGTGTCAGAGAAAATTCAATTTCTTGCCCCGAGAACCGGATATGGTTCCCCAGGCATAGGAAGGTGATCTTTCATCCCATCCTATCCCTGCTTGCCACTGCTCAATGATCCCAGCGCCAGCCTTTAGCACAATTAGGGGCAGGACAGAGTGAAGAGTGACACCCAGTCTGGGTGACGCCCCACCTGGGCAGGTCTGGTCCACCAGCCCACGCCATGAAAAGTAGTTACAGATGTGATGCTTCGCTCAACCCAGCTTGAGTGTGCATTAGAGGGAGTGGTATGGGCGGTGGGAAGTCACTTGGGGCAATATTAACTAATGTGGGAAAATTCTAGTGCAATGTTAAGTAAACAGAGGGAATTTAGTGGGCAAAGTGAAACAAACTGGAGTAATTCTAGGGCAATGTGAAGTAATAAGAGTAAATCTTTGTGAAAGAGTTGGGCAATGAGATGTGGCTGGGGATATTTTGGGGGAAATAGATTTATGTAAGCTGAAAGGGAAATGTCAAATAGCATGCAACAATTCTGGAGGCATCATGAAATTCGTGCGGGCATGTTGTACGACCCATAAGGCATAGCGTTATATATAACTGCATTTGTTCACTCATTCAATTATGGGGCAATGCAAAGTGTGATGAGAAAATATGATGTACATGGGAAGATTTTGGGGGAAATGTGAAAGTTGAACGTCGTACACCAATCCTTAACGAGTAGCCGATATCACTTGTGGTCGTTATATCATTTGACACGGTCTTGCTTCTTCTTTTCAGGTCCCAACTACATGCCGTCTCGCTTTTCGTCTTCATCCGGCATATGGTGCACGACGTGCATATTGGCGAATTAAGACGTGTTAAGAATTGGTGCACTACGAGATCATAGCCGTTGGGCCAATGAGAATTAATAGGTCCCTCTTGACTGAGCTGCGAAGAATCCCTCTTGAGGAAGGAGCTTGAATGTCCTGTAGTGATACAGAAAAGGGAGACACAATCTAGTTGAGTGGTGATACTCACCCTACTTGATGCGTATGGGAATAAGGAAACTCCCCTAATTTTGTCCTGAAGAAGATTGTATGAACAAAGGGTTGATGAATGTGTCCCGAAAAAAGACAACCGAAACACGTGTAGACGAATGTCGGTGTAATTAGATACACACAGACGGAACCATCAGATAATCGAATGGAGGACTTTTGTGTGATGTGGAGTTAGAGTCGGAGGCCGTCCATATGTGAGGCCATATATATTTACATGTCAAAAAATGTGATATGAGAAAGCAAAAATTGAACGAATGGTAGGAGTGACAGAGTATGAGTGGAACTTGTAGATACTTGTATGTGGAAATGTTTTAGTATTTTATATGAATCTGATATGCAAATAAAAGTTTTTAGAAATTGAAAATTGAATATTTATTGGTATTTATGAAATAAATAAATGTATTGAGAGGCTATTCCCGGTGCCATAGGTCCAATTGTTTTGTTGACTTTGTACTCACAAAGAAATCCCCCCCATTTGGAACAGGTATCACTTTTTTTACTCAGTATAAATTGATTTTGAAGCCCAACTTCCAAAACTAGGTAGTGAAATACTCCCAATTAATAATCCCAAATTATCACAATCTTGACAGTTGGGGGGAAAAACAAGAATGGCACTGTTTAAAGAGACAAGACTGTACATAATGAACTGGGAAAGTTTGAAACTGGCCAGGCAATATAGAAATTAACATGGCAGGCAAGCAATATCACTGCGTTGAACAGAGGCATACTAAAAGGCGTCATGTGCATTTGAGCAGTACTCATAACATTGTGGCACATAACATATCACATATTTAGTAGCACCAGGGAACATAGGGGGCTCTATAATGACCACCCTATCATTATATAGCCACATGTATCATTTGAGTGATACCCTAGTATGTGGCTGTAGCACCCTTTCCTAGAGTAACAACATTGACTATTTTTGCTTTCAGATGTATATTGAATTCACCAGCACAGAAACAATGAACTGCATTATATCCCCTTAACCACATTTACAACTGGTTAATGTTATATCCTAATCTAATATGTAAAGAACAAGTTACACACCTCTTGGCAATGTTATTTCTGATGGATTAGTCCTTCCTTGTACAGATTCCTCAACTGAGATATTCACTCTCGAGCGGCAGCTGACTTCAGAAGGTTTTTCAGCCAGCAGGGGGTGCAGTGCGTTTCAGGTCGGCTTCTCCCAGATGCTGGATGTGATGCTGGAGCCAGCACATATGGGGTCACTGCACCCCATGACATCAGTACCGTCCTTGTCCATAACCCTCAGCAGCAGAGGGACCACAAATCAATTTGGTGTACAAGCAATCAGCCAAGAGGGGCCGGTTCAGAAGGTAATGAGTAATCTGTGAGAGGAAGGATTAATCCATCACAAAGAGCAGTACTGAGAGGTATGTACTTTGTTCATCTAATGTATTGCTTCCTCCCACAGATTCCTCATCTTGGATAGACTACCAAACCTGTAGAGCAATATGGATAGGGGGCGGAGCGAGAAACCACCACCTTCACCAGAAATCTCAGCCAGATTTAGTGTTCACCTGACAGGGAATCCAGACAGTAATGTTTGTCGAACGTGTGGGGTGAAGCCCACGCAGACTCTTGACCGATGCCGAAGGAAGGGATTCACCAAAATGTAAAGGCTGCTTTGCTGACTCAAAGGCTGAACCAGAGAGGACCTCGACAGGCAACCTCTTCCCATATCTACGGGGGAACACTGTGCAACTGATTCACCTGGAAGTCAGTCCGGTGTGCCTGCCGTCTGAAGAAGGGATCGTCATGGGTCCAGAAGAGGAGGGCCTGGACATCTTAAAGCCAAGAAGTCCATCTGTTTCTCTCAGAGTCGGTTTGTGACGGCTGGAAGCCAAGCTGCTGAGTATCGCCTAGAAGAGAGGCGGTATCCTAGTGCTGCCGGACACCCGGAGCTGCCAAAGTTCCAACCATCTGAAGAAATGTTCAAGGGGAACTGTTGTCATGGCATCTATCCACTTTTCCATGCCTAAGAAGATCCAGAGTCGCTGTCTGCAGAGGAGTGTGTGCAGAGGCGTGTCCGCTGGTGGGCTTCCTGTCACCAATCCATAAAGAAAGTGCTGAGAGGGTCTAGACTTGGTGAGGGTCCGCAGTCCAGTCCAGTGGTCAGGTCCAGGTTGCCAGAAGTCATCCGGGGGGTCTGTGCTGCTGCGACTGCAGCACTGAAGAACCAAAAGGTGGTGAACTCCGAAATCCTGAAACCCGACACCTACTTCTGCAACTGCAACAGCCACCACCAAAAGTCATTGACGACCACCAAAAGACTTATCTTCTTCATCCAGGCCTTGTCGAGGTCCACAGCAAGTTTCATCTTCGTGGTACATCCACAGACGGCGTAACAACCAGACATCAGAGACCACCGCGACAGACCTATATTGTTGCGTTTCCGGTACTGCTTGTTTCCCTTATCCTGCTCGACCCCGAAATACCAGTGGCTCCTTCTTCCAAGGGAGGGGTCCATCCACGAGGGGCATAGTCGAATGAAACTGAGAAACTCCACAACTTTGCCTTCCAAGGCACCTAAAGTACTGAGATGAGGAAGAGCATCTTCCTACCTCAGGCTTCATCCAGGGGTCCCACATTAGTCTTGGATCCTGTTCTCCTGTGGCTTCCCAGGTACTTTGGGGTAGTGGGATCTGGAGAAAGAGCAACAGACTATTACTGAACATATTTGGACTGGGCTGTAATATACAACAGAAAGTACACCTTAACCTTTCCTTACAGGTTTCACAGGTGGGGGGATCCTCACAGAGTATTGCATTTTTACACTAAAGAAAGCATTCTGCCTATGTTCTAATCATTACATGCCTTTCTACAGTAATGCTTTATGAAGTTAACCCTTGCCTAATAATCTAAATGCTTTTTAATAACTGTGAGCAGTTGGTGCATTACAAGTGAATTTAAAGGTAATAGTGGTACCACATAGAACTGTATATATTAGGTAACCTGTTCAGCTATCCTAGTACAAAGTGAGTCTTATTTATCTGTGTATATCTACCTGCCTTTTTATCCCTAAATAAAAAGGACTGTTATCACCTAACATACTGTGTAGACATTCCATTGTGGGGACCTGGGGATTCACTTTACCTAAGAACCAGTCTGCATCACCATCTTTAAGTCTCAGCCTTGGTTGCTCATCCATAGCTACTGTTAAAGAACCTTAGCTGGGATGCTCTGTGTCTCTACCCCAACTATAAAGTGGGCAGAAATACAGATACCCCCCTTCCAGTCTTCACAAAGACGACTGTATTAGAAAGTCTTATAGGCTGACAGGGCATCAGCTCTGAGAGTTGGAGAAGTAGCGGAGAGAAAACAGAAGAAGAGAACCGAACTAGTTGCCGAAGACTGAACAGTAAAACGGAGGTTGGTGGGCCGATTGAGAGAAGGAACAATCGCTCAAATGCTGATGCAATGAGGCACTTTGAGAGAAGGAGAAAGAGAAACAGAGAGGCGCAAGGAAAGCATCTTACATACTGGCCGGAGGCCAACGCAGAGCAAGAGTTGAACCGGGTGGTGGTTGAATGACCCGTAGTGGGTGGACCATGCGATCCGACATCTATGCAGTGACCACCAAGCAGAGTCACGTATGCAAACGAGCAGGAGGTGAATCAGAGAGTGGTGGTGGCGTGACCTGTGATGAGTATCTTGTTGTCCAATACCTGCACTTGAACTTCTAGTAACAGGTGGCCGTGAGAGCCAGCGGTCCAATTCAAGAGCAATATTGAAGGCGATAAAGAAGTGAACCCACAGTCCCGAAAGAAACTTAAGATACAATCTTGGAAATCAGGTAACCTGCTCTGTGTCAAACCGGAGAGGGCCTGGAAAGCTTCAAAACACATTTATAAAAGTGAATGACTAGGAGAAATGTACTTTGCAGAAGCAAGCAAACTAGAGCATCTAGAATCGTGGTGGGGTAGGCGAGTTGTTCCTCGAGGGATACTTCAGTCCACACCAATAAAGCAGGATAACTTGACAACGAATAATGTTGACAAAGTGGGTAAAGGATCCCGCTTAAGCAGAGACCAGCGTCCAATGGAAGTGCTCCAGTGCAAAAATGGGGAGTCTTTCCGAAGCTGTTAAGGGACACGCCCATCAAGAGAAGCTCCTGCATTCACGTGGGGAACTACCCCAAAGAATAAGGAATACCAGCACCCACTGGGGGTTAGTCCTAGTAATCTTCCTGTCTTTGTATTTTGTCAACACTGGATCCTCCAAATGTCAACCCATCCCTCCTTGTTTCCTGTCATAAAGCAAGGAGATTTCTTTCTAAACAAAAGAGGGGAAGAACGTTCATGTAGAAGCAGATGAAGAAGGTAATCATTTTGTAGCGCAATTCCTGAGGCAGTTCCATTAAGTGTTTGGTGCTGGGGACTCGAGGGACTTGGGCAGCATCTTCGTCATCCCAGTGTGGGCAGGATAAAGAGTGTAAAGAAAGATGAATGTATGGAAACTTCCTTGAAGGAATTACAAGTTTTCTTGAAAACTTTAAGCAACAGTGGGGAACCAGCTAGGAGAAGGAAGCCTAGCTTCGCGAGGGTCGTACGGAACAGTTTTCTTTGTTTTACAAAAAGCTTGCAACTTTAATGGGACTTTTACTTTGAACTTTGAGACACTTTACATCCGGAGAAGGGTGGAATTCTCCTAGGTCATGATCAGAAGCCAAGCTTTATTATTGTGCATTGTAGTGACAGGAATAGCATTGGATCATTTTGACTGCGACAGTGCTTTTTGGTTTGGACTATTACAGATTTCCTGACGAGCACCAGTGTTTATTTAGTTTAGGTAGGAAACTTAAGGAGTTAAGGACAGATAGGTTTATCTTTCTTTTGAATGAAAGTGTATAGCCAAAAGCACAATCCACCTGGGTCAGACTCCTCATTCCTTGTTGCCACACCATACCCATATTCAAAGAGGTGAACTTTGTTGAAGGGAATGGAGAACCAGTCAGCAAAGACATTGCGTATTGCTGCGGTAATCTCCAATGCATCACCAATCGCAGGTATGCTGCAGCAACAGGATGTTCAAATGCTGGCAACCATAATCAGTGATTAGGTCTTCAGCGCAAGGCAACACACACAAAACAACGTCAACGGTTCACCCCCTTTGTTAACTTACTTTTGAAAATCTGTGAGAGCTTGAACAAAACTGCCTTATTTCCAAGTTGAAGTCCTCGTCGTTGGTATCGTCCTCTTCCTCGGTTTCCATGTGGTGGTACTTCTCAGAGCGAGCTACAGGGAATAGACATTGTGAGGAACATGAGGAACTGATCGGAGCTGGCATTAGCGATAATAAAATGCCAGCCTCTTGCACATCTGCCTCCTTAAATTAGATGAATTTTAGTATTGCAGACTTGACAAAGACCGGAAGATCCATGCTAGGGATTGGGCAGATGGGGCAAGCTTCCACTATAATCACAGTAGACAGCCCTCCACAAACAAGGCTAATGAGGCACGAAATTAGGTTTATATTTAGCCGGCTCTTATTTTCTAATAAGTACTTACTATCAAAATAACTTGTGTCATCTTCCGACTCCAGCTGTGGGATGAACTCTGCCTTCTGCCTCAGTAAGCCAGTCCAGTCCAGAGTACAAAAGAAAGGGTGTTCTTTTACTTCAAAAGCACCACCTGAGAAAGCAATGTGGAGAAGGCCTCTGTCATTCACTTACTGAGTTAGCACTTACACTCATCCTTTCCATCTGCAAGCCCCTTTTCAGGCAAGAATTAGAAGTCAAATGAAAAGACAGACATGCGATTTAGTCCACTGATATCATGGCATATGACTGTTTTCACGATCAAATTCACAATTCAGGTTGGTAAGCACACAAAGACACTCCTATTTGCATTTTCCTGCAGATGTGCATGTGACAGGAATTAGCTTTAAACCATCAGATGAGAAGACCTACTTTCCCCTAGATGAAACGTAAGGGGATAGAACTTACAAAAGAGGGAGTACATGCTTGCCTATTGATGGATGTTCTCATAATGTGTTTATTACTCCATTTTCATAATCAGCAACATATACACACATTCACACATACCCTCTCATTTCATAATGAAATTAGAGGTTCTACCATTGCCCAATTTAATGGCACTTAATTTATCGAATTCATTTGAATGAATGTATGAATGGGGCAGCCATGTCCACTAGGCAAACCTGTGTCCTGCAGGTTGCACACATGACTGAGATGAGCACTTAACCCTCTCTGTTGGACAAGCTACATAAAAAGCTGCAGGCAAATAAGGACTGATAGACCCATCCTGTTTGCCCATTTAAAATGCCTGACTCCTCTATAACACCACTTCACCTCCAGCTGGCCAAGTACTTTTCACATTGTGCAACTGTTTCTCTCGCCCATATATCAGGCTAAGGGCACGAATGGGAGGAAATATGCACCAAACTAGATGGCACAGCCAAAATCAGGCATGTGTGATCTATACAAAGAGAACAGTGGCTGCTTGCAGTAAGCAAGGTTGGTTTTTAGATACAAGCTTAGTTCAAGGCTACTGCTGAGAGGCCGTTGAGTCATTATGAAACATACAACACAATCAAAAACGTTATCAATCAAAATGTAGACGTAACCAAATGTACATAGCACCCACATACCCCAATAATACACAACAAATAGATCTTACAATAAAAACTGACAATATCTCCAGTAAACAATGGGAAACACAATGTCGAGAAAACAGTTGTTTGCCACCCTATGGTGGAAACGTGGGTGAAGAGGAAAAGGAACAAGTTACTTACCTGTAACTGTTGTTCTCCAGCATGGGTCTGGCATGGATTCACATGCTCATGAATATTCCCCGTCGTCAGGCTGGGAATCCTCGGTAAAGAAAAAACCAGTATCAGTTTCGTTTCTGATCTGTCTTTCGTAGTAATAACCAATCACTGGTCTCTGCGTCATACTGTCCACAGCCAATGACTGCCCTCTACCTAAGCACCGCCTCTGGCAGCCATCTTTAGATTTGGAAGCACGTGAAGTGGCAGTATGACCAAGTGAAGAGCCGCAGAGGGGTAGGCGGGAGGGTTCGCATGTGAATCCATGCCAGACCCATGCTGGAGAACAACAGTTACAGGTAAGTAACTTGTTCCTTCTCCAGCATGGGGTCTGGCATGGATTCACATGCTCATGAATAAAGAATACATAGCAGTACACACATGCACAACCACGGGAGGTGGCAAAGGCTCAACATTAAGCATCACATCAACTCAACATTAAGCATCTTACCTCCTCACCAGGCTCACCTCAGGCGAACAGGTTGCGCAGCACTGCTTGGCCGACCCTGGACTCCTCCCTGGAATCCCGATCGACGCAGTAGAATTTCGTGAAGGTGTGCGTCGACCTCCATGTAGCAGCCATGCATATGTCCAGCAGGGGCACACCAGATAGGAACGCCGTGGTAGCTGCGATCGCTCTGGTGGAATGGGCTCTCGGACGGCCAGGCAGCGGTCGGTTTGCCAACCGGTGACAGCACATGATACAGCCGGAGAGCCATCTGGAGATGGAAGCCTTCGAGAGAGCCTTCCCCTGATTGACAGGTCCAAAGTTCACAAAGAGTTGTGACGTCTTCCGAAAACCCTTCGTGCGGTCCACGTAGAACTTCAGCGCTCTAGCTACATCCAGCGAGTGCAAAGTCCTCTCAGCCGGCGACGAAGGCGACGGGAAGAACACAGGTAACACCAAGGGTTCGTTGAGATGGAAGTCCGACGGTACCTTGGGCATGAAGGAGGGGTGCGTCCTGAGCACTACCCTCGTGTCGTGGAAAGTCAAGTACGGGGCCTTGCAGGAAAGGGCCTGGATCTCTCCCACTCGTCGTGCGGAGGTGATGGCCACAAGAAAAGCTGTTTTCCACGATAGAAACTTCAACGGGGCCGAGTGCAGAGGCTCGAACGGAGGTCCCATGAGCTTGGTCAGCACCACGTTGAGCTCCCACGCCGGGGCCGGAGCCTTCACCGGCGGGAACGATCTGAACAGTCCCTTCATGAACTCTTTCACCAGACGATGAGACCACAAGGACGTCCGCCCCGTGGTTCTCGTGTATCGGGAGATCGCAGCAAGATGAATCTTGATGGACGCGTGTGCCAGACCAGCTTTGGCCAGCGTCAGCAGGTACGGCAGTACTTGGGGAGCCGTAATCCGTAGAGGGTTAATCTTCTGTGCGCGGCACCAGACAGAGAACCTCTTCCATTTGTGTCCGTAGCATTTAAGAGTCGAGGACGCCCTGGCCTTTGCAAGAACCTCTCTGCAATCGGCCGGTATGTCGTATCCTCCAAACTCTAGCGCTGCAGGAGCCAGGCCTGCAAGTTCAGCGACTTCGGGTCGTGGTGGAGGATGGCGCCTCCTTCCCTGGAGAGTAGATCCGCGTCCGCCGGCAGCTTGATCGGCGGGGACGCTGACAAGTCCAGCAAGTCCGGGAACCATATCTGCCTCGGCCACGCAGGTGCGACGAGGATCATCCTGCACCGTGACCTCTTGAGCTGGTTGATGAGCCGGATTAGCAGAGGCAAAGGAGGGAACGCGTAGAGGAACAGGCCCTCCCAGGGGAACGAGAAAGCATCGCCCATGCTCCTCGTCTGGGGAAACCTGCTGGCGAACCTCCGGCACTTGGTGTTCGTCGCCGTCGCGAACAGGTCGATCTGGGGTGTGCCCCACCGTCGGAAGAGGCGATCCACCAGATCCTGCCGTAGTTCCCACTCGTGGCACGAGCGCAGCTCCCTGCTGAGTGAGTCGGCGATGGTGTTTTTTTTTTTTCCCTGCCAGATGAAACGGCACCAGAAAAATCCCTTGGGCGACGGCCCAATGCCACAGGTCCTGCGCCTCCTTGGACAGCGCTGGGGACCTGGTTCCGCCCTGTTTCCTGATGTAAAACATGGTGGTGGTGTTGTCGGTGAAGATCCTCACCACCTTGCCCTTGAGGGACGGAAGGAAGGACCTGAGGGCCCAAAACACTGCACGGAGCTCCAGGACGTTGATATGCAGGGACTTCTCCGTCGGGAGCCAGAGTCCCCTTGCGTGCAGATTTTCGGTGTGCGCTCCCCACCCTTCCAGGGAGGCATCCGTGGTCACAGTCTCCCGGTGGGCTGGGGCCTGGAAGTCCATGCCCGCCGTCAGATGCGCGCGGGTGCCCCACCACCGTATCGCTCGTCGGAAGCTCTCGTCGAGCTTGATCCTTTCCTCGAAGCTGCCCGTCGTCTGGATCCAGCGCGCATCCAGGAATTCTTGCAACGGGCGCATCCGGAGCCTGCACATGGGAATGAGGTAGATGCAGGAAGACATCATCCCGAGGAGGGACTTGATGGACCTCACTTTGGCCGCGTCGGCCACCAACATCCGTTGCACCTTGCCCAAGATGGTCCTGGTCCTCTCCTCCGACGGGGAGGCCAGAAGGGACACTGTGTCGAGCCTCGCTCCCAGAAACAGTGCGACTTGCGCGGGCACCAGGTGGGATTTGGCGTAGTTCACGGAGAATCCCAGGTCCGTGAGGAGTTGGACGGTCCTTGCCGTGTGGACCACGGCGAGCTCCCTCGTCTTGGCGCGGATGAGCCAGTCGTCCAGGTAGGGGTAGACGTGAATCCCCTCGCGGCGCAGCTGCGCCGCCACCGGTGCGAGGCACTTGGTGAATACCCTGGGTGCCGACCGTAGTCCGAAGGGAAGGGCTTTGAACTGGTAATGACGCCCTTGGACCACGAACCTGAGGAATTTCCGGTGCCCCTTTAGGATGGGAATGTGGAAGTAGGCATCCTCCAAATCCAACGACGATAGGAAGTCTCCTTCCTCCAGCTGACACAGGACGTGCTGGAGGGTGACCATCCGGAACTTCTGCGCCTTGATGAACTTGTTCAGACGTCGCAGGTCTAGGATGGGGCGCCATCCTCCCGTCTTCTTCTTCACGAGGAAGTATCTCGAGTAGACTCCGGAGCCCCGAAGCCCCTTTGGGACGAGTTTGATGGCGCCCTTCCTGAGCATCGCCTTTACCTCCAGGAGAAGTTGAGGGGCGTGAAGTTCTTTCCTGGCCAAGGGGGGGACGCGCGGGCACCTTCTTTGAAACTCGAGCGCGTGGCCCCGGGCCAGGGCGTCCAGCACCCAACGGTCGGTGGAGATGGACTCCCACACGCTGACGAAGCCCGCCAGCCGGCCTCCCACCGGGGTGCTTCGGTGGGGGCCCGACCCCACGGCCGGTTCAATCCTGCTTGGACGCGGCCTTGCCGCCTTGACCTCCTTGGCGACGACGGCGGGGTCCGCTAGACTTGCCTCGTCCTCTGTAGGCCTCTTGCGACGACGAGCAGGCCGCTTGACGGTAGGAAGCGAAACCGCCGCCGGAACCTTTGGAGGCGCCCTTGCCTCCGCTGCTCCGAAAGGGCGTCCGTCGTTGCTGCAGAACTCCAAGGGCCCGGGCCGTCTCAGTATCCGCCTTGATGGCCTGAAGGGAATCGTCCACTGTCTTCCCAAACAGATTGTTCCCGTCGAAGGGCATGTCCAGGACTCTGGTCTGGACGTCCTGCCGGAAGTCCGTAGCTTTGAGCCATCCACGACGTCGAAGGCAAACGCCGTTGCCCAGCTGGCGGAGCCCAGCGATGTCCGTCGCCACGGTGATGGCGTGGTCCGAGGCCACCTCACCTTCCTGCAGGATCTCCAGGGCCTCCGCCCTCTTGTCGTCCGGCAGAAAATCCAGCAGGGGAGCTATCTTGTACCAGAGCTCCCTGTCGTAGCGAGCCACGATAGCCAAGGCGTTGGCCGCCTAATCGTCGTCGCTGCCGACGAGATGACTCTACGTCCCATAGCATCCAATTTCCTTCCCTCGCCGTCCGGCGGGGAAGTCGATGTGGAGGCCGCACCCCCCCCCGCTTTCTTCCTGGCTGCCGCGGAGACGACGGAATCCGGGGTAGGCTGCGCCCGGAGGCACAGGGGGGCCGTGTCCGGGACCCGGTACTTTTTCTCGTACCGGTCTCTTCTAGCTGGCGTCGTGGAAGGGTTCTTGAGGAGGGAAAGGCCCTCATCCCAAATGTCGTCCAACAGAGGCACTGCGAGGACCGTCTTCCTCTTGGCCTCGCGCCGCTGATAAAGGAAGCCTTCCTTTTTCTTCTCCTCAGGGCAGAGTTGGAAAAGCTCGGAAGCCCTGGAGATCATGGAGTGGAAAGATCCGATCTCGTCGGGCGGAGAAGCCCTGGCGGGAGGCGACGACGGAAAATCCTCGTCGTATGCCTCGTCGTCCGTACCCGTCGCTGCCGTGTCAGTCCCCGTATCATCCCCTCGGGTGGACGGGGAGGAGGGCTGGACGGGGCGCGACGGTTGAAAAGGAGGTGGTGGATGGATCCTTCTTTTCTTGGTAGGGGGAACACCAGAAGGTCCCGGTTCTGGATCCCCCGACGGGAGAGGTTCCTCCGTCGGTAACGGTAGCCTCGTCCTTATCTCGGAGCATAAGGACTGTATGGCCAACAAAATGGCCGCCGAGTTGTCTTGCGGCGCTGGCAGAGGGGAGTCCGACGGGCGAGCAGGGGCCCCGTCGGTATCCTCGACGATGTCGTCGTCGTCACCTGCGTCGGGGTCCATTCCGACGGGCTGGCCTTCTTCCACGCCTAGGCCGTGGCTTAAGACCTCGATCAGCTCCTCTTCTGAGGTTGAGGCCGAATCTACGACAACGCCCTGCCCCCCCTTCTTCTTCCCCACGGAGGGTTTCACGGGGGTCCTATCGATGGGCACAAAAGAAGACTCCCTCCGAGGAGGCAGGGAGATTCTGGGCCCCGAGGTCGCCACCACTGGTGCAGCCTCCACAGGCTGAGCCAGGGCCGCCGCGACCGTTTCGATAGAGGGCTTGGTCGGATGGATCAAGGCCTTCACCACCTTAGGTGCGCTCACCGCCTTATCCTTGAGGGAGGGGGCACTGCCACGCTCCTCCTCTGCCTTAGAGCTCGACCGGGGCCTCTCCAGGAGCTTCGCCGGGTGCTCGGCCTTCCTCTTACCCGACCCAGAGCGTTGGCTCGTGGTTGATGGTGCCGGGGAGGGTGCGCCCTGCCTGGCGCCCGTAGAGCCCGACCGTTCGGCGCTCCCGGTGCCAGCGGACTCGCGGTGCTTAGCCTTATGTTGGGCCCCCGTCTCCGGGGCGCCCTCAAAGGTCTTAGAAGACCGCTCGGATTTCTTCTTCTTCTCGCCAGACGGGCTCTTACCCTCCAGCCAGTTGGCGAGACGTTGATGGCGGTCCTTCATGGTCCGTTCCGACATGTTGCAGCAAAACGCACAGTCCTTCTCCACGTGCGTCTTGTCCTCATGAAGGCAGTAAAGGCAGAAAGAGTGTTCGTCCTCCTTAAAGACGTTCTGCAGCTGGCATCCAGGGCAGACCCTGAACAGCTTTCCGGGCGTCGAGCTTCCCTTCTCCTGGGCCATCTCCGAGACCGGGCCTGAGAAGCTTCTGGAGTCCTCCGAAGTGTAGCTCGACGAAATCTTCACCCTTGAGGGGCACAGACGATTCCGACACGGGTCCCCGTTGATCGGATGTAGGATCGGTGGAGCTTGAGGCTCTTTCGACCGAAAGAATCGAAGTTTTTTGTGAAAAAGCGCGAAAAATAGCACTAACGCTCGAGAGCAATAGCACGAGGATCCCAACACATGAACGTGCGGTAAAAATCTGAAGATGGCTGCCAGAGGCGGTGCTTAGGTAGAGGGCAGTCATTGGCTGTGGTCAGTATGACGCAGAGACCAGTGATTGGTTATTACTACGAAAGACAGATCAGAAACGAAACTGATACTGGTTTTTTCTTTACCGAGGATTCCCAGCCTGACGACGGGGAATATTCATGAGCATGTGAATCCATGCCAGACCCCATGCTGGAGAAACACGGTAACAAACTTTGGGTGAGGCCCCCGTCCCAAAGCAATAAAGACACATTTTGTTGGGTAGAATCATGTGCCGAACTGGACTTTTGTAAACAGCGGTTTTGGAGTGAAATCTGCATGGTTGACATCTCAGTGTTGATAGGAAATCCGCAGCGGGTGACTGGTTGTGCTTTTTCCCCCCTGAAGTGCTCAAATGTGCCTTTTTCTTTTATTATTATTCTTTATTTACAAAGGTCTCTCAGTATTTAGTATTTCTCCAGAAAATGTCAAGCTGACACCTGACAACTGCACGGATAAAGAAAAATATGGCAACCCAGGTGTCGAGAACTATTGGTAGTTGAAGAAAGGTTTCTTAAAGAATGTATTCAAGCTGAAAAATGGGACCCCATGTATCCCCCCTTGCATATGGGGGTTGGGCTACATCTGTTTATGGATAGAATAGTGTTCTATAGTACTGTGTTATTTGGGCTGTTAACTTATGAGTTAACTCCATAGCTTGGAGACACATATGTAAACATGTAGATAGTTAGACGGTGTTCTGTGTTCCAATACGGAAGGTGTTGGAGATATGTATGCAGCAACAATCAGTGCAGGGAATTCTTTCCCTCCGATCAAAAGGACCTTGTATGTTCACTTTAGTCCTGTCTGTAATTCATTTAGAACCACAAAGATCCCTCCCCCTTTAGCAATAGGTAAGCCAAGAACCAGGCCGGCGTATAGAAAGACTATATATTTTTTTAAATTAATCAGGAAAATTCATATTTAACATAACATCACGCAATACACCACTTTCTCTGTGGCACCAAAACAAAGCTTCAATACCAAGAACTCACTTTTTGGGAATAGACATTAAGAAAAGATCTAAGATGTGTGTTTTTACTTCTGGGTATCATGTTAATAAAACACAGGTCAAATAAACAGTTCAATCCTTCTATCACAAACATACATCCCTTAATGCCAACAATGATGCATTAAAACATGACAAGATCATGAGCTTGGCAATCCTTTCCATAGGGTTTGCAATGGTAAAATACATTTGACAGGTGCAGCACTCAATAATGCTAGCAGTGGTATAGCACAGCATACGTTTTAAAACAAAACACTTACTATATAGAACCTTTCTTCCTTCACCACAATAGCATGAAGAATCTCTCTTCTAACAGAAGTCACTTTCCCGACCTTCAGTAGAGAGTATGCTTTTCAATCAGGGACTTTACTTTATTACATTTTTACAAGACGCTTTACTGCTCCAGCACAAAAACCCAGATATTCATTTTACATTCAGCACCCCTCGGTTTTAAGGCAGGGTCTGAGGAATGGTGAACAGTTAGGAATTTCATTTCGATAAGTGCAATCCTTCTCTTTAGGGAATTCTGGGGTGGGCAATGAGAAATAGGAGTACCCAATTACTTTAACGTACTATATTTGCATACACACTGGAAGCAATGTTGATTTGGAATTTCAACAAAATCACCACTTGTTAGTTGGCTTTATCGGAGTTAGTTACATTTTTATTTAGTAAAAATACTAAGGATCTACTTCGTCTACCCACCCAATTAATAAGGGAAGATATAACTTAAACAGATCCCCACAAGACTTGCTTTAGTTGGACAGGTTTACTTACATAGCATGTCCCTGGGTTTCATCTCATAGGGAAAGGATGGGTATCTGTTCAGATGGCCTCTCCAGGTTGAGTACTGGATACCTCCCGCATAAACCCCCATTTGTTTTGCCTCTCCTGGTATGGGTCCCCGACAGATTTTAGTCTTGACCTGGTTTTCTCCAGCAATTTGGTCAGCAGTTCCAAATCAGATGACTTTAGACAGCTCTCCCATATTTCCATTGTGCTTCTCACTATGAACCCATAATCACACCCCAAATTATTAAAATTATGACAGCATTTTGGCTCTTGGATTGGAACTCTATTTTGACTCCCATTGCAATGATTGGTTCCTGAAGTTAGAGGTGCGCAAGACTCTGGCTGACCGTCCGTTTTCCTAACATCTGCTACGTACGACAATGCACGCTAAGATCTGCCATCATTTGCTTAAAGTTAGACACCAAAGCCCACTGCGGCGAACCCCACGCAGGCAAACAAAGTTTTGTTGTGTGCCGCAGGTACGCAAGACAATGACAGACCATCCACTGGTCCTCCCCCAACATCTGTTACGTACGACACAATGCATGCTAAGATCTGCCATCAGTTGCTTAAAGACTCAACACCAATACCCACTGTGGCGAAGCACACGCAGTCAGAGGGTGTAGTTTTGTGCACCACAGGTGTCTGGCTCCATAATGTGGTGCTTCTAGGACTCTACTACCGTAAATACCGAAGACCCCATACCGCCCTGCAACCCCTCCTGCCCGAAACTCTACATCTCGGGTAAGTGCACTGCCCAGGCTCTATCCACACCACTCCGCAATTACTCATACTACCTTCCTACCAGCACTGAATGCACAGTGCACACTGTCCACCTCCAAACGTTCAAATCTATCCCCCCCGACTACAGCCAAAGAAGATTACAGCCCCAAGACTAACCAATTACCCATCCAACCCAACTCTCACCTTACCTTGCCCTCACCCCACCAGAAACAAGCTCCTCTGTCTATGCACCATGACCTCCACCATCTTCCCTGCCCAAGCCAGGCCCCATGCCTGCAAATTACCAGTTGACACCCCACCAACTCTCCTCTCAAATGTGCTCTAATCCATGCCAGATCAGTCCCAGCTGAAACCGCTGAAATCTTTTGACCTCCTAGCCACTAACAACTTCGACTTGCTCGCTATTTCAGAAAGCTGGCTTCACCCAACAGCCAGTCTCACCCTATCAATTCCCATCCCCCTAGGATATGGCATACTCCGTAATGCCATTAACACGAGACCAGTACCCAACTGCAATATGCTCTCCACCAAGCTCTCGCTATAGCCATCCAACACCATTAACCTCTACCACATCTACCGCCCCTCCAAGCCCCACTCACTCCTTCGAAGAGGACCTCCTGCAGATCATTAACTCGAACATCAATTCTAGCCCCAAAATCCTGATCCTAGGAGACCTCAACTAAGGTCTAAATGACCCCTTGGACATGCATGCAAAAGGCATAGCTACAGCCCTCAACCATTCAGGCTTCACACAGCACCCTCGACTGGATAGCAGACCTAGACTGCAACACCTCCAGCCCAAACATTACAATCTGCCCTTGGTCTGATCATCACACCATCAACCCTAACATCCCCATCAGAAACCGGCCCAGCCCCAATCACTCAGCAAGACCAGAAGCCCTAGCCCGCTGCATCAAACCCTCAAGAGACACCGCCTCCTACCATTTCTCACAGACCACATCTCACTGACATCCAAGATCTCACCAACACAGCTACCAACCCACAAGCCCTTGTCGATCTCTACAACATCACCATATTGCAAGCTGTCGACACCATTGTCCTGCTTAAATGGCGTAAAGCCAAACCCTCACTCAAAAAAACCCTCATGGTTCACCCCAGAGCTTCTTGTGACCCGTGCTTACAAATGCGCTGCAGAAACAGCATGGAAAAAAAGACCCCTCCTCAATCAACACACTACACAAAGCGACACACATCCCCAAAGCCAGTGGCTACAACACTAGGATTGACAAAGGCAAATCTAACACTGGTGCAAACTTTGCCATTTTGTGAGAATTAGAGTCCCCTGCCACTCCTCCCTCAGATTTCACTATAGATGACACCTGGTGCTCCAAGGTGCAAGGAGCCCTCATCAGAAAACCCCTCACCCAACAAGAGAAAATAAGGGCTGAAAAGGTTTCATGCAAAGCTTTATCCAGCACCCTCACGTCTCCCAAGTTCCCCCTGCCCACCCTCCCCCACCATTCGAATTCTGCCATGTATCAGAGCATGAAGTGGCAACAATATAAAAAGCCTCAAACCCTCCCGCTGCAAAGGAGATGCCTTCCCAGCACCCATCAGCCCAGCACCCATCATCAAAGACTGCGCTGAGGGCTTTGGACCCGTCATCACCACAATCATCAATTCCTCTTTCTCAACAAAGAATGTCCTAGCCACCCTGAAGCAAGCCTGGAACTTCCTGCTGTTTAAAAAACCCTTGCTCAACCCAGCCATAACTACAAACTATCGTCCCATCACTAACATCCCCTCCATCCTTAAAATCCTAGACTGGACAGCCTACATCCATATCCAACATTATCTTGAAGAAAAGCATATCCTCGGCATCCGACAATTGGGCTTTTGCCCAAGGCACACAACTGAAACTGTGCTTCCTGACCTGAGAAACAAGTTAGATGACATTGGAGACACTGGCAAACTTTACCTGCTTCTTATGTTGGATCTCTCTGCGGCCTTCAACCTCATCGACCACTAAACCCAATGCAACCACCTCACTTCACTAGCCAACTTCTCCCCTGCATCCACCGACTGGATCAGATCCTTCTTGGCAGACAAATCTACTTGTGCCCTCATGGACGATTTCACAGCCCTACCCATGCCAATAACCTGTGGCATCCCACAAGGTTCCTGCATCTCCCCCACACTTTACAACATTTACACGAAACCTCACTTTGACCAATTGGACATCCTCGGCATCTCATTTATGAACTATGAAGACCACACACAAATCCTCCTCCCTCTCTCAGGCAATTACCCCCAAGATGTCTCAGCCATCAACTCAGTCTATAAAATCATTGGACCTACTCCATCTAAACGACAAAAAAACTGAGATCCTCATCGTAAGCTCACATGCCTCACTCCTAGACCCAGCCTACAAAGCATTTAGCATAGATCGCAATCTAATCCAAAATTCATCTGCAGCTAAAACCCTGGGCATTTACTCAGATGTTAATCCAGGACTGTCGTGCCAAGTAAATTCCATTGCTTCCTCTGCAGCCTACACCGCCGAACTCCTCAACGCCAGTAAAGCATTCCTCAGCACGACCACGCTCTCCATAGCCAGAGCCATTTCTGGAGCCAAACTCGATTACTGTAATGCCCTCTTTGCTGGCATCTCCGAGCAAAACCTTTGCAAATACAAACCATTCAAACAACGCCATTTGGGCCGCCTTAGGTCTGTCCAAACACAAACCTGTCTCGGAAGCAAGAAAAAATGCTTAACGGATGCCGATTCGCAAACAAATCAACTTCTAGACTCTCTCCATTGCACACCAGTGCTTCATCAACATTTCCTTGGCGTACCTCTCCCAACACGTTGAGAAATACCCCCCACCCCCCATAAACTGAGATCCACAAACTGCCACTACCTCAAAGTGCCTAGCTTCAATTGAAAGAATTCAGAGATACAAGCATCCGCGTTACTGCTGCTGAGGTCTGGAACAATTTCTGCCATGCATTAAGAAAAAAACCTTCTGACTGGACCTTTAAGCAAAATATGAAAACCTGGCTATTTAACTAAGCCATCCTGTTCCTGCACCATCACCGAATTGGACACATCCACTCTATGTATTGATTGACTGCAAGATATATGTTTATGTAACTAGCGCCTAGATACCTGAGGGTTCAGTGTGCTGCCACAAATGCATAAATAAATAAATACATTACAAGGCATCATTCCTGTGAATGATAACCCACCCTTTTGAAATTGCATTTTTTCTTCCACTTCAGTCATGACCTAAATACTATAAAGTGGCAAAATTCTTGACTTCATAAATACTAGCCGCAAATTATGTTTCCAAAATGGCCTAATCATGCCACGTAATTAAATGTGTCTCATTTTGGCACAATATTGCAGGTTCGAATGACAGATTTCTGTGATTTATTCAAGAATTATAACAGTTATCAACATGGCATTTTATATACAGATACCTAATTTAATAAGCTATCATCTCCCCAAATATCTGCTTCGTGACTTCTTCTGGAAAGGTGTCATCCCATTTCAGCTTATAACTTTAGTTCCCACAGCTGAATCTTTAGATGAATGGTGTAATTAAACAGGTCTGCTCATAAGCTTTTTAATGATATTTGGACCAATATTTTTCATATATGGCTCCTGGGAAAATGAACAAAATAGGACCATCCATCTACACCTATGGCAATCTCTTAATTACACCTATTATGAGTTCCATAAACAGTACGGAACAAGTTACTTACCTGTAACTGTTGTTCTCCAGCATGGGTCTGGCATGGATTCACATGCTCATGAATATTCCCCGTCGTCAGGCTGGGAATCCTCGGTAAAGAAAAAACCAGTATCAGTTTCGTTTCTGATCTGTCTTTCGTAGTAATAACCAATCACTGGTCTCTGCGTCATACTGACCACAGCCAATGACTGCCCTCTACCTAAGCACCGCCTCTGGCAGCCATCTTCAGATTTGGAAGCACGTGAAGTGGCAGTATGACCAAGTGAAGAGCCGCAGAGGGGTAGGCGGGAGGGTTCGCATGTGAATCCATGCCAGACCCATGCTGGAGAACAACAGTTACAGGTAAGTAACTTGTTCCTTCTCCAGCATGGGGTCTGGCATGGATTCACATGCTCATGAATAAAGAATACATAGCAGTACACACATGCACAACCACGGGAGGTGGCAAAGGCTCAACATTAAGCATTACATCAAACTCAACATTAAGCATCTTACCTCCTCACCAGGCTCACCTCAGGCGAACAGGTTGCGCAGCACTGCTTGGCCGACCCTGGACTCCTCCCTGGAATCCCGATCGACGCAGTAGAATTTCGTGAAGGTGTGCGTCGACCTCCACGTAGCAGCCCTGCATATGTCCAGCAGGGGCACACCAGAAAGGAACGCCGTGGTAGCTGCGATCGCTCTGGTGGAATGGGCTCTCGGACGGCCAGGCAGCGGTCGGTTTGCCAACCGATGACAGTACATGATACAGCCGGAGAGCCATCTGGAAATGGAAGCCTTCGAGAGAGCCTTCCCCTGATTGACAGGTCCAAAGTTCACAAAGAGTTGTGACGTCTTCCGAAAACACTTCGTGCGGTCCACGTAGAACTTCAGCGCTCTAGCCACATCCAGCGAGTGCAAAGTCCTCTCAGCCGGCGACGAAGGCGACGGGAAGAACACAGGCAACACCAAGGGTTCGTTGAGACGGAAGTCCGACGGTACCTTGGGCATGAAGGAGGGGTGCGTCCTGAGCACTACCCTCGTGTCGTGAAAAGTCAAGTACGGGGCCTTGCAGGAAAGGGCCTGGATCTCTCCCACCCGTCGTGCGGAGGTGATGGCCACAAGAAACGCTGTTTTCCACGACAGAAACTTCAACGGGGCCGAGTGCAGAGGCTTGAACGGAGGTCCCATGAGCTTGGTCAGCACCACGTTGAGCCACCACGCCGGGGCCGGAGCCTTCACCGGCGGGAACGATCTGAACAGCCCCTTCATGAACTCTTTCACCAGACGATGAGACCACAAGGACGTCCGGCCCGTGGTTCTGGTGTATCGGGAGATCGCAGCAAGATGAATCTTGATGGACGCGTGTGCCAGTCCAGCTTTGGCCAGCGTCAGCAGGTACGGCAGTACCTGGGGAGCCGTAATCCGTAGAGGGTTAATCTTCTGTGCGTGGCACCAGACAGAGAACCTCTTCCATTTGTGTCCGTAGCATTTAAGAGTTGAGGACGCCCTGGCCTTTGCAAGAACCTCTCTGCAGTCGGCCGGTATGTCGTATCCTCCAAACTCTAGCGCTGCAGGAGCCAGGCCTGCAAGTTCAGCGATTTCGGGTCGTGGTGGAGGATGGCGCCTCCTTCCCTGGAGAGTAGATCCGCGTCCACCGGTAGCTTGATTGGCGGGGACGCTGACAAGTCCAGAAGGTCCGGGAACCATATCTGCCTCGGCCACGCAGGTGCGACGAGGATCATCCTGCACCGTGACCTCTTGAGCTGGTTGACGAGCCGGATTAGCAGTGGCAAAGGAGGGAACGCGTAGAGGAACAGGCCCTCCCAGGGGAACGAGAAAGCATCGCCCATGCTCCTCGCCTGGGGAAACCTGCTGGCGAACCTCCGGCACTTGGAGTTCGTCGCCGTCGCGAACAGGTCGATCTGGGGTGTGCCCCACCGTCGGAAGAGGCGATCCACTAGATCCTGCCGTAGTTCCCACTCGTGGCACGAGCGCAGCTCCCTGCTGAGTGAGTCGGCGATGGTGTTTTTTATCCCTGCCAGATGAAACGGCACCAGAAACATCCTTTGGGCGACGGCCCAATGCCACAGGTCCTGCGCCTCCTTGGACAGTGCTGGGGACCTGGTTCCACCCTGTTTCCTGATGTAAAACATGGTGGTGGTGTTGTCGGTGAAGATCCTCACCACCTTGCCCTTGAGGGACGGAAGGAAGGACCTGAGGGCCCAGAACACTGCACGGAGCTCCAGGACGTTGATATGGAGGGACTTCTCCGTCGGGAGCCAAAGGCGTCTCGCGTGCAGATTTTCGGTGTGCGCTCCCCACCCTTCCAGGGAGGCATCCGTGGTCACTGTCTCCTGGTGGTCTGGGGTCTGGAAGTCCATGCCCGCCATCAGATGCGCGCGGATGCCCCACCACCGGACCGCTCGGCGGAAACTCTCGTCGAGTGTGATCCTCTCCTCGAAGCCGCCCGTCGTTTGGATCCAGCGCGCGTCCAGGAACTCCTGCAACGGGCGCATCCGGAGCCTGCACATGGGAATGAGGTAGATACAAGAAGACATCATTCCGAGGAGGGACTTGATGGACCTCACCTTGGCCGCGTCGGAAACCAACATCCGCTGTACCTTGCCCAGGATGGACCTGGTCCTTTCCTCCGACGGGGAGGCCAGAAGGGACACTGTGTCGAGCTTCGCTCCCAGAAACAGTGCGTTTTGCGCGGGTACCAGGTGGGACTTGGCGTAGTTCACGGAGAATCCCAGGTCCGTGAGAAGTTGGACGGTCCTTGCCGTGTGATCCACAGCGAGCTCCCTCGTCTTGGCTCGGATGAGCCAGTCGTCCTGGTAGTGACGCCCTTGGACCACAAACCTGAGGAATTTTCGGTGCCCCTTTAGGATGGGAATATGGAAGTAGGCATCCTCCAAATCCAACGACGACAGGAAGTCTCCTTCCTCCAGCTGACCCAGGACGTGCTGGAGGGTGACCATCCGGAACTTTTGCGCCTTGATGTACTTGTTCAGACGTCGCAGGTCCAGGATGGGGCGCCATCCCCCCGTCTTCTTCTTCACGAGGAAGTATCTCGAGTAAACTCCGGAGCCCCGAAGCCTCTTTGGGACGAGTTCGATGGCGCCCTTCCTGAGCATCGCCTTTACCTCCAGGAGAAGTTGAGGGACGTGAAGTTCTTTCCTGGCCACGGGGGGGACGCGCGGACACCTTCTTTGAAACAAGAGCGCGTGGCCCCGGGCCAAGGCGTCCAGCACCCAACGGTCGGTGGAGATGGACTCCCACACGCTGACGAAGCTCGCCAGCCGGCCTCCCACCGGGGTGCTTCGGTGGGGGCCCGACCCCACGGCCGGTTCAATCCTGCTTCGACGAGGCTTTGCCGCCTTGACCTCCTTGGCGAAGACGGCGGGGTCCGCCAGACTTGCCTCGTCCTCTGTAGGCCTCCTGAGCCGACGAGCGGGCCGCTTGACGGTAGGTGGAGAAACCGCCGCCGGAACTTTTGGAGGTGCCCTTGCCTCCGCTGCTCCGAAAGGGCGTCCGTCGTTGTTGCAGAACTCCAAGGGCCCGGGCCGTCTCGGTGTCCGCTTTAATGGCCTGAAGGGAATTGTCCACTGTTTTCCCAAACAGATTGTTCCCATCGAAGGGCATGTCCAGGACTCTGGTCTGAACGTCTTGACGGAAGTCCGTAGCCTTGAGCCATCCACGCCGCCTAAGGCAAACGCCGTTGCCCAACTGGCGGAACCCAGTGTCGGCGATGTCCGTCGCAACGGTAATGGCGTGGTCCGAAGCCACCTCACCTTCCTGCAGGATCTCCAGGGCCTCTGCCCTCTTGTCGTCCGGCCCTCTTGTCGTCCGGCAAGAAGTCCAACAGGGGAGCCAGTTTGTACCAGAGCTCCCTGTCGTAGCGGGCCACGATAGCCAAGGCGTTGGCCGCTTTAATCGTCGTCGCCGCAGACGTCTTCTTCTCATACCGGTCTCTTCTAGCTGGCGTCGTGGAAGGGTTCTTGAGGAGGGTGTCGTCCAATAGAGGCACTGAGAGGACCGTCTTCCTCTTGGCCTCGCGCCGCTGATAAAGGAAACCTTCCTTCTTCTTCTCCTCAGGGCAGAGTTGGAAAAGCTCGGATGCCCTGGTGATCATGGAGTGGAACGATCCAATCTCGTCGGGCGGAGAAGCCCTGGTGGGAGGCGACGACGGTACATCCTCGTCGTATACCTCGTCGTCCGTACCCGTCGCTGCCGTGTCAGTCCCCGTATCATCCCCTCGGGTGGACGGGGAGGAGGGCTGGAAGGGGCGCGACGGCTCAAAAGGAGGCGGAGGGTGGATCCTTCTTTTCTTGGTAGGGGGAACACCAGAAGGTCCCGGTTCTGGGTCCCCCGTCGGGAGAGGTTCCGTCGGCAACGGTAGTCTCGTCCTTATCTCTGAGCACAAGGACTGTATAGCCAACAAAATGGCCGCAGAGTTGTCTCGCGGCGCTGGCAGAGGGGAATCCGACGGGCGATCAGGGGCCCCGTCGGTACCCTCGACGATGTCGTCACCTGTGTCGGGATCCATCCCGACGGGCCGGTCTTCTTCCACGCCGAGGCCGTGGCTTAAGACTTCGACCAGCTCCTCCTCCGAGGTTGAGGCTGAATCTACGACGACGCCCTGCCCCCCCTTTTTCTTCCCCACGGGGGATTTCACGGGGGTCCTATCGATGGGCACAAAAGAGGACTCCCTCCGAGGTGGCAGGGAGACTGAGCCCCGAGGTCGCCACCACTGGTGTAGCCTCCACAGGCTGAGCCAGGGCCGCCGCGACAGTTTCGATAGAGGGCTTGGCCGGATGGATTAAGGCCTTCACCACCTTAGGTGCGCTCACCGCCTTATCCTTGAGGGGGGGGACACTGCCTCGCTCCCCCTCCGCCTTCGAGCTCGACCGGGGCCTCTCCAGGAGCTTCGCCGGGTGCTCGGCCTTCCTCTTACCCGACCCAGAGCGTTGGCTCGTGGTTGATTGTGCCGGGGAGGGTGTGCCCTGCCTGGCGCCCGTAGAGCCCGACCGTTCGGCGCTCCCGGTGCCAGCGGACTCGCGGTGCTTGGCCTTATGTTGGACCCCCGTCGCCGGGGCGTCCTCAAAGGTCTTAGAAGACCGCTCGGCTTTCTTCCTCTTCTTCTCGCCAGACGGGCTCTTCCCTTCCAGCCAGTTGGCGAGAAGTTGATGGCGGTCCTTCATGGTCCGCTCCGACATGTTGCCGCAAAACGCACAGTCCTCCTCCACGTGCGTCTTGTCCTCATGTAGGCAGTAAAGACAAAAAGAGTGTTCGTCCTCCTTGAAGACGTTCTGCAGCTGGCATCCAGGGCAGACCCTGAACAGCTTTCCGGGCGTCGAGCTCCCCTTCTCCTGGGCCATGACCGGGCCTGAGAAACTTCTGGAGTCCTCCAAAAGCGAAGCTCGACGAAATCTTCACCCTTGAGGGGCGCAGACGAATCCGACACAGGTCCCCGTTGATCGGATGGAGAATCGGTGGAGCTTGAGGCTCTTTTGACCGAAAAAACGAGGTTTTTGAGAAAAAACGTGAAAAAAAAATAGCACTAACGCTCGAGAGCAATAGCACGAGGATCCCAACACATGAACGTGCGGTAAAAATCTGAAGATGGCTGCCAGAGGTGGTGCTTAGGTAGAGGGCAGTCATTGGCTGTGGTCAGTATGACGCAGAGACCAGTGATTGGTTATTACTAAGAAAGACAGATCAGAAACGAAACTGATACTGGTTTTTTCTTTACCAAGGATTCCCAGCCTGACGACGGGGAATATTCATGAGCATGTGAATCCATGCCAGACCCCATGCTGGAGAATTTTCGTTTCTCCACTTAGATGTAGATTCAGCCATCTGTTCCTTTTTGTTGACCAAGGCTGGTATACATCCATTAACCATCTTGCAAAGTTAAAGGCTTGCAGAAGATCTTCCTGGCAAGATGGGTCTAACTCCGCCTATTAGCATCATGTGGCTGTTTCTGTACCACCTTACTAGTCAGTCAGGTCATGAACTACACCATGAATCATATTTGAATCCTTGTATTTTTAAAGTGTTACTTCCATTAGCTGAATCTTCTGTTTTCACAGGGGTCAGCTATTGACCTCCTCAACCCTTTACCCTGGCACAACCCCTGTCCCCGGTCTTGGCTCTGTGCGCTTCAAAATGATGTTCTTTCAGGTAAAGATAGGGCAGAAGTGTGCAGTGCATGGGCTTTCGATTCCCATGAGACAATGCTATTTTTGGCTAGCACAGCTTTTCTTCACGCACAGAAACTGGTGTTTTTGAAAGTTGCAATTCCCTTTACACATGTGGCCTACTTTAATATTTGGTCTCAAGCCATATATAGATTTCTCCTGTACCATGCCATCATCAATGTTCATCTTTACATCATGATACATATTCAAATTACTCTGGCAATGGAGATCAGTTTACTATGTGTTCATTGTTCTAAACTGAAAAATGCACACCTTTTCATGGTAACTTTCTACTTTTGCAAAGTTACACTTTAGGCATCAGCCATATTTAATGGAAAGTAGGCCTCTGGTTTTGGGTCTAACCATTTCAGCACAGGGCCCATTTAATTTTGTTTTCTTCATCTGACAACACTGTTGGGGTATGTGGCAGTGTTGAAATGTACATGCTGGCCTTTTTTCTGCCAGCCCAAAATGGGTGTTCAATGCTCTGCACTTTTAGGACTTAGGCAGCCAAATGCAGTTTCCTTTGGTCTTCGGCTAAAACTAGACCACAAAGGGAGTTCGGTAAGAATGTGAGGGATTCAGTTGGAGAAGAGAGACTAAGTAGGACGGTGAATCTAGGGGCTTGATTACCCATAACGTGTATCTTGATGAACTAAACCTTCACTACAGCCTATTATATATTAGCTAAGATTGTGGTAAAATCAATTATGTACCAGGAGTCATTTACAGAAGTATTGCCCATGGAGTTTTATCTGAAATGCCTGTGGCTAGCTTGGGTCAAAAAAAATCTTTCCTCACTTGGGATGACCGATTTATGGGATTGTTCTAAAAAAGCATGAAGGATGCCATAAAGAATTTTATTCAATGCTACTGCGACCACATGAAGCAGAAAATGACAACTATTACAAGGCAGTGATATTTGCTAAGTTGGTACCTTGATCGTAAGCAGGGGGGCCTGAAGTCTACTTGAAAATGGGCATCCGGGAAGATGGTAGGAGAAGGTTTATCCAACTAAAGCATGTGTGCCCGTTGCTATATTACCAAATGCACAAATCAGGTGTAGGTAGTTCAAGTCTGCTTATGACAAGGTATCCTACTGTGACAATTACAATTTTTTTCAACTCTTGAAACTATGAAAAAAATATAATTATTGGCTGCACAGGAAACTGATCCCCATGCTCTGAATCAACTGTGTTTATAACTGTGTGGTAGCTATCAGATTTGACCATTATAAAATAAATTACAATAACAATATACAAAAACAAAAAAACATCTCAAACTATTACAGAATGTATACAGCCCAAATATATACACTGTTAAATAGGTCTCTTGGCACTATTGAGGCAAAACACTGTAGGGTGTCACAAAGAGGACATGTGAGCAATTAGTGTCTTAATGTGACAATGTGATTTCCTATGTTCGTGATTTACTGAGAGAAAGAATTGCATATGCATCCAGCGACAATCAATAGCTGGAAACCGCAAATTATTTAATGTCATCTTCCAGTCTAATTAGAATGAGATTATCAGCTCTGCAGTAGTGAAACGTAAGGCCTAAGGATCTGGTCAGGGAGATAAGGAGGTGGAGCGACATATTGAGGCTATGTTGCAAATAGGAGGAGCCTGAAGGATGCCAGCGAACAGAGGCAATGGAGAAGAGGTGACGGGAGGAACACCTTTTCGTTGTGATCTGTCAAAGAAGAAAGGGCAGAATTTGCAGAACTCAGTGCTAAGACTACCACCAGATACTAGACAAGTAAAAGCACATAGTGGTATACAGTTCTGAAAACCACAGAAAGGTGCAACTATATCAAGGTGCAATACAGCATTTGTTAAAATCTGTCCTGAGGTAATTGAACAGAAAAAAATATGGTCTTGGTGCCTCTGGCAATTCGGAAACTAAATGTTATTGAGTAGATTGTGAGATTTGACAAGCACTGTAGTTGTGCAGTAATGGCATGTTTCCAGAGCTGGGCAGTAAAGCAAAGAAATGAAAAGGAGCAGATGCTTTTGGTGGAAATGATACTGAGTCACACTGGAGGGAGCAATTCAAGTTGCTGGGTAAGGAAGAAAAACCATGTACACAAACAAGGGTCTTGTGAAGGGTATGAGGAGAAAGGGTCAAGGAGGGAGAATACTTAGCAGGACACAGAAAGGTGCACGTGGTAGGAGACAAGGAAGAGAACAGAGAGCCGTGGGCTGAGAAGATGAGAGCAAAATCTAAAGCAAGGTTAGATGGGAGGCTAAACTGAAGGTGGGGTGCATCTGCTTAGCCTTTGAAACGCTCTGGGTTGTCTTACAATTGTTAAGCCCCACAATGCAAGACTTTCCTCAGTCTAATTCATTGCTGATTATGATGTGCTGCAGAAGTTAATGGTAAAGGGCAGTGTAAGCCGCAGGAATAGATAATAACCTGTGGCAGCAAGTCTATGGCGAGGGAGCAGTTCTTCATCTTGTTGAAATAATTCCTTAAATGGCAGCAGGTGAAGTCTGCTTGAAAGGCCCTCACCTTTCTCTCTGGGTAGGGTAATAATCATTTGAGAGATGACCTTTGATGTGCCTGGCATTTCCATTCCTTCCAACTGCAGTGCTCTAGTTAAGGTGTGCTATGTGCCGCTAAATCACATGGATGGATTAACGAGCTCTCTGTGGAAACCTGTTCCCGGGTGAAAATGTCCTATAGACTCAATCTCCTCCCTAAACATTTTTTATTTATTTTATTGAGCATTTGTTAGGCGCTTATACAACAGGATTGTGTTTCAAAGCGCCACAAGGCTAAATGGGAAGGGAACATTGGCAAAACAGTAAATATACAGTCGTGATCCTACCAGGCCTTGCGGTATTCGGATGTGCAAGTGCAGTGAAGAGAAGTGAAGGGGATGGGTGGGTGGGGGACAAGGAGTGGAAAAGTTCTGGTGGGGGGCCCGCGATGGAAGTGCCAAGGTGGAGGCCTCAGACTAAGTGCTAGGAAGGGCATCGCCCAAGGGTGGGATGTAGAGCTGCCAAGCAGGGGCCCGCAGGGGCGGGGCAGTGCAGGGAGGTTCTGGTATCGCCTGGGTGAAAGGGCCTGGTGTCCTGTGAGATTCATGAGGACCAGGCCACCAGTCTGAACGGCAGGGATGTGATTAGCAGGAAAGAGAATGAGGGAAAGGGGTAGAGAAAAGCAGAGTTTTGAGCGGTTTTTGGAAACTTAAGGAGGGGCGTCTCAAGTCTGTGAGGGGCAAGGATGCTGTACCAAAGGGAGGCACCAGCCGAGGAGAGAAACCTGCCCCCCTACTAGGAGAAGGGTTTGACAAAGAGTTGGAGTTAGAGGAGTGGAGGGATATAGCAGGAGACTATTTAGGGAGGGAAAGGTGGAGTTAGCGTGGTCCCAGGCCCCAGAAAGCTTTTTGGATGATGCAGAGGGTCTTGAATTTGATCCTTGCAACCTCCTGGAGCCAGTGGAGAGATTTTAGGGCCGTAGAGATACAGTCTTGGGCCTTGAGGTCGAGGATAAGTCTTGCAGCCCTATTCTAGATTAGCTAAACAGGTTGTAGGGAGGAAAGAGGGAGATTGAGAAAGAGGCTGTTGCAGTAGGCCAGCCTAGAGAGGACCAAAGCTCTGGAGACATTGAGCTTCTGGGTGAAGGTGAGGAAAGGGAGAATGCCTCTGAGGAGGGGGAGTTGGAAGTGGGCCTTCTTGGTGAAGGCCATGATGTGAGGGGTCAAGGAGATAGCGGGGTCGAAGATGACCCCAAGGTTTTTGGCCTCACAGGATAGTGGAGGGCCCAGAGAGGGTGGTCAGAGGGTACAAGGAAAGGAGGGCTGCACAGCATGCCTGAATAGCAGACAATCGGGGATGAGAGAGCAGGAAGAGTAGGTAGTAGAGGGAAGTTTAAAGGAAAGCTGTGTGTCATCAGCATAGCACTGGAAATGAGGAGAAAAGGAGGAGATCAGATGAGAAAGAGGGAAGGGATGAATATTGAATAGCCATGGCGATATGATAGATCCCTAGGGGACACTACCGGTAGAAGGTGTAGAGGTGGAGGAGAAAGGACCAAGTTGAGGAAAGAGGTCAGCCAATCCAGTGCCCGGTCAGTGATGCCATGGGTTGAAAGTGTCAAAGGCAAAGAAGAGGTCAAGGTGAACGAGAACATTGGGAAAGTTAGATTCGAGATTTGGGAGCATGACTTCACAGGTGTTCAGGAGAGCAGTGTCCGTGCCTTTTGATGCCCACAACCCACATTGATGGTTATGGAGGCAACCGACAAGTTCATTGTGGAGGGTCAGTTGGGGGAGGACCAGCTTCTCCAAGAGTTTACCCAGGAAGGGGGTAGTAGTGATAGGGCGCTAATAAGCCGCGCAAGAGGGGTCAGCAGACAGCTTTTTTAAGAGAGTGTGCACAAGGGAATGCTTGAGGGATAGAGGGAAAGAGCCAGTGGCGAAGGAGTAGTTCCAGATGTCAGCGAGAGCCGGGTGAGAGAGGATATTTGTCCTTAATGATTCTAGAAGAGCAGGGGAGCACCTATTTGGAGGAAACCTTCATAGAGCAGCCACATTTTGAGATCTTGTCCGATGCTATGGGCAAGCGGGATGAGAGTGAGGTGAGTAGAAGGTGGGGAGCCGAAGGGGGCAGGGGAGCAGGCACGGGAGTGAAGTTGGGGGTGGAGTAGAGTGAGGACAGGATGTCCTGAGTTTTTATGTGAAATGGCCAAAGCAGTGCAGAGAGCCTGAGAAGGAAGGAGAGAGGTGGAGACTGTAGCTGGATTGGTGAGCTCCTTGCAGATTTTGAAAAGCGTGACTGTGTTGTTAGTTGCTTCAGAGATACAGGCTTGGATGTGGGCCTGCTTCTTGGAGCGGATAGAGAAACAATATTGCCTTTGGAAAGCCAGTTTGTCAGAGGGTATACCCAAGGTCTGCCACTTCCATTCGGGAACTCTGCACTTGCGTTTCAGAGATCCTCAATCAGAGTCATACCAGCCATTGTTCTTGGAGGCCGTTTTAGGTGGATCCTCATAGCAGGGGCAAGGATGTCAAGCGTGTTGGAGATGGAGAGGTGCAGGTTAGCAAGGACCGAGTCAGAGGCAGAGGTGTGAGGGTGAAGGTGGAAACAAAAGAAGCGACTGACACTCGCTTCATCGGTCAGATGACGGCAAAGGAGGCTGGCAGTGCTGGGGGGCTCGGATAGAAGGCCATGGGGCCCTAGGCGGGAGGGGAGGAAAGAGTGGTCAGACCAGGAGAAGGGGGCAGGGACTGGTTTAGAGATCGGGATGTCACCAGAAATGAGGGCTTCCAGAGTGTGTCCGGCTGATTGGGCCGGGCCAGAAGGAAGAATAGTGAGCGAGAGGGAGTCACAGAAGGTATCCCTACAAAATATCCCCACCAAAAATATCACCATACATATGGCCGTTTGTCTCGCCATAGGCAATATTTTTGGGGAGGATATTTTGTGGGAGCGAGGGTTGCGGGGGTGTCCCCTAAACATTTTAAAATAATGAGGGGGGTGCGGGTGTCCCCCGCAGGGTCCATGGGTCAATATCGCCACAAAAATATGGTAATATTTTTGTATCGCTATATTTTTGCGGGGATATTAACCCATTGAACCGTCACAGAAGGTACGGAACTGTGCAGTGGATTATTCAAGGGAGTCAAGGCAGATATTGAAGTCTCCAAGGAAGAGGAGTTTAGTAGAAAAGGTTGAGAGGGAGGAGGTAAGGTCGGCCCGTTCAGAGAGGAAGACAGAGATTGGGCCAGGGTGCCTGCCGATGGTGAGAGAGAGTAGGCGAGACTCCAAGCCGATAGATGAGGTATTCAAAATAGGAGTAGGATTGAGTAGGTATGATGGAAGCAGGGACCCACTCGGGGGAAATTAGGGCCACACCACCTCTGGGCCTGTTGGGTCAGTGTTTGGAGAGGATTTTGTAGCCCTCAGGAAGGAGAGTGTCAAGTGCAGTGACAGAGCTGGCATTGAACCATGTCTCGGTAAGAGCAAGGATGTCTAGGTCAAGGTCTTTGAGAAGGAGACGAGGAATGTTTGGCAGCAGAGGGAGCATTCAGAGTAGCTAAGTGAAGCTGGTTACCACCTTTGAAGGTTTTCCGAGGCGCAGTACAGGGACCTGGTACTCTTGGCCGTGGTGGTGGAGAGGTTTGAGGAGAGGAAGAGGGAGAAGTGGCAGGAGGATGGTAGAAGTTTATGAGAGATGGCAGGCATCGATCAAGAAGAAGACTAGGTTGAGAACCTTGCGCCATGATAGTGCCATTGTGATAGAAATTAATGATACTTGTAGAGGTTGAGAGGTATACCAGGAGTACTTCCCACCTAGTGCCACCATTAATGATTAGGAGAAAGGGGAGAGAGTGGAGACCAGATGGGGTTCCATATGTCAGGGGAGGGGGACAGAAAAGAGGATGTCAGTAATAGTCTGCCTGGAAGTAGCATTGACGTAGGTGCCAGCAATAGGTAGGCCTGGGTTAGAGTCCAGAAGGTGTGTTCAGATTTTTTCTTACAGACTTCATGAAAGAGGTAGGATAGGTAATAGAATAGCAGTTGGAATAGATAGGGGAGATAGAGAGTGCCATGTGAGTAGCGGAGGAGAGACAAAGGAGCTGCACAATGCATGGGAACTCGCCAAAAATACAAAAACTCATCATCAGGTGGTCTAGCAGCCAAGAAGTCCCAGATGAAGTAGGTTATATTAGGCAAGATATGTTAGGACAGCAGAGGTTTTTAAACAACCCAGACTAGGTGAGGGCTAGGGTGCAGCAAAAACAATCAATGTGCTGGTACAAATACTCATCTGGTTTCAATTTATAGGGCAGCACTAAAATGCAGCAAAAATATAGACTATATAGGGTAAAGGCAGAGCAAGGTCAAGGTTACAGGGGTGCAGACTACAGGGATGAACAACGGGACTCAGAAGTTGGTTCCAGAGAGGAATAAGTGAAAGAAAACCTAGATTTCAAAGTCATGCACAAATGTAGAGGGCATGTGCAACAGTCAATCAAGGGAAGCAGTGGGGCTCAGTTACAGAGTCAGCAGTGAGAAGGTGAAGATGAAGCTTACCTGCATGTTGGTGGTCTCGAATGGAGGGGTGCTGGCAGGGAACAGAGTCTATGGCTAGGCCCCTTGGAGATAGCGGGGGGAACAGAGGCAATGGGTACTGCTGCAAGTGAGAAGGGAATGAAGGCACGGAAAGTGGCGAGAAAAGTGATTGCTTGTGGGGAATCTTTCTTCCCTGCCTTTTGACTGGAGGTCGAGCACTCACCTGGACTGTGGCAGCAGCCTTAAAAAATAATTCTGGGCACGGAACGTGGCGAGAGAAGGTGCAAGGGAAGTGGTTGCTTGTGGGGAATCGGTCTTCCCTGCCTATTGCCTGGAGGTGGAGTATTTATCTGGACTGTTGCAGCAGCTGCCTTAAAAAATCATTCGAGGCGCAGAGCGTGGCACGGAAAGTGGCGAAAGAAGTGGTTGCTTGTGGGTCCGGGTGAGTCCAGAGACTTTCCATACATTTTTTGTGAAATTTGATTGCTGTCACTCAGCTCCACTTGCAGTTAGCAGGTGTGAAGCTTGTTTGAACCCCAAGGTCACTTCTACTGTCATAGTACGACGATGGGATTCCTCTCTTCATAACAAAAGGAAAGCTAAATGCTTGCAGCAAGTCGGAAATACTTGGCACGTAATAAGGAGCGTGCAGCGTGCTCTCGCATTTTCAGAGCTAGCCGCAATCTAAAAAAGAACAACCATAAGCACTGTAATACACTGCCCGAAGTAACTGCTGCAGTGATCACAAGCTCAATTAGTAATAGTAATGAGACGACGGATAGGGAGCGTGGTAAGCTTACCACATTTTGGAAACCGACTCCCAAGGACACGATCGCTGAGACATCATCCGCCAATGGCTTAGAAGCTATCATTACAACCAAAACTGACCTTAACTCTATTATGGAAAATACCATTGATAACAATGAACTCATAGATTTCATTTTGGATCTGGCCAAGGCAAATGCAGCTAACGTGCTGGCTCAAGCGGTGACTCAAGTCATAACATCTGCAGAAGGGATTATTCCCTCCTCTAATCTAGCCAGAACGCCCGACTTGAATCAGATTGTAATGAATGCGCATGCGTCTCCTGCCAGGCACATCTCGAGGCCGTCTTCCTCGGATTCATTTTACAGAGAAGACCCACAATCTGACTTTGAGACTTTGATAATACTTGAAGCTCTCTTTTCCCTTTACAATAATTTACATAAAAACCAACTAATAATAAAGCAGGGACTGAGCCGATTGAGATGAATATTTCCAAGCAAAGCTTGCTTGCTGTGGAGAAGTGCAGTATGGAACTTGGCCCAGGTCCTTCACAGGGCTCTGAGATCATTGAGATTGACGACATGCAACGACCTATTGAACATCGAGCTGTTGAAAATCAAGCAGGGACAGAGCTTACTTCTAGTCTAATGAATCACTCAAATCCTCCTGCTCAAACCATTTCAGTATCCAAGGGGTCATCAACTTTGCAAGGGCGGAAGAAAACCCAGAAACCTAAACATCTGTTGCCTCATCATCTTTGCTCAGGAAGTAGGGGAGACCTTCCAGTGCAGTAGCAACACAAGCACTGATCTCTACCTTCCCAAAAGATATGCTTTGCCAAAAGACTAACAATGGTTTTGAGATTGTGGCCAATAGATCACAAGAATTAGCAGTGAGGAAACAGGGATACATCCCAGGTCTATGTTGAGGAAAGAAATCGGCCGTTTCAAAGGAACAATTACTCGACTGCTCTAAAGCTAGATATGCCTTTTTTGCTTTGAGCAAAAATAATAGAGAGAGAAATTATAGCGCCATACAGCTAGGCCGCTTAGCCAAAGTAAACAACATAGACCTGTCTATGGGTTTGACTGCTGATCAAAAGTAGATTCTGAATCTATGCCAAATATTGGCAACTCTTTAAATATAAAATTATTGTCTTTAAATGCGATAAAATATTCATCCAATAAGAGAAAAAGTATTGATCTATACACCACGACATCGAGCCCGTTTTTTAATCGCGCTAATGTACTAGAGTTGAATCACCAAATTCTATGTCAAGACCTGGAGGCTCGGATTATGCTCCTCTTATCTTTACTCAACTCGAGCAGCAGTACAATAACAACCTTAGTAGAACAATAAAGTGAAAAACGACATGTTCTATGTAAAACAGAGTCTTCAGTAGTTCTCTTTTTATTGGTCTTCAAATAAACATTTGATCTTATTCCTCCAATAGACCCTCAACACCTCTACAAATCTGTCTGCCATTTTAATATTCTCCTCTTTCCTTGCTGCTCGGGCAGCCAGTTTAGTACTAATTTGTTTATTTATACTAAGTAATGTAAATGATAAAATATTGTTTTGTAAAGCAGCACGAGCGTAGGGAAATACAACGCGAGAGCAGCATACTAAGATTCAGGAGGGGCATATCCGCAGTGTAAGGAAATTATTTCATTTTGCCAGACAGACTCTCCATGACAAGAGTTCACACCGGCATTAGGGGGAAACGTAGTCACGGCGCCGGAGAGGCGGTAAGTTGGAAAGACGCATCTCTGCTGCATCCTTGGTCCGGTTAGCCACGTCTACTTTGAGTGCCAGCATTTGAATGTCAAACTATTTCTCTCGGAAAGAGAGATAAGTATATTTTCATTCTGCAGTAAGCAGAACATCACATGCTACACGCGCATACATTCGGTGACAGAGAACGGTCTGGAGAGCGCTTGACGGAGTGGAACAGCGCCACCTCGAGGCCAAAACACTAATAGTTGCAAAAAAGCAACGATATTGACAGGCACAGACCCAAGAAAAACCTCAAGGGCAAAACAGCCTGACATAAGACCACTGGTCACACGGTAAGTGTGTTTGTGAGAGGAATACAGGCCAAAGAAACCTGTGAATAAATATTCTGATTAGATATTTAGTACCTATGGCAAATATCTTCATTTTAAATGTGCAGCTCCAGCAAAGAAAGCAGGGTGCAAGTGAGCCAAAAAAGGAATCATACAGAGATGGGACAGAGTACAGCCCAGTGGAAAATGATTTATACAACTATAAAGGATAAAAACGTGCACACATTTTGGGATGTATTTAACAGGTTTAACGTTGGTTTTTTACCTGCGAGAGAGAAAAATCCCATATCAAATGAAAATTGGAAAAAACTATATATGATGCTTATATTATCGGGAGAATCAATCTGTTTCATCAAATGACTACAAGGTGGTGCCTGATTAAAAAGAAATGTCAGCTTCTCTGAAGAGGATGTGGTGATTATAATACAATGGTTAAAGCCATCGTGTGCGGCGGGTCCCAATGGCATTCCAAACATCCTCTATAAAAAAGAATCCTGAAATTTGGGCACATATTTTTTTCATAATTTTCCAAGCAGTCGTTGCAACTGGAATATGCCTTAATCATGGACTGATTCTCTGTTAATACCAATATCCAAAAAGGGAGCAAGAGACCTCGCGGGCAATTACAGATTCTTGGCCATGATTGACTCCAGTGCAAACATCTTTTTACAACTGCTTTTAGGTTATATTAACAGATGGATAAAGGAGAAGAGGATCCCCTTAGCAATCAGCAAGCAGGTTTTAGAAAGGGTTTTAGCATCTTATCAAATCTTTGGCCTTTCATGTATTTTATTAGATCGTCCATGATGAACAGGGATAAGGTCTTTTATCTTTGTTTTATTGACTTTTACCAAAGCCTTTGATATGGTGGATCGACAAATTATATGGGCAAAGATAGTAAAAAGCGATTTGTACCCCCAGATTTTATACTTTGTTCAAATGTTTTATGATAACAGGGTTCAAATTAATATCAATCAGGAAGGCAGGATAAGCTAACAATTTAAAGTGAACCATGGCTTAAAGCAAGGATGCACGCTGGGCCCAGTATTATTTAATATATATATATATATGGCCGACCTGGAAGAGAAATTGAAGCACTGCAAAATCGCCCAAATGTCGCTCATCACCCAATAGCCTGGTTGTCATATACCAATGATATTGTGGTCCTGGACCAAATGGCATTGGGTTTGCAGCAAAGTCTTGAGACTTTGGAGAGGTACGCAACAGACCATGGGCGAACAATGAACCTTATCAAAACAAAAATGCTGGTCATAAATAGGAAGAACATTAAGAGATATAAGTGGGTTTTAAAAGATGTTAATTTGGAAGAAGTGAATAGCTAAAGCTATCTGGGCCTGCTCATTGCAGTAAATGGATGTTGCGAACATCTCCAAGTCCATAATCAATCAAAACAAATACTAAATTTAGGGCCATTAGATCCTTTGTTCAGAGAGCAGGTGGTTGTTCTACAAAGGGCCTGTTAAAATTATATAATACTTGTATTATGCCTTGCATTCTGTACGGTCTGGAGGTGCATACCAAAAAAGAAACGGCAGGGTTGAGTATATTAGAAGGTAAATTGTGGAGATTGGCGTTGGGATTGTCTCAATCGGTACCAGTGGAAGACATTTGCAGCGAGTTGGGCCTCATCTCGTTAACCACACGAAAAATGATATCTGCATGTTTTTATATGTAAATATCCTGCTGAATGGAGACAACCCAGACTCCATTTATGTATACTTTTCGGAAACTGGAGCGCTCAACAGCCCCCATTCCACTTTAAAAACTTGGCACAATGAGATCATAGGATTTCTATTAGCGATTGGATGTGCTTGCCTACCTACAGATTACTTGGTCCTTAAATTTAACAAAATTAAGGAAAAAGCCACTATCTGGGACCGTAATTCCTGTGCCACTAAGTTAGCAAACAAGGTAAGTTATCTGGACTATGCAAAACAAGCGTTTCCAGTTAATACCCCTTGTGTCTATATCAAAAACTTACTGAATAAGAATGTAAGTGAATTCATTATGTGCCTAAGATTTAATCAATTACCAACACTACCAAAGATTGGTGCTTGGCACGACGCTGCAATGATGCATCGCCTGTGCCGACTGTGTGCGAGAGACAAAGACAGCTAGGCATCTATTGACCGATTGTAACTCCTTTGTGTCTCTGTATGTCAAAGGCTATGCAAAGATAGTATACGATCAACGCTTTATTTGCACAGACCAATTTTGGGCATACTTATTCTCTGGTGGAAACCTGGTCATGAACTTTACAATATATTACATATGGCAAGAGATCCTAAAAAGACTCAACTGAATGAACGTGGATGTTTTGACAGTTCATATTTAACTTTTATCACTGTTTATACAATGGTGTATTACTGGATGATCTTTTTTAATGATTGTTGATACATTACTATGTAAGTGTTTTTAGACGTGTATTGATAATATTGCTTTTGTTTTTCTTTTTCATGTGTTTAAGGTTCAATTTAACCAAGATGTCATTAATAAAAAAATATATTTAAAAATAAAGCGCTTTATCTCTGCAGAGACAAAGTAAGTTGCAGAAGGATCACAAGAAAGATGCTTAGGACACCTCCATGACTCTCACAGGGCCAGATAGGAAGGGGTCCCGGCCCTTAGATGGAGGCCCTTTGAGGGGGCCGGCAAACTCCTGCCAGCTCTGGGGAGCTGGAGTTCTTCTATACAGGCCCAGCCAATTAGGAAAGCGGACCCGGAAAGCAGGAAAAGCGGCTCCGGGACCACGCATGGCAGCTATGTTGGAAGGCCCTCGCTGGGCCAGTGAATGATACCCCAAAAAAAGCAGAAATGGAGTGCAGGTGCCTCCAAACACACAGCCAGGAAGCCCTGGACTAATGAATGAAGGACTCCGGGTGGCAATTTGTTCTTCAGTAGGTCAGCCCTTGAAGGGGCCGGCGATCGCCTGCCGGCTCTGGGGGGCTGGGGTTCGCCTATGCAAGCCCAGCCAATCAGGGAAGCGGACCCAGAATGCAGGAACAGCTGCTCCCGGGGACCGCGCAGGGCAACCATTTAGCATTAACCACTCCCTGCGCACTAATCAGAGATGCACCTTTAGTTTAATAAAATATCCGGGTAGGAAAGAGAAGCAAGGCGAACACCAAGTAGTGGCTCACTCAGTGTCTCCCCCCATCTCTGACTTAATCCTTGCACATAAACATTGATGAAAATAGGAAATATGGTTTCAGTTGCTTAATATGCAGCAGGATGAGTACCTCTAGGGGACCATGACACAAAGATGGAGGTTACCTGCAGCTCATGGTAATGGAGGTACTCATTCAAGTGAAAAGGTTTCACATTAAAACCTATACAAATCTAGGGATTGATACATGGGCTAAAAGACATATCAGACACTATTTTTGTTCTATTCTAGTTTTTGCTATTCCATTATAGGATGTGTGTTTGTTTTTAATGACTCTTGTTGAATGAAAAAGTAGGTTGAGCAATGATTGATAATCTAATACACCAGTCTGGAGTTCATCGGTGGTGCAGAGCCTGCAAGCCTTTAAGAACATTCTGAATTTCGTCTCTTCAGGTGTGAAGAAGCAGGGAGTGGAAGATACTTCCCTCATGGGAAATATTGGTAGTATAGAGACTGTGCTTATACTCTTATACTTTGGACTGGCTATCTGGTTTTGCAAGGCTAACATTACAAGTCTGGTAGATCTGGATTGTACTGAATACTATGTGAATTAACCAAAGCATCTTTAACTCGATGTATTGCTGTCAGGACAGCATGTGATGGGTCATCTGGTGAGATGTGATCAGACTGCTTTTTGCTAAGCATGATGACAGCAACATTTTGAAGCAGAATCGAGTGGGGTGCAAAGTAGGTTCCGTTTCAGTAACTGAAAAAGGACAGTACTCCTGCAAAGCCCACAGCTAACCAATATGCCTGAAGTGGGAGAGGGTGAATGTACTGCAGGACCCTTGCCATGATCACAGGCTGACCTATTGGCAGCACTGAATTCTTTCGGAACTGCAAGTGCTTGGCATATCATTACACATTTATCCAGCAATGGATTTGCAGGAGTCAAATTATCTCTGACTGCCAACACCCAACACTCTGCTCGAGTTTGGTTATAACTGGCTGTTCATGTGAAAAAGCCACTTCACAGCAGCAGAGGATTTAAGAAAGTGGGGGCAGAAGCTGGTCAGTGATAACCATAACACTTGGCTTCTCCATATTAATATCTGTACTAAAGTACTTTAAAGCCAGAAATGTCCCTTTATTGGCCTGAATCAATGCTAGCGCCCATGTCGGATGCGGGAGAACAGGGCTCTAAAGTGAAAGACTGTTCAAAGCAAACTGACCGATGGTCACAACACTTGTGTCCCACATGGCACACTCTCCCAACCCTGCCGCACCCCACACCCTTTTCCTCCAACTCTCTCCATAACAACAACACAACCTTATCTGGATGTCCAAACCCTCACCCCCTCCACCCCTGATTCTTTAGTCCCCACAGATCAGAATTTCTGCTCTTCGCTGACAATTGTAATGGCACCAGTGATGAATCTGGACAATTTGTCCCTTGTCCCCAGAGGGAAGCCACCCCCTGTGAGGCTTGAGAGCTTGGCCCACTCCACAAGACCCCCGCCTAGGGGTCTGGGCAAGAGGTACCTCACTAGAAGCGACTCCCCTCTCAGGGACAAGGACTAACTGTTCACCCTGAAAGGACTACGTTGTCTGCATACATGGGACTGGAAAGCGCAGAGTGTTCTCAAGTTCTTACTACAAATACCAGTAGTCCTCCTTCTACCCTCTTGGCTTCAGGTAATGCGGACTGTTATCTGAAGGCCACCGTAAAGGAAGAAAAATCAAGTACCAGCAATCCTTCTTCCTCTCTGTTGGCTTCGTGTAATGCTGACTGTTATCTGAGGGCCGCCGTAAATGGACACAACTTTTCTGATTGTGTTGATGTACCTGCACAGAATAAGAACTGTGAATGGAGAGAGACTGGGGACGCCGTGCGAGACTCCTATGCAGGGAGGAGAATCCACTGTACGCAGAGGAGAGCCTCTGGAAACATGTCATGAAGGGGTGGAGCTACAAACAGCTGCGGTGCCAGTGGCAGCGTAGCAGGAGCAAGGTCCAATAGCTGGAAGCTACGAAGCGGGTACGATGAGCAAGCAGGAGGCTGCGAGCAGGAAGGGAGCATAGACAGGAAGCAACCCAACCTTTCTGGTGGCACGACCATTAAACTCAGTGGTGGGCCAGGTGGCCACCAACAGATGCCGGAAGAAGAAACAAGCAAGGAGCCTGAGACACGCAGCTCCAAACGGTGAGTGCCGATCCAACCTGGACGAGGACACCAGCGAAGACAACATGTAGAGCCTGCCGAATTTATTCCCGGTATGAGACACTGGGAAACCGAAACAAGCACAAGACCCAGGTAATCTGGAATGGAGTGTTGCTAATATCACTTGTCAAGGCTGGGAAAGTCACTGAGAGTGAAAGCCTGAAAGCATGGAATGGGTGAGTGACCCCATGTAAAGAGAATGAAAGAAACACAAGCACCATCTATGAAGGCTGGGGAAGCCTTGCGCAGTATCAGAAAGCAAGAGATTTATGGACACTCGTCTTGTGGGCCAGAGAGTCAAAGCAGTATGTGTGATTTGTATCCAAGCTGGGGAGGCCACAACATGTGTCAGAGTACTTGAATTGAGAGGTAACAAACCCACCACAGAGTCACAGGACTTTGGGGAGTCCCAGTGCCACAGGAGGTGGGGTAAAGGAGAATACAAGCAAAGGTAATCCTGGAGCGCATGGTAAACCACGAATGAGATAAAGCAAGAGAAAAAGCAGAGAGGGAGGGGGGAGCCAGAACTGCATAAAAATACTACTTTTTAACTGATGAAAAATACACAAGGACTATATATCTTGTAGGGATATACTAACTGAACTTTGAAACTGTGATAAGTACTCCAGGAGCTGGGCCAAGCAGAAGCACATGCCGAGGTTGCTCTGCAAGCCTCTTTCTTATTTTTATAGGTTTTTCTAAAGTAGTAGGTCGAGTTAGGAACATAGGAAATGTTTTATTTTGGACTACGACGAGCATCCTTAGCTTTTGTTTTAGAAGGTAGGGAATTTTCCTCCTAGTGATAGGGCATTTTCCTTTTATTTTGAATAAACAGTTATATACCATGACCCACTGTTGTTACGAGGAGTCCTCCTGGTTTGCCACACACCTTTAATGGAAATGGAAGTGTGGCCCCAGCCTCCATTTCCACGGTTGTCATCTTAAGTGTAGTTTTCTGTATTTGTATGAAATTACTGGTCATATGCTCTGTGTGGTGCACACTTTTTATACAAAGCTGGCCTTTTAGCTCGCTGGACATTCACTCCAGCTGATAAAAGATAGAATGCCCCTTTCAGCAGGGAGTATCAAAATGTCAATGACCCACCACCTGCTTTGAAGACCCTTGCATGGATAAAGCATAGTAACTTGAGTAGTTTTGCATTACCACCTGGTATGGTCTATCAAACGCAGCATTTTTACTTAAGGAGTTCCTTGTAGTAGTGGTTAAAGGTGTCAGGCGACTGCAATCATTTGGTGACACAATCAAAGCACGATCAGCCGATATTCTGGTGTAGTGGCTAAAAGGATAAGCTATGACGAAGGATCAATAATTATAAGCATGAAACCAACATCGATGGTAATAAGCAATGCGGGTAATACCTGTGAGGGACGGACGCAACCCTAAAAGGAGCACATTGTGCTCGTTTCATGGCTGCCATGTTTAGGTCGACGATTATGGGGCAGATGGCAGCACTAACACACAGTTTTCATTGATAATCAATCATCCACGAGCATATCTATAATTTACACACAGTATTTCACAATATAATTTGCAACATCACTTTTCTCCAGTGCTTTTCTACAGTCCTGTGTGACTTTGTTGTATGCCCTGCTTTGCGCATCTGTCACTGCATGGTACCAACTGTGATATATGCTGTCTCCCATTGAACCACACTTCTTGCCAGCCTTGTCCTAATCCAGGGACACCTACAGGCTCCCCCACAGACTTCTCCCTCCTAATCTAGGGGGAACCCCCAAAAACTCCCTTTCTCATGGCCTGTCATCGTGCATCCCCTCCCCTACTCACCTCATCCTCCAAACCGTCCAACCCTGTGTAACCCATACACGTCCACCTCCCTTCTTCCTGGTCTTATGCCCACGCCCAACTTGAACTGCTCTTTCTGCAAACTGTTTGACTTCTCCCTTAGGCCTTCAGGTACAGCCGGCACTACTACACATCACAAATGCATTCCCCTAGAAGTTCCCAATATGTGTTCTCTAAATAGACTTTGCTCACAGCTGTGATTTGTGATTCATTTTACTTGAAACGTATCTTAATCAGTTTTCACAAATTCTGCCACTTCTTTGGAGTATGGTTATAGAGGTAAATTATCTACATTTTCAAAATATTTGCAATTAAATATAGTCGGACCAAATCAGAAATGTAATGCAAATCTGACTTTGGGCAAAATAGGAGAGACTGTTTGCAAGCTCAAAGTTGCATGCACAAAGATCCTGTATCGAAGGCCTACAGACACATAACAATGTTTGCCACATCGCCAAAAATTGAATGTGTGCAGATTACTGGCATCAATGTAGCTGTGGCCTGGAGCCAGACATCCCACTCACGTGGGTGAAGGATGTACATTTGCTGTGAAAAACCTTGACTGGCTCAAACTTGCAAATGTTATTTGTACATTTCTACCTTGTTTTTAGGATTGGGAATGTTGAAGAAAACAATCGAAAACAATCGAAAAGGTGAAGCTGTACACAATGTTTTCTATAAAGGGTTGTGACAAGTAGGCAGGTGTCTGTCAAGAGCCCAGTCTTCATTGCGATTTCCCCAGTATCTGGGACAGGAGAGGCCAGACACCTGGAAAACAGATGTAGTTGCTGCATCCCAGAGTACATCAAGTTGTGAGGCAAAGATTAACTCTGGGAATCGGCAGCCAAACCTGCTGTATGCCCCCTGACCACAGATTCTGCAGGTGGGGAGAATGCTTATGTGCAAATTCAGGTTTTACTTCAGTGAATCCCCTTGCCTGCAAACCTAAGTGCATTTGGCAAATGCAAATGGACAACATAGTTAATGAATTGGGTCCGTGAAAGAGGCGTTGTTTCAAAATTCGGATGTGTACTCTGGAATGAGCACGATTTATATGCAGGAAATGGTTTAGAAGTTCACATTTACTCCTAAGAACTTTAGACTTTTTTGGGCAAAGTTTGGACTCTCTCTGAGCCAATTGAAATGCTCATTTGTTCTGATGTACATGAAATCATAATTCTAATAATTTGTTTTTATAGAGCGCTTGCCACCATATTCTTTTAAATTTCAATGCAATGTAAGTAACTTGTTGCCTCACTATTGTGAGAAATCTGGTCAATTCATCCCTTCTCCCCAGAGGGAAACCACCTCCTGTGAGGCTAGGGAGGGTAGCCCACCCCGCAAGACCCTCCCCTAGGGGTCTGGGCAAGTGGAGCTCACTGGGAGTAACTGCCCTCTCAGGAACAAGGACTCCCAGTCCGATAAGGACGTACCAGAGCGGAATACATTGTCTATCTACATGTGAGTTGCAACACCTACTTTTATTCCTGTTTTGACTACTCCAACTCATGTCGACCCTTCCATCCTGTTGGCTTATGGCAATGCTGAATTTCATCTGAGTGCCAAAGACATGGAAGAAGGACACACCTTTGTTTTTAGTGATGACATACATAAGCAGGAGATGAACTGTGAAAGGAGAAGGAAATTCCTGCATTGGGGTGTGTGTGAACCCTATGCAGAGGTGAGCCCTTTGGAGAAGAGGTCCAGAAGGGGTGGAGCCATGCAGAGCCCGCTAGATCCTACCGAGCAATGTCAACGCGATCCGGACACCGGAAGGCAGGCATTTTCTCTGACGGTGAAGTCCAGAACGGTGAAGGAGGCGTAAACTGAGAAGCACACGTTTCTTGTAGTGACGCGACCATGAACAGGCTGTGGTGGGCTCAGAAACCAGTAACTGATGCTGATACCAGCTCGCTGGGGAGAGTCTAAATCCCTGAGCTCTAAGCCCGAAGGACGTTAGTTGCGGTGACCAGCAGCAACTGGGAGTTGAACGTGCACAGGGAAAGATTACTATAAGAGCTACGAATACTGCATATCCAGGCTGGGAGAGCCAACAAGGTTATGGGAACCTGAGAAACCCAAGCGGGGAAGCGCCCCATGTGCCTCATCATGAAATAGGTGTGAATACTGAAAATCCAGGCTGGGAGAGCTGACAAGGTTATGGGAACCTGAGACACCCGAGTGGGAAGCACCTCATTTGCTTCAGAGCAAAAGAGGTACCAATACTGAAAGTGCAGGCTGGGAGAGCCAGCAAGGTTACGGGAACCTGAGAAACCCAAGCAGGCATGTGCCCCATGTGCCTCAGAACGTAAGAAGTATGACAACTTCAAATCCAGGCTGGAAAAGCCAGGAAGGTTAGGAGAGCCTCAGAACCCGAGGTGGCACATGCGCCCTATGTAAACCAGAGTAAAAGGTATATGAACATTGTGAGTCAAGGTTGGGAAAACCGAAGGGGTTGCAGAGATGGCAAGCGCTCTGTGTGTATTATGTGATTTGAGAGAACACACGTCTAGTAGAACACCGTAGGACGTTGGGGAATCCCAGAGGCATAAAAACATGTTACAAAGGGAACTGTGGTAAAAGGGACCCGGAAGAGATCTTGAGAAAACCCTGTGTTCCCGAGGAAGAGGGAACCGCAAGGGGGAACAGTTTATTTGGACTAACGCAGTCTACGAGACAGTGGTTTTTGTTTGATAATAACGAACTTTGAACTATCAGCAGAGCACCCAAGTGATTGGGCAAGGCAGAAGCCGTAGAAAGAGGTCACTGCTACAGCCTCACCTTTTATTTCAATTTTCCTAAGTGGTAGGGCCAGAGAAGTTGGATAGGATTTTGGACCAAGGACTGTTTCTTTTGAGGAGTACCATTAGTTTTTAGTTTTAGTTAGGGAATTTCCCTCATAGAAATAAGGCACGTTAGAAGTTCCCTTTTACTTTTAAATAAAGATTCTAAAGAATTGTCAGTCGGAGCTCTGCGTCCTCTTTCTGGTGTGCCACACTATGCACAGTGGACCTTGCCTGGATTCATACTTGCGAATTATTTAACACCCAGATGTCCCCAGCCAATGCTACACTAAGGCACCAGCAGCATAGCATCTCCGGTAGAGCCCTTTTGGTCCCAAAACATTCAATCTGGCCTTATGCTAAGAATTGGCGATTGAAAAATTCTATTTTATTGTAGGGACGTAAATGTTTTCCACAAATACTCGTGGCAATCGAGCGTACGGAGGGAGCATGAGCAAACTAATAGCATTTTTGGCGGGATTACACAGCGAGAACATTTCTTAAACAATAGGTTAAACTGGTGCATTATACACCATACTTTCTGTGGAAGAATGCGTAACAAAACTACACAGTTTACAATACGTTTTGTAGGGTAACTCATGAAAACAATTCAATAGATGCCAATAGTGCACAGACACATTTACAACATATTTTCATGATGCCTTTTGCCACAATATATGCCAGTATAAAAAACATATTCATGCTGGCTGCACCAATATATGCTCCTATTGTCATATGAGAACATATACAGGCTTGTTTTGAACTTATTCCCAGTAATGACATTTTAAGAAAACATGTCCATGCTGCACCTCCGAATATATGTCAGTATCACCATATTAGAACAAGCTCCAGCAGGCTTTTCCAGCAATAATGCCATGTCACAACAAGAAAACATGTCCAGACTAGCTGCACCAATTTAGGCTAGTCGAGCCATGTAAGAACACTCATCATGCTGCTTTACCGTTGATGACAGTAGAAAAATGCCATGCCAGCGTAGGAATATATATCCAGGTTTGCTGCACAAATGTAAGCCAGTCTAGCGACATAAAAACACTTATCGTGTTTGCTGTACCATTGATGCCCAATAACAAATGCCATGTCACAGTAAGAATGTATGGCCAAACTGGCACCACCAATGTAGGTCAGTAAAGCCACGTAATAACACATGTAATATTTGCTTTACCCTTGATGCCCAGTAAAAAATGCCTTGTTGCCAGCAGCCCACGACCCCCTAAAATGAGCGGCCCAGGCCCACTTCACACACTGTCATTAACAGGAATACATACACCATACCAGTCTCATTCACCCACGGATTCATTCAGCATTTAGACAACTCCTTGCATGCACACATATAACAAACGCACAAACATTCAAACGCGGACACATTCATACACGTGCACTCAGACAATCTCCCATTGCATGCATGCACATAAACACATTACACATGACCTACACAAATACTCAACTCGCATCCTCGATGTCCCACCTCTCTTCGATACTGAGCAAGTGGACTGACAGGAGAGGTCTCCTCATGAGTCATGTCAGTCAGTACATAAGCTATTGGCGCAATTAGAGGCGACAGGGCCATACTTTGGATACTTCACCAGTCTTATTACTGCACTCTGAACATGTTGTGCATTTCAAATTTTAAAAAAATCTATGTAGCAGGTGTGATGAGCCTCTGCTAAGAGGCAAGCAGCACAATCCCCCATGCAAATAACGAGTCCACTGTATGGACTGAGCTGCATGGCACTGAGAAAGATGTATATTTAGATTACTATTTTAAACATACATAAGAAAGGAAACCTAAACGTGTACATCTTTCAATGAAAGCAAGGAGCCGCCACAAAGATGAGTTGGAATGCCAACTAAATAGGCTTAGGTACTGCAGATGTCAGCAGCAAGTGCTTAACGTGTTAATCTCACTGTAGACAATGTCAGTATTTCGGTCAATTCTCAAGGGTGTAAGTAACAATGGTTGTTTAATGTTCTAAATTCTACCCTACAGATGTTGCTGTATGAAAGGATAGTAAGGAAAAGTTCAAAACCTGGTAGAAACCTGCTACCTAGGAAGTAATATACCCTACAATTAACTCAAGGGCCCTTTTAGAGCTAGGATGGGGAGTGTCAACTTAATGAACATCACTAACACTCATACAAGATATTTTCCTTCATGCTTTCTCGTGGCACAATCAACATCAGTTTATTATGGGTCAAACAAGAATAACATGGTTTTGATGGTATGAAAGCAGAGTTTTTAAAATTACGCACAATGCTTTTGGTGAGGTAATCTGCTGAGGCATTCGGGGAACAGGTTAAGGTTATGCAGGTTTTGACACTATGGAAAGCAAATTAAGCGTAATTTTCGGTGAAGTTGTTAATTGACGTTTGTAAGATTTCTGTACCCACACACCAGAGCACTTCTAGGTAGGTTATTTCAAAAATGCATCCTTTTACAAAACACATGAATAGATACAGTAGAAATGTTCCAATCAAAAAGATGACAATAACCAATGATCATTACCTGTGCCCAGCCTATCCAAGGGATTCTGTCTAAGCAGCATGGTGATCAGTGTTTGAGCATCAGGTGGAGGCGCATCATCATTTTCAGGCCAGTTTATCTCATCTAAAGGAAAAGCAGCCGGTCATTTTATAATGAAATCTCACATGGACATTACACGTTGCAAGAGCAGAGAATATGTTATGCCACGCATATAATTCCTGCAGCTGCAATCAGGTGGATGCGGTCTAAAACATTATGCATGCAAGTTGGAAATAAGCAACTTTGTTCCTGGGCAATATTTGTCATAGTTCTATAAAATGAAAGTGCATTGTGGTGGTACAATAATATTCTTTAAAGTAAATACACCAGGGTCCAAGTGGTCTGCTTCTCCACATCATGTGAGAAACGTTGCAAGCCCAGCCCATATTATAGCATGGGTTTTAAAGTCACGTGACAGCCTGTAGTTAACTTTAACTAATGTTTCTTTTCATAAGCCAATATGCACGGTCATTTTCAATATGAATTTATATGCCCTGGTAAATTAATGCCTAGATCCTTTTGAATGTATCACAAATACAAGGGGATACTTAAGAATACTAGAAATCATGGAAACGTTGATTCACTTATGCTATAGTCAGTCAAATTCAAGGAATTATTTACTTGCCCAAGTTGTTCGCAGGCAGATTCTTTACAGTGTACATGTAGAAATGTCGTTCAGACCTGTTGTCAGAATGCAAACATCTTAGGGCCATCTGCTAAAGTCGGCCTTACATCCATCATCTAATAACCCCATTAAGTGCACTGCACCTACATCAATAAAGGTTCACTATAGAAAAATAGCCAAGAAATACATTGAAATACACATTCCAAAAAGTCTGTTTAGAAGGTGTGGTACTGTGTCATAAGCATCATGTGCCCTCTAACTAGCTATGATGAGAGAGATGCCAGATAAGAGAAGGTGCTAGCAGTACAGGACCAGAGAAAAGGTCCCCAAGGTAGCGGGAACCCAAAGACGTTTTACTTCAAGAACGAAGGTAATGGAAAGAACGGGAAGCCCCCAAGGGGATAATTATACCCCACAAGCAACTTGTCTCAGTAGAAGATATGCAACAGAGTTACCCTGGAAGCAAATGAACTTGAAATGTTGTGAAATAATTATTGAAAAGCTGAATAGTGAGAGAGAACAACAGTGGAAAAAAATACTGAGGGGAAACCAAGTCGATATTCTGTACAAGAAGAATACAATACCAAAGTGAAAGAAAGATATGAGCCAGAATTACATGGTCAAGTAGACCAGAACAAGCTGAACTGTAATTACCCAGAAGGAAAAAACCTATCAGAGCAATAATAACTTAATAGGATACGCTGAGATCAACAGCCAAGAAGAAAGATCTTATAAGATATCCCCAAAAGGATTGCCAAAGAGGGAAGAGAACTCAATAGTCAATTTGAAACACTAAAGAGACTAATAAAAGAAGTGACAAGACACTATTTGCAGATTATGTATTAAAGAGAATTCGATAGACTGGAAATAGGAGAACCCACAGGGGAAGGAAGTCATTCTCCTGACCCAAGTTAGTTTTCATAGGGATAGGGGTCAGTATGGGTAGTTTGACAGCTAACATTTCCTTGGACATTCACGACTGACTAACAGGCACCTTAGTAACTAAGGTAGGGATCGCCCATAGTGATAGGGAAAGTTAGGCCTTCGAATTTTACTTTAATACAATATCGTACACCATGTCCTCCTTCTGTCTCGCCATAAGTCCTAATGGATGTTTGATTCCCAAGAGACGTGAGCCAGCTCCATTTCGGGTAGTGATTAAAGGTTTAAGCTCTGATGCCACGTACAATATATACATTTTAAAATGTGCACTATAATGCAGATCACCTGTTCATCCATAACTTCGCAAAAATATGGTCTATTGAGAAAGCAAAGATATTTTTAGAAATGGAGGGTCATGCCCCACAAGATAAGACTAAACATGGTATAATAATTAATAAAACATTTAAATCATTTTAATAACTTTGCCATCTTACCCGCTACTGAAGCGTGTAATGGGTCTACACTGTGCAACCTAAAAATTGAATGTCTTAATGATGAAAACATTTCAGAACATAATGGTAGAGGGGAAATATGGATTGGAGTATAATTTTGGCTCATCACATGTCTAAATATGTTATACCTATCCAATAAGGAGGTGCTTTTACTACTGTACTACTGGGCGTGTCAACTCCTTAATGGAACCAATAGAAAACTGAACCAATCAAAACATATTATCTAAAAAAACACTGTGCGGGAAATGTTTGCCTCTATACAAGTACAAACCCACAGAAAGTAGGGAGAGCGCTGAGATTTTGGAAAGCCTGCTATGGGAGGAACCCTGACCGAGAGGATACATACTGAAGTGGGACAATAGCATGGAGGTGGTGGGCGGACTCCCCAAGATGGCCTTATCCAGAGGAAACTTAAAGCAGGACTTTACCTACATAAGACCAGATTCTCTGAGAAGGACGACACAGATCAGAAGGTGTGGGGTGCATTTGAAGGCCCCAAACAGAAGTTCCTTTAACATGAATAGCAAGATTTTAAACACAAACAAAAAGGCTTGGCTTTTGTTTTGTTTTTCAAGTAAAGTTAAAGAGCCATTTGTAAAGGGGCCTGCCGGTCATTACCAATGGACAAGCAACATTTTAATTTACCAAGGAAGGAGGAATCAAAGATTCTTGTCACTTTGGAAAAAGTATTTTTAAACATTGAAAACAAAAATTGCCTGCACATGTGTGTGCAAATAAAAAAGGCTTTAAAAAGCAAAAGTGGAAAAAATATCACTGCTCACAGAAAAATGTCAGGAAAACAAAACATGACGTGTGGGTTGACAAAACCAATGTACATTATGTTTCACCTACAAAACTCCAGTGACATTTGAAGAGCCACTTTGTCTTCATGGAAAATGCCAGCCCAAGGCAGACCCTGTTTCTGGCTGTGGGCAAAACCTCACAAAGGAAAAATCCCACTTCCAGCCTGGATGTCACATCTCCCAGCTAATGACCACCGGCAATAAAAATGTCCTGCTAAATGCAATGAAATTCAGTGTTCTCCAGAACTGCTGGCCCTGAAAGCAGGGACTTCAAGGAAAGTCATCTTGGCTGGAGCACAACTAATATGTGTGAAAATGGGGGCACCCACTTCAAAGAGCAAGCTTCCAACACAAAGGAGACTGATGAAGGTACAGGCTGACACAGTGAAAACAAATGGCCGGAAGCAGAAATTGCCATTTGTCCCACAGGAAGATTCACAATTAAGTTAAAAGGACTATTATCATTTAGGGCTTTTTCTCAGCAACCATAATGCGAATTGATTTCATTTTTGTACCATTTTGTTATGCAATTTCTAGGTGATCTTGGGGATATAAAATGCATCTATCTACCTGTGACTCTGGGAACTGTAATGGCCAGATAAAATAGGTTTCTGACTGTTCTGAACATGTTCCAAATGTGAGAGTTGGTGAGCAAGTGGAAAATGAAATTAGGGATATGCTAAATAACTTGCATATTCATAACTGTTGTGCTTTCTATGGAAAAGGCAGAAAGGTGCCACATGGCTGTGCTACATCGTATGGATTTGGTGGTCGGCTTATCTAATTCTCCATGATTAGCTAAATCAGAAAATATATTTAGTAGGGCAGTTGCTAGTAGAGTTATTAAGTTGTGATACATAACTAGTTTTTGCCAAAAAATTGAAAGGAGAACAAAGGATGATGACAAACGGGAATAGACATATGTTGCTCCAGACCCCTAAACCAATCTTCACTTAGAGGCTGGGTTTGGGCGGCAACAGAAGGGTAACTGTCTAATTCTAGTGGCAGGGATTATTGCAGGGTACTTCCACAAAATTGTACAATTGGTGGTGTCATTGCTGCTATATAGGGGGGACTGCAGTAGGACAGAGGGAGACAGAAAAAGGAGAAAGACTGGAGGACAGAGAGAAATGACTGACCATCAGGAAAGCTGCTGAAACTGAAGCTGTAAGGAGACACCAGAGGAGATTGCTGAGAGTGCATCTGGGTGGAGCTGTCCATTTCTAGGAAGGACTCAAAGCTGACTGGGTCCTGTTGTGGAGAACGGGAGGCCATCTTTGGGAGTGGAGTGACCAGACCCCTGCCCTATCTTTCCAGAGTGTCCTCAGATGCTGCTGGCTTTCCTGAACCTTAAACAGAGGCTTGCTATGTAAGTAGAACTAAGCCCTGGAAAACCAAAAGGTCGGGGGAGTCTGCTTGCCTTGAATCCCTTCCCTTAATAGTGGGTAGGGGGCATAACTGTGTAGATCCTTTAACCTATGTAACCAAGAATATTAATTCAATTAATTCACCATTTGTTAGAAAACTATGGGGTGAATTATGTTAAAATTCAAAATTAACCAAGCTCATTTCCCAGTATGCGCTGAAAACTATAGCCTATCATTTAATTGGGTAATCCTTTTTGTCCAGCTGACCCCGACTTCTTTAAGGAAGAGGGGTGTCAGGTCTTTCAGTAAGGGGGATCTGAAATCCAAAAATCCCCAAAGCATTTAAATGTTCTGTCTGACTTCCCAACATAGCCCACAGCAAGGCAGGGTCTGAAAAACAAAGTGATAAATCACCTTGTGCTTGTTTTAAACCAAATGTTTGGGTGAAAATGTATTATTGATCAGTGTAATTATTTCATGAAGTGAAATTGCCAGAAAGTGTACAATTGTGATTGTGTTCTTTTTAGCTCACTTTTGTGATTTATTTATGCTGAGAGAAGTTGATTGTGTTGTGTCATGGATAAAGTTGTGTTTTTTGATAATTTTGTGCTAATTTCTATTACTGTTAATTTAAATAAATACCAATATATTTCCCGTACACCAGCCTGGTTCTTGGCTCATTGTTAGCTCAGGGGAGAGAGATCCAAGGGGCATGATATGTGTCTGAGATAGGGCTAAAAAAAAGAATCTGTTAAACATTTTTTTGCATAACCACGTGAACGGGGAGTGAAGGAATCTCAATACTCAACCACTATAACGCAGCGAACACTGCATTATAATATATATAACCTTTTTCATCAAGAGTTAATTTTAATGGCTACTATAACAAGTGAAGTTTACAAAGAGTGAGAATTACAACATTAAGGTACAAACACTCACTGTATACTACAAGTCCAGCCATGAAACTCAAAGATTAAACATTCACTCCATTCCACTACTAATCAAACACTAACTTCAAGTTTACACCCGTTTGCATAAATAACTTAGTTGAAAGGAGTGTTAAGAAATGATTTGTTATGTAGTGAGTGTTTATACTTTGAATTTCATGGTTGAATTTGTAGTGGTATACAGTGATGGTTTGTGCATTAACATTATTGTCCCCACTCTTTGTAAACTTTACTTTGTGTTGGATTAACTTTAACTCTTGATTAAAAAAGGTTTTCAATCTGTCATTTCAATGTATTTTTTTGGTGAATGTGGTGTATAGTGTGTGATTGGGTTTAGTATAAGTGAATGTAGTAGGAGTGTTTGCCATATGACTATTAGTGTATGATTTTATGGCATATGAGCAATGCATTTTACATTTACTGAATGCGCACAATGGTTTTCATATGTATAGTAGCGTACATGTACGAAATGTAGATCTTTAACATGTACCTGTACATTTTGTAGATACGGTTACATTGATTCTAAGAGTCTGTCTCAATAGCATGTGTTTTAAGTGTGTATGGTAAGATTGTGTGATGTGGAATATGTGCCGTAGGAGCATAAGTCGTCGGAATGTGTGTCCTAAGAGCATATCTACTAGTGGGAGTGTGTGGATGTTATAGGAGCATGTGTCTCAATAGAGCATGAATACTAAGTGTGTATGTCAGAGCATGTTTCATAAGAGCATGTGTGGTTGGAGTGTGTGTCTCAAGAGTGCGTGTCTTAAGCGTGTGTGTTTTAAGATCATTAATGCAAATTTCCAGGAGATGTACATTGTGTATTAAACGAACTATGAAATTCGTATGCATTTTGTACAGTATGTTTGAAAGATGTATATGTTGTATGGAAGTTGTTCCCAGAGCAACTATGCATGGGCACACACTGTTTGGGAGAAGGCCAGAGCAAAGACCAACTTCCACTGTTATTATGAAAGATACAATACACAGGGTATGTTCTGTTTACACCTTTTATGGTTTTTGAACTACGGTATATTTTTAATGATTTTTTTTATGGAAACATTGTTGTCATTGCGAATGTGTAATATATAGATACATCATGAATTGTTAATATCTCCAAATTGGCCAAGTCGATTTTCCAAATTCTTTTTCAGTGCAACAATTTCAATTCCTGCAAGCCAAAAATTACAAAAATCTAAGTGGTCAATTTCGAGATGTTTGAGTCTGCTTTTTTCAACATGGGAAAACCCCATTTTAAAAGCTGTGCCAGAGTGTTTGGTGTGTTGGAGACTGACTACTGCAACCATCATATGGAGTGAGCAGTCTGTTGGCAATGTCTTTTGGTGTGGAGGCACAGCTAAACCAGCAAAACACCGGCCTCTCGCGGATCGCGCAGAGTGCCAGAATGTTTGGTGGAATGGTGGCAGGTGTAGGTGCCCGAAACCAGTAACAGCAACCCGTAAATTGCCACTGCTGCCTAGAGATGCAAGGAAAAGCAGACCCGAAACCGAGGACGCACAACATGAGAAAGGGTAAGTCTTATACTAAAACTGTGACTCGTGCAGAAACATGTCTGAGAAATGTATTAGTGCATAAGGCAGCCTCCCCGGACATAAATCAGGAAGCGAATTCTTTAGCTTCAAAAGGGGGGAAATTACTGAATACTACCAGACAGATAAAAACATCCCGGGTCATGTTACCGAAAAAACAAACTAAATAACATTTCCTGAAACGGCTCATGTACTGACTTTGGCGATATAGATAATAATTAATAGCTTGAATTATGCAATTCGCTAAAATCAGCAGCTTGGGAAAATGGGGAAAACCATGCAAGCCAAACCGAAACTTGTAATCAGGACCAAAATCTGGAGCCGTCCTTGACCACAGAGCCTCCATCGCCCCCTCCCCCTTCTCCAGTCCCCCATGAAGAAAATCCACGGATTTCGGCCTTGCCAGATCTATTTTTGCACTTCATTTTGGGAAGAGGCATACACTAGTCGATCTGGTGGCAGCGATGAGCTGGAGCAAACGAGCTCAAACAGATCATCGACGGGTGTAGTACAATTCGCATTAAAAATAATACTTACATTGTGTGGCCTAATACTAGAAGGAGTGCATAAACAAGGAAAGACAACAGACTTACTGGAGGCCAAAATACCAGCAAATGATGAAAAAATAACTGCACGAACGAAACTCAACTTGAAGAACAAGCGGTCGAAGGTTTACCAGTTAGATTAAAGAAAAAACGAAAAGATCTTGCCCCATTAGAAGTATCATTCCACATAGTCGAAAGTCCACACAACACCTCCATCTATTTGACCAGAAAAGAAAGAAGACTGCGAAAAACGTGCAAAAGCGCGAAATGCATCTAGCCAAAACAGTGAGCAATTAGGGACTAAAAAAGGTCCCTCACCAGAGCCTGAGAACGCTACCACCATTATTCCCCAGGCACCAAGGAATAAGAGAAGTCTAAAGAAGAAAGTGGCGTGCAAGCAAAAAAGATTGGAGACACTTGTGGGCACTCTAACAAGTTGGTTGGTGGGGGACTAGAATCCAACGGGCGATCAGGAGGGAAATAAAGAAATACCCCCTGTGAGGAATTAAGTGATTGTCAGCCAAAGGCAAAACAATTAAGACCAAAAGAGATAATACAAACACCCCAGCCGCAGAAAACACACAGAGGGGGACAAGTGGCCACACTTAAAGAAGGATCCATCATAAAAGAAGATCCCCCGAACACCCTGGATGAAAAGATATTTATACTGGGATGCGGCCCATTGACTTTCACATTTAATAGAACCAAAAGAGCAGACCTTTTGTTGGTATGTAACAAGGTTTTGGCCCTTCGAGTGGCATCATCGGCAGATTTCAGTTTCGTGGAACCAGTGGTATCCGAGGGAGAAAATTACATCCAGGTCCATTGTGTTTCACCCGTAGTAACTGCCCTAGTTAGAGCACACCGAGATTCCATACAAAAGGCGGGCTACCTTATTGACTAACACACGTCCCAGTAAAGAAAATTGTGCCATTACAGTCCTTTGCGCAAGTATTAAAATGGGGCTTGGCTACAAAAGCCACTTTGAATAATGGGGCCTAGCTCACAACTGCAATAACAGAGAATGCAGCAGGATGGGAGTGGTTCAAAAAAGTTCCTTATGAAAAATCTCAAGAACAGTCCATGAACATTAAAACTGGCATCATGGAATACCAGAGGGCACAGTCATTTCCTAGACCAATATGAATCCCTACCACTGCTCTGCCAGCACGATATAATATTCCTCCAGGAGACATGGCTAATAAATTCCATCTACCTGGAGGGTTACACTCTGACCCAGAGACTCGCCCACAAGGGCTTATGGGGGTGGCCGTATGGCGGCATGCTAATAGATATAAAACAAAGTTTACTGATAGAATGTATAAACGTTTTGGCAGAAACAGAAAATGTGCTAGCGGTGGAGGTGGTAGCAGGAAAAGGGAAACTACAGTTTTACTTTTTACTTGTAAATGTAAATGTGCCACTTAAAACTGTGAATCTGGAGGAGGGGTTCGAAATTTTCGTTGCAGTGTTAATGGAATGGTTGACTATAAAGGGGCATGATGTAGTACTAATTGGGGGGACCTAAATGCCAGGTGTAGAGATGCTGATAAATGAGGGAGCTATAATTGTGTGTGCCCCATTAGCGACATGGCAAAAAGCATGGAGGCGTGAAAGGGAAAAAACGGATCTCGACTCTTCAGGAATGGGGTCTAATAATGCTAAATGGCAGAACAGTGGGTGATAAACCCGGAGAAATGTACGTGGGCCATGAAGATCAAATGTTCCACATTAGATTACTTCTTCGCCAGTGACAAGTGTGAAGACTGATCTCTTTTGAAATACGGGAAACTAACTATAATGATCACTCCATGTTAATATTGGCACTAAACGTTGGCGAACGGGGGCAAAGACAAAGGGGTGGAGACGGGGCGTGGATTAACCAGGCAGGAAATCGAATAGGGTGGACACCAAGAAATATTGGTAGGGCTGTCAGGGCCACACAGCACTTATTCAGGCACGAGTTAAATCAGTTTGCCACTTATGGTCTGGCCGAGTTGGGTGATTGTCTGAGTTCACTTGCATTTAATGCTGGGTCCATCGGATACAGAAATATAATGATCCAAAATGACAAGCACAAAAATACGTGTGACCCAGAAGTGCAACAAGAAAAACCAAGATAACGCTGTAACATGAGAAAAGTGAACCAGTCATCTGGAAATCCAGTAGAAAAGGAGGGCAATATACAAAAAGTATAAACTAGAAAAAGTTAACTAGATGAAAATGTTGCAAAATAAATACGCAGTGGCAGCAGATGGTAACTGCCCTGTGTAATAAAAACACTAGAGACATCTGGCAAATCCTGTCCAGGATAAAGGGCGAGGGGCAATGGAAGTTAGTCAACCCAGTGCCGGCATGGAAATGGACAACATTGGTAAACATTGGTAAAAGCAAAGTACCTGCAATACAACCCCTACGAACATCAGATCACTGCAAACTGGCCACTGAGTATTTCAACGCCAGACAGCCACACTGCCAGAGTAAAACTAAAGTGCTCTCGAGCCCCGGGACCAAACGTGGTCCTAAAGGCAAGTCCGGTGGAATGGGCAGCAATTCTGAAAATACTATACGACAGGGTGTGTAAGCAAAGGGAAGTCCCACCTACCTGGCAAAGTGATATTATGCTACCAGTTCACAAGATGGGTGATGGGCAGCAGCCCAAAAAGTATCAGCTGCTCGCATTCTTAGACGTTACAGGAAAGTGATTTGCAACGTCATCTTAGCAGAAATGCAGAGGTGGGCTGAGAACTGCAAAATACTACATATCACACAGACAGGCTTCCGACCCGGATCAAGCACTACACACTTCATTAGATTCCTGGAATCACTGATAGTCTAATCTACTAAAATAGGCTCTCCAGTTTTGTACCTTATTTTCGTCGGTTTTACAGCTGCCTACGACTTGGTAAATCAGGGCAAGCTGTGGGAAAAACTTAGAAAGCTGGGATGCCCAGAGTGGCTGGTGGATGAAAACATTCACTATACGACAAAGTACAAAAACGAGAGTGAGAGTTTGCATGGATGATGAAGGATCTCTATCTGACAAGGTGCTTATAGATGGGGGAGTTAAAGATGGATGCGTGGTGTCCCCTCTACTATATAACCTTTACATGTCAGATCTCCACGAGATGGTCAGACTCAACTCTGGATGTTCAGTAAAAGTGGGCTCTGCTTTAGTTACCATGTATGCCGACGACCTGGTATTAATGGACAGAACGATTAGTGGGGTGAGAAAGAAATTTAGGGCACTTTTGGAAATTGCTGCGACAAATGACCTCACAGTAAATATGAATAAGACTAAAAATGATGGTCATAGCCGGGGACAAAATAAATTGGATAAAATTAGGCTTTGAAGTGGGTACTTTAGAATATGTGAGTAGCTACCCATATTTGGGAATCGAACTTTCAGCCAGAGGTATTTATGATAAGATCATTGAAGGCAAGAGACGAAAAGCGAGACAACTAACAAATGTTATCAGCAGATTTGCTAGAGAATCAGCAGGATATACAACAGAGGGTATATTAAAGCTCTATAAGCAGTGCGTCGTACCAGCCAGCCTGTATGGTCTCAAAGCCTTAGCAATGGCAGACCTAACCTGGTTGGGGGTCCTGGAATGGCTCTTTTGGAGGAAGGTATTCAGACTCCCACCGGAGACCGCCATAGCTTTCTTGCAACTGGAATTGGGTCTGGTATCACTTAGGACGCAAATGCAAACCCGCCGTGGCTTGCTCTATTTGAAATCAAGGAGTAACCCAAGGTGTTGCGTGTTGGACATGCTTGTAAAAAGCTACAAAGTGACGCAGAGGGTACCGAATAACAAGAATTACCAGCGATTAAACGAGGAGTGTTTTTGACAAATCGATTGGTTTCTGGAATTCCAAAGGGGTACACAGTATGAAATACTTAAGGGTATTTTTGTAAATAAAATGAAAAAGCATGATTGGGATAACCAATCACATTGGAAAAATTGAGTAGCTACAGGCCGGTGGCGGGAGTTATTCACAAATACCTACAAACCCAATCATACCTACTTATAAAACCCAGCCCGCTGGTATGCACTTTTAGGCTGCGCCTTAGGATGATACGGCTCCCCCTGCTTAGTGTGCAAGGGGTATATACCCACATGTCCATCGACCAACAAACTTGTTGCATATGTAATGATCCAGACAAACCAGAGACTGCCAGACACGTCTTGACCCAATACATAAAAATGAACACAAGGTGTATGTGCTTGTTGGGTAAATTTGTGAGCCGGTATGACTCCATAAACACAGAGGCATTCTGGAGCTACTGCTTAAATAATGACACAGTCAGTTCAGATTGCGCTATACCGTCTCTGGTGTGAAATAAAAACCAAACTGGGTATATCATCTGAGGGAAAATGAGATTGTCCCCAATTATAGACTAAAATTCGATAGTAAGAGTAGCGACCGAGTTTAATGTAAAAGTCTTGTGTTGCTATTTTTAGTAGCTTTGAAATGTAAATGAATGATGATGTAAGCTCTACCGTAGATGAAAGTGACACAATTGGTTAGATACGCTATATTCTTAAATTATTTAGACTTGAGATGTGTAATTTAAGTATGAAATCGTTTGTAAAAAGTTCATTATGAGACCTAAAATCAAAAAATTATTATCATCATGCAATCAAAGTAACCTTTTTGAAAATATGAAGTTGTCCATGCAGGGGAGGCTACCTCAAAGTTTTATTAAGAAAAGTTTTTTCCTGAAACTTCATAGAGAATTCGAGTTAACCGTAACTATGGCATGGAAGAATATATATTAAAATACTACATACATGATAAAATGTATATAACGGATCTTGAATCATATATTATATATATTGAACTATTCATTGTTTTAAACAAAAGCAGTACATAAGGGGCGCAAGTGCATATTTGCGGTATCCAGTCATTTTTTTGACAGGAATTCCACCGGACAAAACTGATCAAATTATATGGGGTGGGGGATAAGGGGTTAAAATGGGTGGGGAGGGGTAGGGGGATTAGTGTAGGGAAAGGGGGTGTTTGGGGTGAAATCCCCAAATAAAAAATAAAATAAAAATATAAAATCAGTGGCAGAATTCAGGTGAAGTAAAGTACTTCAGCAGAATTCCTGGTGAAAAAATAACATAGAACCATATTTGCAAATTTCTATCATATATTTTTTCCTCAGTATTCTACAAATATTAACTCATAGTTTGGTACCAGATGAAACCGATCAACCTCTCCCAGAATGTTTATTTCCCTGCTGATGCAACACTGTCACAATGGGTCACATTATAGGTATGGTTGTAATAATAAAAGTACAATCTTTGAGATATCACTCGTTTTTAAAATAGCTCTTACGAGTTGTGGTTGTATGGGATCTTTACTATAAGGGGGAACACAAAAGTAGTGCCTAGCAAAAATATGGGTTATTTACCTTACAACGTAAATATCCCATGTAATTTGTTTATTTCAGTTCTCATAAGGCTCTATCTACATGCCTGCAGGACTCAGAGCGCTGCATGTAAGGGAGAAAAGATAAACAAAAAAACAGGGGAAAGTAACGTTCTATTCATGTACATTAAAGAGAAATGTCTTCAACTGTTTCTTGAAGACAGATAGAGATTGAGATGTTTTAATGTTCATGGGTAAGGCATTCCATTCATGTGGAGCGTTAAACTCAAAGCTAGAGTCGCTGAAATATTTCAGACCATATCTCGACTGATTGAGCAGAAGAGCATCAGTAGAGTGTAGAGTTCTGCCTAAAGATTTCCTTGTTAATCTACTGGCGAGATAATGTGGGGCATTGCCATTTTGGCATTTATAGACGAGGGATAAGATTTTATATTTGATTGTTTGCTTCACTGGAAGCCAATGGAGTTTCCTCCTGGAGGCAGTGACGTGATCCCGTCTAGTCAAGCCAAAGATTGCCCCAACAGCCCAGTTCTGCACGGTTTGTAACTGCTTCAGATTTCCCTGGGATGTCCCCATTAACAAGCTGTTACGTTAATCCAGTTGTCAATTTATCCGTGAGGACGCCACGACGAATCTGTTAGTAATACTGAGGTTAGGCCTGATCTGATGTAGAAGTTTAATTATGTGTCCACAGGATGAACGGATTTGAGAAACCTGTTTTTCATTGAGAGGTTAGTATCCAGCATCACCCACAATGTTTGCACTGATTTGCTCACGGAAATGACATTACCCGCTACCTCTAAGATTGATACTGTTGGGTAAGATTCTTTAATCTCGGGCTGGAAGCCAGAATAAATAACTCCGTTTTGGAATCATTGAGAGCCAGGGAGTTAATTGCCATCCAGGCTTGGATCTTAGAATAAATGTGATTCACAGCATCTACTTCCTTCTGGCAGTTCAAAGAGGATGTGTGTGTGTCATCAGCATAGTTTACGAATTGAACTCCCAGGTCCTCTAAGAGGTCAAGAAAAGGTCTAATGTAAATATTAAAAAGCATGGTGGAAAGACAAGAACCCTGCGGAACACCACATATACTTGCGGTGGATTCAGCTTGAAATCTCTCAACTGCCACTCTAGAGGTTCTTGGACGTAACGAGGATGCAATCCATTTTGCTGCATTTTCGGCGCAGTTAGCAATAGATAGTAGTCTATTGTGGAGCAGGTTATGGTCAAGGAAATCGAAAGCTGCCGAAAGATCTAATAATAATAGCAGCGCAAGGTGTTTTTTCTCAATGATTTTTGTAATGTTTGATTTGAAGTCCAAAAGAGCACTGAGCACGAAAACCGGACTGATTTGGATTGAGAATAATGCGTTCCTCAATGAATTTCTGCAGCTGTACGTATGCTACTCTGTCTAGAATTTTCAGTAGATAGGGGACGTTGGTAATGGGTCTATAGGTTTTTCGGGTTGGAGGGGTCAAGAGAATCCTCTCTCATAATTAGGTGTCACTTTAAAAATTGGGGGTATTGGGGGGGGCGTGGCTTGGAGCGCCATCGATGTGCTCGCTCCTCTGAAGCCGCCCGTGGGATGCCCGCCGCCGCCGTCGAATTCCGGCGGTTCTAAGCGGGGTTCCGCGTCGCCAATGCCATCTACGGCGACCGGAACCGACATGGCACAACCTGGCCAAATATAACCTTCGACCGAGGAGGCGTTCTATCAGAATTCAGCGGCCGAACTTCTCCCCCGTCTTCAACCGAAGAAACCAAGATGGCCGCCAAGCCGGAACCCAGCAGCACACTCAGCACTCGGCGGTAGCGGGGCCCTAGAACTCTGCGGAGCTGGAGAGGGGGAGAGGGGGAGCGGACTCTAGCACAGAATCATCCGATTCATACAAGACTAGGGCTTGGTTCCCAGCGCACACTCCGAGGGACCGGGAGAGCGGGTTTCCACGCCTCCCTCCGCTACGCAGAACGAGTCAGGACCCCCGCTCTACGACAGCCTATACCATCACAAAACTGCACACGAGAAGCTCACAGAGGGACCTGGAACCCCCACCAGCGAGGGATCACCGATGGAGACCGGAGGAGGGGCGGGGAAGCAACGGAAGACGTGCTTTCATCCAGAGAGGCCTTGAACCTGTGGGCCTCATCGTAGCGACATACCCCCCCCCCTCGTGCAACAATCGGCCATCCTGCACCGTCCCCGACGGAGACCCTCCCCACACCAACGCTTCCTGGGGCGCCCCTGCCCACTCGCCCAGATCTAGCCTAGAGCGGAGGTCGAGTGCAAGATTCACCCCGAGTGCAGTCTCCCACCGCCCTAGGCCTCGCTGCTACTCTCTTATTCAAGACCGCCTGATACGAGCAGCATGTCGAGGAAAACGAAGGTGAGCAAGGGCACAGATATCTCCCCCATGTTTACTGCACCGGAGAAACCCAAGAAACAGGATCCTCCTAAACTGACCCCACAGAAACCACAAGACAGGGGCGCCCTCGCCACCAAAGGAGACCTGATAGCCTTCATGGCGGATATCAAATCAGAGTTTCGCGCCTGCCTTTCGGAACTCACCGCTAAAGTTGATCAAACGGATCAGAGGGTCACAGAAATCGAACAGAGGCTCGGAGAGATCGAGGACCATTCTCAGGATCACGCTACCACACTGGGGGAAGTGCAAAAATCCATCGATTCCCTGCATCACAAATACGAGATCCTGGAGTTCAAACATGAAGACCTTGAAAACAGGGCACGCCGCAATAACCTCCGCATTCGGGGCGTCCCATCCTCCATCCCCGACAACAAGCTAGCGGACTACGTGGGAAGCTTCTTTGAGGCCCTACTCCCGGACCTGGACAAATCCCAGCTCCTACTGGACCGGACCCACAGACTCCGCCCGCGCCGTGGGACAGATTCGGACCCCCCCCCAGATGTTATTACCAGGGTCCACTTCTTCACGACTAAAGAGGCAATATCAGCGATCAGTCGCCAAGGAGATGAGATCACTTTTCAGAGCACTCCACTTCAAATATACCAGGACCTCTCACCACTTACTCTCCAGAAAAGAAGAGCACTTCGGCCTCTGACAGTGTTCCTTCAGGAGCAACAGATCTGTTACAGGTGGCTGTTTCCGACAGCTCTCCAGTTTACACATAATGGCACCCTACGCCGAATCAGCCACTTGGAAGACGCAGAGAAAATCTTACACCCAACCTCACCCCGAGATCCTTCCATGCCAAACCCAGAGGGGACCGAAGACTCTGGACCGCTTCCCTCTCCAAAGCCCAAACGCACCCCATGGTCGTCAACCCAGCGGAGCAACAGAAAGAGATGAACGGGGACGCTTCCACGATCCCAGGTTCCGTCAGCAATTAAGCCTGGACACAGATGCCCCTACCTAAAGTAGGACCCGCAACCTAGATTTCGAGCTAAGGGACCTTGAACGCGGTGGCGGCGGGCCATACTCATGGTTCATACCCACTCCAAGGATACTTTCCATCCTTTGTTCCTTGGCAACCCACAGTACACGATACGTGATGGGACAGTTGGCCCTGTTGGCCATAGGTACGACCGTACTTACAATGTCGGTCTACCCCCCTGTTAAAGTTGCGGCCCCCCGTTGGGGCTCCGCGTTAAAATCTCAAGTGCAGGATGATATCAAGAGATTCCCGAACAGACATGGCAGTTGAGCCACCGCCCCACGACCCCCCCTAACCCAAGGAAAAGAGAGTGAGTCTTCAGTGGACCTCCAGACGCTCCGGATCCTCTCCCTGAATGTTAATGGCCTGAACTCCCCTAACAAGCGAAAGGCAATGCTACTGAAACTCCGGGACGAAGACGCAGCGATAGTCATGCTCCAAGAGACTCACCTGCTGCCGGCAGATGTAACCTGTCTCCGATCCCGGTTATTCCCGCTCCAATTCTTCGCCTCTGGCGCAAACAAAAAAGGAGGTACGGCGATCCTCTTCAGGAAAGACTTGAACCCACAGATTCTGGAAACGAAATTATTCCCAGAAGGCCGATTTACAACGGTCAAATGCCTCCTGATGGCAGACCTATATACCCTCATCTCAGTGTATGCCCCTAACACTGGACAGTCACACTTCTATGACTCCTTGGGCACATCTCTCGCTAGCTTTGTGGAGGGCCAAACAATTGTTGGTTTGGATTTCAATGGGGTTCCCGACCCTACCAAAGATCTATCACACCCCCCGACTCCAGGCGACTTCGCCCAAGCACTTAGCCTCCTCCGATTCTTCAGGACCCTGGAGATAATAGACTCATGGCGGGTGTTCCACCCTGTCGAAAAAGATTTCTCCTTTTACTCTTTCGTCCATCGCACCTTTTCAAGGATCGACCTATTCCTGATCTCCCCGCAAACGTTCCCCTCAGTCAAAGAAGTCTCCATAGGCACAAGAGCGATATCCGACCACACCCCAGTGCTCCTGGAACTCTGGGTTCATAACCCTATAACCCACGTAAATGGATGTTGTACGACCCGATCCTTAACGACATGGCCACCAGAGACAAGATCGCAACAGGAATAAGAAATTTCTTTAACGAAAACCCAGCCTCACACCTCATTAGCGAACAACTGGGACGCCATAAAGGCAGTAATCAGGGGCTCCCTGATAGCCCAAGGCGCAGCCTACCACCGAGACAGGCGTCAGACCCGGACGGCCCTAGAGAACGAACTAAGAGAGGCGAGGCACTCCATAAGGAGAAAGGCTGGTCCCCCAAAACGCAAAGGATCATTCGTACGGCACGGACAAAACTGGAAGCCTACTATGCGGAACAAACCGCCCAACTAATGGCGAAGGCCAAACAGTCGTACTACGCGAAGGGTAACAAGGCAAACAAATTCCTGGTGGCCAAACTAGCCAAGCAGAGACGCGTCAACGCAATCACGGGCCTGCGTGATTCCAATGGGGTCACACTATACTCAGAGCCCGAAAAGCAACGCCTCACAATAGATTATTTTACCCAAATCATGAAGGCCACCCCACGAAACTTACCACAGCAGAAGGAATACCTGCAGCAGGCAGCAGTGCCCCGGCTCTCCGACGCGGCGAGAGACGAACTGGAGGAGCCCATTACAGGGGAGGAAATTGAGGAGGCCATCAAATCACTTAATACACGGGCCCCCGGTCCGGACGGCTTCTCAACCAGGTTTTACAAACTATTCAGAGCACAATTGACCCCCCCACCTGGCTACCCTATTCAACTCCTTCAGGGAAACGGGAGCGGTGACCCCATCGATGCAGGAATCAACCACCATCCTCCTACCTAAACCTGGAAAAGATCCAAGAAGCATAACATCCTACAGACCGATCGCACTTTTAAACATCGATGCGAACATATACTCAAAGATTCTAGCAACCCGGTTAAACCGCATCTTGCCGAAGATCATCCACCCCGACCAGACAGGTTTCATCCTACACCGGACAGCAGGTGACAACATCTGGAGAACCCTGAACCTGGTGGACCTTGCCTCCCGGAGCTCCCAAAAACTAGTCTTGGTGGCTCTCGACGCAGCTAAGGCGTTTGATAGGGTGGATTGGACGTTCATGAGACACACCCTAGGGGCCTTCGGCTTCGGGCCAGCTTTCCAAACGATGGTTCTAGCCAACTATGATAGCCCTAAAACAAGCCTGAGGATCAACGGTCATAACTCGGCCCCAATCCCCTTATCATGCGGAACCCGGCAAGGCTGTCCACTGTCGCCCTTGCTCTTTGCACTCACCATGGAGCCCTTCGCACAAAAAAACAGGCGAAATGACCAAATCAAGGGCATACAAAGTGGCCCCACGCATCACAAACTCGCCCTATATGCGGATGACATTCTGCTCACGATCTCGGAGGCCCACTCATCTCTCAAACACGCGATACGTGAAATCGCCAGCTACGGCGAAGCCTGAGGCCTCACCATAAACTTCGATAAATCATCCGCCTTGGGTATCGGCCTCACCCCAGCAGAACGAGAACCATTGACTAAGATGTGCCCGATAACATGGGAAAAGAGTGCCATCCCCTATCTAGGGGTCCACATCCCGGCTGACCCAAGGGACACGTACAAAGCCAATTTCCCCCGACTCTTTAAAGAACTGGAAGGCGACTTGAAGCGCTGGGAGACCCAAGGGATCTCACTGCTCGGGCGCATCACTGCATGCAAGATGAACCGCCTTCCGAGATTCCTATACGCCTGTGCCTCCCTACCAGTAGCAATCCCCACGCCAACTCTTCGAGGGATCCAGAGAAAAATGCTTAACTTTATCTGGAGAGGTAAGAAAGCGAGAATCCCTCTCAGAACTATGCTGGGGAGTTCCAAATTGGGAGGGCTGGGAGTCCCAGACTTGCAGGCCTACAGAGTGGCAGTCCAACTGGCCCAGGTCCATGCCTGGCAAAATACGACAAACCGCCCCAGATGGGTAGAGCTTGAACAATCATGGGCGCCCCTACCCCTACGATTTCTACCACACATCCCGCCCCCCCTCAGGACCCAATGGGGAGAGCTCCTGCTATCAACCAAACACACCCTTAGCACCTGGGAGTGGGCACTAAAACAAAAGGGAGTGCCAAGAGGACTGAGCCCACGTTCCCCAGTCTTCCATAATCCAACGTTCGCACCGGGAACGAATCCCGGCAATTTTCGTAACTGGATCAAAGGCGGGCTGGAGACCATAGACCAGCTGTATACGGGGGGGGAGACCTCTCACATTCGCCCAATGCAAGGAGAAATTCCAACTCCAGGAACGGATAGATTCACATACATTCAACTACGCCACTGGTGCTCACATCCCCAAACTTTGCAAGCAGCGACACGCCCTCCTACTGCCCTAGAACTCACTCTGGGAGACCTTCCAACCCGCGGCAGAGTATCCACCTTATACAGGCGCTTCCTAAGCGACTTCCTGACCACAAGAACCCGCTGCATGGCCCAATGGGAGGCGGACCTGGGTCACCCGATAGAGGATCAAACCTGGGTTGACATATGGACCAGAACACACACCTCGTCCACCTGCATCACCAATAGGGAATGTGCGTACAAGATCATGCTGCGGTGGTATTATCCGCCCCTCAGACTTCACCATATGAACCCCCAGGTGGATCATTCTTGCTGGAGAGGATGCGGCCACCCAGGCTCCTTCTTCCACATGTGGTGGGCTTGCCCGAAGATTCAACCATTCTGGAAAGCTTGCCTAGGGTCCATCACACAAATTACCGGAACAACGATTCCCCTGGAACCAGAACCGGTTTTGCTGGGAGCTCCAATTCCCGGGACCTACCCGCGCTCCGGACCCAGAGCGAGACTACTAACCCACTGCCTAATAGCAGGGAAAACGGTGGTGGCCCGAGCTTGGAAAACCCCGGAAGGCCCTCACATAGCCCAATGGTGGATCAAACTTTGGGACATTTTGGTAGCGGAGAAGGTGACGGCAGCGCAAGCAGGAACTCTTCATCGTTTCCAGAATATCTGGGCCCCAGTGCTGGAATTCGACCAGCGCTTCCCCGCCCTGACCTATAAACCTACCGGGGCCCGCTGGATCTTAAAAAATCAGGAGATCCCAGAGGAAGATACATAGACGCTGAGGCCCTATCTGAACAGCACGGGAGGGAAGAGCCCGCCTACAAGGCCTAAGGGACAGTTGGACCAAGGGGAGGGGGGAGGGAGGAAACACAGGGGGGGATAAAAGGCTGGGGAGCAACATGCCTAAATAACCACTGCTTATAATGTTTGTACTTGTCATCCTGCCTTGATTTAAAATATACAAAGCTTAAAAAAAAAATTGGGGGTATTTAGGATACTACATACTTTTACCACTACACTACAACAGCGGTGATTTGGTGCAGTACAAGAGCCTTTTACCATACCAGAATACTCATAATGATGCCCACTGCCTCTAGTTGTACACCTACTTCGAAAGTGTTATTGCGCGACGAGTTCTGCCATACATTGTTTTTCTAGGTGTTGTTGCTTTCATGTCCACTATCCTTTTCATAATTCTTCACTGGAGGCTATCCACCACCCACCTGAAATAGTGGTCCCTGCTTCTAGGGGAGGACTTATGCTAACAAATGTTCACATTTTGTGTTTGGAGTACAGCTCTTCAGGGGTATGAATATTTGAATTATACCTTCCCCTTGTTTCAATGACTGCATACATTGCTAACCTCTTTCACGACTCATCACAGTGCGTATGGTAGTTTAAGGCAACGGCCATGCTGGCAGACTGTCTCTAGGCGTGTCTCTTACCTCTCTCTTTGCATCATCTCGCACCAACACTGAGCACTTTTGCATTCCAACAATAGTGCAAAAAGTCCCTATGCCTCCAGATGGCCATGTCAGCTGTTTCTAAAAGACGTTGCTGCTCTTTTTCCAAGCAACCATTACCCAGGTGAATGCACACAAAGTACTGATAAACAGTGCATCGTCTTTAGTGTGTTCAATCGCAACATGTGTTCTGTAATGCAAGGCTCCATTCTGTGGGGTTTTGAGCTTTGAGGAAATGACGTGCTCCCAGCTCCAGAGGGCAGTTAACTGTGAGGCTTACAAAGTAAATCTTAAAGCAACGGCTCTGCTTTCCAGAATGCAAAGCACCGTTGGAGAAGCAAACATGGTCCCAGTTAACGAAAAATCTGTTGTCGGCTCAAATCCATAATTCCTTCTCAGGGAGGCAGGCAAATGAGTAAGTCTTAAGGGCAAGTAGGAAGAAATCAGAATGCAATAGCATTGGTGTACAGTAAGAGGGGTTGTTATGTGGCTCTTAGGTGGGAATTCCAGAAGCAAGCCCCAAGCAGGGAATTAGGAATTCGCCTGGAATGTGGAGGCGATGCACTCCAAGCTATTCTGGTACAGATGTATAGAAATGCAACTCTGCAATGCAGAACACGTGCTAAACACTGGGCAGAACATTAGACCGCACAAAGAGCAAATAATAACAGAAAACGAATCCCGAAACGTTTTAAAAATGCTACTGTGCCCGAGCAAACGTTCACTGTGCCGTGTTTGCACCACGTGAAATAACATTATAAAAGGGAAAGAGAATGCAGAAGAGATGCTTTCGCGTGGGCCTGCCTGAAGCCCCAGCCAGTTTAAGTCTGATTTAGGGAAGGGATCATAAATATGCATTGCCGCCGGGGGGCACTTGCCTTAATTAAACAGTTGATTCCCCTTGCTAACTGCCGCCTCCGTGTATCCTATCAGAAAACCGCAGGCCTCCAAACCCACAGGGATCCCAGATAGCGCAGCAAAGGGCCAGAGACACTGCGGGCGACTCTCACACCGATTCATTGAAGTTTACCAACACTGCCTAGCTTGGGGACAAGCCAGACCTAGTAGCCGCCTGTGCTGCATGCCCTGCCTTTGTAAAAACCTGTTTATTATGCCTCGAACTTCCTCGGAAGAACCTAAACAAACCCGAAATGTCATCCTAACGATGCACTTTTGGCAGCACGGCAGACTATTCGTGCATCTGGGAAATGTGTGGAACCAGCAGGTGGGCCAGGACGGGATCCGGCTTAATTATCATTTCGTTTTGCCACAAGCTGCATAACAATTGCTGGGGGTGTCAGCACGCCAGTTAAGATCTGAAAGGTTATTGAATTAGAAATGAAAGACGCACAGCTGCTGCAGAAATAACACAGCACACTAACACCCATTTCCCAGATCATTAAAAATCTCTCTATTGGATTTGTTTCCTTTTTACTTCTCATGATTTATTATGAGGCAGCCATTTGCATGGAGGCTTTATTACATTTCTGCTAATTTCTTCATTGTGCCATTAGACATTCCCCGCTGGATGCAAATACAGCCTTTATTGGCTCCCTCTCCCCTAGGGAATTTGACTGCTTGAGGACAGCAGGATTTGCCAAAGTAGCAGCGGGTATGTCTGTAAACTTCCTCGTTGGAAAGTAACCACCTGACTTTCACTCGCATCCTTCTACCGTTTGCATCCTTCTAAATGAATAAGACTTCCAGTGCTACTACTTCTGAATGAGACAATCCTTTAGCCCGATATCTCTGCCTATAATGCTGCCGCCCCAGTGGCCACATTTGGGATGGGCTGCTTAATGTAAAAAGAAGTACTTACAGGCAGTTACGAAAACCATCTGCCTTTTACTGGTACCTAATTCCTCTAGCCTTTGTTTGCGGCATCCTATGGAATGATGCCATGACGTTTTCCCCATACGGAAACATGCAACTAACATATGGCCAAATCACTTTACAAGACAAAGCCCATTTTGATGGCAATCGCAATCTGGAGTAAGCAAGAAATGGACCAGCACTCATTTTCAACATCTGATTTTTAAAACTCTATGTGACATCATTTAAAGAGGGCCTCCCTCACAAAGTTTCTTTTTTTAAGCAAAACAATTAAAAAACAAGTCCTTCCTGAGTGATATGAAGTGGTGGAGAACAAATACATGTTTAAAGTCGTGGGCACTCAGTGCCGTGCACCCTTGCCATATCATTGGGACAGCCGTAGTTATGAAACACCAGGGCACTGAGGGCTACTAGCCTCCCACACCAGACATTTGATATGGGGAGGCAACAGACCTTTGGCTGGCATGCCACCGACGGATCATCAGTCTGACACATGCAGCCAAGATGGAAGCAACCAGCATTTAGCACTGATCATACCCACACCATGATTTAACCCCTTCAATGCACTTACACTGAATGACCAGAACTGCAAGCCCTGGTAGTGACTTGCGATTTTGAAACTTAAAACACACTTTCAGAAAAGCACCATGTTTATTGCTCTATATTTCAGAGACTAGTATGCTGATAAATTACCAGTATGTTAAGAAAAGCATTGTTTACAATAGAAAACCTATTTTCAACTTTCTGTAAAGTCTGTTCTTCTGCCAGTTCTGATAACTGTGGTATCTTCCAATATACAGAATGGGTTGTTAAAGCCTTCTAAAACAGCCACTTATTTGAGCTCTTCTGGATATTTACCGCTGATAACTTGGCCAAAGAGCTCCTCCGGAGTATCCCCAAAGAAAGGCACACACCCGACGAGGAATTCATAAAGGATGATGCCCATGGCCCACCAATCCACAGGCTTGCCGTAGCCTTGCCTTAAGATGACTTCTGGGGCTATATATTCTGGGGTGCCACAGACCTAGAAGGGAAAACCACGATTAAAGAACATCAAGTGGCATTACAAATGTGTCAAATGTTTTTCATCAGCCTTTTCCTAGATATCAAATTAGCGTTTGGAATGTTCAGAATTACCTACATGAAAACATAGTAGAGATTGACCAGCACTAACATTAAAGGTTGAGAAAGTCATGCACTAAAGACTACATTTTGAAATATAAATAAAAATGCGAAGCAGCGCTGCATAGTTCTACAGAGAGCCTAGTTTAGAGTCAAAACCACAGAAAACCCCTTTTCACTTAAGAGTGGCAGGTGCTTCCTTTATTTAGCAGAAAAGCAAAGTCCAAGGGTATTTTACCCAGCGTGGCACAGTGGAAAGAATCAATTGTGACTAACTCGCCCAGGTGCAGCTACAGAAACCTACAAGTACAGTACACAATAACACAATTCCCAAAAGGCACGTTATTATGTGAGCCATGGCCATACAATAGAGAAACATCAATATAAACACGAGGGAGGGGAAATATATATATATACACACACACACATCTATATATACATACACACATACACACATACACACCCACACACATCTATATCAAAATTGACAATAGTTTTTATTGCAGATAACATTGCTTAAACAAGCTTTGGAGAAATGAAAGATGCGCTGATCTTATCGCGCATAACTAAGAGTGAACAGATTGTGGACAAGCTCTAATGAGGCGTGCTTATGGGGAAATGGGCCATAGCTGGGATTGCAGCAGCCTTGACTGTCCAATGCATCATGAGTTGCGAAAGCACTCTGCAGAGACTAGCAGACTCCTCCTAGACGCCACTCTCCATTTGTCTCTCTCACAATCCCGTTTGCGCACAATTACATCGTTCATCTCACTAATAGACCGTAATGCCGAAGGGGGGTCCCACACAATCTGCACAGACGCGCGACAGGGCTCTCGACACACCTAGAAACAACACAACACAGACACACTATTCTGCAGGCCTCTGGCGCCGACCACAGCACTGTGATCATGCAAAGATTTAGATATTATTCTGGGGTGCACGAATTGATGCGTTCGCTTTGCAATGGGTGTTATTTCTATGGTGAGGAGAGAACACGCACTGCTCAAGTATGCATAACTTGACTTTTTGTATCTTGCAAAACATTACATTGAAATTAACAAAATAATATGACTTAACTGTGCGCATTGCCATGGTGTATCACCGAGTATGAATGCCAAGTGTAGAACAGGTAAGGTATTTAACAACTAAAAGCCTCAGAGCCTTCATCATGCGTGCATCAAATGATACTCTAAGACGTATCCCATGTGGAAACGACAAACAGTGGCACATTCTACATGCATGTCTAAGCTTAAAGCCCCAGCCCTGCACACCGAGCGAGGCATGCAGAAGCAGACGCTGTCGTCTTTTACTGCAGCTATAGCTAAGGCTGCGTTTCATCCCAAGACACTTAAGCAATCAACAATAAAATGAGGCTGCAAATGGAACGATGGAAGAAAAGAATAGGAACATGGTGGGGAGAAGGGTCAACATGGAAAGTCCGAAGCATAGGTGCTGGGTTTCAAAATAGTTATGAAAACAGTTTCTTAGATGGACTCAGACTGCGGGGGCAAAGGAGTCCCTTCAGGAGCCAGGTTGCTCAATGTTTTTGGCCAAGCGGCCATCATGATCTGTAACTTGGTTAAGGTCGTCAAGAGCCAGCATGGGGTTATGGCAGGCCACCGTGCCACGGACAAACCACCATGCCACGGCCAAGATTAATTAGGAAAAAAGATGCTCATTCTGGCTTGGCACTGGATGCAGTCTCGGTCCAGGGATAGCGCTGCCACCCTACCCCTCCCCCCCTTGCTATCAGCCCTGAATGTAAAAAAGACGATAGCCTGCAGCTGGCACAAAATACAATGCATTTTGAATATTCCAACTTCCTCTAAACCAACAGGATTTGACATCACATCAAAGGGCCAGTCTCAACGTATTAATCAACATATTATTTTGAAATGGCCAACAACTCAGCATAGCAATTGCCAATGAATGCGCCAAGAATACTCCATAATGTAGCAAAGAGAAAAGTTGGAAAAAGCCATGCTAAGAAGACAATATTGTGATGACTCAAAGAACTCTAGTGTGGCTGGCAACACAAGCATGCACCCGCTACAACTTTACCTGTTTATCCAGGAACTCACGCGCATCCTTCTCTATGTGGCCCTCGTACAGGTTGGTCGTCATGCTCATAAGCCCCACTTTCGACAGTCCAAAGTCGGTGAGCTTGATATGCCCCAGCGAGGTTACCAGTAAGCTGAAAATAAGAAGATTCCACAGGTCACCTCCAACACGACACACCAGCAAGATGCAAACAACTAAACAGGAGGAAGCATTTCTCTTTCTATACTGCAGTGGGCATTTACTTAATCGCCTGCTGCTTATTTGCTACGGGTCTGTGCCATGCTCCTGCAAGCGTGTAACACACCTGGATTGGAGCATTAGCGACTCGCCAGTGGCACAAAACCAAGGTAGGCTGCTTAGCCACAGAGAATACAGTGCTAGAAGTGAAACATAACGAGCACCGCTGACAGAATGAATAGATTGTGTTAGGCCTTCTTAACGAAGTTAGAGCATTTCAAATTATCAATCAAATCAGAAAGCTTGGGCTTGTCGGGACCCTAATTTACTGTCCAATTAAGCATCCTTGTCTTTGTCTCCGAGTTGCAGATTTTTGGGTTTCCGGAACCCACTGTTGTAGAAGCCGCAATAAGCATCAGCCAAGACAAAACCATCACAGGTAAGGCAAAGTCACAGGTCCTCCTCCAGTATTCCAAGACAGAGGTGGGCCTTTTCCCAAGACTGGCTTGTTCTTCCAAGGAAGTAGGGACGTGCAAGGGTAGATCTCTGTCACCTGACCCCCCCCCTCCTTGTTCTAGGGTCGTTGTCCAAAGGACACTACCCTTTTTGGTACCCGTGAAGTGGCCTTCCTGCTCCTCTGTGAAGTTGCATGATCTCGTTCCTCCTCCCATCTCTAGAGCCTGTCCTGGATCGGCCTAGGCAACTGGATCCTCCCTGTTCTTAAAGGCTGGGGGGGGGGGGGTGACCTGTCCCTCTATGGCTGATTAAGTATGTCACTCATCTCTGCCGGGTAGTAACATGCCACTCATCTCCTCTCTAGCTGGGGAAAACACCTGCTCTCTCTGTCCACCTTAACATTCTCCTCCAACTGACAGCACCCTCCTCCAACAACACTCTGTCCCTCCAGATCATAACAATTCTAGTCCATCACAGCTCCTTCTGATGCCAACCGCCCTCCTCCAATATACTTTTTCCAGATGAAAATCCTCCTCCTTACCTATGGCTCTCTTGTTCCAACCTCCACCTACACTCTCCAGCCACCTTTCTCCTCAATAGCGCTCTTGCTTGCCAACCTCCTCCAAACATCGTCCTCCTGCTCCTTTTTAAACACCCCTCACTCTTACAATGAAGAATATGGGTTTTATAGACTAGTATCAGATCTCCTTGGGGTGGAGGCTGAGGAAATAGATGGTTCCTGTGTAGTGTTGTATAGGCTGGCCAGTGATTGGACCATGTGCCAGTGGTCATACGGGCTTGCCCTGAGGTTATATTAAGTCATTACGACATCTTCGACTTTAGGATGGTCTTGGAAATGCAGGTAACTAACTCCCTTTTCTCCCCTTTGAAGCTTTACTGGCATGGCTTGATTTGTAATGTGTGTCTCTGTCTCCCCAGCGTGTAAATCAGTGATTAGGTAAACTGCTGGTAATCAAGGCAAGATTTTGCTGTAATAGAAAAATGTTTTCTTGGGGGAAATTGTAACATTCCTAACACTAGCAGAACACTCTTTGCTTGTTTGATTGGTTGTTTGATTCCTCGTGTAGGAAACACACGTACGTTTCTTTTCATTCAGTTTGTTGCTCAAGTGTGACTTGGATCAGTGGTATTCTCGCAGTCAGAGATTCAATCAACTGAATGATTCTTTCAACAGCTGTACCAAATAAATAAATGTATCGAAAGGCCTGCCAGGGAATTCAGAATGCTGCAGATCACTTCCCTTAAAGGTAAAGGCATTAATACATATGCTGAGTGTTTGGTGACAGACTTGAATAGTTTTCCAGGAGTACAAGTGCGATATTTAGGGCTGGATTGTGGGACTACCCAATGCTTTAGTGCAGTGACTCAGTGAGATTGTTCTGGGGACGCCTGTATTTGTCTACCGGGTTGAGCATCCACTAGCCTTTGTTGGCACCAGGCTCCTTTGGACACCCTACTGTCTCTCCCCAAAATTAGACGGGACTTCATCACACAAGAAAATAAAAAAAAATCTAGTTTTAATGGCAACAAGTTATGTTTAAGTGTATTTCACTAGTCAGAGGCTTAAATACAACCTGTCATTGTCTTGAAAATTCGTTGGGCAGTAGCCCGCAAATCTGCCAGTAACAGAATTAGAGCCGCCAATGCCGCTCTGCCGGATTACAAGTCGATGCAAATATCGCCGGACACAAAACGTACTAGTGCTATTACAGCCGGCGCGAATAGCGTCAAAATCACAAAGCGCAATTACAGCTGTCTCACTAGTGCATGTACGGTGGTATTAGCGCCGAGAACTGGCACTAATACGGCCACGAATTACCTCCAGCTGGAGGAAAATGAACCCAGGTGCCAGTAATTAAGCCACAGTTGAACAAAATGCACACCCATGGGTTACATAAGACACACCCATGCCTCAAACACTGTTTCCAACACCATGCTGCCATTATTTGCGGCAAGCTGGGACAGGCAGCTGCAAATGCTGCGAGTGGACCTTTAGATGTTGCGCAACCAGGCGTGGACACACAGTACGGGAGGGGAGGAGGAGGAGAACCATCCAAGCAAGCCGAACACCCATCCAAGGGTCAGGCCATCACCCTGGGTCCTCAGCGACACCCAGTTGGTCACCTTGTACCGCCTCAACAGGGAGACCATCGCCAAGCTGCTGACAACATTCCAGGAAGACATAGTTAGCAGGATCAATATCCAGACAGCTGTGCCTCCACTGGTGAAGCTGGTGGTAGTCCTGCCGTTCCTGGGCAAAGGCACCTTCCAGCACTCTGCGGCCGTGATGCACGGCATGGCACAGTCCACATTCTGTGCAGTCCTGGCCCAGGTGCTTGATGCCCTGCTGCAGCATGTGAACCGCCATATGCCACTGCCCACCACCCTGGCTCAGGTCAATGACATGAAGGCAAGGTTCTATGCCACAGCAAAACTGCCTAATGTCATTGCAGTCATTGACTGCACCCATGTGGCGTTGGTTGCACCCCGAGTCCATGAGGCCGCTTACAGGAACCGGAAGCTCGACCACTCCCTTAACGTGCAGGTGAATTGCGTCCCTGGGCGTATCACCCACTGCTGTGCCTGCTACCCAGGTTCCACCTACGACTCCATGGTCCTACGTAACAGCATACTGCCCGGACACATGGAGAGGCAGAGAGGACAATGGACATGGCTAGTCGGTGAGTACAATCTCTGCCACATATGCACAGTTGAGCACCAGACCAAAATTATTGGCGGGCGGGATGTTGACACTGACAAGAAGCATGGCATGACAAGCGGATCTACTAGCAGCACTCGGACAGCACCTGCACCAATGACAGAGGGCCTCCAATGGAGCATGCACATGTCGGACACACATGAACACACGCTGAAGTACACATGCTGCTGCCATTACAAGAAGACAAATGACCACATGCACCACAATGAATCAGCACAGATCCACACTGCAGCACCCAATAGCAGGTCCGCCAGTGCCACAGCCATGTGACCACGTGCAGCCACCTGCGACACACCACTGAACACCCGTCACATTAACACAGGAACACAGGGTGCATGTGCAGGCCAAGTTATGCATGTAACTATTCACAAAGGCTGCACAGACACCACATATACATATTTCATGGGCGGGATGTACACATGCATGCATACGGTGACCAATGCCCTGATACAGTGCGAGAGCATACCCATTTACGAGACAAGTGACTAATGTGTGTATGCCACCCCATGCAGGGGACTCTAAACATCCGCAGCTGGTGTGGCTGATGACCCCTGTGCATGACCCACGTACACCGTACAGGACCGCCTACAACCATGCCCACAGCCGGGCCCGTGTGTGCACTGAATGCACCATTGGACTCCTCAAGGCATGATTCCAGTCGTTAGATTGGACTGGCGGAGCCCTAATGTACGCCCCTGACAAACTTGGCAAAATTGTGCTGGTGTGTACAATGCTACATAACATTTGCCTGAGGAGGAATGTGCCACTATCCCCTGACGTGGACTTGCCACACCCAGAGGAAGACACAGATTAACAACATGAGACAGGAGCCAGAGCAGCCACTCCCAGGGATGATGTGAGGGAAGGGAGACTGGCACGGCAGGCAGTAATAGACAATTCTTTCTAGTACAATACCCTGTCTCAGTCCACTTTCAGCACTGTGAATAAACTGCACATGAATACAATCAGGAATGTCCACGCATTAATTAATTTCAACAAACTTTAATCTTACTTTGTAACACCAACTCCCCAGCACACTATCCCGCCTCCCCCACCCACCACCAACCACCAACTCCCCACAACATTACCCCCGTTCCCCTGCCCACCACTAACTACCCAGCACACTATCCTATCTCCCCCCACCCACTCCCCAGCACACTATCCACCCTCCGCCCACCCAACAACAAGGCCACGGCATGGCCACTTTGGCCAATTGTTGTCATGTCTATTACTATTGCTGTGGCCTCTTCCCCCAACTCGCAGCACCCAGTGATCTGACGCGCAGCTGTCGCAGGGACTGGCGCCTAGGTGTGCTCTCCTGGGACCCCCCTGCTGGCGTTGTCGACCGAGAAGGGATGGAGCGGGCACCCTGGAGCTGTTGGCATTGAAGCTCATTGATTTGCCTGATGGCCTCTGCAAGAGCAGAGATGCCCTCTTGTCATTTCCTGAACTCTCTGCCCGAATGTTGTCAGTGCAACCGTACTGGCGGATGTGACCCTCCGGCTCCTTGCATTGGTCCTCACCATCATGTGTGTTGCCCCATGTAGGCTATCGTGAATTGCCTGCAAATGCCCCGATTGGGTGTGGCCGATGGACTCCATCTCCCTCTGTCTTTGTTCCATGTCCCCCTGCCTCTGCATCAGTATGGCGGTTGTTGCTGTAGGCTGTTATAGTGAGGGGGTGCGCTGCCAGAGACTTCACCGGGGGCTCTGCCACATGATCTGCATCAGGGATGTTGTCTCCCTGTACCTCAAAGGTCACTGGCCTGGATAGCGTGTCTTCCGTTGCAGTGTCCACGGCTGCAGAGGTGTGTGCTGCGTGGATTGGCGTGCTCCTGGTGGGCTGGGTGGGGGAAGGTGGGTCTGCTCCAGAGTGTCTTGCTGCGACATCCACCTTTGTGTGGCGTGTCTGCCCCTTTGCGTTTGGGGTGGTGTCTGTGTGCCGGAACGTAAGACTCACAGATGGGCCAGCCAACTCTACATCCTCAGACGCCTCTGCCGTTGCTGGTGTGCCTGTAGGGGACATGGGAAATGGCGTCAGGTCTCATTCCCCCACGTGTTTTGGCATGCATGGCATTCAATACTTGGTGATGAGTAGGGCCCTGGGCAATTGGGCTGATGGACAGGGTTGGTCAGGGATCATTTTCAAGTGGATACACATTGATGGGGATGGGTGCAGATATGGGGGGGTGTCACATAGGGTGTTTGCATTTGGCCTGTGTGGGGGGATGTAGTAAGGAAAAGAAGAGTCATCAGCTACCCCTTTTCAACTGTGTAGTGGAGACAACAAATACCAGTTCACAAGTACTATTGAAATTCGCACTATATGTTACTAATCCTCACTCATTAAACTGTGATGTATAGAACAGTTTACAAATTCTGTTTCAAGCTCAATTTGGCTCAAATGTAATTTTTTATAGGTTCAATCGTTCATTGTGAACCTACAGATTTTAGATGTGTGTTTGAATTTATGAATAAATTGATTTACCATAAAATTCTCTCGAAATCATCTTGTGACCTTCCGTAGCTAGTATTTGCACAAACTAGTTAACCTCCACTACACAGTTGAAAAGGGGTAGCTGATGACTCTTCTTTTCCTTACTACATTATAGTGCCTTTTTGAGTATAAGCCCCCCCTAAAAAAAAGAAGGCTCCCCTTTTTTGCCTCCCCCTCTCTCTGTGTGGGGGGATGGCAAGATGTCGGTGCTGGGGCAGATGTTGTCTGACATGCATGCTTCTGATCCCCATGCACCCACGTCACCTAAACGGGTGCCATTTAGATTGGGGGTAGCGGGGTACATGGCACTTGCAGGCCCTTATGGGGCACTGCTGTGCTCCCGCCATGGGTGTGTGGGGCATGGGACTTGGATGGGTCCCTTGGCTGGCCTCTCTACTGTTCTGACTTACAGGGGTAGCCTTGGAGCACTGGCACATGGATGTTGCGGTAGGTGGCTGATGTGGCGCCCATTCACAGCACCCTGTTGCAATGCCTAGCTCATGGGTCTGTCCACTGAGGCGTCCTGTGCTGGGCTGTCATTGTTGCATGCACATGTGTTGGGGAGGGGGGTGTTGACTCACCTTCAGCCTCCTGGCTGCCGGCACCCGCCTCCGCACCTCCAACTCACTGGATTGGCCTCCATGTCCAGCACAGAGCTACACTTCTCCCATGCAGTTAGTGCAAGTGGCGCCACAGTCCCTCCACCAGTGGCCATGCTCTCGTGCCGGTGCTGCGACAGCAGTCTCCAGACCCTAACACGCAGGTCATTCCAGCGTTTGGGACAGTCTTCGCCATCCCGGGGGAATCTGGACACCGCTGCCACCTTTTCGCTGAACATGTGCCAGGTGGCTGTGCGGCACTGTGCAGATATTTTTTGCTGCCTGAACTCAAGAGCTCATCGTGGTGTGCTACCACCTCATCAGCTAGCACCAGGAGCTCCCGCTAAATGAATTTGGATTTGCGGATTCGATCTTGGGCAGACTTGCCTCTGACCCTATCCTTTGACAATCTGTCTGGTTTGCTGGTCTGGATGGCTACTGGAAACTCTGATATTTAATGGATTGAGATTTTCAAAATGGCTGCAGCTCTGCTTCCCGTTTTGGGCGATAGTGCTATTTGTGCCAGGTTTTTCAGTAGTAGCCCGTGTTCTGGTATTATTTTCACCGGGTGCAAATAGCGTTACCGCCGGAGATTGATGAGCATGCTCACAATGGTGTGATGCAGTGCTATTTGCACCACGGGTCACGGCGGTGACACTATTTTTTGCTCAGTGGAAATAGTTCCCGCTTACCACCCAACTCCTGATGAGGCCCATAGTCTCTTATAGTCTTGACATCAACCTCTAGTTCATAATCTTTCAAAGGCTTCGCTCGGACTTCTAACTATGGCCCTGGGGGCATTACCCGACTGGTAATGCCCAGGAACGTCATTTAGGGGTCACACTTGCAACCCCTGAGGTCTCCTTTGCTACCCCTAAATTATAAATTGAAGCTCCTGGGCTGTGGCCAATGTCATGTGACTGTTTATAGAGTGGCTGTCTTTCTTGTTCAGGCGTCTTTAAAAAAAAACAGGGGGTTCCACAATTGTAACACTTTGAGCAGTGACACTAAATAAGAAAGAATAGGAATAACAAATAATTTACCTTTCTGGAATTATATACAATAATTGCTAGACTCATTAAAGGTTTATTTCAGACACTTCAAGGGGTGAGTCAATGATTTAGTCTGTTCTTAAACACCTCAAATTCACAATGCAGACACAATCCTCAAAAAAGCATTTAGAGTAGAATAAGCATCCATTTTGGACTATGTATTGTGCTTTTCGCAAGTTGCAGTTATAGCATGTTTTTTCTGCTGATACATATGGTGATCCATTCTGGTATGAAATGTATATAACGTTACAGTGATATTGTAACTATATTTTTCATAGTGTACTTAGAAATGTGACGCAGCTTCCTGTTTTGTCAAGGGGTAAACGGTTGTATTCCATCGCTTTCTGTGATGTCACCTCGGGGCGAGTCAAATGACATCACTTCCTGTGATGTCACGTCTGCTACCCCTGACATTTTGGTGTAATGACATCCCTGGTAATGGCCCCCCTGCTTGAGTCATATTGCCTAATTAATGCAGGTTTAAGGGGTGAATACGCGTGTGGGATGCCGTGAAGCTGGTCCGAGGAGATCCTGACTGGATAGTCCATCTTCTAATGTGCCTACATTTGAAACCGCTTCCTAAAAAGTACACAATCTTTAATAATCGTAAACCACTCTACAAGCCACAGTCGTCGTGTGATTTTAGATGCAAAAACATAAATGACCTGCTTATGAGAAAAATACAATTTTGCAACCGCTTTGAAATACAAACACTTGCAGCTCCAATCTGGGTTGGAAGTGAGGCAACAGAGAGCCCTTATTATAGAGGGGACGCGCCAATAAGCAAGGGCCCGGGATACACTCAAAAGCTGGGTATCAGTAAGCGACACATGTATTTTAATCAACAAAGCTTGCAATTTAAACTCCCATGAAATAAAAATAAATATAAATGAAACAGCAATTATGTACACATTATCAGTTTGCTGGAGCATAACTTGCAAATGCTAAAAAATGCTAGTATGGATTATTTCGGTTGCACGTGGAAATCGTTGCCAACGTTTTTCAGCTAAAGTAGGATTCTCCCCCCCCCCTCCCCCACACCGCAGTTCCTGCGCTATTGCAACAGTAACAGGATTACAGACACCATGATATTCAAGAATATTCCAGAAGGCAGTGATATAAAACAGTCCGGGCCTGGTGCAAGACTTGAGAATGAACATGCGAACGTTATTATGCTGACTGACACGGCACGGGGGGGGGGAATGGGGGCTTTCCAGAGGAACTGAAACAACCCTGTATTTTGTCATTAAACAATGCATACTTGTCCGGCTTCAAATCTCTGTGCACCACACCATAATTATGGAGGTATTCCAAGGCTAGCACAGTCTCTGCAAAGTACATCCGCGCCATGTCCACTGGCAGAGGCCCCATGTTCTTAAGCAAAGTAGCACAGTCTCCACCTAAGGAAGAAGAGCAAGAGAGGTGTGGGTGACATACACCTACATGTGTGTATTTACAGAGGCAGCCATTCATGGGAGTACAAATGCAATCTTTACAAAAAGCTCATTTCATATTTAATGTGTATGTCTGCTGTCGACTTCTAAAAACACCCAGTTTACAGAGAACGAAATTTCAGAGAAGAGTAGTGACAACCTGGTAAAAAGAGCGGTACCACTGGCTTTCAACCTAGGTCCTCTACCTTTGGATGGATACAAGGGTGAGGGGCCGAAATTGGTGGGTGTTGCTTATCCCATCTCATTCTCAGGATGCTCTGAGTGAAATGTTAGACAACGGCTGACTATGACCGGTCTTTCCCGTGCTACAAGTGGAAAGAACAGTAGGTCATAAGGTGCAGATTGGGTGTGTGTATGGCAGGCGGGTAGGGCTTGTGAAGGGGGCAGATCACCATAGCAACATCTACGACACAGAGTGGAGAAAGCATAGTGTGTAGGGGCAATCATGTAAGTTCCTTTGGAGAGAGGGGTGGCGCACTCCCTAACCCGCCCCCCGTCCTCCCCAATCTTGGGAGTTGGGGGCAGGGATTGAATGGTGGTTGCGGGGTCATGCTTTCCTAAAGGCATGTCGGGGTGAGACCGGGCGTTGGAGTGGCGGCGGGGGAGCCAAGGACTCTGGAATATTTACTTCATGGGATAGACCTGAGCAATAAACAATATAAGACCAAAGTCATGTGACCTGGCTGGCAACTGAAGTGCTTAATAATAGGTATAGCAAAGTGACAGAAGACAATTACCAACTAAATGGTTGAACTGCTTGTCTATTCTGCCACACAAGAAGGGACATTAAAAAAGGCATGTCCAAGAAGGATTGACAATCAAGGCTTCCCTTAATGGTTATAATTCCACAAAGCAAGGCGTTGCATTCTATTCCTGTTAAAAGGATGTTCTAAAGTCATTGTGGCTCATGACGAGTTTGCCGGTATTCAGGCGGTAAATCCTATGGCATACCAGCAAACGGAACTACTGATACCGCCACTTGGTCAGGCGGTATTACCACTGGAGGCATTACCTCTGGTAATACCACCTGATTACAAGTGGCGGTTAGCCAGTGTAAATCCCCATTTATGGAGATATTTTTGCTGTTATTACCGTAAGGTAAAACCAGCAGTTTTTGGAGCTGGAGGTAACTCCTCCACTTTACCTTCAAAAATCGCTGCGCCAGTAATACCAGCAAACTTGTAGTTTGGAGGAGCAGGAAAAATGGAGGTAAACAGTAATTCCTCCACTTTTTCCTCACACTGCCAAACTCGTAATTCGTAATGAGCCTCATTGTCTCCAATGGATAAAGTCAAAGTATTGCAATATTTCCGCAGCAAAAATAAAAAAAATACCAATTTCGTCAAAAGGTCAGCCTGATTTAGCCCTTCATGTAAATTCACACATTGTGAAAAACGTGATCCAGAAATGTTATAGAAGTGTGTGGTGATACTGAATTTGCTTCCTAAGTAATTAAATGCTGAAAACGTGATCGCTCAGCTCTTGCCTTGCTAGCATTTGAGAGCTCAACTCGCAACTGTATTCAACAGTGTTTACTCCGCCCAGCTAAACGGACTTGGTGAAGAAGGCTGGGTAGATCTTCTTAATAGGAAATGAAAAAAGACACACAGAATAAAGAAAGGAGTTACTATATGAAAGCCTACTATTTCTCTAGTGACGATCAAAGTACGTTGCTCGACCTGGACAGGTCATTTCACTAGTCCTGAGCTGGTGTTGTCTGGGTAAACCCCAGGATCTGCGATTGAAGATGAGATCCCACGCCCCTCTTAAGAATCTGTGTTTTGGGCGGTGGAGTCTGTGGTTGGCTGATTTGTTGAGTTCATTTCATGGGGGTGCTGCTGTTCGCAGGATGTTGTTTTGGTGCGTGGATGCAAGTTTGGTGGGGGATGGCCGATGTGCAAGATTTGGTCCCTGTTCTCAAGCTGTAGGATAGATTTACTGGCCCTATGACCTTGGTTTAGTGGTGTGTTGTGATGTCGGAAGTCTATTTGGGACGCTTGCATTTCTATTCTGTGCCCTTATATGCAGTCTGTTCAACTCGTGGTGCGCAAGAGGATGTTATTATAGGTTGATCTTTAGCTGGTTTAACAATTTGGTGGCTGTGCTAATGGAGGAGCTGTGTTTTGGTAGTACTTGGGGTGCTGTTGATAGGGAGGGGATGTGCTTAATTGAGTTTGTGAGGCGCTTTGCATCCTGGTGGGACAATACCAGGAAGTGTATTGGTGTTTTGGCGTTTACTGTTGGTCTCTGTCTTTTTTGTGTTGTGTGTCAGGCTGGGAAGGAATAATTTTGGCAATGACTAATCCAGGCAAGCACAGTCTGAAGGTGACTTCATAGAAGGTTAATAGAATTAACGACCCAAACAAAAGATGAAGAATTTTGGACCACCTGGATGAGTTAAAGGCGGATGTGGTCCTAATGCAAGAAATATTTTTAGTGGAGCTGCTGTGGACCAGCTCAGGAAAGGTTGGGCTGGCTCAATTTCTCATAGTCGTATTGCACAAACTCGATAGGTGTGTGCATCTTGCTGAGGAAAGGCCTACCTTTGACTGTTCTGTCCTCAAACAAGGACAACGAGGGTCAGATTATCTGTGTGACACTTATGATTCAGGATTCGATTGTTGGGGTTTGCAATATCTACACCCCAAATGGCAGAGATGGTTCCTTTTTTGGATCACTGGCACAGTTTCACCAAAGGATTGGGCAGGACAACAGTCTGCTAGGCGTTGCCTTTATTGAGACTGTGGACCCTTATGTGGATCGGAGTGTGGGTTCTGTTGCAGCTGTGGGTGGCAGGAACCACAGTTTTCTGCATGATTTGCTGGATGAGTTTGTGTTTGTGGATGCGTGGAGATTGGCCCATCCTTCTGATAAATGCAATACTTTTCACAAAGGTTGTCACAGCGTTTACTCCTGCATTGATATGCTCCTAGTTGCGGGTCAATCTACTCAAAATTGTGTTGATGCAGATGTTGATGTTACTCTCATATCTGATCATGCAACTCTTTGGATTGAAGTTTCCATGCTGTTTTTGATACCCAAACGTAACTATTGGAAAATGAACACTGGACTGTTGAACAATGTTGAAACTGTAGATAAAATGGTGAAGGAGGCAGACTTTTTAGTGGCCACAATCAGGACCAAGGAAGTGAGCATTGAGTCTACCTGGAAGGCTTTTAAGTGTTACATGAGGGGCCTGATAATTGGTCTCTCCAGCTAAAGGAATAGACTCATGGAGGAGGAAATGAGGGCATTAAAATATGACATTCAGCTTTTCGAAAGGGACAACATGTCAACCTAACCACGGAGGCGAGAGACACTTTGGTTCACAAAATAAATTGCCTGAATAAAATGCTGTCTGACAGGGTGGATAGACTACTTTTAACAAATAGTTAAAACGGCCTACCAGCGACTTATGCCTAAGTCCAAAGATGCTTTAGACGCCAACTAAGACGATGGAGTGGCTGGCTTGGGGTCGGGAGCACAGAGCGACGCTTTAGCCGCCAAAGTCTGCTGGTCGGGGGACGGACTCGCACCTACAGCTGCTTGCGTCTTAAACATTTCCAACATAAAGGTCTTAAAACTCTCCCACTTCTCCCGAGTGGTCGGTCCCGACGAGGACTTACCTCGATCCAACGTCAAGCGTTGGTGGTGCTGCTTCTTCCGCGAGGAAGACGACGAGTAATGGCTCCTGGTATGGGACTGCTTCTTGGTCTTCTTACGACGTTGGTACTTTGCCTTGGTAGGGGTGGGCTCAGTCTCGGCCTCTGAGGACCATACGAGAGACTGCGCCGGATACTTGGCGACAGGTCGACCCAATGCCAGTTTCCCAGCTCTCTCGCTCAGGGACTTCAGCTGCATCTTTTCAGACAACGCACAAGCCTCCATGTCGTGACTAGCACCCAGTCACCACAGACAGACGTCATGGGCGTCAAAGACATTTTGGCCTCGCAATTGCAGCATCGCATGAAGCCCCAAACCCTGTGGGAGGACATTGTGTTGCTTTTTTGGAGAGAAAACGTACGAAGTACGGTAAGAATGTCGAGTAAACTCGAGTTGTGTTCCCTAAGCAGCATGCAAAAAAAGGAACTGATCTGTGGGGCGTAGTGACATGCTATAAATACGACGCCTGACGTCACATCCGGGGCCGACCATCAGGAGCCTGTCAAGATGGATCGAGAGTCGAGGTCCACTACTCCCCCTGGCAAAATGCTTCCAAAGCAGCAGAGCTGGAGATGAACATCTATCATGTTGAGGAATCTGCGGGAGAATAGCAATCCATTGAAGATAAGGTTTTGTATTTCTTTTTTTTTTTTTTTTTAAGGATTTTCACCCCAGTATCTTCCAGCTGAGAGAGCTCAAAGGGTGCCAGTGGTTGTGGGGGATGCATGCATGGCAAAAGGGGTGGAGGCAAAGGCAAAGCGACTCTCAGACGTCCCTGAAGGTAATGAATAATACCAAAATTTGAAGCCAACCTGTGTCACTGAGTTCCCCTTTCTAGGGTGGTAATGACACAACAAAGCTGTCCATCATGTTTTTTTAATTTCTAAAATCTCCCTAGGGTTGTTTTCTATATTATTACTGATAACCAAAGATTTACAAACCCATGCCAATATCTTGACAATATTCTCACCATTTGAAAACACCATTCCCTTAGCAAGCAGTGTCTACACTTTTATTTTTTCTAGTAGTTTTTATTGTCACAAGCAGCTCGGCGAGGTCGATCTGACTCAGGATTTAATTACTTTGCAAAAGGAGAGAGGAAAAGGTAGTTTTCGGTGCTGGCCAACCAAGTATTATATTCATTTTAGACAAACTGGATAAATGACACGTTCTCCCTATCTCACCACCTAGATCCAAAATGTGAACAGTTGGTGGTGTATGCTTGGATTCACAATGTTCTAATAGGCTAGATGGCAACATGTCAATGACATCTCTCCCATCGATGGCTATGCTAAGGTGAGCCACAGCATTCACAGGGTCACAGCATCCAGATTTCCATACAAAGTCGACGGAGATCACTGATCAAGGAACATATGGACGTCTAGCCAATAACTTGACTAAGTGGATCAATGCTTCATCCCCAACAACAGTGCCATTACCGCCTCACTGCAAAAGAATTAAAAAAACAAATGCTAATAATGACTCAGCAACTTGCGGCTCTACAGAAGTCGTGGACTATGACTCCCATAATCATTCACCATTGAATATGCTGGCTAGTGCTGGTGGGAGTTGAAGTCCAAAACATCTGGAGATCCAAAGGATGCAAACCTGTCACACAATATCCAATCGCTAATTCCCGTGCCAAGTGCTCACAACATATGGGAATGTTTTGTAATTTACCACCGTGACTACCGCTGGCCATGTCAATCCCTGTAGCATGCTCAACAACTACCTGCCACATTTTGCTTAAATCATACGCTCTTGGGAACTCGTTGAGCTAGCTCTATCGCAAAGTAACATCAAACGGTGTGCTGTGTATATGGACTGGCAATGTTATTTCTAAGCATTCTTTTGAGTGTTTTTGACCTAATAGCCTCACATAAATGAGCAAATTTTGGAGTAAAAATGTCTTTATGTGCGTCTTCAGCCAGTTGACTTATAAGCAATTTCTGTGTAATCACATGAATTCCTTGCTCTGAAGCCCCGGCTAAAACAAGCATTCACAAATCTAACCATTTTGGCTTGTGTATAGGTATTATGCATTTGCCAACTGTTCTAGAACTCTAAGATCTGAAGCTCATAACAATTCCAATCGATAACAATTCCAATCGGCTGAGATCCTGATGTCACAGATTCTAAGGATGATGTAAACTATGTACAAGAACAGGGGAGAAATAACTATATGCAATAAACCTCACATGGTAAACTTAAACATAACAAAGGTAAAAATAGTGATAAACATCACAACAGTACACACCATTTTTCAGCTGTTCCCATCTTAAGGCGAGGTGGTACCTTTATGGCAGTGCCCGGCCTATGTCATGTCTACTCATAAACACAAACAGCCAATTCGTGTTGGTTTCAGTTTGTCTGCGTAAGTGACACTGTACATGTTCTGGTGTGGGTGCCTTGCTTGCTATACCTATAGAATCAAAGTGCACCTCACATGGCTCCATCTGAAAACCTCAAGGCTGTGGATGCCTAGCCTGCCCAGCCAGAACTTGTCACAATTTGAATTGATAAGTACTGACTTGAGAACCTCAGACTTATTGAGTTACTATTAACAGAGTCTGTATTCAAACAAAATGGGTTGTTGATTGTGGGTCTTGTTTGGCAACATATAATGTAACTCCTGGATGTTTAGGCAATGCTGGAAATGGAAACGATTCACTGTCTGATCCCATCAGCGCCTGTCCCACCCTTCCACCAATAAACATTTGCCGCTCTGAAGATTAACATTAACACCTAAAAATGTACCTAAGAGGGGACGTTTTCTAAAATGCTGTTGACGAAGTATAAAAGATGCACACACTTTGAACTTAAAAATATCTGTATTTAAATATTGCCCCTAGAGTAGAACCCTAAAAAGCTATTTCCATAAAGGACCTAGATCAGATGTTCAAGTGGCCTTGCGGCTAAGTGTCTTGCTCCTGCTCATAACGACATAGGATGAAATCCCAATTAAAGGATTCCGCCCTAAATCGATTGTTGGCCACACAAAATGCATTTTACTGGATTTCGAGAAGACTTTTTTGCCGGATCTGGCAAAATCTGGCTCAATACCAGCACTGTGTTTAGGCTACCCCTACACCCACATCCAATGGAAATTGGGCTCCCTTGATTGCAGGCCTGTCACACCCGTAAAAAAGGTGCTGGAAGAAAGGACTGCCCCCAAACCTTTCTATTCGTCAACAAAAAACAAGTAAAAAAAGCTGGCTGTACCTTCCACATATTCCATAACCATGCACAGGTGACGCCTCGTCTCGAAGGAGCAGTACATGCTGACGACAAATGGGTTCTCGGCGAAGGTCAGGATGTCTCGCTCCACGAAGGCCTGCTGAATCTGGTTCCGGAGAATCAGGTTCTGTTTGTTGATCTTCTTCATGGCAAACCTCTGCCTTGTTTGTTTATGGCGCACAAGGTAAACAGCTCTGAAAACAAGAGCAAAGAATGGAAACGGATGAAAAGATCATTCATTTTTTGGAATGGACTACATACTGTTTTATTGATATAACAGTAGATCAGGTAAAAGCGATGGCAATTAACTAATTCGTGCATAGACTTGAAGATATCTTCTTCATGCAAGTGCACAGGATTTTAGGACAGCCAATTACGTACTTTACCAACAGAAAACGCTGATGCAAATAGAGCCTTTGTGATCCATTCTAATGCAGTACATGTCAAATCCTGCTCTTCATTCCAAGGAACCCAGCTGTAAACATTCCGGTCACAAAATGTCCTACAACGCTTGCAACTTAAAATAATGCACTCAGTGGTGGAAATGGAAAAAATGTAAAGGGGGGTCCCATAAGGGCTGGGGTGGAAGGGAGTTTGGAGGAGGGGGGCGGAGTTGGCAGTTGAACTCTGGTTAAATAAAATGTTAATAATAAAAATGGTGCAATTTCTTTTGTGCTGCTTCTTTCCAAACTCCACACTGTACCCAAGATACTGTTAGAATGCATTGATTTGTTAGTACATTAAGGGATGGCTACCAGGGTAGCTCAGCAGGTTTAGAGACCGTGGCGAGATGTTATATATCACAAACTGGTTAATCGTCTGAAATTTTGCAGTTCCTTATAATAAAAAAAACAAGTGCTATAGAATTTGTTTGGCCAGAAAATGGGTTGGGCTGGTCGCTTGCTTATATTCAGGGTGGAGGCGGGGGTATTTCTGCCCCTCTAGTGAAAATCAAAAGTTGGCACTCACACCCCCACAGTTTAATTTCCTAATAACTGCTGTCAGCACAACAGAAACATTTGTGATTAAGCAGTTTGACAAGAATATACCAGCTTTAGAAATATAACCTTGTGTGGGTATTTGTGTGGTAGTCCGATAAAAAAAACACATTTCAAAGAAAACTGAATGCAAGTTTAAGCAGCATTTTTGAGTTTGAAATGAGTTCATCTATGAAAGTGTAAGATGCACATTTTCACACAGATCTTATGCAAGGTGCAATCTCCCCAGGAAACACCCATCCAGCATGCCGGATTGCGACTATTCTCCCCTGCTCAGCACAGGCCCCCGCTGGGCAGTTGCCAGCTATGACAGCTCGCTTGGGATAACAAAAGCGTCGCCCTTTGATGTGGTGTTCTCAAGCCGCTTCACCCATTGTCAGCCTGCACTGTCCCCACCCCGGGTGCCCTGAACCAGCTCCTGCAAATTGCAGCCAGTTCCCCCTACACAGGCGGCGTGGGGAGGGGTGCCTTTCAACTGTTCACTGGGTTTGCCTGCCATTGATCTCCAGGGGATGATGAGGTGAGAAATAAAGCAGTTATGACGTGGAAGAGCGCTCCTGGCGCGAATATGCAGTGTGCGGCTCTTCACCCCCACTACATACTGCAGCGAAGCAAGTGCTTTGGGTTGTTGTGCGTGTTGTTTGCCGGGTAGAGGCAAGCCAGATCCTGAGACCCGGCTAGATATTCGATGCCGGATCTTGGACACGGCAAGACCCGGCTCATTGGCCAGGGCTGAGCAGCACAGAGCATATTAGAATCACTGAGGCCCCAGCTTCACCTCGAAGATAAATCCTCGTCAGGGCTGAGGCAGGCTGGGTCCGGGAACCGGGGAGACAGCTGATGCCGGATCTCGGACCCGGCAAGAGCCAGCCCATTGACCAGCGCTGAATGTACTACAGTATTTGTCATCAATGTGCGCAAGGTAGTTCGACATTCTATGCACCCGTTGTCTCGGCCGGTCGATTTATTTCTTTGTTTTCCCCCCATCACGATAAGCCTAAACAGAAACGAATGGCACCCGCCCACTGTCTGCCTGGTGTGATTGATGTGTCAGTGTTTACGTGTTGCTTGGTAATACAGACTTGCAGTGCCTGCATGATACTGTATGGAATCCTGTGCAAGCTCCTGCCATGTGCAACAGTGATTCCAGGCGAGGGCCAGCGCATGCAGGCGATTAAAGATAAACATTGCTACCATTGATATGTATTGTTCAACATAAATATGACTCAAGTAGCAGCCAGTGTTTGATAAAGAAATAGACTTTCTATTACTACTCCATTTAAATGAATTATACACTAGGAGGCCCAGCAGTTTAGGCTACTTAACCTTAATAAGGTAACTTTGCAGTCCAACATTACGGAAAGACTGGCTGATTCCGAGGGCGCAATCTTTTTATATTTTCGGTGGCCTTGGAACGCCTTTCTCTTCATTGTCTCTTAATTGTCCAATAACGTTGGAGATGCAAAGAACATCTAGGAAACTGCAAAGCAACTCCATTTAAACTTAAGTCCACAGTCACTCCATAGGAAGCTAAATCGTATTAGCAAGACAACTGCTGTCACTATTCAGTTTCACCTTCAAAGGACATTATGAAAATGGCTGTGTGCAAATGAAGGCTTTGTCGGGGGCCGACCCATACAAAAGCCTGCAGCACGGTGACTGGGTCATTACCGTTACTCTTTTTAGGAATAAGAGTAAAACATTCCACAACTCTGTGTGATTTTCCAGTGCTTCGTATATTCACGACTGTAGTCCTAATATGGCTTTATAGACCTGTAGCGAGGGCCGTACCGGGCGTTATGGGCCCTGAAGACCGGGTTAATGGCCTGAACGAAGCGAGGGCCTTTAACGAGGTATGAGGGACTATAACGCCCGGTATGGCCCTCGCTGGAGTTCTATAAAGCTATTAAAAAACCCTCGGGGGCCGATTCTGAACAGTGCTAAAAAGCAGTATTCACTGCGCCAAATCAGTATGCCCAGGCTCAACCAGTATTTTCAAGTGGGCCTGGGCGTCCTCGTAGTGCACAACAGTGCACCTTCAGGATTGCGCCGGTTTGTCATAATGGGCGCAATCCTGAAATCTCAGCAGCATTTTTATAAAATAATGAGGTATTCGTTATTTTACAAAAATGCTGCTGAGAGCATGGGTGTATATGAACACATTCATATACACCAAAGTAAGCAGCTTCAACGTTGCAGAATACAACGTTAAAGCTGCTTGCTTTGTTGTATGTGAAAGTGTTTATATACAGTGGCGAATATGAACACCTTCATATACACTTCTGAGTGTTATTAGGAAATTGGTGGAAGGGGACGGGAGGAATTGGAACGTTATGCTACCCTGGGCTCTTTTTGTCATCTGGAAATGTCACAACCCCTGCCCTAGGCCTGGATTGCCAAGCCAGGTGGGCTACTTCTAGTATCCCCATTAGGCCCTCAAGGGCCTTGACATTTGCCCCCAGACTCTCTTGGAGTCAGTCCTGTCGCCTCAGTCCGGTCACCAACCAGACCCTCGAACAATACCTACGGTGCATGTTACACCATGAACTAAGAGACTGCAAAGATTTGTTATGGATAGCCGAGTACGCATATAACGCCTCCTTGCACTCCAGTACCGGACAAACACCATTTTATACCTTTTATGGTAGACACCCACGTACCTCAGAACTAGATATCCCAACAGATTTGAAAATGCCAGCAGTAAAAACTCTTCACACCAATATCACCAAGGCTTTCACAAAGGCCAAAGAACATCTTATTTTCGCCAAAGAAAAGCAAAAGCAATTTGCCGACCAACACCGGAAAAAGGCCCCAGACTATTAAGTAGGAGACAAGGTTTGGCTGGCTGCCAAGTTTGTACCCATTAAGGGAACCCGGACTTTTCAACCCAGGTACTTAGGACCTTGCACCATCAAGTCAATTATCAATCCAGCAGCCGTCAAACTAGATTTACCACCTAACCCACAGATTCACCCTGTGTTTCATGTGTCCCTATTTAAACCAATGCAGCCTGGTACACGGATTGGGACACCACCAAAACCCATACTTATTGACGGAGAACCAGAATTCGAAGTCAGAGGCATCTTGGATTCCAAGTACTCAAGGGGCAAGCTGTACTATCTAGTTGATTGGAAAGGATTTGGACCCCAAGATAGGTCCTGGGAACCCTGTGGAAACATTCATGCACCGCGTCTGATCAAAAAATACCATCGAAATTTCCCAACTAAGCCTGGGCCGGACAGAAGGAACATCTTGGGAGGGGCCTTAGGAGGGAGTGCTGTCACGACCCCTGCCCTAGGCCTGGATTGCCAGGCCAGGTGGGCTACTTCTAGTACCCCCATCAGGCCCTCAAGGGCCTTGACATTTGCCCCCAGACTCTCTTGGAGTCAGTCCTGGTGCCTTTGGTGCCAGGCTCATGTGCTTAAGCAGTAATCTGGGCCCATAAGGGCATTGCACAACAACATGGATGCTTCCACATGGCTCAGTTCCTGAACTGAACTATGCGGTCTAGCATTTTGGGTGTGGCAGGCCCAGAGACACCTGGGATGCCTGTAGGCTATATAAGCCACTCCCGGACTCCAGTACATGCTTCGCGTTACTGCAATCCATCAACGTGACGCTCATCGTGTTCAGCTGCATCTGCGAACCTCAGAAGAACAGCATCTGAAAAACAAAAGGACATCGTGAAAAGCAGCAGCTTACCTGTGATTCCACCGCAAGCTGCCCTCCGCTCCTGCAACCATCATCCAAGGTACACCGAGCCGCCCGGATCGTTGAATCTGTAAAAGGAGGGAAAAGGACATTAGACATTTTGCAATTGTGCCGGCAGCTTACCTCACGAGTCGTCCATCAACTAGCATCGCCTTGGGACTTCTTGCTCCAGGTGAGCACCGCAACCTATGAACAAAAGACAACAGGTTAGCAAAGGCAAGGCATCATAGCGCTGCACATACGGTCTACTTACCGCATCGAGGCGCTCTCAAGACACCATCACCTGTCGGCGAGTCCCAATTCAGCCAACGTTCCAGAGCGAACTTCCGCGCATCTAAGGAGAGAGAAAGACATTATTTAAATCCAAGAATGGCATACAGTATAACAGTAATAAGACCTACCTGAAAGACTCTAAAGGGCTTGCATCAGTGAAGTAACTAGATCGCACTCGCCCACAAAGGATAACACGCCCCTGCCAAGAAGGCAGGACGGAGAGCATGCCAAAACCTATAACAAGGTGAGGAAAGGTCCAGGGAGGGGCTGCGGGCATACGGTCTTGAACATTACCCACCTGTTTTCCAGGCAGAACTTCTCCGCTGATTATACCTGGGAGCAGCTGAGAAGGGCACCAGAGTCCCCACAGCTGGGCGGCCTCCCCGTGGATACCAGGTGAGCGTAACAGGAAACCCCTTGCCCCCCCTATACTCCTTAGGGTTCTCGCCCTTTGAGCTTTTATATGGAAGGGAACCACAGGATGTACTAGACATGTTGAGGGAAATGCAGGATTAAAGAGAAGACGCTGTATTACCCCTGTCTCAGACTGTCCAATGTCTGAAAAAGCCCATGGCAACTGTAATATCTATAGTCCGCTCCAGTTTGGCCAAGAACACTAAAAACCCCTAAATGATAAAAACACCACCTTTAGATCTTTTTCTGTGAAACAGAAGGTTTGTGTTTTGTTACCAAGTTCTGAAAACAAAATGCTGTCCAGATGGCATGGACCCTACAAGGTACTTGAGCAGACAGGTCCTTGTAACTACTGTGTCTCTTAGCCAGATAGATGGGTTGAGACCAAAATATATACCTGTTAAAAGAATCAAGGGAGGACCCGGCTGCATCCACAACTGTGGTAATGACTAGCCTTCTAACGGAAGGGCCAGAAGAGAACCACCTAATACCCCCAAGTCTTCCATTGAATCAAAAACAAGGCCTGCAAGACCTAATGGAACTATTTACAGGCGTTTTCAATCATGAGCCTGGGAGAGTGAAAGGGGTTTTTCATTATATTTGTACACCCCTAGGGAAAGTTGTCAACCTGAAATCCTTTAGAATTCCCGAGACCAGAAGGGAGATAGTCGTATAGGAGATGGAGAAGATGTTAGCCTGAGATATTACAGAACCATACCAAAGTCCTTGGTCCTCTTCAATAGTCCTTGCTGCAAGCCCAATCAATCATGAAGATTTTGCATCGATTTTTGAAAGGTAAACACGTTGTTGCAAATTGACGATTATCCCATGCCAAGGATTGATGACTTCATTGATTGATTTGGCTCTGTGGTTTACCTGTCAACGATTGATCTGACAAAGGATTATTGGCAGGTGCCATTTAATCCAAACGACAAAGGGAAAATTATCTTCTCCACCCCTGTGGGACTGTTTCAGTTCAAGGTACTACCGATTGGGCTTCATGGGGCACCCGTCACATTTCAGAGTCTCATGGATCAAATTTGGATGACAGTCATCCATAGTAAAACCTGGAACGAACACATGTACCATATTTATCAAGTAACAAGGGCCCTGAGAATGGCAGGACTTTCGGCAAACCCTAAAATGTGCCTCCTTGCCCAATCTACAGTAAGGTACTTGGGGTTCTTTGTTTGAAATGGTCTTGTACAAATCGAACAGAAAAGGTAAAGGCTGTCCAGGAAACCCTGACACCAAAGACAAAAAGAGATTTGAGAGCTTTCCTTGAGTTAGTGGGGTATAATAGATTTATTACCAATGACTTCTATTACAGCTTGCCTTACTGACAAACTTAAAAATGTTAATCCCTAAATACTTAAGTGGAATCAAGAAGATTAAGCTTGTTTTAACACCCTCAAACAGAATCTTTGTCCTAAAAGTAGCTAGCTTCACTAAGGGGTTTATATTACAAACTGACAAATCCCAGATTGGGTTAGTGGCAGTTCCCTCCCAGGAATATAACGGCATTGAACATCCTATTTTTTTATTAGCCGAAAACTCTTCCCACCAAGAGAAACTATGCCACAATTGAACATGAGGCCCTGGCTATAAAATGGGCTGTCTTACTTACGGCACTACTTTGCAGGCAGGAGGTTCCGGTTAATAACTGATCACACCCGCTTAACGTGGATCAGTCCCTAGAAAGTCACAAATGCCAGAATGATGTGCTGGTTTTTAGACCTACAGCCCTATTGTTTTATTAGTACCCGGCGAGAGACAATCTGAATGCAACAAGCATTCTGATAGGCTCTCACCAGGTCCCTACCCGGCCGGGAATCCCTCCGTCGAGATTCCACAGCCTTTGTCCCCGGCGGGGGAACGTGTCAACCCCTCAGCCAATGAGGAGGCTCGAAGTGGGGCCATCCCCGCTCCAAGCCTTCCCACGGCTCAGAGGCTGCTTTTGCCGCCGGGGACTCGGGTACGTTTTTATTTTTATTTTTTTAATTCCTTTCCCTCCCTCCCACCCGCCCCCCCCAACTTACCTTCTTGGTTCTGCATCCCCGGCGAGAGAAGCCTCCAGCCGTGTGGAGACTCGGCGCGGGGCCATCCCCGCTCTGAGTCTCCCACGGCTGGGGGAGGTGCAGACCCATATATATATAATTTAATTATACAGACAATATGCAATAGCTAAATAGAAATAAATGATAACAATGGAAAATGTGTAGTACAAAATGTAAGTTTAAAATACAAATAAAAATCGTTACACCTCAAAACCTCATGTGTTTAATAGAAATTGGGGGTTGAAAAAGCCTCCAGCTACGCCACGCCTGCTGCGCCTACCGCCCCTCCCACATTTACTTTTCGGCCCACTATAGCCATCATGTAAGGTACTTTCGGCCCTCTGTCAAAATCAGTTGTGCACCCCTGATCTAGACGGTTAAAGGCACCCACACATCTTATGTATTAGTTTTGAGTTCTAAAATCTGGTTCCCCTGTAACCTATGAACCAGTGAGTCCCCCATCCTGCATGGTACACTGCACGGTTTTTACTGTTACCTGTCTGGTACTTGGTTCACTGTAACCACGAACCACCTACAGGCTGTCCTATTTGCGCCAATTGCTTCATGCAACAGCGCCACGATGCCCGTGGGCTGCTTTGTGTGCTTTATAAATGTAAAAAAATAAATAAACGTTGATTTTGGGTTCATAGACTTCACATTTCTATGGCTAGAAAACCTTTACTGTAAATGTGTTTTTCCCCACCGATTCATGTTGCATTGTATATTTAATTCTTAGATATTTTTTATTTCATTTTCCTCATTTGTACTTGCAGGGCTACCCTACTGTGTGTTCGGTGCAGAAAACGTATGCGTTTTCATTTCACTTTATGTTTTTCATTTAGTTCTCTCCCTCTGACCCATCTGCCCATCTACAGCATGTTGGGTGCAGCAGACCATCTTGTAAGCGTAAAATGTTTACTTTCGCTATAGGTTTTTCATTTAATTTTGTCCCGAATGTGCATGACTGAACAGGCGTGGTTTTGAGGGCTGCAGATGTTTTTGTGGTATATTTTTCATTCAGTTTTCTCCATCTGTACTTAATGCTTGAGCAGGGCAGCACATTGCATATTGGGGTGAGGGGGCGGGCAATAATCTTGTGACTTTTGAGTAAAACATTTTATTTCATGGAACATTTTTCATTTTGTTTTTTCCCTGACAACCTCCATCTTGCGAAATTGCCCAAGAACCCGCTGAGACCTACGTGTGAATCCCTAAAACTAACCACCAAATAAACACAGTTGGAACTCCTCCAGTCTCCTGCATGGTTATTTGTTGCAGGCCACGTCACTAAACATTTTCAATAATGTTTTGGGGTATGAAAAGGCTGATAAAAAGTCACCAGAATAGTAATGAGGTTTTTTAAATCGGGCCACATCACTTGCATGCCAGATTCGGTGACTTTTCATGGACAAAATCATGCTTTCAAATTTGTGTGGAATGTGCCTGCTTTAACTTGTGACATATATAGTCCTTTCACTGTAGTTGTACAAAGCCGGAAACATTTAGAAAATCTGATCAGCCAAACTCAAAATATTCACTAACAAAATTCAGCCATAATGCCCATATGTGCAGAGTAATCACAGAAGGACAAAAGAATCTACAGCCCCCAAGACGTACACACAAAAAATCCCGCCTATTCAGCCGGCGCAGAAGGTTCAGAGAGACAAAACGAAATGAAAAATATTCTATATTCAGCGGAACACACAAGACGATCCAATGCACCCAATACACAGTAGGACCACCATACATGTCCTGTAGGTTCGGAGGGACAAAACAGGATACACAATCTATGGCAAAATGAAAACATATCATGAAACACATGAGATGATCCACCACACCCAACACAAGCCTCTCAATCTACATCACATACATAGCATACACCACCCTCTTAAAAACAGAAATCAGTGGGATTTTCTATTTCAAAGTTAAGGTTGCTATAAGTCTACACATTTTCGGTAAGGTTTAACCTATTATTAAACACTAAATACAATAGAAAACAAACATTGTTGGAACCTTAACTTATCCCCACAAATAAATCAAACAATTAAGATCAGCACATGTGCACATCTTTACAACAGTCACCAACATGCCAAAATACAAAGCAAACATACGATACATTTTGTTTAATAACCATGCAACCAGGTAATAGGCTTTCTCAGATTTTATAAAAAATGTGTTGGACAACTCTTGCATCAGATGAGTGAGTTGGCCAGTCTAAGATGGACCCCAAATCTTGCCTTGACCTCCAAGTAGGATCCCCCTTCCTAGCTCAGGCCCTTCCATCCCCAAAGGAGTATCACGGAACACTAGTGCAAGGTAACCCCTATTGTCGATAGCTGTCCTTGCTCTAAAGGGAGGCCCTCAGTCTCTTAGTGTTCTTTATAGACCAATGATCTTTAAGTAAAACGAACATGTTACGTTTACTGAAATGCAGTTTTTCAAAATAAAGACAACTAGTAACAGTGTAACAAATTCATGGGATGGTGTGAAGTGGCAGCGTGAAATGTGGATGACAAATCACATCGGCAGGAGCAAAGGTAAGACAAATGCATGTTTTGCTAAAACATGGGCCAACCTTTGATCTCGGGTTACTCTGCTCCTTCAGCATTGACTGTCAAGCATGGCACAGGGGTTTGAGTATCTCCCAGGCACTGACTAAGAGATTGAGCATGCTGAGAGTAGAAGACCGTTTCAGCATGGGGTTGTGCAGCTTAGAAGATGTAGCCTCCCATTTAGACTGTCTCAACAACACCAAATCTCAGTCCACAAATTCTGTGCATGGAAGACACAAGTTGATTTCCTCTTGGCCTGTGTAGCCATTAAAGAGAGACTGCTTTTCCCCACTGCTCCACACGTGGACATACAAACTTGTAAAGACAGAGAGCTGGCCAATAGGCAGTAAGCGAAAGGTTACAAAGCTAAATTAGTGATAGATCTGCTAATATGCAACAAAACATGTCTCAATCTCACGTGCTGTCTGACAACAGGGATTTCAGAAATGCATTTTTTGCAGAGGATATGCCATTATGCTGATCGGACAAACTATAAGTGTCACATGGTGACAGGGTTTGTGAAAGGGCTATTAAGCAGAAACTTCAAGGTAGCAAGTCATTCGTATAGGACAGGGTTCCACCACCTTTGGTTCTCCAGATGTTTTGCACTACAAATCCCAGCACAAATCCCAGCACTCTTAGCTAGCACAGTTGATGGTAAGGGTTCATGGGAGTTGTAGTGCAAGACATTTGGAAAGCCACAGGTTGCAGACCCACGGTATAGGGGAAGACGCGGGTGGCGGTTGTGGCTAGCAAAGGGCATAGTGGCAAGTTTGACCAGAAGCAATGACAGCAGTTCTATGATTACAGTGGTTAATAAAAAATTATTGCCAATAGTGTGCTTTTTTTTGGAGAAGACATGTTCATCCATGGACATTTTAAGTTAATGGCAACAAATTATCATCAAATTGTGCCCAATTATCTACAAATAGAAGGATAGCAGAAAAAGAAAAGAAAGAAACAATAGAGAGGAAGCACACAAATTATAAGTTACTCACCGAAGTGACTAACGTACTCCTAGTCCATAGTCCCCTTATCTCCATACTGTATGGCCGCCCTTCGCTAGGGACAGGAGACAGTACCTTTTTTACCAGAATAATCATCTTCCCGTTTAAATTTAGATGCGCGCGTGGGCACGGCTCTGGGAGCATGCGCTCCGCTGAATCCGCCTACCAACGCCACTCCTCAGTCCACTTTGGTGCGTCGACAATGTTAACATTGCCTAACGACACCAATTCTATTAGGGGGAGGATGGTGGGACATATGGACAAAAGGGACTATGAACTAGGAGTACGTTAGTCACTACGGTGAATAACTTATAATTACTCCTACGTCCCCTCCCCTTTCCTCTATACTGTATGGGTGAGTACAACTGAATGCAGCCCCAGGGTGGAGGTGCTCTCTTAAGAAATCAAGTTTCTTAACACTGCCTGCCCGAATGCCGCGTCCGACTTGGAGCTGGCATCCAAGCAGTAGTGCTTGCAGAAGTCCAAAGGCATAGCCCATGTAACCCCCTTACTGATAACCTGCCACGGGACATGCCTCTGGAAAGCAACGGCCGTGGTTTTAGCCCCGATTGTGTGGGAATGCATATTCGTTGGAAGAGGTTTGTGCTGCCCCCTTATACGCCTCCTTGATGGCTGTAACCATCCACCTTGCTATGGAAGACTTGGAGGGCTGACAGCCGGGCTTTGACCCACCGAATGTGACAAAGAGAGCTTCTGATTTGCGGAAGCTCTTGGTCCTGTCCAGGTAGTATCTCAGCGCACGCCTGACGTCCAGAGAGTGCAATACCCTCTGAGCATCATCCTTGGGGTCTGCAAAGAACGTTGGCAGCACTATCTCCTCATTTACGTGAAAAGAGGAGACCACCTTAGTAAGAATGAGGGGTGAGTTTGAAGCACCACCTTGTCCTTATCAAAAGTCGTATAAAACTCTGAAGCCACCAGCGCCTGGATTTCACTGATCCGGCATGCTGAAGTAAGGCCCACCAGGAGGGCTGTCTTAATGGCGACTAGTCTGTTGTCCGCGGAGGCCATAGGGCGCCCAAGACCATGTTGAGGTCCCACACTGAGTGTGGTGTCCTGATGGGCGGTTAAAACCTGGTCCGGCCTGCAAAGTGTCTTAACCACCGGATCAGCGGATGAAAATACCTCCTCCTCAGAGTTCCTGCATGCTCCGAGCACCCCCTAGTGTGCAAGGTGCGCAGTGAAGGATAGCACGTCATCCAACGTGCAGGTCAACGGATCAACCTTCTTTGATTCCGCCCAGTGACAAAACCTAGTCCACTTGCTTTTGTACTGGCTCCTGGTAGCATCACTGCTAGCTCCCTGTGTAATGTCTAGGTTAGCTTGCGACAGATGTAGATGCCTCAGTGTGACCTTTTCAGGAACCACGCAGTGAGGGCTAACTTCTGGGGGGCGGGGTGGATGACCGTGCCTCCCTGCTGAGATAGGTGTGCTGAGCCCAGCGGAAGGTGCAACGGGGCCCGATCCGACGGGCTGAGTACCATGGTCTTGCTGGCCGTCCATGGAGCTATCAGGATGATACAGAGGTGCCGGGCCTCCTGGATCTTGCAGATTACCCTGTGGACTGGGGGGGGGGGGTCGGAAGGAAGTCATACGCATCCATGTTGTTCCACTGGATCTGCATTGTCCAGAGAGCCCCTGCCCTGTCCCTGCCAGGACACAAACTGGGGGCACCACCTTTTGTACCAGGTGGTGAAGAGATCAACCTGAGGGTGACCCCACCTGTCAAAGATCCCCTGAAGGACCTGTTGGTCCAACTGCCATTCGCAGTTGTCCGCACCCAGCCTGCTGAGCCTGTCTGCCTCCAGATTGGAGGCAGACAGGCTCCACCGGGAGGTGCACTGCTGCCAGGTGCATGTCGCTCACCAGAGCCAACTCCCAAATGTCGACTGCTAGAGTGCAGAGGGGAGGAGACCTGGTGCCACCCGGCTTGTTTATGTAATACATGCTGGTTGAGCGGTTTGAATGAGGATCGCCTTGCCGCTGATCATCGGGAGGAAGTCTTTGAGAGCGTGGACACTGTAGCTGCCCAAGGTAGCTCACCATACCTCTAGGGATGAGTCTGTGGTGATGGTGACCTGAGGTGCTGGTTGACGGAAGGGCCTGACTAACCGCAGGTTGTTGTCCATGCCCCACCAGACTAGGTCCTGGTGGAGATGATGTGGGATGCTGACAAGCTCCACCTAGGAACCTTTCTCCTGGCTCCAGGAGGCTGTGAAGTGCAACTGCAATCGTCTCATCTTGAGCCTCGTATGCGGCACTGCGAGGAGAAATGCCCCCATGATGCCCAGGAGGTGTTGGTACTGCTCTGCTGAGAAAATGCCGCTTGGCATTCTTGATGGCTGCGATCTTGTCTGCTGACAGGAAAATCCTCTCTGAGCTTGTATCCCAGATAAGGCCCAGGAAGGTTAGACTGTGCGTGGGCTCCAACTGTGATTTCCTCAGAATGATGGAAAATCCCAGCTCATGTAGTGTATTCATGAGGGCGGAGGCATTGTGTTGAACTGCCTCCGGAGACCTTGCCCTGACGAGCCAGTCGTCTAGGTATGGGTAGACGTGGTGACCCTGAGCCCTGAGCAGGGCTGCCACCGCATTTCATCTGTCTTGTAAAGACCCTTGGGGCCGAATCGAGGACAAATGGTAGAACCTTGTATTGGAAATGAAAGCCCATGATCCTGAACCTCAGGAAGGACTGGTGGGGCTGTCAGATCGGGACCTGTAGATAGGCATCCTTCAGATCCAGGAAGCACATCCAGTCTCCTGCACACAATGTGTCTGCTATAAGTACTTGTGGATCGGAAAAGCTGTGTCATGCTTTCCTGCCCTCTGAGGGGGACTGGAAAAAGCCCTTGTGAGCCACCTTGTGCTGCATGCGTCTGTGCTGGCTCGGGGATCTGTCTGGTTGTCTGGGCCGTCTCTCCAGGAAGCCCTTGAAGCCCCCGAAGGAACAACCCTTGTCCGAGCCCTGGTGCGCTTGGCTATATACCTTGGGGTGGACTTAGTGAGGATTGATAAGGATTTAGCAGTCTGGGAACTGTTCTTCTTATCTAGTTCCTCATCTGTTGTAGAATGGAATAGAACGCCCCCCTCGAAAGGCGAGTCCAGAATATGCGCCTGGACATCAGGGTTGAACTTGGTCGACCTGAGCCAAGCCGTCCTTCTTATGTCGGTTGCTATGCATATGGCCCGCCCTGAGGTATCAATGTGAGCCACAATGGACTCCATTATATTCTTCACCACTATTTTGGCTTCGGTGATCCCAGCTTTGAAGCGTGCCTGGCTCTGTACCGGAAGCTCAGGAAGGTAGTCAGCGATCTCTCGCCATAGTCTCTAGTTGACTTCCCCCAGCATGGCATTCCCATTGGAATGGTGCTGATGGAGAGTAGCATTGGAATAGATCTTCTTTCCATACGCCTCCAGGATCTTCTCCTTACCCAGGAGTGCAAAGGCTGATGTAGCCGAGTAAGAGGGGTCCCCTTTCATCTCCCTAAACTTGGTGTCCAGACGCCTGTTGGTAGGCTGTGTAGAATGTGGCTTGAGCCATAATTTCTCGGCAAGTACCACCACATCCTTCTGCATTGGGATTCCCGTTCTAGGAGTGGCCCATTACCCACTCCTCTGGTTGTTCCACCTGTGGCTGTGGGATCCCCAAATACTCTGCCAGGCCGGCCAGCAGCTCGTGAAAGTCCTTGGCTGACAATGGCGTGTCGGGGTCCTCCTCCTCATCGGTGTCCACCAATGTGTGTTCCTGATCTGGTGCAGCTAGAGGAGTGGTGGGCGCAGGTAGCTATGGCGTACTGATAGTTGCCGGGGGCTGTTGCGTCAGGGGAAATGGGGCTGCAGTGACAGGCATGGGAGCTGGTGTGGTAGTGACTGGAGTGGGCAGCTGGGGCAGCGTTGGAACCGGAGGAGCTGGACTCAAGTACGTGTGCTGGTACTATGACCTGTTAGGTCCCTCCCACTCATGTCCTTCCTGGGGAAGGAGTTGCCTTTGTGGGATGCGGAAGAGAACAGTGCACCTACCTTGGGCCTGGTTTTCTCTTTTAGGAACGCCTTTAGGTCCTCTTGAGGCGATTTCCCGAAGAGCTCTCGCCACCTGGCTAATCTGTTCTTGAGGGCGCACGGTGTAAGTGCATCACACGTGGTACAGCCTTCCTTGCTTTGTTCGGGGCCAAGGCAGCAGAGGCAAAGGGCGTCGGGGTCGGATTTAGGGAAGGGACCCTTACAGGCTGGACAGCTGCTGAAACCCGCCGTCGTCAATATGCACCAGGGAGAAGCGTGGTGCCAGAAGCCAGAGCGGTACCCGATTGAAAAATAAAAAAAGACAAAAAGTACTTCTCTGGGGAAGAGCACGTGGAATTACTAAGCCGCAGGGGCTCTGGTGAAAGCGTTCCGTTCCGGTCGACGCAGAAATGAGGACTGAGGTGTGGCACCGGTGGGCAGAGTCAGGGAAGCGCATGCTCCCAGGGCCGCGCCCCCACGCGCATCTAAATTTAAAGGGGAAGATGAGTTTTTCTGGTCAAAAAGGTTCCGTCTCCAGTCCCTAGTGAGGGATGCCCATACAGTAAGGAGGAAAGGGGATGGGACATAGGAGTATATAGGTGTACAGGTGCTGAGAGATGTCTCAAGCTGTGCCTTAAGCCTGAAGACCTGGCACTGCAATGAGATCGCATTTGAATGTTCCTTTTTTGTCAACTTAATTGATCAAGATTGTAGAGGATTGTTGTGCCAATTAGTCTCTTATTTTGTATTTCATTCACAAAAGCTGGTCGTCTAGCAGGTGTGTTATGTATGGACATTTGAAGTGTTGCTTCTACAAGGTTCCGCTCTCTTCAAACATCTCCCTTTCCACCTTGAGGAGCAGCCATGTTGGGTTTTGTAATTATGAGCAACAAAGCTCATTACACAGAGATTAGGATAAAGGTGTACGCTCACTTCATGTGCTGACCGAAAAAATACATCTCTTCGAATATGTAATATTCGAATCTCGGTGTAGATATTCTGGGGATCTTGCCCATAGGTTTTATGGAGTAAACTAAAGACTTTAATAATCAACACTCGGGCATCTGATATGATATGATATGATTTGGCATTTGTAACGCACCTATACACAAGTGTTTCAAGGCGCGACGAGGCAGTGGGGGGACAAGGGGAGACGGACAACCATTCTACTAGGCCCGGTGTCATTCAGATCGCGCACGTGCAAGGGTAGAGGGGAAGGGAAAAGTGCAAGGGGAAAGGGAGAGGGGAAAGTGCAGTACAGGGTTAGTAGAATACAATATAAATAAGTAAGGGCCAGCTGGTGGCAAGTGCAAGGTAAGTGCAGGGAGGGGGGGCTGTAGGGATACATAGACAGTCCCGCAGTGCAGGGGTTGCCAGGGAGGCAGTGCAGGGAAGAGTGGCTGGGCCAAGGACCGAGATCGGTGAGTGGCCCAGTTGCAGATTTAGTGCAGGTTCAGTGAGTTTAGCAGGGGATAGGGAGAGAGAAGGCAGAGGCGAATAGGAAGGTTTTGAGGTGCTTCCCGAACCGGTGATGGTTCTCCTCAAGTTTCAGGGAGGCAGGAAGGCTGTTCCAGAGGGAGGCCCCTGCTGCGGAGAGAGATCTACCCCAACTCGTTGCTTGGAGAAGCAGCTGACCCTGAAGGAGTTGGAGGCGGATGAGCGAAGAGCTCGAGAAGGAAGATATTTAGGAAGAGAGAGTTGAAGGTATTTTGGCCCAAGGCCCCAGAAGGCCTTGTGGACGATGCAGAGGGTTTTGAACTTAATCCTCACAGGCACTGGGAGCCAGTGTAGTGATTTCAGTCCTGGAGAAATACGGTCCCTGGGCTTGAGGCCAAGGACAAGTCTTGCAGTCCTGTTCTGGATGAGTTGCAAAGGGCGGAGAGTAGAGGCAGGCAGATTTAGATAGAGGCTGTTACAGTAGTCCAGCTTCGAGAGAACCAGGGCTCTAGAGACAGTGAGCTTCTGGGGGAAGGAGAGGAAAGGAAAGGAAGGATACCTCTGAGGAGGTGTAGCTGGTAGTGTGACTTCTTAGAGACGTCAGAGATGTGAGGAGAGAAGGAGAGTGTGGAGTCGAAGATGACCCTGAGGTTTTTTGCCTTGCAGGTAGGAGCAGGAAGAGGGTCAAGAGAGGCTGGCCAGAGGGCTGCAGGGAAGGAGGGAGTGGACGTGCCGATGAGTAGAATCTCCTTCTTACTGTCATTAACGCAGAGGTCGTTGGCGGCACACCATTCATGGATAGCAGACAGACAGTCAGAGATGAGGGAAGGGAAGATCTGCAATGAAGGGCACTAGCCAGCAAGCAAACTCGCATTCCTATGGGACCTGCAGAGATGTTTGTGTCCTTAGACCCGCTACATCTCACTCTAGATCAGTTATTTGGTTGAACCCTATAGTTTCGGACAAGCAGAGGATAATTTATTTGTTCCTGCTCGTCTGCCACTTCACAGAGGAGTTGGAGTAAAGAGAGGAAACATCCGATAGAGTTCTAAATCAATATCTACATTACGTGTAGGCTTCACCGTTTGGTTCAAGCTCTTCACCAGCGCAGACTCTGACTTCATTATTATAAAGCTGCGATGACTAGAGGCAAAACAAGAGGACGTGTTTGTGACGGAACTATCGTCACATGTGGAAGGGAGGGTAACAATTCAGTTACGCAATCTACAATTATAACTGAACCCATTAGACAACAGAAGGAACACATAAAAATAAATTAAAAAAACACGGCACCACTACTTCACCTTATGAAATCCCCGTTCACCAGCCAGCATATGCCAATGGAAACTCACTAAAATTTGTCAACCAAACATGAACCAAACGCTGTCTTTTACCAAGCCCAGTCCAAGCACCCAGAAGGCACTGTCCACACCCATGGGAGTTACCGCTATGCATTCACGTTTCCGCAGAACGAAACGCCTTTGCATCACGGAAAAAGAAGAACGTGAGAAACACACTAAAACAAGACGTGGCTGTGCACTGCAAATTAGTATTTGTGAATTAGTTTTACCTTTTTCCCCATGTTCCCTCTTCGCTGGCTGGCAACTTATAAATTGAATTCAAATCCCCAGTGCGGTGTCTATCTCATTTAGAAAACATAACTTTAATGACTCCATAAATTAGTTTACTTTGCAAACTACAAAGAAGAGTAATGCAAAGCCATTCATTTATACTTTTAGTGAACCAATAATTTACATTTTAATCAAAAATATGGAAAGGCCAATACATATATAATTATGTATGCACATCCGTTATTTTAATATGCCGGCAATATCACTGCTTGCTCAGAATGTCAATGCCATTAGAACATTTCATATCTTGATAGACTTTGAAAAATAATTCTTTCAACCCAGAGTGGGGACATTAGAAAATAATGCAGATTACCCATAATTAATTGGTCATATTTCCTCGTAATCCTACAGGTACTAAAGCATGAGAAGTATCACTGACATTTTATCTAAGTCACACACTAAACAAAAACCATAAAAGTGACTACGCTGCAGGGGGGCACGGGTGGTTTAAATACTGTGCGCCTCAAGAAAGGACATCACTACATGAAAACTGACCACTCCAAAGTTGGACCATTGCTTTTCTATTTTTTATCGACAGCAAATGCACTAAGTAGTGAACAAGTGAAGCACATGTTACGAGGTGGAAAAACGCAACTCGGAGACCTGACCAATAGACGGTTTTGCGAACTTGTAAACCTTTGCACTTTCACAGGATATTGCGTGAACATGCTAGAGGTTTAGCAGTCAAAAGTGTGTGAATCGAATCTACATGCACAGAGAACCTGTGCTTTGTGTTCAGAACCGTTTGCGAAGGCAATAAAGAGTCAAAGTCCATTATGTCTAAGAGTGTACATGTTAGTATGGGTTCACTATGATTTTACGGCAAACACATTTTTTTCAATGGATTTTTTACCGAAAAAAATCGTACAAAACATATCACATTTTTTTAAAAATTATTTTTGGTCACCACTTCAAAACCCTCTTTTCCCTATGTTTTTAACTCCAACACCCTCCCCACCCGTTGTAACCCCGTACCCCGAAATATATATTTTAAAAAAATGTTTTGGTAAAATCACAGGATTTGAGTAGTCCATGCGCTTAAGGCAGATGCAGATTAATTGTAGGTTCCTATTCGGGACAGGTGGAGGCCCTTTAATGCTCAACAGAAATCATAAAGCAAAGCAAATGAGGGACATACGAACTGGCAAGGAACCTGGAGCTAATCAGAGTACTGTTTCGCTGTAGGAAGTCGCACATTAAACCAGCATCCCGCTTTCTGGTGGTATTTCACAGGTAGCCCCAAAATACCAAGTAAAAAGGGGGGTTCACACAGATCAGTGGAAATGAGTAAAGAAAGGGGCCTCCAGTAGACGGGGAGGACCGGTACATGGCACAGGCATTACTAAAGTAGCCTATGGCTTTCTCTGCAGGAGCAGCTTTCGGGCTATAGTAGCACTAGAGTGCTTTTGAGCCATACCTGCTATGACAGGGAGGTTCCTGGAATTTCACAGTTGCCCGATAGGATTTCTACTATGCCCCAGGCTAGTGCAATATGGTTAACTCATGTGATGGTGCGGAAGGACAGTTTCCAAAATAACCAGGGAGGGGAGAGCAGTTTCGGTGGAATGGCCAAAATAACCATTAAATGGGACAAGAGAAATATAAAAGTGAAAGACAAGGTGGCACACAAGATGAGCTCTTAACTAATGTGAGTGTATCAACCAAACTCAAACAATAGGTATATTTAAACCAATCAATCCAATATTTTCTTAGTTGATTCAAGTGTTAAATTTATTTTCCAAAACAGGGTCATATGTGACTTTAAACAGCCAACAAATTTTACAAACTTATAAGCAAGTTTACAATGCTACTTGTGAACAATGGCAGGAATTCGCCCCTTCTCCCCTGGGGGCGTGGGGGGGCCTTGACCCTGTGGGGCTGCGTAGGTGAGCCCGCTCTGAAATACCCTCCCCTAGGGATAGAGGCAAGCAGCAAGCAGCACCTCACCAGAAAAGACTCCCTCTGTGGGGACAAGGACTCCCATTCCTGTGAGGAACTCCCTAAAGATTCTCCTAAAGTTACTCTTAAAACATGCACCGCAATGACTTATCCAAAGAAGGAACCAATATGTGTTATTGTGGAGCTGAAATTGTATCTATCCCTTTAAGTGAAGAACTTTATTCTACAGAGACAAAAAAGATAACTAACGAAGATGAAGGACTTCAAGAGGTCACAAGAGAGCCGGAGAAAGGAAGCTAAGCTGCTGAAGGACGATAGTGACGTCTCCTCTGCAAGGGGAGGAGATTGGGAATTTATGAGAGCCCGGGAGTTTCAAACAGGCTTTCGAGCCGGAGTCGAGGAAGCAGACGCAAGGCGCCCGATCTAGTGGGGGAGAAAATGAAACAGTAAGCAGTGGCGTGGCAACAGAAAGCCAGTGGTAGACCAGAGGTCCTATCAATCACACTTATACCGCTACGTGGATGATACCACAAACAAAACAGCACTGGAAATACCAAGCACCCGTCAGAAAGGACGGAAGAGGAAAAGGCTGTAGAGAAATGTACTCAAACTAAATGGAAACCCATTGACGTTATCCCTGAGAGAATCAGGTAATGTGAAAAGCGGGAGACCCGGGGAGGAGATGGCAAATCATTATATGGACATTTATACTCGTCCTAGTCAAAATGAGAACATACCATTGAGAAGAAGAGAAGTGAATGAAAGTCATTATATAACCAGTCATACTCGTCGCAGTCCATAAAATGGGACTATATCAATAAGAGGAGTGAAAGATCGTTATTAGAGAGAGTACTCATGCTCGTCACAGTCGAGATAACAAATACAGTAGTGAGAACAAGAGAAGAAAAGGGGAATCGTTATGAAACTGTTCCTACTTTTTTCAGTAAAGATATGGGGAGTGAAAAATCAAGGGACAAAGAGGTGGATGTAAAAACCCTCTGAGAATAATCAGACTTATAATGTCACTGTAAGGAAAGCATCCTCTTTCAGGGAAAGCAACATATGAGAGTAAAACTGTAGAGTAAGGATAAAAGAACTTATGTTTTAAAGGCTATATGCCCGACAGAGATTAAAACCCTTGAATCAAATAGGAGAAAAAGAAACAACCCATAATCACAAAAAGGTTGGATAATCCTACCCTGGAAAGAGGGAAGGATAAACATTGGAAATAGAATCAAAGAAGAAAGTAATCAACAAATAGTAGACACTGGCAAGAGAAGAGATATCAGTACTAAATCAAGACAGCCACATGCTGAGAAGAACAAGAAAATCACTAAAGTGATACAAGAACGGTGTGAACTAATTAAAGAAGTAACAAATAACTACTTGAAGATTAGTTAGTGAACATAATTTAGCAAGAGGTGAGAACACAGGAAAGAGAGACATTCTCCTGTCCTTAGTTGTCATCAATAGCGGTAGGGTGGGTTAGGGTTAGTTTGGGACAGTGGACTGATTCTTTTAAGACATTCACTAACGACTGATGAGTACTTTAGTTTAGCTAGGTAGGGAATACCCTATAGCTATAGGGGAAGATAGGCATTTACCTTTTTCTTTTAATAAACACACATTAAGCAAATGTCGAGTGTTTCTTCTGACCCGCCACATAATGTATAACAGCTGGTGAGTGAGCATCTCCTTTCACTTTTCATGGCCAGTTCATGGCAGGAGGCAAGGAGACACTGTGATTATTTCATGAGCTCAAGGGAAAAAAAACAAGGCTAAAAAGTGTGATGGGGCACTTTCCAGTACCTTAAGACTGTGAAAAATCTAAAAGACATTGTCCTGGTAGCAGACATCAGATGAGTTTGGGATTTTGCTCAGAGAGTGGACACTGGACTTAACACCTACCCTGAACATTCTTCAACTCTGCTACTCCACCCCACCCATTATACCGGGATCTCCTTTTAATCTTAATTTCCTGTCCCAGCAAGTTCCTCCCCTGCTTCACCATGATTTGTATTTATTTATTGATGATTTGTTATTTGACAACTTCAACCATTCACTTTGTGGCTTTGAAAGTGGAAAATAAAGGTGTGTCAACACCTCTGCATGTTGTGCATGTTCTGTGGTAGCCACCCGTGAAATACTAAAATAAATATCAATTTTAAAAAGGCCGAATAACCGGCTTAATATGCTGCACTTTAGAACCACGCATAGGGGTTATGGTGATACACTAAACAGTACAATAGTGCTTTTGTCTTGGCTCCACTTCTTTAGTCCAAGCATAAGCCAATGGAAGACACAAGGAGGGAAAGAAGCAAGGTTGTGGTTAGGGAACATACTTGGAAGTCAATTTGCAGTACTGAACTCAATGTTGGCTTCTATGACTTCTTTTTGCACGTGAGAAACAAAGTGCAGTTGATCAACAAATGCTTTATCTGTGTTTCGAAATTGATATTTCCACCTCTGCTAGCCATTGGTAGATGTGCTTGCTACCATAGTAGTTTCAAACAGATTCATAAAGCAGCTCGTGCAAAGAGGAAAGTAACAATATAAATGCAATTTAGAGTGATTAATGTATGTCAAGAAGAATTGCAATTTTAAATGCCTTAAACAAAATGACGAATGGAAAAATTAACAATGAACATTGCTCAATAACATTTATCTCTGCCAACAGTATGTGTTTCAACCTGCAATAAACACCCAAGGAACAAACTATGCCTATCTGCAAATGGAATATGGATCCCAGAATAATTAAGGTAAACTAATTTCCCCCTAAATGCAAGCATTCGTAGATGCTTCACATCATTTTCCATCTTCTCCCACTACAACACTAAAAGAGAAACCCTGCTATATTAATGCAAGGTCGCCAACCATTCAGACATTCGCCAACAGAGAATGGGTCTCTTTCTCTCAGACTTGCCTTCACTATACAGGGGAAATTGGGCGTTAGTAAAGAAGAATTCGGAATTAGAAACATGTTTTATTAGTCCAACAATGATTATATAATTACATGCACATTTCTGAGTTCAAATATTTTACTGATGGGCACAGGATAGGGTATGAAATAACAAGCAGAGAAGGGATGGCCAGAAATGTACGACTGTACAAGGCTGATGATATCAATACATGCATTTCCTTTGCTCGGTACAATTGCTGAGCGTTCAATTCATCACACGACCCAACGGCGGACGAGCACAGACAAATTTAAGGCAACAACCTTGGAGACTACTAGGAGCAGGGAGGATTTAGCACTGCTCACCTCTGACAACCCAGGTTCAACTGGGCGCGCGAGTTACTTATCTACAATGAATACACAAATAGAAACTAAGGCCACACACCCACCAGCCTTGAAAAAGACCTGTATGGTCTAAACACGTGTCAGCACCACCTGTTTTGAACAACATCTAATCAAATAAAATCAAGAAGAAACAGTGAACTTTGTGGACTCTACTTCTCTACTCACCTGAGTAAAGACCAAAGGAAGAATCCTATGTATATGCAATCCAGCGCACACGCCAAATGAGTAGAAACTAAAACCAAATTTCCATTCAATTCATCAGTATCTAGCTTTTTTTATTTTTTAAAAAGGACAATTTTGACTGCTCTACAACCCTTCCGACTAGAGCTTGCACATATTCACACAGCCAAGGTTGTTGGATCTTGATGTGCATGATCTACAAAGCCACAGTAGTTAGCTCAATTAAAAGTACTCACTATTCATGACATCCATATTTAGACAGCTGGAGCTACTCTCTTATGGGATGCAATTCATAAAATATTTCAATACGGATGTCCTTTTTCTACATTTGAGTTTTGTGATTTTATTAGTAAAAAATCAAGTACATCAAACACCTTAAACATCAAGTACCTGGGAGTGATCTATAACAGCGCAATAGAAGCCCCGGCCCAGGAACTATTGAAGGCCAAAGTACAAAAGTGATGGCAACACAAGATCGCCTAACAGACAATAGATTTGGTCGATTTTCGACCGTTGGGCTAATTAACTTTTATAGAAGCAAAGTAATCCCTATGTTAACATACAGAGCCGACGGTATGATCCACATGCCATCAAAAATATGGCCAATACTGGAAGGCATCTTCTGGAGAACTGTCTTGAACCACCCTAACTGTGCAGCAACAGTCCGGATTCAAAACAAACTTGGCCTGTCCTTTCTTGCGGTCACAGTTGAGTGGAACACCCAGAGTCAGTTCCACAAAATTCTACCACCTTCTACCGCACCGATATTTGGAATAATATGTGACGAACTGTTAAAAAGGACAAACACTGTGCTAAACACATGGGTTCATAAAAGAAGAGCAGCACTAGATGACATCAGATACTCAGTACAAGACCTCGTTACGAACCCTCTGAGACTAAAGAAAAAGCTCTTGGAAAAGGACTGGATAGATACAACTGATGAAGCAAAGAAAAACAGCCTAAACATGAACCTACCTTTGGTGGACATAAAACTGAATCACTGCACAGGATACCTAAAAAGATTCCTGGACAGAACATAGAGACATCTTTCTTCGAATGAGGTTAAACCTCCTGGCAACAAATGAAATAAACCACATTCGCGATTCCTCTGTCTCTTGAGCATGTGTGTTTTTTTATCCTCCAATCCATCACCAAGTGCATTTTGTAAATGTGTCCCTTAACAGCCACCTCCGCCTCACCCTCCCTCACACTCATAGCCTCCCCAACTTCAGCTATGTAGATCCTCCACCCCCACCCCCAAAAACTAACAAAACTATGAAACATTGCAAAAGCACTCGCATGGAGGGCGGCAGTTACTGCAGTGAGTGGGGAGCATCTAGCGCCTGTGGCCAAGCGCTCCAACAAACCAATGTTTGTTCAGTATGTGACAGCGATGGCCGATGGATGCCATTAGCCCATAGTAGACGGATCCATTCAGGCTGGCGACTGCGTTCAGTCTGTGAAGTCTCAGGCACGCTGCAGCTTGGCGACAACGGGATCTGTGCTTGTATAAATGCTGTTGCCTCCTCAGGAAGTTTGAAGAAATAAGTCTTTGTTATGGTGGATGTGGCATCTTGCAGGGAATAGCATGGCATACGCAGTATTGCGCTCCCCGAGAAGTTTTTTACTCCGAGAAATGTTCGCCTCTCCTGTTGGACCACCACATGTAGTCCCGAAAGATAGGCACGACGCTTGAGCCACTCTTGAGTTCTTGTTTCTCGCAGGCACCACGTAGTACCAGGTTTCTATCACAATAGTTCATCAGGCAAGTTATTATTGGCCTCGGGTAATGACCGGGTTTAGGCTTCGCTGTTAATGCTCTGTGTGCTCTTTCAGTCATGAAGAGTGAGGACATCCCAGGATCGCCCAGCAAGTCTCTCAGCAGGTCTTCGATTGCTTTCTCCATATTAACTATGAGCACGTTTTCCAGAACCCCTATGATGCTCATTATTTCTGCTTGACCTTGACTCCAAATGCTCACACTTAGCCTTTACTTGTTTCATGTTCTTGGTGAGTGTTGACACCACCTCCTGCAGCGACGCCACCATGTCCTCAATATTGTGTATGCAGTATTCAGCCTTTGTTATACGCTGGGTTTCCTTCTCCATTTGAGCGCGGATCGTGGGGACGTTGGCCGTCATCCCATCCAGCTTGTCATTGATCGAGGCAAATCCTCGTTGCATGGAGTCCATCATGCCTTGTAGGTCAGTGGGCGCCGATACATGTGTTCGACTGCTGGTGGTGGATCGCTGGACATGCTGCCAGTAGTCTCTGTGGTCCTCAGGCTGAGTTTGGTGAGCCAGTCTATCATGCCCCCTTTCTTCCGAGCCTTCTGACATTGCATCCACTTCCTCCTACCCTCGTGACTCAGGTTCGACCCGGGCTCTGGCACGCCGGGTACTGTAGAGGCCATTTAAGTCTTAGTATGTCCAGATGGGACCCCCGGGCATCTACTTCCACTGGGCACAGGTGATACAGATAGACGGTGCCCTGCGGGAACGTGCAACTCCTTATGCCTCAAGATGGCCGCAGAGCCGATACGGCGGCAGGCAATTGCTCGGGGTCCGTCTGCAGTGACATACAGTTTATGCTGCAGCATTCGCATATAATTGGTAGCACTCTCACTTGGGTACCCCGGTGGCGGCGCTTTGTCCATGGCCTCCTGTGTTGTCCTGCGAGGTCGTGCCGGTCCGTTGACATGTTCACTGGGTTCAGGAGACTTGTCCGATCATTTTGGGAGTGTCTTCTGATCTCTCCCGCCTTATTGTCAATCCCGGTGGTGGCCCTTTTGATAGTGTACGCCCGGAGGGTTATATGCAGCAGTTTGCTCCGACAGGAGCTCCCTCACACAGGTGCTTCCGTCGTCCCTCAGTTGCCCATCAGCCTCTGTGTGCGACCTCAATTATTTCAGTACCAGAGTGCCATTTGCTTTCGGGAGCATTGCCAGAGTTTCCATGACTACCAGCCTCCAAGTATCTTGGGTAGAGGTGTTATTTCATCCGCACAAACCATGTATAATTATTGAAAAGTCCCCAATTGATACAGAGATCAAGCATGGTCCGCCATCTTGGCTTGTCGCACAACAGCGCCCCCCCCTTCCGCTTCTCTTTAAATACCAAAGTGTTCACCACAATGTTCAAGGCACCTTCTCTGGGATTTGAGTTTATACATTTCCATACCCTTTTAAATGTCAGGATACCCTTCCCCAAATTCAATACAGTTTCTTGGTAGCAAGTCTCAGGGTTCTCTTCCCCAAGATCAATGTCAAAAGATGTCACAAAAAGAAGCTTGAAGCTTTGCCTTTGAACCCAATTCCAACTATTCTTCACAGTTCAGAGCTCCCGTACCCAAACCTTTTATGCATCAATAGTAGTCTTCCTCTTGACACAATAGCAGATTAGTATATAGGGGTTATATGGTCTTGGTGCAGTTGTTGAACAACACGGTCCACCCATTACAGGTAATGCAAATAGGGGCCTTGAGTTATCTTTGTAGCAGATCAATTAGGGATTCTTTGGTCTGGCTGCAGTTATTGGACCACAAGATCCACCCAATGCAGGTCACGCAACCAGGAATCTTAATTGCCCTTTAAATATGCAATAAACAAGTGGCTTCTCAAAGGCCGCTTCAAAGACGAACAGTTTCTCAGGCTTGATTTCAACTTTGCAATTAGAGTTCTTCATTCACTTTTAGTTTCTTGTTTTCTTTAAGTACATGATTAAACATCAGCTGAATATTATCAGATTTTCTTTTTCATTCAGTCCGTTTTATAAGGTCAGCAGATTTGCTGCTTTCATTCAATTTGGTATTCAATATGAGCAGTTTATGCTTTTTCATTCAATTCGGTATGCAATATTAGCAGTTTGTTTTCTCGCGTCAGCCACCTTTCGCTCCTTCATTTAACTTCACAGCTCCACTTGTAATGCCAGTATTTATTCCCTTGGTTCTGTTTGCAACCTGTTTCCCGCCTGGAGCGCCCCGGTCTCTGGGTAGTTTTCCCAGCACTTACTGGTTGCAAGCATCTTCCTCCAGTGGTCCTCTCTGGCCACTGCTTCAGCTTCTGCAAGCCCCGTTTGCGTAGGGACAGGAGTTCAGTCAGCGTTGGCGAACTCAGTGCCTCTGCGAGGCCGGTTGCAGCGTTCCTGGCGTTTATGCCTCGCTGCAGTGCCTTTTGCTCCCACTTCATGCGGTAGGGCTTTCTTCTTCGTAAGGGAGGCTTCCTTTAGTTTGGGAGTGACTGCCGGCGTCTCGTCTTGGGTTCCACCACGGCTGCCTGCTTTTATACACCTGTGGTCCTTCAATGGGCTACAGGTTTATTCCATCAGTCAATTTTGATTAAGAGTCCCTCCCTAACTTTCATACCTTTCATTCATCTTATTCGTCCCAGTACCTAAGTGCTGAAAGTGAGTTTTGTCCATTACTCTTTGTTGCTTCTTCCTCGCCTCAGTACCCGCATGGGGAGAACGTGTGGTGTTAATTATTTCTGGATGTCTCAGTATCAAAGTGGGGAGAGTGTGTGGTGTTCCCTACTCTTTGCTGTCTCTTCTTTGTCTCACTACCAGAGTGGGGAGAGTATGTCCCAAGAAAGGAAAGAACCTACAATAACCCATAAATATGGGGAGAGGAATAGATTGGTTGACATTAGGAAAAGGGGGATACCATGTCTCCCACTCTCAATCCCCTCAAGGACCCCCCACCCAGGTGATCCTCCCTCGCTTGTCCACCCCCAGGGCCTTTTCCTGGCCACGTGCATAGAGGATGCAAGGGAAGTAGGAGTGAGACTACCCCCAGGATTATCACAGGACATAGAGGAGCTCCAGAGACTGATTACCAAGTTCATCTGGTCAGGCAAATGCCCTTGTATATCTACAAAGGTTACAATGAAAGCCCTGAGCATGGTGGGTTGGGAGTCCCGTCGATCTGAATATACTTCCTGGAGACACAGTTGGCCCTGTTATTAGAGTGGCCAACAGAAATGAGAACCTCAAAGGGGAAGTAGATTGAAATGGTGGGACTAGTACCCCCCAAACCCCACCCCATTGCAGGTACTCCTGTTAGTAGGAAAGGCAGCTGGACAGCCTGCAAACAACAGCCTGTACATTACAGCACTGGGTCACACAGAATCTGAAAGATTTAGGTACACGCAGGTGAGACACTGAATTACAAACCCAACTGTTAAAAGGGCGGCTACCAGAGCCTCGGTAGGACTAGAACTCATGGTGCAAGAAGGTAGAAGGTCTCTCAATTATACACGCTCTTAGAGAAACCAAATAAAGAAGGTAAACTCCCCTATATGCTTAAAATGGTAACGAGAAATAGGCCTAGAGGTTTCAGATGAGTCATGGTACAGGATTTGGCATAGAACTCACAAGAGCTCTAGATGCAATCAAATTAAAGAAGGGGCTATTAAACTGTGACCAGCAAGGCTTCACAAAATATCCCCAAACTCTTGCAACCACTGCTGGTTGGGCTGTGGGGACAAGGGAGACATGATACTGTGAGAAACCCGAAGGTGTCTCCCTGACTAGTCCCCGGGTATCTGTCATGTAGGTGGCCAGGACACGGCCATCGCTATTGGATCCAGTTCCTGGGGGTGGACCAGTGAGGGAGGATCCTCAGAGAGTGAAAGTGGGACACTGACAGGTAAGACGCGGTATCCCCCTTCTTGTAACACTTTTTCACCATCCTACCATGTAGGATACTCAAACACTCTCCCCTCCCCCCCTTTTCCCGACACAAACTCGCACACCACGAAAGATATCGGACAAACACCAGAGCCGTTTACCTGACATGTCCCAACAAAAGGGTCAGGCAAAGTCAGGCAATTGACCAGAATCACAAACACCTGACAGCCCTTTCCCTTCCCCACAGGGATAGAAGGTGGAGTACGAGAACACAATATGAGCAAGGCAGACCGCACAAGCAGAGAGCTAACTCAGAATGGCAGTTCAAGAGGAGGAGAAAGAGGGTGCAAACCGAGAGGGTGACAAGGAGAGAAGCGCTCTTGCCCTTCCCGTGCCAGGCCTGTGAAACCTCCACAGAAGGAATCGTAAAACCGTGAACAATAGTCAGCGTGTGTTACAGCAGATGTCAACGGTACACAGGGCCCTCCTCCACTGATGACCAAGCCGGGGAGAGCCGCTTGCCACCGTGGTGCTGCCGTTGACTCCAGAGACAAGAAAAGCCAAGCAGTTCATCACAGCCGGTGAGTCGAGGGGAGAGCTGATAAGAAATCGAACTGTGCTGAACGAAAGTAGCAAGCGGCTAATTGAAGAAAGTACAAAGAACTGTTAATGTGAGAGCGGAAAAACCAGCTACAGAGGAGTCAGGCACCACGTGGGTGCTCACTCAGGAATATCTGGGTGATTACCATATTCTTGAAACTACTGTTACCAGAAGGCTTTGGGAAAGGCGCGAGAAGAGGGTCAAAGTGGTCGTATGGGGGTCTAGCAAAATCCTTTGTACAGTCCAAAGTCTTTGACCAGAAAATGAGGGTAAAGCTATAGGAAATGAATCCCATACTGTGTGGTTTGCAAAAGTTGGCAAGAGTGAACCCGACGGAGGGATGCCAATGAAAAGGGGGAAAAGTCTGAAGTCCCAGTACACAATGTGTTGACAAGAGTGAACCCGGCAGAGGGATGTTCAGTGTACTGTTTAAAAAGACATTAAGATTTGTGAATGTCACCGAAGAGATTATTTTGAGAAGCCGTAATGAACCCGATGGAGAGAGGCTGAATTGAGAAGGGTCTGAGCCAAAAAGCCCGGGACCCGGGGGTGAAAAGCCATCATTCACCAATCCGTGAGTGCAACAGAGAAAGTCTTTTGAATACATGACATAGTGAACCCAACGGAGGGAGCCTGATATTCGAGAGGGGTCTGAGCCCGGAAGAAGGGGACCCAGCAGTGAAGAGCTGGGTCTGAGTCCAGAAGAGGGGGAACAAGGGGTGTAGAGCTATCACCCAAGTATAATCAGAGAAGAACTTTGGAACTTTTGTTTACCTTTTGTTTATTATTTTGAACCTGTCACACCCACAGAAGTAAGAAAACTAACTACCAAAGGTCCTGATATCGCTAAGAACTTTTGATGGATCTGAGCCCGGAAGAGGGGGACCAAGGGGTGAAAGGCATAATCCAACGTACAAGCAGAGAGGAACTTTGTTTATTATTTTTGGAAACCATTAGGTCCTCAAAGGCAAGAGACTGATTTTGTAGAAAAGAGGATTAACCACCATAGGCTCCGATAATGGAGAGCAGAACTGTTGGCTTTTGCTGGGAAATGGGAAAGCTCGAGCGTGTGCTCCGAAGTCCGGCCTTGTCCTTTGCTCAAAACATGGGCCAGGGAGACCCCTGGCTAACACATCCTGACTTATCATTTGTGAACATTTCTTTCTTTCCTGTGAATGCTAACCCACACTCTTTGTTGGTATTTAGCATACGGATTGGCAATAGGTTTTTCTTAGTATAGGCCCTTTTTATTTGGCAAGACTCCACTAGGACGGCCTTATTATTATTTGATGGTCGTAGCTTGCTCCCATCTTAGATTTAGGTTTAGATTAGGCGTGTCTGTCTTTATTGTTGCCACCATGCGTTCCGTACAATACACATGTTGTGGACTTGCCTGGTGATACAAGCTTATTGGAAATAGGTCCTGGCAAGGGTAAGAGAAATCACGGGGGCCAGCTTCTCTTATGCCCCGTTGAGATCCTTTTGGGGGATGTCCCAAGGGATGGCACATTTCCTTCTTCGGGCCCTTGGGCAACACTCCTCGCTCAATTACTGCTTGCAGCTAAAATAACCAGGGCTCACTTCTGGAAGCGCAAGAGGGCCCTTCAATATAATATTGGTGGATCAAGGTATGGGACATACTGCCAATGGAAAGGATTATGACACTACTGACCAACACCATCCCCTGGTACACCTGGATGTGGTCTCCATTTATAGAACACGTGAGGGATAGGGAAGCTGCACTATTGCACTGTATATGCTCCAACTCATGCGACACCTATACCTGGGCTAGCGGATCCTGTGGGAGGGCACTGATGAGGTGCACTTGGAAAAGACTTTGGTTGTGTGGACTATTATCTGTCTAGGGGTAACAGGACCACAGAGGTCCTCAACTACATACCTTAATAGGATAGGATATGCTCAATGGGTAATGCTCTTTTGCTGGAAATGCTCATCTTGCTGCAAGTTCTTTTTGTTCCTTTGGGGGAAAGAAGGGGATCTAAGTCGCACTTATCACTTTCCAACGTTGCATAGTGGTACATGTTATGCTGATGGAAATAAAGTTTATAAAAATAATAAAATAAAATTATTTAAATAGGCTCTTAACTGTCCTTATTTTGTCAGAAAACAGAAATGAAGACAGTTGACAAAAAAGGACTGCTGACACTGTCGTAATGGCAGATCAATTACGCTACTTAATAATTGCAAAGTTATATCAACACATGGATCGGTAAATAACCTCATTTTGACTGAATCAGAATCCAACATCCCCTTGGATAATACTGCTTATATAACTTACCCGTCTAAATATTCTGGCTGGTATTATTTTTCACATATATATATAGAGCTGTGTGATAATAATTTAATACGAAATATTACACAATAGTTTGATCACAAATCGTTATAATGCTGCACTTAGATTAGTAACTTACCCATACGCTCCATTGCTAATCAATTTCATAGTTTCAAAATCAATTTCACAAGGCTTTCTTCTTAGTTTAAGAGAGGTGTTGGAGATCTGTATAGAAAGGACAAACACACAACAAAGAATGTTCATAATCCTCAGATGAAGGTGACCAAAGGAAGCTCGGAGCAAATCTCTGAAATAGAAATGTATCTGGGACATGTTTAAACAGAATCTAAAATACAATGGAGCTAATTAATTTGCTACAGAACGATAAACAACATTAGGCGGATACTTAGAAACTGTAAGAGCAGTCACATGGCATGAAAGTTACACATAGTGTGAACAAAATATATCTGTTTGACCTTGCATGTGTGGAAACATGTTTCTGAATCACTATACCTATACATAATTCTGGTAATCTACCCCCAATTATTTAACAGTATAGTTATGTGAATGGTACCGTCTTGGTCCAAGCCCCTCTGGCCAACCTTCTCCTCTTCGATAGACGCTTCCTGCACCGCATCAATTTCCTTTCTTCTCCTGCTGTCCCCTCTCCCCCCTCCACGGCTTCCTCGCCTTCCCTTGCTGCCTCCTCCTTGGCTACCTTGCCCTCTCCTCCTTCCCTTTCTGTCCACCCCCCCAGGCTTCCTCTACACCTCCGCAGGGCTTACCTCTGATTTGTACCTCTACCCAGAAGTCTTTCAAGGAAGGAAACCTTCTCCATATTGCCACTCTAAAATCTCGCTCAGCTGTCAAACACTCCTCTGACATCTGCCACCTTCTGGAGGAACTTGGCCTCAATGTCCTCGGTCTCACCAAAACATGGTTCACGGGCAGCTCTGTCACAAGCTTTGACACTCTCCTCCCTGACGGCTACAAGATCCTCTCCGCGACCAGGTCCAACTGCTCTGTAGCCCTGATCTTCCCTGAGTGGATACCTGCCTCTGTCATTCCTACGCAGGCCTACTCCTCTTCCAAATGCCTCGTCTGCAGACTCTCTCCCTCTCCTAGCCATTCCCTTACTAGAGCTACTATCTATCGGCCACCTGGACAGATCTCCCCGTTCCTCTCTGAGTGGGCAGACCTCTCCTCTTTCCTCCTGGTCTCGACCACTCAACTCCTCCTTTTTGGAGACTTTGAACATCCACCTGGATGCTCCCTGTCCTTCCTCTGGACCCTTTTGCGACCTTTGCGACTCTCTCGCAGTTCTCCCCTCTGGCCCGACTCGCTCTGAAGGGCACACTCTGGATGTTCTGATCTCCTCCGACCTTCCCCTTTCTATCCCTCTCACCACTTCACTCCACTCTCCTGGAGTGATCACTTTCTCCTTTCCTCCCACCTCACCCTCTCTACCCCTCAGGCCAAGCCAACTCCATCACTGCCACCCACCTTCTCGTTCATCCGACCCATGAAGCGTGTCTCAGTTGAGGCTTTTACCACCACTTTCTCACCCCCTCTACCCCTTTGGCTGACTCAAACCTTGACACAGCCCTTTCCATGCTCCACTCTGCTATATCTGATACACTCGATGTTCTTGCCCCTGTCATGAGGATCCGCCTGCAGCCAAGAGCAAAGTGCAACTCCTGGTATGACTCAGACCTCATCACCCTTAAACGCAAGTGCAGGGTGGCTGAGAGGAAATGGCATGCTTCATGTGTGTCCTCTGTCAAACTGGCCTGCCGCCAGCTCCAAGGGCAGTACCGGCTCTCTGTCCTCACCAAGAAGAGAGCTCACATCCAAGCCTGCATCACTGCGGCATCTAACAACTCAGCTGAACTCTTTAAAATCTGTAAGGAACTGGCCAATCCTGCCGCAGTCTCTACCTCTTCTGTCCCTTCCCAGGCCCTCTTCAAGGCACTGGCTTCTCCTTTCATCTTTAAAACTCAGGACATCCTGTCCTCCCTCTCCTCCTCTCCCTACTCCTTGCTCTTCCTCTGGCCCTTCTTCAGCCACCTCTCCTGCCTCCTTCTCTGCCTTTCCCCTGTTCTCCCCATGACCAGGTTTCTAGATAAGTCCAATCTATGAAAGTCTCGTCAAAACAGGTTCATGCCTGTTCCGCTAAAACGATCAAGGACCACATTGACTCCCTGGCTCCTGCCCTGGCCGACTTCTGCAACCACTCCATCACCACTGGAGCACTCCCTTGTACACCCTCTTCTTAAGAAACCCCCTGCCGACCCATCCTGCCCGGCTAACTATCGCCCAATCTCCATCACTCCTTTCCTGGGCAAACTCTTGGTAAGGCTGGCCATCTCCCAGCTCAATATCCACACTGAATATGTTGGCTGTCCCCAAGATCATCACTCTGGCTTCAGAGCTGCCAGAAGCACGGAAACTTCTCTACTGAACATCTGTGAAGACATGCTGTCCAACCTTGATTGCAACACCCCCAGTGTCCTCATCTTCCTTGATCTCTCTTCTGCCTTTGACACAGTCAACCATGCCATCCTGCTCAACCGTCTCCGTGATATCCTGGGGATAACTGATCAGGCCCTGGCGTGGCTGTCTTCTTTCCTCTCTGACCAACCCTCCCACGTTCTACTTGCGTCCTTCCTCTCCTCTATCTCTATCTCTACCTGTTGTGTTCACCTCGGGTCCAACCTCTCTCCCTGGCTGTTCAACCAATACCTGGCACTTCTTGCCCACAGCCCAAGGTAAATCGCCAATGATCTCTGCCTTAATGCCAGTAAGACCGAGATTCTCATCGGCACACCAGCTCCCTCCTTTCCTTGTACTCTCTAGCCGGCCTCTCTTGGCCCTCATCCTGCTCCCACCTGTGAGCCTAAAAATCTCTGGGTCATCTTCGACTCCACACTCTCCTTTTCTCCTCACATCTCTGACGTCTCGAAGAAGTCACGTTACCAGCCTCTTTCTAAATCTGCCTGCTTCTACTCTCCGCCCTCTGCAACTCAACCAGAACAGGACTGCAAAACTTGTCCTTGGCCTCAATCCCAGGGATCGTATCTCTCCAGGACTGAAATCTCTGCACTGGCTCCCAGTGGCTGCGAGGATTAAGTTCAAAACCCTCTGCATTGTCCACAAGGCCGGCACTTGTGTATAGGCTTATTAGAAAATGCCATATCATAGTGGTCCTCACAACTGTAAAATGATGCGTTGAGAGTTTACATGGGGTGATGAATAACAACATTCATTGAATAAGACCAAAAATACAATTGAAGCCAGTGAATAAATAAAACAAAAGTGCAAACATGAATAGTTGGGGCCCAAAAACCAGTGGAAATTCAGAGACCAGCCAGTAAATGGCATAGTAAGAAGTAGACAGTGTATGCACTAGACTAAAAACATACCATGCTACAACAATAGGGTGGCCAGAGTCATGGCCTCAGCGAGAATTCGAGGAAATATCAACCCACTGTCAATAAAAGTATGGGGACATTACTGGCAAGGGATATGTGCAGGGGAAGGTACAGGCTAATATCAGATGCATGGGCGCAGCAGCCTCAGCCTTTTTTGTAGCCTGGCTAAGCTGAAAGCTCAACTCAGCAAACGTTCAAAGCAGTAGTTATTGGGGAGGAGAGGCGTCCGAGTACAACAATCACAATGCAAAACATTCAAGATATATAAAATGTGTCGTCCACACAAAGGGAAGGAACCATTAAACACTTCATAGAGACAAACCATGCAAAAACGGCACGATGAAAATGTAAGATTAGTGCACACAAAAAGATGTCAATAGACAGATTGCCTATGAATAAAGCAGCAAACGTCAACATGAAAACACAGGCAGAGAAACAATGAAAGGAAACCAGGACTTAAATCAGATGGAAACCCCAAAATGTGTGGTCACGAGTGAACAAACGCACACAGGCTTGAGACAGCAAGGGATGCATCGAGAAACTCATACTGAAAGATATAAACAACAGTTTAACACAGGGCCCGAGGCCTAAAAAACAAAGTGGGGTTACTCTAACATAGACAATGGGAAGTGACATCACAGGAAGTAAACATATCCCTAAGCGAAATATGAACAGGTTATTAAATTTGTCTTTCCTAATTAAAGAAAGTGCATAAGCAGTTGCTAGGAGAACAGATGTTCTTGCAACATTGCTGGCTATGTATAAAAGGCACGCCACTTCATGTCACATGTAGTAGAATATCATTTTACTTTGAGGAGATTCTTGTGGTTTAGTCACTAACCTTAGAAAGAGCGTACAAACGGGTGCACCAATTTGAAAATACACAGGGGCTGGCGTCTCCCCACTGAAAAAAGTGGGCGTACGCAACACGACTTGTGCCCTGGTCTAACATCTCGACACAATGAGAAGGGGGGCTCCAGGGGGGAACGCGAAGCGTTTCCCCCCGGGGACTTTTTTGGCGCTGCACACAGCCAGCGAGTGGCCGTGAAGGGCAGAGCGCCTCCCCAGGGTATTTACCGAGCCTACCCTGGTAGTTAGCGGGGCCTACAGGTGCGTGTTAGTGGGGTAGGAAGAGGAGGGTTGGTAGTGTGGTCGGGCAGGTAGGTTAGTATATATAAAAAAAAAAATAATAATATTTAATTGGTAATAAGTAGGGGAACGTTAGAAGGGGTGCCGTAGATAAGACACCCCCCCTTTTTTGTCCTACCGGCGGGTCCCGCGTTGTCTAGGCTTCAGCGTTGGGTAGCCTTGGGGTCGGCGTCGCTAGGTCCTCAGGGGGTGCTGTGGGGGAGTTTCTGGGCAGGCGCTTCTGTCCCTCGTAGGGGCCGCGGAGTGGTGGTAGGACCCGGTGTTGGCGCCGCTTCGTTTCGGGTCTTCTTCCCGGGGCGCTGGTGCGGGTTGAGGCGGGGGTGGCCGTGGTCTGAGCCCGTGTGTTTCCGGGCTCGCTTGGCGTGCGCGCGGTGACAGGCTGCTGCAGGTAGTGGGCAGTGCTGTCCCCTTAAAGGGACCGCTCCCTTTTGCTGCCAAGGAGCCCAGGGCACTGCGGTGTGGCGGGTTGGCCACCAGGGGCGGGCGGCAGAATAAAGAAGAGGGGCTGGGGTGATTATAAAAAAAATAAATAAAAAAAAAATAATACATAAAGAAAATAAAATAGAAAGAAATAGATAAAGGAAGAATAAAGGAGTAGGATAAAAGGGGGGGGGTTTGGGGGTTCTCAGCTCTAGAGGTAATTGGGTCGGGGGCCCTTTGGGGGGTCTGCGCGCAGGGTATTTAAGAGTGGTGGGGGAGGGGGTTTCGCTCCAGGCCCAGGGGTCGTTGGCGAGGGGGGGATATAAAAAAATAAAAATAAATTGGTGGGTTTCTTTTTGCTTTTCTGTTAGAGATATTAAGGTTGTAGGGTCCAGGGGTTATTTCCCCCTGGGGTATTTTACGTTTAGCTCAACTTCGTTGGGGTTTCTCCTCTATTTGGGGCCTTGTTTTTCCACGGGTAGGTCCTGGCTCGGGGGCTCAGGTAGCGGGGAGCGGCAAAGGGCGTAGTGTGGTGCACCAGTAAAGGTTGGGGCAAGATGGTAGGGCAAGCTGCAAGCAGGGAGGTGTTGGTGGATGCGAGGGCGCTGAGGGAGGCCTTGGCCATAATTAGCAGGGCAACTAAGGCCCAGCTTGAGGGGGCGGTGGGGGAGGTCACGGGTGAAGGGCAGACAAGTGGGGGTAGGACGCAGCGGAGAGCGGCAGCTGATGGGGCTCTCGCGGCAGTGGTGGCTTGCGCCCCCGCAGCAGGGAGAGGGGAGGCTTGGGAATCCAGGGGCAGGGAGAGGAGGAGGGAAATAGACAGGAAGGCGTCCGGGGAAGAAGGAATTTCGGGTGAGCAGCCACGTGGGGAGGGAATGGGGGATAGCACTAAGGGAGCAGCGAGTGTGCAAAGGGAGGTGGCTCAAGGGAACCACGGTGGGGCTGTGGTGGAAGGGCAGAAGGGAGTGCGGGGGCAGCGGGGAAGAGGGGGGAAATACCTAAGGAAGAGTGCGGGTGGGAGAAGGAGAGGGAGGTCCCCATCAATTGTGGTGGAGAGGGCGGGGTGCGGAACGGCCCCCCCGGGTAGGGCGAGTGCAGGCGGAGGGCGCTGCGCAGCCTCCGCTGGTCATATGGAAATAGAGGGTTTGAGAGCGGCCCCTGCTCAGTCAGCGTACGGAGAGCCTAGAGGGTGCAGCACGGCCCCTAGCAATGAAGAAACCAGGGTGGAGGTCGGAGCTCCTCGCCCGAGAGAAGAGGACCAGGCAGGGGTTTCCACGGCCCCGCCGAGAAGACGTCAAAGGAGTGGCGGGGTGGACACCCCGGGCTCGCAGGAGGATGAGCAACTCGACTGGGGCATGAGCTTGCAGCCACAATGGTATTTGATGGGTGATGAAATGGGAATGGAGGATTATGTGGGGCAGTGGGAGGTGGATGGTTATAGGTTGGCGGGGGTAAGGGGGGAGGAGAGAAGAAGTTGGGCTTGGAATATGGAAAGACAGGTACAGGGGGATCGGGGGGCAAGCGGGAGGGGGAAAGATTGGCTGGGTGAGTCTGCTGACATGTTTTGTCCCCGCAGTAGGAGCCCGATAAGGAAGGAAATGAGGAGCATTGGTGTGGACGCAAGGCAGCAGACGGCGGGTGCAGAAAGAGGTGAGCGGGAAAGGGAATGGTCATCTGCATGGCAGAGAGGGGTCCCTGGAGGGGGGATGGGAAACGAAGGGTCGGGTTTGCAAGGGCTGAGGAAAGAAGTTGGTGTACAGGCCATTGGAGCATTGGGGGTTGAGAAGAGCATTTGCTCGGTGGAGATTCAGACGGACAAGGTGGTGGAGCCTTTGGGGCTCGAGGTGCAAGGGGGAAAAGAAAAGGAGGTTGAAATGAAAGTAAAGGAGAGAAAATTGCCATACATGGGGATAACAAAACCGTTGGGGGCACACTTGATGGCGGCGACCAGGGAAAAGATTCAGGCGGGGGAATTTGTAGATGTTTTTAAATTGCTCCATAGGGAAGTGAGAGCTAAGGAGGGGTCTAAAGAAGAGGAGAGGGAACTGGCTGCGCGTCCAAGGGTACCGGCGACTATTGAGAATTGGACGTCGGCATTTATCAGTTAGGCCAGTGTATATTGTGAAAAATTCCCAGAGCGTTGCGTGGCCCTGCTTAAATATATGGACGTAATTAGGAGGGCGTTCACAAGTTTTGGGGGTTTTGCCTGGGTACGCTATGATGAGGAATTCAGAGCGAGAATGGCGGAGGACAGTCAAGCGGTCTGGGGGGAGATAGACATGGATCTTTGGCTGCAATGGATGGCTCCAACGAGGCCTGCCCCGACTTTGCACACAGCAAGTGGGCTGCCTGTGCCTTACCGGCCCTTTCTTGGGCGGGGGGATGAGGCGGAGGTCAGCCCTCGACCGCATGTTGGGCATTCAATAAAGAAGGCTGCACGAGGTGGATGTGCAAATTTAAACACGAGTGCAGCAGGTGTGCGGGTCGGCATCCGGTTACGGATTGTTTTCAGGCAGGGGACAGTGGGTCAGGGCGAGGAGCGGGGCAAGGGGGTCGGGGGGAAGGACCGCATGCCAGGTAAATTGGGGTGTGCTGGTAGGTCGGGCTCAGTTTGGCGTAAAAGGTGGGGAGAAACAAGGTTTGATAAAAGGTTTTGGGGGCGATTCAAAAGGGGTAGGAGAGAGGTGAGGAGGAAGAATAGTAGGTAGGGGAGGGCCGCAGGGGGTGTAGTTGTGGAAATTGTTAAGGGGTGGTGGCCGTCGTTGCGAGGGCATGGTTGACGGTGGCGAAGCCCTCACGCTTGCCGCACGACAGGGTAAGTAAGCTTCAGGCTGCATGGACGGAGGTGCGGGAGCACCTCTGGTGCAGCAGGGGGAAGTAGGAGAAAGGTCTGCATGGACGGGGGTGCAATAGGGCCCCTGGTGCAACTGGGGGAAAAAAGGGGATCAACGATGCAAGGATGCCGGAAGAGGAATTTATGTGGAATGGTCTGCATGGACGGGGGGTGCAGGTTTGGCCCCTGGTGCAGCGGTGGAGAGGAGTAAGGCAGAGAAGGGGCCTGCATGGACGGGGGTGCACTAGGGCCCCTAGTGCAGGTGGGAAACAGGTGGTAAGGGACGCAAGGAGCTTGAAGATGGCTATATGGAAGGGACCTCATGGACAGGGGTGCACGTGGGCCCCCGGTGCAGGGGGGGCAACGCAGGGCCAAATTAATAGGGTGATGGAAGGTGGGGGGCAAGGGTGAGCAGGAGGGTAATAGTTTAGGGGAAAAGTGGGGGGCCATAGTGGGTTTAGGTGTATTGTCTAAAGGTTAGGTGAAAGGGGTGGAATATAGGGGGACAGGTAGGAGAGGACCTTGGGTGTTTCCGGAGAGGGTTAAGGAGATGGCCAAAAATGATAGGGTACGGAGGAAGGTGTTGCTAGTGGTGTGGGAAGGGTTAGGAAGTTGGAACTCATTCATTTAGGAGGGGTGCAGCATCCGAAGGTAGCAGGCTGGGCTATTCAGAGGAGCAGGGGAATAGGTTGGGACGCGGGGAGTAAGGGAGATACTGGCAGGAGTGTTGCATTTATTAGGATGTTGTTGATTTGCAAGTGATTTTGTAATTTCTTTTTCAGATGCTGCCAGGAGGTACGGTCAGATGTCAAAAAATTTGGTTTTTGGGTCATTCTCGGGTTAAGTGGGTGGGGAAAGAAGTGGAGGATCGTGTTGTTGACAGGCAACTGGGTTGCAGCTATAATTATGTGGTGGTAAAACGGTCTGGGTTAGGGGGGCTGGGCTGGGATCAGTTGCTTCCTATGTGGGCTGAGGGAAAACTAGGGGCCTCCAGTTGGGGGGGGGGGATTAGTCTTGGTAGAAAAAATGAGTTGGTATGGGATATGGGTGTGGCTTTTTTCAGGAAAATAGAAAGGGTTTTTGTTATGGGTCCGACAAGTGTGGCCTCAAGCATCTGTAGGGGGGAATAAGTGTTTGCCACAGAGAGTTGGGAGGGGAGCGAGAAATGAGGGCCCGATAGATCGGGCTAGGAAGGGGATAAACAGAGAGATGGTAGAATTTTGTACATCGGTGTCAGTACAGGTTTTGGAACGTAAGGAGATGGTTTAGAAAGGATTGATAAGAGTTAGAGAGGATGGGTAAGCTGCCCGGTTTGGGGAACAATCATTAGCTGGCGGACTGGAGCTCTTGGCTGGGAGATTGGTTGAGGAGTTGGAGGTAAGAGAATTGGTGGGGGGGGGCAGAAAGAACACCTCGGGGGAGGGTTTTTCTGGTGCCGGGGGCATGGCCCCTTTTGATGTGGGGGGAGGGAAGCACAATGGGGGAATGACACGGGGAAGGATGGGGTGGCCTGTTTGCACAAGCGGGCCACCACGGGGGAACAGGTATTGAGCCTGGAGTGGCATGGCCCCGGGGAGAAAGCGGGACGCCTGGAAAAGGGGTAAAGAGACGGTAGGGTCCAAGGGATAGTTAGGGAGGAAATGGCTTTATTTAATTATGTAATTGTTGGGTAAAATAGGAGAATGTTTAATTATTTAATTGGTTGGTTAAAATATGTCTTTAGTTTGTAAGGCCATGGAGCCAGGTAAGCGTTTAATTGTAAGCTTTGGCCTGTCACATTAAAGCGACCTTTTCCACTTTTAAATGAGTCTGGGTTTTTGTGCAGTAAGCCAAAAAGAAATTAAGAGAAAATGGGAGCAGCCCTGGACAACAAAACGTTAATGAATGTTTGTTTCCACCCCCATAAAATGCAATTTAGAAGAGATATTACACTCTTAAAAGTACTTTAAACTTTATTAACCGTGGTGTGTCAGAAGAACAACAAAGGGGGCTCTGGGAGTCTCTCTACTGGCACGAACGCAGCCCATTGACCTGTTCTTGGGTGGATGTATATGTTTGGAGATAGCTCAGTGGGCGTTACGCACAAGCTACAGATATACAACTCAGAATGCCCAATTGATCACGTCTCTCTTCCCAAGTCCAAAACAATAGTGCAATTGCGGCAGTTACTGCAGCATGTGTAGGGGATTCAGTGCGTTTGTGGCACCTGCTGTTACTAGTTCTTGTTACTATTTTATGGCAGTACTTGCCAACTTTTACATACGGCTTCATAAGAACTCATCACACGCATGAAATCGCCCTCTAAAATACTGCGCATTGTGTTGAAAAAAAACAAATTCAATCTGCTCTGACCCCAGAAAAATACTCACAAAAAGCTCACAGTTTACTAGGCAGACAAGGGTAACGAGGAGCCACGGTACAGCTGCGGGGAATCACTTTATTAAGACTGTCTAATTCCCACAGGCTGCTGAGTGACACAGGGACATGGGCTGCATTTAGCAACATGACAACAGATGGCCTCCTGCCGGCTGATCTTGACCAGACTAAGAAAAAAGTTGAAAAAAAAGATTTCACTTACACTAATGGATTCAACCGTTTCTGGTGTTTCGGCAGTGCCACTGTCATAGCTGGCCAGCTGCGCCATTTCTACAACAAAGGGGAAAATACAATGTGAGCACATTTCATCAACACCTGAAAGCTTCCCAAGCCGGGGCAGTTCCCTGCCCTGTCCACCTTCTACAAAATGATGGTATCAAACTGTGCTGCACCCTCACATCTCCGAGATCTGTAGATAGAGGCCTCGTTATAGTCCCCGGACAGAGATGGTCAGCCGGGGAATGCAGGCGCCTTTTCCATACAGGGAGGAAGGAATCTGGAAAGCTGGGCCAGTGTCTCTGAATCCACTGCCAAGATCATGGGCAAACCATGGCCGAGCATGGATGACCGTGGTTTGCCAACGACCAGGCTGTCAAAAACAAGACACAATTCCATGCTTTTACACTGTCTGTGGATTCGTAAACACTTTTTCTTAACACATCACAGGACTATTCTTGGAATTAGACTGATTTATGCAGCGCTTTGGAGAGACTGATATATATTTACAAATAAAGGACTACTGGAAAGCTTATAGAAAGGGGCTACACGTAGGATGCCATCATGCCTTCAAATACCTTTGCGTGGAAGAAGCAGGAATTAAGAACCGGGTCATCATCTGTGTCCACTGCTGAACATGTCATGCTTATTCAGATGGAAAGTGTTAATACATACCAAGCAACAAGAAATACAATACATCAACTGAAATTACAACATCAGCGCTAATAGTTCAGATACAGGAAAGACAAGCAATATTCCCAATAGGACATGGAAAGACAGGGCCTCCCATGCTCTGAGGGAGGACATCTTCCCGATACAATTATTAAAGATCAATAGCACTATGTCACTTGGCCATGGTAATCAATCATCGGAATAGAAGGCAACCTCGATTTCGTGACCAGAATGATCGTTTCTAAGTTCAGCATGAATGCAAGCCTTTAGACCAGGCTCCTTGTCTGCGGTCTAGGCCTGAGCATTCTCGGCAGAAACCATGGTGCAATGAGTTCTTATGACAAGAGTATCGCCAGGGACTGCCTTGAATCCTGACTGCCCATGCCTCTTGGACATAAGGCTAAGGCCTTTGGTAAAAGAGACCCGGGGAAGGCCAATGAACAACCTGATTTGAAAATGAAAAGTGATCGAAACTGGCTGTTCGAGGACTAGGTAATCAGTTTTCCTCTCTGTCCTGGGCATTGCCAGCACTGGGGTGGAGCGCGTGGCCACACTTGGATAGGGTGCAAGAGGTCATTGACCAGTTCTGCTTGGTCCGACTACCATCCTTTGCCTAATGGCGCATGAGTTTTGCAGGTAAGGAAACTGTTCTACACAACCCATATATACATGGGCCTTTATATGTGAATTGATATGATCATAAATGGTAGAATGTGTTTGCATCTTTTCTTAGCAAATTTGTTTCTTATGAATAAAAAATCAGTGGCAAGAGATTTAAAAAAAGAGACTGAAACATAAATAATTCTAATGCAATATATCCTTTTTATTCAGACTTTTTGAAGTATATAGTTGTAGGTTTTCTTTTGGGTCTGGCCACAATGCAGTGTCTTAGCAAAATGACAGCATTCATTCCCAAATTACCTTCACAAAATTGCAACTGATAGCCCAGTTTCCGTTCCCAAAAAGATTTTTGCTTGGCTAAATGGCCATTATCTGGAAAACGCATCTTATTTGCAAACAGTGGGTAGTAATGGAATGGAACCTAGAGTCAGCATTTCAGGCTCCGAGCGAAAAAGCCGTTTCTCAATGCCCCAGGACGTGTTCAAAACTCATCTAAATACCATTAAACAGCTGTCCTTTTATTTCATTGATTTAAACCATTTCTGAAGATCCATGATTCAAAAAGGTAAAGATGGCAATTTAAAAGCCACTGGGGGACAGAAATGTCCCTCCAGGGAACTTCTTGGAGAGGCAGTCACAGACTCCGATAAGTGACGAATCTGTTGTGGTTTTGCATTCAATACAGTATAAATTTAACTGCCATTATCGCCAAGTAATTCATGCATCATTTCACAGCAAGACAGACACTGCGGCCGCGTGAGCCGGCAAGGCGGAGAAAGTAATGGCGGGTTTAATCTCGGAGGATGCTTTCATGCCAACCAAGGGCCCTTTTCATCACTTTCAAACCCAATAACCAGCCGTCGAGCAAGGAAACAGCCTTTGGAGCAATGCATAGCAGGTTGCAGAAAGCACTTCATCTGTTCAAGCTTTTATTACAAATTAGCAGTTTGTCCATCGGACCGTCCCTCAGGAAGGACAGGACACCGTGTTAACTTGTGATCTCCGCACAAAGCCAAATGAAACAGAATGAGCCTTGTTCTTAAGGGGCCCTCTGGAATAATACAGCAGAAGTACTTCTGCTATAGAAATAAAGATGTTCAAAACCGGATCTTCCTTAAAGAACAAAATATAAAACGTGTAGTAGGACACATTTTCTTTTGTGCAATTGTGTTTTGAAGATATCATTTTTCACTACATAATGATTGACCACAGGGTTGGAAGGTGCAGGCTGCATTAGTCCTGGACAATAAGTGTGGCCCTTGATGTGATCATGCTACTCAAGGTTTTAAAGCGACTACTGTGCACGTGTGCGGTGATTTGGGCGTTCAGGTTATAGCAGGCAGCTTATTGTTTCATCACTGTGAGATGCTACTCTGTGCGTTAGGTTTAGGGACACCCACATTCGTGCAATAGAGCAGGTTGAAACTTGCCTTTGTTAACAGAAGGTTGACCAGACAATGAAAGGGATTCCAGTTTGCCTGCTCAAAGCGACTTTGTAGCCTAGATTTTTGGTTCAAATCTTTATTAAGATCCTGGGTGAAATGTCGAGGACCCAAACATTTTTGTCAATGAGAACATCTCTCATGTGAACAAATGCCAACTCTAGAAGACCACCATTGGGGACGCTATCAGAATGATCTTCGCTTCATTTTCTCCTTCTCCAGCCTTGGTGTAAGTGAAGCCCAGATAATCGGTTGGGGGTGTGGGAATTGATTTACACCATGATCAATAACAAGGCTGAGACATCCTTACTGAAGCAGAATATACATGTATAATGCTTTCTTTCCCTGCTATTGGTTTGGGGAGGTTTGCTCGTGCCTTGTGGCAAAACGCCTAAAAGAAATGTCAGTGTCGTGACATGCTGGTCTCCCACTTAGGGAATAATACAAAGCCTTGTACTTGTGCGGTTTGTGGTTCAAGGCCAACCTAAACCTCTGCTTGTCCAATTGCAGATACATCCGATTATTTGAGAATATACAAACGTCATCCTCAGCAGCCAAAGGGCATTTCATGAACAGTTCACCAGAGCCAGTAAGTACATACAAGTGATGGCCAGCAGTACTTGACAGGTGTTTAAGAGTCTTTTTTGTATTACTATGTATTTGCATAGCAAGGAGATCTTCAACAAGAAGCTCTTTAAACTGGGGCATATGAATGGCTGGGCATTTCAAAATCTGAGTGCCTTACAATAGCAAAAGAGCAGCAGTGACGGGTGCATTAACCAGGCTTAGGTGGGCGCAATAGGACAGTGAGAGTTAGCAGCACTGCCAAGACCAGATTAAAACATACAAAGAAGGTTATGTACAGTAGTGAGTATTTACATAAAATAGATGATTATCATGCTCAGTATCTAACATCCAAGTCCAGGTGATGGGAGAGGATGAGAGGGCAGGGGAATAGTAGTTGCAGTTTCATTTGGGAGCAACATATATTTTTTAGGGAATAAAAACGTTTTTCTCATTCCTAAAGGTATTTTTAGGTGAATGCAATTTTTTTTTAATCTAAACAGTAGCATTGCACCTGGACCTTAAAGTTCCTCTTTATATCAAGCAGTGATATCAGAGGGGTCCTTTCTGAGGCACTGCTGCTACCATTGACGGATCCAATGGTATCCGTGGAGCATTGTGAGTGGAAGCAGGGGCCAGTCCATTGTATGTCTGCTCTTCCCAATTTTTTGTGGGGAGAAATTTTACTCCCTATTCTTTATTTTGTTTGCTTTTAGGGAGTACATGTGGATTTTAAACCATGTGTTCATAGGACTGGGGAAGGGATTTCAGTTGGTGGGGTCATGTATGGTGAAGGAACGTAAGAACGAGGCAGAACAGGATACACAGTGGTTCAGGAGAGTGATGGATACGTAGCAGGCAGTAGTGTTAGCTGCTTTGGGTAGGAGGAGCGGCAGCCAATTGATAGATTTGCAGATAATACGCAGGACGAACGGTCTGTCGCACATTAAAAATGAACTCAAACTGAGGATTCCATGAGACTGTGCTGTAACACTGTGTCACATAGATCAGGTAGCCCAAATGATTGGTACCTAGGTAAGCCTGGAATTTTCCTACCAAGAGAAGTTGCAAGCATGGAGAAGAAGCACTGAAGCCTGAATAAGAGTGTCGTGCATTAGGCAGATAGGACTATTGCAATAAGGAGATACTAACATTTTGAAATCATTCCAGAACTCACTCGGCGTAGCCAGTACCAAAGGGAAATCTCAGCAAGGGAAAATGACCCAAACAAGCATGCCAAACCACGAAGGGTTCGTCACACCACGTCATGCAGAAAACAAACAGACCTCTGAAGGCTTTCATCAACTACAGAAAAACAGAAGCCAAGAAGTGGTGGGCCATATGATAGTGACCACTGATGTTATGGGTGCAAGTACAAGTTTACCAGGTGTCCCAGTCCACTGGCAAGTAGAAGACGCGAGGGAGGGGAGGCATGCCTGGCAGTGAACGGTTACATATATCAATAAGAAACAGAACACTTCCTCATCCTGAATAAAGTGGCTGTAATAGCAATGGACTATACAAAAACAAAAGCAAGGCAGCAGGGCATAGCTTCGGGAGATGTGTTGCACTTGGTAGCAAGTGCCTAGGAAACCCCTCAGGTTTTTGGTTCATTATAGGCAAGGGAAAATGGTTGCGTTACATGTTCTTCATCATAATTAGTTACAAATAAAGTTGTTACATTTCAATATGACTTACCTTCCAAGGGGTCCTTCGTGAGACCCAGCTGGCTGATAATATATCTGGGAATGTCAGTTTTAATGCCTTGCCCCTCTTTGGCATGGCCTTCAGCTGCTTCCAAAAGGTAGTAAAACTCTTCAGGATCAAATTCCTATGGAAAAAAGGAATAGCCCGTTCTTACCAATCATGATGATCATGCCTTCTTACACAGAGGAAATAAATACTGCACCACATCCTACTCTATCACACACTGTAGTGTTAAGGATGCTTTACAGACACGCAGAACTGCCTACTGAAGGGACATACATCTGCCAAAAAGAACGTGCAGACAAAACATGGGTTAGCCTAGCAAGTGCCTCATGCACCCATTTGCTTCTCTGAAAAGACGCCCTACGCTTTACTTTGGATCACATTACTTAAATCTATCATTGCCCTATTTTTATGACCCCTGCCAGCTCACACTCCTTGTCCTCTCTGAAGTAACAGCAACATTAAAACGGCCGAAATCCCTGAAGAGCAGGGAGTTGTTGAGGTTTTTGTAGGACCTGCCAGACTTTCTGCATGACTTGCAGAGGGGAAATTGACTCTTTGTAAACAATTTAGTTTGATGTAGTTTGAAGACACATCCCTGCAGGTCTAGAGAGGAGCCCACAAGCCCCAGAATCATCCCTCTGATGATTGTTACCAGGCCCTCAAGGAACACTCTCCCCATCCTGGCAACTAATTAGACTATTTTCCACACAGAAGCCACAATGTTGTTCAACATCAGACAGTGTGTCAGAATAAAACCAGCCTGAAGAGATTTAATATGCATGCAATCCTTAACAAAAAATATCTCCATACATCTTTGGCCAAAACATCTTTCAGAAATGTTTTCAAATGCAATCTGATATCCACAGAAATTGGAAACCACTTTGGTAGTTAAAAAGGTTACCTTACATTCATTCTGTCCACATTTTAAACGCAATATCATACACACAGCTATGATGTCATGTGATTGTGATTAACAAATCTCTTAATGGAATTATTTCCTAAAGTCATAATGGAGACAGGCTTCAAAGAAGGCAAATAGGACAGGTGGCAAGTGGCATCCCTGCCACATCCTTTGCTCTACCAGAAGAGAAACAGCCAGATTATTGTTGGTAAGTATTGTAGGGGATCCATAACAAATGGACCGAACAACTTTGCATTACTGCCTAGATTCGAGTAAGCACCCAAACCACCAAATTAAATGTTTTTTATTTTTCCACATCTAGCAAAGTGAATACATTGATGGTTCCATCATGTCAGCACCTCCAATTTGATCAAACAAACTGTATTTACAGACAATATACACCCAGAGATAAATCCACTTCGTTCAGAAACCAGCTGCTAACACCTTTAGCCAATAACTGGAACCAGGCATAAATCTAGACAAAGAAATTATCTTCATATAACGTATGCAGTCAGAATTTAGGAGTGTACTTGAGTGGTTAAAATTGTATTTTCATTTCAGTTTTGTACTTAAGAAATTCAGTTACTATTCCATTATGGAATATTGAAGGACAGCTGCCCTGAAATTACTACCATTAATAATCTTTTTGTTGGTGAAGTCAGTACAGAGATAGTTTTTAAAATACAGTATTACTGAAGAAACGTTATCCTGCCGGTTTCCCCCGTTCGAGAGACCATGCATAACCACTCTAATCTCCTCACCTTTCATCTGCCAAGTAACATAAGCTGCTGTTACTCAGCTAGACATGGGACTTCAAAAGAGAAAGAAAGGACTTGGAAGCTTGTTAATCACAAATTTGAGTCAAATCTTCTTTGCACAGAGCATTATAAAAATTTAAGAAATTAATTTCTGTTTCTTAAGAATTAGGAATAATTTTGTTGGGACTTGGAAAACATATTTCTAGTTTAGTTTCTGGAAATGCCCACGCTTTTATAGTCATGCGAGTCAACAACTAGCCATGTTGCCCCCAATACATTTGTGCTGCTAGGTTTGCAGACTCAAAATGTCTTCTTGCATACATTTTTAATTTGCACATGGAAGTGTTCCACACTGATTCGCCAATCCCATCACATACTTAAATAGCTACACTTAAATTTGATGGCTCTCAATTTCTTTAAATTTGTACAATATTTATAAGAATTTACAAATATGAATAAATGACCATTCAAGAAATACCAGACCACCGTAGGGATCGAGATTCCCACATGAAACTGTCTCTTTGCCACTTTGGAAAATCCTTCATCTGTTAGAAGGTAGCTTTACATTCCCCAACTGAGGGCTCATTTGTTGGGATTCTTTGATCAGAACACCAGTTTCTAATACAAAGCATAATCAGAGAGGATAAATGGATAACTGAATATACATTTAGCTAACAGCTTTAGCGCTACATGTATTTTTCTTCAGTGCTGGGCACAAATTAGCAGTAAATGCAATCAGAGCATGGATGTCCCATTCTTTGCACTGGGGAGGCAGTCCAAAGTAAGCGGTCTCCACAGTCGTGGGTTTAAGTAATCCTTTTAAGAAACAATAAATATGTTCAGCCAAGTATCTCGCAACCAACGGAATTCCACATGATAACAGACATTTAGGGTTTATTCTACTAGAGAAAAGCATTTCATTGATAGTGACACTGAAAGCCAATCTTATTTTGAGTTGGCAATACAATTATGCCTGCAACACACCTATTTTGTTTGGAGCTAAAATTGCACAAACTAAAAAGTATACTTCTACACAGCTAACTATATCAGTAGCCATCTTCTCACTGCATCACACTTTTTATCACGTTAATTTGTTCATATTTCTCCATTACGGCAGCATCTGCTGTTAAAGAAGCATTAATCCTATATCACATTGTATTTAGCGAATTCATTTTAACAGCTTTTTAAAATGTGCAGCTTTTTAAATCTCTTGCAAGCAAAAGATGGAGGTGGATACTCCTGGATTCTCATTACCACAGGTTATTAAAACCATTAGCATTTAATGTCATATTATTCAACTGCTTCATAGGCATGAAGTATGTGCTTGACATGTATTAGCTTTTGTGATCACTGTAGTTTATTAACTTTTTTAGATTGGTCTCTGCTCCGTTTAGCAATATAGTGAGGCTTGTGCCCCATTTGCTGCATTTGTTCTTGCTAGAGTTTTACTTTGCCCAAATCATTAAGAAGTTTGAATTTTGCATATGCACCTTTACACTACAAAATGGAGGCGACTATTTAACGGCCAACCATCCACGACGGATAAGATATGCAAGAAAATGGTCTTGTTCAGGTGCTCCAAAGCAGGTTTACCAAAATGATTATTCTCTGGTGCAACCGGCAGTAGTACAGTGGGCCTAAAGTGCACGTCTGTAGATCCATGGGGCCAGCACTTGTTTCCTAAGAAGGAACACAGAATTCTGATATAAATCATGACCCCTTTATGGGAAATAATTCTGCTTTAAGTTCTACTGGAATGCTTTTCCAGGCTGTTGGGACACAGAATGAAAGGGGTATCCCCACAAACATGTTTAAGTACCATACTAGGGGATATGTGATAGATTTCTGTTTTCGTACAAGGATATTTCTTATCAGACATGTCCAGAAGTAGTCTTTTTTGTTTTGTTTGAGATATTTCGGATTGGCAGCATGGAGGGTATAAAGTATAGGATCTTAAATATAGTCATTGTTTCAACTGAGAGACAATGAAACAGATGCAGAAGAGGTGTAAAGAGAGTATTTGTTCACTGCTAGTAGCATTCTAGCTGTCTGGTTCGGATTGTTCTGGGTCCGACTCTGAAGTCTATTTAGGAGAGCACTGTTAAAAGCATTACAAGAGCCGAGCTTCTTTCTATTTCTTCAGGGATACTGGGCAAGTGATGTTTAAGGAACGGTATCCAGATAGTCCTGTTCATATTTCATAGTTCATTTGTTTTGCTAGAAAGTTATACTAGAGAAGAGGCCTGCATTGAACAAAATATGTTACAGGGCACGGGAAAAGTTCTCAGACTTTAGTAGAAATTGAATTCCTTTTGAAAGCAGGGGCCTGTACTAAACATATTTGATACGTCACGTGTATTTAGGGAGATTGAAAATCACTTCTATCCTGCTTCTCAGACAATTTTACGTACAGCCAATGTTACGTACTAAAGTAAATTCGATCTGTTTTAGCAATCAAATCCTTCAAATAAGCCTACTTTCTTTGGACAGAATTTGTGGGAAAGAACTCCTTGAGATACAGCTTTGCTCCATTCATAGAAAGTGGTGGATCTAGTCGTTGGCATCTGATCAGCCTCTGAAATGATTTTTCTGAAGTACAACTGTTCCACAATATTGGTGAAATACACTACGTTGTAAGAGCCGCAGAAAATAAAATAAGCAATCTGTATTTTAAATATATAAAGTACTAACACAAATAGCGTATAAGATTTTTAGCGAATGGTCTAAATAAATCCGGTTTCAGACCCAGGCATGGAACGGAAACAGCCCTCTTAGATTTAAAGATACAAATAGACAAGGCCAAAAACAAGGGCAATCTGGCCATCCTGCTCCTGCTGGATTTATCAGCAGCGTTTGACCTTGTTGACCATCAAATTTTGACTGAACATCTGGCTATGCGGACAGCTGGATCCAATCTTTCCTCACAAATAGAACTAGAGTTTTTGCACCTACTGCACCGGCTGAGCCAGGACTCATCCACTGCGGAGTCCCCCAAGGCTCCTGTGTGTCACCCACGCTTTATATTTTTTACTAAGCTTCTTTTTGATCGTCTTCATAACCTGGGTGTCACCTACACAAATTATGCTGACAACACTCAGGTCCTCATTACACTCACTGGTTGCTATGAGATAGATTCCAAAAAATGAACAGAAATCTATCTGGAAATCAAGGCCTGGATGGCTACGCATGCCTTTGCCTAAATGACAAGACGGAGCTCTTGATCATTGGCACCCAAGCCCTTCTGAACAAGCTTAACCACTGATATAATTCCTTTAACACTGATGGCAACATTATTAAAGTCGCCAAAGAAGTTAAAACCCTTGTTGTTTACTTAGATTCTATCCTCTCCCTCAAAACACAAGTTAACTCCACAGCCTCCTCCACAGCCTACACAAACAAATTAACGCCTGCAAACCGTTCCTGTCCACAAACAGTTGCCTCACGTTAGCCAGGGCCCTGATTTTATCAAATTTGTATTATTGTAACACCCTATTCATAGGCTCTTCTGAGCATAACCTGAAGAGATTACAAGTTCTCCAGAACAACACCCTTCGCCGTGCCCTTAACATACTACGCTCCAGCCATATTTCAACCTTCAGATGAGATTCCCACTGGCTACCAGTATGCGACAGAATCAAACTTTGCGCACTTGTCATTACTCACAAATGCCTAGCCAACACAGCCCCTCAATACTTATCAGACACATTCTCTAGGCACCAATCTACTACACCTACAAGATCCACCTACCTACATTGCCTCAATATACCCATGTTTAAACTGAAGACAGCAGGGGGGGTCAAGCTTTCCAATATTAGCAGCCAAATGCTGGAACTCCCTCCCCACCTCCATCAGAGCCAAAGCCTCTTTTTGGACTTTTAGATCGAAAATGAAAGACTGGCTATTTGTCTAGGATTTCCCGCCATTACCACATCAACCACTATGTAGCATGGTCCCAACTACCCATCAACCATATTTAATTGTAACATTTTTATGTTTACCATCTCTCTATGACACTATAACATCTTCTCTCTGTAACTGTAAAAATCTGGCTATGTTATACGCGCCCAGATACCTCAGGGTTAGGTGCGCTATACAAGTCATAAACTGAACTAAACTACTGGTGAGGGTGGATGTAGAGAGTACCTGTGAAATATTTTAACACGAGAGAAGATAAAAGAGAGAACCGCTGATAACACAAAATAATGAGATGAAAGTCTACGCGGATAAATAGTTGGGGAAGAAAAATTAGGAGAATGAGAAAAAAGTAAAGTTCTACGAGGAATGAGCAAGAAGAAACAGGGGGAAAAAGAACTGACCAAGAGAGACAATCAGTGATGGAAATAGAGTAGCATAGAGGAGAGTTCTAAAAATATTTGTATGGGAGAGGGAAAACAAAAGAACATGGGAAACAAGGAGAAATGTGATGGAAAGACTAAAAGCCACAAGTTAATGTGAAGGGAAGGATTGAAGAAAATACAAGGCAAAGATAAGAAGTTAAACTTTAGGTAAACATTGAAGCGACTTACCAAGCATTCTAGCAAGCGAGCGGGGCGAGCAATCACTATGAGGATCTTCTGGACCAGCTGTTTGATAAACGCGAACTCCCCACTTTCTGAACGCTCATGAGCCTAAAAATGTAAAAGAAGGATGTTGCCACACGAAACCATTTTATCAGCATAACATTTTGATATATCTATATTTAGTGATATAATTAATTACTTAGTATGTGAACAGTAACATTTGGTGGAATTGCCTAGCATCGTCTATGCCATATTAGGTTATGTGAAATTACATGAATTAGCATATTTGCTTAACTGATTATTTGCATATTTGCAGATAAAATGTAATGTTGGTCAATCTAAATGGCTAATAAAAGTAGGTGTTTTTTCACCACATCCCAACTTAATTATACAACACCACATAGAGCAGATCTATTGCTTATGCCGAGTCAAACAAAGGTGGGATACCGCTTCACTTGGATGAACACAGTAACGAAGCAGACTGAAATTATAAAAGGGCACATCAAATTAGGGTAGACAGTAAAACATTTTTAAACCAGTAATCTACATTAGTTCAAATCGTATTGTTGCATTTACACATTATTTGCATGTACACAAATTAAAATATTACTTACCTCAAAATATGCTGGATGGCAGTCGGAGAGGAGAACCGTTTTCCCAAAAAACAGAGACAATGGGAGGACGTACTCTAAAGGAATTTTCGGCATTAGACGGAGGCTAGCTATCACATATTGTTACACACTTAACATTAATTCCCTCAAATGATATGCTCTTATTGTGGACTCTTATAATATTGTTCCCACGCAGGTCCTGAGGATTTAGTAGAGAAACGGCAAGTAAGTCACATGACTCTTCCTGGCCCCCGGAGCATTACAATTCACACAGTGAATCTCACAGTGCTGCCCTACAGTGTGACTGCTGCAGTGGCGCCAGATAACACTACCTTAGGCATACGCTTTTCAGTCCCTAGACACTCCAGCACAATGCAATACACTTGACACCTGCTTGCTTGAAGACTCATTTAACTTTGGATGCACCTAGGTAATGAAGGAAGAGCTATAGAATCTTTCCAAGCTCGTCCATAGAAGCAATTTAAGAACTCAAGTTCCGTCTATGCTCTTATTCAGCTCTCCTTCACTGACAAGTCAATGCGAAATTATAAAATAACATGAGGTAAAAAAAAAAAGGCCTTGTCTGCCTCTGCTCTATATAAATACTGGGTCTTACTTCGCCAAATTAAATACCACCAGGAAAGCACCATGACAGGATACATACATATTTACAGTTAAAATAATAAAGGGGAGCGGAATTATCCTGAGAACAGAGTTTACACTTAAAGAGGAAAATAGATATTCACAGCCCTAATGAGCTTTTGCATGATGGACATTTTGAACAACGATACAGTTTGTGAAACTCGCCATCAGGGTAGGAAAGCAAGAGTGGCTGCAGACCTTTTGTACATTAACTGAGCCCCCACAACACCCTTCACTAGTTGGTTCCAAGCAGTGGCAATGCCAAAGGCCCCAGGAAATAGGATTCCAACTCTAGTGCAATAGTAGGCTACTGCCAAGACTTGATGGAGATGGTACTGGGACATGCAGATATTAAAAATGCAAACTATAATGCACAAACGTAATAAAGAACTAGAAGTCCCAATCAATGTCATCATAAACATATTAAAAAGGTATCAAAAAGATGTAGAATTGCAAAAGCAAACAAGCATTGGAAAGGTGCTTGCCAGGCACTGCTGTACTGGTATTAACTGGCCATTGGTCGTAGCAGGTGTGAAATGGTGCGAGTACCTGGGCATCTAATAGCCGTGCCTGGCAAATGCCTAATACTTATACACAAGCCAAAACTGTTGGCTTTGGCAATGCTTGTCTTAACAGGATATCTGTGAAGGGCACGCAAGGGGCTTATACATCGAGTGGCTGAAGGCAGACCTGGTTAAGACATTTTTATTACACCAATATCAGGTTTACAGCTCCAATTAAGTCCTTAACTCTCAGAACACGGCTTTGAAAAAATGCTGACAAGCAATTTGAGTACAAAGTTTGATGGGAAGGATTGATTAAAGCAAGCTCAAAGAGTTCCCATGAGGAGGTGTTTTGGGCAGAAACTGGGTGAGGATGGCCATATGGCTTAGTGTGGACATGGGCAGTCAATGGATGAGCAAATAGCCAAACACCTACAATCTGCGTGTCCCTCCACATGCCATTTCTTCCTATCTGTACTCTAATGTAATAGTTTCGGCGTATAGGTGGCACATGCGTCACCTCATAGCCGAAGCTAAACATGTGGAAAAAACTACTAGTGCTACTCATTTTTATATAATGTGACTGGAACCAACTGATGAACATTAGTAAGATAACTAGAATAAAAGAATGGGGCTGGGGCCCATATAAATCTGTTAGAGGATTAATACACAGCTTTTCAAGTGGAACCAGGGTCAGTATGTATGCTGGTCCATGAACGAGCTAGGACTGCTTGGAGGTTAGATGTGGGTTTGTGGTTTTCTTAGAACTTAAGTCTCTAATGACATTTACGGAAAATATTTACATTTCTAGTGAGTGATCTGCCTAATCTAATGCTCCCCACCAAAATAATCCCACCCCACAATTTGGAACAAGAAACAGGCTGTATTAAAGGTGAATATTTAGTTTTATTTAAAATAATAAATTAAGGAATTAAAGGTGGTCCCCTAACTTTCAATGCTGGGGAAGGCAAATAAGTCAACCACAATATATCAAAATATATAGGCAGCTTGTCTACTGAAAAGAAAACACATCCTGCCAACTGTTGTCTCCATGTTTACATTTTAATTTACACAAACATGCTTCCAACATATGAATATCTATTCTGGATGATCAAATAAAACATTCCACAATAGAGCTGCACAAATGGACATTGATTTTCATAAAACTAAATTCACACACTATATAGTAAGGAATTTGAGTGGTCTACCTGAAAGCAATCTCCCCTTTAAATGAAAAGGTGAAGTCATTTCTCAGAATAAAGTTTAAAACAAAACGATTTACTTCGTTTTTTCTGAATATAGGCACTAAATATGTTCTAGGATTAATTCAAATCTTTAATGTTGGACTGTCTGTGACACACAATTGTTGCCTAGCACAGGTATAAATAAAAACAATTGAACCTTTTTGTGGGGTGAATTACTTATAATTATTTTAAAATCTTGGTTTCAGGGATTCGGTTTCTTTTTTAAATGCAGGCTATGTCTAATACAGGGAATTCGTCCCTTCTCCCCAAGAGGGACCTGCATTTGTTGTATTTGTTGCCGCCTTTTTGTGACACAGAGGAGCAGTGGAATCTTCCCTTCCATTTCAGGGAGGCACCAAAATACACCTGTACGTCAAGAAAACAACAGAGGTTCAGATAGAGAGAGAGAAATGCTTGCTTGGAGGAGGAGCACAATAATAGAGCCACGCAGCCGGTGTGGTGAATGGAGACCCAAGGGAGCCTGTGGAATGCTGCTGCGCGACGAAGGCAGAAATCCCACGAAGCCGTGACCACTGAGAAAGGAAGCAAAACTAAGCAAAGAAATGTACCGGCATCCGGCTTCTTAGACGCTGAAGGGAAAAACTGATGCGAAGAAGCTGACCATGTACGCCAGAGCCAGGACGAGAACGCAGATCCCTCAGTCTTTGGAATTTAGCCGGAGCTCCATGCAGTCCAAAAGAGAAGACAGTGAATTTAAACAGTCCCCGAGGTGTACAAAAGGCGGTCTTTTCCTTATTCGTGAGGTTCAGGGGGACCTGCCAGAAACCTGTGGTGAGATCTAGTGAAGTGATGTATGTAGGTTCTCCCAAACTCTCTAAAGGCTCATCTATTCTTGGCATTGAATAGTTATCGAAGACAAAGGTGGATTCTGGTCTTCAAAAAATCAATGCAAAATTTCCAAAACCCATCCAGTTTGGCGACAAATATGTGATGACAGACTGACAGTGGGTTCTATCCCTCCCAACTTTAGCACGTTGGTGATCTCCTTTATAGCCTTCCTGCATACCTCAGGGATGTGATAGGGTATGAGGTTAATATTTCCAATGAGGGGTTACTATAAAGATGGAAAACATTCTTGACCCTTTCTGGTTCTTCAGAGAAAGCATCTGTCAATTGGTTCAGCAGTTTTTGGAGATCCATCTTGTCATTGGATTAGATTCTCGGGGATCAGGCTGAGGCCGGGTTCCTGCTGTACTAAGAGGGTGGCCAATGGGGCCATGCATTCCACTGGGTCGGCTCTGCAGTTGTCTAGGAGATTTACAGGGTAGCCTTGTGTTTTCTGCCACTTGTCAAGTTGGGAAATTAGTATTTGTGTAAGGGCCATGCCACCTAGATAGAGACCACCTTATCATAGGAGGTGGGCAAGAGGATCAACACTTGACCCCTCACCAAAAAAAGATCTAGTCACTGCCTGTCAGTTAAATGGCTTTTTGGTATTCCTGTGATCTTGAAAGGTGTTGACTCACAATGTCCTTTACTGCCGTCACTAGGGATTTCAGTTTATGAGCAGCTTGTGATAAAGGTAATGTGACTTGCTCCCTCCTTTCCTACGTCAAGACGATTGGGGATGTTTTTCTGACTGCAAAAGGGCCCATTTGTTTCTACCAGGTTACATAACATATGTTTCAGGGTAAAATTAAAACATTCTACTAGACCTTCAGTCTGTGGGTGATAAAAAGATGTTCTCGATGTTTTTATATTCAGTACATCCTTCACCTCTTGCATCAGGCGGGACATAAAGGTCGTACCATGATTAGTAAGGATTTCCTTTGGGAATCCTACCCAGGAGAGGAACAAAATAAGGTGTCTAAGAATTTACTGACTGGTGTTGTTTCTGAGGGGAAGGTCTCAGGGTAATGGGTTGCATAATCTAGGATGACTAATATATATTTGTTCCCCAATTTAGATGATTCATTGCCAGCACAGGTTACAGGTCCACCTCGATTCGCCATCAGCATGAGTAGGGGTGGTGCTGTATGCTATGATATAGATCTTGACTCAAAACCTTTTCTAAAAAAGGGGGTGGGCTTGGGTTTTGGCTGTTTTTCAGAATGTTGTTGGGTCAAGGGGATCGACTGTGAAAACAGGACTACCTCGTAAAACCATGAAGTCTGGTCATCCAACCATTAGATCTCAATTCAAATTGAATTATTTACTTTTGATTTAAAACAGGAGATGAATGCAAAACATTAAACATTATATAATTATTATGGGCCGAGAGGTCATCTCATGGGCAGCACATTCATCTTGGAAGCAAGACAACGCACAGCAGCACACGTTCGAAGCACGGTCCCGCGCTTAGGTACTGGTCCCTGGTATTAACTGCATTATGAAAGATTAATTAAAAAGACCAAGTGGGGAAAGCAAAGTTAGACAATAATTTAACATGCAGAGTGTAATCAAGACTGGCGAGGAAACTAGAAAAAGCAATTAGACCCAAGAGATAATTATGCATAACATATATAATGATATATGATATGAAATGATGGGGCATTTAAAACACGCCTGTACACAAGTGTTTCTAGGCGTGACAAGACAAAGAGGGGGAAACAAAGGGAGGACAAGCTAACGATCTTACCAGGCCTTGTGTCATTCAGATTGCGCAAGTGCAGGGAAGACGGAAGGGGAGAAGTGCCGGGGGGAGGAAAAGTGGGAAACACAGTTAACTCACAATTACAGCCAGCGGGTGGCTCATCGGTGCAGAAAGAAGGGACTGTAGGGTTGCAGATACAGACCCTTAAGTGCTGGGGAGACCAGAGGCAGTTTGAGGGCAACTGGACATGCAGAAACCTGGGCTCGAGTTCAGTGGGTGACCAGGTGGCCAGTGCGCAAGCAGTCAGGTGCATCAGCAGGGGAGAAGAAGAGAGAAAGTAGAAGCAAAAAGGAAGGTTTTGAGTTACTTCCAGATCCCAGAGCTGGTTCTGCTCAAGTTTGAGAGAGGCAGGGTGGCTGTTCCATAAGGAGGCCCCAGCAGAGGAGATGGATCTGCCCCCAACTCTCTGCTTGGAGAAGCGTCTGACCCTTAGTGAGTTGGAGGTGGATGAGCGGAGAGCTCGAGAAGGAAAGAAGGAAGATGATTTGGAAGAGAAGGTTGGAGGTAGAGAGGCCACAGACCCCAGAAAGCCTTGTGGATGGTGCAGAGGGTCTTGAAGTTGATCCCTGCAGCCACAGGGAGCCAGTGAAGTCATTTTAGAACTTGAGCGATACGTTCCCTGGGCTTGAGGCCAAGGACAAGACTCACAGTCCTGTTCTGGATAAGTTGTAAAGGTGGAACAGTAGAGGCAGGAAGATTTATAAAGAGATTGTTGCAATAAAACAGCCTAGAGAGGAACAGAGCTCTGGAGACAGTGAGTTTCTTGGGAAAAGTGAGAAAAGGCAAAATACCTCTGAAGAGGTGTAGCTGATAGTTTGACTTCTTAGAGACGTCAGAGATGTGAGGAGAGAAGAGGGTGGAGTCAAAGATGACACCAAGGTTCCTATCCTCACAGGAAGGAGCAGGAAGAGGGACCAGTGCGGGCGGCCAGAGAGAGAGAGAGGAAAGGAGGGAGGGTGTCCCCCAATGAGGAGGATCTCAGTCTTACTGGCTTAAGGCAGAGATCATTGGCGGCACACTATTCCAGAAATGCAGCCAGACAGTCTGGTATGAGAGAAGAAGCAGAGGTGGCTGAGGAGAGCCTGAAAGAGAGCTCAGTGTCATCCATATAATATTGAAAATTGGAGCAGAAAGTAGCAATGCGGTGTCCAAGACGTGCCAGGTAGTGGTTGAAGAGCCAGGGAGAGAGGTTAGACCCCTGGGGAACACCACAAGTAGAGATAGAGATAGAAGAGAGGAAAGACCCTAGTTGGACCTGAGAGGGTCAGTCGATGAGAAAGGCAGTCAACCAGGCCAGGGCCTGATCAGTAATACCAAGTTTGTCACAGAGACGAGTTAGCCGGATGGCATGGTTGCCTGTGTCAAAAGCAGAGGATAGATCGGGGAGAATGAGGACAGAAGCGAGATTAGAGTCAAGATTGGAGAGCATGTCTTCACGGGTGTTCAGGAGAGAAGTTTTCCGTACTTCTGGCAGCTCTGAAGCCAGACTGGTGGTCTTCGAGGCAACCAACAGATTCAGCATGTAGATTAAGCTGGGAGATGGCCAGCTTTTCCAAGAGTTTGCCCAGGAAAGGAGTGATGGAGATCGGGATGTCGGAATTGAAACAATATTATGCCTCCTATCGTAACAATTGTATGTGTATTGTCCTACGCCAAGTTGTCTAAACATCATATGCGAACAAACTCCACGGCAAGGTCTTGACCTTAGAGAAAGCAATGTAAGTCGCCATCTTGGATTAAGCCGCCATTTTAGGTTCTCTTGTTATATGGAAGTCATCCTGAACATCAAAATGGAGGCCAAATGACATTCTGAGTAAGATTCTGGCCGCTGTGACCTCCGTCCACATGAATAATTAATATGCCTGCAGGCCACTTGTCGGGGTCGCGAACTGAGACCTTGTCCTACCGTTGACTTATATGTAAATGTACAACTATATCAGTGAAACCAATCGAAATGCATATATTACAGGATTGACCTGGCAAGGAATCCATAGGCCCGGCTCATAGAATGGTTAACCCGCGAGAGGGTTGGCCAAGGGCTGAACAAATTGTATAAAAGGCTCAAGTATTCCAATGTGCGCTCTCTCACTAACGCATCGAACCCTCGTTGAAGTTCGTTACGTTACTCTGAGAGCCGAATAGCTATCCGTTTGTCAATTGACTTGGTAACTGTTGTAGCTTTTAAATAAAGCACTTGTATGTTCTTTGTAACCTGTGTTGGTGTGATTCTTGTTGGGCTTGCCGGCCTCATATTATTTTTCTGTTTACACAGCGAGATAGTTAGCCATACAGAAAGGTTTGGCTGAGGGCTTCTTTAGAAGGGGGTGCTCATAATGTGGTCAGTTCTGTAACATTTGTCCGTGTTTTGTACGTAAACCAAGTAATAGGTGGATATCGTAGGTGGACCTAAAGTGTGTGTTTTAGGGTTAACTGAAAAAATTATATTTTGCCTTCTGAAGGTGGTTACAGGTCAGCGTCCAAACATTCAAACTCCATTTATTGACCTAACAGTAGGGAGTCTTCACATTTCATAGCATACTTTGGTCCAACAAGACGCACAATTGTTTTTTTCCAAAACTTCTTTAAGTAAGATGAAATAGTTCCCTTACTTGTGCTAGCCACTGAAACTACCAGAGGTTCAACAGAGCAGCCACATTTGGCAAATAACATGTGGGATGTTTTTACCCATGCATCCGAGCCCTACCACAAAAACTGTGCAGTACTGGCATTGAAAACATCATGATGGCCAGAGCTTCCCAGAAAATGCCCAGGGAAATGCATGAAGAATAGGCTGCCACCCATTTTTACCGATGTTATGGGCACAGAAGGGCACTGCCTAAAACCGCCATTGGACTACCCACACACAGTAGCCTGAAACCATCGGGAATGGCAATGCTGATTACCAAAAGCAACCTAGAACTGTGGGGAATTCATTTCTTAAATCCCAAAAATGGTTGCATTACCAGTACTCACCACTATCAGAAAGCCAGCGTTTTAAAACAACACCAGACATTTGGGTAAAACTGAATAAATGAACCCAAAGCAGGCCAAAGAAAGACTTACTAAGAGGTGGATACAATGTAAAGTTATATTCTGAAGTGACTTGAAGGTTTATAACAAGACTGGCTGAGCTCTGCAGGTCTGCAGCAGCCTAACTGAAACTGGATTTAAAATTACCAAAAATCGAAATGTGTAAATAAACTGAGGGACAGACTTGTGACTGCCACATAGTTTGTCACTGTTAAAATGTCATAGTTTTGAACTTAGAATCAGCATTCTAGCTGCATATGTAAAAATTGTCTTGACTTAAACTGGGGAACAAAAAGTGACATTTTATCTGAAACCTGGCTTAATGAAACTGAATTCTGCCCACCAGCTACCCCCGACAGGAGTTGAGACTTGCACAACAGCTGTGTTCCCAGGCCTAGCTGCCTTTTGCTGTTCCCACCAAAAGGGATATGACACTTCTCTGATTGAATTACCTGGGCTCTGCAGGAAATTGAACAAAGCCCTGTCCTGACTCAGGCAAATGTTTTATTATGGGGGTCGTAAAAGTGGCTTCCTCCTGGAAGGAAAGGGGAGGAGCACTGCCTTTGAGAGCAAGCTGGCTTGGCAGAACTGGAAAAACCAGAAATTCAACCTTGTGCTGGGGGAAACCACACCCCTTTGGGGCCAGAACATAAATCTAAAAAGATGGATCATTCATGGAGCGGACTTGTGAAAATTGTATAAGTGATATCATTATTCTTGTGATTTTTCTGTGCACATTTGAAGACATGGTAGGACCCGGTGGTATGTTCAGGGGGGTTTTAGCGGAAAAGAGGATATTACTCTAAATGTATGTATGTCAAAAATCTGACACTCCACCACCTAATGCCCACACACCATGGGCACATCTGTGTAAATGCGGGGAAAAATCCAATATTGGTAACCCGACTAAAAAGTGAAATATGTTGCCATTTTTTAACCCAAGCTCCCAGGAAGAGCAAATTTGGGACAGAGACTACCTCATGTGATAGGTAATATGTACATGCAATGAAAAACCATTATGTATTTGATAAATGTGCATTTTGAATCAAATATAGATTTGTGGGCAAACTGACCAGGGGAGGATCCTCTGACCCATAAAACCTACAGCATCACTCTGACTCACAGTTCCTTCCCCAATCATGGGAGAGGGGAGAATTGGGCCAATGACAAGTTGAAAGAGGGGCTGGCTAGTGATGCTGCACACACACCCACTTTCAAAACACATAAAAGCAGACAGTCAGGACAGATAGAGACATTCAATTCCATTTGCTGCAGAGCATGCTGCCGGACCATACAACATCCAGAGATCCAGACTTCAAATCCATCAATCTCCAGAACCTGTAGCAGTACCTAGAAAGCAGAGCAGTATCCAGAATCCAGAGAGGCTAGACCAGCAGAGATCCAGAGTGACCCAGACCGCCGTTAGCAGAACCAGAGAGCTGACTCAGATCACTGTGAAGAGACCCAGACCAGACCGGAGTCCATTCCAAAACCTGACCAGATCCGTGGCGAGGCCTAATTCAAAAATATATTCTGAGTACCTAGCAGAACTGTGCAGAACCAATCTCTTAGTTAAAATAATATAATTCAATCTATTTTAATCTAACCAGAACTGCCTAAAAGCTGTCACCTGTCATTTTCTATCTGCAAGCTGTAACCTGTCGCTTTGAACTTTTAAAATTTCAAATCCGAAAAACAACCTTCACAAAATTGTTCATAACTCTGGAACCGTGTGTGCTAGGAACTGAAAGCTTAGAATGTTACCTTTCCAACAAGCCTAGGACCGACTTCCTACTCCTTATACTTTCGCCGTAATCACGATTCTCGTACTCGCGAATTTTACCGCGATTTGCGATTTGGTTAAAAATCCAGCCACGTGTGAAAACAGCAGCTTCCTTGCTTTCCTTGCTAAAAATTTGTTTGCCTCTTAAGAACCATCCCTGAATCATTGCTAGAGTGAGCCTGGACTAATATTAACTAGATACCACTCACCCTGAACCTCTAGAGGGAATTAAAAGCATTTTAGCATATTTTTCACTTCATTGCCAGCACATATAAAAGCATTTTGGGCCTGTGTTTCAAACTTCTGTAGTCTAAGCTTGCTGGGGTGAACTGAATTACATTTGATTGCATTTCTGAGAACTGTGTGCTTTCCTTCCATTTCCTTGCATTGCATAAAGGGGGGAGTGGATTGCCAGAGAAAAGTAATTACATTGTTTTGTTGAAATCATATTGAGTATTTCTGTACTGCAATTTCATTCCACCCTGCATCCATTTGAAACCATAAAAGTATTGTTGCTATCTTATCCATCCTATAACCACTCATCATTGATTATAAAGAAGTGTGCTAGTGCCGGACTATCCATTATTGATTACTGCTCAGATTAAGTGTGATATTCAATTATTAATTTATTATAAAGTGTGATATATATATCTATTGTTTAAATTATCAAATAAACCCTTTAATAATTGCAAAACAGAACTACTTCTTGGCTCAGTGGGGTCAGGGGGATTCCAAGAGAGGGGTGTTATATAGGGGTAGTCATCCAGAACGCATGAACTGGACGTAAAGATATATCAATAAGGGTTTCCATTCAGTATCCCAGACTAGGCATTGACTTAGCTGTAGTGTTGAATTGAATCCTCTTACAAATACTTCCGAAGCAAAAACCAAGACGTCTCTGGAAAGGGCTTGTAGAAAGACTGATGCGGATACAAGTCCAAACGTGCTGACAGTCAGATGCCAATTTAGAGCAATTTCACACCAACTGCAAGTGTCCCAGGTCGTATTTTTCATTGTCAGAATTTGTCAATGTGCATTAAGATTGTTCGGACTAGTTTACTAGTGTCCTAAGCAACCTGCGCATGTGGAAAAATGTAGCCTATGGTATTAATACAAAGGATGAAGCATTCTGATGTGTCAAACTAAACTGGCTGCCACATAGATTCTATGGCAGGTTTCCTACTTCCCATCTACCATGTTCAATCAGACCACTCGCCAATGTTTCACATCGCTTATGGAGTAAGAACCGCTGTGGGTGGTGCGTGTTGCTTTTTGGATTATGTTCATTAATTCAGGAATGGTGTCATACTGATTTGCCTTTGATCTTTTTGCAATAGTTTTCATGTTCCTTTACGTCTAAACCGAACCCAAATGAGTTGTTTCAAGCTCACAGCCGTGGGAACCTGAAGGAATTACTAAACATAGTGGATGCTTTCAGTTACCGACATATTCCGATGCAATTACTTTACTGGCGTTTGACAGGCTCTCCTCTAATGGCATATACTTTCTGCCCTTTGAAATGGATGTAAATACAAGCAGCTTAAAAGAGTACATGATCGAGAGTTCCATATCAAGACATTACAGTTTGTGCGTCACTCGAATGTGATGTCATCAGGGGAGCACATCTACTTTTCAAGACCAACCGCTATCTTTAAATGTAGGTATGTACAGGACACGGAGGTCCATTGAAAAGCTCAGTTTATACAAATGAACACTCCTGACAGCGTTTCATGTGTGATGGAAAGAAAGGGTGCTGAGTGCTGTTCACTGGATTTCGCATGCCTCATATATTGCTGCATAAAGGCCCACTTACGCTTCAGGGGTTGGTCTGAAGAAAATGGAGTGCACACGTGTCACTGCCAATTGCTCCTTTGTTTAAACACGTTTCTGCCGCTATCGAAGCATTGGCATTATGCATGAACCAAATTTTACATAATAAGGTAAGCAAAGCTCGCAAACGTATCTCAGAAAATAAGGACGCTCTTTCCCTCGAGTTAAGCTCAATACAAGTAAAACGGATGTTACAGGCAAATGCTTTTGTAATCATGTCTTTTTTGGGCAATATCTTGAAAAAACTAATGAAAACAGAAGAAAACAGGTACTGACATCTGGGAAAAACAACACAACAACAAAATGTGCAAGTTCGGTTTTAATACGGCAGGCTCGGAGCCTAAAGATTTTTTGATTGGCTCCATCTGCAAAACGTGAGCAGTCCATGAAAACATTTCTGCTTGTACAGGGACTGGGGACATGCCCTGCGAGATCCGCTGATGCACTCTCATACTCGGATGGGCCTCAGTGGTAAGCCGGAAGTAGATGTGCACCGAGGTAGAGGCACCCTTGACCTTGGAGCATAGAAGCTTCAGTCGCATCTCCAGCTGCGGGACACCACCGGGGACTGCCACTGCCATGCAGAGAAGTGCGCCAAGTGGCAGGAGCAGGCAAAGATGTCAACTGAATGTCACATTAAATGACAGCGAACACAACAAAAGAAACCACCGACAGTTGAGCCTTGGGAAAACACATTTATCTGTGTTATTTCGAGCCTTCAGAGTTTGATGGATCTACAATGCTGGCTGGGGAGACAATGAGCGTCAACAAAAGGGAGCAGTGTGGGGATTTGCAATGCTTCTCTGCATGTATGTGCAAAAGTCAAGACACCCCATGTAACAAATACAGGAAAGCGGGCCGTTACATACACGCAACATCAACGTAAAAGATACATACATGGAGAGAGTGTTTACATATAGACCAACACAAAGCTAATATTGTAGCCAAAATAATCGCCATAGGAACGAAGGTAATCAATGCAATAAAGGCATTTCAAATAGGCAAATATTTATAAATAGAACACAAATGCAATACATGAGGTTGAAGTCTTTGAAGCACTCCAAGCATTGAAGAATAACTAGTGGTAAAAGTAATTGTGGTTGTGACTTTGCCCAAAGTGGTTTTTGATGTTCTGTGGTGGGGGTCTCGGGTGTATTGTTGCCATGGGTGCTATTCTTGTGCATCAACCACTCATCATTTCTATTGAAATGCCCCATCCACCCACCCAATCCCACTCACCCAAACCCCAACACTCTACCAAAGCCCCAACACTCTACCCCCACCCATGCACCTCTCCCACCATATCCCCACCCTCTCCATCGTAACCCAACTACCCGCTTTCTAACCCCTCTGCCCTAACCCCTCTCTACCCCAACCCACCCAACCCCCACCCTACCCCAACCACACAATCGCCAACCTCTCTACCGCACCAACCTCCACCCTCTACACCCCACCCATCCTACCCCCACCCACTCACCCTACCCCCGCTTTCATTACACCCATTCTACACCAGCTCTGTAGCCCCACAAACTCTATCCCCACACACTATCCCCTACCATCCCCCAGTTGCTCCACCCTCACCCGCCAACACCCACTCTATGCCCACCCACCCTACCCCAACTCCCTCTACCCTACATGCCCCCTCTCTACCCATACGCCCTACCCCCACTCTCTACCCGTCCACCCTATCCCCACTCAATCTCTCCAACCCCACCTACTCACCCTAGCACCACCCTCTACCCCAACTCAACCACCCTACCACCGTGCTCTCAACACCCACCTGATGCAACTCCACCCACACTAACCTCCCCCACGCCCTATGCCCCATCTACAAACACCCACCATACACAACTCTCTATCCCACCCACCCAAAATACCCCTCTCTCTAACCTGACCCACCCTACCCTCAACCTCTAGCCCTACCCACCCTATTCCCACCCACTCACCCCACCTCCATTTGCTCTTCCCACCCATCCACCCAAAACTCATCCTCTCCAACCCCACTACACTAACCTCCCCAGGCTGTCACAACACAGCCACCACCCTATCCCCAATCTCTATCCCAAAGCCCACTCTACCCCTACTCTCTACACCCAACCCTACCCTCCTCTCACCCCTCACCCACCATACCGCTGAAACCCCCTCCATGCACGAGTCTCTCTACCCCCCACCCACCTACCTCCACCCACCCAACCTTACCCCCACCCTTTCTACTCTACCCCCACCCATCTGAACCCCACCCACTTAGCCTACCCCCACTTGCTCTATCCTAACCCAACCACCACTCCCCCACTCTCTGTAACCCCACCGTACCCCTACTCTCTACCCCCACCCACCATAAACCACTCTTGCCATCCCCACTCTTGCTACCCCCACTCACCCTAAAACCACTATCTTTACCCCCAACCCTAACCCAACTCTCTACCACCATCCACTCCACCCTTCCCCCACTTGCTCTACCACCGCCCACCCTGCCCTTCCCCTTTTTCACTACCCCAACCACCCACCCTACCCCACTCTTTCCATCACTTACCATACCCCCCACTCTCTACCCCCACCCACCCTACCCCCACCCTCTCCACCAACAGCCACACTCTCTCTACCACCCACCCCCACAGCCTCCACTCTCTACCCCTCACCCAACCTACCTCCACTAGCTCTACCTATACACACCCACCAGACCCCAATCTCTTCAACCCCACCCAACCTACCACCCTCTCTTTAACCTCAACCACCCTGTGGGATATTTCAACCTATGCCAATGCGCCCTGCTAAACCCCTTTGCCAATGGGGGAAAGAAACTGCCAAAAATGGAAGCGCTAACCCCTGTGCGTGCCAAATCTGCAAAACTGTGCATGGTTCATAAATCACAAAAAGGCTGCATCACCCTGCCATACACAGGCAAAGTTGATGTCAAAACAGAACTCCCTGCAGGAGAATGCCAGTGGTTGCTGTTACCTGTCACATGAAGCAAGGCCACAGAAGTGGGCTAACATCCGAAAATGCCTTTAAAATACAGTTTTCCTAATCAATTGCAACCTTCAAAGTTCTATTTTGGTGCTAATTTCAGTCATTTTCCAGGTGAATTCTGGAAATGAAAAGTGTGCTGGAACCACTGATCATCCAGTGCAGTCAGAGGAATCCAGGCCTCATTGCCTGACAGCTGCGTAAGAAAATTAGATGTCAAACCCAGGTTAAATGTGTTTCTTTTTCCTGAAGAAATTGCAAGATTCGCCTATTTAAAGCATGTTTGTGAAGGGCTTAATTCTTTTAAATTTCCAAATCCCTTATACACTGTGATTATTTTTGGATGTGTTAAAGAAAATACTTTATTGTGAATTTTAAAGCAACCCAGTATTGGAGTTAAGTAACTGCTTAATTCTGATTGGACAGTGGCCAGCCTGGGAAAGTTCGACACTTCATTTTGGCACTCCCTTGCTACAGGAAGTCTAATGGCTGCTGGAGGTTCTCGCATATGGTGCACAATAGACTTCATTAGACATTCATCTTTTGGCTGAGCCAAGAACTAAAGACAGGCTGAGCATGGACCTCTGCTGGGGACGGGCAGGATGCTTCCATCTACACCCCACCCTGATCAACGGGATCTGACAGCTGTTTGTTGAAAGGAGAGAAAAAAAACTCTGTTCAAAGGAACTTTTTGGTGTTTAAATCTTTATTTGTGGTTAAGTTTGAAACTCTTTAGCGGTGCAATCTGAAGGAGGATACATCTAAATATTGGTAGATGTTAACCAAATTGTAGGCTTTTGCTTTGAAGACATTGATGAAACCTGTACCTCCTAAGGAATCAAAGTTACAGGAAAACCCTGATTGTAGCAGAACTATTAATGTTGCAAGCCCAAGATTGTATATACATGACCCAGTGATAATCGCCCAGATATGTACTGAGATGGGAATTGAATGTGAATATAGCCCATCAAATATGAAATGTATATGTTTGATTTTATTAGGGAACATAATTTTAGAAATGCATATTTGTGCAAATGTTTTGTTCAAAATCAATGTGAGAGTTCCTAAATTCCATCATAAAGATGGTAGCTCTGTTCTGACTGCCAACCAAAACAGTGCCTGTAGCCACTCGCAGCCACATGGGTGTGTTTTTAAATTCTTCCCACACCATAAACTTTGTCATGTCATTTGGGAGGATAAATATAGGAGCTTCACCACACAGACACAGACTGCTTCCAGAACACATCCAGATTTCAGTGCAGCGTCTTGTTCCTGACTTCTTCATCTTGTCCAGAACTCTTCATCTTGTAGCTGACGCCAGACTTCTTTGCAGAATCCAGACTTTGGCATTGCTGAACTCTTTCTAGCTAAACCCAATTTCAAACATCCCAAACTTGAGGGGGTTTCATTCTGATTCAGCCTGGCTCGCTACCATTAAGGCTTGCCTGCTGAAACTTGCATCCTGCTATTTACCGTGTCCAGTGACCAGAAGGGCCCATTCAAATCCAGTCTGAGGTGCAGTCCAAAATTGGCCAGAATCGCCCTGCTGATCCAATCCCTCCAGAGGTGCCCTTCTGCCGGTAGACCTGACCCGATCCATGACCAGAACCTTGACGGTGCATTTTAATCACAGGGGACTGTAAGTATTAATAGGAAGAACAGTGACCCAAAGTAATTTGCATTGTCTTATCCCAATCTCAACCCATCCCATCTTTAACTTCAGAACCCTAGTGTTGTCAAAACCCTTCTTCCGCTGATTTTCTCTCATCTGTTTTGCAAAACAATATGTCATTAGTTATTTTGAGTAACTAAAGTAAATCCCAGAAAGAAACAGAGTATCCACCACGTGAAGGGTTACGCTGGCCACGTAACTGTGGAAATTCATGTGTGGCATTCTCTTTTTCATAGTCATTAATATAGTGTAATAAAACTGTCATTTTTAAAACCAAATTCCTGCTTTCATTTTCGTGCCTATTTTGCAAAAATGCCTCTCACTAAAACCTCCATAACATCTTCAATGTTATAGATAGAAACGAAATTTCAACTCTCACTGATACCTAAGACCAGTGTATTTGATCCGTTTAATAAAAAAATGGCATAGTGAAATTTTGCCGCGAATTGACACTTTAGCGAACGTTTACACTTGTCTTTTCCCATTCAAAGGGTTTCTCCAATCCCATCCTGATCTAAAGTGTGTACTGTTGTTTATATTGTAGCTCATGTGTGTTAGGACCTGCTTAGTGCTGCTTTCCTAAGCATTTTTGTTCATTTAGGCATTTTTGCACCCTTTTGCCTTATTTTACCAAGCCATTTTCACCTGTCAATTTAAAAGTGTCTATTTCCAAAAACGGTTTTCTCTCTTGTTTGGGGAGGGAAGATTTCATTTAAACTCTAGACATTGTCTTTCATTCCTTAATACCATCTTATTAACTTGCATCTGTGTAGGACTGCTCATTTGTACCTTAAGAAATATTAACCTAAACGCTATCTGTTCACAAACCAAAACTTCTTTTTCCTGTGTTTTATATTCTGCATTATTATAAGTGAATTCAATTGCTTTGCTTATATTTTGAATTGTATTGTCACCATACATATATTAAAATGTATGTGTGATTTGAATATTACATACATCTTTACCTTTACAAACTAGCCTGATTTCTGATTCAGTGTGACCTGGGGGGTTATTTTGAGAAGGGTGTGATATGAGTGGTATATCATTCAGAATATTGAACTTATAGACACAAATAAATAAGTATTTCATTGCGCACTACATGCCAGGCGAGACCTGGATGTGTGCCTGATTGAAATCCTTAACAACCCAAATCTCTCTACAACCCACCTACTACACCCCCACTCTCAACCCCCTCTTATCCTTCCTCCCACACTGTCCCTTTATTTCTTACCTTCTCAACCTTTCTCCCTCATATGTCCTCTTCCTCATCATCAATGGCACCCTCTCTCAATCGTTTCCTGCCTTGCTCTATTCTCCTTCCTTCTTATCACATCCACCATTGAACGTTGTACTCTCCCTGTTGCACCCTGGTGCCAAAATATGCAAAATACAAAGAACAGCAGTAAATACCAACACTATTGGCTTTGGCAATGCTGGTTTAACTTGGCTGTTAAACAACTATTTCTGAGTGACATTTGACTCCAAGATATGCAATATTTGCACATATGCTGCCTTAGCCAAGCAGGCAGCACCATGTAGATACCCAATAACAAAAAATACAGCATTGATTTAATTCAAGGATCCCCCTGGAAAAGGGTACCTTTTTGGGTAAACAACTTTAACTGAATTTGTAAAATCTATGTTAAGGTCACACAAAAGAGTTGTGAAGAAAATACAATAAACACTGCTGCCCTGCTCTCTCTCTCACAGACGGGGGTCTGCATACTCCCAGCGGGGGCACAATACGCCCCACTCTGGACATCATAATACAAAGTGAGTGCCCGATGCGGGAGCTGGGGTTTGTGGAAATGCTGGCAGGCTGCAGCGCCTTTTTTGTGTCATTTATTGACCAGAGATCCACAAGAGATTATGGTCGTGTACCAGGACAACACATATTGGATAGACTGCATTTACTAAAAGATTGCCAGCGTTGGGCTGAAGAAACATACCCTGTGCATAGTTTAGTGGAAAGATGGCACCGATTTGTAAAGTTAAAAAGAGCCATTCCGGCTAAAGTCCTACTCGCACTGTGTTCCTGTGATCTGAACATATGACGCTCCTCTAATATAGCCATTGCTACTACAATTCCATTGCGCAGCTGTAGTATCTGTCACTACAGCACTGAGCGATAAGCATATAATCTGTTGAACAACTGAGGCAGAGACCAGGAATACAGAAAGCAGCGTCAAAAGCCTTACACAGGTCAGGTGTGCGAGCATCATTGGGAAGTTTACATATTTATAGACAACACGGACAACCGAAAGAGCACCACAATATTGCAAATCCTGAACCACAGAAAGCAACTCTCCATTTACAGGCGGGGGGGGGGGGATGAATGGCAAAGGAGAAGGATGCAGTGGCGACAGAAACCGGAGGGCACAAAAGGCAGAAGAAGTGACATTGTTCATGTGACATGAGAGAGAGCGGACATGCTCTTGAGCGCTCTCTCCCGGGACTTCAGAGGTCCACGGGGGGCGCGTGATAAAGGTCTCCAGCTGCAATGGAAGCCTGGGGAAGGCTGGCTGGGGCAGATTCTTTTGATGCGCTGCATAAAAGAAAAGGACACCAGAACCTCGCATGGACCATAGCAAGATGAAACAGATAAAGACTTTTGAAAAAGAGAGATGGGAGTATTGCGGTTTAACTTTATTGATCTTCTACAAAGAAAAGAATGAAATAAAATCAAATTTGAGACGTCTCTGACACATTCCCGAGCACCAAGACGTGTTAAAATAATCACTGGAGCACGTGGAGTAACGCAAGCTACAAAGGAGAAGAGAGGACTCTTGACTTAAAGGCAAAATGCTAACCTGCAGACAAGAAAAGCGGATTCCGGAACATTCACAACTTTGCAACCATCTCCTTATGATGCCAGCTGTTTTTATCCTTGCCATGGCCCACTATATCTGCCTCTGTAATAATTATATCCACATGTTTACTGAGCTATATTCAAATAATAGCATACTGATGCGGTCTACTTGTAATCTCCATTGGCATACAGGCCTTCTTATCCCAGATTACGCCCTCCTATATATGTACTTTTTACCACCTTTAATGTTATGCCCTGCATGCATACCCATCCCAACGCCCAGGGACAAGTGGCAAGTCTCCCCTAAAATACATACTATGTACCTACTTTGTCCCTCATAAGTACCTTGATGTAGTTCCCCGCAACAAGAGGTGAGCTTTCCCCAAGTATGTATTTTCTTTGCACTGTCCAGGCCCAATGTATGCCTGCTCTGTAACTATTGTAATTTGTATGCGTCCAGCACTTACGGTAACCATATTCTTAAGTTAAAGCGTCTAGATGCCTGTGGGTTTTGTGCGCTATGTAAATAAACTAAACTACACAGGTTCACAAAAAGCAATATCCCATTCTATCCCATCCCTAGATTTAAAAGGCAAAAAGCAGGTCAAAGATATACTCTTTGTTGAAGGCATTACCATATATGCAGATACAGTGGGTGGTCTAGAGAGCTCCTTGTGGGAATGCAAGTCCTTGTACCCTAAGAGGGAGTCACTCCCCGTTAGGTCTCACTTGCCCAGACCCCTAGGGAGGGTCTTGCAGAGCAGGCTCACCTCCCTAGCCTCAAAAGGTGGGGCTCGCCCATGTTAGGGAAACACCCATAGCTTCCCGACCTTCATCTCTCCCTTGGATCCCACCCCCCTCCTGTACTTACCGTTCTCACCAGACAGACCATGCAGGAAGCAAGCAGCTTCGTGAGGATGCTGCGGTCGTGGTACACAGAGACTGGTGCCTGGCATGGCTCTGCCCACAAGATGGTGGCCTGCCATACACTATTAAGGCAAACACCAATATGTGCACCAGAAGTGATACTAACACTTCAGGTTCGCTTCTACAAAACAAGGAAAGACGAAAGGACCTGGAGCTGTGTTACAAATCCCGAAGACTACTGCTACCAGTAAAGTAAGTTACTTTGTTGTGGACCAATTAGGAAGACTTTAGGTTTTCATAATTATAATTGTTCTTTTATAATGCACTTAATATCAGCGAGTGGTTTCTAAGTGCAGGAAGGGAATTCGAACCTGTGTTGCACTGTGTTGTCTTGCTTCCAAGACAAACCTGATGCCTCTAAGCTAGGCTTCCTTCTGTGAGAAACCTGAATGTGTCTCATCCACTAGTCCCCGGGGAACTGACACCGAGGTGGCCAGGACACAGACATTGCTTTTGGATCCTGTTCCTGGGGTGGACCAGTGCGGGAGGATCACCTGGATGGGGGGTCTTCGGGGAGTGGAAGTGGGACACCAAAGGGTGAGACACAGCATCCCCGTACCAATAACAACTTTTCCCCCTCCTACAAGGTAGGATACCTAGGAAATCACCCCCCTTTTCCGACACAAACACTTTCTCACAGTTTGAACTGGATGGACCTCAGCCGGCCCATAAGACTGGGGGTCTCCAAACAGCCCTTTAAGACGAGTAGCAGCGCCCTCAAGATAGATGGGGATGCAGATTCACACTCTGGCATCAAATAATAATGACGACTCAATAGTTTGGCAAAGGGAGTCCGTTTAATGCCAAGTACAGAAAACAGGGAGTTCAATGAACATCACCAACCGCTCGATCTTCTTTCTCGCTTAAACTCCAAATAATTTCAGAAAAACAACATTTATATCAAAAACTCGTCGTCATTGACGTGTACGCTTAAAAACCTAACATGCAACTTGATTGGTTATAGGAAAGTAACTTTAACATAGGTATTATATCTGTATATGGTAACGGGGAGAGGGGATTGGATAATAACATCGGATGGGGCAACTAAGACCTTTCTTCAAACTGGCCACTGTAAACGTCACAAAAATTACGACGTCCCATTGGCTCTACTCTCTATAAGACCCTAGATTACATGGTCCACTATGATTGGGTTGGCATTGAGCCCACACATACTTTTCCACTTGCACTTAGCAGCATTCAGAATAATGAGCCAGGTGCAGGGAGTAAGTCTACACCCCAGCTTCCCTCCAATTTATGTTACAACCATTCATCACCTCAGTGGCCGTGTGTCAATTACTGCTTTGTATTTGGCCTTCAGTCTGCTTCTTGGTCTGAGAAAGTTAAGGAATGTGGGTACGACAAGGCACCATGTATAGGTGTGAAAGTCTCATCCCTTTCTGACTGCCTTGCCACGTGACTAGGACACCGTGAAACAGGCCTCTTCTTCATACAATTTTGTGTATTTGATTTACTTCTGTCAGTCGTTTACCATCTGCGGCTTATCTCGACCTTGCTGAACAGGAGACTCTTGTTATTTTTCTCTTTAACTGTAGGCATGCTAGCCTATTCCAGCCTGACACGTCCTTGGCTTCTTTGCATGGTTACCTTCAGCAGGGTTTCTCTCCGTCTTTAATTCTTGAATTTGTCTGCTGAGGCCTTTAGTAACCTCGATTCAATTCTGCTCATGTGTGTAGTGGATTTTCACTCATCTATAAAGTTCTTTTGAGGTAGATATGTATAGTTGGCGCTTGCCGTAATCGATTTTACTACTAAGTATAAGCAAGCTTCATGACTTCTTGCGGTTTCCTGCGTATGTACACGTTTAAACTGGCTTAATGTCTTCATCGTGCATATGGCATACGTTTCTTCATCTTGAAATCAACTGTTTCACCTTAGGCCCAAGCTGTCACTTATCCATGGCATTTTGTCTCTTTATCAGCATTCTTGGGTCATTATATACTCTATCTGTGTGTCAGTCCGATCTCTCATGACGTCACCAGTCATCTTCTTTTAGTATCTTCTTGGCTTCTTTGGGTATTCCATTCTGACAAACATCCTGTTGTCATGTCTGTAGATATGGACTTCTCAGTGGGTACCTTAATGTCCAGGTTTGCTTAGGTGTCGGTACTTCAATAGGTGCTGTTATTCCGAAAGCAACTGGAAAAAGTCCGACTTTTGATCTTTGCTAGTTTATTTGTTATCCATACATCACAAAGAGAATCATGTGTGAGGTGTTGCTGATGAGCAACGAGAGTATTAATTGGAACTAAAGTAATCTAACTTTGTGACTGAACTGTGGAAGACAATCCAAGATACCCTATAGGTGCTCATTTGAAAGTCTCTGTTAGGTATCCAACTCAGAGTGTGAAATTGTGAACTGTGAAATCGAAGTGGTCCTGCAATAGGTCAAGCCAAACCCTATGCACATTTGAAAGTTCTAAGATAGATACAAAAACTGTAATTGGTCTGAGGCCGTCTGACGGACACTCATTGTGAAAAGGGAATCTGAGCCCTACTGAGGGGTATCCTGGGTGAACTGTCAGTTACCCGAGAAAAGATTGTGGTGCAAAAGGGATCTGAGCCCGGCTGAGGGGGATCCAAGGTGAAGAGTGAATCGCCCTACTTGAATATTTGGAAAGGAACTTTTTTGTTTGTTTGATAAATCAGGCCCTCTGGATCAAGAGACTTTTGATAACTTAAGAGACTTGGGTATAGAAGTCACTGATGCTTGTAATAGAAATGTGTCCTTGTGCCAAAGAAGCCCAAGAGTATGCTATGCTCGAGTGAACCGCCTTGTCCCATGCTGAAAACGTGGGCAAGGGAGGCCGGTGGCCTGAACATCCGGACTTAGAATTTTGTTAACATTTCTTTCTTTTTCATGAATATTTGCCAACATTATTTGTAAATTAGCAGTAAGGATTGGCAATAGGTTTTTTAGTATAGGCCCTTTTATTTTGACTAAAATCCATTACGACTGCAATATTATTTGATGGTCATAGCTTGCTCCCATCTTTAGATTTAGGTTTAAATAGGCCTTTATCACACCCTTGATGAAGTTCAATAAACACCCTTGAACTGTGGTCACTTTTGTCTGTCTTACTTTGATACCATGCCTTCCTTACACTTCATAGATAGGGTTAGGTATTGAAGATTACAAACCTGAATGTTTGTCTTGCCTACTAATGAGAAGTACTCTTATAATTTCTCACTAATTAAGGACAGGGAGTTATCTTCAAAATTATCAAACATTCACGCGGTCATTCCTCTATTGTTGCTGCCATCCTCATTGCCCCAGTCTGCCTCAACCAAGGTAATATCATTTCTGTTCCTTATTTACTCCTATGAAATACCCCTTTGAAATTCCCCTATGTGTCTTAACCCCCTAATGTAATTCTCATTGATTCTATCCCTAGCCTGACATCCTTCGTTAGTTTCTTCTCCTTCCCTATACATAAGTGTCCAAACCTTCACTGAACCATCCACTTCAAGACACATACCTAACCCATGATTACATCAGGCAGGCACACTGGGTTAGTCAGTGATCCTGGCTTCCCCAATATTTGCAGGAATAAATAGCGACTTCGGTGGCTTGTCCCTCCTCACCCCGTGCTGACCTTAGGGACAAGGTTCACATGACTCAGGTACTAGCACCCCCTGGGGTGAATGGACAAATACTTTCGATTCGTCACACTCCCTGGAACCTGTAGGCATTTAGCCCATGCATCTTGACAAAGGCAAAAAAGGCTTCAAACTAAAACTTGTTCTGTTCATCCTGCACCACATCTTCAAGACCCCCGCGGTAGGCCAGTCAGCAGACAAGTCTGCCACCAAGCAATACAACCCTTAGTCTACTTTATGACAAAAATCGACATTTCGGCTATGCTTCACTTTGATGACCATACTCTGAAAACACAGGGAAACATGTGGGTGCCACTTTACTGCGAACGTCTTCTGGGCAAAAAAGGTGAAAAAGTACCAGACAATGAAGAGGAAGGAAATGTTCAAACCACCAAAACCTTTTAGGTTGTGAAGAATTAGATTTTCCAAGGTTCCATGTGTGTCAACAAAACTGAGAACCAAAGTGAGCTATGCAGACATGCCCAATAACCGCGACAACGTATTCACTGGCAGTTAGTTGGCAGGTCTGGCCCACATTGCTTCCTGACCTATAGCGCACATGGAACAAGCACTCGATTACACTGCTATAATTTCTGTGAAATAATGAGAAAACAAAGCAGGGGCCTGAGGCTTCTAACACACAGTTGGGCCGAGGGGTTCATCCTACCAGGAAACTGATGGCTCCTCTGGTGTGGAGTGCATTTAACAAGAAGAGAAGTCAAACTCTCACTCTTTGCTTAACTGAAACCCGTGTAAAATCCCACTCTAGCTGGAGTCGCGTCCAGGAAGGTCTTGTACAGGCACAGGCAAGGATGAACACAGTGGCACGGAAATGTATGCTGTAAGTAGCTGACTGACTGTTACTTCGACTGCTATGTTGCTTCTATTTTGGTTTTAGAAAATGACCCACATTATTAAATACGTGCGTCCCCATTTAAAATCAGGTGAAAGTCGGTCTCGGGGATTATTTACACCATATCCCTTTCCCAAGCATGAGGATTCGAGCTCACAACCCAAATAACGGTGAAAGAGCGTTCATCCAGGACACAAAGCTTAACTTTTGGATAGAAATACCTCTCTCTCAAAAGTATTCTTTTGCTCCACCCCAACTAACTTTAGAGAACTCTGAAAAGTATGGAAGGTAGTTCAAGACAGGCTGACATTCAGCTTCAGAAGAAAAACATGTTCTTTCTGTCATGGGCACATGTTCCACAAAAAAGGGCAGAAAGTAGGCCCAGCCAAAGCTTCCGAGGTGTCAATGTGACCAGAATAAAAAGAAATGTATGACCCATTTCAAACGACGCATACCTTGGTCCTTTACTGCCCTGTCACTCAATCGCGCACGCTTCCACCCAATCACGCATCAGCCCCCTCGGTATTTTATAGGGTTGTGTTTTGTATTGGGTAGCACAGCTCATCGGGAGAGTTGGTGTTGGGCCAAGGACACATGCACTTTTTTAAAGTGTTGTCGGTAACACGGATCGGACACCTCTTAAAGCCATCTCTTAAAGCCATTAAGAGACTACTTCCGTCTCGCAACTCATGAAACTTCACTTTCACACTCAATCTTCTGCAATAGTTTACAAACCTTTCTTAGAATGGCTAGAAACATTCTGTGGGGGAGCTGGTGCACGTTCACAGACATATTTGGATCCAGCACACATTCGAAAGAACAGAAATGACAGCAAGCATGCCAGTGTCATTTTTCAGATTGCAACAAGCAGAACTCGCTAAAAGCAATTAGATGTCCATGAAGCACGGGTCATACCTCCTGTAACAACCTTTCCAACTTCTGCTGCAATTCAAGGAAATATCGCGATGTGATGAGGCCCTGGTGAGATTTATCCAAACAATCACGTGCCAGTTCGATGATCTGATGGTGGGTGAAACCAAGTACTCCATCTGCCATGGGGAGAACGTTATCAGGAGAATAGTTGGTGATAATCTCCTGAAGCCGGTCTTCCATCTGAGCTGTAGCCTAATTTGAGGAAATCAAAGATTAAGAAAAACGTTTTTAAGTTAAACCTTTATATTTAAAAAGAGATTTCTAAACATACTTTGCTATAGATAAATTATTCAGTAAATCAGAAAGATTCATCTGGTATATAAGCATGTGTAATCTTTGCTTTAGAATTCTTTGTACATATATTTTGAATGTAACTAAGTCACATTTAAATTAGCGAACATGTGATTGTCCCATATATTTAATTCGGTTTCAGGATCCTCATAACTTTATTCAGCCTCATACTGGTTCAATGCTCTTATCCCCATGCCAAGGTAGAGACCCATAGACCACCTAGAAGGCAGAAGGCTAGCTAGTAGGATAGCTCAGGGGCAACAAGCTTGCCTTGGGAACAATAGAATGCCATGCAACATGGGTGTGATCCCCAGTTGAGAACTAAGAAGCAGGAGGAATCTGGAACTAAGCACTATAAAAAATGACCAATAACACTACGAGACATACTTGTAGTGATCTCATTAAAACATGTGGTACATGATCCAGCCCTTCTGAAGAGAATATTTAAAATATGATTGCTTCAAATAATATTTTCTAACTTGGTAAATGACACAACTGGCCTAGTTATACATTCTCCGGTATTCTGGTGGTGAATCTACCAGAATAACGCCAAACGGAATTACCGTCACTGACACTTGGTCTGGTGGAATTACCGCTGGAATACAAGTGGAGGTATGGCAGTGTTACTCCCCATTTATGGAGTTCATGGACTCCATGGGGATTTCGGCATTTTGATGTAGGTTTTTCCTCCAGCTCATCACAAAAGTTATAGTGCAGTAATGCAGGGTTAGTGCAGTTGTAACCGCTGTTTTTTCCCCTGCACCGTCGTACACATAATGAGGTCCAATGTCCTTAAAAAGGTACAACATGCAATCTAACAGTGAAGCAAATAGTGATAGCATGACCTTCATTTTGATTCCATTTTGTGACCCAAAGAAATTGTCTATCAACCCAACACAAAGAACTAGATTGTCCAGTGCCTCACAAAAATCAACAGCTATTAATGACTTTACCATTTCTCTGCTTGAACTCTTAAAAAACACACTGCATTTTAAATCCAAATAGGACCTCTTGACAATAAATATTTCTGCATTGCTACCGTAATTGATTTTAAGTGTCACAATTAAATGTAGTCAAATGTATTTCAATTAACAACGTTTACATACTTTGGAGTTGTAAACCACACAAACGAAAATGTAGATAAATACGAAACAATAAAAAAAAGACAGCAAGATCAGACATAACTTGCAACAGACCATGTCATTGTTCACTTTCAGGTTTGACGGCAAAAGTCAAGTAATGAACTTCAAAATGTGAGATCCTCATGTTGGGTGCTGACTGCACTTTATTTCCCAACCTCAATGGTCTGACAACCACCAGATCCATTTTTTTTATTCTCTAGGTTTTCTTTCTGTGAAGAAAGTGACCATCCACACGGGGTGAGTGCGCTCGCCTGGGCTTTTTTGATTTTTTAATAATGAAAATAAATGATGGGAGATCAACCTCCAAGAAATGTGCGGGGCCATTCCGTGCACATTTCATCTACTTCCTGCACAAAACGCAGTCACATGTACTCCGGGAAAAGACAGCCTACAGGCGCTGTCTACCACTGTCTTATTTAGCTGGAATGTGACAGCCTTGGGTACATCAAAGCATTTCAAGGAGAGGGAAGGCACACCTTCCTCCAGCATGGGCAGCCTAATATAAATATCAAAGGCTCCATAGATCTGCATTCCTTTTGTCCTCTGGCTGGTCGCAGTGCATAACGAGATCATTGAAGCAAGCCTGAAGGGGCTTAGTTGCTGGAATAGACAACAGGAATGGAGGGGCTAACACCCCCCTTTGGTATGCAATGTGTCAACTTAAAGCTAGTTCCCACCTGTCTGTATGAAAGGCAATAAATGGCCTGTCTGGGTCCAGCAGTTACCACAGGTGTCCCTGCAGAGCACACCCCTTTCAGAGGAGAGATGTATGTGGTTTGGGGAAGACAGGAAGTCTGCTCCCAGCACAAACTTCAAGGGCACCTGGTGCTTTAATCAAGAGTCACCGAGGGCTCAATTTACCAGAGAGACACGTTGATCTACAACAGAAAGGAAGATGGGTGGGTATATGTCGTCACCCCTTGTCTGTCCTGCTGTAGAGCACTCTGGTCCTGACCTCATGCATAAAAGAAGATTGTTGGTGGGGACCCAGGATTGGTTCATTAAGGTGGATTTAGCCTGCACCAATTACTGGGGTCCATTTGGCTTTAAAAGAGGGCTGAACCCCTCACTTAGCAGATCATTTGAAGATTTTGAAAGGAGTAAGGACGACTCATTTGGACCCGAGCTGAAGCTACCGTCTACCTTACATCTTCTGCCAGTGAAGGAAGGCCAGGAGTTCCAAGAGGGAAGCAAGGTTCCTCCTCTAATTATCTCCCAGGGAACAGAGGGAGATAACGGACTCAGAGGACCCGTCCAGCAGCTCCAGAATCGGTACCCAGCCAGCACACAGCATGCCCTGCTAGGATCTGCCAGCAAGCTTCCCAGGTGGGAAGTGCCGGAGAGTCTCTAGACAAAGGACAAGGTGGTTGCCTGCATTCACTCTCTTGAGCTTTGGGCCGTCCGCCTTGAAAGGACCCGAGCCATGCGATCACCCAGCATCTATCTTTTAAGGACATTTTCAAGAGAGTCAAGCTCTCGACCTGCATCCGGCTGTACCACTGACTGTTGTCACGCTGCAGTCAGAAGAGCCGTTCGAGCCGCCTCGACCAGCATTCCAGATCCGCCAACCAGCAGAGACAATTCTTGGCCCCGAGCCGCTGCGCCGAACAGCCTGCAGACGTCCGTCTAGCCTTGCTTGCCGAACTGCCCGCTGCCTGGTACCCGCAGCTGTCTCCCGCTACTAACTCTGTCTCAAGGGCTGCTAAGCGCCTTGGAACTGCCTCAACGCTGTCGGGCACCAAGAACAACTTCTGCCTGCTGGACCTAAGAGTGAAGCTCCTCCTCACTGATAAGGCCCAGGAAGGCCGAAACATATTTGGGGATGCTTGTGGTCTCATGCAGAAGGGATGTGATCAAGCAGTTTGAGCTATATCACCCCTTTTGGGGTGGGACCAGGCCTGATTTGCATATGGTCTTTCCCCTTTGGTAATGGTTTGGCAGGTGAAGAAAAATGGTCTGGAGGGTTGCCCAGAGCAACGGAAGAGGTTAGCATTAATTCCAAACCTCACAGCCATCACCTCTTGTTTTTGCGTACGTCACCCTGAGTGCGACGGGTATGCCCAGAAGTTGGTCCCGTGTCTTCTGGGCCTAGAGACCTAAGCTACTCCTCACTGATGATATGATATGGCATTTATAAGGCCCATCAAGGCCGAAACCTGTTTGGGGATGCTTGTGGTCTCGTTCAGAAGGGATGTGATCAAGCAGCTTGGGCTGGACTTCCCCTTTTGGGGTGGGACCAAGCCTGATTTGTATAAGGTCTTTCCCCTTTTGTAATGGCTTGGCAGGCGAAGAACAATGGTATGCAAGGTTGCCCTTGAGCAATGCCAGAGGTTAGGATTAATTCCAAACCTTCTAGCCATCACCCCATTTGTTTTGCGTACATTTTTTACAAAGGGCTTATGGACCTGGGTCCAAAGTCGCATATCATGTTTGCAGGTTTGAGCTGGGTCTGTGGGCTTGAGCCAGGTCTGGTACCTACCTCCTGCCACCCTGGAACCCACAGACCTGGCTCAAACCCATAGTATAGGTCTTGGGGACTAGTGGTAGACCACAGACCCGCCATGGCCACGGGTCCTTGTGCAATGATCAGAACAGGTGGCCTGGTGGTGCCAGGGCCATGGCGCAAGACCATGCCCTGAGCAAAGTGTCCACTGGCATGGTCATGGGTCATGCCGACTGGACACTCAGGTGGTCTGAAGTGTACCAAGAGCATGGTCATATCCCTCTCTCTATTAATTATCATATGCTTGCTATTGCTACCGTGAATATCACGAAGGAAAGAGGAATTTAAATGCCTAGGCACCTAAACTTTGGAATAACCAACCTTTGAAGATACCCTACTTCTAAAGCCCCAAACTAGCCTCTGGGCATTACCCACAGCCATGCCCAAACAGCACTTTACCTGGGGCATTGCATTCAGCCACTGCTTGGGCAGCCATTGTGAGTGGCCAGTTTGATTTGGTTTTTACCACACACTTAGAAAACCAAATTGCTCCTAGGTGCCATAGCCAAATAATAAACTGCACTCAACAGAAGGAATCAAGAGGGAGCACAGCTAGCCTGTATGAACAAGATGGTTTTAACAGCTTTATGAAAGGCCAAGAAACGGGGCAAATAGCTATCGCCAAAGGAAGGCCAAGACGACATTTTCCCTTCCTGCACAAGGATTTCAGCAGTTCATTGAGGAAGAGGGAATTCCATACCGGTTTCAATCTGGTTATCGGCTGAGGCATGATATCGAAACCACCTTGGTGGTGTGCTGGTGGTAACTTATGGAGGAAAGCTATCTCTGCTTGTGATGCTGGAGTTATATGCTGCATTTGATAGGTTCATCATGTCCTCCTTCTACACGGTTAGTCTACGAATACTCGTTTTTCAGAACCCCTGCCTTAAATGGTTCTTTTTTCAGAAAGAACAGCAGGTTAAAATTGGGTATTCTGTTGCTACTCCAGTTCTAATCAATTGTGGGGTCCATATGGCGCGCTCTATAAATAAACAAACATACATACAGATTGCTGTTGTCACCAGTCCTTTTTAACGTCTGCAGCCACTACTAGGTACGGCCCAGGAAGCAGGATTTCCCAGTCTTTCGTATGCAGACGACACAAATCTATACACGTTTCTGAGCTTAATGAAGTCTTTTTCAGTTTCATAAAACGCATGCACAGTATCAGGGACTACAAGTACCAGAGTGGCTTAAAACGGAATGCCTCCAAAATGAAGGCTATATCTGTGCCCCCAGTGGTTCCATTTCATTTAATCACCGGAATGTTCAAAGCCTGGCATTTCAACGCGGAAATGTTCTTCGATTGTACATTTTGTTTGGGGGTGGTGGGCAAACCCCCCCCACCCGCCACCTATTTTACATATTACCCAACCACCCAAACCCTAACCCGCCCTTTCCCACCCCCCCTAAAAAATTTGATAAAAATTAATGCACGTTGAAGTGGCAGGCTTTGAAAAATATGGCGATGAAAGGACGTTGTACCCTCCCAGTCACCTGTTATGTGTACACAACAGTGCTTCTTCCCCGTAAACCTTTTGGTATGGATATGCCCATCCCTCCTTAAAGGTAACAAATCTGGGATTTAGTTTGGGATACTGACTTGAAATACTAGTTGACTTGATTGGTCAAAGGGGCCTTCTTTAAGGTTCACCAATTCTGTTACCCCATAGAGGAGCGTGACCAGTCAGCCTCTTGATTAACTCACAACTAGACTACGCAAATGCACGTCATTCAGGATCCCAGCCTATCCGATCAAACAACTGCAGCAACACAAAATTCCACAGTTTTAGGGTTTGCCCTCTGTCAAGTGGATCATGGGCTGGACATACAAGGTTCACTGCACTAGCTTCCTATTAATTGCTGGATTATCTTTAAGGATTTGTTGTTGACAATTATGTGCCTTCATGGTTTAGCCCCTACTGTTCTTGTGAGGAAGATTGTGCGGTATGTTTCTACTAGAGAACGTTGTTCCTTCAATCAAAATCTCCCGAAGAATCGCCCCATTAGATGTTCCACCCAGGGGCAGGGGTGGAGAAGACGTTTCTACCGAGCACTCCACTTGCGGAACTCCTCGCCTTGCAAAGGGAGTCTTGAATGACCTGGTTACCTACTGTAGCGTCATTTAAATGCACATCTTTTCTATTAAGATTGATGAGATGTTCTCTGTATACATTTAATACTGATACATTCTGAGAAATATTCCTCCTAATGTTGCAGTGTTTGCAGGACAACCCCTCAATTTCTGAAGTAATGGCACAATCTGCGAGGCAGCTAAGTAACAAATCCCTTTGGCAATTCCTCCTCATGAGTAGGTGGGCGCTACATGGGCACTATCTTGCCAATATATAATAGTGAGCATAACATGATGTCTCCACCCAAGGTGTTAGGGGCAAATCCCAGGAATCTCTCGTAGACAAAAATACAAATACAATATTTGCAAACAAAAATACACAAACACACACTGACATGTGCAGAAAGACACACACAGAGAGTATCTTTCAAACTGTCATCGTTCCCTAGTAATTATTATTCAAGACCCCCTTCCTCCTGCCCATGGGCTTTTATTCAATTCAAACAGAATGTCTTACAAAACAGCTAGATGAAGGGTGATTCAAAACCGTGAAAATTCCTTTAACAACAAATGCAATCCCCTTCAGATGTGTCATCCATCTCCATTTCCCTATGTCTACCAGGAATCAGCGTTGCAAATATAATATATATGTATATTTTAGTAAAAGAAAAACAGACAACGCCCCTGTTATACTCTAAAGCCCTTTTGCTGGGGGAGCTCCTATTTGCCCCTCTTAATATCTCAGTCTCTTGGGAAGATACTTTAACTGAACTGACTGAGGCATCCGACCAACTGCCACTAGTCCAGGAACTAAATAATCGTTTGCACCCAAACTAGATAGGCTCACTAGCTAAATACCTCTCAGATTATTGTACAGATGTGCTCAGAGCAAACACAAACAAACTAGCTTGCAGACTGAGGTCACATCCTATTCCCGGGGCAGACAGGGCCGCTTGCTTACGGTCTGGTATTGTGCAAGGAAGTGCGGTTACATCAGGATCTGATGCCTCGCACACATTGGGGCATCACTCACTCTTTCTACAATGGGCCATATGCCCTACTGATCCCTCTCACCGAGTCATCTCCAATCTCACGACTGACTACACTCACAAAACCCATATAGCAACACAACTTGGTGAATCAGTCCTCGCCCTACCGCCCGTCTATGCACAAAATGGTGACTCAACTGATTGAAAAGGTTCCTAAGTAAGACTAAAGGAATACAAGGAGGGCAGTAGAAGCCTTCAAACAGGGTCCGGATGGTGATGTGGCAAGGGCAGGGCCCTGAGGGAAGGTATATATCTGCTCTGACAGAGACTCTTGTCCTTGCAAGCGCTGCTTGTATTCACCAGGAAGCCCAAACCATCAACATTTTCCCTGTCTAATGCGCCAGTTTGCGTCTTCCCCGACACGTCACCACAGAGCAGCACCTCATGTGTCCGTGTCCTCCGGCAGGGGTGTTGGTTTCCTTTACTACACTACAGTGGAACAGATCATGTCAGAGAAGAACAGCACATTTGCCAATTCTAAACAAGATTACATTTTCTCTTTAATTGTTTTACATTCCTCTAATAAGATGTAAACCTTCTCATCTCTACCCCCTCTGGTTCCCCCTGTGATGTTCCCTTGTGCCCCCCTCCCTTGTCGCACACAGGTGTTGACTCTTTTGCTTGATTCTTCTACCTTTACCCCCCTCCCCCAAGGCCTACTTCAGGAGGAGTCTTTCCTGATACATTCTGGTTTCACCATCACCGTCTTGCGGCCAATGCTGGATTTGACTTTTATGGACTTAATTGATTCACAGTGCGTCACCCTTTCTCAACTCTCATGCTGGACTTCCTTTGCATCTTGTATTCATGGTGGCCCTGAATCATGCTGTTCCCATCTTCATCTTGTATCCTTGCTTTCAACATTATGTGTGTGTTACTACTGACTTCTGAAATTGTATTCGCTCACCCCTCTTGCTTCCTCTGTTCTCTCCTCCTCTCCCTTTCTCCCTTTCCCTATCTCCTCCCCTTACTTTCTTCTATGCACTTACTCTATTAGAATTGTCCCTGGACCTATTATGATAGCAAACTCGTCTGTCTCCTCCTCCTCCTCTTACTTGTTTCCCCCCACCCCCCAACACTATCTGAAATGTCAGGCCTAGTACGATAGAGGCTTGTTTTGTTCCTCTCCCTCCCTTTCTGCACCCCTCTCCCTCACCTTTTGTTTTTCTCAGGCTCTCAGAATTGTCATCAGGCCTAGTACAGTAGTCACCTGCCTGTTTCCATTTCCTTCCCACTCTCCCCCTCCCTTCCTTATCTATGTTTTAGCTCTTGCACTATCTGAAATGTCGTTAGGCCGAGTATGATAGTTAATTTCACATCCTTACTGTTCATGGCCTATAAGAATGTAATTGTATTTTCCCGTGTTCCCTCCCTTGCCTTGAAGCGCTTTGCAACACATTGTGTACAGGCACTGTATAAATAAACTATCATATATCATGCGTACCTCATCACACAACCTGTAGTGGCTGCAGCCTGCTTTAGTCCCTGGAGGGAGGTGTATTTGAGAGGGATCAGCACGGGAGACAAAGCCGCAGCATTCATGACGCTTTTGGACGTAGAACCCACAAGTGCATTAAATGAAGCAAAGACCTTGAAATAGTATGGCAACTCCGCCTCTTACATAGGCGGGAAGGGCTCTGAATACAGTGAATCAGGTCTCCCTTCGATGGAAAGTTCCACTCTTGCACACCTACATCCATTGCATTGTGTCATCCATTGCGACTCACACCCAGCACAGATAACCAGCGGCAGTGATTCCAGAACAAGTTGTGCGGCAGAGCTGCTGTCAATTATGGGCAGGGAAACTCGTTATAATGAGCGCCGTTCTGCGCTATGGAGCCCATTAGCACTGTAAAACATCACTTCGCATAGCGCACACACATCAGACGGGCTTAAACGTATATTGCATTTTTATGCGGGGCCCAGAGACTCCGAAATCAATTATTTACCTTTGGGAACCTTTCTTTGTAGACATGGTTCATCATAATTATTTCATTGTCACAGCAGGCAGGCGAACGTCCGGGGCTGGAAGAAAAGCAAATGATTCTCTTAAACGTGCACTAGCTTTCATAGAAATCAGGTTTATATGGTGATGACGTTTCATAAAAACGGCGCAGTGCATGTTGCAATCCAATCACGTGTAATCACTGTCAATGAGCCCTGCGCTGTCAGAAAGGAAATGCGTTTTGGGATGTACATCACAGATAAAGATGGGGTTTACTGTCAAGCAATATATCCCAAAGCTTAAGATGGCGGCGTGAAGGAGAACCTTTTCCCCCAAATACGTAATTTGATGGTAAGGGTCAGTTCACAGGATAGCTGCCGCCACAGACGAAAGGGGGGTCACCGAAAGGGGCATTTGCATCTGAACACTTGCTTATTCCCAAACATAAATCCCTGACAGGGAACGGGTTCAAAGGCTTTGCGCACACACTTCTTGATAAAAAATGAATAGCAATGCATCCAAAGAACGAGTCGTCATTGGAGCAGGAAAGCACTTAAAACAATCATTTTCAATACCAGGATGACAAACTATTCCTAGACACAAAAACCGCAAAGCGGCGACTTTCCCCCAACTCAGTTTCATTACCGGCTTTTAGCATAGCCCATACCTGCAACGAGAGCAGAACATGTTGCTACAATGAGGGCCCCTGTAGGCCATGAGTGGGACTATGTAGGCTGCTGCCCGCTATCACCGATAGGCCTGAGGCGGCAGCAGCAGAACATTGGGCATCTCCCTCCGCGCCCAGCCCTTCCACACTGCTTTGCAAGGCTGCTGTGTTGGGCAGTCTCTTGGGCATCAGGACTACTTTCATTAGGCCCTGCGGCGTCTCCCCACTGGAGCAGGGTCACGGGGATGATCTGCGTGTCCAATAGGAAGTTGCTCTCGAGCAGGCCCGCGTGGTCCACCATCGCCCATACGCGAGACAGGTTGACGTGTCTCAAGTGGAAGCCAGGCTCATTAGGTAGCCGTAGTGGAGGGTTGTGGGCGGGTTTGCCCAATCTGCATAGGCTGCTGTGGGAGTTCCATAGATGAATGTGTCAAAGGGGAGCATTCATCCGTGCAATGAATAGTGGGGGAGTGTGTGACAGTCTGAAAATCCCACATCAGCCACCAGAGGGACATATGTACAGACCTGCCTTAATTGGAGAACATGCTAAACATGTGACAGGGCAGTAGGGGTGGCATGCATATACGGACATGCTATGCCCGTGCATGCCTTGGGAAGCACCACACGCCTGCCATAGTCCCTCATAAAGGATGTCGCAGACCACTGTCAAGAAGTAAATACCAATGGACAGCTGCGTCAATGCACAAGCCAATATCCTAAATTCATTATGGTGGTTCTCTAATTACTAATGAAAGTATTGATTTGTGATAACGGATCATTGCTTTTTGTACTGATCTATCCTGTTGTGAAATGACAGCATAAACATGCACGGGAGAACTATACTAAATGTGTTTTTTCCCTGGGGTTTTAAAGGTGATTTTACTATAAAAGAAAGAGGGTCAGATGGACTTTGTGCCATTTAGGATAAAACTGAATCTTGGCACGTGTTATTCGGTCTTAAGTCTACTTTTATCAATCCTTATTTTGTCTTCAAAACTTAAAAAGGGAACTGGATGCCACTTAAGAATTTTGGGCTATAAATGGGTAGCATTTCCTTTCAGTTGAGGTCAGGTTGGGGGTTGTCTGGTTGCCCAATCTACACCTGTATTCTCTTCGTCCAAGTCAGGACATGTTAATGGCCTTCCATAAATCTGTGTATTGCAACTCCGAAAAAAGAAGCCATGGGCAAGAACGAGAATGCTGCAGCTGAGATGTAGAGCAAATGATAGCAGGTGGAAAATGATACCAACAGTAATGGGTAGGCGTCACAAAGGCAGCAAGTGTGCACAGAAGATCTAGCTCCACAATGGGTGAACAGATCCTGCTTTTTGGTTGGGTGGCCAAGTTCTTTTTTGGGGTACGTTCACGGTTGTATTTGTGTATGTGGTAACAGTGGGCAGGAGTGGGGTGTCCATGTCCCTCTACGTGCTGGGCGCCGAGATACCAACAGAAAAAATGGAGACTACCAACTTCAGTTTTACACCTTGATTTGGTACACTAAAGCAGGTCGGGATTGTATGAATGCCAAGAGGATCGGAAGGATTTCTGCACAAAACAAGGGGATGTCGCAACGTACACTCAGTGTCTCTCAAGAACCAAAGAATATACATTTGTGATCCATTCACCATATAATGGATAACTTCCCTAGTATGCTACATTTATTTCATAGTTTCTCAGGTCAATATATTCACATCAAAAATTTTACTTTAAAAAATGTGTAATACAGAGGAACAGATTCACATACAAAAACGTAATCTACATCCATAAAAAACATTACTCAAAACATTTTGTACAATGCATATTCGTGGGTTTAATAACATTTAAGAAACGGACTAATAGTAGGGGTATAAACATCAATACAACTCATTCCACAATTTACCTGCGGCATCGGTAAACACCCGTCCTCCAACTTTAGACAACCGGATTTTCGGGAGAGCCACTAAATGAGCACCACCGGACTCAAGAGTCCTTTCAGAACAAAAGGGGAGAATTTGTCTTGGAGGTAGTCAGCCCCCCGATGATAAAATGCACGATGAACTAAACACAGGGATTTAAATATTATCCTCTGGGCCACAGTGTAGTGAGCCGAGCACAGGGCTGACGTGGGCACCATAAGGAGAACTGGTTGCCACTCGGACAGCAAGGTTTTGCAGCAGCTGCAAGAGATGTAGCCAGATAATTGAGCCAGAAACAGGGCGTTAAAATATTCAATTCGACTAGTAATCAGAGATGCAACAACGCAGATGACAGGGAAAAAATGGGAGTACTTCACGGAGCACTTTGAGGCAAAAGTGACCCATTTTGGGGACTGTGCTCACCTGAATGGCCATTGAAAGAGAGGAGGAGAGAATGGCCCCTAAGTTCTTAACCACCGTCATTGTAATACGAAGATCACCTAATGTAGTTTGCCAAAAAGAAGGTGTCCATAGAGGAGGATTAGGAGGGAAACCCACCACCAGGACATCCGTCTTGTCCCCATTCAGCTTAAGCCAGTTCACATTCATCCACCCTCCCACGGTTGCCAAGCACTCACACAGACCCAACGACACCTTAGCTTGGTCAAGATCTAGATGAATCAGAATTTGGTTGTCATCGGCATAGGGGTAACAGCAAAAGCCATGGGAACGGATGAGGTGAAGCGGTGGCTGAACATAGATGTTGAAAAGCATGGGGGACTGGGTGGAGTCCTAAGGAACAACACAAAGAAGTGCTTGAGATGAAGAAAAGAAGGGGGGTAGAGAAATTGGCCCCTACAGCCAGGAAGGAGGTAAGACAGGCCTGAATGGGACCAAAGTGGCCTGCTGAGGCCAGGCGGGACAGCAGGATGGAGTGGGCGACAGTGTCCAATTCTGCAGACAGATCTAAAAGTATCAGGGCTCCGACTCCACCCCGGTCAACAAGCATAGCCAAGTCATCAACTATGGACACCAGGACACACTCTGTTTCCCGCCCCGGGTGGAAACCTGACTGAAAGGGGTCCAAATAGCCAAAGTTTTCATGAAAAGATGACAGAAGAGGGGAAACCAAAAATTGCAGCACCTTCATAAAGAAAGGAAGATGACAGATGGGATGGAAGTTAGCCAGAAATGAAGCATCCAGTGATGTTTTTTTCAGACAGGGGAATAATAGCAGCCTGTTTTAGCTCTGTAAAAACTGAGCCTAACTGACAGGAGAGATTGACAGCTTCAGTGACCCCGGAGATCATGCCAGGCATGAAAGCGTTCATGCTAGCCAAAGGAACCGGGTCGGAGGGAGCAGCGGACGTAAATTGGCTGACAGCCCTTAGAACCTCCTCCACAGAAAACGGAGGGAACTAGGACCAAGAGGGAGTGGCGATAACAGCCTGCGCAGGAGGTAGATTAACAGCACTCTGCCCAATAAGGTGGATATTTTTCCCTATGTAAGCGACTTTAGTGACAAAAAAAAGTCAAGAGTGAATCGCTATAAGTCTGGATGGCTAAAACGTTAGGAGATAGACGCGTGGTGGAAGAAAACAACTTGACCACCGAGAATAGCTCTCTAGACTAATTCAAAGCCTGCTCCACTTTACAGGTGAAAACGCTCTGTTTGGCAGCCCGAATGCCCAAATGATAGTCCCTAGTAAGCTACCAAAAGACATTCTTCTCCATTGGGTTATATGAGCCGTGCCACTTGCGCTCTGCCTGCCTGAGTGTTTGTATCACGATTAATCTGTATTTTGAAGTAGAAATCATCTTATTTAGATTTTTTAGGAGCTGGAAGCATTGAATTAACACTCGTTTCCCATTTTATGCGTGCTTGATGTCAAGGAATCATTATGCAATGGTCAAAGTTGTTCAACTCCTGAACAATTCATCCCTTACAGTAATTTTGTCACATCAAGGAAATGTTGCTAATCCTACCGCATTGCTCTAAGTTTCTGTCAGTTTTCCAGTAAAGCAGCTCCATGCACTCGTCAGCTCCGAAAATGAGGGTCACCAAAAAAAGTGATCGCTTAATCAGATTAATACAAAACAGTGTAAGGTATGGAGTTGATCTCTGTGTTCTCGGATTCTCCCGAGTAACAAAATTACAATCAGTTAGGCGACTCCCCAGTTTGGCCTATTGGTTCAACGTCTGATGGGCACAGGAGGAGTGAAGGCCTCCAGCTAAAGAGAACTCCTTCTCCTGCTTTAGAGAACCAGTTTTCGCTAAAAGTATCAGGATGGGAAAATAAAAAATGTGAGGTCCTACTCTACGGGTACCTTTTGTCCAACACTGCAATCCCTAATCTACGCTCTGCTGTGGGGAGTGCTGTCTGCAATGAGGGTGGGGAAGGAAGACATATGGGCCATCCTGCAGTAGGGAAGTGCAAGCAAGCTTCTCATGCCCACTGCAGCCACGGCCCATGGGCACTGGTAAAGAAGTCTCTCTACCGCACACTGCCTCGACAGCGCTGTTGAGTACTGGAAAAGTGCTACTGGATTTAAACATAAAATAGATTGCTCAACTCTTAGGGAGGGGTGCGGGCACAGGGTTAGCTGCTAGTTTTGTGGATTCTAGACGTGGTGTGTCTGCGATCTCCTCCTAGGTCTCAATCCCTCAGCTGCCCTGTTAATACAGGAGATTGGGTGTGGCTCGCGCTTGGGGAGACATAGTTTACCAACTGTAGGTAGCTATTTGTGTGACATCGTGGTTTCCCAGCCCCAGTAATCTCCCTATCCGCCCCAAAAATTTCCCCCATGTCACTTCATAATAGAGCTCTCTTAATAGCTGCTTGTGGCTTTCTTGGCTGGATGAGCGATTAAGAAAAGAAAAATCTGCGGTTTCTGGATACAGAACTACAATACCAGTGGGGGCAGAAAAGCAGCATTACTCACAATGTAAGCCAGTGGTCTGCAACTTGCGGCATTCCAGATGTTTTGGACTATGATCCATCATATGCTGGCCAGGTATGAAAGCAGTTGTAGGCCAAAACACCATTAGAGCCGAAGGTTGCTGACCCCTGATCTAAGCACTTAACTACATTTATTTACGCTACGTGGATACTTATTAGGATTTGACATCGTGCAATAAAGAAAACACATAATATAATAACTGGCAAGCTCTAGGTGCAATCCTCCGGAGGAGTGACTGATCTCATATAAAAGCAACTGGGGAACCACAACATCAACCAGGTGCTGGGGCAGTGAGTGGGAGCTGCTGGATGTGGAACTAGAGAAGAACCTTACTTGCCACATGTGCTGAGGCTGCACCACTGCCGCACGAAGAGCAGCGGAGACATGCCACCACGCGTAACACACATACCCCGCCACTCTTTTCTGCGGCTAGGGATTCTTAACTAAAGAACAAGCCAGCACATTTGAAAGAAGTATTTGACCTGGCAAAGGATCCTCTATTGTGCTTTGTGCGCATTATAATTTTTTGGGAGAATTCCTTGCCGTATGACATGCCCTCATAGGACATGGGATCCTAGGAACTCTGGCATCAGTGCTGTGATTTACTGGCATTTAGCATCAGTTTTTTGAGTGTTTTTTTTAAACAAATGAAAGCTTTGTTTACAGAATCCTTAACACATTCAGATCCATCAATTATGTATTAAATAAATTATTTCCCCGCGGCGATCCATAATCTGCTTTAACTACAGCAGTGTGGAACAATTAGTACATGCATTGATAATTACTTTGGCTCTTGGAGAAGCGGACAGAGAATTTTCTGATCCAGGTCCCTAAATCCCCAAATTGCACTGCTAATTAAAGCATTCGTTAAGGATAATGACTTAAAAAATGGTGTTACTCCCAGCAATTCATTAGGTGGGATTGTTCCGACATATTAGACACTTTTCAGGTACAAATGCAACTGCGTTCAAGGGTTACCATTTCATATAGAAACACACATTAGAGGCGCAGCATGAGGGTAAATGGTATTCCGATTTAATTACTGTTTCCAAACAGCATGAGCCGCCACACACCTGAGACTCCTGGATCGAGGGCGCATCTGAGCGGCCCTGCATCTGTCATCGCTGGCAATGCCCTCGGTGTAGAAGTGCTTGGACAGAAAATGCAGTTCATCAGGTGTTGGTTGGTATGGCAACTGGTGTAGCTTCTCTTGGGAGGAACAGGAGGACTGGAAAAAAGACAGAATATTTACAATATCATAGTAATACGGATATTCAGCAGACCAATTGGCTCATCTTTACCATTTTAAGAAGCTCGCCAAACACAATGTGAATTCAATATAGCACAAAATGTGAGCGGGCCTTTCATAATAGCGCAAACATTTTAATTACAGAAAGTATCATGGTAGAAAATAATTTGCATTATTCAAATAAGCATTTACAAAATCACGGCCTCATCTACTTCCTTCAAACCCTCTCCACCTTCGATTGCAAGGGACTGATTTGGGCGGCTTCCAGTCTCTCCGACTGCCCCTTCTCCATCTCCTGGAACCCCAACACCGCCTACCCCATAACCCTTCTAGTAGGCATTGCTCGAGGGTCAGTCCTCGACCAGCTCTTTTACTTATTGCACCTCCTCCCTGGGTAAACAACTCATCCGTCAGCTTTCACTACCACCTCTTTTCTTCTAGTACCTCGACCGTTATTCAATTTCCCTCCTTCACCCATGCAATCTCTGAATGTATCACCAATTGTCTCACTGCAATGTGTCACTGGATGGCTCGACATTGCCCGATGCTTACCGCATCAAAAATGGAGGAGCCTAGCCTCCCACCTCCAATGTCCACCCACTCTCCCATTTTCCATCGCCCGATTCTAGACCTCCTCACTGCTTAACCCAAAAGTTGGGGTTCTCTTTGACCCCAAACACAGCTGCCAGCAGTTTAATATGGCTACTGCTACTTCTGCCAGACTTAACTTCCTCAAAATAAGAGAGTCCTCAAACACCTAAACCACGACTCAAACAAACTCAGATAATTATCCTCATGCTCAGCAAAGTGGGATACTGCTTGTGGCTACTTTTTGGTATTGCCCTCTACTCCTTTACTCCCTTAAACAAAGTTATCAATGTTCCTACACACACTCTACTACCTACATACATCTTCTCACACCACTTCACAACCACAACAGCCACGCTGGACGGCTCTCCATGAAAGAAAAACGCGCTCTCTTTCAATTCCTACCCCTCGTCCTCAAACCTACCATGGTCTCATCCCCCTACTGCAGTACCTTGCTCACTGCGTATTTCCCTCACAAACTCTGCAATCTTCCTCTCTCAACAATCTTTCTGGGGCCCCACCTCTTCCGCTCCTTCACCTTAATTGCCCCCTGAAATGTTCTCCTCTGAGCCATCCCCTCTGTGGAACGGTTTAAGACCCAACTCCAGTTCCAAGTGCTATCGCTGAAGGGGCATTCCCCACCTTCACACTAGCCCTTCCCAACTGAAACACATATTGTTCCCAATATTGTCACTCACAAATGTGTGTATATATCAATAGCATCTATAAAGACTGTGGCATTAGGCCCATAATGTATCTCAAATATATGAGTTTTCTAGTCAGCATCCCTTGTATTTGTCCAATAATACCATTTTATGCCTGGGAGTATAGTCTCGCCCACACACCCACTGCATATTGTAAAGGTGAATAAAGGACTGACTCAGGCATCGAAAATGCAGCCTTTGTGCGAAGTTCTTGGTAGAAATGACACCAACTTTGCTAAATAAATATAAATTGTAAGACAGGCATGGTTTCAAGAGAGAAACGGACTCAAGAGGGTTCGTTTGAAAAACTTTATTTACCAAGGTTCCTGGGTTGGTGTAATGCCTGACTGGCCCCAAATCTAAAAGGATGGTTCCCCTTAACTGATGTTTCTAATGGCCGTCATTGTCTAATAGTGCAAAATAAAAGTCTGCCTGTTTCCAAACCTATGCTTGCCCTCACACTGTACAAAAATGTAATAGGAAGTCTTTTAAAAATGAAAAATAGATGTTCAATAAAAAAGTGGAAAACCAAAGTTGGTTTCAGGTTGTCTTCTCACCAGGTGCTGTTTGGTCAATGTCACACAAGAGTTCAATCAACAGGGCTGTTTGTCAGGTCTTCTCCATAAGGCCCTTTTAGTTATTCCAACTACCTTCAGTGTCTGAGTTCCTTGGGGTGCCCTTCCCCGAGCTTCTGTCTTTTCAAGTTTCAAAACACAATGGAAAAAATGTAACAGTTTCTTTTGTAAGCTTATTGGGGTTCCCTTTCCCATGCTTCAATCCTTTCAACATTATAAAGAAAGTTAACAAGTCTTCAACTTATTTCTGCCTTTTAAGGTTCCCTTCCCCAAGCTCAGGCCCCTTCCAACTTTCAAACACAAAATGCTTAGTTGGGCGTCTTAGGGTTTCCTTCCCCTAGCTCAGGCGTCTTCCAGCTTTCAAACACCAAACCCTTTATCTTACAGTTCCTTCTTGATTTCGCAGTTAAGGCCCTGTGAATTCACAGCACAAATTGAGCTTTTCAGGATGTACCTTTTTCTTACTGACAATCTTTTCCTAGCACCATCCTTTTATAGGGTAGAATCAAAGGCTTTCGAAAACGCCATGCGCTTTGCTTTTCCTGAGCGTGACCACTCGGACCCTTTGCCCTTCTCTTTGCTTTCTTCCTTTTTACTTTGGATTGTTCCTGCACCCCTTTTACTTTTCCGTCCTTTCCCTGCACACTTGCACTGTTTATTCCTACTTTTCTTAATGTGCCCCTGGCACTTGTCCTCCTCTCTCCTCTTGCTACTTTGCACCCTCTTTTCATGTATCCTTTGTATCATGCCCCTGTTACGGGCCACTCGCACCCTCATGCTTTTCTTAACTTTCTCTCTCTGTTCGCGACGGTCGTTCTGTTGCTTGCTTCCGCTCCAATCTGCTTTTCGCTTTAATTTTTGCTATGTTCTGTCACTTTCACACTTTCTGCTTCGCTTTACTTTCCGCTGCGCTTTAGCCTTTACACTTTCTACTTTGCTCTTGCTTTTAGCTTTTATCCTTTCTGCTTCACTTTGGCTTTCAGCCGTGCTTTCATACTTCATGCCTTTTCTTGCAATTCTGTGCCGCTTTTGCTCTCTGTGCGTTTCTCCTGCTTCGCTCTCATCCGAACACACGCTCCAGCGTTTCGCTCACATTTTCCACAAAGTTCACCGGGCAGAGTCGCATTGAGAGGTGATTTCTTCAGGAAATGCGGAGTTGCGGTCAGGGTCTCACCACCTGCCCCTCAATCACCCTTGGGGTCGGCACAGGCTCCAAAGGAATGAGCACTCTCCTGAACCTGGCGAGCAGAATGCAGGCTGCGCTTCTCCGGCTCCCTCGAAGGCGCGGCCCCCTCATAACTCTGCTGCGCTTACTCCACACCAGGCAGGCCTTTCCGCACGTCATCCTCGTCCAGCTTGAAGCTCCTGCTTCACTCTGTTCCTGGGCTCCTCCAGTCCAGACTGCATTCCCAGCTCGCTCTGTTCTTTGTGCAAGATCAAACCTTTTATAGAGAACAAACCAGGCAAATTGAGTCAGCTGTGAGCAGTAGTTCCTATTACATGCCTGTCCCTGGCTCGCTCTATTAGTGGGACAACCAAAGTTCTTTCTAGGGTAGGTTTCCCTTTCTTTCCCCATGTTATTCCTATGGGTAATCTTTACTGATCTTAGTTGCTTCTTCTCCGTCTCATATTTTTTGGGACCGGGAGATGTGGTCAGATTGGAGATACCCCATGGAAGCAGAGGGAGAGGGCAGTAAAGTGAAATGAATCGGAGATTAGTTTGATGGTTAAGTCTATTTACTAGAAAACTATTAGAAGATCGTCAACATAGGTAAGAACTTCTTCTAACCTTGTTTTTATTTAACGAGATACCTTCCCATTGTGGCAGAGGAATCCATCTCTCTGATGTTTTATTATACAGGCATGGGCCTTGATAGTATTCCCGGTGGTCTAGATGGGTAACAGATGAATGCATATTAATATCATGGCCCTGTCTCTGTTGTGCTTTGTTCTCACCCGATCTCATGTACTTAACTTGTTTCCTCCTCTTACTTGGACTGTAAAAAATGGGCCTTGAAGAAGGAAAGACACTTAGGGTTAAGAGTTGTAATACGGTTTGTCCTCCCTAGCCGTCCAGGATTTTTAAGCTTTCCTTTTCATGCGAGAGGGCCGAGGGGTAGGATGGGACTTGGGTGGCAATATCTCATGAACAACCAGGGCGGGTAGGATGGATTGGGGCAAGGAACGGGGGGATACCATGTCTCGCCTTCGGACGCCCTCCTGAATCCCAAGGGACTCCTTGTGAGAACACCTTCAGGTTTCTCACAAAATACATTACTTTTAAACCCAACAAAAACCACCTAAAAATGGCAGACAAATCTCCTCTAGCAAAAGTACCACATAATTATGCTTTGCCCTCCTGGACATCACCCATGAGGTCTTTAGGCACAGGCAGGAAATGTCTGGATTCTCCCACTCATTAAACTGCCCCCATGTGTGGGATCAGACTGATATGCAATAGATATTCTCTCCTGTCTAGACAGCTACTATGTGCTTGACGCGCTTCAGAGAGCTTGAACACCTACAGGATTTCTCACACTGATAGCCGAATTTAAATCACTTTGTGAGTTGGGCAATTCAGGTTTGTACCCAATGCTCCCTTACAGGGGCAGCTGCACCTCAACCACACCTCGGTATGGATGCCCAGGAAAGCAGAAATGTGTGTCTGGGGTTGCTCCAAGGGTTTTCTTGTCAATGTGGACAGAATTACCCTCATGGACAGGAGTGTACTGGTACACAATTGGCATTCTCGTCAAGTAGGGTGCAGGGACCTCTAACGTGCTTGTCACCTATTTGAGTGGGCTGGAGCTAAGAAAAAAGTTAATTTGGCTTTTGCTCATTCTCAGAAAGGGATTTCTCACATTGTTAGCCAAAACAAATGTTTGTAATAAAGGTATGCATGTTTCATTGGTACGCATATCACGTATGAACGGAAGATGTCATAGTACTAGGTTATCTAATAATTGTCAGCTTGGTAAACTCGGGTTTTGCCTCATGAGTGATGAGCAAGTGGGATGCACTAACAGTACTAATATTCAGGTGTAATTATTGTCAAAGGACTATGTAGATGAAGCACTGCTGACAGTGAAAAGAATATGCAACTAGAAAGAAATGTACAAACAACAAATAAAAAAGAAATGAGAGCAAGGTAGTTCAGCGAATTAAGTGCTCACCCCAGAAATCTGTGCTCATTCTGCAGGACATATGTTTGCATCTTGACGCTCCCGAGATAGCACATCATCTTTTCGTCGTTGAAAAATGAGCATTATTCCATTTGGTAATAACTCGCACTATTATAGCGCATAGAAGGGGGAGCAATATGGCAATGCGCTACATGAAGAATGTGACATTATGTGATGTTATGTCTATATGTAGCGTTAAATAACACAATAGTGGAAGGGATGTTTGATGTTGAAGGTGAGGAGCGAGTGACTGCCATACCCGCGCATAATTTACATCCAATGTTCAATGTAGAAACGAGCATTCTGCAAGTGCACACAAGGACACAGTAAACAATTAGGTAACATGATGACAGTTTAAGGGCTCTTATCCGAACATTTCTTCCATCCTGGAGAGCGGCCATATCACACAGACAATTTGGATGGTATGCTTCTGGGTCACTCATCCCTTATACATTTAGACTAATCCTTGCAGGAGACGGCAGAATCTCACTATCCACCTGGCACCCAGCATACATGGAGGCAGCATGATAAATTAGAGAAGACATTTCAATACTACTCTGACATTTAGAAAATACAGAACACAAGGTTGAGCGTACACTTCTGAAAATGATTCCTGGGGTGGAGAATAGGGTTCAGATAGATCTGAATGCTGCTAGCACACTAGTGGCACTTGAGGTTCCCAAAATGAGTGAGTTCAGTGATGCATTTACTGATTAGATTGGACTGATTAAGGGCTTTGCACACAACATACGTGTTAAAGAAGTAAATAAACCTCAAGGTGAGAGGCCTGTTCCAAATGTGTCGAGGGAAACACTCAACAAGCAATTAGAGAGAACTTTTGACACTGGAATGATAGTGGAGATTGAAGGTTTACAGGGGATTTGGTGTGCAAATCATCAGAGAGCATATGATTGGGTGTATACCCAAGTTACTTGAATACATGTATATGGGAAGATAAAATGACACTGCCAAATATATCCTGCAACCAGATCAATTGACTTAAAAGTCCTGGCATCTGATGTCATTCATAACACCACTGGGGGCATATAGATTTTTGAAGAATGTTACAAAACTGTAAGTAGGCTCCTTTAGAAGATATGCAAAATCTTATCATTAACTTACACCATAAAGGACATCTAGGGAGGAGTCTAATTAAATGAGGCATTAGGCCACATTACCGGTGGCCTTTAATAAACAATCAAGTGGAAGCTAATGTCAGGGAGTGCAGGACATGTGCAATCAGTGACAAGTCTAACATAAATCGGAGAATCTCCATCTTCTCGGTTAAAGTTCCTAAAGGTCTTTGGACGGAAGGGGCACTTCATGTGATAGGATCATGTCATATCTTCAGTGCGGACGTTAAACATACACATGTTGGCAAACTACCATTCTAAGTGCGTTGATGTACAACCACTGTGAGCAGTCCCCACGAGAACAGCAAAGGGCCAATTCCTTATTGAAGATATGCAAAGGAAATAGACGCAGACAATTAAGTACAACTTGTGGACTATGAAAAGTGTGCCTACTGGGAATGGTGTATCGTCCAGCATTCTTGTATGCCGCCATACCATCATGAGGAGAATGGTTTAGTGGTGCCCATAAACATGGAGTCAACTGAAGTTATGTGTCATTGTTTGCGTTTATATTGCACCACAAAGCACTCCATCACGGGTATCTCTACTTTGTGCCCTTGAAAGATAGAGAGCCAAGTATTTTAATGTAATCTAGTCAGTTGCAGAGAGTAATGGCTGAGAGAGGTGAAACCAAAGGAAAACTAAGAGAGGAACAGACACAATATTGTAACGCCTTTCATCAAGGTCAAAACCTTAACTGGGTCCTCTGGCACTGCACGGTTTATGCGGAAAGAGATAGGTTGTAATGTCTTTCAATATGGTTCCTGTACGAGCTGGGATAATATCCCTGCCACAGTGGCATCCAGAATGTATTATTCCAAGTCATAGGATAGCGAAAGGGAGGCATGTCACCTTGACATTTGGAGGATGGGGGAGCTAGCTGATGTGGGGAGCACTGCAAAAACTCATTTTGTCTCTGCAACCTATTTCAGAAATTATGTTTAACTCTAGGGAAACAAGTGCAAAGTGAACCCACATTACAGTAAACGGGCGGCAGCATCTTGTCAAAGCTGCCCGTCTGAAGCTGCTATCCCCGCCCTCTACAGCACTGTGCCATCAATGGCAAGGCTGGAACTAGCAGAAACATTCATCATTTTGACAAGAAATTATTTCTGCTACAGGACAATATCCTTTTTTTCTGACAGACAGTGTGTAGTGATATGGAGAATTGTGGAGTGATGGGCTGTTTTTTATATGCACACATAAATCACTAGTAGTTTGACACCCCTCTTAATATCGCATGATGCGTAAGGTTTACATATTACTTTAAAAGAAATGCAGTTTTATTTGTTTATAATATTACCATAAGCTAACTATTATTAGTGCCAATGGCAATTAATTGAAATTAAATATTTTCCCCATCAATTTTCACTCTCTTTGAGAGTCATTTGAATACCAAAGAGTGACACTACATACTTTGAGGAAGATGACTTTAAAAAGCGCCCCTGCCCACAGATGCCTATTGGGGCCCTGAGAACAATCTGAAAACAATATCCCAATAACGAGCCTTCCAGCTTTGAACTAAACAGTGGCACCGGCGATCAGGAAGTAAATGGTCAGAGAAGCAGAAGGGATGGGATTAAGATGTTACACTGAATCTGCTTATGTTTTTCACTGCCCTTGGGACATGTTATGTAACAGGGCTGCAGTCTTCATCTTATAATTAAGGAGTGTGTGTGTGTGTGATATATGTGTACATATATATTACATGGCCATGGTAGTGGTTATTTAGTTATGGTTAAGTTGCTGTTTCCATAGGAAGAGCACTTTTTGGGCGGCTTATAACTTTGCTCCCCCTGAACGAATCCTCACCAAACTTTGCAAACAAAGTATATGACCCACTCTGAATTTTACAAAGTTTGGTGAGGTTTGGTCCAGGGGGGGGGCAAAAGTGATAGGGGGGAGGGTCCCAAAACGTCTTTTTTTCCCATAGACAAAATGGGAAAAAACTTTGCTCACGCCTACAGCCCAAACCGCTGCACGGATTTACACCACATTTGCGACGGGAGCGGTGGCTTGGTCCCGAAAGTGTGCTTTTTTTTATTTGGTGTAAATCCGTCAAATATTTTTTTTTAAAATGACAAAAATGTAAGTGAAAAAAATTAGTGATATCTGTGTCCGCTTTGCGGACACACTTCCCTGTTCGCTCCGTGGACAGGACGGGGATTGGGCAAGCGCTTGCGTGATGTCCGCGGACATCTGACGTGCTTTGCTTTTGGCTGACGTGAAGCATGCAGTGCGTCGTATTGTGAGAGACGCCTGCCATCTTGGTTCATCAGAGTGTTGCACAGTAAGCTCTGTGTGTTCCTCCCGTTCCCCCCACCCCGCGCTTATGGCCCGTGTCTCTCTCCCGTTCCCCCCACCCCCGGCTCATGGCCCGTGTCTCCCCTGTTCCCCCCCACCCCCTGCTCATGCCTTGTGTTTCCCTCCTGTTACCCTCCCACCCCCCCGTGTCTCTCTCCCGTTCCCCCCCACCCACCGCTCATTCCCCGTGTGTGCCCTGTGTTTTCCCTGTTCCTCCACTCATGCCCCGTGTCTCCCCTGTTCCTTCCTAACCCCTGCTCATGCCCCATGTCTCCCTCCTTTTCCTCCCAATCCCCCGCTCATGCCCTGTGTTTCCTTCCTTTCCCCCACCCACTGCTCATGCCCCGTGTCTATCTCTGTTCCCCCCACCCCCCGCTCATGCCCACGTGTCTCCCCTGTTCCCCTCCAACCCCCGCTCATGCCCCGTGTCTCCCTCCTTTGCCCCTCCAACCCCCGCTCATGCCCACGTGTCTCCCCTGTTCCCCCCAGCCCCGGCTCATGCCCACGTGTCTCCCCTGTTCCCCCCCACCCCTGGAAAACAAAGTATATGGCCCACTCTGAATTTTTTTGCAAAGTTTGGTGAGGTTTGGTCCAGGGTGGGCAAAGTTATAGGGGGGGTCACAAAACGTCTTTTTTTCCCATAGACATAATGGGAAAAAACTTTGCTCACGCCTACAGCCCAAACCGCTGGACAGATTTACACCAAATTTGCAGCGGGAGCGGTGGCTTGGTCCCGTAAGCGTGATTTTTTTAATTTGGTGTAAATCCGTCCAGTAGTTTCTTTTTAAAAATGACAAAAATGTAAGTGAAAAAAATGAGTGATATCTGTGTCCGCTTCGCGGACAGGGCGGGGATTGTGCAAGTGCTTGGTGTCTGCGGACATCTGACGTGCTTTGCTATTGGCCGACGTGAAGCGTGCAGTGCGTCGTATTGTGAGAGACGCCCGCCATCTTTGTTCATCGGTTCATCAGAGTGTTGCACAGTAAGCTCTGTGTGTTCCTCCCGTTCCCCCCACCCTCCGCTCATGGCCCATGTCTCTCTCCCATTCCCCCCCACCCCCGGTTCATGGCCCGTGTCTCCCCTGTTCCCCCCCACCCCCCGCTCATGTTCCGTGTGTTCCTCCCGTTTCCCCCCACCCCCGCTCATGCTCCGTGTCTCTCTCCCATTCCCCCCACCCCCGCTCATGGCCCGTGTCTCCCTCCCGTTCCCCTCCACCCCCGCTCATGGCCCGTGTCTCCCCTGTTCCCCCCCACCCCTCGCTCATGCTCCGTGTGTTCCTCCCGTTTTCCCCACCCCCCGCTCATGCTCCGTGTGTTCCTCCCGTTTTCCCCCACCCCGCTCATGCTTCGTGTCTCTCTCCCTCCTTTTCCCCTCCAACCCCCGCTCATGCCCATGTGTCTCCCCTGTCCCCCCTCCACCCCCCGCTCATGCCCACGTATCTCCCCTGTTCCCCCCACCCCCCGCTCATGCCCCGTATCTCCCTACTGTTCCCCCCAACCCCTGCTCAAGCCCTGTCTCTCTCTCTTGTCCCCCCAACCCCTTCTCATGCCCCGTGTCTCCCTCCTGTTCCCCCCCACCCCCCGCTCATGCCCCGTGTCTCCCAACTGTTCCCCCACATCCCGCTCATGCCCCGTGTCTCCCTCCTTTTCCCCCCACCCCCCGGTCATGCCCCGTGTCTCCCCTGTTCCCCCCCACCCCCGTTTCTCCTTCCCGTTCCCCCCGCCCCCGCTCATGCCTCGTGTCTCCCTCCCGTTCCCCCCCACCCCCTGCTCATGCCCCGTGTGTCTCCCTCCTTTTCCCCCACCCCCCGCTCATGCCCCGTGTCTCCCCTGTTCCTCCCCACCCCCCGTTTCTCCTTCCCGTTCCCCCCGCTCATGGCTCGTGTCTCCCTCCCGTTCCCCCCACCCCCTGCTCATGTCCCGTGTCCCCCTGTTCCACCCCACCCCCGCTCATGCCCCGTGTCTTCCTCGTGTTACCACCCCACCCCCCGCTCATATGATATGATATGGCATTTGTAACGCGCCTATACACAGGTGTTTCAAGGCGCGGCGAGGCAGGGAGGGGAGACAAGGGGAGACAGACAACGATCCTACTAGGCCAGGTGTCATTCAGATCGCGCAAGTGCAGGGGTGGGGGAGGGGGAAAAGTGCAAGGGGAAGGGGAGGGGGGGGAAGTGCAGTACAAGGTAAGTGGCGTAAAAGTAATAAATAAATAGGGCCAGCTGGTGGCAAGTGCAAGGTAAGTGCAGAACAAGTGCTGGAAAAGGGGGGGGCTGTAGGGATACAGAGACAGTCCCGCAGTGCAGAGGGGTTCCAGGGCATCAGTGCAAGTGGAGAGTGGCTGGGCCCAGGACCGAGGCCGTTAAGAGTGGTCCAGTTGCAGAATCAGTGCAGTTTCAGTGAAGAATATTAGCTGTTCAGCAGGGGAGAGAGAAAGCAGAGGCAAAGAGGAAGGTTTTGAGGTGCTTCTGGAACCGGAGATGGTTCTCCTCAAGTTTCAGGGAGGCAGGGAGGCCCCTGCCGCGGAGAGAGATCTACCCCCAGCTCGTTGCTTCGAGAAGCAGCTGACCCTGAGGGAGTTGGAGGCGGATGAGCGAAGGGCTCGGGAAGGAAGATATTTGGGAAGAGAGAGTTGAAGGTATTTAGGACCAAGGCCCCAGAAGGCCTTGTGGACAATGCAGAGGGTTTTGAACTTTATCCTCGCAGCCACTGGGAGCCAGTGTAGAGATTTCAGTCCTGGAGAGATACGGTCCCTGGGCTTGAGGCCAAGGACAAGGCTCGCAGTTCTGTTCTGTATGAGTTGCAGAGGGCGGAGAGTGGAGGCAGGCAGATTAAGGTAGAGGCTGTTACAGTAATCCAGCTTCGAGAGAACCAGGGCTCGGGAGACAGTGAGCTTCTGGGGGAAGGAGAGGAAGGGAAGAATACCTCTGAGGAGGTGCAGCTGGTAGTGTGACTTCTTAGCGACGTCAGAAATATGAGGAGAGAAGGAGATTGTGGAGTCGAAGATGACCCCAAGGTTTTTTGCATTGCAGGTAGGAGCATGCCCCGTGTTTCCCCTGTTCCCCCCACCCCCGCGTCTCCCCTATTCCACCCCACCTCCCGCTCATGCCCCGTGTCTCCCTCGTGTTACCCCCCCACCCCTGCTCATGCCCAGTGTCTTCCTCGTGTACCCCCCCACCCCCGCTCATGCCCTGTGTTTCCCTCGTGTTACCCCCCACCCTCCACTCATGCCCCGTGTCTCCCTCCTGTTCCCCCCACCCCCCGCTCATTTCCCGTGTGCGCCCTGTGTTTTCCCTGTTCCCCCGCTCATGCCTACGTGTCTCCCCTGTTCCCCCCCACCCCAAGCTCATGCCCCGTGTCTCCCTCCTTTTCCCCTCCAACACCCGCTCATGTCCATGTGTCTCCCCTGTCCCCCCACCCCCGCTCATGCCCACGTATCTCCCCTGTTCCCCCCTCACGCCCCGTATCTCCCTACTGTTCCCCCCAACCCCTGCTCAAGCCCTGTCTCTCTCTCTTGTCTCCCCAACCCCTTCTCATGCCCCGTGTCTCCCTCCTGCTCCCCCCACCCCCTGCTCATGACCCGTGTCTCCTTTTCCCCCCCACCCCCCGCTGATGCCCTGTTGTGTTCTCTTTATACACCCCGCCTTCCCTTTCCATGGTGGCCATCTTGTTAAAAGATTTTCCTTCCTAAACCGGGACGCCGCAGGCATCCCGGTTTGGGAAGAAAAATCTTTTTTTTACCACCCAGGGTTCCCACTTTGAGGACCTAAGATGCTAGTGGTCTTCATCCATTGAAAAGGATATTATAGTGACGTTGCACTAATAAAAACCTATGAAATTCAGTAAAAAAAAATGTGTTACAGGGACGATATGGTTAAGTTGCACTACTAAAAACCTATGAAATTCAATGAAAAAACTTTGTTAAAGGGACCTTATGGCTCCAAGTAAAACCGAAAAACCCTTGAAATTCGCCAGTTATGGTAAGCTAAGCAACCATAACTCGCGCCACGCGCCACTACCGTGCACTGCTAAGACTAACACCCACAACATCAAAGATGACATCACAAATGTAATTGATGACATCACTGATGACAGCACATGTCTGGCTCACTCTTTTTTCTTTTGCTGACATATCTAGGCCACATTGTTTTCTTCAGTAACAGTCAGAAACTAAAAATGTTATTTTATTTGTAGACGTATCATTCAAGTAGGTTCTTACAGTAATTCCCTTAGAGTCCAGTCACATCATATGAAACATATACATAGGGGAAGACACACGCTTGAAAGACAGCAATCCTTTTTGTGCATAAAGATAATCAATAGACTTAGCAGCACTTTCCGATAGTTCTGTTTTCTTTATGGCTGTACTTTCCCTGTATATGGTCATATTTGTATACATTGTACTCACACTACTTTCCTTAGGGTCCAAACACATCAAGTGACACATATACATAGGGTAAATAGCAGCTTTGAAACAGAGCAACCATTTATTTGCATGAAAATAATCAGTTAGGTTATGAATTGTTTCTGCTACTACTTGTGCTTTTTTGCTAACTTCACTTTCCCTGTATATACCCATATTGGTATGTGTTCTTGTCTCTTTGTGTTTTGTCTATGGTAATGCAATTATGTAATACATGGGTTTTATTAGCTACTTATGACATATTTCACAGTATACAAAAATCTATTAAGAAAACAATTATTTCATTATTCAACATATTAACATTATGAATATTATACCTTCATCTTGTACGCTGCACACAATGCTATGTTTCTGCATGAGTAGCTTAGTATACTAGATAGAACCCCATAATAGAATGCTATTTATATCAATGCATCGTTCAGTGCACTAATTAGGGTATGATATTTATTGCAATGATCCTTGACACTTTTTTCGCAACATTAAAATAAGAATCCCGTGTACACATATTTCATGAAAAGTGCATACACATGTGATGTCATCAATGACATTTGTGATGTCATCTTTGATGTCGTGGGTGTTAGTTTTAGCAGTGCACGGTGGTGGCGCGAGTTATAGTTGTTTACCTTACCATAACTGGCGAATTTCAAGGGTTTTTCGGTTTTACTTGGAACCATAACGTCCCTTTAACAAAGTGTTTTCACTGAATATATATATATATATATATATATATATATATATATATATATATATATATATATATATATATATATATATATATATTACGCGGCCACAGTAATGGCCGCGTAGGTATGGTAAAGTTGCTGTTTCCATAGGAAGAACACATTTTGAGTGATTTATAACTCCGCTGCGCCTGGACGAATCCTCACCAAACTTTGCAAAAAAAGTATATGGCCTACTCTGAATTTTTTCATGAGGTTTGGTCCAGGGGGGGAAAAGTTATACGGGGGGTGTCCCAAAACGTCTTTTTTTCCCATAGACTGAATGGGGGAAAAACTTTGCGCACGGCTACAGGTCAAATCGCTGGACGGATTTTCACAATATTTGCGGCAGGTGCAGGGGCTTGGTCTGGAAAGCGTGCTTTTGTAAATTTGGTGACCTTCCGTGCAGTACTTTTCATTAAAATGACCAAAAAGTAGGTCTGAAAAAATTAGTGATATCTATATCCGCTTCGCAGTCACACTTCCCTGTTCGGTCCACGGACAAGACACCGATTGGCTAAGGGGCTGGCGTCATGACCGCGGACACGCGACGTCTCTGCTGATTGGCTGCAGTGAGACATGTTCTGCGTCAGATTGTTTGGATGCGCCCGACATCTTGGATCCACCGATAGCGGAGCGGCAACCAGCGGAAACATGCTATATTTATAAAACTCTTTTGCTGTGTCAGAGCGTTGGGAAAGGTTCAGACAGTAAGACTTGGGTGATGAATGCATTTGTTCTGGCGGTCGGTCTTCATGATGTATTTTCTATGGCCACCTTGTACACACAGAAAATGAGGGGTCTAATAACGGTAGTATTTCAGTCCACGCAGTGCACAGGGAACTTGTAACTGTTGTACGGACATGTGTGGTTTTAGCGAACATTGAAATTGATAACATGCCGAAATCGCATTACTTTTTCCTACGGATATTGCATTCATTAGTACGCCATGATGTATTTTCTATGGCCACCTTGTACGCACAGAATATGAGGGGTCTAATAACGGTAGTATTTCAGTCCATGCAGTGCACAGGGTCCATGCAGTGCACAGGGAACTTGTAACTGTTGTACGGACACGCATGGTGTTTCCGAACATTGAAATTGACAACATTCCATTATTGCATTACTTTTTCCTACGGGTATTGTATTCATTCGTACGCTGCCATGGGTGTGACATGCTACGGTGGTTGTGGCCAGGGCCTAGAGTGTTGGATGCATGGCCGTCGGCCAAAGGCCTTACTTCCAAGACTGTAGGCCATGGCCACAGCCACCGCAACATGTCACACCCCTGGATACATCCGTAGTAATGCGTATCGATTGCCTGGTTGTGGGGAGTGTGTGCAGTCTTGGGTGCATGGTCGAAGGCCATGCCCCCAAAAGCACATTTGTACCTAGTGTAGTTAAATGCCCCAATGGATGTCATATGGTGTGGTAGTAGTGGGCAGGATGTAGAGTATTTGAACAAAACAATAAGCACTGCAGTTGTAAGCAACTATGGATTTTATATACTGTATACCCATACAATGATAAATCTGTGGCCTCACACTCACGTCTGTAGCCTGTGGCTACAAACTACTGCAGCATACCACAGCTATAGGTACACTTGTACTATGCAACATCATTAAGATGGTTGTGGGAGTTTGTATGTAGTGAAATTACAAGGCAGAATGGTTCTGATATGCTGTGGTGTTTCTGCCCAGGACCCAGAGTCTTGCCTGCATGCCCAAAGGCCATGCACCCAAGACTGAAGTCATAAGCAGGGGGGTTATAAGTGAATATGGGTGTGGTGTAATGCAGTAGTTGTGTGCACGTCCTAGCGTCTTGGCTGCATGGCTGCAGACGATGGTCCCAAAAGTGAACTTATAAGTAGTAAATTTACAAGGACCATGGTTTTGATATGCAGCGATGGTTGTGGGTAGGAACTATACTGTTTGTACCTTGGTCGTAAGGCGTAGGTGGTAGGGTACACAACCAAGATGCAAGGACCAGCCTACAGCCACTGCAGCATATTAGTACCATAGATTAGATGTGTAGGTTCACATGTGTACAAAATGACTGCCAAAATACTTACTCCTTACTTTGTTCAGAATCCATATATGTGTTAAATGACTTTAGTATTTGGCAGAAGTATCCTTTTTGTAATTTCTGCGATAAAAGGAAAAAGTATGTTAGTCTTTGCATTTTATGAAAACATACTACATTGCATAATAGACAGTTTACCTTTTTTTACCCTCATATTTAGTTTACAAACCAGTGTACTGTACATTCTGCTCAGTTTCTGTGTTTGCTTTTCTAATCCTTCGGTCTGGGGAAAAAAATCCATGTCGGATTTCAAAAAACCCTTCATTTGCTATGATACTAACTACTTCCTTGTTTCCTTTGAGTGTTTGTTTCATCTTTCTGAATAATGTTATGTTTGTTGCCTTGCTGGTGATTTGTAACAACAGTTAGATACCTGTAGGCGTATTCTAACTGTGCATTTGTTCTTACAGTTCTGTGATATTCATTTATTTGTCTCGTTATATCCTCTTGGGCAGTTAGATACCTGTTGGCGTATTCTAACTGTTTGTAGTCTTTTCCATAATTGTTTGGTAGTCTTGAAGTACAAATTATTTATTCAATTTTGGCTTTAAGAAGATTAAATACGGATTTGTAAGATTAGCTAGCAATATCTGCTTTAGAATAATGGTGCTATCATTACAATCGAACCATCCACATTTCTTTTTAATGTATGCAGTGTAGTGACTTGCATTGGTTGTAGCTCCTGCATGGTAGATTATACCTACTGTTGTAAAGGTTTTCTTTTCAAGTGACACTTCACCGTGTGTGAATCCAGTCAGTTTGCAGTTGTTTTTGGTACCATCTGCATTATAACGTAGAAGCATAAGTATTATGTAGGCACTATGCGATTGTATCAGTAAGGTGGAGCGATTGTCTGAATTGCAAATAGTACATAATCTGCCATGATTTGCATTCTGTACAAGTTGCTGAAATTTAATGGATTCACAATTAGGTATGGAAACATACACAAATCGCTCATTTGGGATTTGTTCCTGTATCACATTGTTACAGAGAGTGCATGTATGTTTCCATATGTACGATATCTGGAAGATTTCATTTACATGTATGCTTTTGTTTTCCATTACTAGTAGTAGAAGTTCTTGTGGATCTTCTTGTGAGTTCATAGTGAATCTCACTATTCCAGCACAGTAGTCCAACTCTTGCCTTATTCCATGAACACTGTATGTGTTGTCAGGATTGTTTGTTGCATTTCTATGAAGCACTAACATTTGCAAACACAATTGGTCTGTACTGTTTAAGTAAATATTGTTAACAATTGGTGGCAATTGAAATAGAATATTCATTGCTACATTTGCATAACAACTTACCCCAGTTTCATGTGCAAATTTGAATGGACCAGCTAGTTCTGTATCTGAGTGCATTTTCAGAGTTTCTGTTCCTTCTTTGAAGACGTACCTGGTTTACATTCCCTAATAGGTTATTCTTTGTTTGTGGTAATTGATGAAGCTTTAGCTTCTTTTGTTTTCTTTGAGGGATTTGCTGTTGGATTCTGTTGCATTTCTGTTTGATTTAGTTTTCTTTTACCACATTTCACTTTATCTGGAACAGGATATTGTTTCAGATGGGGGGTGTACAAAGACCGCAGTCTATTGTACTCTAGAATGCAAGGAATATCAGCTTTGACTTTACTTGCATCAAAGTTCATTAGCAATAGACCGTCAAGTGTACGTAAGCGTGATGATGCTACGTAGCTCATGCCTTCTTTAAAGACTGTGTTTCCTATATCTATCAATGCTTTGTTTAGGGTAAGACCTTGGGATTTATGAATGGTAACTGCATATGCAAGAGTTAGAGAAAATTGCTCTCTATGTAAATACATGTCTTTGAAGAGAAGGAATCGAGCAATTGAGCCTCCTATCCTTTTCACTTCTGAAAGTTTATCAAAGCTAATATTGACAAACTGAAGGTTGCTGCCACGTGGGTATGATTGAAAGCCAACAACTGTACCCAGTGCTCCATTAACTAGTTACGTTTACGCATTACTCTACAATTTAAGGATAATTTTAATATTTTTTCCAACCCAGCTGTGTTGGAAATTGAATTTTCTAAACTATTTAATCTTGTTGTGGCTTGCTCACACATGGGTACGGTCATACCACATACATCTAGTTTGTCTGTGGCGCTAATTTCAATTATTTTGTTGCATTTCTTTATTTAACATTGTTTCATTAAATTTGAAACAGCTTGCAAGAGTTGGCATTAAGGCCATACAATTGACATTTTTGTGCGCAATTTGTTCCATAACATCAGTTGCACATGCATTATCGCCATAAAGTTCATGAATGTGCTGGTTTTTCAATACTGCTTGTGCTTCTTGCAATAGTACACCAACTCTAATACTTTTTAAGATGTTGGCATAAGTGAGATCTGCAGATTGCCATATGTTCTCTGTAAATTCTCGGTATTGGAAATGTTGCCAAAGGTTGACATTTCCTATGCTGCCAACAGTTTTACTGCAGAGTTTGTGGCCTAAGGTTTTAAAAATAGGTTCACCTTTCACTGGTGTTAATTGTAGAAGATCTCCGAAAATGATAATGCGTTTCCCTGCAAAGAGTTCTTCGTTGTAACTTTTAAGTGCTTCTTGGAATCTGAGGGGAATCAAAGCCAACATTAGGTTGGAGACCATGCTCACTTCATCTATTAGTAGCATTTTTATTGGTTTTAATACTCTGCATACTTCCATTGCAGCTTCTGCAGAAAGTTTGTAATAGTCTAATTTATTTTGATGCTCCATGTTGTAGGCAGCTAAACCTGTGGGGGCCGTTAAAACAGCTGACAATTTGTTTGTCAATTGTTGAAGGAACTTGCTGACGATTTTGATTAAGAATGTTTTTGCTGATCCAGCTTCGCCACTCACGTACAGCAGTATAGGTTTGTAATTTTGGCAGGTACATTCTTTATTTTCGTGTTGAACACTATGTACAATTTCTTTTGTTACGTCTTCAAAAATGGTGCGCTGATCTTTGTTAGGTTTTGCTTGTTGTACAGTTAAGTCTTCTGTATCTTCTTGATACTGATACATGGTGTTTTCTACTTCTGCCATAGCTACTTCTGCCTTATTTGCTATTAGTGGTTGTCCTAGTGGTTCTTGACTTCCTGTTACAGAAGGTTGAGTACTGTCGGAAGAGTCCTTATCTAGTTGGGCCTTTAGTTCCTCTTCCTGTTGATGCTCATTGTGTAACATTGTTTGGTACTGCATAAAGTTCACATCGCTGATAGCGCTTTCATTTGCTTTAAACGCATCTTCATAGCAGTCATAGTTATCTAGTATGTCTTCCTCTTTTCTCCATGGTTTAAAAAGCTGTAACAGAGACATGTAATATAGTGCTTTCTTTTGAGGAGCTTTTAATGATAATTTTACATGATTAATTAAGCTTTCACTAAGCTCCCTTCACAATCGGTCACTCTATATCTACCTCTGATTTCATCGGGTTTTATATTATTTTTCTATGCAAAGTTTTGAGCTATGTGGTATATGCACATGCTTTCCAAAGTGTTACTCCTGTTCGGATAGTATGTGTCCAGTAAATTGTTTTTTAGAATGTCTTGGCTGTTGGGATCATTTCTGGCAATTGTTTGTATGTCCTCATATGATTTCAGAACTATTGTTCTAGATTAGCAGGACCAAGACTTAGCCATACTATGTTGTCTGATTTTCCATACAAACTGTTAAGACGGATTTCTGAACTCTGTCCTGGTGGCGCAGAAGTTCAGAAGGCCAACCTAATTACTTGGAACAGGGTAACCTCTGGACAAGCCAGACCAATCAAGGTAGCGATCGCGGCGGTCAAGACTAGGTCTCAAGAGGGGTGAGGGTGACTGAAAGCCCGCAATGAGCACACAAAGCAAGAGCGCTTACAAACTACTCCAAACAGTTGTTATATCAAAAATAGATACACATTTATTTTAAGGCCTTTAAAATAATGACCGTAGCGAGAAAATCACAATATCACAATATTAAACCAACACATACCATATCAACACAATATATATACAAATACACAGTCGCAAGCGTTTAAAGCACGAAATATGTAGTCCACCTGAAAGGAAAGCAAAACAGGCAGTGCGATAACGCTTTAGACTCAGTTCGCCTTCAGAGGCACCTAACTAGATGGAAGTCCGAGCCCTGCGAAGAGTGGAGCCTTGTGCTCAAAGTACCTGCCACGCCGGTGCCAACGGGCAAAAGGGGAAGCTCTTCGGAGGAAGTCAGGCAGTTCGGGTTAGTGCACAGCAGAAGGAGAACAGGTTCCGCAACTCAAGCGCTGCCTCCACAGCGGGCAGAAGCAGAGCGTGAGTACGGCAAAAGGGTGCTGTTTTTACACAGCAGGGAAAAGCAATGGGATACTGCAGGAGGGCGACCAGATCCTAGCTAAACTACTCACCGGTCCCCGAAGCAAGCAGACCCAGGCTTCTCCACGTTAGTTTCAGCAGCTGGCAGGTTCAGAAGAGCAGGGAACGCCTCGTAGTCGTGTAGAGCAAAAAGACGTCCCAATCGACGAAACCAGCACAGTTTGTTGCCGCAGCAGGACAACGGAGCGGCCGTGTGTATTCGAGCCAAATGTACACTCCTCCCTTCAGACTTGGGAACGCCAAGTGTACGAAGCGTGGGAGAGTGACAAGGACTCGGAATACAACACAACCTGGCGGCAGTTACAGAGCAGGACTCCCTTGTAAGCTGGTCAGTCAACTGGATGGCCCAGAGACACTTCCGAAGGCTTACTTGGCAGGAGTTGATGAAGTCGCCGGGAATAGCTGTTCCTGCTATTCCAAAGGTCGAAGCACCAGTACAGGCCTTCTGGTTCGATCCAAGGAGGAAAGGGTTTCACAGGACGACAGCAGTGCAAAGGAGGATTCCTTCAGCGGGTCACCAGCGATTCCTCGGTCCAGCCTCGTGGTTGCAGGATACTTGGCTCCTGTATTCCTTCGTTCGTGAGAACTCAGGAGATCGACATGGTAGTGGTGTTTCCAGCTCCCTCTTATCCACGGTTCCCTTCGCGCCAAAACGGAGGGGAGCCAATGGGAGATCCGCTCATCAACACACATACCATACGTGGACCAATCACGGACCACGGTGGTCCCAGGCATTCACACCACACTAGACTCTCTGGCACCCAGGATGTGTATTGGGACCAGACATCCCAGCCCACACCCTGGAGGAACACAAACGACATGTAGAAGCCCGCGAAAGCAACCACGTTTCGCGGGAAAGTACATGCCCAAATAAGGAAGGCCCTGGGTCGCTCGACCTGGGGAAGGTGAAGGGAGCAAGACGGTCAGTGGACAGGACAAAGGAGCCTCGTGGTCTGGCCATTTTGGGAGCCAGGCCACCATTTTGGGTTCAGTGCGAAAAACGTGCTCAGAATGCCAAAAGGAGCTCAAAATAAACAAAACGATCGCTGCCACCATTCGAGTCCCTGAATGACTTGCACCGATCAAATACCATCCTAAAAGAGTATCTAGGGCCTGTAGAAGGCTAGAGACCCAAGAGAGCTGTAACTTAGCTTACAGTGCCCTCTTGTGTCATGTTGCGCGAAAGCCGCAACATGATAGAAGAAACTACGGGAAACAGCGTTCCCCGGTACTGACTGTCTTAAGGGCATGTCAGTTTCCCCGTAAGAAAGGAGCGAAAGCCCAGAGGAGTGCGGCAGAAGGCTGCACTTCTCTGGCAAAGTCAAGAACAAGGTGAAAAACAACAGCAAAAAGTTTAGGGGTTGCCACATGGAAGGAAAATTACCTACAATTTCGAAATCTTTCCTAACACAAACCAGTACTGGTTAAACGATCTGCTGCTTCATAGGCGCCACATTCGCTATGAGACAGAATTTTTATGCCTAGGCTGTACAATTTCTGTGATAGTGTTTTGTCTGATGCCAGGTCATCCCAGAGGTCTTGAAGCTCTGTTTTTTCTGCTTTTGTTAAGTAGGCTGTAACATATCATGCAACAGCAGTAGAATTGTCTGCAATGTACTGCACATCTATGTTTGCATTCCACAAGAGGGCAATGATTGCACTGTAATCATTGATATATTTTGATTCTTCTGCTCTTTTTATGTAATACGTGTTCTTAGGTGATTTACCTTTAATACTATGTCGAACTGAAGACATGAAGTTGTTTACTTTACCTGTTTCTGTAACTGGTCTAGGGAAACCAAAGCGGCATTTGTTGTAGTATTTACCTTTGTTTTTGTATTTGCTGCGATAATATTTTCCACATTTGTGCCTTTGAAATTGTAAAATCTGCCCATGCAGCTCACTATGTGTCTGTTGTGAAGGGATTTCACAAGTGACATATTTTTGGATAAACTGCAAAACAGTGTCATCACTGTCGTGACCACATTTAGGTGCACCTTTGATCCATAACAGCATGTGAATATGTGGTGCTCCTCTCGCTTGATATTCTTTTCTCCAAAAGAAGTGTTGCACTTCTCCAAGGGGAGGAACAGTTTTATTGCAAATAAAGTGTTGCATGGCAATGAAACTATGATGGAAATATCTTGACACCTTAACTGGATCTAGAGAGCAAAGTTCTCCAGGTGTTAATATATCTATGTCGCTTTTGTTGCTGTTTGCTATGCGTAGGAACGCATGTAAATCTTCCCATGCATATTCTGCACAACTTAGTGTAACAAACCAAGTCGGTGGTCCAAGGTTTCTGATCACACAACGCACGTCTCTGTGCCGTCGGAACCAGTATTCCTTTGTACCACGCATGTTTGCAAACAAATTTGTTATACTTGATTGTAAAACCTCATCTTTTTCCTGTACTTTTTGTATTAACTGTGTAGCTGACATATTTTGAAAGTGGGTTCCAGATTTCAAAATGTGTGCAACTCCATAACATAGCATTGCTAATTCACTTTCATAGAGTAGGTGGAATATGTATTCCACAATTTGTCTAAATCTGGGATCTTGTGAATACATTTGTAATGTGCGGTATTCTGATGCCCCAATCTGAGTGGGTCTATCATCGCATCTTCCACCTTTGCCAGTAGGAAATAGCAGTGGAAAAGCACGTGCTTCTATACTTTTTTCCCATTTACTCATTGGTGAACCTTTGGTTTGCCGCATTTGGTAAGTTTCTAGTGCATCATCTATGCTTTCATTGGAATGCAATGGATGAATTGTGTACTGGTCCAAAAGAGTGGATACTGTAGCAGGATCCAGAAGTTCGAATTGTCCAGTTTCTGATGGCACTTGAATTATTTCCATTGTTTCCCTTAAGCTTTCTTCAATATTTATTTCCTTGTAGTACTCGTTATTGTCTTTTAGATATTGCAATGCTTGTCTAACTTTAAGTCCACCAGTTGTTGCCAAATTATTTTGTCTTTTGTTGGTACACCATTTACCAAGACTATTAAAGAATGCTCTATTGAACGTTGCACTCCTAGAGTGTGTACATTTTCAGTTAGATCTAATGGCAAATAAACTACTTTGCCATGAATGCCTTTCACCAATTCAGAGGGAGGTAATTTTGCTGTTTTTGGATGAAGGCGTATAATTGCTTGAAATGGGTGAACTGTCTGAATTATGATGCTCTGATACAAATTGAGTTGTTGCAGGATTTTTGGTAGTGGGAACAATTCCAAATTATTGGTAATAGCATGTGAAGGAGTGTGGTTGTTGTCTAATTTTGTAGTACAGTAACTGCAACATATTAGGCGTTCAGTTAGTTCATATTTGTTTTCTGCTAAAAGGAAGAGAGCTATTTCAAACCATTTGGAATCTTCATTGTCTTCTATTTTGTATGCTATGTCCACATTTTTTGTTTTCCTTTTGTAAAACGTTCTGCGGCAACACACACACATGGTTTGGTACTTCAGCCGATGCCCTTTTAAATTTTAGCATTTCTTTTCTGTATGTGTGTAATAGAAGGTTGCTATGTGCAAATTTGTTGCTACTATGCTGTAAAACTATTGCATTTTTGAAGTGGCTTTCACTTCCAAAATACTTTCTCTGAATACGGTCAATTTCTTCTTGTAAGTATTTGGCTGTACCATGCAGAAGAGTGTTATTTAAAATTGCCTAATTCTGAAGCTGGACTTTTTGCATAGTATATTTTACACAATAGATTTCTAACATTTGAATGATGAACTGATATCCTTTTGATATCATGGATGGTGCCTTTGCAAATAGGCCCAGAAATGCAGGCTAATGAATGTCCTTGTAGACCTGTGTATTTGCGCACTGGACAAATATCCATATTTTGCAGCACTTTCATTTTACTTTTGTCTTTCCCTTTTACATACAGATTGAGGAACTGATGTAAGGATTTGAAAGCTTTGTTTGGAATGGCACACTGATGTGCACGACCATTTGTATACGGGACAGTGTGGTTCTGTCGAATCGAGATGTAATTGTAAGTTTTCAGGGGATACTTTTGTAAGCAGTGTTTCTTGTTCCATGATGGTACTATTGATTTTCTCATACCCTCGTCCACTGCTATGGATGGCTATTGTGTGTGTTTGATTTTGTGAAATTATTTTTGTTCACATTCTGTCTATTGCTGAGTTTCTTTTGTAGTTTGGTACTTAGTTTTGTTAGTGCTTTCATCCTACTTAACACTAATATAAACAACTTCCTTTTGAGAAGGATTGCACGAGAGCTTGTAGGATTAACTTTCTACGGTACGTTTTAAGGGGTGAGGATGATTTCAGTCCTTTTCTTAGTAGATTCTGAAGCACTCTGTGACGAAACATTTTTGCTAAAATACTTTTTTTACTATGGGTTCTTGTTACTATATCAGGATTAATTAGGAGCATTGTTAGCTGTACTGGTAGCCGATTTTTTGCCACGCTTTTTGTGTTTTGTAACACATTTTGATGGAGGAGGTAAAGTTTCGGTAGTTGAAGCTTCCTTTGTTTTGCTAAACGACTGCATTAGCTGGTTTGTTCCAACGTTCTCTACAACCTCTACTAGAGATGGATGCTTACATTGAACACTTATTTTTATTTGCTCTAGTTCTGCGTTCCTTTCTACGAAGTTGCTTTTTGGTAGGCATTCTTTGGTGTCTGTTGAAAAAAAGAAGGCATGCTTTGGTCTGTTGTTCAATGTATGTGTGCTGTGTGTATGCGTGAACGAGTCTCATGGGGAAACACTTTGACATGGTGTGTGAATGTGCATTGGCCTCTTACAATGATTTGGGAAGGCTATTTTACCGTTTGTATACTATTACAATGTGCTTCAGATGAGAGTACAGAGTGGCCTAGTGGTGACGAGAAGCATCATTAGTAAACAGAATGCCATAAACTTGAAACAGCAACTTCTTTTCTAGAACTAACATTCTAATGATTCTGTATGTTATTTGAGTTCCAAACACAGGGATTTGTGAGCCATTCTGCCCGTTATTCTCTGTTTAATAAATGGGTATTTGTAGGTAGAATGGTTCAGAAATCAATGTTTGCTTTGGTGTACAAATTAAATAAATAACCCACGCAGCCTCTTTGAGGAATAGTTACAATATAAAGTTAGTACTGTGCTTACTTTTGTTTGCGAAATGACCAGGTTTCTTCGGATATGTCGTTTGCAGTGTAGATTCTGTTGATTCTCAGGAGAGTAGTCTTCACTGTGATTGAAAAAAAACCCCATTAATTACTTTGTGTGTTTACAGCAGTGATGACACTGCACACATTAATTGTGCATCTTTCGTCAGAGCATTCTCCTTTCATATTTCAACCCAGTGCACATGTGCACTTCACTCTGTGCAGCTTGTGTATGTTACTTGCAATATGTTACTTGCAAGTCCTTCTGAATTGAGAACAATTTTAAGGTTATGGTAATGCCTTGTTTTTTTAAAAGGTAAACTATCTATAGGAGAGAGGTTTGTGTGCGATAAGGCATAATAGTAGATGTGAAAAATGTTTCTACTTCCAAATTATAAGCACAATGCTGACACATCAGAAGACCCTCAGAGAGAGATGTCACCACAGCAATCGGGAGCGCTTATTTTTCTCATACCATCACATTGCAAGTACCATTACTGTAGGCCGTACACAGTACACAACTCTGACATTTTCGAATGCAAAATCCAGTTTCGCCCTCAGTGGGCATGCTTGTAACGTATGTATAGGTTATGCGGAAGACAGTAAGAAGTCGTGCGGTTTGTCAATGATAAATCGGACATCTTGCACTTAAAAGGGGGAGTGTTGGTATGTATTGCGTATGCACATTTAGCAGCATTAATTTATTTAAATTACATCATAAGGGTTGCACATGTTCTCTGATTAAAATATGTGTACCTGTACTCTATACAGGTATGGGCATGCATGGAGCTGCACGTAGAAATCAGCAACACTTGCACAGTAGTTTGTGAAGTAGGTGCTTTGCAATGATATGCGACTTCCAGGCAGAGTCATTGACAGTACATTTGAAGTGCGCAATGTTGATGACAGAGTTAGATTTAGCAATGTTGAACGTGATTGGTGGATGGTTGTGTGACTGCTTAGTTGTGTCCAATGAGGGACTCGATTTGCTACCGATGTGGAAAGGGTAGAAGGACTGGGTAAGAGCTACTTGCCGTACGTAGGCAAAGCTTGTCCTCGGTTAGGGCGTGCAACATACGGGTTTCTACCGCAAATCCTGCATCGAAAGGGGACTGTAGGCATCAGCCAATCAGATGTTCACATTACTCTTTTGTGTCGAAAGACGGTGCGTATACTGAAGATGGCAGAGGTGGAGAGGGTCAGGGTTTTGGTGCTTGGAGACATTTTTGTCCATGGCTTACAACACTATGCCGAGAGTAGGCATGTGGTACACCATTTCGATGTGAGAGGAGTGGAGGTGGTGTGGAGCGCTGACACTGATGCCAATGCTGCAGCAATTCTGCAAGTTTGCAGAGACATGCGTACGATGACCACTCCTCATGTGGTAATTTTGCACTACGGTGCTTGCCATTTGGGCTAAGTGAATTCACGTACTTTGTTGGCAGATTTGGGACAGTTGGTTGAAGCACTCATGAACATCATCCCAACAATGAATGTAATTTATTCTGGTTTACTCTCTAGAGTAAAATGGGACACCAATTCTGTTTTCTGTCCAGATCAAAGTATTGGGAGGTGTACCATCAATCACGGCATGCGTGCTTTCATGTTACGAGCTGGTATGTTTTTCTGCAGCCACGTTAACATTGTTCCAAGTAATGCAGATTATTTTGAGGCAGATGGTGTCGCGCCATCTTCTTTGGGAAATGCCATGTTCTTTTGGAATGTAAGGCTTGCTTTAGAGAAGGTTCTGTAATGGTTGTCGGAGTACAGTAAGCACAAAAAAATAAACAAATTAACAGATGTCTGTAAGGCATCTGCCCAAAAACAAAAAAAAAACGTCTCTTTTCAGAGCCAGCGTTAAAGGGGAAAAAGGGGAATAATACTTTAATGTACCGCTGTCACGCTCTGATCCCATACATGTCCGCGGATATGGCGGTAGTTTGCAGGCTGCGCATATCACCAACGGGGATTCTGGGGTGGAGACGCATGTAAATGAGAATGAGCGGAGTAAAACCGTCTTCTCCCTGACAGGAGACCACACAGCCATGGCTCTGCGTACTCGAAAACAGATTTTTGGGATTTTGGGAGACTCATGGATACATTGGTGGAAGGTGCATGCAGAAAGCTGCCGTCTATCTGCAGATCTCGGATTTCCTCATGTGGAAGTGCACTGGCATGCGTGCGTGGAATGAGGTGGCTGGACTTGGTACCACTATGTGTAACTTTACTGACAGAGCATCCTCCAGATATACTTATCATTCATTGCGGAGGCAACAGTTTAGGCCATATCTCTGGAATTTCTTTGCAATTTGCAATGAAGGAAGGACTTGCGAAGGTCACGGATGTTTCAAAATTGTCAAATACTTTTTTCCCGTATTGCCCAAAGACAAATATGGCTGCGTTCTTCTGCATTTGGTCCACAAATGGAGAAAGCGAGACGCAATGTGAATAAGGCCGTTTGTGCCTTTCTAAGAGATGTTGGCATGTCCTCATTCCACAATGAAAACATTTCGTTTCGCAGCTCTTTCATTTTCCGCAGAGATGGAGTCCATCTCACATATGCTGGCAATCAGATTTTTCTTCGGAATGTACAAAATGCATTGTGACCTCTTTTGCATTCACAATAACCTATGTGACAATCCGTTTTCTCCAATCCACAGATTTTGACCCACACAACACACCACTGAAAGGCTCTTTTCAGAGCCACCACTTACTCTTAGCGTCCACTTCATTGGGTTTGCTACGCTTGCACCCTCCTTTTTTGTGTGTCGTACGACTGTCAGCGACCTTTTTCACGAATGCGTGGAGGCCTACATCGGTCACTTGATAGTTCTATTGTTAAACTGAGAAAGGCGGCTCTGAAAAGAGCCATTTTTTATTTTTGTTGTTTTCCACTTTCCTGCTTTTGGCCACATGGCACACTAGGAGAGGAGGACAAAGGAGGGTAAGGAAGAGACACCAACCACACATACACACTATTGTCACCTTTGAAAGGTAAGGGTCAACAGCATTGCGAATGGCTTGTGAGGCAGCTGGAGGTGGTGAGAGGATTGGACACCAAGAATGCTATGGAGGAACTCCATCGACTACGCTCTTCACATGGCACCACCTTTTGAATGTGGAACGAAGTGAGGTGTCGCTTCGTGGTTGTCGTACCAAAGCTGTACGCACCAGGTCTCCCACGACTCAGCACCACCTGGCACTGGTTACAGCTCACCAGGTTTGCAAGTGCTTTTGGTACGTTCCCATAAACGGAAAACAACCGCCACACCAACGACTCCCGGCGAGTGCTTGTAGTGCAGAGTTCCTCCACCTCATTCTCTTCCCCCTCTTCTTCCTCGATCTCTACATCCTCGATCTCTACACCCTCACCTGTATATCTCTCTGCAGGCCCTTGGGGAGGTGGTGGTGGTGGTGGTGGCAGGTTTTAGGGTGGTGCAGAGGTTAATGAAGCAACAGCAGCCATGGATGCCATACCGATTTCTTTCCTTTTGGTCACTACAGCAGTAAAGGCAGTACACATCAATCTGCTATAGCTACAAGGACAATAAATATGCGCTCGGGGGTGTAGTCACTTATAGGTGTGGAGGGGTGCACCTCGTGACCTTCATCATTGAAAAGAGTTCCAAAGATTTTACACAATATGTCCACAGGTAAGCTATTGTCTCGGATATGTGAAATGATATTTTAAGACTGTACAATAATTTGTCTTGTGTGCATAAATTCTTTTTGTACTGTTGCGGAAGCACACAAACTGCGCAAATTAGTCCTCATGCTCAGTGTGGGTGCCGTCACATGATGACATCCTGAACACATCCATGCCAGAAATGGGTGTCCGCTGGACAGCAAATGCAGACTAACAGACTTGCCCATGCGCGCAAGTGTCCTAAGGACAGTGTTCGGGTTCTCAAACTAATTCAAAGTGCGACACAAGTGAGACGGACAGTTAAGGTCAGACGCGATCTTCGCTGTACTTATGGTTGCACTGCGCATGTGCGTACATGATATGCTCACTGTACGGACAGGTCCATTGTCCTTAGGACACCACCATTTTGTTTGACTACGAACTTGCCGGCCACCGCGCCTGTCCTACGGACGCCACCATCTTGCCTGCAGAGCATACGGGCAGGTATACTGTCATTAACACACTCCCATTTTGCTCATTCACTTCCATCCCGGACACCTGGTGTGTTCTACGACCATGTTTTATCTCGCTTGTCAGCGGTACGGCAAGGTATAACGTCCTTAGGACACCCCTTTCTGTTTATGTTCGCACAACTTGCTCAGATGGTGCCGTCAAACATCAACTCCATCGCACTTGACATTACTAAGGGTAGGTGTACTGCCTTCACAACAAACACATTCCATTCCTTACGGATAGGTCGAACAGGCACGCTGTTCGTGAAAATTGTAAGTCTTTTTTTTAAAAAAATGTATTTCTCAACATCTTTAACTACAACTACTATAAGAAAAACATTCCAAACACACACACACCTTTCATTCCAAAGAAATACCAGGGGAAGCAGATCCCAACACAAATATAGGGGAATTAGGATTCAACAGGGGCTGGTTATGAGGGGGAGATTTGTGAGGGGAAGAAGGGATGGATGTTTTGTCGAACGTCCATTTTCTTCTTGAAGGTTTGGGGATGGTTCATTATGGAATGGAGAAGGGGGGCAGGTACAGGTGGGACAGTGGTAACGTATTTTCCCTCTCACACAGTCCTCCACAAACTACCTTAAACGTTTAAAATTCTCATTCAACTTGTCCATTTTCCACTCAATACTTTTCATCCGGTCTTCTTCTGTCTCGTTTTTTGGCCTTTCTTCTTTTCTTTCCTGGTCTGTACAAAATAAATATATATCTATTAAATGCCCATAAAATACTGCCCATTACTTTGCATACGAAGAGTGCTGTGTACCATTGCTATCGCTCTCTTCTGACTTTTCCCCATGCGGAAAGTAGTGTTCCAACAACTCCAAAGTACTCGTCATTTCTGTGTCAAAACAACAGAAAGGCATTATTATTTCTGCACCACATACCAAAAGAAATACACACATACAAAAAAATGACCTTCACTAACTTTTTTGATGCGACTTCCCTTTGTCCTACTGCGTCTGTCCACTGTCGGTCCAGGCTGCAGAGTTTCTGTGAAGTAATTACGATGGAGGCATCCTTTTTTTTGTCTTTTTTTTTAAAAAATGGTACCCTCCATTTCATTCTACATGGCTACTAAATGCCTCTTTTCCATTTCACACGGTTTCCTTATTTATTTATTTATACTTATAATGTCCTCCAGTCCTTTTTCTAAGTTCAACATTTTTTGTGCAAGAAAATAGTACATTTTCAGATATTCCCTGCCTGTTTGGGTACTGTTGACCTTGTCTGCCCCGTCCGCAAACAGGCGCTCAGTCCGTCCCTTTCTAATATCAATAGGAAGGGAGTTCTGTATGTTCTATGATACATGTACATCAAGTATGTGCATTATACTACATTTCTCCCAAAATCACATGACAACAGTGTATATTCAGCACACCAACTTCATTATCACAATCTTACCATTAAGTCCCCCTTCCAAAAACCTGTAAAATTCACTACAAAAAAAACTTTGTTAAGGGGACGTTATGGTTAAGTTGCCCTACCAAAAACCTGTGCACTTCACTACAAAAAACTTTTCAACCTCCCCATTATGCTTCAAGGTAAAACTGAAAAATCCCTGAAATTCGCCAGTTATGGTAGAGTAAGCAACATTTGTGATGTCATCTTTGATGTCGTGGGTGTTAGTGTTAGCAATGCACGTAGGTGGTGTGAGTTATGGTTGCTTAGCTTACCATAATTAGAGAATGTGCAGTGTTTTTTGATTTCACTGTGATGTGCAACATCCCTTTAAGTTTTTTTTACTGAATGTACATATATGTAAATGGTAGTGAACGTAAACAAAGGGCCTAAACGTGATGTCGTCAGTGATGTCAGCAATGACATTTGAGATGCCATCTTTCATTTTCTGGGTGTTAGTCTTAGCAGTGCATAGTGGTGATGACAGGTATGACAGCTTACTCTACCATAACTGGCGAATTTCAGGGGTTTTCGGTTTTACCTTGAAGCATAATGGGGAGGTTGAAAAGTGTTTTGTAGTGAAGTGCACAGGTTTTTTGGTATGACAACTTAACCATAACATCCCCTTAAAGTATTTTTTGTAGTATGTAGTATATATATATATATATCTCAAGGAAAAAGCTTTAGTTGCAGGGATGTTAAGGTGAGCAATACATTGTAACAAAACTCTTGAAATTCAAGGAAAAAAACATTAGTTGCAGGGACGCTAAACTGAGAATGTAATGCAACAAAAGCCCTGAAATTCAGCTAAAGCCACCTTAACTTCGCGCCCCCTGTTGCGCAGCTTATGACAACAATGATAACATCACAGATCACATCACTGATGACATTGCTAATTACATGTTGTATGAGAACACTGATGACATTACAAATCACATCACGGATGCCATCACTGGTGACAACACTAGTTACATTACAAAAATAACTGGCCTTAAGCATGGCCTTCAGCCATGGTCAGTGTGTGCATGGCCAAATATATGTTAACACATGAATGGGTACTAGTCATGGCCTTCCATTATGGAGAGTGATGACAACCTTCACCCATGTGCACTAAAGATGTTTCCTTCAGTTTCAAGGGTTTTGTTATTGCATACATAATTAACATTAATAATATAGACAATTTAGCTAATCAAAACACTATTATGTCTAGAAAGTAAAAAGCAACTGGACAACCACATACCCCCCAAATAAACACAAACAATGAGTTTGCATATGTAATTAACTTGTTAAAGTATTTACATGTATATGTTCTGTTCAAGAATAGTTATTCAAATCTTACATTAATTGGCAATCTATTTTAAAATATTTAGCAGACTAATGCCCATATATATGTAGATATATTTATATTTTTTTTACAAAACAATTTGTTGTAGCTGCATCTACTAAGGATACATGTGCGGATATTCACAGCAACCACTGGGGTGGCGGGGTTACCTGCGTGTGCGAAACGAGCCTATAGAATGCCTGCATCCTTCAACATTGCAGCCACATCTAAATGCCATCATGCTAAAAAAGATCACAGGACTGCACTGCAACAAACCTCGCCACCTCCCACTTGTGTTGCTTTTCTTTTACTTAAATTAGTTAAATAAAAAAAACATACAGCCATGAACCCTGGTCTACCAGAGTTCGAGGCTCAGCATTTAACCACTAGGACACAATGGCGTTGTGCTTCATGGGGCATACATTTCATACTTAGCCTATAATTCAATTTATTCAATGATAGAGGGCTAGGTATGAAACAGGTGAAATACCAAATAATAACTTCATTGTAGCATATTTAAGTGCTGCGTCTTGAACTCCTTAAGGCCAGGGTTCTCCAATAGCAGCATTCAGCATAAATGTGATATTTTTATAAAAATGTGGATGCTGTGAGTTATGAGATATTTAAAACTAAGAAAACACACGGCATTCGGGACCGTGGACTGTCTGCCATTCATGGAGTAACCGGGACCGACCCTGCTTAGTTTCACAGTGAGGAAGGATCCAGCCCCCTTAGACCATGTTTTTCCAAGTGTTTTTCAAAGAGGGGCCCCTTTTATTAGGCAACATGGCCTTAGTGGACTGACCCCTTCCTCACTTCAAGGCTAAGCAGGGTTCGTCCCAGTAACTGCAGGGATGGATAACCCACTGTTGCTGTAAAAATACCTATTTTCTTAATTTTTTATTATTGACTGGGAGACTACAAATACAAGAATACAATTCAGAAAAAGACAAAAAATTGTCTGAATGCAAAACCTTCAAGACTGACAGTAGCACGGTTTAAAAAAAGTAAATCATTCAGAGGCCCATTCGGTCAGCCAACCATGCAGTAACCGGGACTGACCCTTCTTAACTTCAAAACGGGTCAGACCCTGCTTAGCTTCAAAGCAAGAAAAGGGCCGTCCCATTCTTCCAAGTGGTCTTGTAAATTTGGCTCATTTATCAGGCAAGATGGCCTGAGGAGGCTAACCCCATCCTCACTTTGAAGCTAAGCAGAGTCTGTTCTGGTTACTGCATGAAAGGGAGACCTGGATGGCAATTGGTTCACTGGCCATGGGCAGTTATTTATTTTTCACCCCTGGCGTCACTATAATTATAAAAATATCTTTAATTTTTTTTTTATTTTTAAATAGAACTGTGGGTACCGAACTACACATACCCACTGTTATCTGTAGTCCTCTGTAACCTTGGATGTAGCCGCTAATATCGGCAAAACAGCCGAAAAAAATAAATGCTTCCCTGCCCCCCACAGGCCATCACAAAGTGCCCCCCTCATCTGTGCAAGCTCGCCACACTCCCCAGACGGCCTCCTCACCTCCCCTGCCCTCTCCCTTTCACCCTAGAGCACATGCTGCTTCTGTGACGCAGTTAGCTTTCAGATGTCGGCTATTTGCGGCTATAGCCGAGGCTACAGAAAGCTTTGTGTTACAAACTCGGTCCCTGGACCCCCTCCAACTCCCAGATTGCACTCATTGCTTTCTAGCCATCCCCCCACCTTTACCCTGGTGGCATTTGTATGTTTATTGACTTGTAAATAGCTTTTGACTGTGTTTTATTTTCCCATAACCTCGGCTATAGCCTCGAATATCTCTTGCATCCAAAGAAAAACAAGGTGGCGGTCATTTCATTTCTTAAAACCATGATTCTGCAATGCACCATGGGTGATGTAACTATTATTTTTGGGAAAGGGGGCACCCATCTTCTCCGTCAAATTTTAAAATAACCACACCACGGAATAACCCCAAACCATGCATGGTGTGCGAGTCAACGCTTTGTGCCCAAGTTGTTTTGGACCTGGTCCAAATCGTCCAGCAGTTTGGGCTGCACGTTTTTGCAGGTCTTTTTTGTCTATGGGAAAATGAATGGGAAGTAGGCTGCACTTTTGGAGAAGAAATCATTATTTTGACGCTTAATAACCTTTTGATTTTTAACAAATCTTTATGGATCTTTGCAGTCTGCGAGTGGGGCGCGCAGACCTTTAAACACTTTCGAAATATCCGCCAAATCTGTTACTCGAGTCAAAGGTTATTAACAATAGAATTTTGAGGGGTTCCTACGTGTCTCTGACACACCTTAATATATGGATATATCACCATAAGAGAGCTTTTTCAAGATGGAACGTAATGCAGAGGACTTTCCCAAGGCACAACCAGATTAACTAAGAGGAATTTTGGACGACGGTGGACAGACAAAGAAAGAGCTGGAGGTGATGCTTGAAGTCGGCTGATGTTCCTACCTATCCCGGGCCTTTAAAAGACAAACTAAAAAGCAAGTAGAAGGATCGCAGAGTATTTAGGACAAGTGTCCCAAAAGCAATTAAATTCCATCCAGACCGCAATTAAAAGTAGTTTGGGGAACCCTGTTTACAAATATTCACACTGAAAAGGGAAACACAGTACAAGGTGCATGTGCCTTGTGATTCAGATAAAAAAAATTGAAGCATTAGTAGAATCATTGTATTAGGGCTTAGAGTTTTGTCTTTGGGTAATCCGTAAATCTTCATTGGCTAACTGCACTTTATCCAGAAACTTAGATACATAACTCAGTATTACACTGCCTATTGTTATGCAGTGCATTTTGACTGAATACCTGCACCATGACTGCCTGAAGATCCATATTTGGATTTCTTGATCCACTGATTAGTGTCTTTGGTTACCTAGCCCTCTAAACCTTTCTGCTTCATCATTCTTTTGCATTTTTGTGCTTTTATTGAGGCTTGTCAGATTTTTATTCGATTGTCTGCAATCTTAACATTTCTATTCAGAAATATATCAATGACTCACACACAGCTGTATCTTCATGTGTCCTCAACTAATGATATTTGCAAGCTAAACAAATGTCTCTCTCATATTGAAAAGCTGATGACACTGGCCAACCTCAAATTTATTGGCAGTAAAACTAAATTTCTGTTTGCTTCACAGAATCAGAAAGCAGACATCAAAACGTGGATGGCCCCTTAGTGAATGAGGGTATTACTCCCTGTCGAACACCCTTAACTAGATCTTTAGGCTTTCAGCTTGGTACAAAATTGTTTTTGAAATGCCATATTAACTTAGCAATAAAACCATACAGGCAGGAGCATGCCCAAGGGCAGAATTACAGCCACAGCAAAGTGAGGGCCTTAACATTCGCCTGGACGCATTACCAGACCTGATAATGCCCCCGCCCATAGGGGTTAAGTGCTATTAGCATGTTATACCGGAAGGCTAATAGTTTTTTTTCAAGGTTCAGAAACAACGTGTTTGCAGTTTCTCAACTTGAATACAAAAATTACAAACCAAAATGACCACCATGGACTAACTAGTCAAGTGTTGCTGGCGAGGGACAAGGGAGTGCCAGGTAAGTGGGGCAGGGGTGGGGATGTGGAAATTGGGGTTGGAAAAAAGGAGGGAAAGGGGAGCGCATGTGCCTGAATCCTGGTGGGGAAGATGGTGCCCTTCCCGCTTCCAAAGAGGCTCTGAGCAGGGTATTTACCATGTGCTAAAGGCCCTGTTCTGAGCATTCTGATTAGCTGGGAGGCCACCACACCCTCCCCTGCCGGGTGCTAATAAAAGAAAGCCAATGCAGCAAATGTTCCGTTTGCACTTCTCTAAAAAAAATCAAATGTTATATCCTCGCTGGCCAGTTCCAATCAGTTCTTTAAGCATAGGTGCTTTCACATTTAGATGAAGGAAATGCCATTCTCTCCGACGTCCCCAAAAATGTTATTAGGTCTCATAAATCAGAACTAGACTCTGATCTGGCTTCAGATAAGAGGAAATTTGACCACATCTCCCCATCTTTGACCAGGCTACACTGTATTCATTTCAAGTTTGCATCTGAGGCTTACAAGGCTGTTGTGCTTAAACAACTGCCCAGCCTGGCTCAATGTCTGATGATATCCGGGGGTTCCAGAGATGCACAAGGAAAGACACTTTTTCGTTTTACGATTCCCAAAGTAAAGAAATACCATTTTCTGTTGCCTTCCCTGGAATTCCCTGCCATTGGATCTCTGTCTGGCTCCTTCCCGTCTTGAATTTTGCAATGAACTTGAAATTGTATTGCTCCCAACTTAATTTCTAAAGATTCGGCTTTTCTTTCCCACTTCTTTCTGTATATTTGGCTGCATTGTTCTGTGCTCCGCTGCATACGTTTTAGATTGGCGCAATATAAGAAAAATTCAAATAAAATAAACAAATTAATTTCTTTAAATGTTCAGGTCTGAATGTCCTGTAGAATTGGGTTTTGGTCTTCATAGAGGTACTTGGGGGTAGGGGAGGGGAAAACATGACAAATAAATCTATTGTTTTTATGCACAAACTCAAGACTGTAAATAATGCATCTGAAGCATATTCTTAAAATGAAACACTTACAGAAATCGTGGAGCTGGGTGTATTCGTTCCATAGCCAGAGGAAGGAAGTGAGGCCAAAGACCATCGACGTCCATCAGTCCTATTATAGAAAATGAGATCCAAGAAAAGAATTAGGCAAATTTTAAATTTAATTGGGAGTATACAATTAATTACTGGGCTGATTAATTCCTTCATGGTTATGCTAAACTGTGCAGATTGCTTTAAGTGTCAAATAGGCTCCTATCTACAACAAAGAATTCAACAGTGATTTTGGATCGGCTACCATCATCTTCCTCTCCTGCATGGCCACTACCTACTTTGGGGACTACAACTGGCTTCCAGTTGCTCCAGCAAGACTCCTTACTTTGTTAAACGTTGCGTACAACATGTCAAGACACACACAGAAAAGGACACACTCTAGACTAACTCCCTTAAAAACTACAGTCAACCCACAATGGTTTCCTATAGATAGTTACAACTATTATGCAATCAATTTCAACAGAATAAACACAAAGGATAACTAATCACACCCATACACATAATGTACCAACTTGAGCCATCTTAAAAGAAAAATAACAAGAGAGGAAGAACCACAAGCTAGCAGACACCTCCTAATCTCGTGTAGATCACATTAGCCTAATGCAGCTCACATTTCCCACAAAGGCAGGATTATGAGAGCCAGCTGATATTTATCTGAACAAAATGAAACAAGCAAATAACATAAAAAGGTTCATCGGCTCAATTGAACAATTTGCCAAAACAGCCAATTCCTATGCCCCATTCAATATACAGAAATCCATTGAGATCAAGAACTACTGCATAATACAATTCATCACCCATAGGCAACACAAAGACCTCACCACCACCATGAATTACTTTAAAACACCTTTCAAATCCCAATCTGGCACTCATTCAATGCCCTGGAACCCTATTTCACGTTATTAATTTAACAAGAGAAACACACTCAAATCCATACAAGGGTGTCCTCATCCAACCCTCTGTTTTCTAGAGAAACCTTACTAGACTAACGAATAGCCCAATTACATAGTCATGGAAAGGATTATAGAAAGCATTTCTGACATTCATATTGAGCACACACAGACCAATTGCTCCAAGCCTAACAATCCAGGAATTGAACTTGCTTTGAGGTGAAACAAAATGGGGCCAGGCCTCACACAATCTACCCAACCACTAACATAGTTGAGTAATTTTTTTGAAGGTTGAGTACCATTTGCAGGGTACTCGACCTTGCTGGCGAGTACAATGAAATTCTGGGATGATTGAAACATAAAGCTTCACCGTGCGTGGCTGGTATCTGGGTGGCAGCAGTGTTCCAAACATGAAGTGGACTTATGGTTAAATGCACCACTTTATAGAAAGTACTGGTAAAAAGCGTGTCACCCGTCTCAACGAGAAAGTACTGGTAAAAAGCGTGTCACCCGTTGCAACAGGTTAAGTGCATTTCTCCTAGGTCAAGTAGGTAAATTATGTTACTCGACCTTCATGTCTAGCGGGTTTATAAAGAATGTCCAAGGCGTGGGGCAATCCAACTACTCAACCAATCCTCATAATTACTGACAAAGGGCACCACTGTCTAAGGATGTCCACTGACTAATGTGTCACGTTTTGTAAAAAAGGTCTACAGGACCTCTTCACTAACTTATTTTCTCACATGGGCATCACTCACATGGTCCTGAATAGGTTCGCTATATACGTGTGAGTCCGTAGACCACTCTCAAGATCACTATTTGTCCTTCAAAACCGTAATCTAGATGTTGGAAAACTATTTTATAAGACCGGGTCATTATCAGGGAATTTTAAGTTATGTGAATATTCCTCATAGCCAACCGACGTGAACCTTTAACCACGACACGTACAAAGTGTTAGAGGAATGCAGTTAGACTAAAGAAAAAAATAGCCAGCCCTTCACAGAATTTGATTAGGAAGTACTGTGTTAGAGATCAAATGTCACCTAATAGCAATACCTGGATATTTAGGAATACCATTGCCAAAAGGTACACAATATTTCCCATGTGAAGGCAACCGACGCAAGTTAAGAAAATTGGGACTTCAAGATTCCACCCTCATTGATGTCTGTTAATTTGGTGTTTTGGGTGTGTGAAACCTTTTGAAAATTGCTAAGAAATCACAATTTGGGTATTAAAACGTGAACCCAGTGTAACACAATCATCACAAGGGTATGTGAAAAAAAATGTATCCAATCTTTGTGGCACTCTTCGTATGTCCTTTTTTCACACCAAAAATATTCAGCGAAATAACAGACTAAGAAAAATCCAAACACTAGAACTTGGATGCTGCGGTTTACAATAAAATGGTTTCAAGCAAAGGTTTTTATGGCCAATCAAACTGGTTACAAAGGTGAAATTAAGTTCCCCATGGGGTTAGTTCTGCATCAATAAAAACATGAATTGGTAAGTATATTTAGAAAACATTAGGATGGGTGAACCAATACATCTAATTTTGTGAAATAAACTGACGGCGCAAACAAAGCAAATGAAAAAAAACACCTCCTTCCAAGGGATTTCACCTCTATGCTCCTTACAGCAAACCATTCCTGTGCCCCAACAGATCAGTTCATCCCCCAAATGAACAAATCATTTCCCCTATATAATAACCTAATCCTGCTCTTCAATGAATCATTACACACTGGCACCTTGGTTCTGTGTACCAAGACCACGATAACAGCTTTACTTATAAAACCCTTGCCACTCTGCTAACTTCTTAAGTCTTCACAAGTATAGCCCCACCTCCCTTCTCCGGTATAGATAGATCTTCAAAAGGCACATCAAGTATCTTTCAGTGAATCCTGAAATAACAGTGCACAGCCATCTCTCCCATATCTGTCCGGGGCATAAAAGACATGGTTTTGTCCTGTCTCAACACCTACTTTGCAAGCAAATCTACCTACTTGTCATGATAATGCTTTAGCTGCATGACAACCACCTTACCTTTCTGCAAACCTAATGTCTCTGCCTTGAGTTTCCCACTTTCCTCTCTAAACACCACAATTCTTGGTAACAATTCCTGTCTTTCCTTTGTAGTCCACCTCTGCGCTGAAAACACTGAACTGTTCATTTTGTCATTCTAGCTTACTATTCACACTTAAGCGAAGTTAAGTCCTGGAATGCCCCCACCCCCAAAGTGATATTTTCATGTGCAACTACATGTTCAGGATTCAGATACTCGGTTTAATGTTTGCTCCACTGGTTATAAGACAAATTACCGTTAAGATGCCTTAGTTGACTAATCACTCTACCTCCAGGATTTTACCGATACCTGGATACACTCTATGGACATATCCATCTTCGCAGGCCTCCTTACCACAAGCTACAATAGCCTGTGTAATAAATAACAGAAGTTCTGGTCATGGTTGTGTTGCACTAATATTCTCCACCATCAGCGCCTAGGAAATTCTGGGACTAGTTACAACTCTTGAGTGTACGTTGGTCAATTGATCCCAGCGACGAGCCGGAAATTGGTGACGCTGGTTGTCCAATCGTTATCCTGAGCACAATCAGAAATAAATGACTTAGCCTAGACATTATTGTTTCCGAGATGGCCTTATCATTTGGCTGAGGAAACCTCCAACACACATGCTCAATGGGTAATAAGGGACATGGACTGCTAATGTATTTGGTACTCAAACCTATACACCAAGCTAGCCCAAGCTAGCCCTAGTTTATAGGTTGCTTGCACAGAACATCGACGTATACGCATATTTGATTATGTTGCGCTATACAGGTTGTACAACTCCTTCCTATGCACAACACCCAATTCTTTCACAGAGAATAAACAGACTGTCCATTGATAGGCACTTGGTGAAGTGGCTTAAGACCAGATTCAAGGGAAGGTGACAGATGGGGATATAGCGGAAGCATATAGTAGGATTATAGTATAGTATAGTAGGAGCATTTCAATCTGAAGATTGAGGACCTCATCTCAAAATTTGACTTGGCTGCCCCTTCTTACTGCTCAAACACTGCAAACTCTTAAATTTCCGTCCTCATGTCGGAAATGCTGTTGTTTTAAAGTCTGCTGTCACCTTAATCCTACATGCATCCAAATCACTGTCACTTGACATCCACAAAGCCATGGTGACAAAATGAGGTCTCATGCATCGCACCCATCACCAGTTACCCTGTCAAACCTTCTAAGTCATTGGACAGGTGCTTGAAACCTCAAGCAGACCATCATTACTCCCTGACTCAAAAAAACCTAAAGTTTATCCAGACATCCTGTCTAAATACAGACCAATCTCTGGTCTCCCCATTGTGGCAAACCCTCTGTAATGTGTAATTAGTCCATGACTCTCCTGGTTTACTCTAAATGGATTTATAAATGACTTTCAATTTAGTTTCCACCCTTGCTTAGTTACATTAACTACCCACATCAACATTAGGAAGGAGTGGTTACAAGCTAGAGATCAGGGTCCTTCCTGTGCCTTGATACTATTTGACCACAGTCTAATGCAGTTGATCACTGCATTGTACAGCACTGGCTGAAGTGAATAGGCATGATGGCACAGCACTAAAATGGTTCATTTCATTGCTTCCTGTCAGTAGACATCAGGTAAAACTGGGTCCATATGGATCCTCTACAAAGAAGATGGAGTTCAAGGCCACATAGATCTGCATGGGCCCCAGCTCTTTTTAATATCGATTAGGGCCCACTGGCTCAAATTGGTTGCAGTTAAGGGATTGACTCCAAATGTATGAGGACAACACCTCAAACTCGAGGGGAGCACTGCAGGCGGTCTACTGCGGCTGGTTATTTCCTACATATGCATGCTTGGTTGGGTGCAAACTGCCTCTGCTTCAATGTTTTGCTACTTAGGCCTGTGGATCATGGCCATCTTCCTGTCCTCAAGACGCATTTCGTACACCCAAGCTGCAGGTTTGTAAATTAGAAGTTTCCCTTTAATATGACTTGTCCTTTATACTGCAGACGAATGCAGCCGCAAAGTTAGCATTTCACCCTGTGAAGTGCCTGCAACCCATTCTCCCTCTTAGCTTTTCCCAGGGAGTTACACTGCCATGGAAGATATGTTCTGGCTTGGTGATTGCAATAGGTTTCTATGCCTGTCCCCATAACAAAACTCAGAACAACCTACAGCAGGCTTAGAACTATGCTGCTCGCCTCGTTTTTAGACTTCTAAGAACTAACCAAACCATTCAAGCCAATAAAAAAAAACTTCTACACTGCTTAACAACCAGGCACTCCACTGAGTTTAAGATACTGTGCCTTTTGTATGCCCTTCAAGGAGAGGCAGTGCTCTACCCCACCAAAGTTCTACCAAACTACTAATCGATCAGACGCCCACAGACAGTCTCACAAAACATATCACTGGGCCACCAACGCTCTTAACGGTGGAACTCTACTGCCTCATCCAAGACCAGAACATGACCATATTAAAATGTGGAGGGGTTGCCCAAGACTCGCCTTTTCCTATCAGCTAGACAATCTTCTTACCATCACCCCAGCCCTGCTTTCTATCAATTGACACTTCCAACTATGTGAAGCTGCATGACTGGAGGTGTACGTATTTTACAAATACCCTCCACAAAAACACAACGCTGTGTGGCTTACAGAAAACACCTCGACCCTGGATGTATTCTCTTATCCTATTCTTTAAATCCACCCATCACCAATACACGTTCAGCTGCTTCCTGCGCTTGTCAAATCTACACTGCCTGGCTTCCTCGGGTCCGTGCATCACACAAAAAAGTATTTCCCCCTCCTGACCACATTTCCTTAAGACCTCAAGACAATCACCTCGGTGCAGACTTATAAAGCAGCCGTAAAAGACGATCTCTTCCATAATATGAAAACATGGGCCAGACAACTTCACAGCACATGCATGGTCTGAGCCACAACCCCCCCCCTTGACGATTCCTTAGACAGACTTGTCAAGTAGTGTCTCACTCCATTCCTCACATTCTATAATCCGTATAAACATACTATATGGTCCTTCCATTTGTTTTTGCTATCATTTATCACTTCTGTTACTAGTTACTATTCATCCAGTCAAAAGCACAGCAAAACAAAACAGGTGAAATAGCCGTGAAATAAAAGTCTAGGCGATATTCAGGGCAGCACATCTAAAATATAAATACAAAATATGTGGTAGATAATTGATCGACCCTGGCAAAGACCCATACTGGCCTTTATAGGGCCCTGAAGACGAGTTAAAAGCCTGTGCACAGGTAGGGAATTTAACAAGGTTTCCCGGCCCATTACTTGCTGTACGGCCTCAGGGGGAGAAAGGTCTATACAAGCTATTAAGGTGGGTGTTTGGGGTAGGGTGTTAAAAAAATATAAAATGATTTCTTAAAAAAAAAAAATTCCATCAGAAATCTCCCTGCCATCATTACTGAAAACTGGCTACTACTAAGTGAGCATGGACAAATGTGGCGAGGGAGTGGCTGTGCTTGGCAAACGTAGCAGAGCCGCATTTGCCCAGTGTGCCACAGCAAAACAATGGAGTGGCGGTCCAGGGCCGAGGGGTACTAGGAGCCAATGCCGGGACGCATCTGCCAGGTGCAGCCTGGTGTAGGTTGCGGCAGCTGGGGGTGGATCACAACCCCAGGTCATAATGGATTTAAGTGACTATATATAAAAAAAATAAAGTAGAAAAAAGTGTGCAGCGGTTGGCCTAACACTAGATATGAAGGCTAGAGATAGAGAAGATATCCATTAAAATTAACCCTTTTAGACTATCTAGGTCAATTTCTTCAACACGTAAAAACATTTTTCAAGGTAATGTAGAAACAATGAAAGGCATGATACCCCACGTGTGCAAATCACAAGAAATGTCTTCAAGGAGCATTCCAGTGTGCTCTAAATACATATGATGAAAAAGCACTTTTACATTTTGAGATTTCCTACATAGGGCTTATTTATATATTTATAATACGCCAAAGCCTGCAGGTATCAAGATGCAAGAGACAGTAACACAATGGAACATGAAGACGGGACAAATAGGCACAGAAGGGAAACGAAATGTTGGACTGAACACTGCCTATTAGAGAATGTCAGCTGATTACTTGAAAAAGAAGGTTTTTAAAGATTTTCGAAATGATCGAAAATCTTCGAAGTTAAGCGCTGGAGGCAGAGAGTTCCAGAGGTTTGACGCTTTGACAGGAAAAGACCTTCCCAGGCCCTTTACACATCTAAAGCTTGGAACGTATGCCTGCAGCCGATTAGAGGAGCACAGCGATCGGCTTGGATTATAAGGGGCAATCAGAGTTTTAAGGTACGCAGGGGCTGACTCAGAAATACACAGATGGACCATGGTCCCTCCTGTGCTCCGGTATGTTTACCCTTCTAGAGACTTTCTTGACAATACACAACTCGTCATTCTGGAGTGTTTGACATTTTTTCAGATTATATTCACGATGTCCAAAATGAACTCAGTCCATTCTTCTCGATGTTGTTTCAACACCATGTTTGTTATCTCTTCAGGCCCGTGGGCCCTAGAATTTTTCAGGGCCATTATTTTTTTCACATGGAATCTTTATCGTTATCAAAATCCCATTATGTTACCTTAGAAGTCTTCTTGTTTTCTACTTTAGCTGCTATTTCGAAGAAATGGTCTGAAGTAAGATACCCAGGATACTTCGCCCACAAAATTCTGTAAATTATTCTTGTTAATTTTGTGTGTTCATTTTATTATTGACCAGAAATCTCGTGAGCAATTTTTGTATACTGCCCTCAGCATGGATTCCGAGTCCAGTTGATCAAAGTTCTTACGTTGGCCCACTAACCATGTCTTGTATGCTTTGGCAATTTTTAGCTCCCGATCACGATTTACACTAGTTGGTTGTTAGTTTGCCAGTCTTTTTGCCTGCCTCATTACACTTCTTCTCTCTTTTAATTCCTTATTATAAGAAAGCCTATGCCGCGTTGGCGGGTGTCTCCGGTTTCTGTTTTGCTGATGAAATGGGATTAACAACGGGCAGTATTCCAATTCTAGTGAGGCTGGAACTGTATGGTCTTTCTTCATTTGCCGAGTATATGATTTTGTTATTCCTCCAATTGCGTGTTTGTTCAATCTTAGTCTTATTCCCTGAGCTCCTGTTTCGATTGGAAACTTCATAAGTTGATGTGTCATATTTACATCTAGCCAATTGGTGATGAGTATATTATGGTCACTATGTATGGTTTGCCTCACTTTGAAGCTCTCCGTTATGGCAAACAAATCTCTAGAGACATAAATAAGGTCAATAGTATTTGCCAAGCCATCTCTCTCCTATGTTGGTACTTTTGATTTTGTTGCTCCTGACATGGAATATAGATTGTACAAGTCTCTACGTTCCATACATTTGGACCATAATGTGCCCTGGTGTATTGATTCTTGGTTGTTCCAGTTCTTAAAATGACTCTGGGTTGTCCCTATGTTTTCTCGTTCCTCTCTGATGTCCAGACAAATTGCATTGAGATCCCCACAAATAATAGTATGGTGGATGTCATATGCAGCATTAGCCTCATCTAATGCAAGGTTTATTGATCCAATAAAGTTCTTATTCGACTGGGCCTTCGGGTTCCAGTAAACATTAGCGACTAGGAAGACTTCTTCTTGACCGCACTTTGCCATTTTTACTGAACGATTTCAGCCCACCAGGACAATTTGTACGAATGTTGTTGAAAGTAAGCTTTTGGTCAGATGTAACGAGCTTCCAGATCTCACTGCCGTTAAAAGTCCTGAAGTAGGACACCCTTTCGAGCACTTTGCTGCCGGTGAAATGGATATTTCGTAGCCGTCTAAACTTGGGGTGGCGATGAGCCAAGTTTCTTGTGGGCATATCAAATCGAACTCACTCAAGTTGACATCCCCTACCATTGTTAAATGGGCGAATCCTCTGGTGTTCCCGGACCCTAGAGTGAGATTTTTGCTGAAATGTTTACTAACAGTGTTAGTGCCTACAAGTAAAAAGTTAGTTAATACAGGTTGTTGCTACTTGGAAGCAGCACTTGCAATTGCCTCTGGTATCCAAGCCCATTTCTTCTGCTCCTGTAGTTTTCTGCCATGGACCTCTGCTGAAGATACTTCCTCTTCTTCTGGTTTATTTTGTCTGAATGTTACTTTAAAATTTAACTGGGGGCCCAATGGTTTACGATTTGGGTCCTTATGGTATTCCGGGTTTTGTGTCGATCTATTGGACCATGTACGATCCTCATGGTCTCCATCATGGTTTATCTTAGTAATCCGTTGAGGAGCAGGTTTCCTTTGTTCTCGTGCTGTGTTATGATTCTTGGTTTGTTGACTTCAAATGTCTGAAGCCTCTGTACTTCTTTGCGCCCCATCTGGCAATCTTCTGTGTAAACGATGTTTCGTACAATTAGGAGAACCAATCCTTTCCGTTTCAGCCTCTCGATCCTCGAGGCCCCTTTCATTTGAGTGCGTTTCTCGTAAATCGTAACAGAGTCGTCGAAGGCTTCCTACAGCCTTTAAGAGCATTGACTTTACTGTAGAGGAAATAATATGTAGGTATGTACCATCAGTTCTACCTCTGTGACTAAATTCGATGATGTTTAGATCTTCCGTTTTTAGGGTCTTAAGTCTTGGTACATGTGAAAATAGCTGTAATATAATTTTCCTATTGAGTGTCCATTTATCTCCTTTGTCTAAGACCCTTTCAAGCTTGAGCGATCTCGTAGACCGGCTCTTCGGTTTAAATAAAGATGTCTCTCTAGTGGCCAGCTTTATTGATTTGTTCTTGTTTTCATCATTTGGTTGACATCTGGCCTTCTCGTTTTGAGACCTACTATGGATTCTCTTGTCGTCCTCATTTAATTTAGTAGTGTGTCTAGAGTTTATCCTTTCGTTTTTGCAATTGAATCTTCTGATTCTGATGGGCTCTTGGACATGGCAGTGTTTTTTCTCCCGATCGAGTCTCTTATTTGGGGCTTTGGGGATTCTGATGGTGTCCGCCGCTTAATTTTATTTATCTTTGTCCAATCTTTTATCAATTTCGATCGCTTCTCCCCCATTGTCAGGAAAGTAGGCGAGTCTAATTCTATCCGAGCCTTTTTTTTTCTTTGGTTCTTCAGAAGTCATTGAGTTATCATCGTTTACTTTCCTGTTCCAGTCACTTAGGTTTACAAGCTCTGACTCCAACTCTTCTATCGAATACTGGCTAGTATCCATAAGATCTATTGTGGAACTTGATTTGTCTAAATTGGAAGGATTATTTGGTTTCTCTGTAGGTTTTTCCCTTTGTTCACGTGTAACACTTACTTTACAAGTCACAAGTGCGTAGAAAAGGTAGAAAAGATGGGCATCAGTTGACAATGTTTAAATAATTCCTGATTTATTTTTCCAGTTTGTTTACAACCTTTTGTCTGAGCTTTTGAGATTTTGATACCTTCTTGTTGCCTTGAAGTGTCTTTAGCTTTAAAGGTAAACAGTTTCAGAGTGGGTTGTTTCACGGGTTTTGGTTCAACCTGCCTTTGCGGTTTTGGCGTGTCTATTTTTAAACTCACGTCGACTGTTCTCTGGCTTTCGTTGGCCTTACTAGCACCACGAGGAACTAGTTTAGCTGGTTGTTGTAGTTGAAGCCCTTCACTGGTACTCATCTTTCTTTTTTGCGTATTTAACGACTGCTCTTTTACTGAGATATCTATGGATTTACACTGATCATCTAAATTTCTGTTTCTCGAGATCTGAGGATCTGCATTTGTTGACAATGATGAATATGATTTATCCAGTTTATTCTGGTCTTCAGACAAAGTTTCGGTAGCACATTCATTTGTTTGCTGAATATCTGTCATTGTTCCTTGGTCTCTTGAATTAGATTTCCAGGCTTCTGCGGCCATGATGTAGCCCTCTAGATGTACCAATGTTGTATGCATGAGGGCCATCATGTTGGTGTGGTCTTTCAATGTCTTATTTAGAGACTCATATAGCTTGTCAAAAGGTGCCAGGGCAATCGCTACCACTGACATAATGGCAAATATATCCAACTTCTTTGTCGGTGTCTCTTTGCCTGTCCTGTGTATTGACTGACTTAATGACTTAGTTCTCGAAGGGGTGTTCATACCGGATCTGTCTCCGTCTGACTGTAGAATTTATCGTTTGATTTCCTGTGGTTGGCACGTCATTCCATTTAGAGGTTCCAGATGAGTCTCTAGTATCTTTATACTGTTCCTTCTGAATCTTCTTCCTTTTCTCCTTTATTTCTTTCGTTTGCTCTTCGATGGCATCTAGAAATGTTGGAGAATCGGGTTTAAGTTTTTCTTTCGTTACAGTAAAGTTTTTAGTTTCCCTAAGAGCTAAATTCCCTAAGTCTCTTGAATCTTTCTCCTTAATTAGTTGCAATGGTTGATGCCCTTTACTAAGGAAGGGCGAGTCCAATGGGCTAGTTGGCAGTGGGTATGTTAGGCTTTTACCCTGAGTTCCAAAGTGCCATCTCGTCGAGGTAGGAGTGATCATTTGGGTCTTTTTAACCAGTGGATTTTTTGCTGGAGTGTTATTTGTTGAAATGATATGACTTATATTTTCACCCTGAGTTAGTTCTTCCGCTCCCTCCAATATTTCTGCATCGGATAGTTCCCCTTCATGCCCGGGCAGCGCTTTTTCCAATTTACAAAAAAAAACTTTCCAGTGTGTTAAACTTCATCTGCTGCCCCAAGGTTGGTTTTTTAAAATTCGGTATGCATCTCCGTTGGGTCTGAATTTTCTTGTTTAATTTGTTCTGAGTGTGTTTAGGCTGTATTGTCTTTTTTTAGGAGGGAGATTATCATTTTTTCCTGAGTCTTTTGTTGGAAGGTCTCCAACCAAGAAATTCTGATTTATGGTCAGGGCAGGCTGTTTTTGGCCACATTTCTGTCCTGAACATCCAAACGTGCGGCTAAAGACTGTATTTGGTCATTTTGCTGTTCATCCATGTCCAAAAATACAGCTGAGGTTGGTTTCACCACTGCTAATTTTTCCGCAAGTTGATTGTTAATGGGACAATCTATGCCCTCCAACAATTTATCAAGTCGTTCTGATGTGTCGGACTCAGAAGTCATGGGTAAAGATGATTCATTTACCCCAGTTTCATTAAAATGAGGACTGAGTATGTCCTTGCAGGCTATCACCGGGTTTATTTCTATTTGGATCTTAATAGAAGCCGGTGTTAACCCTATGACTGGCACCGAAGACTCGTTTGAGAGAGGTGCCTGCATAATTCGTTGAGCTTTTCCCTTTTCAGAGATTCTGGTCCCCTCTGTCACTTGAATCGCAGGTGTGGTATCAAAAGCCACTTCATGGAGATCCAGGGCAGTTTCATCCCTTTCTTCTTTTCGTCGAGGGATTCCTGTCTGTGTCGTTACTGACCATGATGTTTTTCGGCAGTCGCTGATGTTGGTGGGCCCCCCGTCGTTGGGGGTTTCTTGAGTTTGTTTCCCTCGATGGACTTGATCTGTTGCGGAAGGGTCGGGAGAGATGTATCGGCCTCTGCCTTGCTGCTCACAAGCCACAAGTTCGTTGCCGGTCAATACCTTTGCCTGGTTGCCGTCACTCCCCTGCGGCAAGTCAGGCTCCCACCATGTATTGTTCGGTGTCTTATGTGGAGATCCTAATGGAGGGATGGAAGGAGATAGGTTTAAAGTCAAACGATCCCACTTACCCCAATCTTCATGATCTGTCAGTTGAAGAAGCGGTTGTAAACGTTAAAGTTGAGGTTGACGCGGCTCTCGAGCGATGACAAAGTCTTGGTTGGTGAAGCGCTTCTACTTGGTCGTCGCTCATAATGTGACCGCTCCTGAGGCACCTCACATCTTCCATCGGCCAGGTGGAGTCAGCCATGGCAGGCACAGCTAGCGCAGCTGCCGCTCTGCCAGACTGCGATACCTCAGCAATAGTTCCGCGGCCGCTCAGTGGACCAGGAGAGCTTTTAGTGGGTCCGCCCACAGGCTGCAATGGAAACACTGGAAAGACTCAGTGAGAAGCAGAGGGTTCAGCTAGACTGCGATTTAAATGCTGTCTAGCCTATGACTATATATTTAAAATGTTGATGGTTTACATTTAAGTGAATTAACCTAGGTGAGTTACTTCTTGGGACATTTTGTAAAAGGTATGGTAGTAGGTAAATATTGATGCCTTTTCTATTGTTTCCTATTGTAGTACCAAAAATTATTCAAACAAATCTTAAACAATCCTTTCTCTATAATCCAGGGAGAATGTTGGATCACACATTGGAATGACAAACCTGCTCCTCTGTGGAAGATTTCCCTACAATTATAATAATAATTATGAGTGTATTTATCGAGCCCAAACCTAGTTTGTTCAAGGATAGCTCTGTCACGTGCTTTGACACACTCCTCCCTGAAGGCTACAAAATCCTCTCTGCGCCCAGGCTTAAGAAGATAGGTGGGGGAGTTGTGCTTATCTTCCCAGAATGGATACCTGTGTCCATCATCCCTACTCAGGCCTACTCCTCCTTAGAGTGCCTAGTTTGCACTATGCCCTTAATCTTCTCTCATTATGGACACCTTCTATCGGCCACCAGGTCAGTCCACCCTCTTCCTCCCTGAATGGGCTGACCTGGCTTCCTCCCTACTCCACCACTCCTCCTCCTCCTCCTCCTCCTCCTCTCAGCTCCTCCTGATGGGTGATCTTAACATCCATCTGGATTCTCCTGACTCCTCAGGTCCTTTGTGCAACCTTTGCGAGTCTCTCACCCTTTCTAACCTTCCCTCTGGCACCACACACACTGCGGGCCATACCTTGGATGCTCCCATCTCTACTGACATCCCCCTCTCTATCCCTCTCACTACATCCCTCTCTTAGATTGACCACTCTCCTCACAACACACCTGAATCTCTCCTCTCCTCTGGCAGCAATACACCCGGCACAGCCACTTGGCTTCAAAGTCACTAGGCCCATAAAAAAAGTGACAGTGGCAGCTTTTGCCTCGTCCTCCTCTCCTCCACCCACTTCTTCAGCTGACTCCCACCCTGACACAGCCCTTGCTAACCTCAATCTTTCTATCTCCACACTCTTGACATTCTTTCCCCTGTCATGAGAGTCCGACTAAAGCGTTCCAAAAAGTGCAACTCTTAGTACGATTCCGACCTGGCTGCCCTTAATCCAAGTGTAGAGCAGCTGAGCGGAAATAGAATGCATCGGGCGAACCATTTGATAAACTGGCCTGCCGCCTCCTTCAAAGGCATTATGGACTCTGCATCCGCACCAAGAAAAGAGTCTTTATTCAAGCTTGCATCTACGTGGCATCAAACAACACGGCCAAACTTCTCAAAGTCTGCATGGGACTGGGCAATCCCGCAGCAGCCTCTTCTTCTGTTACACCCACTTTGGAACTTTGCTCAGGCCTAGCTGCAAACTTCACCACAAAAACCCAAGACACCCTTTCCACACCACAGCATACACCAACACCAAAGCCTCCATTGGCCTTCCTCCAATTACCCTCTCTTCTCTTTCGCCTGTCACACCAGATGAGGTCACCAGACAAGTCCGATCTATGAAGGCTTCATCCAAACAGGTGGACCCTGCCACTCCAAAACCATTAAAGACAATATTGACTCCCTCGCCTCAGCCTTGGTTGATATCTGAAATCTCTCGTTTTCCACTGGAGCTTTCCCATAAGCCCTTAAGCACTACCTTGTGCACCCTCTGCTCAATAAACCCTCTGCCGAGCCCTCCATTCTGGCAAACTACCGCCCTATCTCCATGACTCCTTTCTTGGGCAAGCTGGAGAAACTGGCTATCTCTCAGCTGAACTTCCACACTGAATCTATTGGTTCCTTCCACAACCAACAATCTGGCTTAGAGCATCCAGAGGCACGGAAACTGCTCTTCTGAACACTGCTCTCAAATCTTGAGACTAACACCCCACTATCCTCATTCTCCTTGACCTTTCCTTTGACTTTGACACGGTTAACCACAACATCCTGATCGCACGTCTCCATGACACCCTGGGAATCACAGGTCAGGCTCTGGCGTGGTTAACCTCCTTCATCTCTGACCGCCCATCCCAGGTGGAACTCTGAGCCTTTCACTCGACTATCACTTTCTCAACCTGTGGCATTACCCAGGGATCTAACCTATCCCACTGGTTCTTCAACATCTATATGGCTGCCCTGGCACGTGTGATTGCCACTTTCACCTCAAACTTCCAGTGCTACGCGGATGACACACGACTATCTTTCAGGCTACCCTCAGCTGCCGCCTCCTCCTCCTGCTTGCTCATATCCGACTGTCTGTCCATGATTCAGTCTTGGTGTGCTACAAACGACCTCTGCCTCAACGCCACTAAGACTGAGATTGTTCGCATTGGGACCCCTACTCCTGCTTTCCCACTTTCGCTCTGGCCGGCCTCCCTTGGCTTACGCCTGCACCCACCTGTGAAGCAAGAAACCTTGGGGCCATCTTTGACTCCACACTCTCCTTTTCCATTCATATTTCAGACACCTCTAAAAAGTCCAACTATCAGCTTCACCTCCTCAGAGGTACAATACCTTTTCTCACCTTCCCCCAGAGGCTCACTGTCTCCATAGCCCTGGTTCTCTCCAGGCTATACTATTGCAACAACCTCTTCCTCAACCTCCCTTCTTATGCCCTGTGCCCTCTGCAAATCTAACAGAACAGAACCGCATGACTTCTCCTTGGCCTCAAGCCCTCAGACCACATCTCTCTGGTGCTGAAATCCCTCCAATGGCTCCCTGTGGCTGCAAGGATCAAATTCAAGACCCTTTGCATTGTTCACAAGGATTTCTGGGCCTGGGACTTACCTACCTGCAACACTGCCCACCTAGATACTGTCCCTCACGAGCCCTCCACTCATCTACCTCCAACCTTCTGCAAGTGAACCGGTTCTCCAAGCAGAGATTGGGAGAGAGATCCTTATCCTCAGCAGGTGCCTCTCTCTGGAATAGCCTCCCTGCTGCCGCCGTCTTCAGCCGGATCTCTTAAATTCCAGAATCTCTTCAGGACTTTCCTCTTCTCCTCTTCCTTCTCTCTCCTTCTACCCTGCCAACACAGTTCACTGTTCTTTCCCTCTCTCCCTCCTCTTCCTTACAGCATGCTGTCTGGCTGCCGGGTGTACCTCAGAGTCTCACTGGTCCTCAGGACCCCCAGTCAGTCCTCTCTCGCACTTTGCCCAGAGCCCTATACCCCACCGACACTCAATGCACTTGAGAAATTAATCCAAGAGAGTGGCTCTCTCTGCACTTACCCCAGTCTGAACTGACTGGGAGCACTTGATCCTCCCCCTCCCTGTGACCCTCTGTGCACTTGCACGATCCGTACGCACCACGCCTGAAGCTCGTCTGTCTGTTCTCCCTCGTCTTCACCCCTAAATTCCGCTGTTAATTCTGCAGAAGTGCCGTCAGGCCTATTTGCTGTCTCCCAAATGGTTAAATGTATTTTTTGCGCACTTACTTTGCCTGTGCAGACTATTAACATCTCAGAATTTCAAGGGCTCTAACCAACAGATTGTTTTTCCCCCCATGTTCCCACCCTCCTTGAGCGTTTTTTAACACTTGCCTGTGTGTAGGCGCTATATAAATAAACAATACCATACCATACCTAGCTTCGGGATGCAACAAAGCCGTTTACAATCACAGGAGGAAGAACACAGTGAAGGAAGCAGCGAAACAGGGAGAGGGGAGCTAACAAAAGGGGTGGGTGGGAAATGTGGCAGCATGGGATATACAAACAGCCAGGGAGGAACCGGTGGGGGGCAAGATCACCCAGTATCACGCAGGGTGGGGAGTTGCATGTGCGTGGACCTAGGTTTTAGGGAGGAGCCGCTCTTTGAAGAGGGGGGACGAATGCGCCTTCCTGAACTGTAATAGCGAGAGAGAGAGAGAGAGAGACTGATGTTGATCAGGAGGAGGTTTCAGAGTCTTGGGCGTAGACAGAGATGGCCTGTCTTCGAGTTATTTCCCATCCTGAACCTTCCTTCCTACAAGAGCTGGGAGAGGTGGTAGCCTTACCATGCACAGATCAAGTGATGGACCCAAAAGTCCCCAAGTATAGAATTATTCATGGCAGCTATAATGTTGCCTGTCTGTCATCCCAAGCAGTTCCAGGTGGGATAGGAGGTGACCCAAGCTCACCTCTTGTGTCAAGTCCCTTGAGTTCCACAACGACAAACACCTCTCCTTCAAGACACACATAGCTAAGAAAACTCAAACAGCTTGGTATCAGCTCTCTCCCCTGTGGAACATCAAGCCCTTCCTCCCTCCGGACAGCTTTAGAACCACTGTTCATGCAGGGTAATGTGCTCATGGAAGGCCTCCCGCCGTCCTCACTTGTGCTACTGAGAAATGTCCTAGACATGGCAGAATGATCATCAAGGGTCTACGCAAATACAACCACATCACCCCGGCCCTCATCGACCTTCATTGGCTCTCACTGCACACACAAATCACCTTCAGGTTTTGATGCATCATCTATAAGGCAGCTGTTCTCAAGTCACCCACTTAACCTGCGGAGAAACTCAGCATCTCCGGGGGACAGAGCAATACCAGAAGCCAGGAAACGTGCAGACCTGAAATTCTGCACTGCAAAAAGGAAAGGACCAGAAAACAAGCTTTCTCTGCCTATGCCCCAAGGCAATGGATCCTGCTCCACGTCCGCATCAGACTCCCGCCCACGCTCCTACAATTCATAAAAGAACTCAAGACCCACCTCTTCAAGTAGTCTCTCCCCCTCAACACCTAGGCCATCACGTAGGCCCCCTGCACCACCCGGCTCACTAGATGCCATCCACCCTTCTCCTCCCCGCCACCCGGTACAGCTGCAGCCCTCCTCTGTGCCCCTCTGTATCCTACCACCACTGTACATCTGTTCTGTTAACTCTGGAAAGTGCTCCGTTATGCATCTGTACTGTTGCATACCTCTGGAAAGCACTCTGTTGCTTTTTTCAAAGCCAGGTCTGTGCTCAATAAATACTATAACAATAATAACAGTCAGCAGCTTGTTCATATAGGGCGCAGTATTCACAGTAGTTCAATCCAACCAATCATGCCTTACTTTAAATTAGGTGGAGTCAATTAAGTTACATCAATGTTAGAACAGCAGGTGTTTTTGATGGTGCACCACCTGTTACTAGCATTCCCATTAAGCATCCCGCATCATGATATTGAAACATTACCATTAAGCCAACCACATTTTATACATTTTTACGCTGAATGAGAATCCCTCTGGACAACCCCTACTACAATCAGTCATGCTCTGTACCCCAGCGGCACACTCTTGAATGACTAAGAAGAAAGTCTGGCAGGACTTTACCATTTGCGGATGTGAGGACCTCTCTCCTGTCTCTTTTCCCCATTGCTGCCTCTCCCATTGACCATGCTTTCTCCGACCTTGACTATGCACTAATGACTCCATTTGACCAACACTATTCTGCTCACACAGTCACAACTTCCTGCCCCCTTGGATCACCTCTGATATTCAGACCCTCAAAACAGACATGTGCCGTGACCTACGGCACTGGCACAAATTACAGACACCTACCCGACTCCTAGCCTACAAAAAAATCCCTTGCTACCCTAACCTCTGCATTGGACTCTGCCAAATCCTCCTACTTCACGTATCTCCTCCCTTTGCAATTACCCCTACAAGCTTGAATCTGCCCCAAATCTTTGCTCACACTTCCCAAGCCAATATCCATCAACTCGTCCCTTTCTGCTAATATTTATCCTCACTAGGCTTTTACTATGAAATCTCTACAATTTGCGACACTCACTGCCCTCCTCTCCCCCGCCCCAGCCCTCCTCCTTTCTCAATCACTTGCACTTACCTCTCTCTGCGCTTTAACCTTTCTTTCTGTGCTAGACTTTTTCAGTCGGATCGGTAAAGGAAACTATTACTTATGCTTGGTTGTGCTAGTGGGTCATTGATGGCTGTGCTGTGTTATGCCTCTGGCCTCCACCCTTTAAATGTGCCCTAGGAGACTTCACGGTGCTTCAAGGATTTCCTGCGTTTATCCTTAACGCACCAGTGCCGTGGGTAAGACCAGCATATGTGTTATATTGTTATATGGCTCACCTACTAGGTTTCAGGAGCCGGCTGAAAAGGGGACAAGAATGTCCCAGAGAACACTGCTTTAGTTAAGAAGTTATTAGGGGCGTAGGAAAGTGTAGAAAAGGAGCTTAGTGGCTGATCGATCTTAAAGCACAGTTTATGAATTGCTAGGTGTACCATTTTGAATTGTTACCAGAGGTCAGAAGAAGGTGGCAAATAAGAGGGCTTGTTAGGGTGAGCCTCTTGGTTTCCTCCTGGTTTAGCCGAGTTACCTTTGTCCTATGGTTTTTGTTATCAATGTTACCCCCCTCTTATCTTGTTGTGCCTTGATACACATTGTGTAAAGGCGCATTATAAAACCCAAATAAATACATGGAGACTGTTTCAAGTTTAAGTGAGATGCCAAACAATGCTGCATATTGATTATGATTTCTGCCTCTTACTTGTCTCCACAGGTGACTACTTGCAGATAGACATTTGCGTACCTGAGACACAGTGCATGACATATGATGCAAGTTTCACAACGAACCGTCACCGTTTATGGGACCGCATATGTGAAAACAAAAGGAGGCCAAAGAAACTATGCCTATGTTGGATTACCAATAAACCGCTGCCAACCTTATTAAGAGACTTGTTGTAACACTGAAAGAACTAATTTAAAGATTGCATTTGCCAATGTCTTCACCTGTGATTTCCTAAAGTAACTTGTTATTTGCTTTCAAATAGAGCAAGACTTCATAAGTTGATTGTAGTCTTCAATATATTTCATTTAAATCATGCAAAATAATGTTGAATGTGAAAATGTTACAATTATAAATGAAAAAAAGAAAAGACCACAAGTTTTATTGGGGGATAACATTTTATTTAAGTCAGCCAATATTGTGCCAACTTTAGGTTGACCTGCATTTCAACTCAGAGAAAAATCCATCTTACCTTTAGAAGTCTTCCAGGGGAGGAGATTAGACAAACACCTTTAAATTCCCAGGATATAAAATCTATGGCCTTTACACAAGATTGAGATCTGGAAACACCAGACGACTGTAGCCTATGCTGTTTTATGGTCAGCCTCAAAAGCAAAATAGTACATTAGTTGGCAACCTATTGCTCCTGATCACAATAAAGCACATGTGCATTGGACTAATGTAATGAGAACAAAGAACCCTGTCATCTAACTCACATTCATCATTAATGGAGGACTGCGACTCCCCAGCTAACATATGTAGATTTCTCCTGGCTTCATGATCCAAAAGTGAATATGAGATTTTCCCTAAAGAATTGCTATACGTTCTCTGTAACTATTTTCCTGGTTAATCCTAAAAAGCGAGCGGTTTGAGAAGGTGTTAAAAAAATACAGTGATTTAAATGGGAAATAAATAGTGCAATCTCACTGCATGTAAAATTAAGTGAAATGTCAATTGAATATAACTTAAAATACCTTTCTGAATTGTGTGCAGAATGGTATAGGCAGCGCTTGTGTGCATTTTGGTGCACCACTCTTTTAAAGTCATAATGTAATTAAATTGTACCGAAAGTGTTTTCACAGATGTAGTTTCGACATTTGACAGTTATAGTTGAAAGCATTGTATAATGGCCTAATGAGGATCAGATTGAAAATATACAATCTGTGAAGGCCACTGTTACTTAAACTAAATACGAAAAATGAGAGCAAGTTAAATTAGTAATTTATATTCCCATACAAATAGTATGAATGTAAATCCCATGCAACTACTCACTTTGAAATTGCAAAGTAAGATTCATGTGTGTTTTAAGGGGAGGGTTGCTTATATTTGTTCAATACAATCTGAAAATATTTACTCGGGTTGGGGGATTAGCAAGCCAAATAGTCAGTGCATTCTAAATTGAAAACATTACTTCCCTAACCAAAAACCTGCAGATCCAAGTTATTCTAAGTATAGTGTAATTTATACACGTTAGTAGCTCATAGCACCACATTTATGTGAGAAGTATGAAACCTGAAATGGTCCTTTGATTCGAGCCTGGATTGATGTCATTGGGAAAATCAAAGTATTTGATCAATTTGCAAATTTGACTTTATTTATGATTTGCAAATGTTTTAGAGTGAATCCAGGATTTCGATGTACTGACCGTCTAGCAGTAGAAGTATAATTGCAATGTTTGGTGTTATTCAGAAATGTATTTGTAGAATTGATCATGGAAATGAGTGCTTGTCTGTAAGAAATAGTGAGATAAATGCAGGAAGGTCATTTATATTTTTGCAGAGCAGATCTCAGATTGAGCAGCGTGGTTGCAGGGTTAGAAATTGAGGGGAGCTGAGAGCTATTTAGCACATGCTTGTAGCTTAGAAGTGCCTGGGTAGCTTTGCACCTATAGCCACCAGGAGCTACATTTGGCTCCTCAGGCCAAACGATGGTGAGGAAATGCACCTATGTGAATTTAACTATGTGTGTTTGGGACAAGCTATAAACATTAGGACACATCTATGTATCATTGAAAGCATAAGAGGCGATAAATAATGGGAAAAACAAGATTTTCCATCTTATGTGGAATTTAGATTTGGAGGATGCAATATACTGACTCCCAATTACCCAGTGGTAGCTCCTGGTAACTGGTTAATGCTGGATACCCAGGCTGTTTTTTACTCCTGCTTATCCAATCTTAATTTCGAGCCCTGTGGTGGTGACATCCTCTGCATAACGCTGGAGACCACCTCTGATGTGAATTAACCAGTGGTTTCTTTCTTCACACAAATATGAGTTTTGAATAAATCACCTGTTTCTTGCCCACAATTGTGAGGTGTGACTGTATATAAGAGGGTATGAAATCAACATGTTCACCTGACCTACTGTTCCTATATTGACCATAAATATATCTTCAAACATTCCTTCATTAATCTGCCCTAATCTTGCTCTAATTGCAACATGTTTATGTTCAATCCTTGCAACGTTATTCCTTCTGTTTGACACCAGAAGAGATTGTTTTATATTTGCCATATCCAACTGCTTAATTAGTCTCACAAATTCCAATCATTGTGTCAGTCTTCATCTTTCAAAAAAGATATCCGGTCCATCGAACCTTCTCTAGCTTCTACTTCAAAATCATAATTTCAGCCACCATGCCAACATTAAACAATGGCTCTATATTCTGCGTTTAACTTGTGCCTATTACATCTTGTCTTTCTCTCTTTCAGCATGCAACTTCCCTTCAGTCAAACACCTGGATCTTTCCGTAGAGCCTAGGGTTCTGATACAGTCTGTCTCATTCTCTTCCATAATGCTCTGTTTCAGACATCATCACCTCATCTCTGATTTCAGTCCCTCGCTCATATCGGACTCCCTCTTTGACATGTGGTTTTTAGTTTTTCCCATCATCTCTGCCATTTCTACTTACGTTGTATCTGAATGCTCTCTTTGCATTATGTCTCTCTATGCTTTCATTTCTGCCATTTCCCCTATTTTCTTTCCATCCAAAATCATCTCGGTCCTCAGCTACATCCATTTGCCTTTTGCTGATATCGGTTATTTGTTTGCAGTATACCTATTTTTTGCTTTCACCTTTTTAGTCAATCTTCAGTTGGCTATTAAGTTCCATCTGTGATCTGTCACAAAGGGTGATCTCATGGATAACTTTGAGAATGTAGACTCTCATGACCTGTAGGCTCTGGTGACGAACATAATCCATGATTTTGGCTATGCAAATTAATGATAGCTTTCATCTTGCAACAAATGTCCCATGGCCTGTCTGCTACAGCTGGTATTTTGCAGAGTATTCTTTTTCCAGGCTGTTATTGTAAGGTACAAAATTGTTAGCAGCTTTTTTGCTCCTGGTTATATCAAGAGAGAGCCTAGTTGGGCTGCAATCAACAGCTACCAGGAGCTACGTTTGACTCACCGGACCAACTGACACCATACAAACAAACACTTTGTGAAATTAACTTTGTGCATTTTGCAAACGTGTATGAAGGTTTAAGTTATTTACCTGTAACCATTGTTCTCCAGCATGGGCCTCGTCAGAACCACACCGCCAGGAAAGATCAGAAAAGTCCTTTGAGAAACTGCTTGATGATTCTGTGGGACCAAAGTGAAGATCTTCCTGGAGATCTGGTGTACCGAGATGGAGGCGTGCGCCAGACCAACCTTTGCCAAGGATAGCAAGTATGGAAGGATCTGCAGAGCTGTGACCCTCAGAGGGGTAATCTTCTGCGATCGGCACCACGTAGCAAAATGTTTCCAGTAGTGGCCGTAGCACTTCAAGGTCGCAGACGCGCTGGCCTTGGCAAGGACCTCCCTGCAGGCTGCTGACAACTCATAGCCTCCAAACTCTAAGGCTGCAGGAGCCAAGCCCTCAGGTTCAGCGATCCTGGGTTGTGATGAAGTATAGCGTCTCTGGTGAAAAGATCCAGAACCACCGGCAACTAGACTGGAGGCGACGCTACAGGCTGAGAAGGTCTGGATACCAAATCTGCCTCGACCATACTGGGGTGAGGAGTATCATCTTGCATTGACACTGAGTGCGTTGATGACTCTTAACAGGAGAGGGAATGGGGGAAACACGTACAGAAACAGTCCTTCCCACAGGAAGGAGAACGCGTCCCCCAGGCTCCTTGGCTGGTGGAATCTGCTGGCCAAACTACTGGCATTTGGAGTTTGCTGCAGTCGCACACAGATTGATCTGGGGTCTGCCCCACTTGATGAACAGGAAGTCTACCTGATCTTGACGAAGCTCCCACTCGTGGCAGGAGTGCAGTTCCCTGCTGAGGGAGTCTGCAAAGGTGTTCTGGACTCCTGCTAGGTGAGGAGGGATGAGGAACATCCCCTGTTCGACGGCGCAGTGCGAAAAGTCCTGTGGTTCCTTTGAGAGCATGGGGGATCGAGTGTCCCCTTGCTTCCTGATGTAGAACAGGGTGGTGGTGTTGTCCGTGAAGATCCTCACAACCTTGCCTTTCAGAGTTGGTAGGAACGACTTGAGGGCCCAGATCACTGCCGGTAGCTCCAGGATGTTCATATGTAAGTAATTGTTGATTTAGAACGTGCTTAATACCCAGAGGTTTCTAAGCGCAGACCCGGGGATTGAAACGGTATTGCACCACGCCGTCTGGCTTCCAAGACGAGCGTGTTCCCCTGAGCTATCCTCTCGAGATGTAGATCTTTCTCCTACGGCAGCTACAGACCTCTGGCATGCAGACGTCCGTTGTGCGATCCCCAACCTTCCATCGAGGCGTCGGTGGTGACTGTCTCCTGGTATGAGGGGATTTGAAATCCCGTGCCCTGGGCGATGTTGGAGCAGATGCCCCACCACACTATTGCCCGTCGGAACTCTTTGTTGAGAGAGATCTTGTCGGTGAAGCTCCCGGAAACATGTATCCAATGGGCATCCAGGAATTCCTGTAGGGGTCGCATCTGCAACCTGCAGAGCTGGACGAGGTAGATGCAGGACATCATGCCCGGTAACGACTTGATGGCCCGCACCGTGGCCGTATTCATCGACGATAGTCGTTACACCTTTCCTTGAATGGCTGTTAACCTCTTCTCCAAGGGTGACATCAGGCAAGACACTGTATTGAGTCTGGCGCCCAGGAACAACGTGTCCTGCAATGGCGTTAAGCAGGACTTTTCATAGTCGCAGGAATGAGCACCACACACCGTGGGTAATAATAAGCAGCGCTCAGATGCCTGAGGGTTCATAGCGCTATGTAAATGCTAAATTATTATTATAGTTGATGGAGAACCCCAGATCCATCAATAGTCAGGATGGTCGTCTACATGTGTTCATCTGCCAGTTCTTGCAAGCAGGCGTGTATCAGCCAGTCGTCCAAGTACAGGTATATATGTATGCCCTGTAGACGTAGATGTGCCACCATTGGAGCCAGGCATTTTCGGGAACACTCTTGGGGCCGACATCAAGCTGAATGGTAGGGCTTGAACTGTTAGTGCTGGCCCTGCACCACGAACCACAGAAATGTGCAATGTTTCTTGTGAATGGGGACGTGGATATAGGCTTCCTCCAGGCCCAACAATGTCAAGAAGTCTCCTTTTTCCAGCTGGCCGAGCATGTGCTGCAACGTGACCATCCTGAATTTCTGGCACATTAAGTATTTGTTCATGCGTCATAGGTCCAGGATTGGCCTCTAGCCCCCTGTCTTCTTTCTGACTAGAAAGTACCTGAAATAGACTCCGGAGCCCCAGAGCCCTTGGGGACCTAGCTCTATTGCCCCTTTTCGTAGCATGGCTCGTACCTCTTCCAGGAGCTGAGGGATGTGCTGCTCCTGATGGGAAACTGGAGGGATCTGCGGACACCTGCATTGGAACTCCAAAGTGTGTCCTTGGGCGAGAGCGTCCAGCACCCATCTGTCAGTGGTGATCTTTCTCTACTCGCTGACGAACCGCATCAGCTGGCCTCCCACCGGGGTGCACGAGTGGGGGCACGAGGTCCTGGCCGGATCAGGCTTGCTTGGGTGCCGGCATCTTGCCTTGCGGGCGACGGCGACGCTGTCCTCTGCTACCTAGGTCTGGGACAGCCTCTATAGGCTTCTTGCGTTGAAGATCGGGGAGGCTGCCTGTACGACGTGGAGAGCCCTTTTGAAGACCTGCTCGATTTTTCACTGGAGGAGATTGCCGAGGGAACGGTCCATCTTTGTATCCGTCTTGATGGCCTGGAGGGACTCGTCAATGGCCTTTCCAAACATATTCTCCCTGTCAAAGGGTATGTCCAGCATCTTCACTTGGACCTCCTGACAGAAATGAGTGGCTTTGATCCATCCATGTCGTTGAAGACAGACACTGTTACCCATTTACCGGAACACTGTGTTGGCGACATTCACTGTCACTGTGATGGTGTGATCTGACGCCACCTCCCCTTCGTGGAAGAGAGTGAGGGCTTCCATCTTCTCATGGTCGGGGAGAAAATCCAGGATCGGTCCCAGCTTGTACCACAACTCCCTTTTGTACCTGGCCACGATCGCCAGCACGTTGGCTGCCTTGAGTATAGACGCTTCAGTGTAAATCACCTTCTTCCCCATGGTGTCCATCCTTTCCCCCCCGCTGTCCGGAGGGACCGAATACAATGAGGACGTGTTACCCAACTGTTTCTTCGCAGCCGCTGACACAGAGTCCGGCGATGGTTGTGACATCAGGTACTTGGGTGTGGAGTCTGGCACCCTATATTGCTTAACCAGCCTATCCCAATCGTCTTCCTCTTGGCATCGTGCCTTTGATACAAGAAGCCCTCCTTCTTGGTTTCCTCTGGCACCAGCTGGAATAGCTCAGAGGCCCTGGCGATCATCGAGTGGAACGAACCCACCTCATCTGGTGGGGACACCCTATGCAGGGCATCCAAATGTGGCGATTCACCGCCTGCTGCGACAATGTCTGTCTTCATCCGTCATTATGGCCATATCCGTTCCTGTACCCGTGTCTGGGTCTGCTGGGGCCTGACGTGGTGAAGGAGGTGGAGGAGGTTGCTATGGGGACTTCAGGTGACGCTTCCTCTTCTTCGTAGGAGGTTGGTCGGGGACCTGGGGGACCACAGACACTGGCGCCAGAGGCATTCTCATCTGGATCTCTGACACCAAGGTGTGTAGAGTCGATAGAATATCCAAGTAAATGTCCCTCAACTGAAGGCAGAACAGGAAAACTAGGCCCTGTGCCCTTGTGACCGTCATCCTCCTTGTCCTTGTGGACCGTATGCAAGGACTCCTGATCTTCGTGGTCCATGGACGAGACCTCCATGGCTTGGGCTATGACCTGGGCGTGCTGTTTAGGGGCCTCCTCGCCTCCCCCTTTTATCCTCCCTCAGGGCATTTCACCAGGGACCTGGGCCGGTTTCACTCCTTCTGGCGTGCCTGCAGACTTTGCCAAAGTCTCTGCAGTGGTGTCGGGCCTAGGGGTGTAATGGCACTTTCTGCGCCGTGGGAGCTACCCTCGTAGGATCAGCCCAAGTCTTTGCCTGTGCCAGTTGAGCCTGCTTGTACTGCACGGCCTTCACCTCTGCCCGCTGTTTTCTCGGATTTCTCCTGTAGCTTAATCGGGGTAGATGACTTCCTCTTTCAAGAGGAGCTTGATGGTAGGCTAGCAATGGAGGCGGAAGGTGATTCTGATTGCGCCCTATCCCCTTTGGGACCCGCTTCATCAGTGAACCCGGTGGACTCAGATTTGCGGATCTTGGCCTTATCTTGGGCCCCCATGGATGAGGCGCCCTCAAAGGATTTAGAAGACTGCTCTTTGAACCAGCCGGTCCTGGACGAGGCATGACCCTGCTCGGAGCATAGGTCAGAGGCCTTGTTCGTGTTAAGCCATGCCGCTAGCCTACTATGCCTTTTTGTCATTTTCTTAGAGAAACCGAGGAATATCTTGTACTCTACTTCCTTATGGTCCGGGTGCAGTCAGTAGAGGCATTGTAGGTGCTTATCTTCCACAAACACATTCTGTAGCCTGCATTTGGTGCAGGGCCTGAAGAGGGACCTTCCCTCCTCCTTCTCTTCCGTCATGGTTGGAGGGCAGAACTTCACTGACAACATGTCCCCACTGGCTTTCGATGAAGGAAAGAGCACACAGGCTCTTCGAAACAAAAAATGAACTTTTTCTGTCGAAAAACATGAAAAAACATACAAATAGCTCAGAGAGCAACTCGAGGACTCCCAACACTGAAGGTGCAGTACAAATCTGAAGATGGCTTCCAGAGGCGGGGCTTAGTGAGAGGGCAGTCATTGAATGGGGGCAGTATGACCCAGAGGACAATGATTGGTTTATAGGCGAAATACAATTTTTAAATAAAAGTGAAACTGTTTTTTCTTTTACCGAGGATTCCAAGCCTGACGACGTGGAATATTCATGAGCACGTGTATCCAGAGCAGACCCATGCTGGAGAATGAACATTATGTTGCATATGGAAGACATTTAAAGCATAATAGATTGTATATAATGGACCAAAAGTTACAGTTTGCATAACGTATTGTAGTTAAATTTGTGGCATGCTGTATACTAGCTCCTCGTTCTCCAGGGCTAGCTCTTGCTTACTGCGAGATGCTAGATAGCCAGGAGCTGCTTTTAGCTCCTGCTCATCAAATCATTATTTCGATCCTTGTTTATGGTTCTCGGTCACTATGTAAAAACCTTTTTTATTCTTCCTGGCTAACTGTAGCCCTCGTAGCCACAGAATTACAAGTAAATATCATTAATTAAATCGTATGAGCTTAAGTGTAGGAATGCACATGCCCGCCTGCAGCAAAGGCGATTAATCGCACACAAATAAGACATCCTACAGAAGCTATCATAGCATGCAAAAATATAGTACTCTAATCATATTGATTCTCTTACCACTCCTAAAAATAAATGTTTGGGAAAGTGATATAATTAATTTCTTATGATTTGGATTGGTTTTCATTTGAAATATTTATAATGAGCATAACATGTCGCAACAAACACACTGTACTACATCTGGGTGCAGATGACAATTGAAGGAGTGCAAATAGACAAAAACCAACTAGCGAAAGAGCCACGTTTTCAAACCCTTCCAAAAACCAAAAGGATTTGAGCCCACCAAGATCCAGCAGTGGATCCATAATCGTGTGCCAAAAACTGAAAACAGTCATCCTGATCTGTTCTAATAGCGAGTAAGGGGAGAGATAGCAAACTGCAGTTCTGTGAATGCAGGGATGAGGCTGGCTGGTAAGGCTGGATCTTGTCAGTTAGGTCCTGGGGAGCCAACTTCTGTGAAGTGGCTGCGAATGTAGAGATTGCCTACAAATAGAGAGCATAAGGGATTTGGCCCATCTAAAAATAAGGTGTATGGCCGAATATTGCACAGCTTGCAGAAGGTATCAATCAATCCTTGAACACAATGCATTAGCACAGACAAGCCCCAAGGCAACCAAAGCCATCACCATCTCTGCCGAGTCTGCTTTGGGGAAAGTATGTCGGAGTAGCGCAAGTCAGAAAATGGCGGACCTCACTTGTATTGACTTGGTTTGGTTTGGCAAGCACAAATTGGGCTTTCAGACCACACCTTTATTCTTTACAAAACGAAGGAGGACAACTGGGGTCTTTCAACACATGTTTTTGCCCCAAGACAATTAGTTTGGTTGATGATGGATTCAGCTGGTGCGAGACCCCGACCGTGGTTCTGGTCATCCATGTCAAGGCCTCCAAAACAGAAACCTTCCCTTCCCTAAAACTGTGCACAAGACTTGTTGTTTTATTCGTGAAAATGAACAATCTATTCACAACGGCATCCAAGAGATAGTCTATTCCCTGGTCTGCGAAACAGCAAACACCTTTAAAGGGTATCCAGACAAAATATCTGAAACAAAACAGAATGGTACATTTCAGAGTGGTCAAAAACACTGAAAAACACTGCGACCATTAATTAAATAAAAAATGGGTCAGGGTGGGGTGGAGGTGGCGTTTTAAGAGTTAAAAAAAGAAAAATGTGTTTTTCAGTATTTTTTTCACGATGAAATTTACCACTCTGTAATAGTGGTCGGTAAGGTCACATATAACCCTTTAAGTTATGTACTTCCACATTGGAATTATTTTTGCAAATAACATCTCAGAAGCAAGGCCTTTGTCGGAAAGCTAGGGTTTACATTCAATACGTGTACACCCACAATGATCCTGAATGGTCTGGACTTTTGAGTTCTTTGAAAACAAGTCCCTGGTGCAGAGTGTTGCGCCCCAGACATTTATTTAAATGCTGGTACTCCTTGCATTGTCACAAAATGTTTGCCATATTTCTATATTAATGGGTCCTGGCAAAATCATTGGAATAAGTAGAATATGTAATTTGATTAAATTCATCCAGTTCTCCAAATGACTGTATAGCAAACAATCCAGGTTTCAGTCAGTGGCAGGACTGAGTCAGTGCTTTTATTTGTCCTCTCCTAGATGCTCGCACGATGGTGACAGTCCTTCAGCACAGATAATATTGTAACCTGTGCTGAATAGTTTAAACAACACAAATTGGGTCGACGGCACACACGCGTATGTAGATAGGTATGTGTGGGACCAAACCTACGATGACGAAATGTGGGTTGATACAGTTGGATCAGTCCATAATTAAGCTTTCAAGAGCTAGTACGAGGGACAAACCAGGAATTATGGGCCCTGAAGACCGAGTTAAAGGTGTTCAGGCACCGTAACTCCCAGTACAGCTGGAGTGTGTGATCTATAAAGATATTTTAACCTCTTAAAAGTGCAAAGGGAGGGAGGGCAAACAAGGAATCTGCTTGGAGTGGTTGGTGGGAACTGGCTAGTGCCCAGCAACCATGTCCCGTGTTAAGGAGGGAGGGTCAGAGCTACAACTGAAGCTGTGCCGCATCTGCTAGGTGTGGCCCAGCAAAGCGAGTGAATGGTACTGGGGAGATTCTTGATGAAGAAGCCGGGACGTGTCTGCACGTACGGCCCCCTATTACATTCAGTAAGGCAGTAAGGGGGCAGAGCCATTGCCCCCTACCTTTATAAGGTAAGGAGGAGAGGGCGGGGGGGCAGGGGATTTACCATGCCTGTGCCGCATTTATCAGGTGGTGCCCGGGCAGACTTGGCATAGCGGGGGGGGGGGGGGATGCAGGGCTCTCAGCCCGCCGTTCTAATGAGGAGAGGGAGAGCCACACATTAGACAGTTTCCGCAAGGGCGAAAGAATAACATTCATGCATGAAAAGATATTGGTAGCACAATAATTAATGAAAAAATTGTGAATTATGCTCTGTGGCAATTGCTATAGTTGCGATTTTGTATGGCCTAGTGAATTTGCAGTTGGACTGTTGGAAATAATATATTGTTCTAAATTAAACGAATTTTGAAGATAGCTGTAAAAGGTTACACGCAATTTAGCATCTCTTTTCACTATGCATTTTGTAAGAGTCGATGTGCTTGATAAAGGGCAAAATGAAAACAATATAGTCTGTACTTTTCATGAATTAAAATTTTTTGAAAGAAGTTCTTACATAAAGCATTAATATATTTAATTCAAAAGGCAATATGTGATGTCAAGAATAAGTGGGGGGGGGAGGCTGAAACAAAAGAAGCCAGGGATGAAGCTTATGGGTTTCCATCAAGAAGGCTCAAGCAAGTATGGGAATAGTTTATTTATTTCTTCATTTATTATGCCCCGGAGCCGGCAGGCATCAGGGTGCAGCATAGATAACACATACAGATACAACAGGCTTTCAATTAAACAAACAGTCTTGAGATTTTTCATAAAAGTGAGCATGTAATCATGCACCATGATGCTTCCTCGTGAGAGGTGACTTACTTCACATGCGGAAGGAACTAAACAACTATATAAGTATGAGTTGTATGTCTCCATCACAGTGTGAATGTATTTGCAGAAATAGCCAAATTAGTGTATGTGGCATGAAAAATATAAGCTGTAGTGTGGGTTATGGCACACTCTAAATTTCCGAATATCAGTGTAAATGAAGCGAAGTATACACTAAGCAACGTCAATAAATGAGCTCACAAGGATGGACCTATAATACAGAAGTTACATAACAGGGCTGTGATGGTACGGCGGGGAGACATGAGGGGTGGGGGATAAAGGTCATTACTGAAATAGTATATGCCAAGACTGCACCGCTACTTTACTACGCAACAGCAAGACTTGCACAATGGTGGAGCATGCCAAAACCAATTAGTGACAACACCACCAACTGACCGCCCTATGCAGTATAGTGACAGTCTGTGAAGACGCATAATGTCAGCCTAATGCAGGTAATCCAGTTGGGTAACGTTTTGCTTACAAGGGAGTGGGTGATATGCCTCTTTGTGCACACTTCCATGTACATTTAAAATGACTATGTAAAATCATGCACATTTTCACTTTTCAAATCGGATTTCAAATTGGGAGTAGGTGTGGACTGGTGGCAAAATTGACAACTGTGAAACGTGACTTCTAATACCAGTTTTACCTTTTGAGTACATTGTTTAACTCTGGGCACATAATCCTCTACACTAGTGTTTCATTTCCTCCAACGTGAAATATTGTGATATAAAAAATATGTTTACACTTACAATAAAACAGTTTAAATTCTGTGTGCATCCTGCAAATCACAGGTTTGTTTGAATAACACTGGGCCATTTGGTATTTTATCCTTCGATGTAAATCAAATATATACCTTCACCTTGCGTGATAAACAAAGAGTGCTCTTTCCCAGCACTAATAGAAGGCAAGATTGTAGTTCAAAATATTTTGTAAATTTATTAGAAATATGATCAATAACATCTGAAATGCAGCGTAGACCCTTTACGAATATATTAACCCAACACAAGGGCTAAGAAGCTCAGATGAATTTAATGCAAACTATAGAGTATGCCACTGAAATATTAAGATTGCCCTGGCAAAGCACGGTTTCCTGTCACAGAAAAACCGTAAGACGTGTTCTTTTATAGGGAAAAAATCCTTCCGCCTGAAAGCATTTGAGGGGAAAGTACATTTAGTTCGAGCCGTACGTTCTGTGCTCGGGTAGAGGCCGAGATTGATCGTAATAGAGACAAGGCAATATTTGGTTCACAGCGCCAGCTGGAGAAAACACTGCCACCTACCTTCGGGCGGATGCACTGGGGGAGAAGGTTCGTGGGCTATCTTGCGGGCTACTTCCTGCAAAGTGAAAAATAATACAATTACTCATCCAGTCCCTTTAAACAGGTCCCCTACCAAAAACAACAACCAAGAGGTGAGTCAAAACAAACAAAGCTCTTATTGTTATTCAGTATACATGCTCACATTTGGACACATTGTAAATATAGATTTGACAAAAGCCTCTGACGTGTTTCGCCGGCATCTGTGTTCCATGCACACCCATCAGGGACGTGCGCTTCGCTTCGCCTATGGCCACTGGGATGACTGAAGGAAGTGTGAGGTTAGTGGGTCAAAGAGTCTCCAATGCACTTTCACTTACCTGTGGGGGGTTGGGAGGTAGGGAGCGCAGGGGCAAACCCGTCACACTTCTGAACACTTCTACTTTCATACTTAATGTAATCTCTTTAAAATCAGCATTACTTCCTAATTCATCTTCCTCATCCCTGCGCTTACTTTATTAAGCAAGCCCTCACCCTCAGTGACAGGAAAATCATCGAAATGTCATTTTCTTTTGTTGCTAGACTGCCCCTACCCCAACGCGAGGATAAACCCTGTTCAGACTCAGCGGCATGCCCTGTTTAGTCTGTCTCGGCTGGAGGCACATCCAATATGCCAGAAGGTAGCTAGTAGGATGACATTTCTGGCATGAAGGCAGATCACTTTCTCTTATTTATCTATTTTTTCACTTATTGATTTTCTTTTCCCTTTCCATTTGGGACAGAGAAGCACTGAGCAGTAGAAGCTCAGGCATTGATGACCTTCAGTACAGCAAGGGCCCCTTCTCTGTTGCTCACTACTGATTTTCTTCCCTCAAAGCATTCTACAGAATTCTGATCGCCAGGTCACGCTGATACACATTTGCCACTCCAGCAGCAATGGCTTAGGTACCACAGGCTCTGTGTACATTGTGGGACAAGGCAACCCTGCGCTCACCACTTCTTGCAGATCCACCCCTGCCTACATGTAGCCTTGTGGGGGTACCTTTATAGAATAGGAAATCAGAGCTCTCCAGACCGTGTGGCGTGGCTTCTATATGGAGCTGCAGTTGCCCCTCTGGAGAACTGAACATGAATCTGTTAGGATCCCAATGCTCCGTTTTTACTCCAAGACAGATATATCTGGACGGATCTGTAATGTTGATGCCCCTCCACGTCTCAATCCCTTACACTGATTTTTGTTACCAAGGTACCTACATTTTCAGAGAAATATGCAATTTCCGAATCATGTTAGGTCTGTATTGTCAACCACTTTGCCTTTTGTATGAGGAACTGAAGATATCTGGGAACACAAACTGCCCTTAACAGTCTTGCTTGCGTTAAGCTGGATTTCCAAAATCAAGCCTGGCAGTAGATTTTGGTAGGACACCCTATTACGATGCACACAGAAACCCTGAAATTGTAGCAAAACCAGGTCATGGTACGGTAGCAGAGGACTAAAATGAGTCCACACAGAGCAACAACAATAATTCGAGTTTGACAGGAAAGTACAAAATACATTTGTTAGGCCTTTAAAATGCACAATAAGCAAATAAAAAAGTGTAGTCAAATACTGTCACCCCAACACTTCTAAAACAAAGATATGCATTCACCCATAGGAGATATAGGAAAGCATTTGATTCGATAAGTAGTGAAATACAGGTAACAGAAGTAGTAAAATACTCCTTAGAGTAAGGGAAGCTATTTGTGGTTATTCTAAGGTCAACACCTAAGGTGGTTTGGGGCCTTGTGACCAAAGTTTACCAGTTCCAAAGATACACTTCAAGTCACAGGTTGCGTTCTTGAGAACTTGACGATGCCAGTTCTTATGAATAAGAGAGTCAACATTCAAGATGACACCGGGTGGTCATGAGGACTGGAGCTCCGCCTGGACTTGGCATTATAACGCAGCAAATCCATCGGCTGGCTTCTACGGAGAGACAATTCCCGGTGGTGGAGAGAAGCCCTGACACCATGCAACTCCCTTTTAGGTGACCATTCTGGGTCCGGCACCTCAATGGGGAGATCCGAAAATTAGGGCGAGGAGGACCTTCCAGATGAAAATCGCTGTCACGCCTGAGCTGACCTGTCACGGCCCCCTGCTGTGCGTCTGGAGGACTCTGCTCCGCTTCTGACAATGTTCTGAAGGCGAGTCCTACCCCCATCCCCTGAGGTGTGATGACAGCCACAAGGGAACTGGAGTGTCCTTCTGACCTAGTCTCACTGGCCGCTGCCACTGTTGGGGAGACAGGACACTAAAGAGCGTTTCGGCCCACCGCACCTTGGAGGAAATGCAGACAAGGGAAGTGTGAGGTGCATATCCCTGCATTATTTCCTACTCCCCACAGCATGGGTGCTGCTGCGAGAAGGAGCGGCACACTGTACTGCAGGGCCGAAGAAAGGTACAGCCAAGGGCTCAGCATGGAGGAAAAGTGAACGTCCTGAACTGTGAATGGATAGGACACTTTTGTTGGCAGTCTGGCAGCAACAGAGGAAGGGGTCCCTCTCAAGTCTGCTTTAAGAGACATAAGGATGCAACGAGGGCTTGGGGTACAGCCAGGCAGAGTGCCCTGATGAGAATTACTATCCAGGAGAGGGGTATTACAATGCCAAAGCCAAAGGGGAGGGATCCCAGCATGTGCCCGGAATCAAAGGGACCCGTGGATTTTTGGGTGAATGTTGGGGCATAGACCTCTGACATGAGCCAATTCCCCCTATGGAACCGGAAGTGGTGGAACTGAACAAACTATGGCCCATTTGCGGCACAACGGTTAAAGTGTCATGTTCAGTTCAAGCTTTTTTCAGAAGTCGTCAACATCTTTTCCAAAGGGGTATTCACCCATCCATGGGTTGGTCTATTCAAGACACCTGTGTTTAAGGTTCGAACATAGTTACCCTGAGCCATGAGTACCGCTTGAGGGAAGTAGTATTAGCTGTCTGGCAGACTGCCATCTCTGCAGCATCTAGATTATCCTATACAGTGGATTGTGTTGCCAGTTGGCTCTCCAGGAGCTTTGCCTAAATTACTTCAGGCATTTACTTCAGCAGGAGCTGCACATCTTTCGATTGTGTACTGTTATACTTTGCCATTAATGCTGAAGCATTGGGAAACCTAACTGTGTAAGCTGCAAGAGTGATCATTTTGCCATCTACGTAGCACACATGTTTACTTGGTACTAGGTGAACATTTCTTTTGAAAAAAACTAAAGGTTTTTTGCGGAGAAAGATTGTGTTTGTGTGTGTATCTGTCTGTCTGTATGTCTGTGTGGGAGAGGAGGGGTAATGTTTGTGACAGGGAAAGGAGGTGCAGTGGTTGGACACCAGGTAAATGGAAGTGTGTTTGTGTGTGCTTAAGTGTCTGTGGTGGGGTAGGGGGGTGTGCAGGGATTATTTTGGTGAGGAAGGGAGGTGGCAGGGAAGCAAAGGAGGGCTGGAAGGTTTCTATGAACTCCTGCAAGTGCGGGCGAGGGGCAGCAGGGACTGTGGGTAAGTGGGGTGGTCAGACTCTGGGGGGGGTGGCTGGGATGATTTGAGGGGGTGAAACCCCCAGAGAAGTGTTATTTCTGCTTTTGAATGCTGCACAAAATTTGCAAAAGAAGTATTTTTTGCATGTAGCTTTTGAAATGCAGAAATATCACATAGCACTATATACTTTCCTTCTCGTGGGGAAGAGGAATATGTGATGTAGATGGGTTGCCACACCTCCTACTGGCTGTAGTGATAACAAATACGTCTGGATGCAACTAGCCTCTGATTAGTAGGTGGTCTGTTGGAGATGGCCTGTATTGTATTCAGTTAACTTCATTAACCATGGCTGGTGATGCTAAACGAAAGGACATTTGTTTTTGATTGACGCCAGCAAAGAAATGCAATGCAGATTTGGTGTTGGCTATTCCAGAGTATCTGCTTTTAAGATTCTGGCCCCCTGTTCCTGTGTTTTTATTACGAATAGGTCGGGTGCCCACTGTACAAATGCAATATATGTGAACTGGTCATGGTAGTTTGGTTGGGTCTGGGGATTCAGTAACATAATCGCCCAGATTAAAGGAATGGTTCGGTCAGACATTTTTATTGTCCCTACGGGTCGGCCATGTGTTTTTAAGCCTAAGTCGGTCGATCGTAGGACAATTTCCTATGGACCTTACCCGTGTTTTCGTCTACTAAACACACGCGAAAACAAGCAGCAGGGCGCCGCCATTTTGTGATAATCTTATCACTTGCCCCATCGCCCTGGGTGACCTGCTTTTGCGGCACTAAATCATATCCCCTGCCCTTGAGCCTGTAATCAGCAGACGCGTACCGCCCAGTTCCCAACGCCAAAGCACGTCACGTGTCAACAATCGCTGCGCTTCAGCTAATGGCGTGTCGCCATGGAAATGGCAGGACACCTCTTTCCTCAATAAGTATAAACAGACCGTTTGACAACACACAGCAGCAGATTTTCGATTCCATTCCGCTCTCTGTGTTACTTTGAGTATTCTGTGACTCGTTTCTGTGCTCTGGTCAGCTACCTTCGCCGCTTGTATCCCGTGTGAACAGATACCTGTACCATCGCTATAAATTATTTTAGTTTGTTTACCACACAATGGCTACAATAATGCCCTACATGTACGAGCCAGAGTATACTGAGGAGGAACTACTGGAAAGGGAAACATTTGAAAACGATGGGGCTTCAGACGGCAGTTGGCAGGACGAATCAACGGATGAAGACCCTGGACCTAGTTGCATGGATGGTGTTTCCACCTGGTGTACATGCAATCAGTGCGAGCTAATGCCAACCGAGGACGAGAACTGCTGCTGCTGTGAAAACTCTGGATGTGTGGCCTACATTTCGGAAGGCGAGTCACAGCTGCAATGCATCACCGAGCTGCCAGACTTCAGGGCAGCCTGCCTCACACGGTCCCTGTTGAGGATAATGATGGTGTTTATGCACTAACTCCGCGCAACTGTTCGTCCTCGTAATCCGAGTAACGAGTAAGTATACTCTGGTTGTGATGCCACTACTATTTCATGGTCATCTCCTATATTCAAAATTACATGTACATATCATTGTAACGCATGGAAGTCGTTCAATAGTGTGCAGTGTCTAGATAGCATTTGTCCGAGCAGAATGCCATTAGTTACAAGAATTGTCATTGACAACAAAGGTTTAATAAACTTATCTTGGTCATTTAAAAACAGTTTGTATCATTCTTTTTCACAGGTGGTACAGGCTGGTGGCCTATCGTTCCTTTACATGGTGGCTTCACGGGAGGCTTGGACACCACGTTCGAAGAGTAATACCCGCCTGTGTCGTTCGCGCCATAAGACAAACTTTCCCCAGTGACAGCGGTCAGTACAGGGGATTTTCCCTCTCTGTGCTGCAACCTGACCTGTACAATGTGTTAAGTTTAGTATTTTTGTGCCATCAAAATAAGAAACAAAATAAAACAACATATATTTTAACAACGGTTGTTTCGATTTTTTAAATGAATCAAGTGTGTCTCCTTTCAGCAGTGTTCCGGTGCCTCGTCTGCACGCCCCCGGCCCATCCATCCCACCCCCCTCTATCAAAGGCAGTTCGCGCCAGTGGATGTGCGTTGCGAAGGTGTGCGGTCAGGGGTGCAAACGGCCAAGATGCCAAACAGCATGTACACTTCAAAAGGTATCCCACGCCCAGGGGCCATTGCTCACATGGCCTCCTCATACCCTGTGTCTCCGTCCAGGATCCCCCTCACGCTGGCCGCCCCCCTGCAAACCACATAATACCACAACATGTACACGTCATTCATTCACAAACACACCCCTGTTTCTAATACTTTATAAACCACTTGATATGTCTCATGAGAACATCTTTGTGCTTTGCAAGTCAACTCCTGAACGTGCTACCTGAGAACCACTGAGATCGATGCTAATCTGCTCGTCGCCGTGCTATCTGTGAACTTCCGTGACCGCTTCGAGCAAACTCGTCAGTGTGCTACCTGTGGCCATCTACATGTTCTCCTGCCACAAACTACTCGGCTTGCTGAATCCAACTGTTTGTTGGTCAAGGTAAGGCCATGTATCACAGTCATATTTCGTTCATTTTTAAATTTCTATCTATTTGCGAGTAGAGTACTCAATAGTGCTATGTTCATTGGCCTCATTGCTATTGACTTGAGTTTCAATTGTTATGCTATCAATAGATCTATTTATTTTCATCTGTGTCAATTGTCATTGAATTGCATCTGCAAGACAGTACATCCAAGGGACGAGTCAAATGTTCAGAGATTAGTCACATCATTTATTAATTTGTGAAAGTTATGCAAATACTAAGCCACAAATGATGAACGGGTATAGTTCCGGCGACCAAAACAAACCTTGCATTGAACATTGTATGGTTCATTTACTTTTTTATCACATTTTTATTCATCAAGAATTTATAATAATGTTGATATTTACTTTTCAGAATTTTCAACAATGCCTGCCTGTTCGATTAGCGGTTGCCCTTCGAAGACCCATGATAAATCTGAAGGCACTTCAATGCATGTATTCCCTAAGACTGTAGATCGGACAAGAGAATGGGTCCGATATTGCGGATATGCACCGTCAGAACTTGAAAGTAGAGTCCAAAAAGTCTTTGAGGACAAGAGGGGTGATCGATACCGCATCTGCAGCCGGCACTTTCCCTCAAACATGTACGCCACATCCTGGGTAACAAAGAAGAATAAACGGCGAACTACACGAAAATTGCTCGCAAACGCTATTCCCACTCTATTCGTCCACATTCCGAACTGGTGAGTCAAGTGTCCGGATTTAGCTTTAGGCCTTGTGGTAGTGTGTAGGTAGCCAAATGGATTAATTGATATTTTAGGTGTTGGGTCCCTTGTAATACTTTCGATATTGATATGAGTGTATAGCTTTTTGAATAATGACATTTAGCAATAAATTATTTTTCGATTTTATAACCCTCAAAGGAAATCTATTTATGGGCACAGGGAACTGTACTATATTGCGCATTTTCAACAGCATTATTCTCAAGTATTCTTTTGCCTTACATGGCACTTTTTAATATTGGCATTTCACTATCAAACAAAATTTACCTTTACAACCTCTTCACTATCCACTGAATATGAAGCAACAAGATTCTCCATCCGTGTCGTGCCTGCAGTTATCAACCACTTCTAGCGCGTATCAGGTAATCTTACTTAGCTATTCCGTCATAGACTTGTTTTATGCATGTCAAGTAATAGTTTTTATGTATCGTGTAATTATTTTACCGAATGTTTGGTTAGTGCTTTCCAATTGATATACACCTTAGTTGTCGTCCCCTAGAAGTTTGTTTGTAAAATCATCCCCTAGGCGATTTTATACCAGAATATAATACTAATAGTGTACCATTAAAGCCTAGTTAAGTTGTACTTGTTCGTTCTGTGTGGCATATTACAATGAAGAGCAAGTAAAACATTTGTGGGATCGTCTTTCTACCGGGCACATGAGCATGCATGTCCCCATTCGACACGCATGTAGACAAACAGTCGTTTCTCAGTGGTTCAATGCTAATAAATCATTATATTGTGTGTTATCCTCTATTTCTTTCGTCAGTTTTCGCATTGCGTTTAGAGCTGAACATACTCCATTGCACTATCCTCGCAAGCAAATAGTTTCACCTCGGCCCTAATAAATAAAATGAATAATAGTAATAAAGATCGGCTGGTGAGACTAATTTCAATTTTTATGTTTTCAAAACAGGTACATCCTACCGTACTGCGACTGCCACCTATTCCAGACCCCGGCCGACGGTTTCTTCAATCGCCAGCTGCAGCTTCTTGTAAACAACTGCACTACCTTGACTATTTTATGGGACGATCGCCAAGGGCCCATATGCCCTTACGCAGTACTAGCGGCTAGAAGCAACATCTCAACCTTTACGGTGGCCTACTGCCTAGTTGATGGAACAGCCTTGCGATTCACCGTGTGACCAAAGTGCTTCTTTTAACGAAAACCAACACCCTGTGTACCATAGAGGAACAGCGTGTGACTCACGATAAACCTTTGCGGATTTGCGGATCGAGAGCAAAGAAAAAAATGTCCATTCCGATTTAATATGCCAATTGCTGAATATTCTCTAAACATTTAATGTCAAATAAATGTACTTTACCAAATGTACAATCTTGCTGTTTGATTTTAAACTACAGTTTCATATTCGGAATTGTGGCGCACTGTGTTGTGAGATAATCTGTGTTGGTTTCCGGGTTCTGTGGGAAGTCGCGTAGACGACGACTGGGCGCGTTTGGCTACACAGCCCAGTAACGTCACAGAGAGAGGCGGGGAATATGAATGCTTTGTTGATGTCAGGCTCAGGGGCGGGCGATATGACTTAGTGCCGCAAAAGCAGGTCACCCAGGGCGATGGGGCAAGTGATAAGATTATCACAAAATGGCGGCACCCTGCTGCTTGTTTTCGCATGAGTTTAGTAGACGAAAACTCGGGTAAGGTCCATAGGAAATTTTTCTACGAACGACCGACTTAGGCTTAAAAACACATGGCCGACCCGTAGGGACAATAAAAATATCTGACCAAACCATTCCTTTAATGTTGTTTGACTGTCTATCCTTGTAGACCTCTTCCTCTGGGTAACATTCTTCTAACTCTTGTGGTTGGCAACAGTCTATTCTTGCACCTTTGGAGAGGGTCCTGCCTGTGCATACAATGGCATAATGATCCTCTTTTCCCTTGCCCCCCTTTCTTTTATGCGAAAGATGTTTGAAATGGCTTGCTGGATAGCTCTCGACTGCAAGCTGGAAGCTGTACAGTCTCCTCTTCATAGTTTTAATCAGAGCTTTGGTCATAGAAAAAGAAAATCTGATTCCCTTAAGGGGCACTTTAACCCTGCCAGCCTTGCGCCTAGCATGGGGAGGCTTTGAAGTGGCCCATGCAGGGTGCTTTATAGAGTGGAAGCTTTCTTGCCTTGCTTTGACTTGCGCACCAGGGGCAACACTTTCCTGGTAGGAATTGGTTACCCCCCCTCTGTAACTTGACCATTACAATATCCTTGCAAGAGCTTGACTTGCAGGCTTAAATATGTATGCCACCCAACACTTCTGTCTTTGACTACAGAGAGCTTTCTGTTTAAACATTTTGCATGTGCAGCATATCTCTTTTCGTGGTGGTCACTGGGAAGGTAATGGTTGTACACCTTATGGGTGTCCTCCCAAGGTAACCAAGTGTTCGTTAAAGATGGCTCAAAGACTGTTTCAATGCTCTCAGACAGTTCAAGGATTTTTTATTAAGATTTCAATGGGCCCCAAGTCCGCCCATTTATCTTTTCTCGAAAAGCACCTCCTTCCTAACTCTGCGCCCTAGACCCAAATTATTACATATTGCTTACTAACCCATACTGTTGAAGATCTTAAACTGAAAGTGAGGACCTAAATTATCAGGTTACTCACCGTAGTGATCACCTTACTCCTAGTCCATAGTCCCCTTTCCTCCATACTTATGGGACATTCCTCCTTCCTGTGGGACGGGACCGGAGCATTTTGTAAAAAGCATCACATTTTTCAAAAATGTGTCCTTCCTCTCTTTTTATGTGCGGTACCAGATGCGACCGTAACGCTGCCCTTCTTGGCTCCGCCCACCGCATCACCCATCAGTCCTTTTCTATCGCCAGGTCGAGACCTTTAAACAATAATAGAGGAACCTTATTCGAGGGGATGGCGGGCGGGCGTATGTAGGAAATGGGACTATGGACTAGGAGTAAGGTGGTCACTATGGCGAGTAACCTGGTAATACTCCTACGTCCCGTCCCCTTTCCTCCATACTGATGGGAGATTCCTAAGCACTCCTCACAGGAACTACGGGTGGATGGAAACCCCCTTACTGAAAAAGGTTTTTCAGCACAACCTGCCCAAACTGAGCATCAGATCTGGAGCTCAAGTCCAAGCAGTAATGTTTACAAAAAGCCAATGGGGAAGCCCAAGTAGCCGCTTTCGCAATGGTCTCCCAGGGGACATACTTTTGAAAGGCAACAGCAGCTGCCTTGCTCTGCACCAGATGAGCATGAATCCCTTTAGGAAGCTGTAGACCTTGGACAGTGTAAGACTCCGTAATACATGCAGCAATCCATCTGGAGATAGTAGCTTTGGAGGCCTGCTTGCCCTGTGGGTTACCAAAGATTACCAAAAGTTGAGAGGAAATCCTAAATTCAGAAGTTCTGTCTAGATAGAATTTAAGAGCACTTCTAACATCCAGGTAATGCAAAACCCTCTCAGCTTCCGAAGCCGTATTTGGAAAGAAGACAGGCAGCGAGATTGACTGATTTAGATGGAAACCAGAAACCACCTTTGGCAAGAAAGAAGGATTCGTTCTAAGGACAACCTTATCCGTGTGGAAAACCAAGAAGGGATGCTGCACCGACGAAGCTTGGAGCTCACTCACTTGCCTTGCTGAGGTCAGGGCGACCAAGAAAGCCACCTTCCATGAAAGGTACTTAAGATCTACCGTAGCCATTGGTTCAAAAGGCTTATGGCACAAGGCCGTAAGAACCACGTTCAGATCCCACGTCGGATGCGGTTCGCAAACAGGAGGAAAGAGACACATGAGACCCGCAAAGTGCCGTTTAATCACTGGGTTCGACAGTGAGAAAGAGCACTCGTCCGTGGATAGGTAGGCGGCCACAGCCGAAAGACAAGTCCTGCATGACAGAACATGAATGCCAGACTTTGCAAGATGAGAGACGAAGGACAACACCGTGTCAATCGTAGCCACCTTGGGGTCCAGCTGTTTGGCTAAGCACCAGTGACAGAACCGAAGCCACTCACTCTTATACTGTGACCTCGTCGAAGGCTTCCTGGCTGCCTGGATTATGCGCATGTTGTCAGCAGACGGGTTGAGATGTCTTAGAGATCTGAACTCAGGCCCCATGCCGCGGGGTGCCACAGCTGTCGATCTCTCGGGTGAAGCAGATCGGGAACTAGCGGAAGCCTGATTGGTGCACACACCGAACAGATGTTGAAGCTCTGAAAATTAGAACCTGGCCGGCCACCACGGAGCTATAAGCAAAAGAGAACAATTCATTGTGTTCTTCAGCTTGCAAATCGTCTGATGAATCAGAGCCAGAGGCGGGAAAGCATAGGCCCTCATGCTGTGCCATGGAATCTCGAGAGCATCTCCTAGAGATGAAGGTCCCAGCCAGTTTCCGGAGGCATACAGAGGAAGTTTGTTTGCCGATGTCGCAAAGAGGTCCACTTGCAGAGTGCCCCAACACAGGATTATCTGCAAGAGGACCTCTGCTTTCAAATCCCACTCATAGCTGACCATTGTTTGACGATGGGGGGCATCTGCCGTGACGTTCAGCTGGCCCGGGATGCGCACTGTCACCAGCCAGACACCATGCTGAACCGCCCATTCCCAAACTTCAATGGCCAGATCCACAAGAGGAGCAGACTTGGTGCTCCCCTGCATGTTGATGTAAAACATGGACACCACATTGTCCGTGCGGACACAAACCACTTTGTTGGCAATGACTGGCCTGAAGGCCTTGAGTGCCAGAAGAATCGCCAGAAGCTCCAGATGATTTATATGAAGGAACTTGTCTTGTGGCGACCAGAGGTCGGAGACCTGAAGAAGATCCAACGTCGCACCCCACCCCAAAAGGGAGGAGTCCGTCGTGATCGTCACCATCGGAGCAGGGTCCTGGAAACCCGCCCCCACCGATAGGTTGCTGAGAGACGACCACCACACCAGGTCTGCTCTCATGAAAGCCGGAATCGATATTATCTTGGAGTCCGGATCCACAGCCTGACGCCAAGAACTCCGAAGAGCCATCTGCATCCGCCACATCTTGAGTCGAGCAAAGGGAAGAGCCAATACACATGAGGCCATGAGGCCCAGAAGCCTCTTGAAGTAACGGGCCGACATGCTCTCTGACTGCGCAAACATCTGACACGTGGCCAACAGATCTGCCATTCTGTCCCCGGTCAGGTAAACTCTCCTGTCGATCGCGTTCCAATGAAAACCCAGGAAAGTCAGGTCCTGAGAGACCATCATGGAAGATTTCCGCCAGTTCACCGACAGCCCAAGGCGAAACAGGAGCTGGAGGAGAGACTGAAGATTGCTTGAGGCTTTCAGCGGACAAGGACTACGCAGCAGCCAATCGTCCAAATACGGGTAGACATGTATACCCTGTAGCTGAAGATAAGCTGCAATAACCAACATCATCTTCGTAAAGACACATGGTGCCGAGCTGAGGCCAAAAGGGAGCACTTGGAACTGGAAGTGCTCCTCCCCCACAGAAAACCGTAGGTATTTCCGATGTGGATTCCAGATCAGGATATGCATATACGCATCCTGGAGGACCATCACACAGAGCCAATCGCTCTCCTGTAAAGAGGACTTTATCTGACCAGGTGTGATCATCTTGAATTTCTCTTGGGGTAGAGAGAGATTGAACTGGGAAAGGTCTAGGATGGTGCGCAGGCCAGCTTGGTTGGGTTTGGGCACTGTAAACAGTCGGGAATAGAAGCCCTACCCTTGCTCCCCTAGAGGAACGGGTTCCACCGCCCTGAGATCCAGCAACTTCTGAATCTCGGCTCTGAGGGTGGCCGGTCCCGACTGCTGGAAGGGAGGACTGAAGGGTGGGGTAGTGGGAAGGGGTAAGCAGAACCCCGCCGGAGCGACTGTCAAGACCCACTAGTCCTCGGTGATGGTCTGCCACACCTCCCAATGAGACGCAATGTGTCCTCCCACCGGGGTCTTGTGCGAGCGCAGAAAACCCTCATTTTGCTGGTTTGTCGGTGGCAGCACCACCTGAACCTGAGGAGGAGGCTGAGAAAAACCTACTCTGCTGCTGCCTTCGGCAGGAGTTTCCCAAAGGAGTGTCAACCCTGCAGGATTTCCGATCTAAAAAAACCCTGAAACCAAAGGAAGGCCGAGGGTTTGACAACGACCTCTGTGTCCTGAAAGGAGGTTTAACCAGGACATGGCAGTCTGAGTGCTGCCCTTAGTTTTGGTCAGATCCACGTCTGTTGAGGAGTGAAAGAGCTCCTTGCCATCGAAAGGCAGGTCCAAAACCTTATCCTGCACCTCCTTAGAGAACTTGGTGGCATGCAACCAAGCTTGACGAGAGGTATCCACACCAAGCATAAGGCCTCGGGCCGAGGCAGACCTTTCCACATTTTTATATTCGCCCACGCTAAAACAAGTTCTGAATTGGCTTGACGCAGCTGCAGAGCTGAGTTACCGAAAATCTTCCTCCCAAGGGAATCAAGAAGCTTATCTTCCGTGGACAGAACCTGTATAGCCATCGAAGAGGATGGCAACGCAGGTCTGGATTGCAAAGTGCTGCCGCCACTACTGTGTAGGAGGGGGGCAGGCACGACACCAAGGCATAATTCTTCTGAAGAATGGAGCCTGTAGCGCACGTCCATCTTCTTGTTGACAAACAGTCCAGAGTGTGGCTTCTCCCAGTCCATCTTCTTGTTGACAAACACTCCAGAGTGTGGCTTCTCCCAAACTTTACGGACCTTGACCAAAATGTCCTTCTGCAAGAATAAGCCAGTACGCTCCGAAGGAGATGAGGTGAACGCCCCCAAAAGCACGCCCTCCTGCGGAGCGGGTGCCTCAGGTACTGGAACATCTAACAGACACATGTCCAGCACCCGGTCATGAAAAGCTCTAACAGAGCAGGGCTGGTTTTCGCTGTCCTGATTTCCCTGTAGATCGTCCGACAGGTCCGGATCAGGTTGAGTCACATCAGGCACCACAACAGCCTTGTCCACTGGGGACAACAGAGGCGTGGTGGAAGAGTAGGGGGAGGCCCAGCTGGTAAAGGTGGCGCCGGCGGAGGCACAGGAACCGCAGACGGGACCGTCAGCGCAGGCGGGCATATCTCCCTGAAAAAGCCTCGAAAGTACTCTTTCATGGGGTCGGAACACATCAGTTTTTGAAACTTTCCGAAAAAGGCGTCCTCCGCCGATGACTTAGGCGTGACATGAGGAGGCCTCAAGAGGGGAGTAATTGCAGAGGTGTACGGGAGAGGGTTGCCAAGAGGGTCCTTCCCCACTGTCTATATAAATCAAGGGTGCCTATGCCGCTGGCAGTGAGACATTGTGCAGTACAGGCCTCCGAGCGTTCCAGTCATAAATTGGATGAAACACACAAGGAAACCGATGTTCACCTGAAAAAGTACCCCCTACACATAGGGCCGATGTCGTAGTTGTAAGGGTCTTATACAAAATGGCCGCCATGGTCTTGGCGGGAACGGTCACCATTTTGTCGGCACCTGAGGAGAACTGCGACATGTGTGGAAGCGAAGCAGGGGTCCCCACATGTGGGTCCGGGGTCTTCATTTTAGTCTTAACACAAGGAACCTTGGCCAAGCCGGTACTGTGTGCTCTAGAATGTTTCTGTGACATCGTAACAGCCAAACTAGCCTTCAATGGAAGGACCTCAGCACTGCCGGTAACGGAGGGATTATGGTCTAAGACCTCACTCTGTGCCCCCTCAACAGAACTGGGGTCTCCGCAAGAACGGGAACGATGAGGAACACACCTCACCTGCAAGATCTTAACCGGTCTCCCAGAACTGTTGGTCACCTTAGCCTCTAAATGACCAGCCTCAGACCCGAGTCCGGTGAAAACCCCCTCACAAGGGGCCTCAACTTTAGGTCTCAGGGTAGACCCCAGTGATTTTACGGGAAGCTCCAAGTAAGCAAGCTCCGGTACCCGATGCATCAGTCGAACTGGGCCCACAAACAACCGCCACAGGAGGGGCCTCGGAATGTAATCCGGTATCAATAGCCCCTTACGGATGTCCTCGGAGAAAACACTTGTTGAATTTTTAGGCCTGGAAGGCACCTCAGAGCTAGCCCCGGTAATAGAGCTTTTGATGCTCCTCCTGAACCAGGAAGACCCCGGGAAGGAGTCCCCCGGCCAGAGTGCCCTAAAAAGTAAAGAACTCACCGGGCGTTTCTTTTTTTCGTCGATGAAAGTTTGAAAGTGCGCCGGGGGGAATACGTTGAAACACCTCCTCCCACCGCTCCAAATGGCGTTGAAGCGCCCGGACCGAAAGGGAGCCGCAATAAAAGCACGAGTCCCACCGGTGGTCCGGACCCAAACACTCTAAGCACAGAGGATGAGGATCCGCCCTAGTGAAGCGTCGCTGACAAGAACAACAATTAAGAAAGTCTAGCTGAAACGGCATAGACATACTACCACACGACTGCTAAACCAGAGCAAGAGAGGAGGAACTGTAAGGAAAAAATCTTCCGAAGATGCAAGTGTGTCCAGTCCCGAGCGAGCGGAGAAAAGGACTGATGGGCGATGCGCTGGGCGGAGCTAAGAATGGCTGTGTTACGGCCGCATGCGGTAACCCGCATAAAAAGAGAGGAAGGACACATTTTTAAAAAATGTGATGCTTTTTTACAAAGTGCTCCGGTCCCATCCCACAGGACGAGGAATGTCCCATAAGTATGGAGGAAAGGGGACGGGACGTAGGAGTATGTGGTATGCCTTCTCTTTCTAAACACAAACTGTGTCTACTCTAGTCTAAGACTTCCAAACTGTTTCTATTCTATACATTGGTTAGTGTGTTAATGGGTAATGCCGTGTGCCTTACAATCATCCGGACTTAATCTCCTTTCTATCATGCCCACGTTTTCCTTTCCCTTTCAATGCAGGATATTCTACTCTGACTACTCTACTCTACTCCTCCAACTCCACCCTCCTCAACTCTCTTATCCCTTCCTTCTCATCAACTGTGTCTTCCATATCTCTCGCCCCTGCTCCCTCACCTCAATCTGTTGTTCTTACTACTCTACTACTCCCTCCCCCAAACTACTACTACCGCTGCTACTCCCTCCTACAGGCTACTACTACTACCACCACCACTACTACTCCCTCCTCCACACTACTACTACTACTACTCCCTCCTCCACACTACTACTACTACTCCCTCCTCCACACTACTACCACTACTCCCTCCTCCACACTACTGCTTCCTCTCCTCCACACTACTATTCCCACTCCACCCCCACACTCTCCTTTCTCCCACACAAACACATCACTTCCTACACTTGATCTCCGAAATACACTTACCACTCTTTTACGCACACTCAAAACAGAGCAACCTTGCACTCACTAACCAATAACTCACCCAATGCAAACATTGCATCTGCACTCTGCTTCCCCTTCCTTCCTCCTTCCTCCTGGTGGTCTCTTGATCTCCCACCTCCCTCCCCAAACCTTCCCCAGACAAACCACAACGTCCTGCTTTCTGTTGCACTCTTTATGCTCCCCCTTCTCTTGCCAAGAGTGCCAGTGGACCACTCCGGTGGTGATAGTGCGCGGTACAAATATCCTTTAACATTAACATTGGATCACTTGCCCTGGCCAAATTTTACCCAGTCTTCCCCACCCGGGAGGCATTACAATCAGCATATTTTTAAAATAGTGGGGCCTGCCCTTTTATTTTTTTTACTCATGGTCCCGCCGTGTAATAATGATGGTGGCCCAGACAGCAAAGCGTACGAATTTGTGCTAGAAGGCCTTGGTGCAAGACCCCTAAAGTAATCTAAAGTAAGTCTGTACTGGAATTTGTGCCTCGCTGGTGGTCTAGGGATTTTGCTGCAGTCCAAAGGAGATTGGGACTGCTGCTGGAAAGCAAAACGTAGTCTGTTTTATTGTTGCGTAGGTGTAGTTTCTTCCCAGCTATCGCCTCTCTTCCAGCTTGCTCCCTACTTCCGGAGTTATAATGAGATCTACGGAAGCCACCGGAGGGTTGTTCTCACTTGGCCTGATCCTGGCCTCTGGGTTATTAATGCAGACACTGTGTGGCGCAGGATGTCTTTTCTCGCTTAGCTGTTCCTTACTGTTGCACTGGTCCAGTAAATTGTTTCTAGAAAAAATATAAAGACACTAGCAAGCATTTTGTTTAAGAGGCATGGCATAAGCCAAAGATATACTGCCCATAAACAAGATGGCTAAAGTGAGGAGAGCAGGATTAGGATCCTCTCAACTGCCACCCTCCTCTCCTCAGGGCTAGGACAGGCTATGGATTTATCCCGAATAGGCCTCCAACCCACGACTGGGAGGGGGTTGAGGGGGTTGCTATCCTCCCCTGACAAGGCCAGACTACAGGCACTGTGACATGTTACACTTAGAATTGAAACATTCTTTTCTCCAATGAAGTCGGCATAAATGTGAGCGCTTATGCAGTTAAATAAAAAAATTACGCATTTAAGACATTCTCCTACGACCTGTCCCTAAATACGGAGTAAGGGTGTCGGTAAACTCCATATACCGAGTTGATGCGGCTATTGAAGTCTGATCATGCAACCTGAAGACTGGTGTAATTTTGCAGTTTTCAATCTCTGCTTCCTGCTCCTGCGACTATCCGATGGTGAATAAAAACAATCTAAAAACGTAGGCTCCAAGGGCTTTGCAGGTACACAGGCAGGATAGGGCTACTGCGACATGAAGGACACTGTTGACGTCTACTTTGACTTTTCGTGTAGATAACTTGTAATACTGTGGTCCAACCACTAGATGGTGGAATATGGATGCGACTCCTAGCATTTCTGCATGCCATTTCTCTGTGCCATAAAAATGCATAAAAGAACAAATGATTGGGCCTAAAAACCACGATAGTTATTTTCATCCAAGAGATTTTAAAACATATATATGCAACGTTTCTGCTTGGAAACATTTGGGCAAGCATGTTTTGTTTTTGTTGAAATACACAATCATGTGTAGCATTTCTGTTTTTATCACAATCAAGATAATACAGCATTGCTATTTTCTTTGAAATCTTGAGTGCAATATTTCCGATCAATGACTGGTTTGGAGTCTTTAATTTCTCTTTTATCTATTGTGTGTTTAAAATCAAACTTTTCACACAAAAGATAACGAAAGAAACAAAATCTTCACCATTATCACCAATCAAGCTCAAAATTTAAAGATTAAAAGGGAATAATAGAAGGAAAACACATTAGCATACAACACATCAATAGATAGCAACAATCCTCACAGCAATTTTGTTTCATCAACACTAGCTAAAGGACAAACACATGAGTCCTATTAAAATTCATCATACAGACTCACATACATGTACTATAATAATCAATTTGATCTGGAAATATCACATATAAAAATCTCTTAGCAGCCATTATCATGGATATCGGTGGATCTCCAAGTAAGTTGTGCCAGATACTTTCAGGCATTTCAAGCGTTTCGGGCAACAAGTATTTGACCAATATTTGAGCCCATACGCTAATGAATTGTGGACAAACTGTTACCAAATGGTGTAAAATTTCAACTTCCGTAGAGCAGAAACTACACAGTCTCTCTCAATCCACGGAATGTTTTCACATGCCCCTTTCAACTCAATAGTTAGAAGTAAATTCAACTTTAAATATAGCCAGGCTCTGCTTAATTTCAGGGGTATTTTTGCAATATTCCATTCACCAAGCCTACAGGTCTAATATAATAAATATAGTGTTCACAAACTCTAATAGTGGTCAGCCGAAACCTATTTTCTTTCCAATCCACTTAAAAAAGGCACTTCTTAGCTCGGTTTGGCCTAAATATAAGCATTTCCTCTCTTATACAACCGCGCGCCATCATCTTAGTGTAGTTTTATGCCCATAGTCGCAGGGATTTGCTGCTATCTGTAGATGGTACAACCTGTAGTTCTGCAGACAAAGATCTAACTGGCGGTACCAAGAAACTTCTATATAAAATTGTAGAGTTCTCCAGTCAATCATTGTCTGAATCGAAGTCTTATAGCCAAAAATGGAGTGCCCTGGGGCAGGGAGAGTACATTACACCAAATGTTTCCCTCAAACAGGGGCCATTGTGTCCCATTTAGTCCAACCTCTGCCCCATGGATAACCCGGGGAATAATCTTTTGAATGTAGTATTTTTGTAGGGGGCAGATCGCAAACCGCCCACCTTTCCTGTCCAACTGTTAACTGTGATATCAAAGGAATTAATGCTATTTTAGCAGCTGAGTGTTGTTTATACAGCTTTTTAGTGCTACAAACAAAAGTTCCAAGTAATCTAAAGAATTGGACTTGCTCTAGTTTTTGTTCATTAATTTGCTATTGGAATTTCCTGGGGCTCCTTCTTTCTACATTTATTTAGGACAAGTATTTCGGACTAAGCCTTGTTAATCCCAGGCTCTCTGGAGCCCTACTTTGGTATTATCAAATAAGGCAGATCGTCTGCATACAGGAGGTACAGAATCGATACATTTCCAAGCTTCAGTGGATGGGAATTCACCCCTTCCAAGCAGCAAACAAATCTGCTATATAGATCTTAAACAGGAAAGGGACAAAATGCATCTTTGGTGCAGGCCCCTTTCACTTTTTATCCAGCCCGACGAATTCCCAGTACCATCCAACCTCATTCTAAGTCTGACTTCTTTGTGTAATGCCATCAATATGTTAGTTACAGGAGGTGGACAGCCTTGGGACATTAATTTGGACCACAGAAGTCCCTGATTTACACAATCAAATGCTTTTTTCATGTCCAAGAAGCCCATGAATATCTGTCTTCCATCCACCTGCACCTAACTCGTTAGAAGAGAGATAACATAATAATTCAATGAAAGACTCATACCCTTAATAAATCCAGACTGGTAGATATCACTCCACGTCAGTATCTTTGTTTCATTACACAGATACTTCAAATACTTCAAAATCAAAGAGAAAAATATCTCAAATGAACCTTGTAGTAAAGAAATTGGGCAGGAGTTAAAACGGTCCAAACTATCACATGCCTTAAAAATGAGTATCAATGGGGGCGCTGTTGAGCACCCCGAAAATGGCCACCTAGCTGTTGAGCTCCGTGTGGCTGGGACCTAAATCCGGTAACATCAGCGGAATACGAGGTCTATACGGCACTGTGCTGCACAGTGCGCTGGTTATCCTGGCCTGATCACGACTGAAAGCGAGCGCTGGGAACCCCACTGCACCATGCTGAAGTTCGGCCCGCTTGCCTGGGCGGACCCCGGCGTTGCTTCGGGCCCGGCGGCGGGCTGCCTCCGTGGAGAGATGTGCTACTCGTCTGTGGCATGTTGGGACTGCACCCTCCTGTTCTTGACCCCCCGACGCCGGCGGCATCCTTGACCCCTAGCCCTCACCGGGTGCCGCAGCGTCTTCACCACCTAGCTGCACCGTGCCGGAGGGCCGGGACTGTGCCAGAACTGGTGCCTGGCTCCACCCCTCTTCCCTGTACCTTTGAGTCGCGGCCTCTCTGGGTGGGCTGCGCTGCTGCCGGGGGCTGCCGGCGGAGAACTGCCACTGGCTGGCCGTGCCTGGGGACCAGGTGCGGCTCCCGGGCCCCGCACACTGGGCGCTGACTTCCAGGAAGTGCTGCATCACACTCTGCGAGTGACGGTCTGCGCCCGCGGCCCAGGTGAGGAGCTGGGTCGGGGGGAGGCTCACCCCCCATTGATCCGTCCCGGATGTTCGCGCCCACACACGGCCCTTCCTGAGCGGGCACCTGCGCTTCCAGCCGGACGGCACTGCCAGCCCTGCGGCCTACCCCCTGAGCCCCAGCAGACTCTGAATAGGGGCAGGCGCGCGTATACTTGGCCACTGGCATTCCCTAAAGCACTCCGAACAGAGAACCGCATTGGTGCCAAAGTGTTCTTCTTCAAGGCTTACCTCCAGAACTGAGATCTTGCCATTGCCATGAAGGAAAAGGACTCTTTTTGGGCCAGCAAGAGTGAATTTAGGGCTGTTTAAAGCCAACCGATCTCACTGAAGTCAATATATTTATATTGGATCTTTGATAATAGAAATGTCACTTGAACTGTGCTCCATCTTGAAACAATGAATGACAAATGCCAGTCACACTACGATACATCTGTGTTTGTCTGTACCTATTGGTATAAAAGTGTATTGGAGCCTTTAGGATGAGAATGTGCAGCATACATTCTACTGGGCATTCGTAAGCCTAGATAGGAGAGGCGTTTAATTCCATTAACCCAGCTTCTACATTTCATTGCCCAGGAAACTTCAGAGGGAAGGGTGGTGAATCTAGCTCGCCTGGACTTGCTCTGGATCGCATCCTCTGGTACAATATATGCTACCCTGGGGGGGGGGCGCTAGCCTACACCAGCTACCTGCTACTTCTGCCCCCAGGCCCCTCAAACAACCAGAACTTATGGGTGGTCATAAAACCACTGACCCTGCCAACACTTGCTCCTGAAATACATCAGCAACGCCCTCTCTGCATGGCAGCACCCATTCAGCAGGTACAGCGCCTGTCCCATCCCGACCCACACCACCTTGTCAGTGCCGCACTACAGGGCTCCTCTACTCTGGCATCTCTCACGCTGGGCGCTTGTGCAGTCTGCTGATCTATCTTTACTTGCATTGCGGCCCTCTTACTATTTAAATTCCTAACGCATCTGAAGAATTACTAGTCATATTGGCTTCCTTTCTGCTCCAGCGGCCTGCGACAACTGGGAAGCAGTTCTTGGCGCTACACCCCTGCTCCTTACACTGGTTTGGGCTTGACCTGCTGGGTTACCCCCATTACCCTTGCAATGTCCAGCAGATCTAGAGAGACCAACAAGGTGGGCGCCATGGACAAACTGGCGAAGGCAACCTCGCGTGTAGACCAGGGGGCAACGACTTCCACCCAAGAAGACCCCGAACCTCCCTCTGGTGCACTGGCCCCCGACCTCACTGCAATGATGGAGTCAATGGCCAAGAATTTTGCCTCGTTCCACGAATAACTGGACAATATTAATGCCAATGTTGCATCCCTTATGTCCCGGGTTGATCAAGCGGGAGCCAGGATCTCTGAGGCGGAAAATAGAATTGGGGCGAATGAAGATCAACTGCACACTTTGCAGGATACGGTGGCCGCCCTGACTCGCGACATGAAAACGGTGAAGGCAAAGTGTGATGACCTTGAGGTCCGTTCGCGCAGAAAAAACCTACGCATCATATGGGTCCCCGAAAATGCCCTGAAAGGGCACATGGAACTCGCAGTTGAGAATCTACTCAGGACATACTGGGTGACCTCGCCCTATCCCCCTACTTCACAGTTGAACGAGCTCATCAGGCCTTATCACCGCGCCCCAAGCCGGGAGACTTCCCCAGGCCCATCATCGCTAGGATTCTCAACTATAGAGACAGGCACCTCATTCTTCGCTTGTCATGAGAGAAGGGCGACCTGTGCCTTGACTCACATACCATTCGAATATTCCCTGACTTCTCCGTCGGGGTGCAATAGGAGAGACGTCATTTCCTGGGAGTCAAGAAACTGCTACGTGAGCGCAATGTCCCCTACGCAATTCTTTTCCCGGCCCGGCTCAAGATCACCTTCAGAGAAAAATTGTACTTCTTCACCGTCCTGGAGAAGGCCGTCAAATGTATAGAGGCCCAGATACCACTGCCGAATCCCAATGGTAACCCCATGGCTGACGATTAGGCTCCAACCACATTGTGTCTCAGCGATCTGCTCATTATTGTCCCTTTTTTTTCCCTCATGTGCTGGTAGCATTGTATCCCTATTGGTTCACTTATATGTACGCATTTGTCACCTGCGATGATCACATTTGGCGGGCTCACCAACAGTCGCCATAGGCGGCTCCCCGCCATGCTTTACCTACCTGCCATTGCTGACCTACTTTTCTGTTGGTGGCTGAACGCCTTGTATACACAGGCCGGGGCACCGACCACCGGCGTGCGGGGAGCCCTGCCTCTAGATTGCACTTCTTTATTCGCTTTGGCTCAGGGCATGTTGGTCAGGTGTGATCACTATGCGTATAACCGTTTAATGCACCGCTGGTAACCTCATGCTATTTATCTTTATCTAAGTGTCCACCACACGACAACAGTGCACCCCACTGTGATTGCAATGTTCAGTTTTGTTAAATTGATGTTGGGAGTTGGCCCCGGTTGGGCCGACAGAGAAACAGACCCATCTTGGGACCTGTCTGTTGTCCCCTGTTCCATGGGGTGTTTTGGTTCTGATCGGAGGGGGAAGGGGAGTCACACTGCCTGCCAGGATGGGGTGGTGAGGGAGAGGGGTGGGACTGGTTTGGGTAACGTTACTGAAAATGGCAGAGGCAGATTGGCAGACCACAGGACATCGGGGGGGCCCTCACGGAGGCGGTTCCCACCTAAAACATACTCTATGGCAGCAGTGGTGGGATGTTCCCTAATCTCTTAAAATGCCTACAACAGTGTTGTCCTGGAACATACAGTGCTTGAGCAACTATACCAAGGCTTGTAAAATCATGACCTACGCTAACAGACATGGTTGCAAAATATTGCTCCTGCAGGAGACACATTCCACGGGTCCCCTGACTAAGTATATGGCACCATCATAGGGGCCCCATAGATACTCCACCTCGTACTCCACAAGGGCCAGAGGGGTGCTGACAATGATACATAAATCACTTAAGTTTGTTCTCCACAAGAGCCATATGGACCCGGAGGGGAGATACATTATATTACATTGCGCAATAGCTAACAAAGATTATCTGTTGGTGAATACCTATGGCCCAAATGTTGATTCCCCCGACTTTGTTGACCTGGTGATATCCATATTGGTGGGATATGTGGGGGTGCAGATCATTTGGGGGGGGGGGACATGAATTTCATATTAGACACTACACTGGACAGAACTGGTACGGCCCCCATGCCCCTGTCCGGCGCGGCACGCAAACTCCTAGCACACAGCATAACACTCGATATCCAAGATGCATGGAGGGCACTGCATCCACAAACACACAAATACACTCACTACTCTTCAGTAAATGATAGCTCCTCCAGAATTGACATGTTCCTACTATCAAGCGCTATGCTGGGCAGAGTGGTGGAAACAAATACTTGCGCGCACCTTGTCGGATCATTCACCAATCCTTATATCCCTGGAATTGGGAATACCTGCCCCTACCATCAACACATGGCGATTTAAGTCTTCGGCTCTGGAGGACATTGTATTTAAGGCAGACATCCTCGCTAATATTCAGTCCTATTTCACGCACAATACGCCTCCGACCACCACCCTGGGAGTCCGTTGGGATGCTTTTAAAGCCTTTATCAGGGGAATGTCCATCTCTAGGGAGGCGGGAGTCCTCAAAACTATAAGAGCAGCCCTTACCCGCTCCGAAGCCAAACTATGTGAACTAGAGCTAGCATACCCGACGTCGGTAGACCCTGCTCTTCTCTCCCAAATCAGCCAAGAGCTACAACATTTCAATGAACAGGCCACTAGGGAAGTCCAGTACTTCAGCCATCTACAAGCTGCGCAGAAATACGGCGAGGATGATAGACCCAGCAGAACACTGGCCACTTTGGCGAGGGCTGAGTGGGGCCAGACCCAGATTACTTGCATTAAGGATGGTCGGGGGCGGTACAGTGGTCCGACCAGCAGATCCTGGAGGTCTTTACGGACCCCAATCACACTAGACGAAATAGTTGGAGCCATATCCAGCTTCCCTAAGGGAAAGGCACCAGGCCCAGACAGGCTAACAGCAGAATTTTATCAGGAGCATGTAGCCATTTTGGCCCCCAAATTACTCGAAGTATGGAACGAGTCACTCAGGCTAGGGTCCCTTCCGCCAACACTACGTGAGGCCATCATTACGGCCCTGCTCAAGCACGGTAAACCCAGCGATTAGTGCGGATCATACCGGCCCCTCTCACTAATGAATTTGGACACTAAGATCTTTGCCAAAGTAATTGCAAATCGTTTCCTCAAGGTCATGTCATATATGATTCATGATGACCAGTCAGGCTTCGTGCCCGGGAGATCCACGTCTCATAACAATAGAAGGCTGTTTAATGTCATGTCGCAAATTGACCAGAGTGTGAGTGCAGTTGCGGTCACACTGGATGCCCAGAAGGCATTTGACAAGGTGTCCTGGAAGTACATGTGGCTAGTATTGGAAACCATGGGCATAGGGCCCAACATGATTGCATACATCAAGTTATTATACACCTCCCCAGTAGCCAGGGTCCAAGTCAACTCCCAAACATCCGGCCTGTCCCCTCTCTTTAGAGGCAACCGACAGGGTTGCCCGTTCTCCCCGATCCTATTCGCCCTGGCAATAGAGCCAATGGCGGACCATGTCAGAGAGCGCCACTCGCGTAAAGGGGTACGACTGCAGGACACTCCTGAAATTATCTCACTCTATGCGGATGACGTGTTATTGTTCGTTAGAGACCCTGCTGTTCATCTTGACCCAATCCTACGCGTCATAACCCGCATAGGCACATACTACGGTTTCACTATTAATTACACTAAATCCGAACTCTTTCCCCTTACTAGCTCCACCCTACAACCAGCCACTGAGTACCTGCTTCGCTGGTCCCCTATGGGATCAGGTAACTTGGAGTCCAGGTGTCCCTGACCAAAGATACATTGTTAACAGGCAACTACCTGGTCGCAGCAGAGCAGGCCGAAGCCAAAGTCACTTGCTGGGAGACTCTCACTTGTTAAGATGATATTACTCTCTAAACTGCTTTACATATTCAGCAACATACCTATTTGGCCAGGAAAGAAATACTTCACCAACTTACACAAGCTGTGAGCTCAGTTCCTATGGTCTTCTGGCGCTGTGTGCAAAAGAATTGTCTGATATGACACTCCCCTATGATAGAGGTGGGTTCACCGCCCCTGATATGCTGCGCAACTGGATCGCAGCACAGGCACAGTTTGCTTCTTACTGGTACCCTGGACCCCCTCCTTGCCCCCATGTCAAGCTGGAGACTCTGGCAGCAGTAGGGACCAGCGTAATGTCATTAATACTACATCGGCACTATGAGCCGAACTCGCCCATTGACCCGGTTCAACCCACTGTGCAAGCCTGGGGTCGGATTTTCGAGTCGGGTGCACAACAACGACCATACTACAAATGGCTACCCGCCTGGCGATTTCCCAGGCTGGAACCCACATATGACACCGCCCTGGCGCGACACTGGGAGACCCGGGGGTACCTTGCCTTAACCGATTTCTACCCAGACGGGCAGTTCATAACACCACAGACGTGGAGACCGGGGCATTCGGGTTCAGCACTGGAGCTCCTGCAATTCTATAGACTCCGGGCCGCCTTCCGAAATGCTTGGCATGACTTCCCTGATGAGCCCCCGGACTCCCCTGGGATTGCCTACATCGCCAATTCGGCCGGCGCCCGTGGGGTGGTATCTGCACTGTACAAACTTTTGCTAACCACTGCCCCACCTCTGCCCTCCAACGCCCGGGACGACTGGGCCTCCGAGCTGGAGTTGGAGCTCACTGATCACCTGTGGGAAAAGATGTGCTCTCATACCAATAGTGTCTCCCTAAACTTCCGCTATCGCACCATAGAGTACAAATTGCTCAATAGGCTGTATTACACTCCATGCAGGATCTGCGGGTTTGCACGCTCCGGCCCACGGCTCTGTCCTCGCTGTGGTGCGGATGGTGCTGGCCATCTGCATATGTTCTGGGACTGCCTGAGGCTGGCTGAATTTTGGGACAAGATCCTGAAAACACTATCTGAAATCTGTGACACTGTTGTTGACCCCGTCCCGATTGGGGTTCTGTTTGGGATGTGGCAGACTGAGGGTGCTAAAAGCATGGCTAAATTCCTGAATGTGAGCTGTATAGTTGCTAAAAAATGTGTTTTACAAAACGGGAAGTGCTCCCCCCCCCCATTCCAGAAATGGCTAAACGTACTCACATGGTCCCGAAATTGTGAGGAGGAGTTCCTTGGTATGCTCCCAGCTCGCTCCCGCCCCAAAAATATATGGTCTGCCTTCAACAGTTACCTTAACAGCATAGACGTGTCCCCCTCTGAGGGCAGCTCCCCACAGCCGCCTCCGTTATGTGCTGCAGCATCGGAAGCTTCTTGATGCCGATTTCCTACTGTTGTATCATTGTCTTTGTATACCACTGTATTCATTCATGTGTGTATCAAACCTTGCGATTGCTCTGATGTATGTGTGTGCTATATGCCTCTGCCAACAAAAATAAAAGTTTTTTAAAAAAACAAAATGAGTATCAATGTTGCTTCTCTCCACGTAGGTGGAATTATCCTCAGTATTTTTACATTATTAAATAGTCAAGGAGTAGACGAGACCACAGTTCAGAGTCAGACTTCAAAGTCAGGTTCGAGAGACCATCTGGTCCTTGAGCATTCAAATTTTTAGATCTCATAATAGCTGAGTGAACTTCCTCTAGAGTGATGTCAAAGCAGTTCCAATCAAACATGGCCGCTCTCAATACCTCCTTATGCCCCACACTATTAAGGGGGACATCCCCATAGAGTATCGAGAAAATGTCGACATATATATTGACTACAACAGGATTCGCCTGCAAAGATCTTTGTCAGCTCTTCTCTTTTATTAGCGAGCAAAAGGAGGCCCCATGTTTCGTATTCAGAGCAGCTAGCATTGTCTCTGCATCCTTTTGCTACTTCAGATGTCGCTTTGCTTTCAGTCGGTTCGCATAGTAATGTTTTTCCTTTTGTAAAAGATTAAAACCTACACTCCTTATTTTTCTAATTGCCCGGATCTGTTGCCGAAAATGTTTCTTATCCTTACTAGTATTGAGATCAAAAACATGTTTGTGTGGGTTCTTTCTCCCACACCCGTCCAACCTAGTACGGGGAATCAAACCCATCAATGTATCTTGAATAAGTGGGGCAAATCTCAGAGCAGTCACTATTTCTCAGTTTCCTACAAATAAACATTCTGACATCATGGTATTAAACCTGAGTGCAAATCTTGGCCTCCAAAGTACTCTATTATTGCCACCACATATTTCAACACACAGATTAAAGGGGGGTATATAATCGATTCTTAAATACAACAAAAGGATCAAACAGTGGTCACTCACCCCCACATCTACCACCATAAACTATTCAGCTTGGCTTTGGAGTCTTTAGTGACAAAACAATACCTCTACATAATACAAAGTTAATTTCTATTGCAAATCCTTTGATGTACTTGGGCCACATACAGCGAGGCTGTTATACAGAAGTAATTTAGCTGAGCTTGTCCTTAGACTCAATCAAACAATTCCTCACCTTTCTGTGGATGCTCGAAGCCCACAACTTTCAGGAGGCGTTTACGCCATGATAGCCACCTTACAAAATTAACAGTCCACGTCATTTATCGAAGTATTTCCATAACAAACAAACCAACTATATCCCTGGTAATGCATGAGAAACGCATGAGAAATTCTCCAAATATTTTCAAAAGTTAAAACATTGAAAAAGGCTAGCATAATTGGCAGGAAGTCCATGAATGCTAGCCAAATGAAAATGCAAAAAGTTAAGATACCTTACAGAAATGTTCCACGTTTTTCCAAAAGTTAAAGACCATACATTTCCTTGTCTTGCTGAGTCCAAGTCCAGATTTGATGTGCTGAAGACAAAGTGTCAATTTTCTTCCAAGTTCCTTTTTTCTTCTAAGGCCTAGGGATTCATGGAGCTGCGTCTTCTTCCAGCGTCAATCTTCTGTGCGTCCAGCTTGATCTCCAGTTATAGTTATGCCATCTCCATTAATAAAAGAAAACGAAGGATAGTCTACGTCAGGCAGTTGTGAGAAACCCAAGGGTATTCTCCGTGTACGACCTCGAGAATCCCTTATTCAGGTGCCTAGGACACAGCTATCACTGTTGAATCCAGTTCCTGAGGATGGATCAGTGGTGATGATCACCTGGATAGAGGAACCTGGGGTTATGCTCGGGGGAATGCCCCCAGGTGAGATGCGGTATTGTGCCAGAGAAGGAGAGACGGGCAAGATATCTAAGGCTTTCATTGGATGTATTGCATCTGCCTCCCTTCCTCCTGTTAGATCTCTCCAGCCCAGATGCAACAACCCCTCCTTACGTAATCAATCCGCTAAGTTCTTAAATCCGGTTACACCCAAAAACCATAACTCATAGAATCCTTGTTTCACCGGTCTCCATTAGAATACTCCCTATCCTTCTTCTTTCCGTTCCTCTGATGATCATTTTCCGTATTCCCAACCTGATCAGACAAAACACTACGATTCCCAATATCCCCTTTGCTCATGTCACGACCCCAGCTATTCCTGCTTACCTCCAAACCCTACCAATCCCGTTCCTCCGATTGTCATCTTCCAAAATCTCAACTTACTAGGACAGAACAATACTGTTTCCACCATCCCCTAGGTTCTGTTCTTCATCCCGGTCATTCTCGTCTATTACACAAACCTTCCTTATCTCGTCTGGTATGATATTCCGACACTCTAACACCCCCGTTTTTCCGAATAGGTTTTCATACCCAAGACAATGGACTGATGTAAAACCTGTTTACCTGACATGTCCATACCCGAGGGTCAGGCAAAGTCAGGCAATTGACTCAAATCACACACACCTGACGGCCCTTGCTTTTCCCCACAGGGATAAAAGGTGGAGCAGGAGAGTGCAGTACAAGCAAGGCGAGCACAGCAGACAGCACAACGAGGCGGCTAAACGCCCAGCAGTTCAAGAGAAGGAGAAAGGCGGCAGGAATCTCGAGAGGGTGACGAGGAGAGAAGTGACCTTGCCCTTTTCGTCCCAGAACCACAGAGCCTTCGTGGAAGCGAGCCTAAGACCGCAAACAACAGCACAAGTATCCAGCAGCAGATGTCAGCAGTACACAGGGCAAACCTATGCCGATAAGCATGAGCAGGGGAAGCTCCCTCACCCTTGGTACCAGCCTTGACTCCAAAGAGGCAACAGCCAAGTGGTTTATCACAGCTGGTGAGTTGAAGGGCAAATCGATAAGAACCGGGCTGTGCCGAGTGAGAATCGCAAAGTGACAACTTTTGAACAAAAGCTGATGAACTTTGAATAAACTGTAAAAAGGTGTGAAGGGGAGACCAGCGGCAGAGGGAAACCGGCACCACTTGGGTGCTAACTCAAGAGACTCTGGTCGAGCCCCATATGAGAGAAAACTAAAGGTACCAGAAGGCCGTAGGAGGGCTGGCGAAATAGGTCAAAGTGGTCATACAGAGGGTCAAGCAAAATCCCTGTACAATTAAAAGACTTTGATCTACAAGCAGTGTGAGAAAAAGGGAAGTGAATCCCACAACGAAAAGTGAACATTGAAAGTCATCGCCCAAGAATAAAAAGGCAAGAGGGGTCTGAGCCTGACCAAGGGAGATATAGGGGTGAAGCAATCACCCAAAGTTGATTGATAAAGGACCTGTGATATATTTGAAATACAATATGAAAAGGGTCAGCACCCAGAAGAGGGGGGAAAAGGGGTAAGACATCACCCTACATGAACTTTGGATTACAATTGGGAAGAGTCAGTGCCCCAGAAGCGGGGGGGTCCAGGGTGAACCCATCAACCAGTGAACATTGGGAACAAACACTTCATTGGTTAAATGAACTTTTGTTTTTTTTATTTGAACACATGAGGCCCTCTAAGGCAAGAGACTTTAAGGAAATGAGACTTGGACATCGACGGTCCTGTGAATTGCCATTGGAACGTCCATCTCGTGCTGGAGCAGCCCGAGACTGTACTGTGTTCTAGCTTCCATTTTACCCCCTACTCAAAACGTGGGGAAGGGAGACCCAAGCTACCGCATCCTGACATATTATTTAAGAACACTTCTTTCTTTTCTTGAGAAATATCCCACACCCATATTTGTATTAGTTGTAAGGTTGGCAATAGGTTTCTTAGTATAGGCCGTTCTTATTTTGACAACGCCACTAGGGCTGCCTGATTTTTAATTTATGCCCAACGCTTGCTCCCATGTTAGATTTAGAATAGGCGTTTTTCCACCATGCATACACAATTCAGTGTTGAACTGTGATCTCTTGTGTCTCTCTTGCTTGTTGTCAGCATGAGTTTCTCACACAGTCCAAAGTAAATCAACTGTCTGTGTCCAAAACCTATACTTGCTCACACAACTAAATGCATACAATCTGTAGGGATGTCAGCATCACAAAGGAATAGTGCTCAAAGTAAAGTTCAGAGCTTCTTTCAGCACTCTGGCTTATAATTAGCTCCCCTTCCCCAAGTTCACGTTAGTTCATCAAATACAGGGTTCCCATCCCCAAGTTCAAATCTTCCAGCTTTCACAATAACACTTGATTTAAGTATCACAACAAAGTCTTTGCACAACACATGCTTCTTCATATGTGTTTTCAGTGGCTTTTCCATTTAGGGCCTCCCGGTCTAGGTGCAGTTATTGGACCAACCGGTCCACCCGCTAAAGGTCACACAACCAGTACCCTTCCTTTGACACCAGTCCACTGCTTCTCTTCATCAATGAGGATTGCCGTAGTCACATATGTCACACTCTCCTGAGACAGTATTGTGGCTTGGTTAACCACCTTGCACTTGTTACACCTCATTATATTTCCTTGGGTCTTGCCAATGCTTGTTTATACAGTTCTTAGCACCAGTGTTGGATTTCTTATATCCTGTATTCAACTTATGGTGCTCTTTTGGCTTTGCTAGCACTTGTTTCAGTTAATGCAGTTCATTATTTCCATGTGATTCAATAAAGTTCACCACCATGTCTGTCATTCCTTTCAATATGCTCAAGTATTTCAAACTTGTTTTCAATTCGTTCGGTATTCAAAATGCGTTTTAACTTCATTCAGCATCACCGCCTGTCAGCCCGGTGTCCCCCAAACCCACTTTCTGGTTTCACTCACCGCTCAGTCTTACGGCTCATTGTGAGTCCTTCTGCCGCCATGGTTTCCTGGTTCTCCATGCGGTTGTTCGAGTCTTCTCCCGATGGTCTCCTTGTGGCACACACACCCAGCAAAGCTTCCACAGCAAAGCAGGACACTTCAGACTGCTTCCTTTGGTCCGGCCGGCCTCCTTCTCACAGCATGCCACCGGCCTCCAGCTTCTTCCACTACTGCTTCCTGCTGCATACACTCTGAATTGCTTCCCGGGCGTCCAGCACTGCTCCTGCCATGCCACCACACCAGAGTGGTCTCCATGCACACAGCTGTCAATGCTTCAACAGCGGACCGTGCCACCGCTGACCTTTCTACAGCCGACAACTCCATTACTGCTGGGTTTCCCATTTTTAAAGCTGCCACCTCCATTTCTATTACAGAAAAGACTAGATCAGTCACCAGCAAAGTGGCAGTCCCTCGTTTCTCTTGTTGTATTCCTCCTCGTCCCAGTAATTGGTTGGAGCTGATTTTTGTTTGTTTTCATGAAACAGGGATGTGTTGGTCTAGTTGTCCTCTTCCTCGTCTCAGTATCAAACTGATGCAATTTAGGGGATACTTTAGGGGAGATGGAGGGTTTATGGTGAAAGGGAAATGGGGGATACCAAGTCTAATCTAAGGACATCCTCTCCCCACTACCCAAGTCTCCTCCACCCAGGTGATCCTCCCTCTCATATCCACCCCCAGGGTTCGGATCCAAAAGCAATGGCCTTTCCCTGGCCAACTGAGAAGAGGATACTGGGGGAGAAGAAGTGAGGACGCCCTTAGGTTCCTCGCACTGCACACATGAATTGAACACGTAACAGATAGAAATAGATACAAAAACAGGAGTTGGCAAATGTAGAGAATCCTGAAATGTCCTAGTGAACAAGGGTATGACTGTGTCTATTTGCCAGGCCTACCCCACACCAGGACCCCTGAAAAAAACATCAAGGCCTCTCCTATCTGGAAAGGTTACAGAGTAAAGTTATGATTTAGTTTCTCCTGTGTGCAATAGGTGATCACTATTGGGGCTCCAAACACACATCCTTCCTCCATGTGCACAGGATTTAAGAGCTTCTCATTACCCATTTCTTCCCCACCCTATCTGGGTTAGTTCTGGGTTCTGCTCACTATCCATCCTTCCCAAACCTCCACCTGATCTGGTTCAAGGCTCCTGTTGCTAGCCTTAGCATCCCCAATCCCAGCAGGCTGGTTCAGGGTTCCCCTTGCACACCATCCCATCCCCAAACATCCTCTCCAGAGCTGTTCCTGGGTGTCTTCTCCATGCACCACAAACATCCTCTCAGAACAGATTATGGACACTCCTCAATCCCCAGACTTCACTCACTTCCTAACACCACAAAGGCTGGTATTGGCCTATCCTTGCTCCCAGTCATCTCCCCAGAAAACCCTGGGATGATTATAATACCCCTTTACTCCATATACCCTGGTTTCTACCCCTTGCCTCCTTCTGGGCTCCAGTCACCATTGGCCCCTCTTGGAGACTGATGAAGAAGTGGTGTATACAGCGCCATTAATGTTCCCCTACGTTCACTGCTTAACATGCTACCTGGTCTAGTCTTTCTGAACACAGTCAGTCTTTCCTTTGTATACCATTGCCTGGCGCTCTGCTGGCGCATTGCAAACCTTGTCCTTCTACATTGGGGTAAGACGCCAGTTCGTACTGCCATGTGTTCTACGTTCTGTCTGTGTGTATTTTTCCCGTTCTTTCCCACATGCTCCCGCCCCGGCGCTCTGCCTTTCTGCCTCTGCATTTTGTGATCCTTTGTTTTCTTATTCCTGTTCACTCTGCCTTGCATTGGATTGAAGTTTTTTTGCCTTGCTGGCTTTTTCCCTTTTTCTTGTCATTTCGGGCAGTGGGCTGTTGCCTCGGGGAGCATAGGGGCTTCCTCCAGAGATCAACCCTATCCCTTCAAGGACCAGAGATATACAAGAAAAAAGGGGAACACACCACCTGCAGAAGACTCACCCAGCCTTTCAAGCGAGAAGGATTCAGGTGAGGAAACACAGCCATGGTTCACAGTTTGCAACTCCAAACACCTACGGTGACAATGGCTTCGGCGAAACAAGTCCAGGAACTCATTTCAGCTGTGCAGGGTCTCTCCCTGGAGCTGCAGGTATTGAAAGCAGAAAATGCGGTGCTTAGACAAATGGTCACTAATCGAGAGGATCGACCAATGGACCTTCCTCCCATGGGTCATGCCTCTGGCAAGTTTGACGGATCCCCTAAAAAGATTAAAGAATTCATTGATGCCTGCGTCGTCCATTTCACATTCCGTCCGCTCACTTATGCCACAGATCAACCATGGGTGGGCTTTATGGTTACCAATATGGTGGGTAATGCCCTGGCTTGGGCTACCCCTTTTGTCACTGTGGCCAATCCAGTCCTGCAGGACTATCAGGCCTTCTTAGCTCTCCTTAAACAAACGTTTGAAATGCCAGAAGGGACTTGCACTGCTTGCGAAACGATGTTGGACATCCAGCAAGGGACGTCTGACCTCATGACCTATATAAGCAACTTCAAGTGGACTGCATCAGAAGCCAGATGGCCAGAGGGAGCCCAGTATTCCATCTTCAGGAGGGGACTACATGATGACTTTAAGGACTTATTAGCTTACATTGCTTGTCCATCATCTCTGTCTGATTTGATGGATCTTGTCCTCCAGATCGATTATATATTGCAGGAGAGAAGAGCGGAACGAAAGAAGATACAAAGCAAGACCCACATCTCGCTGCACCCGGTTTCTGCTCCCTCCAGGTCCAGTGAAGCACTTAAGGAGGAACATATGCAGATAGGGCCAGCCCAGGGTCTGTTGACTACATCAGAAAGAAAATGAAGAAGATATCTCAGCCTCTGTATGTACAGCGGCTCAGGGAAACACCTCCTTAGAGATTGTCCAGCGCCTGATTCACATCAGCCCCGAAAGAGCTGTTCCTTCTCGTGCCAAGCCTCGTTCAGAGTGTGCATTTGCACGCCACCTTTTATTCGCCTGAACGGGAGTGTTAACAAGTGGCAGGTGTATATAGTTAGGATTACGTGCCTGACTCTGCCTGGCCTCATTACAGGGACAGAGCCAGAGGTAATCTGTCTTCCTCATCTTCCTCGGATCAGTAGTGTTGCCAATGTAACGTGGGGAGGAATTATGGGAGCTGAAGTTTCCCATAAAAAAGCAGGGATAGGGGTTAGATGAGTTGTGGAAATAGGGGGATACCATGTCGCGCCATCGGGTGCTTCCCACCCACTCCATGAGGATCCCCTACCCAGGTGATTCTCCCTCGCTTGTCCACCCCAACGGTCGGGATCCAAAAGTGATGGCGTTCCCCTGGCCACTTGAGTACGGGATCCCTGGAGACTAGGTTGTGAAACACCCTCAGGTTTTTCACACTCCTTTGATTATTTTTAGTTGAACATTTTGCAGGATATAACGTGGGTCTACTGTGAGGATTACCTTATTTTGTGGTTCACTTGTTGGCTGCCATATTCTTGTTACCCATCTGTAGGCATGTTGTTTTTCTTTTATTCTGGGTTCGATCCTACAGTAAATTCTGAATCAGGTTTGTCTACTCCTCACAAAGACTTCCACCAAATTTCTCGACCAGTGCCTCAGCTATGTAGAATAGTCACTGTTTATTTCCCCCCTCGCTCACATAAAAGAATCATAGAAGCGAAATTATCAGAAATGCTCTAAGGTTTGAGCACAACCATCAGGGTCTGTGGTTTGAATAATGCATCAATGGACAAAGCATTGTGTCATTGTACGTCAAACATCACTATTAGGAGCAAAATTAAAGCACACCCGTTTATGCTCACTTGTGTTGGAACGCAAAGATGGCCTTCACCCTAATAACGGGGACAAAAAAATTGAACCATATCTTCCCATTACTCTGCCTAGCCATCCCAGTTAGCATAATTTTCTGAAATGCCGGTATTGCATAAAAGACAATTACTGCCCAAACACCATCCAACGTATTGACACAAGGTAAGCGGCTTGACCAAGTCAGGAAAGAGTAGGGAGCTCTCTCAACCAGAGGTAGGAGGCCTATCAAGGTTTTCACCAGAGATAACCCTGCCCCAAAGGCAGGTTAAGGAGGACCTCAGTCTGCCCCCGTCCCAGCTTGTGCCATGTTGCATGTACCACTATTCATCACCCAATGCCTTTTGTACCCCATTCTGGCCAGAATGCTGTTTCTACTCTATTTTGTTTTGTGGGATACTTTAGACAGTTTATCACAAACTTCACTTCCGTGGCAGCACCTTTGCTCGTTACATCCCACCCCAACCCTGCCTGTTTCACGAGACACAAATAGCCTTTGAGAAACTTGGGAATAAATGTGAGACCCCGGTACTAGCTATGCCTAATCTCTTTCAAGTGTTTGTGCTATAAGCAGGTGCATGCTGTGACGAATCACTGGATTCAGCCACTTCTCCCCAGGGCTAGGGGAGCGGGGGGTCTTTTCCTTGTGTGGCTAGGGAGGTGAGCTCACTACGTGATAATGCACCTTAGTGGTGGCGGTAAGCAGGACGTCACATGGAGAGCCCCCCCCCCCCCGTGCCCTAGGGACAAGGGCTCTCATTCCAAAGAGGAACTCCTACACGCCCTTAACCATGAATCAGACCACTACTTGTGATTATACTCCAATACAATATGACAAAAACACTGTGAAGAAAAAGTGTGAGGGATGTGAGGAACCCAGAATGAGACACAGACTCATAGGCTATAGGTTTTTATTTCAAACAAAAAGGGGTTGGAAAATGCCTCGCTCTCCCTACTCTAAGAGGTAATTTCCCAACCTAAACCAAAACTAAGGGTCTGTCCCTATGTCAAGATGTCCAAAGCAAAATGTCCTGTCTCTGCAACCCTATAATCTCCTCTCCCTGGCATTATAAAAACTAATATGTGATGGGCATTGTCTTTCACCTTGTAAGAGCCCAAATGTTCAAGTTTGTATCAAATGTAAAACATCAACACAAAGGTTCCCAATGGATAAAGGTCACAGTTCCCGGGGACTACTCCCTTCACCAGGTTTAAGTCTTATAGATGTCCAAGATCCTAAGGGAAGGAGCTTTCCTTAGAATTCTCTGTTCAGCAAAAAATGGTTTCTATGTTAAACTTGACTGTTCGTCTTAATTTCGAAGGATACCTAGTGTGTTCCCTTGCCAGGTGTATTCTCCCTTTTAATATAGTTCCAACACAGTCTTTAGCTATACCTGATGTATCCTCATATCAGGACTTCCTCATGTGATCTACTTTACATATTGGCCAACTTGACTTACATGAATCTGCCTCGTATAATCTCCTGCCAGGGCTTTCTCATGTGCTTCAATCGACCCACTTGCTAACTTGACTCTACCTGGTGTTTTCTCCTACGAGGACTTTCTCTTGTGATTCACTTGACACACTTGCAAACGTGACAATATCTTATATGCATGCCATTACTTCTCTTTTGGAAATATCGAGTAACACATTCTGTTTTATATGTTTAATTTGTTCTTATTTGTCTTCGGTAGGGTTGTCAAAACACCCCGGTGTCCCAATTTCTCTCTTGTGGACTCACAGTTTCTATGTGGCGTCCTTAGGTCCTTCCGCTGTAAGCACGCAGTGGGTTTGCGCATCCCGCTCCTTCTCCCTGGGTTCACCGACCTCGCAGAGTGGCTTCCGCGACCCTCGTGGCTCAAGTTTGCCTCCTATGCGCTTCTCTAGGTTTGAGCAGCGTGAATGCTGCTCTCGGTACCCGCGAACACCAGGAAGTCTTCCGTTCTCTTCCCCTGGTGGAGTCCTCGTGGTGGACCAGCTCCTTGGACTTCTCTGTGAGGCGGTTGTCTCCACTGATTTCCCAACAGCACAGCAGTCCTTCGGCCAGCACGAGAGGACTAGGCTCTGTCGGTCAGCATTTCCCTTCTGCTGTTTCAGTTGTTTAAACGTCCCGGCACCAATTAGGCGCTCACAACCACTAGAGCGCACTTTGTGCCTCTGATCTTTACTGATCTTCATTACTTCCTGCAGCTTTCTCTTTGCAGTACTTTTACCTTCACGAAAAGGAAAGTTAGTTCTTGGTGACTTATAGACAGAGCATGGTAAGGTATTCTTAGTAGCTTCCAAAGGTGGGTGAAGGGAGTTATGAGAATATGACATTACGGCATGGGGAATGGAGGAGTTATCCCTAAAGGTAAAAGGGGGATACCATGTCTTGTCAGATGATGATGTGTCACTGCCTTGAGGGTTGCCACCCCCCTGCATGTGATCCTCCCTCATATAGCTGCTCCAAGGGACAGGATCAGATAGTGGGTACTGTACCCTGGCCCCATGGGGAGAAGTTACTGCTGGAAAAGGAGTGATGACGGCATCTGATTCAATAAGAAAGACACCAGACAATGACACTTTGAAGAGGGAGAGAATGATGAAGAGCGCTCCAACACAAGAGAAGGACTAGGATCATGCATGGAGGATAACCTAGGAACCCAGGAAAGGATTATAAAAAGGACAGCATGACTATGCTTAAGAGACAGAGAGAGGCCAGAGACTTTCAATGCAGCTGGGTCAGGATAGCAGAGCACCCGTGGAGAGTGCTGCTGAGTGTATCGGTAAGTAGCCATATGAAGAAACTGGCAGAGTCAGAGAACGGGCATGACAAACAAAAGGTAGTCTGGTCAGAGGAAGAAGGTCCGTAGAGGAATATTAAAAGAGGTCTGCCTGAAGGATGTCAGAATGCTGATGCGCCTGCAACACAGGGCGCCAGCCAGAGACCTGTGGATGTATATATCTGGGAATAGAGTCCCTGGCACGAGAACGCGAGAGGAGACTGGTGGCCAGAAGAGGAAGGAGAACAAGATCCCTCTCAAGGCTGATACCACGCTGAAGGAGGAACCAACAAAAGGCGAAACTGGACAAGAGAAAGAGAGCTGTTCCTACAAGGCAGAGACCCATGCAGAAGCCAAATGCTGAACCGTTTGATGTAATCCCCTGATACAGCAGGTAAAAGGGAGATCTGCAGACCCAGAGACAGTGGCATAGATAGTGGTTAAACATAAAAAACAAATATAAAGATCACTTCGGGGCTCTGCATACTCGCCCCAGGGATTGGCAAAAGTATAAGAGGAGTGAAGATAAGGGAGTAGTTTCTTACCTGTAACTCCATTTCTCCAGCATTGGTATCTTTCATGGATTCACATGCTTAGAATATTCCCCGTCAGGCTGGGAATCCCCGGTACATTATATAGACCCTTTCCCGTAGGAAAACTTTTTCGACGCTATACGTCCTATCCACCTCGTTTTGTATCATGCGTGCCCGCGCCGTCAGGACGCCATGATATAAATACAGGACCCGCCCCCGCGCTCCCTCAGATTTCGGCCCCCAAAGTAGTGGGGGAACCAGTTTGCATGCTCAGGGGAGGCAGGTGGGCGCATGTGAATCCATGAAAGATACCAATGCTGGAGAAATGGAGTTACAGGTAAGAAACTACTCCCTTCTCCAGCATTGGATCTTTCATGGATTCACATGCTTAGAATAGATTACATAGCAGTACCATCCCGAAAAGAGGAGGCGTGCATGCAAACTCCCATACTTTCCTCACAATGTCCGTTCCCTATGGTCGTGTACCCATCAGCAATAGTTAACATAGAAAACGAACAATATTCAATCATAATTGTAACAAGATCTAGCCCCTCAACCGGGGCGTACCTTATTGGAATAGGTGTCGAAGCACCGCCTGTCCCATCCGAGTATCTTCGGCATGTTGTTGTGGCAGGCAGTAATGGCGGGTAAAAGTGTGTGTAGCCGCCCAGGTAGCCGCCATGCAGATGTCCCCCAGAGGGACTCCAGACCACAGCGCCGTCGACGATGCCGCCGCTCTAGTTGAATGGGCTCTTGGGCGTCGTAGAAGAGGCTTACCAGCCTTGGAATGGCAGTACGAAATGGTAGACGATACCCATCTTGACAGTCCTTGCTTTAAAATAGCTTTGCCTTTAGCACCCAAACCATAGGCCACGAACAATTGCCTCGTTGTCCTGAAAGGTTGCGTGCGATGCAGATAAAACTTGAGAGCCCTTTTCACGTCTAATGTGTGTAACGTGCGCTCCGCTCCCGAGCATGGCTCTGGAAAAAACGTAGGTAAGACAATAGAAGAACAAGTTACTTCTTACCTTGTAACGTTCTTTCGACGGGATGTTCCTCCGACGTATTCCTCATCTTAGATATCTCCTTCCAGCTCTGCTGGCCTCGGAAAATTTTTTCTCTAGAGGGCGCTGCGCGTCGACGTCCTCCGAGTCGATGTCCCTCGACAGCCGCCGTATCGACGCTCGACGTCATCCTGCCTATAAAGGCCGCGCGCAGCGTCCGTTGCTCAGTTCCGTTTTGTAGCCCACAGTATTACTGTCTGGACTAGACTAATCACCCTGAAGGAGCGTAAGCTGCAACAACAAGGGAAGTAGAACTGCAGGGATGGATGGGAGGGTCGATGAGGAATACGTCGGAGGAACATCCCGTCGAAAGAACGTTACAAGGTAAGAAGTAACTTGTTCTTCGAAGGGATTGTGTCCTCCGACGTATTCCTCATCTTAGATAGGCTCCCATAGCAGTATTCTATATTCGGAGGAGGGAGTACTGACTTCACGCTGTCTTCTATTGATGAATAGAATGCAGTACAGCCCTTCCAAACCTAGTCTCTTGACTGGAGGAGGAATCCAGATTGTAAAATCGTGTAAAGGTATGGACAGACGACCATGTAGCGGCCGCACATATGTCTTTAACCGGCACGCCTCTTTTGAGGGCCGATGAAGCTGCAATACCTCTGGTCGAATGAGCCCTAAGGTTTTGAGGGGGCTCTTTCCCTGCCAGTTTATAACATTCCAGAATGGCTAGAATGATCATCTGGAAATGGTCTGCTTAGTTATTGGTAACCCCAGCTTGTGACCTGTGTAACCTACAAACAGCTGGTCTGCCTGTCTTATCCTGGCAAGTCTACTAATGTAAAAACTTAAAGCCCTCCTAGGGTCTAGTCTGTGTATCCTCTCTTCCTCTTTCCCCGGGTGAGGAGGAGGATAGAAAGATGGTAGGGTAATCTTCCGAGTGATATGGAATTCAGAAACCACCTTTGGGAGGAAATTAGGCTTCACTTGCAGGACAACTTTGTCTTTGTGAAAGATTGTATGAGGGGGTTTACAAGAAAGAGCTTGTAATTCGCTCACCCTTCTAGCAGATGTAAGTGCTATTAATAAAACAGTTTTAAGGGTAAGGAATCTTAACGAACAAGAATGGAGAGGTTCGAAAGGTGTACCCATCAGGAAAGTTAGTACTAAGTTTAAATCCCATAGGGGAACTTGGAATGGTCTTGGGGGATAAACATTGGTTAACCCCTTTAGAAACTGTATTACCAAGGGTAATTTGAAATAGGATGGTTCTTCCGCAGTACGCTTAAAGATGGATAGCGCTGCGAGATAGCCCTTAATGGTGCCAAATTGAAGGCCTGAATTTGCCAAATATAGTAGGAAGGACAAAACCATTGGTGTACCACATGAAAATGGGTCGATATTCTGTTCTCTACACCAGCTGCAAAATCTGTTCCAACGGCAGCGGTATAAAGACTTTGTTGCTGGCCTCCTTGCCGAAAGCAACACCTCCATAACATCATCAGGGAGGTCCCAATCCTTGTACCTCAGCCGTTCAGAAGCCAAGCGTGAAGGTTGAGGGTTTTGATGTCTGGATGGAGAACCTGACCTCCCTTCTGTGAGAGTAGGTTCTCTCTGAGTGGAAGTCGAATTGGAGGGCAGATGGACAAGTCTAGAAGGTCCAGGTACCACGTTCTCCTGGCCCAATCCGGGGCAATTAGGATCATGGTTCGCCGGAATCTTCTCAACCTCCTGATCAATTGAGGAATGACAGGGACCGGTGGGAACGCGTACAGAAGCGGAAAACTCCCAGTCCACTATGAACGCGTCTCCCAGAGCTCCTCTCGGAGGAAATTCCCTTGAGCAGAACAGGTCGCATTTCCTGTTTAGGCTGGTGGCGAACAGATCTACCTGAGGGGTTCCCCAAAGGGCGAAGATTTCTTGAAGGACTTCCTGAGCTAGCTCCCACTCGTGGGAGACTGTGTTCTGCCTGCTCAGAGCGTCCGCTGTCAAGTTCTTCTCTCCGGCTAGGTGAACTGCCGATAGAGAGATTCCTTCTTGGATTGCCCAAAACCAGAGCTGCATCGCCTCTCTGCACAGGGGTAGTGATCCTACGCCTCCTCTTTTGTTGAGGTAATGCATGGCCACCGTGTTGTCCGTCATTACCAGGACGTTCTTCCCTTGTACAGCTGGCAGGAAAGCCTTAAGCGCAAGTCTGATGGCTCTCAGCTCTAACAGGTTGATGTGTAGTCTGGACTCCGATGGAGACCAACGACCGCTGATGGTCAAGTCATTGGCGTGGGCTCCCCACCCCGTGAGTGAGGCATCCGTGACTACTGTTATCTCCGGCCAGGGTTTCCAAAACTGTTCTCCTTTCAGAATGTTCTCCTGACAGGCCCACCACTGAAGGTCTCGAGCCACCCTGCCGGGAACCTGAAGAAGATCTGTCATTCTCCCTGGGAATTGTGACCACTGAGTCCTCAGTGCCCACTGGAGGGATCTCATTCTCAGGCGAGCCTCTGGCACAAGGAAAATGCAGGATGCCATGAGGCCTAGCAACCTCAAAAAGTCGAAGGCTGGGAGACGTTGGGCATGCTGGAACTTGGTAACCATCTGTAGAATATCTTGAGCCCTCACCTCTGGTGGCGAGGCTTTTCCCAGGGAAGTATCCAGGATCGCTCCTATGAGCTGGAGTCTCTGCGATGGTATCATTTGTGACTTCTTTAAATTGAGGGAGAAACCCAGTCTGTGAAGGAAGTGGCACACGTGATTTAGCTGGATCTGAGCTTGTTCCGGAGAAACAGCCCTGATCAGCCAATCGTCCAGGTAGGGGTAAACGTGAATCCCTTCCCTCCTTAGACTTGCAGCCACTACCGACATTAACTTGGTGAAGACCCTCGGGGCGGAGGTCAGCCCAAATGGCAGCACTCGAAATTGATAGTGAGAGTTGCCAATTGCGAACCTCAGGTATTTCCTGTGTTTGAGATGGATAGGCACATGGAAATAAGCGTCCTGAAGGTCCAGAGATACCAACCTGTCCTGGAACTGAAGGGCCTGGAGGATCTGAGAAAGTGTGACCATCTTGAATTTGTCTTTTCTGAGGAATTTGTTCAATTCTCACAAGTCCAAGATGGATCTCAGTCCTCCGTCTTTCTTCGGAATGAGAAAGTAAGGGGAGTACCAGCCCTTGTTCCTCTCCGCTACAGGTACCGGTTCTATGGCACCTTTCTCTAGCAGGTCCAAAATTTCCTGCAAGAGGAGCGGATCTGGAGCTTTCTGAGAGCTGATCCCCGGTGGATGACTCTGAGGTATACGTAGGAAAGGCAGGCAGTAACCTTGGCCGACTGTTTCCAATGCCCAAGCATCTGACGTGATAGCCTGCCATACCGTCAGATGTTGAGTCAACCTGCCTCCTACAGGTGTCCTGTGAGGGGAGTCCTCAGAGTGGTTTTGGGGCGGCTGATGCAGATGCCGATGGTAAAGAGGCACCTGCTGTTGCTGCGGCTTTAGAATATCAACCCCGTCCACCTCGGGTAGTTCTTCTTTGACCCCTTTGAGCCGGTCGTCCTCTACCTCTTCCGAATGCGGAGTAGAAGCGAAAGGACTTGCCCCTCGCAGAGGTTCCAGTGGGACGAAAAGGAGTCTGACGGATTGCAGCTCCTAGGGATTTTGCTGCAGCTTTTGAAGTTTGCAGTTTCTCTAAACTGTCATCCGCCTTTTTCCCGAACAAAGAAGAGCCATCGAATGGCATGTTCAAGAGCCTGGCTTGCACATCTGGGGCAAAACCCGACTTTCTCAACCAAGCGAATCTCCTGGTTGATGTACTTGCCGCCATTGCTCTGCTGATACTGTCAGCCGAATCAATGCCCGTCTGGAGGGATTCGCACATAGCGTCTTTACCGTCCTGTATAATATTCAGGAACGCATCCCTTTCTTCTCCCTCCGGGATGCAGTCAGCCGCTGTAGAAGCACACTCCCAAAGTGTATGGCTGAACCTAGCAAGGGTGCAAGTAGCGTTAACAGACTTTAACGCCATGCTACATGCTGAAAAGACTTTCTTTGCCATAGCATCATATTTTTTATCGTCCCTGTCCTGTGGGACTGTAGGATAAGCCGTCTTGACATCGGTAGAGGATGCTGCTTGTACCACCAGACTTTCTGGGGATGGGTGTTTAGACAAAAACTCTGGGTCTGTGGAAGATACCCTGTACTTTGCAGACAGTTTTTTATTTACTGCTGGTATTACATCTGGGGTTTCCCAGTTTGTCATGATCTTTCTCTGAAGAGCTTTATGAAAGGGCACCACAGGATCCTCTTGTGGGCCTTTGTCAAGAATATCCGTGAGGTCATCTTGTTGGAAAGATTGTGAAGGTGCAGACCACCCCATGAACTCTGTAATCCTGGCCATTAAGGCTCTGTAGGGGGTTTCAGCATGCTCCCCCGGGTCTGGCTTAGCAAACTCCACCTCAGGGGAAGTGTCTAACCCACTTGCCTCATGTAAAGAATCATGAAGATCCTTTAATCTGCGCTCTTCAGAGGAAAATTCCTCTCTAACTGGGGTTACAGGTCCCTGTAACTCAAATGTGTCTTGTTCAGACAAATCACCCTCTTCTAAAATTGAGGATATAGTTCTCAATTGTTCTGAACTCATAAAGGGAGTAAATCCCATTTCCAAGGCAGAGGGTGCCGAACTTGTCATTATTGGCCTCGAAAGCGTCGATGTCGTCGACGCCGACGTCGAAGGCTTCGAGCGTGGCGTCGAAAACAGAGGTGGAGGCCTCGAGGACCTCGACAGAATTGGAATTCTACTCGACAATATCGACGCCATCGACGTCGAGGGCCTGGGGATAGTCACTGGATGTGTGGTAACCGTGACTTTTCTTGGCGTCGACGCCGGTGTCGAGGCCGGCGTCGAGTCGACAGACCCGTGTGTCGAAGGTTCCCTCAACAACGGCGTCGAAGACATCGACCTCGACGTCGACGGAACCTTCGTCGACGGCGTCGACGGGACCTTCGAGGAAGGTTTGGAGGTCATAGTCCTGCTCGAGGGTTCGAAACGAGCTCGAGAGGTTTCTTTCGCCGGGTACTGCGACTCGCGGCGTTTTTGACCTTCGGGTCTTTCGACCAGAGCATCGCTCTCGGCAGTCTTCGAGGGGGTCGAGGCCGCTTTCTCGAAGACGCTCATCATATTCTTTCGGAATTCCTCCCATTCAGCCCGGGAACTATGTTTCGTGGGGCAAGGGATTCTTCTTGGCGAAACAGAGGAAGAGGAAGACGGAGAAGGGGATCTTCGACGTCTCCTCTTCGAGTGCTTCGATCTCGAGGAGTGATGAGACCCACTCCGAGACCTTGAGCGCGAATGGTGACGAGGAGACGAATGTCTCGACTTCGTCGACGAAGAAGAAGCTTTAAAAGTCTTACCTTTCTCCAGCTTCCCCCTACGCTCCTTCAGGGCCTTAGCTGTCATGGACATACAGTCCTCGCATTCCGAACAATGGTGTTCAGCTCCCAAGCACCACAGACAAATTCTGTGAGGATCGGTCAACGACATCTTTTTCCCACAATCTCGACATTTTTTGAAGCCGGATCGAGGAGTTGTCGGTTCCGACGAGGAAGCCATCGAGTACGGATCGAATAACTCGAGGTAAATAGGATTAATCTGACTAAGAACTGAGCAACGGTATTCCGAGGCACTGAGTAAGCGCGGAAAAACGGAACTGAGCAACGGACGCTGCGCGCGGCCTTTATAGGCAGGATGACGTCGAGCGTCGATACGGCGGCTGTCGAGGGACATCGACTCGGAGGACGTCGACGCGCAGCGCCCTCTAGAGAAACATTTTTCCGAGGCCAGCAGAGCTGGAAGGAGATATCTAAGATGAGGAATACGTCGGAGGACACAATCCCTTCGAAGAATGTTTATGGAACACTGAAGGAGCTTTCGGTATGAACTGTGGGTTAGTGGCAAGGACCACCTTGTTCTTGAAAAATCTTAAGTATGGTGGGTCTACCATTAGAGCTTGGATTTCCGAAATACGTCGTGCTGAAGTGATGGCCACCAGGAAGGCCAATTTCCACGACAGAAACTTTAGAGACGATGATGACATTGGTTCAAAAGGAGGTTTCATAAGAGACGCTAACACCAGATTGAGGCTCCACACCGGAGGAAATCTCTTCTCGGGAGGGAAACTCCTAAACAGACCCTTAAGGAAGTGCTTAATCAGGCGGTCGCTGAATAATGGTGCGGAATGTCGTTGACGTGTAAACCTGGAGATGGCGGCCAGGTGTACTTTTATCGACGACACCGATAAGCCCTTTTGAGCTAAGAACAGTAAGTATGGAAGGAGCTGTTCCGGCGTAATCGACTGCGGAACCAGACCTGGGTGATCCCCACACCACTGACAGAAACTCCTCCATTTGTACGAGTATGAAGTGTTTGTGGAAGGTGCTCTTGCCGCTTGCAGAATACGACGACACTCCTCCGGAATCGTTAGCTGACCAAATTCGGCGAAGTCAGGAGCCAGGCCGTCAACTTGAGGCTGTCCGGGTTGTGATGTCAAACAATACCCTCCTGTCGAGACAGAAGGTTGGGGATCTTCCTGAATCTCATTGGCTCCGCCGCCGCCATGTGCAGCAGGTCTGAAAACCACACCTGTCTGGCCCAATACGGGGCCACCAGAATCACCCGACATGGGTACTTGAGGAACCATTGCAAAGTCCTGCGGATGAGAGGAAATGGAGGGAATGCATACAGGAATTTGTTCGTCCATGGGAAGGAGAACGCACCCCCCAGTGAGTCCTGCTGAGGCCACCTGCTTGCATACTGCGGGCATTTCCTGTTGTCCTTCGTCGCGAACAGATCGATGGAAGGATGTCCCCACTTCTTGAATACATGTTGTAGTTGCTGGTCGTTCAGCACCCATTCGTGAACTTCGTTCATTTCCCTGCTGAGGGCATCGGCCTCCACATTTCTCACACCTGGCAGGTGGAACGCCAAGATTTGCATGTTGTGTTGCAGGGCCCAATGCCAGATTTTCTGTGCCTCCATCGACAGGGACCTGGAACGTGTTCCTCCTCGTTTCCGTAGGTAAAACATTGTAGTCGTGTTGTCCGTCATGACACGCACCACGGAGTCTCTCAATTGAGGAAGAAAAGATTTTAGAGCCCACCGCACTGCTCTCAGTTCTAGCAGGTTGATATGCAGGGAGGACTCTTGTAACGACCACCGGCCTTGTACCTGTAACGTATCCAGATGAGCTCCCCATCCGCTCAGCGATGCATCCGTCACCACCGTCTTCTGGAACTCCGGTTCCACCAGAGGCATTCCTTTCATTAAATGAGTAGAAGCTCTCCACCAACATAGTGCTTGTACCAGTTGTTCGTCGATGGTCAGTCTGTCGGACCAGCGACCTTGGCTCTGCGCCCAACGGTCCGCTAGAAATTCCTGGCAAGGCCTCATAAACAGACAGCAGTTGTTTATCAACGGAATGCAGGATGACATGGTCCCTAGCAGGGACATGTATTTGCGCACCGACACCCTGGTACCGCATCTCCATTCCGACGCCTTGCTTTGTAGCTTCTGTATCCTTTCGCTGGATGGTCTTACAAGGCTTGTGTGCGTATGAAACTCCGCTCCTAGAAAGACCAAGGTCCTCGAAGGCTCTACGGAGGACTTGCTGAAGTTTATCGCGAAGCCCAGTTCCTGTAAGAGGGACATCGTGGCCCCCAGACTGTTTCGTGTTTGTTCCATGGACGACCCTCTGACCAGCCAGTCGTCTAGATAGGGATAGACATGGTGACCGTCCTTCCTTAAATGGGCCGCTATAGGGGCCAAACACTTGGTGAACGTCCTGGGGGAGGACTTGAGACCGAACGGGAGGACCTTGAACTGAAAATGCTTTCGCCCGACGACGAATCTTAAATATCTCCTGTGTCGTGGACGTATTGGGATGTGAAAATATGCGTCCTGAAGGTCTAGCGACGACAGATAATCCATGGGTTGCACTGACCTGATAACCTCCTGGAGCTTTAGCATTTTGAATTTTAAGCTCTTTAGCCATTTGTTGAGTACCCTCAGGTCGAGAATAGGCCTCCATTTTCCATTTGGCTTCTTGACAACGAAGAACCGGGAATAAACCCCTTGTCCTTCCTGTGCCACAGGAACCCGTTCTACCGCCCCTTTTTGTAGCATAAGCGCCACCTCTTGTATTAGAACTCGAAGGTGGGGCTGGGCCGAAAACACTGGCGGAAGACTTGGAGGCTTGTTTTTGAATTGCAGCGCATGACCCATGCGAATCGTGTCCAGAACCCATCGATCTGTGGTGATGCATTTCCATTGGTCGATATGATGAGAGACTCGACCCCCCAGGACGTTCCGAAGGCCGTTATTGGTTGCTGGTTTGCTTGCCCTTCGTCGACGAGGGACCCGAGCCGCGTCGTCTGGAGGCTTGATAATCTCTGCCTCTACGTGCCGACTGGGATGCACGTCTGTAACCTTGTGAGGAGTATGAGGGCCTGTTAAATCCACGGTCCCTAGAGGCTCCAAAGCGGGAGTTTCCGGAAGCACCCCTGAAGGGGCGAAAAGAGCGAAAACTTCTACCTGTCTGGAGGGCGCCGAGAGACCTAGCGGTATCCGTGTCTTCTTTCATCCCCTTCAAGGCTTCATCTACCTTGTCTCCAAACAGATGTTCTCCTTCGCATGGCATGTCTAGGACTTTGTACTGGACTTCAGGCCTGAAAGTAGTACATTTGAGCGACGCTTGTCGACGCAGTACTACGCCATGATTGATTTGTTTGAAACCAGCCTCTGCTAGGTCCACCGCAATATTAATAGCGTGGTTCGAGGCCTCCTCACCATCTCGTACTAGCAGCATGGCTGCTTTTCGATGTTCTTCCGGCAAATGGTCTAGGATAGGGGCTATTTTATGCCACATCTCCCTATCGTATCGTGATACAATCGCCAAGGAGTTGGCTGCTCTTACCGTCGTGGCGCCTACTGAGAGCACCTTTTTTCCTTTCTGGTGGGGTCGAACATTTTTGCTGTACTCTGGCCTTCCTTAATAGCCGGTTCCGAGAACGGATGACGCATCGTCTTGAGGCCTTCTTGCCACACGTGGTCCAGGATTGGGATGGCAAATACCGATTTCCTCCTTTGACCCATGTGATCAAAAAGAAAACAGTCTTTCTTTTGCTCCTCAGGAATTAGGCCGAACTCGGAACACGCCTTTCCCATCATTGCATGGAAGGCTCCCACATCATCCGGAGGAGATGGTTGTGCCTGGCTCCTCGTAGACTCCACCTCTACATCCGAATTCCATGTTGGGTCTCTCGACGGTGACAGGGAAATGTCCGACCCTGAGTCACCTCGAATAGAACCGGAATCCGATAGCTCGCCCTCCTCCTGCGCTCGAGGACGATCCTTCACCGCCTGGGAGGCCGACGAGCTTCTGGTCGTCGAGCGAGCTGCTTGAGCTTGTTCGTCGACGGAAGGTGCAGAAAACATCAACAATGAAGTGCCAGGCTGAGGGATCTGCGTATCCAGACGCTGCAGGAGCTTCTGAAGTGTATTAAGCACATCCAGAGACAAAACCGTCTGAGGGGTCAGCAACGTCGAGGATAGAGGGGGCACACCCCCGCTCGCACTCATCGTCGACGTATTGGAAGGCCGTAAGCCCAAGTCCGACGGCTGCATAACCATGCATTCTCCGTCCACCGACGACACCGACAAGGCCGTGTCTGGCTGCAGTAGGACCTCAGGGGGGGGCCGGGTCACAGACCTCTGGCTGCCAGGCCATAGATTGAGTCACCGTCGACGAAGGAATCCCCACCGCTGCTGCCTGAATAGTAATAGGCATCGTCAGCGACACCGGGGTCGACGAGCAAGTAGCCGGCACCGAGCCTTTAGACTTCGTAGCTGATTTTGTTGCCGACTTCCCTGCTGAAGAGTCTCGACTCACGGAAGACCTAGGACGGTCCCCTGAGGAGGATTTTGATGCCGCTTGCCTCTCCGTCTTAGAGGATGAGGAGGAGGAGGACTTTTTGTGTGATGAGGAAGACCCAGCATGCTTCTCCGTCTGCTTGTCCGCAGGGCGTTTTTCGGCAGGCCGCACCTTCTTCGAGGGCGGTTCCGACTTGCTCCTGGAGGCCGTGGAGCCAACTTCTGATGCCGGATAGGCACCCGCTCCGTCGTTAAGCCAGTCGACCAACCTCCTTTTTCGGTCTTTAAGGGTTTTTTGGGAGAAACCCTGGCATATCTCACATGTGTCCGCCGTGTGGTGCGGGTGGAGACAGTAGATACAATCCATGTGGGCATCACCTTCATAGACTTTGAGTCCACATGTCGCACAAGGACGAAATAAAGCTTTTCCGGACATATTTTTTCCAGAATGTAATGTCGCCGAAGCGAAAATACAACCTAATTTCGACTAGCAGTAGCCGCGAGGATCCCACTACTTTGAAAGACGGTTGAAATCTGAGGGAGCGCGGAGGCGGGTCCTGTATTTATATCATGGCGTCCTGACGGCGCGGGCACGCATGATACAAAACGAGGTGGATAGGACGTATAGCGTCGAAAAAGTTTTCCTACGGGAAAGGGTCTATATAATGTACCGGGGATTCCCAGTCTGACGACGGGGAATATTCTAAGCATGTGAATCCATGAAAGATCCAATGCTGGAGAACTCTGGGAATCAGCATAGTTGTCCCAGTGAATGGTTATGAGTCAAGTGAAGAGCACTTAGGGACTCTGCCTACTAGTCCCATTGAACAGACAAGAATCAAGGAAAGTGAATGGAGAAAGAACCAAATGAATAGGAAATCTAGAGGATCACAGCATCCAAACTTAAGTGAACAAAGAAACAAAGAGACACTGCAAGTTGCCATTAAGGATAAGGGTCAAAACTCCAAGTTGATAAAGCATGTTACATTTGTTCAGGAATAAAGGGGATACCTCGGAGGTGAAAGAGCCCCCCTAGCAGAATTGAAAGAACTGATTAATGAAATCACCAAGAACTATTTAAGAATATCTTACTGAAGCAGAGAAGGCTTGTCCGGGAGAAGGAAATCATTCTGGATTAGCTTTGGGACGGAAGACGGAATATTACTTTGGACTAGACTATTGACAATGAGCAACCTACTTAGTGTTGTGCTAGGTAGGTCTCAATCCCTTTCCAAGGCACAAAACAATGTCCCAGATTGTAAGGCATTCTCAGTTCTCTGTTGAAACTCAAAAGGTAAAGTTCCAGTTCAAACATCAACATTTCTAATTCCATGTTGTTATTTCTTCACTATTGGGTTCCTGGAGAATACCTCCCCTTCTCCAGGTGTCTTGATCTCAGTGTTTTCTCAATGCCAGGAGAATGGCTCCCTTCCTTGGCTTTGTTCCGATACTCTTTTGGCATTTACTTTCGTATTTCACAACACCAGGGGGATTGACTCCCTTCCCCATGCCTTTTTTCAGACTTACTTTACAGTTCGCAACAACAAGGGGAATGTCTCCCTTCCCCTGGCCTCTTTCTATGATTTTGTAGACTTGACTCCCAGTCTTGTGGGTGTGGGTCCCAAACCCGTAGGATTCTCTGTTGATAGTGTGGCAGACCTGGTTCACTAACCTTCCAGGTACTGTGACTATGAAGATGACCGACACATTTTCCTTCTCGTGGATGTGGGTCCCAGACCCGATCTTCGTTGCTTTCACCCCTTTTTTATATCCCCACCAATCGTTTCAGCAACCTTGGTACCTGTCTGGGGCATTCTGATGCTCTCCGGTTGGCCTTAGGCGTGTGTTCATTTTTGGGATTCTTGTGGTTTCCCTTGCCTTATTGGATGCTGCGGCAGCTCTGACGCGGTTTGTGGCCAACAGCATGCACGTCTTCACCTGCCAGCGCGGTGCCCAGGTTTCTCCCGTCTTCACCTCTGCTGGTCTTTCCAAACGGAACCATTCGAGGACACCTGTGCACGCTCAGTACACATGTCTGCAAGTCCTTTGATTTGGTGTCGACACCATTGTTCCCCACGCTTGCAGTTCCTCTCAGCAGGGCTGCTCTGTCCTTCCTGTTCTGAATGTGACTTCACCAATAAGATTTTGGAAACCACTAAAAGGTTCACTAGTTCTCTTCATGCCTCTGTAGTGCCTCCTCATCTCAGCATCTGTACCATATTCCTCCCTTGGATTGACTAGACTCTTCCTCATCTCAGTATTTGTACTATACTTCTCTCTGGAGTGGACTAGATTCTTCCTCGTCCCAGTACTTATGATTTGGAATACAAGACACATGTACATGGGATGCAAAGCAAGGGTGGGGTAGGTGAGGGGGGTTGGAGTAGTGTATACTGCGTACTCCCTGGATAGTCATCCCTGCTCCACAGGGGGGGTCCCTCCTGTCCCTCCCCCATGAGATTCTCCCTCTGAGTACCACCCCCAGGGGGACTATCGGGTAACTGCTTCACCTCCCTGGCCTCATGGAAAGATGCTCCCCCTCTGGGAGAAGAGACGACATCCAAGGATTCGTCACACCATTCCAGAAGGCCATGCAGCGGGAGGGAGTAGCCACGCTTTATGCAAAGAAAACACAGGTTTTGCTGAAGAAGAAGAAACATAAGTGCCGGTCCAGCGATGCAGGTCACTTTCAATTCAAGACTCCTCACATCTTTGCATGGCCAAAAGAAACCAGACAACCCAAAATGAAGAGACTGCATTACGAGCTACGTGTGAGAAGGGGGTGGGAGTACTGAACACAAAACCTCCCCGGCTGTAGCACAACCCAGGGTGGAAACCAGGAAGGTAGATTGCCCAGCACCAGCAGGTGATTAAAGGGGCCAATGGGAAGTGGAGAATAAGGAGGACAAGGTAAGTCGGGGTGTAAAAACACTGTGGGAATCGGACAGGATGAGGGATGTTTGGGTGTGGTCATGTGGAGCAGAGACAGACCCAGAGACCAAGCAGTGGAGGTATGGTGGAGCAGAGGGATTGCAATTATGGATAAGATTAGTGAATGTTTGCTGCAACATGTGAAGGGTGTTAGGTGCAGTGAAGTAGGATAAGGAACAAGTTACTTACCGGTAACTATTGTTCTCCAGCATGGGTCTGGTATGGATACAGATGCTTATGAATATTCCCCGTCGTCAGGCTGGGAACCATCGGTAAAAGAAAAAACGATTTCACATAAACTGTATTTCTCCTTTAAACCAATCACTGTCCTCTGGGTCAAACTACACCCATCCGATGACAGTCCACTCCTTAAGCCCCTCCTCTGGAGCCATCTTCAGATTTGGTAAGCACGTAAAGTGGCAGTAGAGGGGACAACGGGAGGGTTTGCATGTGAATCCATGACAGACCCTTGCTGGAGAACAATATTACAGGAAAGTAACTTGTTCCTTCTCCAGCATGGCATCTGGTGTGGATTCACATGCTCATGAATAACGAATACATAGCAGTACAACATTACACAACCACAGGAGGTGGCAAGGCTCAACAGAAGCAATTCACTCTTACCTCTGGAACAGACTCACCTGAAGCAAACAGGTTGCGTAGCACTGCTTGGCCGACTCTGAACTCCTCCCTGGAATTGCTGTCGGCGCAGTAGAACTTTGTGAAGGTGTCCATGGACCTCCAAGTAGCAGCCCTGCAGATGTCCAGCAGGGGCACACCTGACAGGAACACTGTTGCCGCATCGGTCGCTCTGGTGGAGTTGCCACTCAGACTGCCGAGCAGCCTTCGGTTCGCCAACGGATGACCATGTATGATGCAGCCGGAGAGTTGTGAAGTCTTTTGAAAACTCTTTGTGCGTGTAAAGTAGAACTTTTAGGCAATAGCAACGTCCAGTGAGTGCAAGGCCCTTAGCCGGTGACGAAAGTTTCAGGAAAAAACAGTTAACACCAAAGGCTTGCTGAGGTGGAATGCCGACAGATCCTTGCAGGATAGGGCCTGAATCGCACCCACCCTCCTGGCACAGGTGATGGCCACAAAGAAAGCTGTTCTCCACAAGAGGAACTTGAGAGAGGCCTAATGCATAGGCTCAAAGGGGGCCCCCCATGAGCCTCGTCAGCACCACGTTGAGTTCCCACGCCGGGACAGGAGCCTTCACCGGCAGGAAAGATCAAAAAAGTCCTTTGAGGAACTGCTTGACGAGTCAGTGAGACCACAGTGAAGATCTTCTGTGACCGGCAACACGTATCGAAACGCTTCCACTTGTGACCATAGCACTTCAAAGTCAACGACGCCCTGGCCTTGGCGAGGACCTCCCTGCAGTCCGCAGGCAACTCGTATTCACCAAACTCTAGGCTGAAGAAGCCAAGCCCATAGTTTCAGCAATCCTGGGTCATGATGCAGGATTGCGCCTCCTTCTCTGGTGAGCATATCCGGAACTACCAGCAGCTTGACCGGGGGCGATGCTGAGACTGAGAAGGTCTGGATACCAAATTTGCCTCAGCCACGCCGGGGCGATGAGTATCATCTTGCACGGACACCGTCTGAGTGTGTTGATGACTCGTAGCAGGAGAGGGAATGGAGGGAACGCGTACAGGAACAGTCCTTGCCACGGAAAGGAGAACTCGTCCCCCAGGCTCCTCGGTTGGTGGAAGCTGCTGGCAAACTTCTTGCTCTTGGAGGTTTTTGCTATCACAAACAGATCAATGTGGGGCCTGCCCCACTCGGCGAACTGGGGTCCACCTAATCCTGACAAAGCTCCCACTCGTGGCAGGAGTGCAGTTCCCTGCTGAGGGAGTCTGCAATGGTGTTCTTGACTCCCACCAGGTGAAGAAGGACGAGAAACAGCCCCCGTCTGACGGCCCATCGCCACAAGTCCTGTGCCTCCTTGGAGTGCGCCGGGGATCGAGTGCCCCCTTGTTTCCTGATGTAAAACATGGTGCTGATGTTATCCGTGAAGAACCTTGCCTCTCAGGGATGGGAGGAACCACTTGAGGGCCCAGAACACTGCCGGTTGCTCCAGGATGTTGATATGAAGGATTCTTCTCCTCTGGCAACCACAGGCCTCTGGCGTGCGGAAGTCTGGTGTGCGCTCCCCATCCCTCTAGGGAGGCATCCGTGGTGACCGTCTCCTGGTATGGCAGGTTCTGGAATCTTTTCCTTGGGCGATGTTGGAACGAACGCCCCACCATATTATCACTCGCCGGAAATCATCATTGAGCGAAAGCTTGTGTGTGAAGCTTCGCGACACCTGTATCCAGCTGGCGTCCAGGAATTCCTGCAGGGGCCGCATCTGCAACCTGCAGAGCCAGACGAGGTAGATGCAGGACAACATCATGCCCAGCAACGACTTGATTGCTTGTACCAAGACCGTCCTCTTCGACGACAGCCGCTGCACCTTTCCCAAAATGGCTTCTATCCTCTCTGAGGTAGATGCCAGGCAAGACACTATTGAGCCTGGCGCTCAGGTACAGCGCATCCTGGCATCGGGCAGGACTTGGGATAGTTGACGGAGAATCCCAGATTCGTTAGTAGCCTGACAGTAGTCTCTGTGTGTCCTGGGGCAAGCTCCTGTAAGAGGGCGCGAATCAGCCAGTCGTCCAGGCATGGGTATGCGTGTATGCCCTATAGGTGTAGACGGGCCGCCACTGGTGTCAGGCACTTTGTGAACACTCTGGGGCCGACTTCAAGCCGAAAGGTAGGGCCTTGAACTGGTTGTGCTGTGCCTGCACTACGAAGCATAGAAGCTTCTGGGGTTTCCTGTGAATGGGGACATGGAAGTAGGCGTCCTCCAGGTACAGCAACGTCAAGAAGTTTCTGTAACGCTCACCTGGTATCCACGGGGACGTCACTCAGCCTGTTCTAACTTCTTACGACCATGAACCCTTCCCTGGAGGCTATTCGACCGGAGACTGGGCCTGAAACACAGGATTGGTAGAGTTTAACTCCCTATTGTCTCTGTGTGCTTGAACCCCTTCTTCCCCGGGGTCCAACCCTTCCCTTTGATCCACAGCTCACCTTGTTTTCTTGGATAGCATGCTCTCCGTCCTGCTTTCAGCGAAGGGGCACGTTGATTGATACGGGCTTGTTGCTGCCTAGTTATTTCACTGGCAAGAGTCCGACAGGTAAGTATAATGAGAGTTTTGAACAGTTCTCTAACTTCGTTCCTTTCCTTCCTTAGAGGATGGCCGGCGTCCGGGGATGGCGGCATGCTGCTGAGATGAGTAGCGCTGAAGGTGAGTGAGAGCGCGATGCACCCCTTTCATATTTGCATTGAACTGAGTTATTTTTCTGTGTCTTTTAGGTGCTGCAAAGTTTTCAGCGTGGATGCCGGTTATGAAGAACAAATACGGTGGGTAAGCACGGTATGTGGCGCCTCTAGATGTTTCCACGCTAACCTGGAGTGTCTTTTCCCTCTTGCAGATGGATGAGAAGTTCCGGAGACAGAGTTCCCCCAGAGCGGCTGGGATTCAGGTAAGCGTTTGAAGCTCGTACAGTATTTAAAAATAAGCGAAGATTTGCAGAATGCTTACTAATGCCTGTTTTCTGTTCTTTTCCCTTTTCCTTAGGAAGCGGCGTGCCAGGATAGGAATGAGACCGCCGAAGATGCCCGCAGAACAGAAGGAGCTATGAATGATGGGCAGAAGCGCCGCAAGGTAAGGCTGTTCCCAACGGTGTCTTGTTCTTGCAGGAGCTGAGCGCAGAAGAAAGATGCAGGCCTACTGGAGACCGATCCGAACACGGCGAGTGTCACGCTGCAGGTGCAGAAAACAAAGCATGTTTCTCAGCCTGGGTGTGTCTTAAATAGTCTCTGGGTATCCCAGGTGTCTCTGGGCTGAACCACACCCAAATGACTACACCGCACATACAGTTCTGGGAACCGAAATATGTGGGGGCATCCATCTTGTTCCCATCAATGCACTATAAATCCAATCCCCAATGTTATGCTATGGGTGTGAGTGAGTCTGGTGCCACAAGCGCCCAGTCTGATTCCAAGTGGGTCTTTAGAGGGATGGAGAGGCCCTTGAGGGCCATGTAGGTGGTCGTGGCCTGGCTCCAGCCTGACATCTTGGAAGGCTGGGGACATGAGGGGCAGGAATCATGACAGTTTCCTTTTTCCAGTTGGCCAAGCATGTGTTGCAACGTGACCATCCTGAATTTGTGGGACTTGAGGTATTTGTTTAGACATCGCAGGTCTAGAAAATGCCTCCATCCCATGTCTTCTTTCTGACCAGAAAGCATCTGGAATAGACTCTGGAGCCCCGAAGTCGATTGGGAACTAGCTCTATCATCCCTTTTCACAATAGGGCCGTACCTCTTCCAGGAGTTGAGGGATGTGCTACTCCTAACTGGCTACCGGAGGGATCCACGGACACCTGCACTGAAACTCCAGGATATGTCCTTGGGCAAGAGCGTTCAGCACCCATCTGTCGGTGGTGATCTTTCTCCACTCGCTGACGAACTTAGTCAGCCGGCCTCCCACCAGGGTGCATGGGTGGGCCCCCGATAGTCTGGTCGGTTCAGGCTTGCTTCGGCACTGGCGTCCTGCCATGTGGGCGACGGAGACGCTGTCCTCAGCCACCGTAGGCCTGAGAATGGCCTTTGTAGGCTTCCTGAGTCGAGGATCTAGAAGGCTGATGATGAGGAGAAACCTTTGGAGGACCTGCTCGACTTCCTTTGGATGAGCGAAAAGAAGAGCAGTGCTCCTGGAGGGTGCCCCGGGAACGGGCCGTCTCTGTATCCTCCTTGATGGCCTGTACAGACTCGTCGACGAGCTTCCCAAATAGGTTGTCTCCGAAGGGCACGTCCAGCACCTTTGCATTGAAACCTCCTGGCGGAAATTTGTGGCCTTCATCCAGTCTTGGCGACAAAGGCAGACACTGTTCCCCATCTGCCGGAACCCTGTGTCAGTGACTTCCAACGCCACACTGATGGCGTGATCAGACGCTACCTCCCCTTCCTGGCAGAGCGTGATTGCCTCCATCTTCTTATTGTCGTCTAGGAACTCCAAAATCGGACCTAGCTTGTACTACAGCCCCCTGTCATATCTGGCTAGGATCGCCTGTGCGTTGGCCGCCTTGATGGTGGACGGTGCGGTGTGAATCACCTTCCTTCCCATGGTGTCTGTCATCTTCCCATCGCTGTCCGGAGGGACCGCAAAACGAGGATGGGTTAGCTGACCGTTTCCTCACAGCCGTTGATACCACAGAATCCGGCAATGGTTGTGATCTCAGGCCCTTGGGTGCGTATTCCGGCACCCGGTACCCCTTCTCCAGCATATCCCGTTTGGCAGGAGTAGTGCAAGGGTTCTTCATGAGGGCCAGGCCCTCCTCCGACACATCGTCCAGAAGGTGCACCGCCATGATCATCTTCCTCTTGCCTCGCGCCTCTTGTACAAGAAACCCCTCTTCCTTGTTTCTTCGGGCACAAGCTGGAATAGCTTGGAGGCTCTGGCAATCATGGAATGGAACTACTCCACCTCATCCGGTGGGGACGCCATAGGTTGCAGGGACCCGCCGCCTGCTGCAACGATATCCTCGTCGCCATCCGTCGTTGTTGTGGACGTATCCGTCCCTGTGTCTGGGTCCGCTGGGGGAGAGAGGGCCCGACGCGGATGTGGAGGCTGAAATGGGGGCATCGGATGCTGCTTCCTCTTCTTGGCTGGCAGCTGATCGGGGCCCTGGGGGACCATTGGAACCAGACCCTGTGGCATCTGAGGTTTTTGAGGGTAGACAGGCAGTCCAGAAACACATCCCACGGCTGAGCCGGCAGAATCGGGAACACTAGGACCTGCTCCGTCGTCGTCCTCTTCCACATCCTCGTGGACAGTGTGTAAGGACTCAAGGTCCTTGTCATCCTTGGATGAGACCTGCATGGCTTTGGCCACCACCTGGGAGGGCTGTTCCGGGGCCTCCTTGCTCCCTCCCTTTCCCCGTGAAGGGCTGGAACTGGGTTCTGAGATGGTTTTCCCTTTTCCAGCGTGCCAGCAGACTTTGCAAAAGTCACTGCAGCGGTTTCACCCCTGGGGCAGGGATACCTTCTGCGCTGGGCAGGGGGGGGGCTACCTTCACAGGGTCAGCCCCCTTAGCAGTCGTGAGAGCAGCTGCCACCAGCTCTATCGTCGATGAAGTCTTATCATGTGCCGATTGGGCCTTCTTGGGCAGTTCGGCACTTTGTCATGATGCAGCGGATATGGAGCAAATTAGCGATCAATCCTCCATATCCCACCTATCCTTGCCCTCTGTCCTCCAAGACTTACGCAACCCTGCCATCAGCAACACAACACTGGGCCTTGAATAGAGAGACCCTCTCAAAATGACAGTATGGCAGTATAATCTAGCGTGATATGGACTCCAAACATCAACACTGCAATACTTCCTTCGATTGATCTATCTTATTTAAAGTGCAACGGAGGTACAGCACAACCACTGCCTCTCATGAAGAAATAATCAAATCCTTCGGAGCTCTAAAGCACTTATCAGAGGATTGAGAAGCGACTCCTTGCCCAGCGCAGTCCTAATAGTTGGTTCAGTCATCATCAATGCTTCGAAGTTATCAGGTAATAATATCCCCAACAAAAATATTGCCATAAATATGGCCGTTTGGTTCACCATAGGCGATATTTTTATTGGGGATATTATGTGGGAGCAGGGGTTGAGGGGGTGTCCCCCGCACATTAAAAATTGATGCGGGGGTTTGCGGGGGTGTCCCCCGCAGGGTCCATTGTGAATTGCGCCACAAAAATATGGCGATATTTTTGTATCGCAATATTTTTGCAGCGGAATTATCACATGGAACCGCTACGAAGACACCCATCCGGACACAATGCAATTTATCCAGTGTATTAGTGAAACATCAGGCCACAACTGACCAAGAGTAGCTGTCACCTGTAAAACGCCCAGACAGAATTCCAGCAACATAATAGGCAGCTAAGGAGACAGAGGTGGATGGGGATGTATAGTTAATATAAAAGTGTAGCATTAAGATCTGACTCGAGTTATGATACATTTTTATTATGCTTGGATCCACAGCAACATCAGTGCTCCTTGCTGCATGCTGAACAATTCAGTACAAAGAAATCTAATCGCTTTTCAGTGACTAGAACGCTACATTACGCTGTCATTTTCTCATCCCCTTAAACCCAGAGTACATGGAGGCAAAGGGGGAATTTAGCGTCTTTTTCTCCTTTAGCAGCGGGGGCGAAGGAGTGTTCCTTGGCCCCGTGTAGATTCTGCAACCATAGACAAAGAAAGAACATCTGGAGCAATGACCTGCTCTTCTAAATTTATTTATTTATTTTATTTAGACCGCGCCCAAGACAAAGCCAACAATACATGAAAGGCACAAAAGAGAAAGTCGACAAGGAAGAGTGGAAGTCATGGAAATAACAGAATTAACAGGTTGGCATGGGTTTACTCAAATAGGTACGTTTCAGGGCTGGGAGGCTTCTGGCTCCTCTCCTGCTGGGCGCAGACATGGTGAAGTGCTGGTAAGCATCTAGGAAAATTAGCAAGCCTTGCTTACTTGAAAGTGGAAAGGCCCTCCTCATCACCACCTCAGCCTTGATTGAGGGGCGAGTTGGGGACAGGCCAAAGCTGTTTGCTGGCTCTGGTAGACGTAGGGAACCCTAAAGCAGAATGCTTTAAAACTGCCTGTTAATTCTATGGCTTTTCTCTAATTCCTTATATATGCTATATAATGTGGTGTTTGGAACTGGGGTGAATACGGCTCGCTTGCTTGTTCCGGTGTGGGCATTTCTGCCCTGTAGCGAAAATCAAGCTGTTTGCTGTGCTCCGGTAGTGACAATCCAAAGTTGGCAGGCATGCCTGCTGTTATTTATATTAAAGTTATTAGCTGCATTGTGCAGTGAAAGGCTAAGCGCATTGACTACTTTTCCTAACTCTTTTGTGATTCTAAGAGGCAGCTGTCACGCGCAAGACGCTGCGTAGCTGGGACGTCTCATCTGGTTAAGCGCTGGCACATGGCGGTGGCATCCGATGCGAGTGATTTGGAGTGGTGACTGCTCACGGTGAAGAGGGCGCCTCCTGGGGGGCTTGTTACAGCCTCTTGCTGCGGAAGAGCACTCAGTCTGCTGACGAGCACCGCGCCAACTTGGCAGGCAACATCTGAAGGGAAGTGTTTTGCTTCTACACTTGGCCGCCTTCTTGCTCTGGAAATATTCTATAATTGTGACGTGGCACGCAGTCTAAAGTTCGAATGCAAATAAGCACGCTTCTGCAGGAATGAAAAGTAGTGTTGATCTTTGGTAGGCTATGCACTCCCTACACTTGTCACTATTAAATACTGTCGATATTTAGAATTTACTGAAAAATGTGTGGTATTTAGCTTATCAAACAACGATGTAATTCATACTAGAGTGTTGGAGGTTTCACTGGGGGTGTAGTCCAACCCGTTCAGTCCCGCTGCAAATATATGCCTGCAGTGCGCAGTAAACATGTTCTGATCAAAGAGGGACTGACAAGTCTGGGTCCTTCATGCTCCACAGCTCCAGCCACCAAACACCACTTACCTGGGCAATCATATACACCTATTATCAAGGCAGACACACCAGAAGCACACCAGAAGCGCGCCAAACGGCGTATTCAAACCTTCACAGCCGTACTTCATGAAAATCATAAATGCAATTTTTAGCTATTTTTTGTTCCCATGTTACTTATTGGTACACGTCATGTGGTTAAAGCATAAAGGAACAGAGGCAATCAGCATGCAACACTTTAATTTCAATTTTTAAAATACGATTTCTTAACTAGAATGACTGCAGCTGCATCACTGTCACTGTCAGGTGCCAGCTTTATGTATAGGGCTTGGATTCAGCTAAGCCAGACTAAAACTCTTTGGCTGGACCGCCCTGTATCCAAGCACCTATAAAAGCCAAATGTGTGTACACTCCTACCTACAAGGCTGTCGATGGGGGCGGCAGGTGCGCAGGGGTCCCCATCGGGTTGAATGACTTTCCATCATTCAAGGGGCTGGCACTCACATACAGATAGATGCATGTCACGCAATGGCAAACCTTGACCTTCGTGTGGTCCCATCATTCTCTGCACTCTCGAAATCAGGACCAATGTGTTGTGGGGTGTCCCAATGAGCAGAATTCAAAATGCCACTGTTTCAGAGCCCGTTACACTCCTCGTTAATAAATAATTGCAAAGCCGCACGCATGAGCACTAATCTCAGGGCCTCGCCCTCCCATTGCAATTGTCTAACGAAACTCAGATGTCTGTAGGGAAAAGAGGGACGTCCCATGCGTTGAAAGGAAAGGTAAGAGATTCAAAATCCTCCATTGTCTGGGATATTATCACATTACAGAGGACTTGGAGCCAAGCTTCCAAATGTACTTTTAAAATGGAGACCTATCTTAGGTGGCATTGAACACCTGCATCTTGGAGAGATAAGGCATCGGCATTGTTGCTGTGAATACCTGGTAGCCTTCAAACGCACCCTTAGTAACAACAGCACCCATTCACGCGGCAAGCACTCACTGTTGACTTCAAGTTGGGCTTCATATAGGTTTTCTCACCTTTAAAACGTTTTCCTGAAACCTGCTATACCAATGCAATGGGAAACGGGTCGAGAAACATATTCCGGGTCATTCCAGATTCGAACCAAACATGTGTCCAATGCAGCTTGTGCTACTGGGACTAAACACAGCAACAACATCTAGGTCACCAGTACCACCCATAAATATGTACAATCCCTCTATAGTACTGATTATACTGCACTCCGGACAAATGTGATGATGTAAGATAGTTCGATTGACCTTATAAACTCTAGGAGTTTTAATAATTGATCCAGGTGCGGGGAGAAGGCACTGCCCTGGCACATGGGCAACTAATAAATATGTGGTTTGGCGAGTTCCTGAAATGCAGAACGCCCGTCCCCTGCACTCTATCTAAGGCAAGACGCCAAGCTACTTCATGTTTATGATTATATACATTTTACATACACATTTCTGCCTGACTTAGAATAATACAAAACAGCGTTCAAATATTTTGTGCAGAGACTCTTAATGATACATTCACTAATGTTGATTTGTGCAAAGAAAATATTTGTAATTTTCAAAATAATTCTGGCCCAACGCGTTTCGAGAGAAATTCTTCATCAGGGGATACGTTAATAAAATCGAAATTTTATATTTTATTGTTCATTTATAATGCGCTTAATACCAGCGAGTGGTTTCTAAGCGCGAGATCGGGATTCGAGCCTGTTTTGCACCGTGTTGTCTTGTTTCCAAGACAAACGCCCGTTGGCCCTGAGCTATTCTTTCTCCCCTAATCTAGAAATCCCCAATCTAGAAATAATCCAGAGAAAAGATTGTGAATTGGAGTACATCTCTCTAGTTATATACAGTGTAGCAACTTATTTTTTACAACATATAAAGCTGGTCATTTTGGTTTCCGGTTTCTTCGGAATTACAGAGTCGTTAAGATTAATAATTTATTCTATTGTGTAGTTGTCCTTCCTAGTGTAAACATCAAACCAATAATCCAAACTCATGGCAATGCAGATATGTATGAGCTACAATAGTTTCACAGGGGGCACCTGTTGACATTATATCAAACGCAGGAACACCAACATACTGAAGAGACAGGTGAGATGAAAGACTATATGAAACTATTGTAGCTCATACATATCTGCGTCTCCATGAGATTTGTACTCTTCTGATTCCATGACAAGACAGGAGACTCGCACTATTCTATACTTTCTTTATTGCTGCCATATCAGCTTTTCAACACATGAACTTTAAAATTGAACATTTGAGCTTTTTTCTCATACTCTTGAAAAAAATACAAATCCGGGAGGTTTAAAGTTCACAAGAAAATCAGTGTTCCTTACAAGAACTACAACCCCCATGATCCCCTGGTGTCTAGTAGTCCTTACCTTTCCTCCTCCACCTATCAGAGTCCAGGCTAGAACATAAGAACCCCTTACACCAGGTCCTTTCCTCTTTCTTTTTGCTGCCCTTCAAAAGATAAGTAAACGGCATATAGCGTATTACACTCTAATGTAGGTGGCAGTAAATTAAGCAACCTAGCCTCATACGAAGCAGGTGGGAGCACTAAGGGCCTGTTATTTGGCGAAGCATTCGCAAAAGAAATGTCGCAGTTTGTGGGCACATACTCAGCAATAGAAAAAGCCCAAAGTTCGATAAGGAAGATCTTTCCAGGTAGAGTTTTTTCTGGTACCGGACGCCACAGGGGTTGTGCATCCCGTTGGTTTAACTTTCAGCGCAGACCCCAGGGGGCACGCAATACTGGGAAGGGAAGCAACAGGACACCTTCTTCCTGACCAGATTCAGGTTTCCCAGAGGTAGCAGAAGTAGAGGGTCCTATCGACAACACAGCACTGCAGGTGGCAAGTACAACGGCATGAGAGTAGGGGGAGGACCCTCCCATTTTTAAGCGAGTGGCAAGTTTTGGAGCGCAATGCATGGGTGCTCCAAGCACTAGTAGGACTGCAACTAGATTTGGTGGGGGATCCCGTTCAAAGAGCAGAGCCTCACCCCATACACATGTCGCGATAAGAAGCAAATGTATTGCACAGCGAGCTGCGGAAATTGGTAGAAAAGAACACATTAGAGCAAGATTTCCAGGGAGGACCCGGTTTCGTCATCAACATGTTCCTAGTTCACAGGGGGGACAAGATAAGAACGGTCATAAACTTGAAGAGCCTGAATGAATGGCTTGTGTGCAATCATTTCAAGATGGAGGGCCTCCATCTGCCCCGAGACCTACTGCGTACAGGAGACTGGCTGGCGACCCTGGATCTCAAGGACGCTTACCTTACAGTTCTGAAAGCGCCAGCATTTCAGAAGTATCTGCGCTTCTGATGGAACGACGAGATATGGCGCTTCACATGTCTTCTGTTTGGCCTAGCGTCTGCGCCTTGCGCTTTCACCAAGCTGATGAAGCCCGTATTAGCAGCCATAAGAGAAAGGGGAAACACATTATTATATACCTAGACGATATTCTAGTGCTAGGGCCAGACAGAGCAACGCTTGCCAAGCACGTGCAATAGATTTTCACACTCCTGTCCTCGCTCGGCTTCTTAGTGAACTTAGACAGGTCCCAGCTGGTACCGGTCCAAAGGCTAGAATTCCTAGGTTTCACTATAGATACTACCAAAGAGTCATTTCACTGCAGCGTCTCACTAGAGTAGTGGGTCATCTAGCAGCATCTATTCAAGTGATATTTCCAGGCCCGCTCCACTATCAAGCGCTTCAACGGCTCAAGATCAAGCATCTGCTGGTAGGTGTAGGTTATCACCAACTAGTGACCCTAGACCACAAGGCCCTCTCAGAGCTGCATTGATGGCTGCAGAACAAGGATATTCGGGGACGTTCCAGACCCAAGCAGATAAGGTTGGGGTGCCAGGTGCGAGCACATACAAACAGGAGGGAAATGGTCAGGAGAAGAGTTGCAACAGCACATAAACTGTTTCAAACTGTTGGTTGGTTCCTTCGCAGTGCACGACTTCACGAAAGACAGAGTCAGATGTTGCGTGCTGCTCAAGATGAACAACATCTCGGCAGTGCGTTATATAAACCATCTAGGTGTGACGAAGTCCAAAATGCTGGCGGAGCTGGCGAAAGATTTCTGGCATTATTGCCTCCAGAATCAGATTGCAGTGACAGTAGAGTACCTTCCGGGGACACCCAACGAGGTAGCAGACCGGAACTCATGCTATCTTGTAGACTCCAGCGATTGGAAGCTGCACCCATAGGTGTTCCAAGGATTACACGAGCTATGGGGTCCCCCTGGACATAGATGTATTTGCGTACAGACTAAAGGCCCAGACACAGAGGTACTTCAGTTGGAGGATAGACCCGGATGCAGCTGGCACAGAGGCCTTTCTGCAACCTTGGAGCGGAGCGCTCCATTATGCCTTCCCACCATTCATTATGATCACAAGAGCGCTAGCGAAAATTCGCAGAGAACGTGCGGAAGTCGTGATGGTTTTACCCTTCTGGAGGTCCCAGACCTGGTTTCCAGTAGCGATGGAACTTTCTTTGGATTTTCTGAATATGGCCTCTAGTGCCTTTACTGCAGGAGTGTCGATTCAAGACATTATGAAGTCAGCAGACTGGTCCTCTGAGTCGACTTTTAAAACATTCTATTTCAATCCTGTATCCTCATCGGCCGGATCTTCTACTTGGGCCGTCCGGTCAGCCACATTCGTTGATAACAGGCACGCTGCACTTCATAGCCTGCAGGGTTTCATAGCCTGCAGGGTTTCAGGAGACGATGGGAGTTGCCAGGAATTCCGCAAATCGCTGCAGACTGCATCAGAGATTCCTGGGCGCCTTCCACCATTAGGAGCTATAGCGCTGCATGGAATGGTTGGGCTCAATGGTGTTCAGAACGTAGTTTGGATCCTGTTTCAGCCCCCGTAGTACAGGTCCTGAACTTCCTGGCCTCTAGATTTCAAGAAGGCTGTACTTTTAGAACAGTAGGAGTATACAAATCGGCAATTTGATCGGAACATGACAAGGTAATAGGGAATTCGGTACCCCACGGTCAATTCTCAAGCTCCCGATGCACAAAGTAAGGGCAATAAAGAAGGAGCTCAGAGTAGCGATAGCCTGCGAATACTGAGAGGCATGAAGATGAGAAGGCCACCGGAACGAAAATACACAGTGTTATGGGATGTCAGGGAAGTCTTTCGGCTTTTCCTGGAGTGGTTAGGGGACGAGGAGCTTTCCTGTTCGCAGTTATCAGGCAAACTGGCAATGTTGTTATGTCTTACAGCATGCCGATGAGTGTCTGACGTAAAGGCGCTGGAAATAGATAGAAAAATCTTTTAACTAGAGGGCGTAGCATTTACCATCGTTAAACAAACTAAGACAGATTCTCAAGTGATTTCACATCCGTTCTTTACTGAGAACAAGAAGTTGTGCGTAGCGCAGTGAATTAAGGATTATGAGGACGCAACAGCACAGTTTAGGCCGCAAGGAGTTACCCAGTTGCTTATAGTGAGTAGAAAACCCTATCATGCAGTAGCAGCAGCGGCGTTCGCTAGATGGGTGAGATGGATTATGCAGTGGGCAGGGAAATACTTGTCCATGTTTGGCGCGCATTCTGCTAGGGGCGCGATGGCCTCTAGTGCCTTTACTGCAGGAGTGTCGATTCAAGACATTATGAAGTCAGCAGACTGGTCCTCTGAGTCGACTTTTAAAACATTCTATTTCAATCCTGTATCAAATATACCGAATAGGGTGGTAGCAAGCTTTGAACAAGCATAATGCAAGTCTGTCTTGTCAAAGAATAAAGATTGCCCATGCTTACAGCTCAGGAAGTCTTCATTCTATTAAAGACAAGGAGGCAAGCATTATATCCCACCCAGAAAATGACAAATCTGGAACTTACATGTGATGTATTTAATGTTCAAATTTGTCTTATACCCACCCCCGTGAGTTCCTCTCCATCTCTCGCAGGAGATGATCAGAGGGCAGCCTGAAGGCAAACTATGATGGGGGAAGAAAAGGTATGATTACACCTTGTTCAGTTGGGACCAAGCGGTTACAGTTTCAGAGGCACGGCTGCCAGTTCTGTCTGCAAGGATTGTCGGTCATCCAAAGGACAGTTCAAGTTCAGTGCAAGGACATGGAAATCAAAAGAAAGAGGAAAAGACCTGGTATAAGGGGTTCATTTGCTCTAGCCTGGACTCTGATAAGTGGAGGAGGCACGGTCAGGACTACTAGACACCAGGGGATCATGTGGGTCGTAGTTCTTGTAAGGAACACTGATTTTCTTGTGAACTTTAAACCTCCCATATTTGTATTCTTTTCAGAGTATGAGAAAAAAGCTAAAATGTTCAGTTTTAAAGTTGATGTGTTGAAAAGCTGATATGGCAGCAATAAAGAAAGTATAGAATAGTGCGAGTCTCCTTGTCTTTAATAGAACGAAGACTTCCTGAGCTGCAGGCGTGGCCAATCATTATTATCGGTTATGATGTTTACACTAGGAAGGACAACTACACAATAGATTAAATGATCAATAAAAGTATTCACAGAATCTTTTCTCTGGATTATTTCTAGATAGATTTCATGATCAATTCCTCTCTAGTAACAGGAGTTGGTGTTAGGTGGAAACCCCACTTTTTACCCGATGAGGTAGGCAACTTTTTACAGGCTGTTTGGGGTTTTGAACTTTATTGTTCCTCCCAGCCAGGCTTAATTCAAAATATGGCAGAGTGTGGCTCTGTTTATATGTTCTCTGCCTTAAGATTCCTTATGGCTCCTAAGGCAGGGGTTGCCCATAGAGTCCCAGAGAAGGTACCCCTTCTCGTTTAGTCATGTGGCTAGGCTGGTGGTGGCTTTTTTGCCTGTGTGAAATGGTTCCATGCAGTGGAATACATTTTACCCTGCTAGGTCCTTTTTACCTCTCCTTCATTTTGCAAATTGGAGATTGTCTTTGTTTGCCTTGAAGACATGAGGGCCTTAAATGACAATTCCCTTGCCCCTCCTTGTGTATATGGGAGGAGGAGGCCATATTTGGCCACTGGATGACTGTATCCCAGGATTGGGGACTGTAGCCCACTTGGAAATAGTTTTGACTGGCATATGCAGATGCCTGTCTGAGATAGTGTGGATTCATTCCTTTGTGTGACAGCCCTTCCCGATTGGTGGGTGTGTTCACAGAAATGTTAATCGTTGGCGGACCACCCCTCTGTTTGAATTATGCTTGGTTTGTGATTGGGTGCTGTGTTCACACCCTGCCTCCGAAGGGTGTGAACACCTTGTCTACTGCTGGTACTATGGACCTGCATTCCTGGTAGGCCTGCTGTTCGAGGAAGTAGCGAAGCTCTGCACAAACATCTTTTGACAGACCACCCAATCGGGTGGCAAAACTCTGCTCTTCAGAAAACCAGAAAGAACTGACTTTGATGCTCCTTCCCCTGATCTTGTGGAGACTATGGATCATAGCTCCTGATACAAGGTCCCATCTCCCTTAAGCTCCTGATCTTGCCTAGATAGCCAGATAAAGAAGCAGGAGCCCATTCACTGCCATGTCACTGAAGACTCTCTGCCGAACCTGCCAGAGACACTGCATCCTGGTTGCAGCTACCCCATATGCAAATATCCAGAGGCTCGCACTGCATTTGATCCGGCATCCACGTTGCTTAACTTGCCTTCTGGTCCTGTTTCCATGGCTGGCTCCTCTCCAGTGTGACATCCCAACCTTGTATTCAATATTAGTTATTCCTTGGTGTCTTCTTAAGCTGGCTCCATCCTGAGAACCCGAATCCTGTGCCTGAGGGAACCCTACATCAATGACTACCGCTGACTGAAGTTTCTTCATCTTTCATCTCCTCTGGCTCTGGTTATTGACCTGGAGATCACAGACTCTTCAATAATCATTCTTCTCAAGGGTCTTGGGGTCCTTCCTGCACTGGTATGTCATCAGAACTAAGGAGGCCGCCACACTATGTGCACAATGTTCACCATTGGAAATTGCCAAAATGAACTGCCCTAAGAATGGATTGTACATTGGAGAATTCCAGAAGAAGAAAAGAAACCGTTGAAAGAGAAAGGGAAAAAAACGTTGGATGAGAGAGAGCAGAAGAAACTGGAAAAAGGAAAGAATAGCAGGGAGAGAGAAAAAAACTGCATCGGGGGCCTGCATGGTCTCTTGCAGCACCCCAGACCTAAAGACAACTTACTGTGGGCCTGAACTACGTGACTGGAACAGCCTGGCAACCCACGGAGCCATGGTGGCTGTCAGCCTACCAGGAGGCCAGATTGAATGTGCTGCCTTGGTCGAAGCAAGAAGAGCTAGCCACTTAAGGCAGAGTGTGGACGGAAGCCCGAATCGGGCAAACTTGATCACATGCCGCTTGATGGCTGGCCCCTTTTCTAGTCGGGGTGGGCCTTAGCCGCGTTTGCCAGACAAAATGAGATCGCTGTCTGAAAGTTTAACATAGTGCCATGCAGCACTGACATGGGTGGCTCCCCAGGGAACGGGCCACTGCAGAGAGAGAGCTTGGCTGCAGAGCAGCGGTGAGTGACTGCCACCCCCCCAAAGAAACAAATATGCAGAGGCAGTGCGAATGGATGGACCGTCATCGGGGCAGGGGCCACCCTGAGACATTTGCAGAGTGCAGGCCATGTGTGGCGAGATTGGTTGGCCCCACATGGTGGCAGAATAACCCTACCATCATCAAGGAGCAGAAGCCCAGGGACGAGCCGCCAGGACAGCCCTGTAAGGTGCTGTGAAAGGGGTGGATGACGGCAGCAGTGACCCTCATATGTTGTATGTCACTGTTTGTGAGTGTGTATATATGTATATATTTAAGTGTATAGTAAATGTTACATAGGTTACATGTTATGTAGGGGGAAAATTGGGAGGGGGAAATGTTATGTAGGTTTAGGATTATGTGATTATGTGAAATGCATTAGAGGGGATGTACCTTGCTGTGAGGTAATGATAGAATTGGTGGCTTGCTTGAGGCTGTCTAGGCGGTGGGACCACCCAAGAAGGCCATCCTCTGGTCGTTTTTTAGAACAAACTCATGCCAGGGGAACTTTAGAAGGGAACCATTAACTTAGGGGATAGGAATGTTTATTTAAAAAAGTAGTGTTATCATAAATTAAAAGCAGTCCCCGATGGGATCCCTAAAAAATCCACTCTGGTGTCTGTCCAATTAAAATAAGGTAGTAAACTCAGGGTGTAGCCAATCTCCTGTAAAGGGCAAATATATTTGACACATGCAGTGCCTGTTCTGGGTGTTTTTACCATGGGGACTGTCCTTGGCCTGGGGCAGGAAAGGTGTGATCCCTGGCCCAGTTTGGGGCCAGAAAACCGGAGCTACACAGAACTGCTATATCAGACCAAGGGTATTGCTCTCCTCACTCTCCGGTGCAAAGGGTCAGTCCTTTCTGTGCTTATTTCTTACTCCCTGGGTTCCCTCCTCCTCATCAAGGTTCTTCTGTAGGACTCATGGCACTTTCGCAGACAGTGTTTCTACCCTGCCAAATACTGCCCAAAATCCACACAACTGGTCTCCCGGGGTCTCTTGAAACCTTTCAGCCCAGATTGTAAAAGTGTGATTCTTACCCGACATTGCTCTTTTCTAGGAAGGGCTCTTTACTGGACTCTGATAAGTCTCCTTGAAATTGTTTTACTTACTTGTTACAATATGGCTTTATTTATATTGCAAAGTCTACATACCTGCCAGTGTAATGACTTATCTCTTGCCTTTTCGTATGCAAAGATTATATTCTCATAATAAAAAATAATGTGTGGACATACATTTGATATTAATGACAAGTGTGCACTGTACCTCAGCCACCCCACTCCACCAATTCCCCACCAGGACTTGGAATGCAAAAGCCTCCTTTGCCATCTCTACATAGGGCAGGGCGCAAATTAGTGAGAACCTGATCAAACTAAAACATTTTTTAAAATATGTGCAAAGAAACGACTTTGGCCTTTTTCACAGAGAATTCTAAGGGAAGCTCATGTGTTAGCCATTACTGTGCTTCCTCCATCCAGTGACTAATGAAATGGTCTCCAAACACCCAACATATGTAAAAGGTAAAGCATAAATGCCAGACACGCTGCCTAAGATTTGCTTCTGCTGTATTTACATTGCTGCTTCTGAATGGTTCGGTACCCAGGATGTATGGTTCCGAGGGGGGGGTTTCCCACCTCTGTTTGCTTGGATGCAAAAGCCATCCATAAACTTTGGAACGGCATGTTCCTTCAGAAAGAACTTCAAACGCAGCAAGACAAAGGAGCAATAACTCACTACGGGATTTGCTGAAGCAATTATAAAGTCCTTTGCCAGAGTCTTAATCCTTTCAGTACTCCACGGGGACAAAGGTTTACACAAGCACACAAACACGCATGCGCACGCTCGCGCGATTATGCTGCGGATGTGGCGAACGGTCAGATGCTTTTTAAATGTACGTGAAATGAGACAGCAACACATTATGTTTTTCACCAGGCTGTTTGTAGCCACCTTCCTTCCCAGGTGTTTGCATGTGTACGTCACAGCCTGTTGATGGACTGATTTGAGGCACATGAGCTAAAACACTGCATGCAGCGTGCTAAGAGAAACGACACATGATTAAGTCCCACATATATGGGCAAAAAAGTGTGTTGCCGGTGTGATCGATTCGTCTCACTTACATGCTGGCCAGCTACCCTATACTACCAAGCATTCTGGTTTCATGAGCTCTCTGTGACTACCTGCGGCTGTGGTAAACTCAACTCCTCCGACACGTGTCAGGAGTGGCTTTTATTGTACTCCAGGATGGCTTGGGAGGCATTTCAATCACCCGAAAGCTGTGCTCCGCAGTCTGGAAAGGCAAAGGGCTCTGCAATTTTCTACCTTGGCCTGACTAATAATTCACTTTGCCAGAATACCTGCATGAAAAAACATAACGATATGGTAAAGTCGACTCCTTTCATTCATTATTATATCATATTATTATTATATCATTCAACATAAAATATAATCATTTTAAGGAAGTGTGACGTGCATTGAATGAGTCTCTCATTTCACTGATGCATTTACAGTAAGCCGAGCTCCGTCGTACACTAACGTCACGACAAGGGGCTACGCATAGCATTTGAGGCTGCTAAAATCACACAGAGGGGCGCATGCGCGGATTTGTTGCCCAGGGCCATTAACGTTACGGCGATAGCACAGAAGGTTAGATCACAAAACGGCGGATGGGTGCTGGTGCGGTTCGCGGATAATAATTTCACTAAATGTTGGCAGTGTCCAAGCACCTCCGTCCGTGAGCCCCCCACCCCCTGTGATACAGAGACACCGAGACGGAGATGTTTCTCATGTGGGCCCCCGGTGGTTGTGACGCCACCGGACACGCCCCATTTATTTAACAGGGCACGCGACGGAGTGAACTCACCCCGTCGTGTGCGCGCCCTTAAAGGGCCAGCGCCATACTCCTCCTTTTCCATAACAACAAATTGGACAAAAGAGGATCTAACTATCAAACTTCTACACATCACACCAAATACACACACAGTGACCCCCCGTTTAATAGCAGCCACCCTGGAACTCCGAGGGTACCTGCCACGGTCTGACCATGTACCCAGGTCAGCCTCCCAGTTAAGTCTGTCACATAGTCCGTGAGACGGGCAGGTCTCCCACGCCCTGTTCTCAGGGGTACCTCCTGCCAACGTCTCTGGCCAGTGTATTTTGCCCTGGCCCGCCCCGAACAGGAGAGCCCACAGCGGGGCCTTCACCTCCGCCTTCATCCAGCGCCTCCTCCCCTCCTCGGTTGTCCGGGCTATCCACTCTCGGCTCGCCGATTTTCTTGAAGAAGCAGGCATTTCTCGTCACAGATGACGTTCCATCAGAAGCAATCACCATAGAGCCCTTCACCGCCACGACGTCCAGAGGGGCCGGTTCGTAGGTGAGGGACAGCTTGCCTTGTGGGTGGCGATTCTTCACCAGCACCTCATCCCCCAGAGCAATGTGTGGGGGTCTTAGCCCTCTCCTGATGTTTTCCATCTGCGTCCGCGCTCGTCTGTCCTCCTCGACCTGTTCATTGTCAATCACGGCGGGCTCCCTGTTGCTCAACTCCGGTATCACGTCCCTCGGGCATCGTTGGAAGAGAGTCTCTGCCGGTGCCACCCCCGTTGACGAGTGGGGTGTGGTTCGATATCCCCGCAGGAACACATATAATGCCCTCTGTAAGCACTCGCCCTTCCCTTGGGCGATCCTGAAGACTTTGTTCAGTGTGCGCATCATGCGCTCTGCTTCACCATTGGCCCGGGGCCAGAGCGGGGTAACTCTTCGATGTTGGATGCCATAGTCCTTCATGAGCTCAGCGGAACTCTCACCCTGGAATGGTGCCCCATTGTCAGAGCCAGCAAGGAGGGCAGCCCATGGGTGGCGAAGATCTTCTCCAGCGCCACCACCACGTTCTCAAATGCAACGGACTCTATGAACTCGACCTCCGGATACCGAGACCACTCGTCCACCACAACCAGGAAGTGAGTGCCTCTCGACGTGGACCCAGAGTCTGCATGCACGACTTCCCATGGCCTAGTCCCTCTTGGCATCGTTTCAATGGACGGTTCTCGCTGGGCCGGTGCCGCGGCCTAGCACCATACGCACAATGCCACAAACGCCTCCACCTTCCGCTCTAGCTCCGGGAACCACACCTTCTGGCGGAGGCGAGCCTTGGTCTTGGGGGCCCCTTGGTGGCCCTGGTGCGCCAGGGTGATGACCTGCGCGACTTTGGCCTGGGGTACCACGATCCTCTCACCCCTTAGTAACAGCCCCGAACCCAAGAACGTCAGTTCTTCTCTCACTCGCCATAGCTGCTCCAAGGCCACCCTGGCTTCACATGTTCTGCGCTCCACCGCCTCCAACACCGTCTTCCAGGCACCTCGCTGCATGGCCTCCCTCAGGATGGCAAAACACTCGTCGCTTTTTGATGCCAGCTCGAGCTCTTCCACCTGCATGGAGGGGGCCGTTTCCACGACCAGGCGAACATATTCGTCGGCCTCATCCGCCGACATGGCCTCCTGTGAGCCTCCCCTTGGGTGTCGGGAGAGGTAGTCCGCCGCATTGTTAGCCCCAGGGTGATATATCAACGACACACCATACTCAAGCAGAGCGAGCATCCAGCGCTCTATCCTCACTGGTGGTCTGGATGATGAGCCAGCCATGATCGGCAGCAGCGGTTTGTGGTCCGTGACGATGGTCACGGGGCGCTGGGGGATGTAGAGGTGAAAATCCCTGCAGCCCCACAACACCGCCAAGGCTTCCCTCTCAATCTAAGAGTATCTTTGCTCGGTGTCAGAGAGCGCCTTGCTGGCGTATGCTATGGGCCGGATCTCCTGGTCGCTCCCCACCTGAGTCAGCACTGCCCCCAGGCCATAGGGGCTGGCATCCACTACGATCTCTGTCTGCAGGCTCGGATCGAAAAACGCCATGGTGTCGTCCGCCGCCAAGGCACTCTTGATATCGTCGAATGCCGCCTGCTCAAGGGGGCCCCACTGCCAGACGGTGTCTTTTTTTGTCAGAGATCTCAGCGGCTCTGAGCGGGACGCCAGGTTCCGGATGAAGCGGCCACAATAAGTGACCATGCCCAAAAAGCTCCTCACCTCCGCTACATTTTCTGGCGGACGCGCCTCTTTGATGTCTCTCACTTTGCGGGGGTCAGGCGACACTCCATCCGCCTTAAATACGAACCCGAAGAATTCGATGGTGGTCTTCAGGAACTCACACTTGTCTTCGTGTAGGGTAAGTCCCAGCGAGCGGAGGAGCTCAAAGGTCTTGGCCAGTCGTGCCAGGTGCTCTGTTTCTGACTTGGCATAAACCAGGATGTCATCGCTGATGTTAAGAACTCCATCTAGATCAGCCAGTGCTCCTCTTATGATGTTCTGGAACACCTCAGCCGCGGAAGATACCCCAAAACTCAACCTTTTGTATCGGTACAGACCTCGATGAGTGGTGAACGTTGTGATGTAGCGGGACTCAGGATGCAGGACCACTTGATGATAGCCTGCTCTGAGATCCAGTTTGGAAAAGAATCTCGCCCCTTGCAGCTCCGCTATAATGTCATCGATAGTAGGGGTCAAGTGTCGTTCTCTCCTTATAGCCTTGTTGGGGAGTTGCATGTCCACGCAGATCCTCACTGCGTCGGGCTGTTTGGGCTTGCGTGCGATGACAATGGGAGACACCCAAGGGGTGGGGCCTTCAACCTTTTCAATGATGTCCAACCCCACTAGATTGTCCAGCTCTTGATCCACCAGATCCCTGAGATGAAAAGGTACTCGACGGTGTTTCAGCGCCACCGGTTGGATGGACGCATCGATGTGTAGCCGAACCGGCTCGCCCACCAACTGTCCAATGCCTTCGAACAGGGAGCTGTGTTTGGCCAGGAGCACCTGGATGTCATCCAGATATACCAAGTACACGAATGTCACAATCCCCAGAGCTTCAGCCGCAGTACAGCACAGCAGCGTGTTATTACTCACCGACGTGACATAGAATCTGGCCCGTATGTATGAGTCGCCGTACCGAACATCAGCCACGAACACGCCGTCCAGAGGAATGGGCTGGTCGCCTCCAAATGTGAAGATGCGTGCCCTTGGGGTCGCCAGCGAGGGCGGGATCTGCATTGTGTCATAGTGTTGTCTAGCCATGACATTTACAGATGCACCGGTGTCCACTAGCATTGAAATAGAGTCCCCATTGACCAGCACTTCGCATCTGGGCTGTCTCTTGGAGCGAGTTCTCAGCATGCTCACACTGGACACAAAGAAAATGTTCTCATCATCCTCCTCCTCCTCCTATTCTTCGTCCTCCTGAGGGGCCCCTTCGTCACCCTGGTCAACCTGGGGGCAGAACACACCGGCTCGAACAGGTCCCCTGGGCACTATCTTCGGAGCTGCAGTCCTGCACATCCTGGCGAAGTGATCTGCGCCACCACACCTGCCACACTTCACCCCCGTCGCAGGGCATTCAGCGGGGTGCGGGAGGTCGTACCCACATTTCGGGCACGATGGGGACGTTCCTGGCGGGCGCAGGCTCTCGGTGTTCATGGGGCGCCTCGCTCCGCGGCCTCTGCCGACCACGCAGGCTTTCTCCACCTTGCCTGGGCGCACACTCGCTTCCATTCTTGTCGCCCGCAACTCAGACACCTCGTGGCATCTTCCAAGTTCTAGGATGCGAGGAAGGGTGATGCCAGGTTCGCGCAGTATCTGGCGCCGCAGTTTCCCAGAAGCGCACCCCTGAATGAGCTGATTGCGGATCATGACATCCGGGTCGTTCCATGCACATGGCGCCGCCAGTCTGCGCAGCTGCCCGTAGAAGACATCAAGAGTCTCGTAATCTTTCTGTCGAGCACTCCTCATGAGAAAGCGTTCATAGTCAGCATTGGCCATCGGCAGAAAGTGATTATGGAGTGCATCTTTTGCCGCTGCAAACGACCCATCTGCTGGTTGTAGGGACTGAAAAATCTCATGCACAGCCGGGCCAGCCGTATATAAGAGAGTAGGCAGCTTACTGTCATCACTTGTCTCCATCGTGGCCCTGAAGTACATCTCGAGCCTGTCTATCCACATCTTCCACCTCTGTCCCAGGCTTGATGGTGTGCCCGAGATATCAAACTCAGGCATTGGCTGTAGGGACCCAGGAGGCTTAAGCAGAGGTCTTGGCAAGACGGTGGGCGGAGGCTGAACCACAGGAGCAGCAGCAGAAGCAGCTGCAGCCACAGCGGCCCCTTGGCTCATGGTGGACAGCGCACAGGCACCCCAGAGTATTTGAGTACTGGGGCCGCAACTCACCACCAGATGCCACCAGCACCTTCTCCAGCAGGGAGTCTCCTGACGCGGTCTCAAATGCCACCAATCTTCAGATGTGCCCCTCGTAGATGCACCGCTCCGGCCAGCAGGCAGGAAAATGAAATGTCCAAAAATTGAGCAGGGCAGGCCTCCACTCGGATTTGGCAGGCTTCCTATGGAGTCTCACCCATTCACTCGGTGACAAACAGTGAAAATGCCAATGGATCCTTTGAAAATTGACACGTGCTGTTTCCAGTGGCTATCCGCCACAGGATGTTCCAAAAATTGTGGCCAGATGGCTCACAGGGGCTTCGTTACGAAGCAGTGAGCATCCGAGGCCTATTCATCAAAATGGCCACCGGCCGCGTGTGCCTCTCCCCTCTCCGCGGTCAGATTTCGCTGCAGCGCTCACTTGAGATTATCTGCGCTGCACGCGATAATCTCCGCCTGTCCCAGGGAGTGGTCCGGTCCTCGTCGCCACTGTTGGCAGTGTCCAAGCACTGTTGTCCGTGCGCCCTCCACCCCCCGTGATACAGAGACACAGAGACGGAGAGGTTTCTCGTGTGGGCCCCCCGGTGGTTGTGACGCCACCGGACACGCCCCGTTTATTTAACAGGGCACGCGACAGAGTGAACGTCACCCCGTCGCGTGCGCGCCCTTAAAGGGCCAGCGCCACACTAAATGTAAATTAAGAACCAGCAAAATAAATTATTATTACATCGATATGTATGCATACATTTAGCCTAAAACACCCAATTTGGTGCCCTGTGTCCAACAGGAGATGGACTCTTCACAAGTCATGGTGGCGTATGCCCACTCCTTTCACCCCATAAGAATCAGGCTAAACAGTGTACCTTTTGCTCACACGACACCACACTTTTCTGAGGTTTTGTGGCAACCGTATAGGCCTGAAAATTAACACCTGCAACTTTTACTAGTGTTCAGCGTTTTTCAAAAGAGTCCCACATTCATTTGACTATAGAAAATGAGGCCCTGAGCTTAAGCAATTTATCTGCGATTCTACAGTCTTGAGGAACTGCATGGAACCATGATGGGTGAACACTACAGAATATATTAGACCTAGAAAACGGACAAGCCTTCGCTTTTATCAAAAAATAAATCTATATTCAGAGAAAAGACATTCGTTGATGGGCAATGAATTCCAGAGTTTTCCTCCTGGGATACCAAAGAATGACCCGCCAATCTTAGCAAGATTAAATAATTGTACCTAACAAATTGTAGCCTGGCTGATCTGAGAATATTTGGTTAATTGTTTGAAACTAAAACATTTCCAATAACCTTCAGGACTTTGATCATCTTACAAAGATGTTTGAACTCGACAGAACAATCAATGTGTGGCAAGGCCTGTAACTTGGCCTTGTCAAAGGGGGATGCAAACCTCTCTTTACAGGAGGTTGCAAAGGGAGGGAAGAACCAAGAGACAGCCCTTGCCTTGAGGGCAAGCTCAGACATTTCTGGCCAACCGTGTGCCAAAATACTAACGTGGAGACAGCTCTACACTCATGACTCGACAAATTGCTTGCCAGTTTTCGCCCGTCTTTTGCAGAAGCATAATGCCTGAACGAGAAGACTGGAGAGCTGAGCCAACCGAAGGACAAGCGACAGAGATCTACAGAGGGGAACCTACTATGCGGCAGACCCACTGCAACCAACCGTGGCGAGGAGAGACCGGATGCTGCAAGCCTTGCAGAACTCCCAAACTGCACAAATAAGGTCTCGGCACTCAAAAGAATCCTTTGACTTCCAGCATCTGAAAAGGGAGAAGAACCCATTCTTCCTTAGAAATAATTACTGAGAGACCTCATGGAACGGGTTTCAGCAGAGCAGATGTTGGCCTTCCCAGGCAGCCAGCCTCAGTTCATGGCAACAAAGTGGGTGGGGCTTAGACCCCTTCTTATGACTTAACTACACAAACACACCCTGGGAAGGGAAGACGGGCCAGATTAGCTAGAGAGAGTCAACCAATCCCAGCAGAGGTTGCGGGGATATAAGCAGGGACAGAGAGCAAGAAGGGTGGGTTTTTGATATGAGGTCAGAGGTGGAGGGCGACCAAGAGACCAGTAATAAAGACCGGTGGAGGATTGTGGAGGTAATTTATTGAACAGGTGAGGAATTGGCTAAGAAGCGAGAGTGGTTCTGCAGTGGGTGTGCGTGTTTGTGGGGCAAGTATGAAGGAAGCTTAGTTTAAGGAGTGGTTGTGAAGCGAATGTCACAGAGTAAAAGGATGGTGTTTGTATAGTTTGGAGGGAGGAGGGGAGTTATAGTGAGGAGGGGGAATAGTAGGAGCAGAAGGACGGAGTGATAGTGAGAAAGAGTGAATAGTAGTGTGAGGGAGGTGGTAGAGGTGTGAAGGAGGGAGTAGAGTTGTGGAGGAGGGGCTAGCATAGTAGAGGAAGGAGGAGTAACATCAAATCCTGGAGGCATTATCTAAGAGGATTTAAGGGACAGATGAGTGTTGGGAGGAGTGAGAGAGAGAGTAGATGAGAAGAAAGGGTAGAGAAGGGAGAGGTGCGAGTGGACATGTTGGAAAAAGTGTCAATCACACAGCATGTTTTTAAGGCACCATCTCACGTGGGCCAAATATCACTCCCCCCCCCCCCTGGATCCTGCTCTCAGGTGGGCAGGGAAGGGCCATTGCTTTTGGATCCAGACCCTACTGATGGAGATGTTAGAGAGGATCACCTGGGTGGAGGGAACTTGAGGAGTGGGGAGAGGATATCCTTAGGTGAGACATAGTATCCCCATTCCCTGTTCAAAATGTACCTTCTAACCCTCAATCCTTTGTAGGCTACGGACAGCCCTTTCCCTTTTTGTCCGATCAAAATGTCCCCCAGAAACACCATCTCAACACTGGGACAAGGAAGAGACCAACTAAGAGGACACATCCTCATTTGGGTGAGCTAAACACATATCAGCCTTATAATGATAATGCAGACCCATATCAGTCAAGTACCTAGTCAAGGAGGAGAGAACAGAGTTAAGCACACTTTCTTTAATTCAACCCTCCCCAAACACAACTCTAGTATTGAGAAAAAGAAGAGGGCAATGGAGGATTTCAGATGGAGCCGCTAGGCATGTCCCGTACTATGGTCTGGCAATTGGACTGATTGACTCACACCTGCAGTCATTTAACAATCCCAATGGATCTAAAAAAGGTGGCCGCACAGCACGGAAGGGGAGAGACAGCAGGCTGGAGCTTGGAGCTGGCTGGAGCGAAGCAGGCTGGAGACAGGTGGAATGCAGAGTCCCGGGGGTGAGACACGGGGGCTGGAAGCCGTGTCGAGCATGGGAACGTGATGCTGGCACTGAGGTCGGCCGAGAGAGGTTCTGGGTAAGGGTAAGTGCAGACAGAAGGTGTCTAAAAGTGCAGGTAGGGAGACCGTAGGGTTACAGATACAAACCCAAGTGCAAGGGTTGCCTTGAGGCAGTGCAGGTGTGCAACTGGGCGGGTAGGGACCTGGGCCCAAAATCAGAGGGTAGCCAGGTGACCAGTGCAGTATCAGACAGGAAATCAGCAGGGGAGAGGAAGAGAGAAGGCAGAAGCAAAGAGGAAGGTCTTGAGGTGCTTCCGGAACTGGAGATGGTTCTCCTTGAGTTTCAGAGAGGCAGGGAGGCTGTTCTAGAGGGAGGCCCCAGACGAAGAAAGATCTACCAACAACTCGTTGCTTGGAGAAGTGACTGACCCTTAGGGAGTTGGAGGTGGGGGAACGAAGAGCCCGAATAGGAAGGTATTTACGAAGAGAGAGTTGAAGGTATTGAGTACCCAGGCCCCAGAAAGCCTTGTGGACAATGCAGATGGTCTTGAACTTAATCCTTGCAGCCACTGGGAGCCAATGCAGAGATTTCAGTGCTGAAAGATACAATCCCTGGGCTTGAGGCCAAGGACAAGTCTCTCAGTCCTGTTCTGGATGAGTTGCAGAGGGTGGAGAGTAGAAGCATGCAGATTTAGAAAGTGGATGTTGCAGTAGTCCAGCCTAGAGAGAACCAGAGCTCACAGTGAGCTTCTGGGGGAAGGAGCGGAAAGGAAGAATACCTCTGAGGAGGTGCAGTTGGTAGTTTGACTTCTTACAGATGCCAGAGATGTGAGGAGAAAAGGAGAGTGTAGAGTCGAAGATGACCCTGAGGTTCTTAGCCTCAGAGGTGCTGGAAGAAGCGCAGAACTTTGTTTTGAACACTATTCATTTGGATGCTGACATTCCTACACATTGTATTCAGTTAGTTGTGAGGGCAAGTATAGGTTTTGGACACAGACAGACTTTTGATATTAACTTCCTGGCACAGAATATCCTTAGTTTTCTTTAGGTAGGGAAACCCCACATTAGCATAGGGTAAGACAGGCCTAACTACATCCTGACCTTTAAGTTAAATAAAGTTTTGAGATCTAATTACGAATCGGCTGTCTGTCTTCATGATACCTTCACAGTTGCCCTCCCACAAGCAACACAGCAGTTTTCTCAGTGTTAAGCTTGAGCCAGCAGGTTTCATCTTTCATCCATTCAATGACTGACATGCAAGCCTATAGAAATTGATACAGCATATGAGCACTTAATAACCCAATAATAATTGGTTTAACTAAACAAAAAGAAAAACAGAACTCCTAAGACCTTATGTGAGCCACCAAAGTCTTGCTATAAATATTAAACAAAACATTTTAGAGGGAAGAGCACTGTGGGACTCTATAAAGCATGCAATGGTAGATTGATTTCCATCTGGCAATCCTTAGAAAGAATGTACACCATTGTAGGCTCAGGCTTAATGACTATATCCTAGAGCTGATGGACCAGGATTGCATGGTTAGCTATTCTAAAGCCACTGACAAATTAGAGAAATGAAGGTCACAACACAAACACTAACTGCAGCCTTATGAAGTTCATCAAGTACGCAAGCCTCGATTAATTTTACACCAGATAGCCATCTAGTCAATTATTAATTCCAATAAACGTAGACACCTGATGATTAACTGGTGTTTCCAATATTTGGCAAAAGTAGGTAGTAAGGAAATAGGTTTAATATGTGCAGTGACCGTCAGAGCTAAATATGCGTTTCTTGCAAGGTTTAACCATCAATGTCTGTCGTACAGTCCTAAGAAACAAAACCTGTAGTTAGAAAGCTTTTAAACTGAACACATAAGCGAGTGACTGTAGTTGTGGCCGTAGATTTTAGAATTCTAAGCGGGTGCAGTGATTCATCCATTTCAAGTTTTTTGACATGCCAAATTGCGGTACAAGCCACTTCAGAGTAATCACACGGAAGGGTCAGATTAGACTTTCACCCTTATGGAGATCACTTCTTCTGTTGATTGAAGGAACAAATGCTTCAGCTGACATTTTGGATGTATCCCTTTCTGTTGACCTCAGGGGCCAGTCCACATCTCAAGGCATGGAAGAGACTCTGTGGTCATGGAAAGCTGCCCTACTGGGATCTGAATTCTAGAACTATGGGTGATATATGCAAGCAGTACAGGGTGGAAGTCCCCGAAACCTGTAAGCAGTACAGGGTGGAAGTCCCCGAAACCTGCAAGCAGTACAGGGTGGAAGTCCCCGAAACCTGCAAGCAGTACAGGGTGGTAGTCCCCGAAACCTGCAAGCAGTACAGGGTGGAAGTCCCCGAAACCTGCAAGCAGTACAGGGTGGAAGTCCGCGAAACCTGCAAGCAGTACAGGGTGGTAGTCCCAGAAACCTGCAAGCAGTACATGGTGGAAGTCCCCGAAAACCTGCAAGCAGTACAGGGTGGACCTGCCAGAAACCTGATTCTTCAAGCCTGATGGACTAAACTCTGAAGATAGAAATGAAGGCAAGATCCCTTTGCCCCGTTATCAAAAATCTAGACTCCCATCTGTAGATGCATGTAGCGGACAGAAATGTTTTTGCATTTCAAAGCCCTCAGTCTGAGGATCCATTTCAAGGATATGTTGTCCTGGGTGGAGAATGAAAGAGGATGGGGCGAGAGCAGATAACGCAATAGGGCGGATGGGGGCCCACAGACAGACGAGCACGGTATGAGGGAAGCGAGAGGATGCAGGGAAACCACCACAGAATGACGGCTGGAATCAGGTCCACTAGCGTATCCATGGCTACATGGGTGAATATTGCCCAGAACCCATGGATCTTGATTGGCTGACAGGGCACCAACGTTCGATTCCAGATGCTAAAATTTGAATGGGACTGAATTTCAGAACCATATGTAGCAACTGCTATGGCCTAACCTTTGTACAGTATTAGCACTATCCTTTAGCAGTACAACACTTATGTGACCTAAGCGGGTCCCAGGGTGATTTTGTATAGAGTAACTCACATATAATCAAAGCTATCAACACAGCTTACTATTTCCCAATCTAGGCTGCAATGTATGTAATCTAGAAACCCTATGGGTTGGCAACCCCTAAATTGATGGTAAGGTCTTTAGACGAGCATTGGGCCTGGAACTGATTTAGCTGCAGTTGTGAACTAGAAAATTAAAACAGCATCTGTGAAAAAAACTCCCAGTCTCTGATTAAGACGAATTGGTGTGTGCGTCTCCAAATTGGTCCAATTGATTGATAAATCATGAATATATGATTGAATGAAGCACCCCTGTCTTAAGCTCCTTTAAAATTGAAAATGTTGAGCACATTCACCTCCAGGTTGCCGTTGCGCAACAGCACAGTAATTCGTGTAGCGTGATTGTGTCGCGTGGAGCAATAGAGGAGGAATGGCGATTATTTTCCCAGATTGGCAAATGCTGAGAGTGAGGGACAGCATCAGAGGTGGTTTGGAAGTCCACAAACGCTAGGGACACTGCCTGTTTTCTGAAGAGACTTATTTCTGAGCTAGGTGAGAGTCTGAAGACTTGATCAAACACTGATACCCACCCTTACTAGCCGCCACCTGAAAAACTGATAGGAAATCATTGTCCATGCAGCACAAATCTATCTGCTTTAGGAGAACCTTTCCGTAGGACATTGAAAAGAAGTTTAAAAGGGATAAACAGTGATGATTAAATAGCAAACCACAGTTGCCCATTTTGTAGATTGAGATAATAATCACTGCCACATGCCAGCTTCGGGGGAATACCATTGTGGTATTCAGTTTATGAAAACATGCAACTAGAAAGGTACCCACAAACTCTGCTCATGTTTAAAAACATAGATAGGCAAACAGTCCGTCCACGGGGCTTTATCTAATATTTGTGAAATGAGTACCTCATCTGCTGTCAAAATCATTGGATTAAGCAGGTCACAATATACTGTGTCTCAGCCTTGGACGCTGTTTCAAAAACATACAAAGACTGGAAGCAGGCATCCCACCCAGCTTCTGTAATATTCTGTCAAAAGATCCTACGATTCTTTCTGGCAACAGCACCTTTGAATGCATCCTATTTATTCATGCATTTCCACCTTGGGAAGGACGCTCAGCTAAGCAGGTGGCTGGAAATATAGGATAGAACTGCTGGTGTGCCGCCTTCTTTTTTCCAGCCATCCGCGACCCTTCCCTCAGTGCCGCCATTTGTTTAGGTGCCTTGGCACCTTGGTTGTCAGCCCCTCACCACCCCTCCCCCCCATCCCTCTATGAAGCCCCCTAACCCCCGAGCTGCAAGTCATCCTCCACATACACACAATCACTTATCTGCTGGGGCTCACGGCTCCATCCGCCACCATGGAAAATGAAAAGGAACCAAGTCCATTTTCTATTTAGTATGCCATCAGTCATTTTTTATTTTCACTGGCGATTGGGCTTCCACAATATGCAGAGAGCCCGTCTCCAATATCAATACATAAATACAATTATTCACAAACAGCTATCACCCATTTGCTGGGTGACCGGGCCTGGCCAGTAACGGCGAGGCCCTTTCTTTACTCAGGATTGCCAAGGCTTGGGCTAGCAGGCCGCTACCAGCCAGGTACGCTGCCCAACCCGGGGATGAAATCTATATTCGTCCTTCTAGTGAGCCTATGTTTCTTCACACGCCCCTCCTCATGGAGATCACTGCGAGGGTACCTCTTCCCTTCCTGACTTCAGTTCTGTGAGAATGGCTTTTTTTGCATGCCTACCAGTCCAATCAGCTATCAACTGGCCTGTTGCCTTTTCTAATAACAGATGCTGGTTTGGTAGCTAAAGTGATGCGGGAGCTCAAAAGCCAGACATGGATTAACATCACATCATATCATATACAGTGGAGTAACTTTGCTGAAAAAGTTGGGGGGACATGACGTCTGAAGAAAAGGTGTCCCAGCCAAATGAATGGGGACAAAAATGGTGTGCTATGAAAGTGTGGTGGGGCAAACACCCTTGCCTCCCCCCTAACATTACACCCATGATCACATATGGAACAATTTGAAAAATCTGGTGTCTGCACCTGGCCCTTTAAGACTGTCATAACAAAAAAGTGCCAGTGTTGAAATATGTTGTGACGCTGTTTGTTGCATATGCATAATGACTCATTTATATTGTTTTCAGTCGTACTAAATCAAATTCAGGTCCGCCTGTGCATGAACTCACAGGATTCTCGTGAATCTTGTTATTGTCGTCACTGGGTCAGAGCAGTTGTAAGGAAGGCTTACTTAAGCAATATGAACCAAGCGGGTTCAACTCAGGTAATGCCCCGGGGCCCATAGTTATAGGCCCGAGCGAAGCTGCGGCATTTCAGGACAGAAAAAAAAGAAAAGACGAAGAAAATGGCTGCCATGGTGATGGCCTGCTCCGACTCTCCACACTGCTGGAGCCTGCTATCGTTCCCCAGCGGAGACGCAAGAGCAAAAAGGTAAGTGGGGTAGGGAGGAGGGAGGGAAGGAAAAAAAGAAAAAGCTTACCGAAGTCCCCGCGGGGGTGAAGGCAGCCTCTCAGCCGAGGGGAGGCTTGGAGCAGGGATGGCCCCGCTTCGAGCCTCCTCATTGGCCGAGGGGCTGCCACGCCCCCACTGAGGACAAGGCGGCCGGGTAAGGACCCGGCGAGAGACAATCATAATGCTTGTTGCATTCTGCTTGTCTCTCGCCGGGTACTAATAAACATTTTCTCTTCAGCTGCCTTTCAAAACAATGCCACCGCCCTGTGACATTAGTAAACGATATAGCGCCTATTTTCCTCGTCTGCTTATTAATCAAACGCTCCTGTTCCCAGACATTGCTCACACAGACAGTGTGAAAGCTTTAGGGATTAGCGCCCGACCTAGCGAATAAACTTGTGAACAGGTATCAAGCAGCCAATTATCTTCTCCTCCCCGGTGGGACGGAAACAGGCGAGTGGGTGAACAGTCTGCCACTACAACGATGTGGCCAATGACAGCTCACAGGGCAGTTATTGTTAAAGAGGCAGAACCCCGATTAATCCAACTGTTTGATTGTTTTGTAATTAGTCTCAAGACGTCCTCTGTCTCTGCAGAAGAATCACAGATGCCTTGAAAGGGCATGTGTAACACTCACTCTGTGGATTACGGAGATGCTATTAACAGCCCGCTACTTACAAGAGCACCAGCTTCTGATGTTCTTAACTTGTGTTGGATTCGGAAGATTACGGTTAATTGATATTTAAACAGCTGGGAAACAGTAAGCATGCGTCTCTGCTTGAAACCGCCTTTTGTCTCTTTGATGCATCCTTCAGGGGGGGCTAAACAAGCATGCGCACGTAAAATAAATGTAGGCGAACCGAACAAGTATTAAAGATTCAATAGAAGGGATTTCAGAAGCTAAAATCCTCCCACCGACCCCCACTTCTGCCCGAAGACTAGGGTGACCAGATTTCCAAAACGAAAAACCGCGACGACCAACAACATAAAAGAGGGATTACCACATCACAGCCCACCAATTACCACTCCTCCCCAAAACTCTCCCACAACCACCACCCAATCATATTTCAAGCACTTCTTCTTTATATAAACTGTATATTATCTAATTTGTGCAGTTCTGTCTGTGAATCTTGCCATTTTAATTCAAAACAGGCGTTTGCTCTAATTGATATGACAGATTGCTGAACACTCGTTACCAAGCCAGTCTCTGCGGTACAGTCAGTAAGTGTTGTGACTTGTACCTGAAAGTTTGGGGGTTCCAGCCAATCCTCTAACCTCAAAATTCTGAAAGTGGTGTGAAAAAAAATTACAATTTTAATGAGAAAAACTCCCACGACCCCAGGAACGAGGGTGATTTCCCTGGACTGTCCCAGGAAATCCGAGACGTCTGATCACCCTACCAAAGGCAAACAAAGAACGGCCCATTAACCAGATTGCTATTCTGCTCACAGTAATGTCAGGGGCACTGCTTGGAGCGTGACACCCTTTCAATCGAACATTAGTTTTAGCTTACAAATAATGACACATTGGAGATACAAGAAGCAAACATACCAACATGGCCCATTTCATTATTTAGATGCAAGGCCAGTCCTGTTTTCTTTTATTTGCATTCTGGGATTTGTCCTGCTAGATTTAAATGGAAATTATAGACTACAAGCCAAAGAACGCAAAGAAAAACCAGGAATGGAATAGCAACTCCAGAATGGAACAAGTACTGTTGGCATGTATCGATACGCACTGTGTAGACAACAATGGCAACACCAACAACGGACTCGGTACCCACAACCCCTCCATTGGCAAAGGTATTAAAGGGCCAGCCAGGGACGCCCCCAATACCCCCCCATGCGCTCCTGGTCATGCAGGCGGAACCACATTTTTCAATAGGCGCTGCAGTGCCCCATTATTATAAAATGCTCCTGAGAGAGGTGCACATTTAATTTCAATAGGGCGCCAGCTAGCCTTCTCCCACCACGCCAGTTTGGGAGAGACCGTGAAAAACTCCTGAGCTGGCGTGGCGCTAATGGCTTCCAGGGCGGCCTTGCCCTAAACCAGCCCTGGGTCCAGCCCACAAAAAGTTAAGACATGCTGCCACATTCACACCCTTCCCCCACCAATCAGGTTTCAGATCTTGTAGCATCACAGAAATACAGATGATCAGACTTCTGAATTCCCCCATCACGTATTGAACATATTAGATGCCCTACAGCACAGGTTCCTCTGCAAGGTACTCCTGGGCTTGGCTAGACGCAGTTACCTTCATCTGGCATGAGCTACATCTCTCTTCAAAGACCTGCTCTTGATACCCGCCTTGAAATACTTAAGATTGCAGAGTTTCTATGTCTCGGCACGGCATTAGGGGATCATCATCCAGAGACGAGGTATTATTCAGAAAAAGCCAATTTAAGGTTCACATTATTTATGATTATATTTATAAAGCACACAGTTCCCAAAATTGCCTCATTGTGCTTTTAGAACACTGGCATGTTGGGAACAAAGCTGCATGAGCAAACAAGGGCTGTCCTCTGAACTGTTCAAAAGAAGGGCCAGAGGAAGGGAGTCATTACCCCTGGTGTGTGTGTGGACACGTTGCTGAGAGCCGCGAGAAGGGAGGCATTCTCTTGGCATTGAGCAAAGCTAGGGGAAGGGAGTCATTCCCTCTGGTGTGTGTGGACACGTTGCTGAGAGCCGCGAGAAGGGAGGCATTCTCTTGGCATTGAGCAAGGCCAGAGGAAGGGAGTCATTCCCCTGGTGTGTGTGGACACGTTGCTGAGAGCCGCGAGAAGGGAGGCATTCTCTTGACAATGCAAGAAACCTGGAGAGAGCCAGGAAAGCCACAAGAAGGCAGGCATTCTCTTGGCAGTGCAAGGACCTGAGAGAGAACCTGGGAAAATTATGCTACTTTGGAATGTTGCTTTAACTTTTGGAAAATGATTGCAACCTGGGGAAGGGATCCATTCCCCCAGGAGCCAGTTCCCCTGATACATTGAACTGTGCCTGTCCAGAAGAAGAAAGTCATTCTTCTAGACCAAGAAGTCTGCAACTCCCTTCTAGTTTAGTTGTAAGAATTGGAAATAGGTTTGTGACACAGGACGGCGGACTCTTGTAGTCTTGGACATTCTGAAAGACTCCCTAGTTTTAGTTGAGGCAGGGAATCCCCTCTTGGTACTAGGGCTAGATAGGTATTTGTTTCATTACTCTTCTAAAGCAATAAAAGTCTTTGGCAATTACCATTCCACCACGGTGTCAGACTCGTACCTCTGCACCCTTATAGAAGTCCTCACCAGTTATACCTTCAGGAATGGCAACAAACCTGTAACATGACTTCCATTAGCCCCGGAAAACAGCCCTGCAATTTGCTTCTGCAGAGGGAAATTTACAAAAAACGGTTCACACGTCTTGTTTTCTTTTGAAAGTAAAGATTAGGGACACAGACATTCTGAAACAAAATATATATCATAGAATTGACTTGCATGAAAGTAATTCTTCAACGTTGCAAACACTGAAGTGACGTCTACAATGGAAACTGTGTACGTTTAAATAAGAAAATCCATGGAAATTCCCCTTTACAATGTTTTTTCAACCCTAGCTATTCCATTAACAAGCAACCAAAAACACCTAGACCTTTTTGCCAAAACTCTGATGGTGTGGTATGTGCCATGTATTTGTAAATACACCTCAAAGAACACAATCTCCTGGTCCCCTACTGATCTGGCTTTGGCATGTCTGCAACAGTAGGATTGCTATGTTGCAATAAACTATCCACGCTCTATGCGAGACTTGCCTTGTAGGAAGTGCACTGGTTGATGTCAACAGTATATATTCAATAAAATAACTAGTCTGGAAGAAACCAGCGCACTGAGACTGGGGTTATCTGATTATGTCACATATTGGGAAGAACAAACAGAAGTGTTCCTTGTGTTGTATTGTTTATTAAGAGGAACGTAGTACAGATGGCAGAATAGAGTAAACATGCAAAAGGGAGAACAGATCCATAAAAAGGAATCGAAACAAATATGGCAAATGAATATCATGCAATAGGATAGTGCACCCCTATTCACCTACTGTCACAATGAAAAATCAATGTACATGATAAAAATGTACCCATCACTTATATGGTAATTATAATTAATTATAATTGTTCTTTTATAATGCGCTTAATACCATTGACTTGCTTCCGAGACAAACGCGTTGCCCCTGAGCTATCCTTCCGCCCCTACACGAAGATGCACACACAAAGCATGGTTTCAATGAAGCTAGAGCGAGTGGATTCACCTCAGAGTAAATATTCACGCATGGTCAGAACGGAAAAGCCAAGCACTGCGCCACACAGGACATGAGGAATCTGGAGATGGCTGTGTTGCACTGCCTGGCACACTGGTGATCTCAGAAAAACATGACAGGCCCATATTTGCTCTATTAGCCTACGGCAATTCCTTTTAATTATTGCACATTAAATAAGCAATATGTTTTTATGTCTCCTACATAACCTACTCATATCAAAATTATGCATTTTTGTTTAGTGAAAATAATTGGTCAATAGAATAAATGTAGTGCCCATCAATTGCACTATGAGGTTCCAGTGTCATTATCTTAACTTTATTCATCCCATGTAAATAAGACTTAAAATGTAAGCTATGGGTAGGTGAGCTGATTGCATTCAATTCCCAAAAGGATATATAACCGGCTAAATTCCCCATAAATGAAGCAAACTATCAGTGACTGTACTAACAGAACTATGCTAGTCCACAGAGGAGTCGATCTGCCACAAGAGGGACCGGTTCAGTACATAGATGGAGGCTTGGAAGGCAAATTCATAGACATAGGACATGCAAATCTCCAAGGCAAACACATCCAGTGGGACAACGATGGCAGCTGTTCGCTGGTGAAGAAGGAACCAGCCACAAGACGTCACGTGGTGAGCAATGGTTTGCAGGTGTGGACGTCTGAATGACAGAGTGGCAATTTCCCAGGTGAAAAAAAGAGTGACAACACCCCACCAGAGAGGAGAATAAGTCTAGAAATGATGGGAACACACAGAGTCTGGACTCAGTGAGCAAGAAATGGGGCCATGGGTGAAGATGAGCACGACTGCCGGGGCTGGAGAGAAACGTACATGCTGTTGCCTAGAGGGCAGCTTATCCAGAGCTTTGGGGCATGCACAGAGGCCATCAAAACCATACAGGACCTCGAGGTGTGGCAGCTTGTACAGATTACAGTGTTTCCAAATCAACATGAGCCCTGCAAGCAGCAAGTGCCAAGTGTTGCCAAGACGGTGAGTAAAGTGCTACCAGAGGAGACTGATCAGTGAGGTTGAAATCAATGTCCGTGTTGAATAGCTCTTTGTCTGGGATATAAGAGAGTGAAATTCAGATGGGGATCTGGGTGATGGCTCCTACCTCAGAATTAGTGAGAAGGAAGACTCTGCCTCCAGTGGAAAAATAGGAAATCTTGGTGGTCTCCCAGCTAGAAAGGAATAGCACCCAGAGCCACCTGATGCACACATTAATATTCGAAATAAATGCAACTTTTATGGTATTTACAGCAAACTCAATGAGAAAGGTCATGTGGAAGTGCACAAGATGTTCGGGAACATGTGGAGAGTAAAACGGGTGAGGATTAATTTTGCCCCAAAGAGGTGGTCATTTGTGCCAAAATAAAGCTTGTGAAACTTCCTAATGAAATAGGAACTATTACAGGAGGTCTAGTTTGTATGAGACTGTTTGAGTGATAGGCCGATCTGGCCAAGATGTGGCAAGAGTTAGGCCCCCAAGATGATGTGGCTGAGCGAGATGGACACATGCATGCTATCTGAAGGGCCTACTTATGAAAATGTATGGTGTCCTGGTAAATTTGGCAAGATAACGGTGCCTGTGAATGTGAAGATATGGATTACAGAAGGAATTGAGGTAGTAGGAGAAAGTGAGAAAGGCTTTTCAAAGTTAATGGACAAACTGACTATATATGAAGTGCAAGATCTAGTGAGCGAACTGGACAAACTGTTACGAATGTACATTATTTTATTTGTATTAGAATACCAACAAAAGGAATACACAAAAATGTGTCCTAAGGATTATAATTTAAGGTGCTGCACTTGCACATTGTGGTCTGAGCAGGTTTATGCATATAGGAAAATGAATACTCCAGTTAAGTGCTTGCAGACTGGCAAAACACATGATACATTAAAGCGGATTCCATTTTCCAGTTGTCAGGAAGTGAACAGGAGAAATGCCTATGGGTGCTAGGAGGTTGATGTAAGAAATAATAGAGCGTCCCTGACATTGATCCATCTTAGTAAACAGTGCAGGATGGGAACTAGAAGGTATCCAGGTTAATCAGCTTTTAAGGATTCTGCTCTCCTTTTGGCTCTAATCTAAGGCCAGTCTCAGGGCTATAGCGGAAGGCATGCTTCGCCTCTCCAATTGTAATCCTTGTAGGGTTTAGGAGCTTGTCTCACTTCTTTAGATTCTAATCAAAGTCTCAAACCTATATTACCAAGCTTGAACCTTTATCTTTAGGCATATAGTGTCCAGCTCGACCCTGAAGGTAGTTGGCGTGCCACACACATCTTTAGTGATATACTGGCCAGCTCAATTTTGAAGGGCTTGTGATGAATTCAGGGATTTCCTCCCTTCTCCCCAAGGGGATAGGGAGATAAGCCTGTGTTAGAATATAATAATAATAATAAGCATCTTCCATAGCCCTAAGCGAATCCCTTTTTGCGACCAACATCCTGTTCTTTTAGTAATATTCAAAATGGGGTCACATTTGTCAGTCATTGAGTAAAAACAAAATAGAAATGTGTTCATGGCTTTTTCTGTTAGTCATTACAAGAAAAGGCTGGGTGCGTGCAGAGGGCACATATCAGTCGCCTGACCTTTACCAATAAACCTAGGCTAAATAATATTAAGGGCAGATCCTCCTATTTCGCGATGTAGGTAAGGCTGTTCCAATATGGCTCTATTCTCTTTACTAAATGTTATGTAAAGACTGGCCGCACTAAACGGAGGTTAGTTACACAATGAGTCAGTGTTCAGCGATTCCACTTTGTTAAGCGTACGAAAGGTATCTTTTAAAGGTTGTGCAAATAGGGTGGCCATTGTTGGAACAGAGGGCAAGTGGATTCTGTGTTAAAGGCATCAAACATAAGTCACTGTCTGTGAACTAGCAGAAAGAACCTTTAATTAAAGCCATAAGAAAAGTGAAGACTTTCGACAGAACATCTGTTGACTATGCAATTTGTTCTGCCTTCTGGGGAATCAGGCATTAATGTGTATGTAGTCTGAAAATATTTGTGTTATCTCTTGCAAATGAACAACAAATGACCTATGCTGATGCAGGCTTAATTTTCCATATAAGAGGAGATGCTGTGTACCATTCAGGTACTTCACTTCTCCACTCTCCATGAAATACTGGACGTGGTTGAACCTGAAGTTCGCTTGAGTGGATGCTTCATCAGATACTGTACCTATCATTTGTGGTGTTCCACAGGGGGCATGTCTATCCCCCTCCCTCTTCAATATTTACATCCAGCCATTATGCTAGCATTTGGAAAGACCTTTTTTTCCGCTAACTATGCAGATGATTTTTAGCTCTCCATTGAACTCAGTGGAGATCACACAGAGGACCAAGGAAAATTAAATTAAATCTACACGTTTATTAAAAGCTGGATGTCTACCAACTGGCTATGCTTAAGGCTCGTGGCTGTCAGAGTTCTAGTGGGCCGCGAGTACTCCAAGAAAGCCAGAAAGGAATCCATTCTGTCCCGTCGTGTTGTGGCTCCGTTCCTTCAGCAACACAGGTTGCCATGGAGACACTCACAGCAGTGTAAACAACATGCATAGCACAATCGCTTTAGGATACGATGCGTTCCAGCTGTCATGTGACATCGCACGTACTCTTTCGTACACCACTCTACGCCATTGACCTGCTTTAGTAACGGTGTTTCAGATTATAGTCAAGTTCAGTGTTCCTCTGAATTCTGACACTTTCAAAGCTTCGATTCCCTGCTTTGTTTCCGGACCTTCCTTGCCTGCTGAATTGGTACTTCTGATGACCGCACGGAAAATGACCTTCACCTGTTCCAACTGGCTGCCTTTTTGCCGCACGGACAACTGTTACTGATACGGTATCTTGTTTGTCATCTTTTCTCCCATTTTGTGTTACGCTATGTCGCGATGAGCATCCCAACATAATTGTTGCACTTATTTCAGCGCGATCACGCTCTGCTGTAAAACTAAAGTTCCAAATCAATTTCTACATTCTTTTCAGCACAGTCCTGTTCCACTAACAAAAGAAGTCAATACTGAGCACACCCTTGTTTTACCATCTATTGACTGGTTCTAACTCCTGTTTTCAACTGGATTTATGTAACTGCGCTAGGATTTGGGACATTCCTCCTGAGTACCCATTGTGCACTATGTGGATGCCTTGCAGGAACTTATATAGTGCACCAACCCATAGCTAGTGCGTCCCTCGTGCCGATTGGGTGCAGTTCCTATACTAACATTCCTTCCTATACCCGTTTGTTCTTCCTGGATTGTACTCCAGATCCATACTGCTTCCCACTCTGGTCCATACACAGGCCCACACAGGTAAGACATACACTATAGCTCCTCTGCTTTATTGACCATGATTAGACACAGTACTAAAGCTTTTCTATTTCCTTCCTGTCTCCAGTTCAGAGTGGGTGGATCAGGTTGAAGTCTCAGCATCTCCAGTCGACAGGTTGATGCAAGATTGTACTACATCCCGTAGGCTGGTCTTTTGACAATATTATCTGTTGTATACATTTGCATTAAGAATTGGCCTAATATTGTTTGTTTCCTTTGCAGCCTGGGTTACAGTGGTGTCTTGCTCCCGCTCTTTCATTTGATGTTCCCTTCTGTCTGGTGAATTTGGAATCAGCACAGGAGCAAATCTAAAGGAAGAACTTCCCTCATGAGAGGAGACCTGGGCTAGCCCAGGTTCCACGACTACCAGGCCTGCAGGGATCCAGCTGCTTCGTCATCTGGAACACTGAGTGAGTACTGACAGTGAGAGGTTGGGACAGGAACATCTTAGTTTCCATATAGATGGAGGCCTTGTCCCAGTGGCCGGTAAGTTTAAAACACTTGGTACCTTCATGGAGGCCTTGCTTAATGCAGGTGCTCATGTCAACTATGTAGTCAGGAACTCTAACTATTATCTTAGAGTCTTGAGACAGACCTGCCCAATGATTTCAATGGATAATCGTGAAAAGTTGGTGCAAGCTGTCATTTTACCACGGCTCGATTACTGTAACTCCCTGTTAGGGGGAGCCAGCAAGGAATGTATCTATAAACTGCAGAAGCTTGAAAACGAAGCAGTACGAATAATTTTCAACATCGCACGTAGCTACTCGGTTACTGCGGCCTGCAGATAACTACACTGGCTTCCCGTGGTGGCTAGAGTTCGTTTTAAATTACTGACCCTGGGACACAAATGCCTCTTCGGAGCTGCCCCACAAAACCTTAAACTGGAGATCTATAAACCAAGTAGGAGCCTGCGTTCTATGGAGACTTACTTGCACTCTTAAGATTAACCAGTTTGAGAGAGCACTGGGCAATCGGGCCTTCTACCCTATCCGGGCAGCACACGCTTGGAATGAGCTTCTAGAGTCATTAAGGAAGGAGAGAAACCACCCTACCTTCAGGAAAATTCTGAAGACCAGATTATCTGTTTAGATTAGAGTCCTGATCATCTGATATTGTGATCCAGTCTTGTTGCCCGTTTGCTTTTGTTCTGTGTAGCGCCTGGATGCCTGAGGGCTTTGGCGCTCTGTAAATACATAGAAATAGAAATTAAAATATGTGCAAAATAAATCTTAACACGCAATTTTGAAACTCTGTCTCAGATACTCTACTTTGTTTGAATTATAGTGCTTAGAAGCCTCACCTGCTGTGCAAAACCTTCAATAGGGTACAGGCCAAGCAGGATTTGACTTGGGGTGACCCTGCCCCCACCGACCCAGCTTAGGAGACAAGGAATCTCCAGATGAGAAGTTGGTAACATCTCCCTTATCACCAGAGTCCTGATTGTTGAATACATGGGGCCTGAACACAATAATAATGAACAGTGGCCTTTAACTTTGCTTGGTCCGGCTGCTTAAACCTCACCCAGGATAGCAGAAACACAGAACCAATGAGGTTGCATCTCCCATTTGCAGAGGGGAATGTGAAAGGTTCAAGAACCTTACCTGCGAAAGACGAGCCAGTCACTGTGATAAAGCCAGCCCAAACAAGGCTGCGCCAACAGAAGCCTACACTGTAGCGCCGACCCAATACATCCAAGAGGCAGGACCACGTTGAACACATGGTGGGCAGAGGGATCTTGGTGTCCCACAGAACACAGCTGAGTCCAGGAGGGTGGAGGACCTAGGCACCAAGGTCTCTGGCAGAGAGAGACTGAACCGAGGCAGATGCGACGAACTACAACGCCCAGGCGGAGAAACGCTGAGAGGGAGCTGACGATCAGAAAAGCACGTTTCCACAGGTATCGGATCACTTGCCTTCCTGGACAAAGAACGCTGTGGAAACACATGCACACAGCTAACGCAGATGAGAGGGAGGACGGTGGCAGAGTTCCGAGACACTCCAAGAGGAAGTGAGGACAATACGAGACAGGCTAAAGAGCACGATGGCCAATGTGGGTTTACCAGAGACTTAAGAGAAATAGAAACACCCGGGAGGGGTGAACCTGAAACAATGACCCTGCGAGAAGGTAAGAGCCACCAGAGGATCAAAAGGTCTTAAGGACTGGACCCCCTCCCCAGTCCGTACCAAGAACCCAAGCCACTCACGAAGGGTGGGAAATCAAGCTCAGTATAAATTGCCAGCAGAGCAAGAAGGTCCATGAATCAATAAAGTCCACTGCTTTAAAGTCACTGAAACACGCTTGAGGTACGAGCAAGACGCATAGATTACACAACTGAATGATTTACAAATGCAAGTGTCGCATTGAAAGAACAAACTTTCTAAGTTAAGTTAGACTTTAGATATCAGAAGCCCCTAGAAGGGTGGAGAATTCCAATAACTCAAGATTGCCCGCAGAACCAGAAGGTCCACACTGGACTGGGACAAATCATTATGTTAAAGAGCCTGAAACTCCCTGGCTGGGTGATCATGAGACACCAGTCACAAAGTTGAAGGATTTGCAAACCCAGGAGTTGTATTTTTGGAAAGAACTTTCTATTTTAGAGCAAGACTTGGTGAGGGGATCAGCCCGGTCAGGAGTCCCCTTTTTGTATAGTAAATGAAGGGACCTTTTTGAAGTGCATGAGCAGGCCCAGGCCTGAAATATGAAGAGGAGAATGTACATGTGGGAGGGGTTCCAGCATCAGCCAAGAAAATTAGTGGGGCGAGGGTGTTAAGAAAACACTTCTAGAGGCTAAGCTCTGTTTTCCTTTTTTTAGTCATAGGGCCATTCATCAGAATAGAATAACTTTGGACAGAGGACAAGGTTTGTTTGAGACATCCTGACAAACACCCCTTTGTTATTTTTACAGATTAGGGACCTTCATCATAGAAGCCGGGATAGGAGAGGCATTAAAGCAAGACAAGATGTAAAGGCCTGAGTTTCCCTAAACTATGGTGGTTCTCTGCTCAACCAAACTAACTAGGGTGCCTGTCAGTCGTCAGTGAGTCCCAAAACAAAGAACTGTCCAGTCCAAAACTAACCTATACGGATCCTACCACTATAAAAACTAAGGTACAGGAGAATGACTGCCTTTCTCCTGTGTACTGGTTTCTGCAACAATTCACTTTAATGAAGTAGTTGAAGGTTCTTCTTGGCAACTACTTTTATCAGATCAAATAGTTCATCAATGGGGTTGTTCCACTTTTCTCTTAGACTTTACTCCCTTGTGGATTTACTTCTTTCGTTGGTTGTGCTCCCTTGACTCTCTTTTATTCTTCTTTTATTAAACACACTTGAGACACTCTCTTGACTCAATGTCCAATCTCTTCCTGATTTAGGATAACCAATAATGTTCCAATTAGCAGTCTCAATCATCTTATGAGTTTCCAAAACAAATCCTTTACTGGTACAGGGATGATTGCTCCTATAACAATTCTCACACTCCATGCTACTTCTTCACTAGGACGAGTACGAGTAACCTAGTAAAGATTCAGACACTTTCTCCACACTAGTTTGTCACTGCAACGAGTAGGATTGTTTCCTTCAATATTATTGGTATATCTCTCGGGTCTCCCACCTTCCCCTTTACCGCTTGCTCTTAGGGTTGTCATCACTGGACCTGGCATCAGGACAGGTTGGCCTTTTCGCCTCTCTGCTTCCTGCTCTCCTTCACTGTGCATGCCTCATATTGCAATTAGGTAAGTGGTCTCAGTGTCGTTCTCAGAATTCACCATCCACAGAATCTTGGTTACGCCACCCTTGGGGTTAACCTTGCCTGTGCTAGACTTCAGACTTCCAACTTCTCTGGATTCACTTTTCTTCCGGGTTCGGGCCACATGCCAGTTTTCTTCCAGCCTTGAAAACTGTGCGTCCTTCTCACTATCAGCTTCATTCGCACAGCTGATTTCAAACTCCCAGGCTGCTCTCTCTCTCTCAGGACACCCCCCGCTTCTTTTATGACGTAGCCTTGGGACTTTCCTTGCGCACCGTCAAAGTCATTCTTCTTTGTTCTGTTAGTAATTGTTATTATTTCAATGGTTTTCTTCATCTTAGTACCAGTGAAGTTGTCTTTTTCAGGCTTTCGCATAGATTCTATCTAGCAGTAACAAATATCGACTTGTTCTGTATGTCTTCTTCCAGCAGTTGTGCTTACCACTGGATTGTCAGTAAGTGACTTAAAACATGGCGCCCGGCAACACAAGAGCACTAGACTCTAAGATAGGACTACTTTTTCCTTTACAACCCAAGGTATAGGTAACCTTTGTGATTACAGTGAACTGCCAACGCTTTGAAGAGACAAGTCACACTTTAGAGGTAAGCCCTACGGATAAGGACCACCCGATTGAACGGCCCCCGTAATACACTGTGTAGCTCGTGGTCCCGCGTGCTTGGCGAGACCGAATGAAATGAGCAGTGTAATGTGATGACAACAGTTTTTTACGTAAATTTATAAGCACTAGGCAAACTGGGATCGGTTTATTCACATAAAGCATACCGAAGCTAATCCTTTGTTTTAATGGCTAGATACGAGATCATCACTTGCACTGTTGCAAAATCCTTCGTGTAGTATTATTTCACTGCGATATTTTCAAACAATAAGGGAGACCGATCGATAATTTGATTTTTAGAGAGTACATCCTTAAAATGAATGCCATTTACAGGGACTCGGGTCGAAAATAGTAAATAATCAATTCTGATTTTTCGCTCTGGACTACAATTTAAACAACATAGACAGACATGCAACTCGCAACACATTCTACTCATTATTATTCTAAAATTCACTCTCCAGGGGGATTGAACCCGTGATTATCGGCACACCAGACTTCAACCCATATTTGATTATAGGTAAGAGCACATAGTGAAAAATAATACCCGTGACAATACAATACATCACAGTGAAACTGCCTTCGATCACTATGTATTATTGTGTCACTCATGCACTGTTTTTGGTTTCTCTTCCTTTTTCATTATACACCAAACTGCCCTTCCCCTTCACCCCTCCTCAATGTCTGTGTTTTGAAACTTTGACCAAACTGGGGTTAACATGTTCTTTGGGACCATAATATAATTTTTGTTTAACATTTTATTCAATTGTAGACTTAATGTCTAATGTATATGCACAGACCTTATTCGCCCATATTTGAGAAAGGCACTTGTGTGCTGAAACACATGTTGTTATCTGATGGGCATTTTTTCTTTTGATTATGCTTTCCAGAAACTTATAAACAATACAAACCAAACTAATACAAGGATCAAGTGTGGCGAAGTTCTTTTTGTGTGTGGCCATTTCTGATGTTTTGTTTGCAATAAGAGGTTGGGGTTCATTTTTGCCTCTTTTTGCCACACACTTCTGCAACATTACTCAAAGAACTCTAGCACAAATCAGGCGCATAGTGGGAAGTGGGTTGGTTGCCAAAAGAACCCCATATATTTCCTCAAACCTTTTTTATACAGGTTGAAGTAAGACACCCAGTTGCCACATTCACAATAGTATTATTTATGTATAAACAATGACCCGGACCATTACTTACTAATTCCCAAAAAGATCTTGAGTTAGGCAAAGATTACGCTTTTGCTAACTCTTACCATGCCTTGGTGTCTAGAGTCGTCTTTCTCCTCACCACTACTTTCTTATACTCTTTAGTTGCTTTTACTATTTCACCTTTCTTACAAGAAAAAGATTTCAAAAGAGAAATCAACCTAGATTTCGCTTCTCTACAATGTGTTTACATTTCTTTTCTACCTTAAAGAGCATTCTTGAAATTGCTGACAGGTCAGATTATAGTTTGAAAGAACTAGTAGAGCTGTTTGACTATTCCAGAATAGCCATGGGGATGTTGCTGCCCTAGGGAAAACTCCAGACCAGAGGATAAAACGCTGAGGTGCCCGTTTGCTGGGTATGTGGGGCATTGAGCTTGGCCATTAATTACAGCATACGGTATTTGCTTTGCCCTTTCCCTCATTAGTTTCTTCACTGTGACCCCTGTGTGGGCAGGAGTCTTTGGAGACACTGTGATGGTCGATTCTCAGAAGTGCTTAGAGGTTGGTTTAGGCTTTGGCTTCTGGTTGCTAACACAGTTGGGGCACACAGTGCTCCAGATAAAATGTGGGAGTCATTTTTTACTCCATATTTTTTAAAGTTGGAAGTAAAATGATTTTTAGCGAGTAAACATGCAAGTCCAATTCCCAATGAGAGGATTTTACAAGCGAGTAAAAAGATGTTTTCACTGAAAAGCGGAAATGTCTTTGTAATATTTATTTCTCTGCAACTAGTTATTTATGCACATTAAAAGATACAGGTTTACTTCTTCAAACAGGTAGTTAAAGTAGTAGTTTCTTCCTGTGGTACTATGTGTACTACTGGTCCAAACAAATCCAAGCAGCTGTGAGCGTGAAAGCAGGGGTGCAGGATTCTACATGTCTTCTTCCTTTTTGTTGTTTACTCCCTATTTTTATTTTTTGGGCGTATTTGCCAATTTTTAGAGAGACTTTGGCATATGGCTTTATTTGTTAGCTAAATCATTCATGTCTAACTGACCCATTACGGAATGTGGACATGGATAATAATAGTTGCCAAACTTCACAGCTGGAGTGTGGGGATCTGGCATCCAAACTCAACACTCAATTTCAGACAGTAGAGCCAATTAAGCACTGCACAGGCACAGAGCACAACACATCTCAGACTGAGCTGCATGCCATCAACATGACTAGACTTCAAAAAATTGAAAATGCTAAGCAACAGCACTCCCTCCCTATTGCTCCAGCCATGATTGCTTTAGCTGAAGGGCAAGCTAGATCCCTCACAGCTTGACCCCCCTGGTGTAGCCGAGCTTCCAAGCCTGATGTCGCCACTGGGTGTTCAATGTGATGACAGTTAAACTAAACCTTGTCCCATTACGAATTGGTAAAATAGAGACGCCCCCCATATCCGATAAGCCTTGGAGAGAAGCTGTTTTTGATCAAAGAAATTATATTATTTTTAATGCCACACCACCATTAAGGTTTGAACCCAAGGAATCCCTCAGAAACAAGGTTATGGCATGGCTTAGACAAAGTACTGTTCCTGGAGTTAGAACTTTGGATTTCTAAGTCCTGTGGAGAATTAAGATCGATCACTGGTGCTCACTTGCGAACAGGGATTAGATATTAGTTGGCTGTGGTAGTAGCAACCATCAACTGCTCTTAGCTAATTGTAGAAACTTCATTAATGTGCCATCCGAACTAAAGTTGATTGCTAACACCATTATATGATGTCTTAAGAAGTTCTAAACTATAGAGAGAAGTCCCCTTGCTTCCACTTGTCCTGTTTCCCGTTTCCACTATGTTGCTTATGGACAATTGCATTTGTATCTGATTTTTAGTAGACATTGATAGTCAGCGAATGGTTCTTGTACTTTATCTGATGTAGGTCTTTTTGTCATTGTTATGTTGCTTCTGAATTATTATGTATTGCGATATGCGTTTGTTATCTTCGTTAGCGCCCTTATGCCCACGGGCCAATTCGGCGCTATATAAATAAACATGAGAGCAGGGAGGATGACTCTTATATCTTTCTGGACAGAGAAACCAAGGTCTGCCTTCCATCTAGACGTCAGTGACAGCCGGGCCGCACATCGCTTTTCCCTGCCTCCCTGCTTATTTTTCATCCCTGGAACGCATAGCGCTCTGGCTCATTGTATATAAGGTGAGCATTGCTTCCCGTTGCCTTCCATGTCCCAGTTTGAGCTCTGTCTGCATCAGCAAGCTAGCACTGACACTATCTAGACTGTAATCCCCTCACAATCCCTGCAGAAGTCTTCCGTCTACTGTACAATTGCATTCTAAACATTTGAGATCTCACTGTGTCTCCTAACTCTTGTACCTCTTTAGTTCATTGTGTTTCACTGTGTTTTGTGCTCTCTAACTCTGGGCATTCTTCTGTGCTAAATTATTTCTGAATTTGGGCATTCTTCTTGCTCAAGTGTCTGTTTTGTAACTGAAATAAAGGCACCTTTTTTACCTGCTGCCTGCACCATACGTCTGTGTATCTCTGTGCTTCTCTTGACATTTCTCATCAGGACATGAAAATGTGTGCCCTGCTCTGACAATCCTCATGTATGTCTAACTCTCAATTCTTGTACCTCCAACTCTGGTGCCCTCACTGGGATCTTGTTAATAGAGCTGTTTTGTTCTGCTCCTGTTTGGCTGCTAGGCCGCCTAGTGAGTTCTGTTGTGCAATGCGCAGTTCTTACCCTCTCCCTCCTCTGTGCACCTCTCGGATACCCCCCACACCCGTCCCTATGGTGCTCTCCATCTCTCCTATGTATTCTAACTGCTTCTCCATCACCTATCCTCCCTCTCTTTCGAAGCCTTGAAGGAAGAAATGTAAAATGGCTCTTCTGGTCTCCAACCCTGGTCTGCCAAAAGCAGACACCTACGTCAATTCTTCTTCCAGGCAGACTGTCACTGACATTCTCTTTGTCGTTCTTTTTCCTGACCTATGCACTCCCCATATGGTTTCTGATCTCTCCCCTTTCTCTTCCTCACCCATTATTGGTGGTACCAGATGGGAGGTGCTCTTGGCCCATTTCTCATCATCCAGGTGCATCATCAATGTCTATTGTAATGGCACTATCATAGCCCAGGGCTCTCAGCCCAACCTCCCCCTTCGTGACAGGTTTTTACTGTCTCTTTTCAACTCCCCCCTCTCCTGCCGCCCCACCATCTTTCCTCCCCCTTACTGCCCTCCTCCAGTGGTGGTACTGCACCTCTTTCCCCCCCTCGGAAAACATTTAAAGGGGGCAACCAGCTTCACTTTTACCCTCAATTCTCGCTCTGCTGTCAAACACTCCTCTGACATCTGTCTGCTCCTTGGAGACCTTGACGTCCTTGCTCTCACTGAGACATGGTTTAAGGCCAGCTCTGTCACTGCCTTTGACACTCTTCTCCCTGAGGGCTACAGGATCCTGTCCAATCTCAGGCACACCCAGTCTGGGGGCGGAGTGGCCCTGATTGTCCCTTAGTGGGCTTGAACAACCCTCTTGACTCTCTGGATTTGGCCACTGTACTCTTTCATTACCTCTGTGACTCTTTTTCCCTCACAATTCTTCCCTCTGGCCCAACCTACTCTGCCGGACACACGTTGGATGCTCTCATCTCAACAAACATCCCTCTCTCCGACCCTCTAACTACTCCTCTCTCCTGAACTGACCACTCTCTCCTCTCACCTTGAGCTCCCTGGCCCCAGACAATGCCTCTGCCCGCATTGCCAGTCTCCTTCTCTGTCATTCGACAAATGAAGCGCATATCAGTCGCTGCATTTGGTGCTAAAGTCATCCCTCCTCCCGCCCCTACCTTTGACTCTCCTACTGACTCTGCACTGGCTAACCTCCATCTCACCATCTCCAACACTCTGGACATTCTTCCCCCCGTCACGAGGATCCACATGAAGCCTGCCTCCAAATACAACTCCTGTTATGACTCCGACTTGGCAGCTTTGACATGCAAGTGCATAGCTGCTGAGCGGAAGTGGAAGGCCTCAGGTACATCCTCTGACAAACTGACCTGCTGCCTACTCCGAAAGCAATATCGTCTCGCTGTCCGCTCCAAGCTCCAAGAAGAGGTCTCATGTCCAAGGCCACATCACTGGAGTCTCCAATAACACGGCTGAACTTTTCCAAATCAGCAACAAACTTGCCAATCCTACTGCAGTCTCCTCCTCTACTCTTCCCTCTCAGGCCCTCTGCAATTCACTGGACTCCCACTCCTCCACCAAAACTCATGACATCCTGTCCTCACGGACATCTGCTCCCCTACCCAACCACCGCCTCTTCTCTTCCCTCCCTTTGCCCCCATAGTATTCCCCCATACTCTCCTCATTCTCTTCCATTGCAACGGATGAGATCTCTATGGTAGTCTGCTCTCGAAAGTCTCCTCGATACAGGTGCTCCCCTGCTCTTCCAGAATAAATCAAGGACAACATTTCCTCTTTCGCCCCCTTCCTTGGCTGACCTTGGTAACCACTCCTTTGCCACTGGCTCTTTCCCACGGCCCCTCCAGCACTCTCTTGTGCATCCTCTCCTATAAAAGCCGTCTGCAGATCCTCCTTGCCCGGCTAACTATTGCCCTACCTCTATTACCCCTATGGGCCTGGGCTCCTTTACCAACTGGACTCCAATTTTCCTCCTAATAAGAACATTTTCTCTGCACCAAGTTTTAACCAACTTCGGGACCAGAGGGAAAACAGCCATAAAAAACCCTCTAAATATCAGGGAAAGAAGTAAGGCGTGATTCTCAAGAACATAGAAGATTAACTATAGAAATGACTTGACTAAATGTCAACTTTTATTAAACAATGCGCATTTTAATGTGTTTGAATTTAAGTATGATGTAAACTGAAGTTAAACACAATCAGAAAAGGGTATTATTTCAAAAGTAAACTAATGCAGAAGACTGTGTTTATGCCTCCATGTTGCATGAAGACTATAGAAAACTGCAATCATTTGTCAGTATTCTGTACGGGAATGATAGACACAAACTGTAATATAAATTATATGAGAAGAGTGAGTTAAATTTGGTGCACCTAACCTTTATTAGATCATCATTACCAGTAACAATTGAATTGAGAGAATTTTTCTTTTTACATGTAACCTTGAAAATGTCAACTTTGATTGAACTCAAGTTAAACGTAAATTGTATGCTTATGCAGAACTGTCCTGAGACCAGGAATTCAAAGGTCTGTTTTCTTGAAAACATCCCCATCATCCATCACTGCACTGTGACTAAACCATTAAAGAGATTAATGGACAAAGCTATGTTTACACAGGACAGAGGTTTATATGTAAAATACAAGAAAAATAAGATGCATACATTTGAAATTCAGGATTTTCATAGACCAATTAATTTATGTTTAGATGATTAGTCGACCCTAGAATGAGGTTGATGAATGTATGGCCAGCCGGTAATGGCAACTCCAAATAGCTGAGGCCTCAGTCTTTGAACACTGATCTTGCAGAGCAATGCCTCATCCACTACATGCCTGTTTCTTTAACATAACCAATTAAAATGAGTCATTTATTTTCCAGGATATCTGTCTGAGCAGATAGGTTTAGCTGATACAAATGGGTCTTAACATATACACAACATTTCAAGCTGGATTGTACAGTAATGTACAGCATTAGAAAGAATGTGTTTTAAAGTGACACATAATGAAAAACTTTATTTATCAACTCCTTGATTTAAAAAACGAAATTAGATTAGGATTTAGCATAGCAGCCTCATTCACATGTCTATACTAGGGATACAGTCAAATGTATGAATTATTAATACATCTACACAACATAACTCTTATGCATACAGTTACAGAAACATGCAGGATCTCTCCTAATTCAAAATTGTTTTGTGATTGCCAATGTATTGCTCTTATAAATAGCACAGGTCCTAAGAAGGAATTATAAGAGACATATTTAATTTCAATCTAATCATAATTCCTGAGGGGAGGGCTAAGTCGCACCTTTATACATTCCCATATGGCATGTTAAAACACATTGGGATGATCAAAACAAATAGGAGGGTCTTAGTGGGTGTGAGTAAGTGAAGGGAGCCTTTCACAGGGTGCTCAATCCAAAATTGCTGTTTCAAATGACGCTGTCTTGGTGGCTATTGCTGGGTATTCAAAGTCAATCACATAAGAAGAAGGGAGGGTTTGGGGGAAAGCAGCAAAGGAAGAGAGCCAGAAAAGCAGACTGTTATTCCAATTGAAAGGAGCTAATGAAAATTCTCATTAACAAGTCCTTTTCCATAAGGAACTGAATGCAGTAGCATTTCCCAAGAAAAAACAGATTGCCTGTGAATATTGTTACTAGGTAAGAATATTTCCAGTTACATTCTGCTTGCCTTTCAGTAGCTTCAGTATTACTCGGGACTCCTGGGCACTACATTGAGTTTCATCTCTTTAGGTTTTTAATACAGAAGATCGGGACAGAGTTCCATCATCCTCTTGACAGACTCACACAACATGTCAATACTTTGGGTGAGTTATAGAATGTAGTGCGTCTAAATCTGGTAATTTCTTCCTTTTTGAATTGATTGACAAGTTATCTTCACTTTTTAGGGCTAGAAAGCCACATAATTGAAAATGGTTGGGACAAGGAATATTGACACTCTAGGTTTTAAGGAGCAGATAACTGGCAAGACGACATTGACCCACATGATATTTATTAGGTTTTTAAAAAGTAGAACAGCCATTATACAATATTTCATTTACCCACTGTAAGGAACACATGGAGGCAACAGTAAAGACAGACAAAAGTGATCACAGTTCAAGGGTGTTTATTGCACTTTATAATGGGCGAGATAAACCCCTAATCTAAACCTAAATCTAGGATGGGAGCAAGCTAAATTATAATAAGGCAGTTTTAGTGGCATCTTGTCAAATAAAAAGGGCCTATACTTAAAAAACTATGGCCAATTCCTTACTGCTAAATTACAAAAAGAGTGTTCACAAAATAAAAGTCAGAATGGTAAGGCTGCGTCTCCCTTCCCCACGTTTGAATCACGGGACAAGGCAGGACTCTCGAGCACAGCACACTCCTTGGTCTCGTCGGCACGAGGTTCCCAGTTCAGTTCAACGATATCAAAAACCTTCAGAGTCTAAGTCTCCTTCTTGCAAAAGTCTCTTGCCTTAGAAGGCTTGTGGTGTTTCACAATGACAAACAAAAAGTTCTCTGTGATCTTGCATCTTGGGTGACTGCACTTCACCCCCAGAATTTCCCTCTGGCGGCCTTGGATCCATCTAGCAGTTTTGGGCCTCCCTGCGCCAGGGTCACTACAGCCTTTCTTTAACACAGTTCATGTATTGCTAATTTTCATCATAAAGCAAGGTTTTGCTCCTCCTAGCGTTCTCACGGCATCCCTCGGTTGGGTTCACACTTAGCTTTCTGAGAAGATTGTGAACTGTGTCATAAAGACGGGTTACCTTCTCCTAGCTTTCCTCTAGCTATGGGTCAGAGACTTTCGATTGTATAAGGGATTTGACCTACCCCTTATAGGACGCCTCACGCCACCCTTTCCTAGGGCTTTTGGTTCTTGTAGTTTCAAAGAATAGGTCCCGGTCAGAGTCTTCCGTATGAGCGCCCATGTGGCGCTGGACCCCTCTGCACCTGGACCTCAACTGGCTTTCTCTACAGTTCAACAACACACAAGTTCCTTGTCTTTCAGATTCCTTGCATTCAAATATGTTGCCGCTTGCAACCTTGGGATCTATACAGTTAAGTTTCCTCCAACTCACCAACTATACTGAACGCGTTGGCTTCTTTGTTCTCTGGAGTCAGGGATAGTACCACGGTAGCCAGCTTGCGCCTCCGCCTGCGTTATCAAAAGCGTAGGCCCCCGTGCACCATTGACGTCTGCTGCTTCGCACATCAGTTGTAGTTCCCAGTCTTATAATTTCCCTTTCGGAGGCTTCACAGGTCTGTGTCTCACCGCTTTCCTTCTACGTTTAAACTGCTGATTCGGTGTAGCTATCTCCTTGTGCGTTCAGGCTTGCCTGACTCTGCCTGAACCGTGTATTGGGACATGTCAGGTAAACGGCTCTGGTTTCAGTCCATGGTTTGTTACCGTGTAAGAAAGTGTTTGTGTGAGAAAAGAGGGCGGGGGGAGTAGAGCTTCCATATATGCTACAGGGTATGATGGATGATGGGGAAAAGTTGTTATAGGAAAGGGAATACAGCGTCTCAGCCCTCGGTGTCTCACTTCCACTCCCCGAAAACCTCTTGCCTAGGTGACCCTCCCCAAGGAACTGGATCCAATAGCAATGGATGTGTCCTGGCCAGATCTCCAGGGACTAGCGGGTGAGACACCGTCAGGTTTCTCACACCACAGATCAGATATAGCTTCCAGCAAGCGCCTGCAAAGTTGTTTGGGGGAAGACAGTCCCAGTTTCGACATTAGGATTGGATTTTTAATCACAAGAGGTGACTGACCAAGCCTACTTTACACTATTGAAAGCTATATAATGTGCTGTTTATTATCTATTAGATTTGAAGAATTATTGTTTATAACGGTCCATTGTGACTGTTTACAGAACCTGTAAAGATTGACACCCCTGGTGAAGAGAATTGTTTCTTGAAACACGTTGGGTTCAGCACGTTTTCTTGGAAAGAAATAAAAAAAGGGTTTGTTCCGTAAAGAATTGGAGGTCAAATGAATCTAATATTCTAACACTGGATGATTATCTAACATATTAGAAGACTGTTTGCTAAACTGACAACATTGCTATTATGCTTGCAAAATTGTACAATTTGACTTTTTTAGACCATAGATAGTGTGCAGGGGACAGGAGTTCCCTAAATTGGGAACTTTATCTTGTTCATATGAAGGATTTGGGCGCAGGTAAACTGAAAGGAAGAGCTTGCCTAGCAGAGTTGCCTTGAGCTGTCGATCTCCCTAAATGTCCTAAGCCTTTGAAATATAAAGCAGAAATGAGTATGATGATCCCAGTGCATTTATATAGATGTCCCAAGAATGAATTAAAGCATAGATAGTATTTGACAAGTATTTTTGGGGAGCCCTGTATATAAGCTTAACCAGGGAGCAAAATGTGCACTTGCCACTGGCTAGTTATAAATTGGCTCTTCAAAAATACGAAATGGTGTGTCTCTATGCATAGAATTGAGCTGATGGGACTTTTTATGGCTGGCTCGTACTTTGCAACCTGAAGGTTTTCCCCTGGCTATACCATTGAAAGGGTATATGGGTCTGTGGTTAGTTTCCCTGTCATTCCCAAGAACATAATGTTAATTTATATAAACAAGTAAATGTCCAAATAAAACTGCACAGCAATAGGATTGTGACACAAATGGACTCACAATGCAATAAAAACGAAGTTGTTGTTCCTCTTCTATTTCAATTTTATAATCTCATGCTGGTGTGTTCTTTTAATACATCAAGATATGTTGCTCTCCAAATTAAAAGCTGTAATGAACCTAACCCTTTAGAATAAGTGTACCTAGGTTAACGCTACCAAACATTTGGCCTCACTATGAGACCGGCAGTAGCCGTGCCGGTAAATCTGGCACGGCTGCCGCCGGAGTAATTCTTTTTCGCTGCACGCGAATGGTCAATTACCGGGTCATGACAGTCCTGCCGGATCCGGTAATTGCCCATTCGCGGCCACCGGAAAAAATGCTACCCATTCCCATTTGAGCCGCATAGGACTCCATGGGAATGGGGAGGTTGGAGGCACCGGCACCATTCGTGAATGTTACCGGTGCAACAGACATGCTCTGCTCGCGGGTGCCGGTACGCCTGCCAGGTCAGATCTGGCGGGCGGGAAGGCACTGCGAGCAGAACTCTTAGTTTGCCGGTCCGGTAACAATGGTACTGTCAAGCTTACCTGTACCGTTGTTACTGGACCGGCAAATTTATAATGAGGCCCATTGTATTTATGTCCAAGCTTGAATCCAAAGGCATCCAACATTTTAGAGTTGAATCAGCCCTATTGTAACTCAATATTTTTCTGTAATGGCATTACTTTTTGGTGGTTTTAGAGATAATTGAGTGAACTGATGACAATTCGCAGGTCCATATTGGAGTATTTTATACTTGTGTAGAATATTCAGATTTGCTTTTACACATGGGTGTTTGTGTGTATTGTGAATGAAAACATTAGCAAGATAACAGCAGGCAGGTTGTTTTTTCTGTAAATAATCTGCATGCTTTTATGTGAATTCCCCAGCATTGAAAGATTGGGCATCACCTTTATTTTCTTCATTTATCATTCTAAATAAAACAGAATATTTCAATTGAAAACAATCTTTTTCTTGTCCTGGACTTTGGGTTGGGATTGTCAGGGTAGGGGGTATTAAATCAGGGCTATTACTCCATAAAAAGAACAAAAAGATTAGAAATGTAGATATATCCCACAGAAGTCATTATATTATCAGAGAACAGTGAGAAAGAAAATGACTAAGGAGGAGACTAGGAGATCAGGTCACAGGCCAAGGACTGCTTGAGAGAGGAGAGGTGACTGGGTTGATGAATAGCAGTTCCCTGCCTGTGATGTGGGATAGGGAAGTGGTGTGGGAGACATATGGTTAATCACGTGTAGACCCAGTCCTCCACGGTCCATAGAGTCTAGGAAGAAGGCCTTGCCTTCAGGTCATTACATAACTGATCAGTGAGTTCAGCATTGACCCTGGGGGGAATGGAAATGACTTGCCATATTGAATTTTAGACATTTGTTTAACATATGTCATGACGTTTTTCTTTTCTTTATATCACATAACATCAACCCCTTAACACACACTAGGGAATGGGGTGAAGTATTAGGAATCAGACATTTCCCTACGGAGAGCATTTAAATAACCTAACTGATCAAAGAAACTCAATATTATACATTTACATATATGGTGCCATTTTTAATACAAAGCATTCCTAATTGTGTCCACATCATAACGTGTGAATAAATCAAATTAATATGCACAATAATCGTAATACTCTAAGACCTCTCTGTATATGGACTTTACAGATAATTTTAACTCTTGACAGATTGTACAAAGCTTTGGAGCAAAAACTCTGTAATTGGGGAATCAATCGAGGACTATTGAATTGATAAGGTAGTTTTTATTCAGGCACTGCGTCTGCAGTGAGACTTAATCAGCAAGGTCACTTCATTCCTACTGCAGACGGATTGAAGCAGGGATGTGTTTTAGGCTTCCCTATGTGTTGCAGATATGAGGTCTGCCTTGGAGGGATGTAATAACTCCCCCCATGCCCCCCAATTCAGGTCAGCGCCAGATATCCTAGTTGTTCTATGCTGATGCACTGTCCAATTAGATAAAACCCCTATTGGGCTCCAGGAGTTCCCTGATGGCCTTGTCCAGTTATTCCAAAGAGAATAATCTTAAAATGAACCGTGTAAAAACCAGATCATGATTGTTGGTTGTGAATGCTTAACTCAGAATTTTTCTTGGAGCTAGATGGCTTTCCAGTGGACGTGGTAGAGTCATATATCCAGGTACATTCATAACTCCTACTCTCTCCCCTAAATTATTGAAGAAATACATAACTCCTAAAGCATTACGCAGGTTTAGACTGGTGAAATCGTTTATGCGGGTCAAAGGAGGTTTCTTAATAGAAGTTATGTTAACTGCAAATAAAATCAGCATTACATCTGGCATCATTTATGGGCTGAAGACCTACACTGACGAACAGCTAACCTGGCTGGAAGTGTTAGAAGGTAAGCTTTGGAAACATAGTCTAGGTCTACCCCCAATCATTACCAGTGGAAGCAATACCTCTGGAATTAGTGCTAGTATCCCTGACAACGATGGTCAAAATAAAAAGTACCCTGCTATTCAAAATTCTTTCTAACAAGGGAGAATCACTTCTGAGCTGGCATAGGGATATTCTCGAAATCTTGAACGCTGAACACGATGAAGGAACTGCACAATTCTTGGGCAGACTTTCATAGACAGATTGGTTGGAATATAGAAGAACTTCCCAATCTGAATCTAGCCAGGAACGATTTGATTGAAAAATCCCACTATTGTGATAGAGCCACTAATAGTGACTGTCGGGTAAAAGGTCCTTAAATGAAAATCCCACACAGGCATTTGCCTATTTGACTCCTCTGGCATATATTAGACAAACAGTAGACCAAAATCTGAGACGGGATATAATGCTGGTTAGTTTTAACTTGCTGCCGTCATTTATGGTTATAGATGCCAGAATTACAATGCCAGAGGATGAAAAAAGTGCAGAATTTGTAATACCTTTCTTGAAACTACAAGGCACTTGCTTACACAATGTCCTAAAATGCTCTTTACTTATGCATTGCACTGCCAAAAATATGTAAATTGCCTTCAGGATGTATCTGAAATCAATTTTGGGCATCTGTGGCGGCTGCTCAATCCAGAGCTATACAACATATCACGCTTGGGAGCCCATCAGAAAAGCTATTGTTGAATTGAGTTTAGTTTTTAATATTGGTTAAGTCATTTGGGGAGATATATTTTAATGTGTTTTGCATATTGCATTAATTATATATGTTTAAGATATGTTTTAATTTTTTAACAGAAGATCTAGATATCTCTTTTGCTTCTTAAATATTTACATACATGTATTAAATTGCAAAGGTTTACTATTAAGCAGACACTTTTTTGTGATAAAAGTTGTTATATAAGATTCAATTTTATATAATTCAGGCCAATATATAAACCCATCCAATTTTACGATAGATCAGAACAATAAATTACAAAAGCAATAGACATAGAAAATACAAAATATAATACCACATGCATAAACACAAATATAGTAACACATAAATGACAATGATCACTCATATGGCTGCAATCTAAACTAGTTGCTGAAAAGTGATGCTCACGAAAACATTGATTTGGTTAATTTACAAGGTTCTCGTTGCTTCTGGACGATGGGACCCAGTTCCACTTATTAGGTAGGATCTTTGCCTGAGGGAATGTCTCCCTTCCCCAGGTTTCAATCCTTTTTCCAGGTATCAACAAAGTTCCAGGCAAAAATGTCAAACAAGCAACAAAGTTCTAAGCTCAAATCAAAAGGGTAAAGTTGCACCTTAAAGTTCAACATTCCTTATCGTACAATGTTGTTTCTTCGCTATTGGGTTCCGGGAGAATGCCTCCCTTCTCCATACCTCTTGATCTAACTATTTTCACAATGCCAGGGTACTCCTCCTTCCCCTGGTATTCCGCAGGCATGCTTTACAGTACACAACTCTATGGGGAATGTCTCCCTTCCTAGGCCTTGTCCCAGGCTTACTTCGGTTGGATTCCTAAAGAATGCCTCCTTTCTCCAGGTATCTGGCTCTCAGTGGCTTCACAATGCCCATAGCCTTCCTTGCAGTTTACAATACCAGGGGGAATTACTCCCTTCCCCTGGCCTCTTCTGCCTCTTCCCACAAGACTAATGAGGAAGATTTCCTTCACCTTTGTGAAGACGCCGGTGGGGGGTGTCTGTACTTCGGCTCTCTATATGGTAGAGGAGAGGCACAGAGGACCCCAGCCAAGATTCTCTATTATTGGTGTGTGGTCGAGCAATCAAGGCCTAGCTTCTCAGGAGGTGATGCGGGCTGGTTCTTAAGTACAGTGTAGTCCCCAAGCACCCACAAAGGAATGTCCACACACTATCGGTTACAACACAGTCTTTATATAATTAATATTCAAAGGTATATACAATATCACGATAAGGAACAAGTTACTTACCTGTAACTGTTCCCCAGCATGGGTCTGGCATGGATTCACATGCTCATGAATATTCCCTGTCGTCAGGCCGGGAATCCTCGGTATAGAAAAAAATCAGTATCAGTTTAGTTTCTGATCTGTCTTTCTTAGTAGTAACCAATCACTGGTCTCTGGGTCATACTGCCCCCAGCCAATGACTGCCCTCTCCCTAAGCCCCTCCTCTGGCAGCCATCCTCAGATTTAGTAGCACGTAAAGTGGCAGTATGACCAAGTGAAGAGCCGCAGAGGGGTTGGCGGGAGGGTTCGCATGTGAATCCATGCCAGACCCATGCTGGAGAACAACAGTTACAGGTAAGTAACTTGTTCCTTCTCCAGCATGGAGTCTGGCATGGATTCACATGCTCATGAATAAGAGAATACATAGCAGTACACACATGCACAACCACGGGAGGTGGCAACAGGCTCAACATTAAGCAATACAACAACTCAACATTAAGCATCTCTTACCTCCTCACCAGGCTCACCTTAAGCGAACAGGTTGCGCAGCACTGCTTGGCCGACCCTGGACTCCTCCCTGGAGTCCCGATCGACGCAGTAGAATCTTGTGAAGGTGTGCGTCGACCTCCACGTCGCAGCCCTGCAGATGTCCAGCAGGGGCACGCCAGACAGGAACGCCGTGGTAGCAGCGATCGCTCTGGTCGAATGGGCTCTCGGACGGCCGGGCAGCGGTCGGTTTGGCAACCAGTGACAGTGCATGATGCAGCCGGAGAGCCATCTGGAAATGGAAGTCTTCGAGAGAGCCTTCTCTTGATTCACAGTCCCAAAGTTCACAAACAGCTGTGATGTCTTCCGAAAACACTTTGTGCGGTCCACGTAGAACTTCAGCGCTCTAGCTACGTCCAGCGAGTGCAGAGTCCTTTTAGCCGGCGACGAAGGAGACGGGAAGAAAACTGGCAACACCAAGGGTTCGTTGAGGTGGAAGTCCGACGGGACCTTGGGCATGAAGGAGGGGTGCGTCTTCAGCACCACCCTCGTGTCGTGAAACGTCAAGTATGGCGGCTTGCAAGATGGGGCCTGGATCTCTCCCACTCGTCGTGCGGAGGTGATGGCCACGAGAAACGCTGTCTTCCACGACAGAAACTTCAACGGTGCCGAATGCATAGGCTCAAATGGGGCCCCCATGAGCCTGGTCAGCACCACGTTGAGCTCCCACGCCGGGGCAAGGGCCTTCACCGGCGGGAATGATCGGAACAATTCTTTCATAAATTCCTTCACCAGTCGATGAGACCACAAGGACGCCCGTCCAGTAGTTCTGGTGTAACGTGAGATGGCGGCCAGATGTACCTTGATGGAAGCGTGAGCTAGTCCAGCTTTGGCCAATGACAGTAGGTACGGCAATACTTGAGGGGCCGTAATCCGCAGAGGGTTAATCTTCTGTGCACGGCACCAGACAGAGAACCTCTTCCATTTATGTCCGTAGCACTTGAGAGTTGAGGACGCCCTGGCCTTTGCAAGAACCTCTCTGCAGTCGGCCGGGATGTCGTACCCTCCAAACTCTAGTGCTGCAGGAGCCAGGCCTGCAAGTTCAGCGACTTCAGGTTGTGGTAAAGAATAGCGCCTCCTTCGCTGGAGAGAAGATATGCGTCCGTCGGCAGCTTGACTGGTGTGGACGTTGACAAGTCCAGAAGGTCCGGGAACCAGATCTGTCTAGGCCACACCGGTGCGACGAGGATCATCCTGCACCAGGACCTCTTGAGCTGGTTGATGAGCCGGAGCAGCAACGGCAGCAGAGGGAACGCATAAAGAAATAGGCCGTCCCAGGGGAACGAGAAAGCATCGCCCATGCTCTTCGGCTGGGGGAACCTGCTGGTGAACCTCCGGCACTTGGAATTCGTCACCGTCGTGAAGAGATCGATTTGGGGTTCGCCCCATCATCGGAAGAGTCGATCCACTTGATCCTGGCATAGTTCCCACTCGTGGCACGAGCGCAGCTCTCTGCTGAGTGAGTCAGCGATCGTGTTTTTTATTCCTGCCAGATGAAGAGGCACCAGAAACATCCCTTGGGTGACGGCCCAATGCCACAGATCCTGGGCTTCCTTGGATAGGACATGGGATCTGGTTCTGCCCTGCTTCCGGATGTAGAACATCGTGGTGGTGTTGTCGGTGAAGATCCTCACCACCTTGCCCTTGAGGGACGGAAGAAAAGACCTGAGGGCCAAGAACACTGCACGGAGCTCCAAGATGTTGATGTGGAGTGACTTCTCCTCCGGGAGCCAAAGGCCTCTCGCGTGAAGATCTCCGGACTGCGCTCCCCAACCTTCCAGGGAGGCATCCGTCGTCACCGTCACCTGGTGAGCTGGGGTCTGAAAGTCCGTGCCCGCCAACAGATGAGAGCGGGTACCCCACCACCGGATCGCCTGACGGAACGTCTCGTTTAGAGGGATCCTGTCCTCGAAGCTGCCCGTCGACTGGACCCAGCGGGCGTCGAGGAACTCTTGTAAGGGGCGCATCCGAAGCCTGCAAAGGCGCACCAGATAAATGCAGAAGGACATCATCCCGAGGAGGGACTTGATAGATCTTACCCTGGCCATGTCCGTGGCCAGCAGACGCTGCACCTTGCCCAGAATGGTCCTGGTCCTTTCCTCCGACGGCGAGGCCAGCCGCGCCACTGTGTCGAGCTTGGCTCCCAGAAACAGTGCGACTTGCGACGGAACCAGGTGGGATTTTGGAAAGTTGATGGAGAATCCCAGGTCTGTGAGCAGCTGGACGGTCATCGCAGTGTGCTCCACGGCGAGCTCCATTGTCCTTGACCGGATGAGCCAGTCGTCCAGGTAGGGGTAGACGTGGATCCCCTGTAGGCGCAGCCGCGCCGCCACCGGTGTGAGGCACTTGGTGAACACCCTGGGTGCCGACTTCAATCCGAACGGGAGGGCCTTAAACTGGTAGTGCCGCCCGTGGACCACGAACCTGAGGAACTTTCGGTGTCTTTTTAGAATGGGGATGTGGAAGTACGCATCCTCCAAGTCCAACGATGACAGGAAATCGCCCTCCTCCAGCTGTCCCAGCACGTGCTGGAGGGTGACCATCCGGAACTTCTGTGCCTTGATGTACTTGTTCAGTCGTCGCAGGTCCAGGAAGGGCGCCATCCTCCTGTCTTCTTTTTTACGAGGAAGTACCTTGAGTAAACTCCGGAGCCCCGAAGCCTCTTTGGGACGAGCTCGATGGCACCCTTCTTGAGCATCGCCCTTACTTCCAACAGTAGTTGAGGGACGTGATTTTCCTTCCTGGCCACGGGTGGAATGCGAGGGCACTTCTTCTGAAACTCGAGGGCGTGCCCTTGGGCCAGGGCGTCCAGCACCCAACGGTCGGTGGAGATGAAGTCCCACACGCTGACTAACCTCGTCAGCCGGCCTCCCACCGGAGTGCTTCGGCGGGGGCCCGACCCCACGGTCGGTTCAATCTTGTTTGGAGGCCGCCTTGCCTCCTTGACCTCCCTGTCGACGACGAAGGGCACCACCTGACTTGCCGCGTCACCTATAGGCTTCCTGGGACGAAGATCTTGCTGCTTGGCGGTACGTGGAGGAGCCACTGCCGGATCCCTTGGAGGCACCTTGTCTGCCTCCGGAGCTCCGAAAGGACGGCCGTCGTTGTTGGAGCACTCCCAGTGCCTGGGCAGTCTCCGTGTCGGTCTTGATGGCCTGAAGGGACTCATCAACCGCCTTCCCAAACAGGTTGTTCCCGTCGAAGGGCATGTCCAAAACCTTGGTTTGTACGTCCTGGCGGAAATCCGCCGCCTTGAACCATTCTCGTCGTCTCAGGCAAACGCCGTTGCCCAACTGACGGAAACCGGTGTCGGCGATGTCCGTTGCCACCGTGATGGCGTGGTCCGAAGCAATCTCACCTTCCTGTAGGATTTCAAGGGCCTCAGCCCTTTTGGCGTCCGGAAGGAAGTCCAACAGAGGGGCGATTTTGAACCACAACTCCCTGTCGTAGCGGGCTACGATAGCCAGGGAGTTGGCCACCTTGATAGTCGTCGCTGCGGATGAGATGACCTGTCGTCCCATCGTGTCCAGCTTCCTGCCCTCTCCGTCCGGAGGGGAAGTTGATGTCGAGGCCGATGCCCTCCCAGCTTTCTTCTTTGCCGCCGCCGAGACGACCGAATCCGGGGTAGGTTGTGCCCAAAGGCACAAGGGGGCAGCGTCGGGGACCCGGTACTTCTCGTACCGGTCCCTCTTTGCAGGCGCCGTGGCAGGGTTCTTGAGGAGGGCGAGCCCCTCATCCCAGATGTCATCAAGAAGTGGTACGGCGAGGACCGTCTTCCTTTTAGCCTCGCGCCGTTGGTAAAGGAACCCTTCCTTCTTCTCTTCTGGGCAGAGCTGGAAGAGCTTGGATGCCCTGGAAATCATGGCATGAAAGGATCCAATCTAGTCGGGTGGGGACGCAAGAGCAGGGGGCGACAGGGGACACGTCCCGTCGTCGCCTCCGTCATCATCTGTACCTGTCGTAGCCGTGTCCGTGCCTGTATCATCCCCGTGGGTAGTAGACCGGGGGGGAGGGCAGAGCAGGCCGCAGAGGTGGGAGAGGTGGCGTAGGATGCGTCGTCCTCCTCTTATGCGGTGGACTTTCCGAAGGTCCCGGCTCCGGTTCCCCCGTCGGGTCTGGCTCAGGTACCTCAGTCGGGGGGAGGGGCAACCTTGTCCTCATCTCCGAGCATAAGGACTGAATCGCTGACAAAATGGCCGCCGAAGTGTCCTGCGGCGCCGTAAACGACGGGCGCGAGGGCTCTTGAGGAACCTCGTCAGCGACACCATCGCTCTCGTCGTCGCCCTCGTAGGGATCCCTCCCGATGGGCTGGGCCTCTTCCACGACTTCGATGTGCTCTTCTTCAGAGGTCGTGTCTGTATCCACGATGGCCACCTGCCCCTCCCCCAACTTTTCCAACGAGGACTTTGTGGGGGTCTTCTCAATGGGCCTGAAAGACGACTCCCTCTGCGGTGGCAGGGAGACTCTGGGTCCTGAGGTCACCTCCACTGGCATAGCCTCCACAGGCTGAGCCAGGGCCGCTGCGACATCCTCAATCGAGGTCTTAGCAGGGTGAATTAAGGCCATGGTCACCTTCTGTACGCCTGGGGCCTTCACCTTGGGGGGAGGGTCCGAGCCGCACTCCCCCTTTACCGGAATCTTCGAGATCGACTGGGGCCTCTCTCCAGAAGCTTCGCCGGGTTCTCTGACTTCCTCTTACCCGAGCCAGAGCGTTGGCTCGTGGTTGATGGCGCCGGGGAGGATGCGCCCTGCCTGGCAGCCAAGGAGCTCGACCGTTCGGTGCTCCTGGTGCCCGCGGACTCGCGGTGCTTGGCCTTTTGTTGGGCCCCCATCGCCGGGGCGCCCTCACAGGACTTAGAAGACCGCTCGGACTTCTTTTTCTTCTTCTCGCCTGACGGGCTCTTCCCTTCCAGCCAGTTGGCGAGACAGAGGTGGCGATCCTTCATGGTCCGCTCCGACATGTTCCCACAAAACGCACAGTCCTTCTCTGTGTGCGTCTTGTCCTCATGGAGACATTAGAGGCATAACGAATGCTCGTCCTCCTTGAAAACATTCTGAAGCTGGCATCCAGGGCAGGTCCTGAACAGCTTCCCGGGCGTCGAGCTTCCTTTCTCCTGGGCCATGTCCGGGGTAGGCCTCGGAACTTCTGGAATCCTCCAAAAGCATAACTCGAAGAAATCTTCACCCTTGAGGGGCGGAGAAAACTCCGAAACGGATCCCCGTTGATCGGATGTAGAATCGGTGGAGCTTGAGGCTCTATTTAACCAAAAAATGAGAAAGATCTCCTGAAAAAGCGCGAAAACGCAGCAAAAGCTCGAGAGCTACAGCACGAGGACTCCCAACACTTGAACGTGTGGTAAAAATCTGAGGATGGCTGCCAGAGGCGGGTCTTAGGGAGAGGGCAGTCATTGGCTGGGGGCAGTATGACCCAGAGACCAGTGATTGGTTACTACTAAGAAAGACAGATCAGAAACGAAACTGATACTGATTTTTTTTCTATACCGAGGATTCCCGGCCTGACGACGGGGAATATTCATGAGCATGTGAATCCATGTCAGACCCCATGCTGGAGAACTCACTTTGTACTCTGAAAAAATCAGCAATGGTAAATATATACAGTTCTAAAGTGGTACCACTAATGTTATCCGATCTCATTAAAGTGCATACGGTCAGAATGACACACAGATCAAAATAGAGAGGAAACCAGCAGTAGAGAGAGGAAGGAAAGCAAGATGGTTGAGCAATTGGCAGAATACTGGCCCCGTCTACCTAGACACAGTTCTGTGTGGAGATCCGCCCACCTGGGCAACCTGTAGAAGAAAGGTACAAGCCCAGTCCATATATTGCTCACACTAGACTTTCCAATAGTTCTGCAACTCCAAAGTACCTTGGCGTTGTAGCATTCCTTGCCGGGAAATCGACGGCCCTTCTTGAGTGCCCTCCCTTTAAGGCAGGAGTCACGGGTTGCCGATCGTCCGACGGACAACAGGTTGAGCTACGATGGTGAAGTGGCCGCGTTATTCCTAGCAGGGCTCGTTGACGGGGAAGCGTAAACGTCCTGCAAGGAAGAGGTGTGCCGGGCACCTCAGTGTCAATAGTTCTGGACCGCAAAGAGTTTGAAGAACTATGGCCCAGCAAGGGCGTTGAGTCGTCAGCGTCTCTGTGGTCTTTTGGGTGGCGGAAAACCACGGCGGATGCTCCTCGGCGCGTCGACAGTCAGGCCTTCTCCAGCAGGATACAGCGGTGACGATGCGGACGAGAGCGTCCTTGGATCAATGAAGTTATTAGGCAAACGGGAGCACGGTGGCTCCGGTCGGCGAAGGCGGTCGTCGACAGTGGAGGACAACAATCCGGGTGCTTCTCTTTGGAGTTCAGCAGCAGTCCCTGTATCGGGTCGGCAGCCTGTCGAAGGTCTGTCTACCAGGGAGCTTTGGCAGAGGTCAGCTGGTGCACGATGGACCCTCGTAGCTCGGGAAGAGGGTGCCTTACCAGATCCTCTCTGTGTCAGTCCTTGGAGACACTGCAGCTTTCAGATGGTGAAGGAGAGCAACAGCAATTCTTCTCTTCCAGCAGGGCTTCAAGGTCAAGCGTCAGTTTCTCTCCAGTTACTCTTCGTAGTTTGGACTTCAGCTCTGAACACTTCTGAACACGAGGAAGGGACAGAGTCAGGGCTTTCCGGGACTTCGGGAAGATCAAGGTAACAGGCGATGTAAGGCAAGAGGCCATGGGGGCCATTTTGTCTCCATCAGGAATCTACTGATTCCAATGACAGGGCCTGGGCATCCCAAAATGGAGGGCGCCCAGGGCACCAGTCAGTTCAGCACGGAGCTGCCACCAGCCCGTACCCTGCTCTGTGGGCCACCCACAGGTGCCCAAAAACATACACTAGGGGCACAGGGTTGCACCCCTACCCATGGGTGCCATAAGGGTATCCCATGGGTCTGTTCACCAAACCAAGAGAGAGAGAGCTGCACCGCCAGGAGTCCCACATCAACTCCTGCGTGGAAAACACAACAGAACATGATAAAAAGCAATAAAGGACAAGGTTACGGAGGCCCTGCCCCTCGGATGCATTTCCAGCATCACAACCTTCCCATTCGTTTTCTCTCAAATATTTGCACAGTTTACCAACACCTGTGTGGGTGTGGGTCCCAGACCTAGATGTTTCTCTTCTCCTGCTCAGGCAGACCTGGTTTACTCGCCTGCCAGCTACTGCTACGAAGAAGATGGCTTAATGTTTTCTTCTCCTTTGGGTGCGAGTCGCCGGACCAGAGGTTTGTTAGTGTTGGGAGGATAGCTCAGGGGCAACAGTGTTGTGTTGGTAGCAAGACAACGCATAGCAACACAGGTTTGAATCCTGGGCTGGCGCTTAGAAACCTGCTCTGGAATTAAGCATGGTATAAAAGAACAATTATAATTATACATGTTCTACTTCTATTATGTTCACGGGTGTCCTCTTTACCCCTGTTGCCTCGGTCAAATTTTCTCTTGACCCCACCAGCCATCTCGCAACCCATGTACCAGTAAGGGTTTTGCAGATGTGTGGCAGTTGTTCACCGGCTCTCCTATCTCTAAGGGTGTTGCGGTGGGTGTGCAGCGTGTCCTGCTGTGCAGGAAATCCTCTTTCGAGCTTCTCTTGCTTTCTCATGCCTCGGTGGGTGCTGCGGCGGCTCCGCAGCGTGTTCTGCTGTGTAGGCTGCGCGTGCTCTCCAAGGCACATGGTCAGCCTACTTCTTCCGCTGGTTCATCTGCTTCTGGTGTGCTCCACTCTGTGCTTCCACCGCGGACCAACTGGGGATTCTTCAGTTATTCTTCCTTCTTACCGACTTTGAATTTTGCAGTTCCTTCAGGGAGGGTTCAACGAGTTGGTAAGTCCTCCTTTTGTTTTTTAGGCAGAAGTACACATAAGGTTAGACTGTTTCATCATGTTCTTGTTGGCGATCATCATTGCTCAGCGCCTCGTTTAAGTCCTTGTCCATGATGGTCTATGAGAGTAGTCTCTATTCTCCCTTGTTTCAGTGTTAAAAGCAAAATATGTTAAATGCACATAGTTTTTTTGGCCAGCTTTCCACACTGGAGAGCTTCGGGCTTGTGAAGAATGATGTCAATGATTTGACATGGGACTGTAAAATTCTTCCCCTGCTGGATATAACTGGATTTTCAGGCCATCATCATTACCTCCCCACCAAGGGCAATATTTTCATGGTGTTAGTGGAACTTAGATAGCAGCTTGTCACAGTCTCAATACTCTTCCTTCGATCAAACTTACAAAAAAGCTCCAGGTCCTGGATTCCCCGGGAGCCTTCACGACAGCAGGCAATGATCCTGGATTGCTTGGTAACTGTTTTTAGTATTGTTGGTGTACTTGCAAATTCCACCAGATCATGCCCTATTGCTACTGGCAACCATCACACTTGATTTTTGTTCAGGAGTGTCCGGGCCTTGGCTCCACCAGTTTTCAGTCCCAGGTCAACCAGGTTTGCGGCAGTCTCTTCAGGGTACCTTGGCCTTCCATCAAAGCAAACTCGATTGGCTCCACCCATTTAAACTTGCAATCACAAGTAAGTTTGCACATCAAACTGTTTTTTGTCCCCTCTGAGTCTTCCTAGTCTATGGATTACTGTAATGTTCTCCTCTTTGATATTTGTGTTTTCACAGATTGATTAGCACATACATAATTAATTGATCGTATGAAATTGAGGAAACAATACCTCCAGAGGGTGAAATTGACCTGGCTGTTTCTCACCATGTTATTTACTGTCTTATTTACAGATGTTGTGGTCTTATTTCACACCCAGGGAGTAGAAACCCTCAGCAAATAGGAGACTTCAGATGCAAGTTCCACAATCACTACATAGGAACAGAAATATGATGTGTTGATTTCGTGAACATTGTATATACATAAGTGATATCAATTGACTTTTTGTGCATTATACAATTTTTCTTCATGGTAGGGTAGGATGAACATTCAAACTCAACATTGTATTATTCCACTGATAGGATGATTGGACCAAAAGGATGTCCAATTAATTTTGTTTGCTTCCTGTTGGATGTGATGTTCAATAATTGTATTTATTTATTTCTCGTGTATGTATTTATATTGTATAAGAAGTTGGCTTGCAACATGCAAACCTTTCACCAAAACACAACTACATAAATTAGATACAGCTCGTCATCCTTCAAAACAGCAAGGATCATAAAATGAATACACTCACTAGTGAGGAGAGAGAGGACATAGATCCTTCTCATTGGGATGCCTGCTCCTTGATTCTCCCTCACTCTCTGGCCAGACTCCTTGGGTCCCCTCCCCTCACAAACCTGTGAGGCAAAATACCTTGCGATCATCTTTGATATATATATATATATATATATTATCTATCTCTCTCTCTCTCTCCTCTGTCCTCTCTCTCTCTCTTTTTCTCTCTCTCCTCACATCACATCATCAACCTTGCCAAGAAGTCCAACTTTCGGCTCCACTTTCTCAGGCGCATTCTGCCTTTCCCCAGCAGCTCATCGTCTCTAGAGCCCCGGTTCTCTCTAGGCTAGACTACTGCAACAGCCTCTTCCTCAATCTGCCTCTTCCCTCCCTTAGCCGCCTCCAACTAATCCAGAATAGGACTTAAAGACTTATCCTTGGCCTCAAGCCAAGGGATCGCATCTCTCCACTGGCTTCTGGTGACCACAAGGATCAAATTCAAGACCCTTTGCATCATCCACAAGGCTGTCTAGGGCCTGGGACCTCTTTACATCGAGCTCTCCCTCCCTAAATACCTCCCGGCCAGAGTCCTTCGAGTCTCTGGCTCCAACTCTCTGCGGGTCATACGTTTTCTCCAAGCAGAGGGTGGGAGGTAGATCCCTTTCCTTGGCTGGCTCCTCCCTCTGGAACGGCCTCCCTCCCCCCACTCAGACTTGAGCCAGATCTTCCTAAGTTCTGGAAACTTCTCAAGACTTTCCTCTTCTCCTCCTTCCCTCTCCCCCTCCCATGTTATTTCTCCCTCTGCGACTGGGGGCCTGGTCCCTTCAGAGTCATACAGGGGCCAGACCACTCCCTACCAGTCCCCCTAGCAACCTTGCCAGCACTTGGACTTGGGCTCCCTTTCCCGGACTAGCTCAACTGGTTCTCCCTGTCCACCTCACTCATCCTCCCTTCCCCACTTTTCCCCCCTCGCACTTGCCACCTGGCCCGCCCAGCACTTGCCCGCCCCCCCTTCCCTTCAGGGACCCCACTCTTGGGATTAGGTGACTTATTGTGTATGTAGTTTAAATATATTTGCGTTATTATCTTTTGCAAATGAATAAGAAATGACTTATGTTGATGCAGGCTCAGTTGTGTATAAAAAGCAGCGTGTTGAACCATTCAGGCTCTTCACTTCTCCACTCTCCATGAAATACTAGTCGTGGATGAACCTGAAGTCTGCTCGAGTGTATTATATGTGTGTTTTAAAATGTTGCCTTGCAATCTTTAAACTCTGTCTCGGATGCTCTATTTTGTTTGAATTGTAATGCTTAGAAGTCTCAGAACCCTAATGGCAATAAAAGCGCGGCATCTTCCAAAAGCCTATCTTTGATTAGCCTGGAATCCAGACAAAGTTTTACCCTATCAAGTTGTGAGTCACTCAAAAATTCCACTGACTCTATATCCTTTGAACGCAGGGAGCGCAGCCTTGGTAGGTGCAGAAATAATCTTAACACATTTCCCCAATTCAACACCAGTTTGCCTTTTATGTCTTATATTCTAGCCAGCTGGAACATCTACCATGGTACTCCAGTGTTACCCAGGGTCCCTTCTCCCCAAGCTTCCCACCTGTTCCGGCAAGTGCAACCTCTCCAAGTTCAGGCTAGACCCTCCTGACCAACTCTTTAGTACTGTCTTACACCGCTGTTCCAGGGTCAAGAATTCCTCTTGGCAGTCTCGGCTATTTCCCGCTGGGCCAGGGCTGTCATTCTTGCTGGACTCCACTTTATCAACAGTCTTTGTTGATAGGTGGGTGACACGTCGATCCTGGGTAAAACTTAATTGGGCAATAGGAGGTGTTTCCTTGTCGCAGGAATAGGTAGACAGATTCATTAGATCTATGGAGTTCTATTTTTTCCTCCAAGGGCTTTTGAAGCTCCAGGTGTTAGAAGCCAGGTCCATTTCAAAACTTGTCCTTTTTTTGGTTTATTTTTGGTATCCTCACTTTGTTTGATTTGACGAATGGGCTTGAATAGGTAGGAGAGTAGAAAGTTGCCTTAAGGATTTTTTTCATCCATTCTACTTGGCGTTTTTTCCAACAGTTAGGTTTTCCGTTTTTGGGGCCAGCTGTGCATGATTCTTTATATTTGACTTTTTCCTCCTGGTTTTTGCAATAATTGAGTAAGTTAAAGGTTGTTCTTTGAAGATAGTTATATTGTCATCTAAGGCTGAGTCCTGCTCCTACACTCGATTCTCTATTGCCAGCTCATTCAAGGGCATTTCATGAAGAAATCCAAGTTGCCCATCCTACTCTGAACCCTGTATCATTTTAGATATGGGGGGCGAGTCCATCCTTACTAGTAGTGCAGGCTCTGGGCTAAGCAAGGGTGGGAAGAGGGCAGGCCCATGGGTGATGAGGCGACCTTGGTAACAATCCATCAGTAGAAGTCTTCACGTGTGTGTGCTCAAGTTCACTCACCCTCGGGGGCTGCTTCAGTCGCGCTGAGATTATCACCAGCCAAGGTGTGTTGCTATGACCACAGCCAACCACTGCTAACCACTCGAGCACCAGTCCTCTAATATTTTTTGAAAAACACCCAAAAAGGTTTTTTATGACCATGAACGCCTTCATGGGTTTCATGGAATTCAAATCTGTTTTAGACGCCGTTTTTAACTGCACTGGGCAGGTTTCTTTTATTTAATTATGCCAAATGCGATTGGGAATGTAGTGCTTAGCTGCCTATCGCACCCAAATTCATGAAATTGACCTGCTAACTACCAGAACTGTTGAGCCTTGTGTTCTGTTCTGCAAATCAAGTTCACGCTTATATTTTTAAGCATAAGCATCCCTCTGTGCTTTCGGATAAGCTGGGTTACAGAGCTTCATGGACTGCACTTTGACAACTGAAGTGCGTGTCCGTGATACTAAGGAATTAGGATCACTTCTGAATTTCTTTGTGGACTATAAGTAGACACATGCTAGGAAGCGAGGAAGGAGAAAGACATCCCGGCGAATCCTTCATACGTTACCTCAGCAATGACTTGACCTAGCAGGTTGTCTTGCCGGGCCCCAGGACCACTTTGCCCCATACTCCTGATCCAAAATCTGTGACCATCACTGAAGAGTATTGGGAGGGGAGCAATGCCCATCAACTGTAAACACTGCAATGTTCATAAGGAGGCAGGAGCATGGCTGACATACAGAAAAAGCAATAATGCCCACTTCAGGGGATGAACCCTGCAGTTGTCCTGCAAAATAGTTTCCCCACAACCAATCATTCCTAAAGTGGGGTCGTGGAACGTGAACAGATGCACGAACCTACTAGTGAGCAAAGCAGTCGACAATCAGGTATACAAGGAGAGGTTAAAAACCACAAATCTGCACAGATGTTCCAACCCAGGGTCCATCCATTATATTCTACCATTGAGTTGTCTGAAATATGATAAAAGCTGCAAAGAACACAGAGTTCTCAAATCAAATGAAAGCACTTTGTATGCCTAATGCATAAATCATCAAATGGTTTATGCACAGCACACACACACACGTGGGGTACTCAAAAATATCGCACAGAAAGCTTTCATTGCATTCTCATTTTCAATGTCATTTTGAGTTCACTCCTCTCAGGAGAAGCAAATGCTTTCAGAATTAAATAATAATGCAAAAATACACAAAGAATGAATGTAGTCCTAAGAAAGAGCCACATTAGAAAAGGGCTGCATTGAGAAATAGTCGTCCTGCCTTTCTTTTGTGAAAACCAATTACAGATTCTTAGTACTCAAAGAAAGGCTCAAGATATTCAGGTAAATTATTTGACGGTGGTAGATGACATACCTGTGTGTGCCGAGAGAGGGGAATGAGGCCGTGGAAGCGCCGGAGACTGGTTACTTCCAATTAGACTTTTACGGTTACTTGTTCGGCAACTGTTGAAGGAAAACATAATACAAATAAATACATCTACCCTGAAAGTTACTTCTGCATAGTTATTTAAAAAATAGTTGTTGCATTTTAATCTGTAACACGGTGACACCCACTTATGTGTAAATGGTTTGTCACAAGGCTTTGACAAAAGCCTATAACTGAGTGAGGTATTGGGGTGAGAAGGCAGCTGGCAACCACGGCGGGTACCTTATCTGTGAAGCTGACCCTAAGGCGGTCTTTTAGAGCATCCCACAGGACCTTACTCCATTCCTGACCTTTATTGTCACGTCACCCAGACAGGCACAGAGATCATTTATGCGCGAGATCCCGATAGCGAGATTCTTGCTCAAAGATCACCATTTCTACGTTCAACCTGCGGTCACAGAGAAATGCTGCATGTAACTGTGATCGAGTATTGCATCCCGGCTGTGAGCATGCCAAATGCTTGCGGTTGGGGATTCACCGGTGGGGACCATAATCTTCCCCCGCATTAGTTTATACACAGCAGATTTTACACACATACCGTCAAGAAAGGAACATGGCACAATCAGAGGGCCGCCTGATTCCAATATGGTGACCACCAGCTTTTATCGATTCGGCCCACAAAGCAGCAGGCCACCCATTACTAACTCGATACATTCAGAGCCTCAAAGGTGTTTGAAGAAGAATTTAGGGCAAGCAAACAGTAGACACCAAGATCAAAATGCCCACACAAGTGTCACCACTGAAACAATCATGGGCCTAATCATAGAATGAGGGATTTTGTAGATGGGCTGGCAGTGTAGAAGGTGAACAGAAAGAAGGTTTTCAAGGAGCAACAGTAAAGGTTACCCACAGTGTCTACTGCACTCCTTGTCCATAGCCCCCCTTCGTTCATACTTGCGGGAGGCCACACACGCGTGGGCAGCAATGGAGCAATTTTTTCGGCTATGCAGCTAAAAATCCAGATATAAATCCCTCAATTCCACTGGCTACCGCAGCTGTGTCCGCATGCAACCACGATTCTCCAGATCCCACCCCAGCCTCACTCTGACAGTCCTTTTCCATCGCCTAGGCCATATCTTACTGTACTGTGATTTCAATCCGGCACACACCTAAGTCTATGTTTTAATGGGTACACAATGATCACCAATGGGGTGATGCAACACTAAATAATCTCTTTAATACACAAGGAGTAATAGTGATCAAAACATTCAGCACATAAATAAAACTTTTGTGTGTGTTCAGACTAAATAGCAGTGCGTTTACTAGTTCCCTCTGCACACCCCTCTGCCCCCAATAGACAATGCAAAGAGATAGGAGGAGAGAACAGGTTTTCAGGAATGGCCGAATTCAAACAGAATATCAATCCCAATTTCCCCAAGCAACACGAGAGAAACGGAATTGATGGGCAAGCTGTCAAAATGGTTTTTAAAGTTATCTGAGAATGTTCTGGTAAAACACTAAATATGGTCTAAATTGATAAAATTGTATACATTCTTATGGGAGCCGCTTTGGATAGTTTCACACAAACGCTAGCAATGATTTGATACTAAGAACAATGTGAAATCTTAAAATTGAGGTCAGGAGCAATCAAAAGTTGTTTTACACGTGTCAGAATTTCCCTAAAACGAAATTCGCAGCAAACTTTTCAGCACGCGGTAATCGCTTCTAGCAGAAAAACGGAGGAAGTTATGGACGTTTTAGTGGAGGTCGTTTTTCGAGGTAGGTGCAAGAATGGAAAACAGGAATGCGCTTTTAAAATGACAAAAAGTATTTCTAATACTATGTTAAAGACTACCAAAAAGTATAATGCCACACAGGAAGGTAATTCACGGCAGATCATAACAGTTCAGGTGTGATACTCTACTTTCTGTTTGGTTTGGGAATTACTTTCTTAATCAATCAATAGGAAGTTAGGGTTTAGGAACACATATGAGAGAAGAGTCCACGCACAGATAGTTCTAACAATACTGGCTCGGAAAGAAAGAGGATGGGTTTAAGATGGGGATTAACTAAGAAAGGTACATAGGCTAGTGACACAGTTCTATCCATAGATACTCACTAGATGCGTTTCAAACAGAACCATCAAGATTCTGGTCAGGGATTCGGATTGGCAGGGTCAAGGTGCTCGGGACACCGCACGGCACAACTGGACTGGATCTGATCTGCAATGGCTCTGGTCACAGCACGGCACAGGACTGGGTTGGATCTTTTGGTTCTGATGACAATTAGAACCAAGCAAGCAGTACAGCACATCCCAGCTGCATGTTTGATGTTCACCTTAGGTTTATGGGGTTGTTTCTGGAAATTGAAGGCCTAGCTGAAAATGGTTCAGCTATATAATGGGCCTTTCTGCTTTGCCAAGTTTCTGGAGTCTGGAGCAAGTAAGATGGATAATTCTGTAGCAGGGTGCTCCACCAGCATCGGGATAGTGGGTGAATCTGTCTGTCTTTTTGAGTCCTGAGCTGACTCTATTTATGCTTATGGGTGTGTGTGCTGGTTTATCCTAAGATCACCCCTTTGACAGGGATTGGTCAAGGTCTCCTCTCTTCCTTGATATGAGGAGAAAAACAGGATGTCCCCTTTGTGGTGTGGGTTTATGAAGCCTAGAGTCCACACCTACCCTCTTGAAGACAAAATCTACTTTTGGTACACTGCATATTTCCACATGTGCGACCGCTATAATAATCATATACACAGATTACATATTTTGTGTAGCAGATACTCCTCCAAACCCCGTCGAGGTAGGATCTTGTGTCTGCTTTCCACCGAATTTTGTCCTTTTTATCAGGAACACAATGTCCAGTTTATCAGCAAATTTGTACAAGTGTGCGCGTATAACATGGGCATAAGAGTATAACGTTTCATACTTCTAGCCTAAATACATTTGGTGTAATATCACATTTTCTGTCATTTCTTCCCAGAACATGTCACAGAATTCTGGCGCCTTTTCACCCGTGAATCTAGAAATTATATTAACAATGCTGTTATTTCTATATTTTGCACAATTTTACATAGTAAGTTATATGTATTTAAAAACAAAGTGTTTTGTGAATGTTCAGCCACAGATGGCCGTTTGTCTCCACCTCCTTCCGTCTCCCTGCAGTTCAGAAGCAGTCTCCTCCCTGTTGTTCCTGGCAGAGGACATTTTACGACCCTTCACACTAAGCCTTTCCTTTAGCTGGAGTCAGTCCATTGTCTTCTTCCACACTGCAGATCAAATTCTTCCCCCCTATAATCATCACATAGGTGTGATTTCCTGGTGGAGAGAAGCTAGAAGGAGAGCTGTTATTCCAGTTTGGGTGGCTTTTAGCCAGGCTTAAATTTAAATGTTTATTCTGTTGCATTTTTCCTTAGCTTAAAAACAAACTTGTGATTTCAAACTAGCAGCTAGACACTTATTTCAGATTCTAAACCATGGGATTAACAATTACAACATAGGTTACTCTCAGGAACAGGCCACTTAGATTTCAAACAATTGATCTCAATTTATACAGGTTTTAAAATGTATCATGCAGGCTTCTGACAGCTGTCATTCAGGCGGCCGAGGGCACTGCACCCAAATTTTGACAGATTCCACAGGCAGGCATCTTTTGCTGTGGATGTTTCTTTGATACTTTCAGCTTTTCAGGACATTGTATGTTCACAATGATGTCTTATACTAAGTGGATTGTAGCATCCAGCAAGAATTCTGGATGTTTGAGGGTGTTTTGTACTGGCATTCTGCAGTTTCAGCAACAAAGAAACAGGATTTAAAGCAAGATTCTGGGGTTTCCTTTAGCAGAGCACTGCTTTTCCCACTGTACTCAATTTTCACTTGTTGTGGAGCCCAGTGACATATTTCAGGAGTGAGATCTCTGTTCCACCACCGACAACATACGTGGTAGACTAGGCAGCCATCTTTTTGTGCTTTGCAAAGCGCGATTTCCATAGGTTTGGCGCGCACAAGAGTTTTGCGGCCATTTTGATGTTTCTGGCACCATCAGAACACAGTGATGCCGCATGGCAGAGCAAAAGTGGGTCAAGACATCCGACATTACAGATGTATTTTTCAGTGCAGAAGATGGGTGAGGGTAGGGAGGAAGGGGGACTGTGCAACTAGGAGTACAGTAATCATTATGGTGAATAATTGTTATTTACGCTGACATCCCATGATACAGGAACCAGATGATCAGTTAGAGTTAACAGTTACAATGTCCCGCTATCCTGTGGCACTCGCAGAGTTTGAGGAAACTGTCTTTGAGCATTACCTGGGAGACAGCCCAGGAAAAGAGACTCTTTCCTGCTGCGCTCTACTGCTCCCAGCATGACATCAGCAGCTGCAAGACCAGAGAGATGTGAAACCGTACAGCTCCCCATACTGCATAAAAGATGTTTCCAAGGTGGCACTGAGCACCACGCTCACCTTACTCCTCAGAGACCCTCGTTAGTGATGATCAGATCTATGAGGTTTTGGGAAGGAACCAGGCTCCCCCCGCACCCCCAAGTGCTTTAGAATCAGGCAAGACTTCTTTTAGGTACCATAATGGACAAGGGGGAGGAGGGGCACTGGGAAGGCTCTCATGCAGATATAATCACATACACAGACATGAGCAGGCACTGGAGAAGGCAGTTTTTGATTAAATATAAGGCACAATTAACTATTAGCTGGATACATTTATAATGTCAGACCCTATGCATTGTAAAATCTTAGTACGGTAAATGCAAACTCCCCCTCCTTCCAAAGAATGTGGCTTGGGCTAAGAATTTACTACAGGCGTTCACAGTGTTAGCTAGCACTGGCAGAGCACACAAAGTGACACACCAGCTGTCTACTGTCCGGCAAGAGTCCATGCAGGCTAAAAATGGGAATTACATGCTCGGTGTACAAAATGCAGAAATGGGACATATTATGAGTATTAAGTGTGGGGGGAACCTACTGGGCCCAGATAAATATGAGTACAATGAGTGGAATATGGAGAGAATTACTGGAAAAAAAATGTATACAGAAAATTTTCATAGGTAGCAAAATGAAGGAACGCATGAGCTACAGTGTATTCTTGCATAAAATAGCAAAATGTAGGACAACATGTTCTGACAGAAACAATGAAGAAAGGAGGTTTTTGGAGCATCCCTTGTATGGAAGAAGGATGGATTGGGATGGAGCCAGGGCCTGTACCCAGTGACGCCACTACAGCAAGCCCGGACTACATAAACCCTGCCAGGGACCTCTTTGGCAGGGAAAGAAATGAAAGAGGAACAGGAGAAGATCATTCAGGCAGCAGAGTCCTTTGTTACCATCCTCATTTTTATAAGATTAAACTTGTTATCCTTACAAGATCGCCTTCTTGCCTTATTTCCCTAGAGGGGTATATTTATTCTGGTGTGAGCGTTATTAGGGACACCCTTACACAGGTAATTACCAATGTAAGGGAGATGCTAAGCAGAACATAGCGAGCAGAAGTAAGAAACACTAAAGCAATACCTAATCAGATCAAAGATTTCAAACAGAAAGGAAGAACCATCTTTTGGAGGGCAGAATAGAATCCAAGCTATCATTGAGGCAGCATAAAAGGGGCAGAGAAAATTAAAGGAGAGAAACTCCTGATGGAGGTAGGTGTGTCTGCTTATGTTAGCTTGCTAAGACGAATCCTAAGGGTAGAATCCTGACCAGGAAAAAAGTCTGGAACAAGGCTGTATGCTTTTAGAAAAAGCTAGAGAAAACCGGACAGGGAGCAGTAAAAGCTTGGAGACCCTTAAAGAATAGGCTAACCACATGACAACAACAATTCCACACCATGAGGCAATTGGAGAGTCCAGAGTCCAAGGACTTCCACCAGTGACCCCGAGGAAAAAGAGACTGCACTATGGCAAGAGGGCATAATAATATTGGCTGCCTGACAATGACCCCATTGAGGGGGCGGGGGTAAATATCCATTATATCAGCTGAGATAAACTGGAATGAGCATGAACCAAATCAAGGCCTAGGAAGGATTTATTGAAAGCCTGATCGAACCATGGTCCATGAGAGACCTGCTGAAATCCTGAACCAAACCAGGGTACAGGAGTGACCTGCTGAATACCAGAACCAGACCAAAGTCAAGGTTGACTTAATGGCAATCCTGAGCAGGACTCAGGTCTAGGAGTAACCTGTAGAAATTACTAGGCAAAGCCAAGAGGATTCCTTTTGAGAGACATTGCACAAAACATGTGCAATCTTGAAGGTGCAAGGTAAATACAAGATGAATAACTGACGAGACTAACCGAGAAACACTTGGTTGGAGAGATTACAATAGGGTAGGACTTCGAAGACTAGGCTTTGTGAACACCTTCTTGGGCCAAATCATTGGCTCTTTCTGTTGTTAGATTAGGGTACGCTGGAGGCTAAGGACATATTATGAATGGGGCTTGGAATGTTTGTTGGTCATCCATTTTAAAAACCCATTCCTCTGAAGAATAGGTTGTTCCAGGAGAGACTATGACTTCTAAGGACAGGAACGGAACAATATTAGTTTGGGGACAATAAGAACTCCCAAAGGGTGATCCACCAGCCCGAGTACCCCACTTTTCTGTTTTCATGTCCAATGCACTTGTTAACATGGGAAGACTCTTTATTGCTTGTGGTTCTGTCCATTAGAACTAGTATAAATTTTCCCAGAATCTAACCCGATAACCATTTTAATAAGGGTCACTAACTAAACCATGAGCTTTCATGTTCGCGTGTCTTGAAAGCTAGACTAAAGTCTTCAATTGGAGACAAAGATTACAGTGATGGAAAATATTTATTGTTACAAAAGTGCCAAGATAGAGAAAAACTTAAAATCCTTGTGTTGGCCATTCTAGGGCAAGGACACAGTGAATCACATCCTTCTAAAAGGTGAAGGAAACAATAGGTTGCAAAATAGTGAAGAAAATGAGAGGAATAATGTTAGGATTAAAGCTTGATTGTGAAAGTGGAAAGAACAGAGAAGAATATGAAAGAATGGTATACAGTGTTTATATAGAATCCTGTATATCGATTCCCCATATACTGAATCTTTTATCTTGAAAACCTTTATAGTGAATGTATTTAGAGTCGGGTAAAGGATTACTATTTTTTGGGAAACGGTCGGGTTTAGGGGTGAGAAACAGGGGTTTGGGGGCAGACCCCTACCCCAAAATAAATGTATTAAATATAATGTTTTTCAAGATAAAAGATACGATACAATATACAGGCATTTGTTATACCTTACCTCAATATAAAGACATGCTACTAAAAGAATGATCTTGGGCAAGCAATTTTCTAATAGTGAAGATCACCAATGACATTATGAATCCTTTTGGAATTAATAGTTTTAATCAATGTGTGTTCATTCAAATGTATTTTCTAGTAGTAGATTACTAGTGTGTAACGAGTGCTTAACAACAATTCTTCACATATGTCAGAGGTTTTGGTCATGTTCCTGGGAGAGTTGGACACACATTCACGCTGTCCTGCCAAATCTCGTTTGGGAGGAGATCAAATCACCTTTGAAGAATGGGATATTGTCTATAACAGGGGGCTGAAACATTTGGCTCTACAGGTGTTTTGGGCTAGAGCTCCCATCAGCCACAGCCAGCATAGTAGAACGGTGAATGATCATGGAAGTTGTAGTATAAAACATCTAGAGAACCACATATTGCAGATCCCTCGTCTTGAACAAAGTAATTGTGGGCCAGATTTACATTTCATGTTGAGAGTTTATGGATTCTTCAACTATTTTAAAAGGTACTTTAGGTTGAGGGGAGGCATATCATGTCAAGACACACCGATAGAGATTTACCTTGGATATTTGCCCTTTGGAGCTGTTTTTGTATCTTGTGTGGGATGCTTCTTCAGGGAAGCAGGTCAATTACAGTTTATGGTTTCAGCAATTTTTCATTGGTTGGTAACAGAGCTTGATTTGTTAGTGTATACTTGGCTCAAGGGCAAGAGTCCTTGATCATGACCTGTTCAGGGTGCTAGGAAATCGAATGCGTTTTTGGGACATCATTCTATTTCAGTGCCAAATTGCTCATCAGGGAATCTGTAATGCGGGTATGTTTCACGCGTGCCATAACAACAGTCATTATGCATACAAGTGGTATATGGTTCAGATACCGGGCCATTGTAAATAGAAGGAGATGTAATACTGTGGTCACAGGTACAATAATGTTGCAGGTGAACGCACAGTTTATGTAGCAAGGGTAATTGAGGGTGGGTGGGCTGATTGCCTGTGGTGCACCTTGGTATGGACTGGGGTGTGTTAAGGGTTTAATCGATCATTACATTTTTTTTTTTTTTAGGTGTAATGCAATTAATGTGAAATGTACATATGAATGCACACATTTTGCAATTGAGTGAACTATAATTTTAGAACTATGCATAAAGGCTTGAAAAAACACCTTCCACCGGAAATGTGAAGGTTTACTAAACTATTTCAACAAAGTCTCAAATGCCACAGCACCACCCAGTAGCTATCACTTGAAGTTCCCCTCTGCTTCAGAGCCACATAAGCAATCCACTGTGGGTATGCAAATTAGCTCACATGCAAGCCTTTTCCCTCCAGAAAATTGTCTTGGTATTACATGATAATGACATTTTATGTATAACATTTTTTAACCAAAGACAGACTCTCAAGGATGCAGACAACTGTATACATGATTTGCGCTTATAAAGAAATTATCAGTGCAGAATAGTCTGACACACTTGAGGATGGAATATTGGGTAATGTGTGTATATCCTATGTTCCAATCCCCTTAAAATGTCTGGCACGCACACACAACTATCCTTACACTGAGACCCAGATTCCCCTCTTCTAAAATTATTTTGGGGAGAGGAAACATTAGGATTATCTCCAGAAAGACCCCATGGTTGTGACATAAGTGGCAGCCATTGTATTGGCATATCCAAATCCCTTATTTGGCAAATAATGTGGATTTAGAGCTATGGGCGTTTGCGTTTCTCAGACTATTCATGGATCAATGTCATCAGTCCCTTGTTTGTATGCAGGGCAAGTGTCAGAAGAAAACAGATTCAATACATGATCTTGAGGTCCCTGGACTTCATCGTTTCTGAAAACTAGTGGGTGGAATGCTGAAAGCTTGCTCTTCTTCCAGTACTGCTTTATGTCGCCCTAATCACACAAGGGGCCCGGCACACGAAATGTGTAACAATTTATTTTGTTACACTGAAAATGACTGCAAAATATATATCTGGATATGGACAGCTATGATAGGTTTTTTATTGGATAATTAGGTATAAAGTGAACCTTATACACACATCCATCAATATAGAAAATCCCTTTCAAAATGCAATGTAATAATTATTTATAAGCTATATAGAAATAAATGACAATAACATGTACATTATCAAATCTAAAAAAAAAAAAAAATAAAAAAAAAAAAGAGTTCTGCACTTATAAACTGATTCTAAGTGATCCGACCGTGGCAGATTTTGCCGCTGCCGGAATGTTCGCATAAGAAAGGTGCGAACTACCAAAAGTTTGCACCTTTCTCATGCGAACACACTTACATACACTTTACAGTATAGTGAGCGGGAGTTGCGGGGGAAACACCTGCAGCCCCGGTTTTCTTTTTTTTTTGCGGGTGTGCTGCGGACGTGTCCTCCGCAACACCCTGCTTTCTATGCCACACACTATAGTGAGCGGGGTGTTGCGGGGGACACCCCCGCAGCCCCTGGAATCTTTATTTTTTAATTTTTTTTTTTTGCTTACCTGCAATGCTACCACCAAAGGTTCGAACTTTTGGTGTTCGAACCTTTGGTGGTAGCATTTTCCGGTCGTTTTGTACGGTCGGACCTTTTTTTTCGGTCCGATCGTACAAAACCTATAAACCGCGCAAATTATGTATTGCATTTTTTATTGATCTATATGTTATAAATTAATGTATATTTCTGCTCTACTATCACTGCATTGGCAATTGAAAATGTGTAGATTTGATGGTACTGTTTTCAAGAATTGTTCCCCCTAGCACTCACATAATTTCATTGGAATGCAATTAGTTTTTAGATTAAATAATGTCATTTCAAACGTCTAGTAAAGCGCATAGCGGCTAAATTCATGATCGTAAATATTCCAATAGCAGCACTTCTTATGTTGATAGCATGCATTACTGCCCAGCTCGTAGAGGAGACAGGTTTCCCTACTGTGATGTTTGTCCTACAAGCTAATGGGCCCGAGCAAAGCGAGGTGTTACAATCCTGGTATAGCCCACCACTCAAGTAAACATTGCTATTAGTACACCTCGATATAACGTCCAGAGTGCCAACTACACTTTTTTTTTATCAACTTTATTTAATAATTATGCAAAACATAATACAACTGAGTAACAACAGAATGGGAACAAGCAAAAGATTACTCCATATACATCAGTGCAACAAAATGCAAATTACTACTAAAGTAACAGCTATTCAAAACGAAATCCGAAAACATCCCCACCCTCCTATATCATGGCAAGACGTGACAACACAAAACACAAAAATAAAAGGACAAAACATACACCCCTACCAATCCCCAACCTCAATATCCACAAAATAAACCAAAGCCTACACCTCATCCAAATAAATCCCTGAATGACCCCCATCTCTCCTCCTACTCAGTTTCCCAGTTCGCCAACTACACTTTAAGGAGAACACCACCTTGCAGGTCGCTCATGACGTCTTTCCCAGTAACATAACATAAAAGTAAGCTAGCCACCATGGGAAAGACTGACTGAGACACTAGGAAGAGTCCCTTTTCTATTTCCATCGAGGCCATGGGAGATGGTGGAGGAGCAGGTGGCGTGTGTGGAGGGGTATGTACAGTTAAGTTTGGGTTTTTGAACTGGGTTAGTGACCAGTGAGAGCGAAGAGCCAGCGCGCCCAGTTGGCTCCACTGGCATAGGTTCCTCATTATAAACCTATAGTAAAAGATCTGTAGATATGACTCCCTTTGAAATGATTAAAAGTAAATGTTTGTTAGCCCATCTGTCAGGCCTTTCACTATAAACACTGCCCGGTTTTAATCCATTAAAAATATACATTCGCCATCAAAATAAACGGAGAAGGATCAGGGGCCTATTTGTTTAATTCATGAAAATGAGCCATCACCACACGTTTACGTCCCCCATCAGGAGAGGTAATAACCCCCCCTCCACTCCCAATTCTCATTCTCACCCTCACACTGGCCTAGCCTCAGACACAGCTGCACCAGATCTCCAGTGACAGCGGCAAACTGGCCATCCATCCTCTCCACATCCTGTCTCCCGTCTACTCGCAGGCCATCCATCATTTCAGCATAGATAGCTATTGCCATGGAGCTGCGCCAATGTGTCAAGAACCCCAAACCCTCCATCAGTGCGTATTTGCATCCACACGTTGAGCTGCCTAAACTCTTTTCCCATCTATATCTCACGTACAGCAAAGAGGATCTTTTGAACACCCGTCTCTAGTCTGGAGGGAAAACATGTACTTAGCTCAGTGTCTCCTACACGCAATGCAGCAATTAGTAGTAGTCCTGGAGATGGATATTTCCTATCGAGAAGACCCTTTTCAAATGGGCTTTTGCAAGAGTTTCATGTAATTGGAAGTGCATTCAAATGGAACAGCATGGCTGACTATACTGTGAGCGTTTCTTTAGGGTATGAAACGTCACATGCACTGTTTGCACACTAAAAACGAACAACTAGGTCAGTTGGCCGGCAAAAACTGGAGATGCCTCCCTAACAAACAGACTAGGCCTCGAACATACAAAGCAGGGTAGCATCCATTGAGAAATCTGATCGGGCTGGCATCCTCTCGTGCCATGTCCCCTAACAGCTTAACCTCACATGTGGTCACGGTTTTAGTTTAGTAGTAGTATATAGCGTAGGAAGTCTCCAGACGGCCAGGAAGTGGTATAGGAAAAACAAGGCATCATCGTTCTCATTTTGCTAGAACTCGGAAGAATAGCCACTTTCACTTTGCAATTAAATATCTTCTTTTAATGTGTGCCAAACGGAGTCACAGCCACAAATCCGCACACGAACTACGTAATGTATGAAAGAGGAAAACGTGTTTTTCTTTAGAAACACAAAAGGTGCAATCGGCACATTTTTCAAACAACTTCCCAAGTAGCGAAATCACAGAGTTCTAATGAATTTTTTTTATTGGACATACACAAGCAATGCACCTTCAGGACGCCAACTATATGTGCCAAAAAAACACACTGAGCATCTCAGAGGGCGTGGAGTAAGTACAAAGCTAGTCCTTAAACGCACAACAGTAAAGGGTAGATAGGTAGGGTTTTGTGAACGGTCTCTCCCGTAAGCAATTCCCAGTGGTTACTCATGTGTGATCTTACTGGCAGGGAAACGTCTCTGCAAAGGGATGAGGCAAGCGGGGGACGTTTAAAAAAATAATAATATGCTTGACAAGCGCTTCACCTAAATTCAACACCTGCTTAGATCATTTATAATGATTTCATTACAAAACCCCTGATAATTAATGCTGGCATATTTAATGAAGACGGATACGGACTGCAGAGCTCAGTGGTGCCAATGGCAGGCAGCGGCCGTCACATTACTGAGATGTTTCATCATGACATGCGAGTAGGGCACCCGAAACATAATGATGTGCCCTACTGAAAAGAGAGCAACAGTCTAAAGCTGGCAGACTAGACACAAACACTCAAGCCCCGAGGATCCAACTATGGGCGCAAACCAACAAACATGTGAACGACGAACCATGAGTAATCACGGTAAGATTCTGCAAACATACAGCACACTAATGTCATTTTAGTTTTATACAGAGTATACAAGGACAGCAAGATTATTAAACATAATTTACTACACACTTTCAAGAACCGTTTCACCTATAAAACCGAGGTGTATCATACAGGTGTAGTCATGCATTGGGCACACTTGGTAATAAATAGCAAATGTTTTGTCCAATAACCTGTGTACTGACCTCTATAATAGTGCATAGTGCCTCGCTTCATGCAAAGCTCTGGGAAGGACACGTCATCTGGTGATGATGGAGTGATAACTGTATTCTAAATTACGATTACTTTGATGGCGAGATGTTGGGCGGCGTGCCCATTCACCATACACTTTAATATCACATCATACACACACAGCTCTTTCCACCCAGCATGTTGCCATTTCCTACTAAAGGGTCTCCAGACATGCCAGATAAGAAGCTAGTAGAAAGGAAAATGGAGGGTGTGTTCTGGATGCTCCTCTGGCCCCCGCCCGCCAGAGAGCATTGCATTATGCAACCCTCACAGGTCCCTCCTACCTAAGGCACTACTGGGTAGAGCAGGGTGAACATAGCAGCACAACAGAGGTCCACAAAGGACATAAAGCCTTCCACTGGTCCACCCAACAAAGTGCCGCGCCTCGTCGGGTGGCTGATGCTCAGGTGCCCTCCTGCACCAGCATTGAAAGCGCAAAAGGTTTGACTCCCTAACACACCTGCTGCTCTTCCGCGTGCAGGCGATAACCAGCTTCATGCTGCCTTTACCCGGAACTGTAGGCTCCCATACCTTCCAGAAGGGTCTCCAGAGCCAGACCAATCCAGTGCTGTGCAGAGCTAAACGTCAGGTCTTCAGAACGCAAACAGGGCTAGTGCTTCAAACTTCAGGTGGCAGTGCAGAGGCACGTGGATTAAACTGCTAATAGAAGTCGAAATGCCGTAGGGGGCGAATCAATCTAGAGGTTGATTTCCTCGGATCAGTCAGTTGTCCGGTAATGGGAACACGTGAACTCAGTAAAAGCCACCAATCCTAGAAGACAATTAGAACTTGTGGACACAGTCAAAATTAACCAGCGCTTGCAGATGTCTTCGACATGGTAACGGGAATGTGAAGGGCAGCTGGGAGAGTCACACTCAACCTATGGCCTACTATTGTCTTGAATATGGATACATGTACAGCAGCTACCCTAGCAGGAGGATGTTGAATTGTGCCCAATTCCCCCACAAACTTTGCCTATATTGCTTGAAACTGAAGCTCCCTTATATCAGATGATGACAGACAGCAAACCCACAGAAAACAATTGCAGTGTCATTAATGACCCAGCATATGACAAGGAGGAAAGTAAGGCTTGTGAACCATTAGGGGGCCCTTTAAATCAGTAACACATCACACTCAGGATGGGATGAAGAATAACACTTACACCAAATAATAAGACTGACTCAGGAAGTTGGCAAAAAGTCTCTTCCGACTGTTTTTCAATTGTCTAAAACAGGGAGTTGCAATGGACAGCAACAGACGTCGAACAGCCTTATCTCAACGCATTTCATTAAAAAAGGTTATCTTATAGCAATAAATCATCATACGTGACATCATACCACATGTCAAACTAAGAAAACGTGCGGGGGGTTGAAATTGGCTTAAGGGTAACATCTAAGTATACTTTCTTTAAGGGATCGGGTTGTGATTGGGTCTCTTTAGTCAGGTGGACAACTAATGCCCCCCCCCCCTAGTGCAAGTCATCATCATTAGTTACTAGATACACGATACACCATTCGCTATCAAACTATAAGTCCCTTTGTTATATGGCCCACTACTATTGGTTTGCATGCTTGTACCCCTCTGGAACATTCAGCTGACTAGCAGCACATAAGCTGGTACCCCAAGTGCCAGTGGGTGGACTTGAAAGTTTCTCCCCGCCCAATTAGCCCAACATCTCTCATCGCTCATGCCGTCTGCCATTCAGATTGTCTTTGAACTTGTCCTTGCAAAGTATCATTGCTCCCGAGAATAAAATGGAGTACAGGCACACTCTTATCGCAGTTTGGGTCTGTACGCCCAACTCTATTTCCATCCTGGACTGAGGTGACAACAGACCGTTTTTCGGCCCATTTTGCAGCATGTAATTGTCTTGAATTAATAAACATGGCACTCATGGTGTTGTTTCTTGGACAGTAACAAGGGCTGATTCAGCTTCTCATGTTCACTGTTCTTCAAGGATAATCAGTTCTTGGCCGCTCCATCCTTTGACACCAGGCCGGACAGCTATTTCTGGCCTTTCCTCGATCTTCAGCTAGTTTTAGTGCAACACAATTTTCCAATCCTTCTTTTTTCACGGGTCTAAGCTTACTAAATATGCAAGACCAAGGTCCAGATTCTATATAATGGCGGCACTGCTTGCAGTCTATTCACTACGTATAGCCAGCCTTTATGATTACTTAGTCTACTTGCGTTGCTGCATCTGTACAGTTATAACCGGCTTACATTTTCTGCAGTGCTCTTCACACGTGCAATCTTCATTCTGCATATTAATGTTTCCTCAATTCTTTACTTAGTCATCACATTCTATAAGGTCTATGCATCTTCTTCGACCACTCTTCTCAGTGCGTCACGCTCATTTCTTGTGATGTCACCAGCCTCCTTTTCTCTCATCTTCATATTCCTTCGGGGATATCCTCCAAGAGATTGTCATCTGTGCAGGGTGCATCATGTAGGGTCTTCTCAATGGATACCTTTCTCAAAACAACTCAGTGGAATTGGCAACATCACTAGTGTCGTGCATGTCGTGATTTCCGGTTTCTAACATATAGGAAGAATGGGGGCGGGACTTCCTGCAGAGGCATTCGGTGCTCCTCTACACTTGCATAGAGGAAAAGCATAAGGTGCTAGGTTCCAGCAGAGGGAGCCAGAACAGCACTGGAAGCGCTCAGTGTGTGGGAGTGTGTGTGACTGTGAGCGAGTGTGTGCGAGTGTCCGGCATTGCTGTTGCAGAGGATTAGAGGCACATTGTTCATTAGCTAATGGATAGTCGCTCTTACAGCTTAAACACCCAGACAGCAAAGATGTCATAGCTAACCTGTTTGGAACAGGATTTGATTCATTCCGTGAACAACAATGCTTTCCATAAAAGATTGTAATGGGTGCATTTCACCTACAAAACAGGGGATGGTGGCTAGCGAATTCCCGCTTCTATGTCGTGGACTAAACTATGGGTGCTTCATTTATTGGGTGGTTATTATTTAAAGCACAATGCCACCAGCAGTCCTAAGCTACAGCGATGTATCATAGCAGACTGAATGATTGGTAACCACAACTTAGAAAATATGGGTATTGGCTGCATACTACCGGAATGAGTAACCAACAGGTCAGCCTGCGGTATCCGCTGTGGAAAATATGGGAATGCATTAATGACAATGATGAATTATGAGCAATTCCTCACTTCCCGGGAGGCTTCAGATGGCCCAGTGACCATCATATTTATGAAACAGCTCTACACACTAGTACAATATTATGCAAGTAAAATATTCCACGATATGGAATATCAAAAATAACATTTTTGTGAAGTATCGAGCAAAATACTGCAAAGGTGCTGAGCAAGATTAACCCAGCTAAGTGGTATATAAGTTCATCTATTACCACTCAAAGGGCAGATTAGGATGGTTTCCTTGATGAGACCTATAGCCTGATGTGACAACGTATTGAAATGCAGGTCACAATTTGTTCATTTGTTTGTTGAATGGGTGTTCACTGACTCTACCAATAATGGTCTTTAATGGAGATGGACTAGCTGTTACCGGGCTAGGTAACATCTTCGGACTTCTTTTGGCAGTGACTGACAGAGGCTTATGTCAGATCCCAAACACCATGGCTTCAAGAAATCTCATTTTATTTTGGAGGCTTCAAATGAAGACTAATTAGTGTTCACTCTGTTGTAGAAGGCCACAGAAGACGGCTCACAATGTGACGAAATTACTTCTGCGCGGCAGGCGTAGAAGGATGAGTAGGGAGAGGCTAAACTGCCTACTCATCCCTTACATTTCTAAAAAACAAGAGCAAACCCAATCAAAGGTTAAACTGGCACAGTTAAGAGATATACCTCCTGTGCCTTTTGTGGTAACTTTTATAGATTTTTATATTACAACCTTGGTTTTGCACACTTGCGCTCCATTATGCTGCTACAACTGTGTGCACTTTATCTCGTTTGCCAGTATGCTGCAAGTTGCATCTTATATCTATATTATTGTCACTTTGGTCCTGCATTTTTGCACATGAATTCGTTGCTATAACTGCCTGAACATGCACTTTATTCTTACTTTACTGGTATTAGAAATCTATACCTGTATTTTATGATGATCCAGATATCTGTCATATATTTTCTTGTGTGGCTGTAAGACGGTTGCTATATTACCATTTAATTTAACAGATGGGTTTTTTCCTTGTGGGTGGTTATATTAGTCATTCAACTGTTTCTTTGTATTATTAATTACCACCTCTTATTACATTGGGGGCACTGTGGAACCGTGATTCCGCCTGGCATGGAATGCGTGCAATAGATTATGCGTTATGGTTATTTCTGCCATCAACGTGCTTACAGTGCTCTAATTACTGTACGCCACTTGGCTCACAGTACGGCCTATTTTTGCCTTTCCATTCCATCATGGCCGCCGCTCTTTCCATCTGTCCAGGCCCCCATCGAGCTCCAGTGAAACAGCAAAAGGACTGCACTTGCCAAACTACTAAGGTGCTCCAGTCCTTCGTCTCTTCACATGATCAAGCACTCAGTGGAGTGCGAAACGCGTTGTGTGCGGGTCATGCTCACGGGCGTCCTGCCTCTGTTTTTGCCACTGCTTTTCAGCCGTATTTTGTACTCCTTTTTTTGGTAACATTAAATACCTTCAGACCTATACCCCTACTGTGTCATGAGCTGTGCTATTTTTTTCTTGACCATGGTCCTTCAACTGACCGCGGAGAGTGCGGTTCATTCTTTCCTCTTTTTGTATATATATATATATATATATATATATATATATATATATATATATATATATATTAAACACACCATCTACAACAATAACTAAATATAAAAACGCTATACAAACTCACCCACCCCCCGCCCTTTGTGGCAAGAGAACAGTATGCAAGGATACAAACATGTAGCACTCTGGTTAATGAAATCGGGGTAGAAACGCAATACTTAACACAAATATTTCAAGAAGGATGTGTTCTGGTGCAAAAATGGGTGAATGGTGACCTCGCTAGTCTCCAAGTCCGAAACATGGACTAAGGGGGAAGTTACCAGTCAATAGTACCTTTCGCAGAATCTTGTCAGTTCGACAAAGGCAAACCAGGCATTTAGGTATTGTTGCATGCAGCAATCGCATTGTTCCAGACGGGGAGAGGTGTCAAGCAGGGGGTCGTGCTGACGTTTGTTGTGGCTCAAAGCAATGCTTGAAGAAGGGCAGTTGTGAGGGTCACCAGGGTCAGTTCGTCAGTCGATTCCACTGCATAGATGTTGTAGACTGGATGTGCTGTTCTATGCGGTAGGTTCGATGAGGCACTCGAGGAAATGCAGATCGCGAGGGCTACCAGGACCGGCTCAGCGGCTAACGTTCTGATCACTGGATCGTAGTATCAATTCAGCGGTTTGATGCAGAACTTGGTCGTTGGTCAGCGAAGCCACTAGGGTTGATTCGAATGGCATGTAGATAGGCAGCAAAGATGCTAGCAGTTCAAATGTGGCAGCAGCAATGATGGACTTAAATGGTGCAGTGCAGCAGTGAACTAGTTTGAGTGCATGAGATAGTGGGACTAGAAACACTTGTGTATAGGTGTTAAAATTGATTTCTAAACTATGGACAGAGGTTTAGGAGGCCACCCCAGTTTAGTGAAAAAGGGGAACCCTCTGGACAAGACAGTCCAATCACAGTAGCTTGGCAGGTGGTCAAGACCAAGTCTCAGGAGGGATGAGAGCGATCAGAAGCCCACAATAAGCACACACAGTAAAGAGACCACAGAATACTCTTAGACAGGTGTATATCAAAAATACATATACATTTATTTTAGGTCCAATAAAACAACACATCACCAAATTAATAATGCAACAATTACCACACAATCATATCACTATTTAACATATATACAACTACTGTAGCCTAATGCGATAAAGGGAGTAAAACATCCACAACCTGCAAAAGAGGTGAGTCAACACAAATTATGCATTAGGCACACTTCAGGAGGGAAACCCTAACTTTTTCAGTCCAGCCCAACGAAGTGGGAAGCCTTGTGCTCAAAGTACAGCAGTGCGTAAAAACGCATGGTCATGCGTAAAGCCAAGACAGTACCTTTTCAAGATGCTGAGACAGTTAGGTAAGGTTCCTGAAGGAGGTAGAAGAAGATCCAAATGCCAGGGAAGGGTCTGCCCTCGCGGACAGAGCAATTTCTGACGTTTCAAACAGGCTAAGGAGCGCAGGCTATCCCAGCCAAAGAAAGCATCCTAAGTAACCCTTGTGCGTAGAAACAAATGGATGAGCCAGGGGCCACTGGTAGGTTATGCAAGTACTCACCGCCCCTTGCTTTAATTGAGACCAAACTATGCCAGTTTAGTCGAGGTCGTCTGAGGTTGCAGATCCTGCTTTTGCTCTTCGATCCAGCTCTCAGGTGCTGCAGGACAGGACGATCATCCGTGACGACGGGACAGTAGCCTCAACTCCGCCCATTAAGGGAGAAAGAAGAAAACACTGGTGCAGCAGGAATGAGGCACAGCAAAGAAGGCGGGAAAACCACCTACAGCGACTGTCAACACAATGCAGTGATGCAGGGACCGCAAAGGCTTGCAGCGTGACACACTCTCCTAGTTCGTGGCCCAGAAGAGCTACGCCTATGATATTTGGCAGGAGATTGTCGAGAACCACAAGCAAGGGATTCCACATGTTTCAAGTCTCAACTCGAAATGGTGGCGCTCCTATGCGATGTCCTGGACAGTTCACTGGACGGCCCAGGAACAGTTCCAAGAAGGCTCTTAGGCAGGAAATCAGGAGATTCTGAGAGTAATGGTTCTCACTACTCAAATGGGTCAAAGCGCCCTTGCAGGCCTTCTAAGGTCGAGCACGAAACAGGGGTCCAACAGGAAAACAGCGGGCTCAGGGTGCCAAACCTTCTAGCTCGTCTCTGGTGGGTCCACAGGTCTGCTTCAGCTCACAGGATACTTGGCTCCCAGTTTCCTAGTACTGACAGCCTGAAGTATGTGTCAGTTTCCCCATAACAGATGAGCAAAAAGCCCAGAGGAGCACCGCTGAAGGCTGTGCACTACTGGAAAAGGTCAGGTCAGGAAAGCCAAACAAAAGCAAAAGGTTTGTGGAGTCCATAATATGGACGGAAAATTGCATTCAGAGAAATCCTTCCTAACAATAGGTGCCATACAAATATCCAATAAATAAAAAGTGGCTTGAATATCGGTCGAGTGCCAAAAGGAGCTCCGAAGGGTCCTATTGGTTCGAACTCTATTGAATGGCTCGAATCACAGCTTGGAGCGTTTTCAAGGTTAAACGCAGGAATCCTGGTGGTCTTGGATCTTAGGTGCTGCAAGTTCCACTCTGGGATCTCAAGGACAAATGTAATCCTTGCTCTCTGGCTCCAAATGCTAAGCAAGCTGGTGCACACTTTAAGGAGTCCTTTGCCCTGATGAGGCTCTGGGTAGCAGATTGACTGGTAGAGATGCAGGTCTTGTTCCAGCAGCAGATCACCTACAATGTGTCGTGAGGATGAGTAGGGAACAGAGCTTGCCTCTGCCTTGGACACTCTGTCTTTACCTCACTGGCAGAGGGCTAGGGAAAGTCTACTTTCCCAACAGAGGTCAAATGAATTCTTCCTCGGGTTTTTGCTTCAAAGTGAATTTGAAAAGGAGTGGAGGACCCCTTCTTTTAAAGCAAAAGTCCACAGGTGATTGGACTAAAACAAGCTTCTTTTTAGGTGTCCCATCCCTGTTCTTGAGACAAGTGACCTTTACCTTCTGATGTCATACCCAGAATGCTTTGTGTGGTTAAGGAAGAGAGAATACAGAGAAAAAACAAGATGGTAGAATCTTCCCCCAGCTAGGCTGAGTTTCCTCTGTCTACACTTCCTCCACTGCCTTCCCTGGTCAATAGCATCAAAGGAAATGTTGGTATGCAGTACCGTAGTGTGAGGCTAGTCGTTTGGGAATGGCTGTACTCATTGAAGCCCTGAGACTGGCCTGCAGGCGAGAAGCGTCACCAAACCTCACAAAGAATCAAAAGGAGGGGCCCAGTCATTCAGTCACTTGCTCTTCAAGTCGGCAGGGTCAGGCAGTCTAACCAGAATACACATAATCCTTCCACAGCTGGGCTGAGCTCTGTCGGGTTATAGTGAGACAACCCTTAACCTGGGGAGTTCCTTCCCACCCCCAATCAAGGAGCCCTGCAATACTCGCTTATGTTTTTTCAGTGCTGGCCCCATGTCCACTGCAAGCCAAGAACCAGGCTGGGGTATAGGAAATATATTTGTATTTATTTGAATAATAAATAATGGAGATCACACTAAAACGACACGCTGCCACCTTCGTGGCTCACAATTAAACTTCTGGTTACACAAATAAATCAGACAAGTAGGTTGGGAAAAACACAAATCACAAAACTTTATCCCAATTTCACTTCCAGAAATAATCAACACTGGTCAAAGAGCAAAAGCAATTTACATATATAGTTCTGTGCAATCCCGGTTTTCCTGTGCACTTAAAAGGCTAGCAGTTTGGTTTATAGATTGGTACACATGTAGATGGCAATTATGATTTCACCCACACCTTTGCTGTAAAATAAACACAGGGTGATTTAGCGGTTCATTTACTCCCAACATTCCTAATTTTAGCCTCCACCAGTTCGCCAACACTCAAATTCGGAAAACATGTTCAAAGAAGACAGAAACACCTTTTAGCTGGTCGTTACAATTCCCCAAGTTGCAGGTAGATACATTTTATTTCAACAAATCATCCTGAAATTATCTAAAAAATGAAACATACATGCGGCTTGTGGTTTTTAAGAAAATGCAACAATTGTGACAGTCAATTTAAACAAAGGGGGAATCTTCATATGTGCAAATATGAGCTTCCCTTCCTCCAGCCATTTGCCATTCCTGGCCAGCATTTGACCAAAGCTTCCTGGACTGTGTTTTTATTAGTCTCTTTGTTGTTTGAAGTTTGTTGCTGCCTGGATGCACAGGCCAACACAGATCTCCCACTGCAGATACTGCAGATAATGAGCTAGGCCGGCCCTGTGATGTCACGAGGCCTTGCAGACATCTGGTATCCTGTCCTCCTGTCTGAAGGGGACCACCATTTGAATCGGGAAAGGTTCTATTTTCCTGTATTCATTTTACAGGAGTTCAGCCTTGATTGCAGCCTCTGTTTTCACACCTCCACCCTGTCATGAACGGCTAGGCCATCTGCCCTGCACAGAAATGAGCTTTCAAAGACTCCAAGTCTGGGGGAAGTTTGTTTTCAACACCCTTGGCAGCCACACTTTATTGCAGTTGTAAACAGCTGGGATGCAAGCTACGCTTTCAGTGGGGGAGTCCTTTGTGAACTTTGCCCCGCACCAAGCAAAAGGGTCTGCCTTGGGGCTACAGGAACTTTTCATGTGACCCACAGAAACAAAATGGTCTTTACTTTTCAAATGTTTGCAAGTATTTTGCATGTGAAGCATAATATATATTACTTTTTGTCAGCACACACCCCAACATTTTTATGTTAGCAGGGGTACATTTTTCGCATGTCTTGCTTTAAACTGCAAATGCTCATGCAAAGTCATTTTGGTCTCAGTGTTTGAAAATCCTGCTTTGCACGTGAAAGGGGACTTCGCATTTATCCTGCCACTGTGAATTTAAATGCTGCTTTTCCTTTTATAATGACAGGTAGGCCTATCTCACAAGGCACTTCCTTGTGTTACTTGCAGACACCCCCCAGTCTGCCATAACAGGCCCATTTTCAGTCTGAAGGTTTTGTCATACAAGCTGGCAGGTCATCTCCTTCAGTGGGACCTTCAGTTCTGTTGGTTTGGAGCCTTTGGTTACAACCTACAGATCACAGTGCTGACACATGTCTGATATAATTTGGATGTGGCTTGGATAAGTATGAGAGATGCTAGCCAATATACCTTTAACTCAGGTTTGGCTTATATTTAAAGTTTTTCAACTGGCATCAGGATAGTGACTTATAGTTTTGTGGTTTGGTAACTGGGGTGCATGTCTTAATTGCAACCCCTCTGCTGTAGTGACTTGGTTTTCACTCCAACGTAACATGCTCTATGCCACTGGAGAGCATGTGAGGCAGATCAGGGTACTGTGAGGGGTTGGAAATGAAAGGTGGACAACTTGGTGAAAGTTTTTCAACAAATGCAATTATTATTAAATCAAAAGAATGGATAAATGCCTCACTAGCCCTACCCTGACAAGAATTTCCCTGCCAAAACTAAACTAAAGGAAAACACTAACAAAGGTTTCTGTCCCTCACACTTGTATACACACCAAAGCAATAAGTACTAACATGGCAGTTTAACAGCATCAAACAAAACAATATCGGTCCCAACACAATAGCTGGTTCTCCTGATAAACTGGGTGGATTTGCCTTCCCCAGATTTGAGCAGGTCTTTCTTTACACGTTTAAAAAGGATAAGTAAATCCTGTACCATAACAAAAAGGTTCTGCTTCAGTTCTTTTCCTAATCTAATCTGACAACACAAAGTTCCAACTTGGATTCCAAGGATAGTTCACAGTGGTTAAATAATACTTTCCTCTTTCCACTTGTACTAAAGGTCTTGAAAAAGCTTCTTGTCATCAACAATTAATAGTTCGCAACTTCATTGACTTCAAAGCAAATGTCTTTGTCTAGATGTTTTAACGCCACTTCAACTTAGTCATAAGCTTTACTAAAACAGGCATCAAATAAGCACATTTAAAAACTTCATTAACTTCAAAACAAATGTCATTGTCAAGATGTTTGGCATCACTTCAACTCTGGCATAAGCGTTACCCTACCACTGTACTTTATGCACTTTTACCTGGTTTACTCTCATGCCAGTTTTACCAATTTTACAACACTTTGTTCTGGTTTATTTCTTGCCAGAAAAGAACCAATGGTTACCGTAGCTCTCGGTCTGGTATACTCTCCTTCCCCAACAGAACCAATCAGCACAAAGTTCCAAGACCTGGCATACTTCCTTGCCAGGCCCAACTACTGTCTGTGGTAAAGGTAAACTTGAAAGGTTTTAACAATGTCTTCTGCTGCACATTAGATTTAGCATTATCTTCAGGGGACACAAGAATCACACTGGTGCTAATCTTTTGCCACACAAAAGACAAGCAATGCTGCCTTTCTCTTGAACCTCAGGTACCAGAAGGGCAGCCCTTTTGCCAATCCTGTTCTGCCTTTGTATTGTTAACCAAATGCTGTATATAACTCTCCCTCTTCTTCACACTTCATTGGTTTTGGCAAAGTGGGTTTAAGACATTCTCTATGTCTGGGCAATCTTTCTCATACACTTTGTTATTTTCAAATATCTTCTCTTGACTTAGGTAAGCCTGGGTGTTTGTCTATTGCCTTAGTGTATAACCCGTTTGGCTTCGGCAATGTTGGTGTGGGTTCTCTTCTTTTATATATTGCCCCTTTGTGTGGTTGGCTGTTCTCACCGACTGTATAGCAATCACCTCCTTTAGATGGAATCTTTGGCATCTCTGCCAACTGCTTTTGTATATATCAGCTTGTTATATGTTAAGGTCAGGAATCAAGTTTACATTAGGTTTGTATAATAATGGGTCTGGGTTCAGGCAACGAGTAACCACGGAGAGCTCCGGGGTCACAACTCAACAGTGAGCTCATCGGTAGGGTGCGCATCTAGATACTCTGCTGCTCTTGGCCCATCTCATTCACTTCTCCAGCACGACCCGGCAACCTCTCCAGCACGGCTTCCAGCATCTCAGATCCCTCGCGGCTACCCCTGTGATCTGGTGCTCGCCTGCCACCACTGAACGCTACACATTGGGGAAAGTCACAAGCAGGTGCACTTTGCGCTCTGCAAACTCTGCAGCCGAAATCTCAAGCCCACACGCATCAGGAGAGGCATCAGTTTTTCTCACCTCTCTGGTCCTGGCGTCCTGGCTCTTCCACGATTTCCTCTGCTGCTTCTTGGAGTGCAATACTCCTCCACCCACTACTGCTGCTGCTCTCCTGCTCATTCGGCCATTTTGCCTTCTTCCACCTCGATCTTGATGTTGTGTCTGTGTTTGTATCAATGGCCTGCACCTTAAGGGGCCTTTTATGTATCTCAGCCATCCTCAGGTGTGGGTCATTGATTCCAATGGGCTGCTCTCTGTAGCCCTGTGCCTCTGCAGCCCTCTTCTTCATCCAAGTACTTTGGGAATTCTGGGACTTTAAGTCCCCATCACAAAAGTTAGTTATTTTAATAACATCTATTTTACAGTAAGCTATTAGGAGAATGGGGTCTTGGGGAAAGTTACCTAAGGGGGTTTCTCATTCCTCCTGACCTGTCCCCCCACGATCCCAATGTGGTCCTCCTGACCCAGGGTCAGGATAAGAAAGAGTCTGCCTTTCTCTGGCCACAGGGAAGGGGTTCGGGCAGGTTTCCTGGGTAAATCATTTGAGTCAACGCATAACTATTTCAGCAGGGCAGAGGTATACACTATGCTTCTGTATAGAGTTGGCTAAAAGGGGACCCGATTACTAAGCCCGCCTGGTTCAGATGGGAATACCTGCATCATTTTATTATTATACAAATTTTAAAAAAGCCTGGGCTTCTACCCCCTTGCTAGATTGCAATCCTTCACACAGACACACACACACACACACACACACACTGCAACCTCACATGTTGGTTGGCTCATCTGCCCTGGGGGATTTTTGAGATAAAACACCTGTAGATTGAGGTGGCAGCACATAGACCTTTGCCCTCATAGGGATGGAAGAGGGATTGTATAGGTTTCTTATGTAAAGTGTCAAGGCTTTATTTAAAGTAGCATGTGCGATCAGTAGACACCGGATGTGCATATGACAGTGTGTCTGTTAATGCACCAGATGTTGCTTCAAATCCACATTTGGATGTATTTTTGGCAGTGTGATTAAGCTTCAATTTACTTTATTGCACCCTCAAAGGAAGTTTAACTAAACATTTGTGAGGCCTTCTTGTTAGTTAGAGCCCTTATTTTATTTACACTTGTACCCGGGGGTCCACTGGTATATGCGTGATGTGGGACACAACATGCTGGAGTGACTCATCGCCTGCATTATCCAACATATGGCCTTTTTGCTGTAATTAACTTACTTCACCCAGAGAAGGGCTTTTTATACCCTTCAACAGTCATGCGACAACTGTTTTATGGAAATGTAGACATGTGACACAGAAAATGTGTTGGCATCACTCTGGATTAGAGCTATAACTTTACTGTTTAAGTTAGTGGAATATCAAAGAAAACAAACAACACCAATTGCATTTGTAAATCAAGCTCCTATGGGGATCTCTCAATTTGCAGCAGCGCCACTGGGACTGCAAACCTGAGTCTCAGGCCAACCCAAGACCCAAAACTGGGACCCATAAGAACACTCCACAACCCTAAAGGAGCTTCGACCTGGGGCAAAAAACCCTCATCCTACAAGCCAATATCTTGCCTTGACAAAGACCCCCTCAAGGTCGAAACACGTGTCGGCTGACCACCACAAGACTCAGTCTACACTAATAAAACATTTTACTATACAAAACCGCATCTAGCGTAGGAATCAATTCACTAATAGGATTCACAAATGAATGCATTGCGCGATAACCAGGACTCTCTCTCTACAGTACATAATACACCTAATATGAAACAATGAGATATCAACAAATGACCAAATCGTGAAATAACAATACATTAACCTGAATACATATCTAACATCAAATGCACTGAATCAATAGCCGTGAATAAGAAAGGTCATTTGTCATGAAAAAATAGGATGGTCATTGTCATGAATGAACAGGGTGGTTGACTTGCTGAGACCACCGTCTTATGTATTGACGACTGTTCTGTGTCATAGGATCCTTCATACAAGCTAGTTTCAACATAATCAGTGGTGATTTCCTTCCGATAGGTCTTCCTCAGGGCCAATTATTTCAACGCTCTCCTTATTTTTTACCTTGGGAAGACTATTTATAAAATCGCTCCAATTGTATTGGGCCCATAGTTGCCCGTTTCTTTCAAGTCAAGAGAGTATCTCATTGTGTAAATTCTTGTACTTTTTAATTTTTTGTTCCCAATCACGAATTCCTTCCAGTAAGCAAAATTCAACTCAATGACATCTGGTGTACTTTAAAGTGTTGTTTTTTTAATTATCCTATACTTCGCTATATGGAAGGTTTCTCTGCTCGCGTGTTAGACGTAGCTCCAGTATGGTGCCTGGCGCATCCTCTGGAGCCACATCTAACACACACAAGCTGGAAAACCTTCCCTATAGCAAAGTATAGGAGGATTAAAAAACAGCATATCAGAAGTCAGCGACTTAATTTTGCAGTGCCTGGCGCCATACGGGAGCCGCATCTATCACGCGAGCTGGGAAACCTTTTGCATTGCGAACCATAAGAAAATTAAAAAACAGCGCTTTGGTGGTGCATGTCTGAAGACGCTGAAGAGAAACTGTGCAGAGTGTTGTACAAACACTTTGAACCACTAGAGAGAGATTGACTGCTTGTACTCACACAAGCCAACAGGCTCCATGGAGAGAAATGGACAGGTTTAAACCTGGGGTTTTCCATTATCAACCAAGGAGAGAGAAAGAGAACAAACAAGGCTGTGGCAGGAGAAAAGGTATCTGCAGCACAAATACTCGCAAGTGAGGGGGGTAGGAATACCCTACTACCCATGATTCTTATGACTCATCAGGCAGATAGCTTAACTTTTCTCCTTTGAAAGGAGAAGAGACCACTGCTGGGAAGAAGGCAGTGGGTGTTGTAGAATATAGATTTCATGCCCTAGTCAAGGTGTAAAAGCTATTTTCATGCTGGAATTTACTGGGGTGTGGATAGTTTTCTTTTTTTTTTCTTCGATGGGAAATCAGCTCTGCGCAAGTCCATGTCCCATCAGAGAAAAAAAAAGTTTTGAAAAATGGCTGCTGCCATGAACATGGAAAAGGGACTAGGTCCCTTTTCAGATGATGTCAGCCAGGTTCCAAAATGTCTGCCGTCATCTGAAAAGGGGCCAGTCCCTTTTCTATTTCAACAGTGGCGGCCAGACAGGAGCAGCTCATCGACTGGAGCGCAAGGCTCCTGTCCTGCAGATAAGTGGGGGTTGGGGGAAGGGGAATAGGGTGATTTGGGGTCGTGGGGTGGCAACAGGGAGAGGCTCCCCGTTTCCTCCCCACATTAGAAAAAGAAAAACAAAAGGGAAAAAGGTGCCACCCAGGGATGGCCCTCTTTGTGCTTGGGACAGTGGGCGGGGAGTGTGTATTCTCGTTCGCTGTTCCATCCACCTGATTGGCTGAGCGCCCTTTCCCAGGTGCAAATGTGAATAAAACATTTGCACCATTCAGAAGCAAATGTTTAAGGGTGGGTTTGTGTGCTGGACTCTCTTCAACTAACTCCAGAGCCTTTGGAGGGGGCCTGGCGAGCCTGTAGCCTGAGCTTTGTCAATGTGTACCTCTATACCTGTAACTAAGCTTTGCATATTCTTGTAACTGCTGCGCCCTGATACCCTTGGGTATAATTGCTCATTATAAATAATAAACCAAACAAACAAACAAACAAAGACAACCTCAAAGGAGACAAAGAAAGATCGAGGAAAGACCCACGACAAAAAGGTGAAATTGATTGCCAAATACGGAACAACAGGGGAGGGAGGTGAAAATACTCAAACAAAAAAACCCAGTATTTGGATGGACAAATAGTGAGGGGAGAAAATACCCCGAAGTATACTGTTGAGAATACCACATGGCTTTCAAACGGAGGTACCTACAACCCTGAAGCCAGGAGAACCCTGGTTACAGGGTGCACTACCAAAGCCATTTCTTACTAGAAGAACCCCTTGTGATGTTATAGCTAAGGGCTGGAATTACATAAGATAGATTTCTGGGCTTTTGGGCTGGATGAAGAATTATAGACTTTGTGTTTGAGTAAAGGGTTAGCCTGAAGGCCAATAGACTTAAGCATAGGTTGGAACTTTTTTGTTGGCCATCGCTGGAATCTTATTTGGACTAGCTCATGGAGTCCCCAGTGGGACTGTTTAATACTAGGTTTTGGGACTTGTGTTACAACCAACGAGGTCATCTTCAGGAGTGAAAAATAACACCTATCAAATTCCACTTTAATATTATCCTGAGTTTGCTCTTTTTCAAAATGTATCCCTTATTATTTTTAGACACAACCTTTAAGTCCCTTTACGTGCTTGGCTATCCTGGTCCTGTTTCTGGAAATCCTAAAATATATCTGACTAAAAACTTTGATCCTATTCCAGTGCATTGCTTCGACAACCTACTTCGACTATGATCCAGTGAGGAAAGGCAGTGAGGCACAAAATCAAGGTTTGTTCTGTTTCCTCAAAGCACTGCCACTCTTTTGCTGTAAGCCGCCTATTCCGCTGGTATATTCCTACGGGATGTGTAGGGAAAAAGAAAGCAAATAAGCAGAATCTACCCTAAAGGGAAGATGGGTGGGAGACTGTTGGGAATGTCCCTAAAATATGCTAGCGCTTTTGTAGGAAGAGTCAGAGGGGGTCTTCATGGGTAGTGTATGTTTCCAAATACACACCCTTGAAGCCTAGAACTAACGAAAAGCTGGGAGAGATTGGATTAGGGCCATTCTCATCTTAAAGATATACACAGTCACTCAATAACACTAAAACATCAATGGAATGAATCAGGAAGATTAGCAGCATTGCCAAGAGTACCTCTAAATGTGTACCCAGCTGTAGGCAACCTATCGCATCTGCCATCAACCTGATGCTCTGACTCACTTCTCAAAGCCTCCATAGCTACCACCCACCTGAGTCCCCATTACCTTCTTGGGCGGAAGTGATCATGGGCTGTTAAGCAAGGTAGACACTGGACATGGGGTACTAAACTAGGAACGTTAAGGATCTTTGACACCGAAAATTGACACTGCGTGTATCTTTCTTCAAAATAAAAATGTTGTGATGGTGTATAACTGTCTCCATTCCAAGGTAGTGAAACAAAATTGCATATTTACATTATATATATATGTATTAAAATGACAGAAGGGAGCAACAAAAGGCAGCGATCATACGTTTCCCCTGATCATGCATGAGAAGGCCATCCAGGCCTGTTCTTTTCCCTTTGGATTCTGGGACTTGCAGTTTTGTTCTTTACACCTTTGAAAGGCAAGAAAACCACGAGTCACAGAATTCCAAGCCAAAACATCGTTGCTGGTCTTCTCACGCATGGCCATGGGACACTCGAGAACTTTCCAAAAACATTATTTTAAAATAGATTTGGCAGTATTGGATTGCGGCCATTTTAGAACCAGTCTCTCTTTAAACCCCCTTCTCCTAACCACCAAGGCTGTGACGCACAAATGCACAAGTAGTGAAATGTGGATGAGACATGGAAAGAAAATGATGAAGTAAAAGCTCCGGGTGACTCACAGTGTGTGCAACCTTTACACTGAAGGTGGGGCGAGCTGCAAGGGCACAGGAGTACACATGGCCTGGCAGAATACCTTCAAAGTCATTGAATCAAACATCAGCAAGTTCAAAGGAGCACTTCAGCAAGGGTCACTGGTCACAAAGTAACCAAGGCTTTGTCGGAACATGATGAATGGTACATTTACATCAATTGCTCACTTTCGAACAAAACCATAATTAGTAGAAACAATACAGCCACTGTCGAAGTCAAATCAAGCAGCGATTGCAATATTCCTGCGCTGCTGGTGTTATGAATAAGGACTTTTTTGCGACACCTTAAATCTAGGATACAGTGCATTATGCTGCCAGCTAGAAAGTGAGGCGTGCACGAGCAAGAAACCCCACTGCTGTGCTCACCTATTAATCCTGGTATTTTCGCCGATATGGGTGTGGCCATGTGCTGCGCGGAGTTGCTGTACTTCATGTACACATGAAACTAACATCGCATATCAGACATCTACATGTATCGTATATTGAAATCCTTGCAAATGGTTCGTTCGCGGTGAGTTTTGAAATGTTTGCAAGATGAAGTATTGGCTGAGAAATACTGTTTCCTGCTTAACGGTTCCTGTTACTCTCTTCGATGAAATCCATTGCTGAATTCCTACAGTGTCTGAGCGCGGGCCTAGCTCCCAGAAGGAAGGAATACATCAATACAGATACATATGGCAGCGTTTTGCAGGGGTGTACATCATTACAGAGGCATAACAGAGCGCTTTTCAGTGATAATAACAGAACAGATAGCCAGCAGGGGTTGGGAACAAAGGAGGGGTACAGCTGTAACAGGTGGCAGGGAGGAGAGTGGCGGGCGGTGTCTAGCAAGTAAGGTTGCACGGGGGCAACGTGATGGCCGAGGTGTTGAGGAGGAGAGACTACTTGAAGAGGTGGGTCGTGAGTTCTTTTCTGAATTGTAGGATCGTGGAGGTGAGCCTGATACCGACGGGGATGAGGTTCCAGAATCTTGGCGCGTAGGCAGAGAAGGCTTTTTTTCTGTTACTTTCCTTTTTGCAGCAGATTTAAAGTCTGCATTTGTCCTGGCTTCTGGTGGTGCGCTGACTTTATGGCGACTGCAGCAAGACTTGAAGGTGATTTGTGAGTGCAATGGGAGCCAGCGACAGTCGATGAGGGCTGGGATAATGTGGTCGTATTTGCATAGACCCTTCAGAAGGCGTGCGGCTGCATGTAGGACACTTCTCAGGGGCACAAGGGAGGCTCACCGGAGGCCTTCAAGGAGTGCACTCCCCCATCCAGGTGGGATAGGACCAGTGCTTGAACGGTGGATCTAAAGCTGCCCAGAGGTAGGAAGAGTGACTTTTCACAGGAGGGAGAGCTGATAGCAAGCTGTCTCCGTTTTCTTAGCTATGTGTGTCTTGAAGGCGAGGTATTTTTCCCCCGAGGGACTTGGTGCAGGAGTTGAGCTTGGGTGTGAAGCCCTCACAGTTCATGGTTGATAGCCAGGTCTGTATGTCTGTGTGGTTGGTGTTGCTTGTGAGGAGTAGGAATTCGGTCATGGCGGGGTTGAGCTTCAAGTATGCACTGGACATCCAAGACTGGATCAGCGAGAGGCAGGTTTTGAGCCTATGGAGGTCCTTGATGGAGTCGATTTTGGGGTATAGCTGTGTGTCGCCGGTGTATTGGTGGGTGTTGATGTTGTGTGCGGCTACGAGGGCTCCCAGCAGCTCCATGAATCGATTGAAGATCACTGGGGAAAGGATGGAATCCTGCGGGACACAACAGGTGACGGGTAGTATTGGCAATCTAGTGGAGTCCATCTGAAAAAGCTTCCTGCGGTTGGCGAAGTAGGACTTGAACCAGCGTAGGACAAGGTTGATGATCCCCATACGCTGATGTAAGCGCCTGGTGGTCTACTGTGTCGAAAGCGGCAGAGAAGTTGAGTAGAACCAGGAGGCAGGGGTGGCCATTATCAAGGATGTTGAGGGTGTTGTCGACCACCTATATGGTTGCTGTCTCCATGCTGCATCTGGGTGTGAATCCGGATTGGTAGGTTTGGATGAGATTGCTGCTGTTGATGTGTTGCTGCAGTTGTGCGGCTACCACTTTCTCGATGATCTTACCTAGGAAGGGAAGATGGGTGATGGGGCGATAGTTATCGAGGTTGTCAGGATCCAGAGTGGGTTTCTTTAGTAGAGGGAGGATTTGTCCTGTTTTTAGGGTCGATGTGAAGGTGCCTTGAGTTAGGGAGCTGTTGATTATGTCCAGGGAGGGAAGGAGAGCTTCTGCAGGGAGGGTCTTGAGGATGGATGCTGGGAGGATTTCATTCTTATACAATGTGGCTTTGATGGCAGCCTGGGTTTCTACCAGGTCCTCTTTCAAGAATGTCTTGAATGTTGTCCAGGGTGTGGAGATTTCATGAGTAGGGAAGTGAGGTGGGTCTGTCAATGCAGGGCGGACGTCTATGTGCTGGCGAATATTGCTGATTTTGTCGATAAAGGTGTTGAAGGTAGTGGATTTTTTGATGGTGTGGTTTGGCAGGGTTGGGTAGGGGTTGGTGCACTGCCTGACCGCTTTGAAGAGGGCTCTGCTTTTGTTGTCAGCTTCTGCTATGGTATTCTGATAGTAGGAGGCCATGGCTGTGTTGATTAGTTATCAGCCGGTTGATCAGAGTTCCTCAAGGAGCGCCAGGCCAGACGCAGCCCTGGAGCAGTGTCAGGTTTTCACTTGTTTCCGGAGGACGCGTTCTTGCGTTTACCAGGGTGCTGATGGTTTTGGTTTGCAGGTACATTGTTTCAGAGGCACGTGTTGTTCAATGGAGGCTGATAGGGGGGTGTTGCATGCTTCCAGAAGAGAGTCGCAGTTCGTTTGGGAATGTTCGCTCCATGTAAGGTGTAGGTTGGGAAGGTCTTCTGTGAGGGTGTCCACTGGGAAGTACTGGGTATGCTCGACTGGGGTGGTGTGCAGGATGTTGAAAGGCATGACTAGGGGGTCAGACCGGTGAAGCGGGAGAGGAGAGCAATAGTGGGGGGAAGACAGTGCGATGATGATTAGGTCGAGGATGTTACCTTTCTCGTGTGCTGGGTCTTTCATGTGCTATGTGAGGCTGAGCGTGTCAACAATGCTGAGGAGAGCTTCCTTCATCGGTTTGGTGGCCCCGTTCCCTGGGAGGTTGAAGTCGCCTAGGAAGATGTTGTTTGCATGTGTGAGGGACCTGGTTGTGACCAGGTCAGTGAAATCTCTGGTGAAGGTGATGTTGGGTCTGGGTGTACTGTAGATGTGATGGAAGGTGACTGTGTCCATTGGGGAGAGACGGAAGTGGTAGGAGAGGACTTTGAAGGAGCCAATGTTGTCGACGTCAAGTCTGGTGCAGGGCCACAAGGTCTTTTGTATGACTGCAAGGCCTCTGTCTGTCTTGTTCAGCCGGTCTCTGTGTTGGATGCTATAGCCGTCGGGGACAAGGACCTCTAGGATGTGGGTGGAGGTGGGTCTTAGCCAGGTCTTGTGATGAAGATGGCATCAAGGTTGTGTGTAGTGATGAGGTCGGCGATCCCTGCTGCATGGGTGATAGCTGAGCAGACATTGGCGACCATCAACTTCGGTGTTGTTGATGGTGAGGGGGTGTTGATTGGCTTGAGACTGATGTGTGTGAAGTTGCTGGATTGCAGAGTCCATGCTTTGGAGGAGGGGGCGACGTCATTGACCTTGGCGCTTTCTGGTGAATGTGGGGATGGCCTCTGGGGTAAGCAGGGGTTGGGTCTTCCTGGTCTGAAAAGTTCCAAACAGGAATTGCCCTTTTCTTAGTGTGCCCTTCAACTAGGACGTCTGGGGCGAGAGACACCCTTGATCTAAGAGTTAAGAGCAGAAAGGAAGAGGCAAGAAGGGGGGTGGGGCTTAGACCAGGTAACCTAAATCCACTTGCACCTGCTCACCAAATGCAAAGGAAAGTTCTAATTACCTTAATCATTATTATAAGGCGAAAATTCAATATCAAGCTACCCACTTTTTACATCATCCAGCAGCTCTAGGACTTTGATGCAATACGGCATGCTTAGCCACACATTCCAAAAGTGTGTGTGAATGGAAACGATCTGGAGTAAAAAAAATAAAAAGCGGTGCATGAGGAATCTTTGACATACCCTCTTGCTACCTCAAGAGTAATATTTATTTCTGTTTCATGTTTCTTTATTAGGCAGTTGCTGTAGCAATTTCGGTGCCATATGATCCATAGTTTTCTTTTTTTAACAAAACATCCTAATTAAAACAAACATAAAAACGTAGCACAAACTATCCATCACTTTGCATAGTGTATACATCGGTATCCCCTAAGAGTAGTTTTCATTTCTGCAGACTACCCTACCTTCCTGCCATGGGCACCCCTGCATGGCGGTGGAATACTACGATAATGTTGCTAGATTTTGTGGCCATGTGTCGGAGCACATACTACTGAAGAAGAGACTGCTGCGGTCCACGCTGAGCCTGTACATGGGTCTTCGGAAGCATTTACATCAGAAAAATGTAATTGCATAGTATGAAATGCAATGCAGACAGTCATTCCATATTGAAGCTGAATTATCAGCATTGCACCATGCAGAGGATGTGGAGTATGGGCACCTTAGTTGGGCTGGGGCCAAAAAATCACCAGCAATTAAAAAGTGCCCAGACATGTCAAACACAAATTCACAAACATGCTTTACTAAATTCACAGCTAAAACTCACAGTTTGCCATGCCACCCTTTTACTGATATTGGCAATGGACACTTGGAAAATGTCTAACACGGTAAAGACCTTATATAAAACATACATTTTGGGTTTGCTCTGCGTGTAGCTTTTTTTTCCATATAACCTGTGCATGGAGGTAGAAGCAAATCACTCCTCGCCAGTTCACTCATTTGCCGCTCGAAGGCAAATACCGAGGACTTAATTGAAGGGAGAAGAGTAAAGTCCAGCAAGTGTGCACGTTTACTCTGGAAACCCTTTTTGTGATCTAGATTTTGACCAATCACATTCAGCAATCGACCATATGAGATCTCAAGTTTTTAAAGAGCTTGAACAGAGATATGGGTTCATAGTCCCAGGGCCAAGGAGCAGAGTTCCTAAAAGAGAAAATAAACATCTACCACCCAACAAGACCACTCGGGTCAATCAATGACATCCGCCTAGAACTAAAACCGAACAAAAGAAAATTTGGAGGATCATCGTTCTCTCACCTGGTTCCAATAACCTGGAATGGGCTACCAAAAAACATACATAACACAAGAGACCATCTTCAATTCAGAAAACTATTCAAAACTTGGCTCTTTGCCCCAAAACCAGAAGGGAATTACCATGAAACATATATGCAGCGTTAAAGAAAAATCCCAGGGAGGGAGGGAACTCATCCTCCCTAACTTGTCTTCCCTAACCAGAGGGCAGGGTCAGAATGCCATTTCCACATACCGCTAAGCCAAAGAGGAAACGTAGGCAGGTTAGGATCTCACTTGGGAATGGGGAAGGAGGGACAAGGAGGGCAGGGAGAGGACCCTGTATTCACATACCTCTAGTCCACAGAGGAAACATAGGCAGGTAAGGACCACCAACACAGAAGGGAGCTGAATCCTGTAAACTATACATCGCCAACACCATCGTGGGGGAACACGCCTGCTTCAACCAGGTACAGAAACCACTAAAGTAGCAGAGAGGAAAACCGTCACCCCACTATACCTGCCAACTAAACAAACAAACTACAATAACAAACTCCAAGGATAAACACAGATGTCGAACAAACGAATGCAAAGACTAGAAAGTAAGGAAAGACCAAACAAAATCCTCTAACCCAAACTAGAAAACTGCAACTTTCCCCATGCACTTCTCACACAAAAAAAACATACAACCACTTCTCTGCACAGCAATCCACACATATTTCATCACACAGCAACAACAAACAAACAAACAACACATAACCCGTATCAACAGCACATGGGAACTGTAACTGATCCGATAACTGCACTCAAGCTCAGCGCACAGTGAAAACCTGATCTGAAGCTGCCAACAGGACATCACAGCTCTTACGTTCTTACTCCCACTACACCCTACTAACTCCCCCCCCCCACCCTGCCATACAAACTTATGTATGGCAGGGTGGGTTTGTAAGACTTTCTGTCTTACAAACCCACCAGAGCGCCTGGGGACTGACTTCCGGTGGGGATGGTGCGTGGTATAAATACCTTTAACATTAACATAGTGAACTGTGAAGCCTAGCCCATCAGGTAACATGCCATACAACTGTACCCATGAAATGAACACACTAAAGCATGCTTTCTATGCTTTTTTAAACGCTCCACTCCAATACATTTTTACCATGAGCAGAAATATATACATATTTTCAAATTCACTAGGCCCCCTTTTTAGAAAGCACTTTTCACATGGGTGACTGGTTCATTTTATCTATGTAAATGCAAGTCGCTTTTTAAACAGTGCAATAGCTCCTACTGTTCTCTCTGCAAGCTAATGCCATGTAGTGTAGATTAACAACTGTTAGGTAAGACTATCACAACAACAATGCATTGCTTTCCCTGCCTGAATCCTAACTACTGCTTGAAGCACCACACTATGAAACTATTTCAAAATAGTTTAAGATCATTTTGTTATCCAAGAAGGGACAGCTGTTTCAAACAGATGTGCCAAGAGAGCTTAACAGTGTCGAAACTCAAGGTACATTAAAAAAATATAAGTAAGTGTAGTTGGATACATAATTTTATTACAACTAGACACTCGATCCCAAAAGCCTCTTCACTTTCATTAAAGTAAATGATGGAAACCGCAACTCGATTTAGTGGATGGTGACGTGTGCTTGCTGTTAGTGGTATCTTGTGACAGGTGGTAGCCCTTCTTCCACTTTACGCCAAAGTCTTGGGGAACACGAACTACCTATGCTAACCCAAGCATGCAGAGATGCCTGGCAGGAGCACGGCCATCTTAAGGAATTTTGGCCCCGGTCATAGACAAATTTGGAGCCCCTCTCTAAAACAAACAAATGAAGGAATACAAAATCTCTGTTCGTGCCACGCCCCACCCCCCAGTGCTATCACAACCCATAGCTTGACATGCTGCACCACAGCAATCAAAATGTGCGTAGGTACTCTCCTTGTGGTCCCCTTACCCTCTTCAAACTTGCTGGAATCAGAATAATTAAGTGGCATTTCAAGAGCAACATTAGCTTTTGTGAAGGTATGATTCAGCCATTTGCCACGCACTGCCGTAATGGTACCACTTGGCAACAGCTGGACAATATTGCAGTACCTGGGCATATGACAGCTGGTCCTGGAAAATGCCTAATAACTATACACAAGCCAACACTATTGCTTTTGGCATTGCTTGTTTTTAATAGGCGTTTAGTGAAAGGACATGCATACTGCTAAAAAATCAAGTGGCTGAAGGCACACTTGGTAAAGACATGCTTACTGAACCAGTAACACATTTACAACATGAAGTTATTAATCCTCTCAGGACGGTTTTTAAAGAACACTGGCAGGTGAAAGTTTGATGTTATAGCTTGATAAAGCAAGCTCAAATAGATAGAGAAGAGTATGTTTTGGGTGGTTAGGGGCCGATAGTGGGCCTCATCACGGGTTGGGTGGTAACTAATAGCGCTGGCGCTATCTGCCCTACCGCCAAACCCACCGGCGCTATTAGCGCCGGATCACGGGTTTGGTGGATTTGGAAATCCCCATTCCCCAGTGAGCCCATTCGAGAATGCCCCATTCCCCATTGGGCTCAATGGGGAAATTTCGCGCTCATACCGCCGACGGATTTCCCGCTCAGAGCTGGGGAGAAATCCGCCGAAGCCCTGATTTGGCGGACCCTTAAATCCGGCGGTAACAGGGTTACCGCCAAACTCATGATGAGGCCCAGTGTGTGGGGATGGCCATAGGGATTAACATGGACAAGGGCAGTCATACGGTGGGTAAAAAACCAAACCACAAACACAGGCTGTGTATGCCTCCTCACATCCCATCTCTATTCTAGCTGTACTCCAAAGTAACAGAATCAGCTTATAGGTGGCACGTTATTGCCACCTAATAGCCAAAAGTGAAAATAACAGCCACAAGGAGGATGTAGTTGTAGAAGCAGTACACAGATCGGTAGCCATGTGACAGAGGTCTCATTAGCAGAATGCAAAAGTCATCAAGCATGCAGACATATTGGAAGCAATGGGAAAGGTACACATACCATTGCAAAGAAGAGAGTGGATATAAATTCGAAGTTACCAGAAAGGGGCATGTATGTTAACAGAGACTAGAAGAGAGCGAAGGTTTTCAAGCTGTAGTCCTATTAGACAGTGGAAAAACAAATGACTTTGCGTTGTGCAATACATCAAGGCTACTATTATTATGCATGAAGCAACACTATAGCTAAATAAACCATGTGTGGAGCTTTTTTGAAGAGAATACCATGAGAACTAAATCCCTTTTAGGGGTTGCCAATTTTAAAAGAACTGCAATGTTTACTGATTAGTCGCCACAAGATTAAATAACTTGCCCAGGAACACACACATTGGTTATGAGGTGAAGCCGTCATCTGAGCCAATCTGCAATTTCTGCAATTGATACATTGTCTCCGAGTTCTTAACATAGAGAAATGTACGAGTATTTGTGGATGCTTGAATTTCATTAACTAAAATAATATCCCGTTCTTTTGTAGAACTGTCTTCAAAAAGTACACAAATCACATTATAACCTGAATTGACAATATTTAAAAAGAAAAGTTTATAGAAGCATTTTACACACAAGGAGAATGATCCCAGCTTCATGTTCTCCATCATTAAGTCAAGTATACAAGTACCAGAGTATCAGTAGGTGTGCACTTAAAAGATTAAATTGGGGGGTTTCTATTGTATTTTAAAGCTTTAAATACACACAGAGTTCTTGAATTGTATTAATGATGTGTAGAAGAACTTTTAACATTGTATAAGGAAAGCATCCACATTTTTGTGCTAAATAAGCACACCAGAACATATTCTTGCCAGAGGCTCGTGACATGTGGTCAGCTCTGGTCTGCGTATAACCCCTTCACTCAAATGACCTACATAAAAAGAGAGAACAGGAATGTGAGATGGCAAGCCTTCTCGCAGAAGGCAGCAGAGTACTATTTGCCCAGGATCACTGTATTGTCCACTGGCCAAGCCAAGATACAAGGCTCAAATCTTTGGTCCGACACTCTTTAATTTGACCACCTATTCACCTTTCCCGACTAACACTTTATACTCTTTATTGGGGTGGCTGGCTTCCAGTTTTTACAACCTTCATTTGCAGGAATCAGGTTCTAGACCAGCATCATTCTGATGCTATGTTTCTTTTTATAGCTAGCGCCGTCTAATGAGGTACATTGTTTTGCTGTGTAGCCTCGCTGGCATTTGGTACTGTGATCTGGCATATGAACGCAAATCTGTGTAACAAGTGTTTAACGCACAGCGCGTTCTTCTGAAAAATCATGACATTCAAATGTGTCTGTATCCATTTCAGCTTTCAGGATTGCACTAGATCAATATATTCCTCAGAGAAGGGTGAACATGACAGACGTGCTTTAGTGAACGGAAAAACTGGGACTCATTCTCAAAATTGAGTGCAAATGAAAAAGTGCAGAGCATCCTTATTTTTCATTTGCGTTCATTTCACAAATGGCAGGTCACCTTATTCTTAAAGGCGACTTGTGCATTTCAGGGGTGGCTGAAGAGTAGCGCAAAGATCCGCTGCCCAGGCCTCGTAGATACATTAGTGTCAGGAGTGTGCCTCGGACACTAATGTATTACAAGCTCCCATCACCCACATGGAGGGATGGGATGCCTGGTCACTACTGTGAAAGGCGGTTAAACGTTTCTAGCCTTCTTTGAAGGCTAGGAATACAAGTTAGAGAGCCGCACAAGCACTCTCCCACTTCAAAATAAATGCATGAAAAGTCTAGAAATAAACGCACCGTGCATTGGACCTTTCCCTGCGCTCTGTCCAAACAGGCCAATGGAAGATCTTTCATTTTTACAAATTTGTAAGCGCATCCCATTTGTTGGTTCAGGAGGCACATTGAAATGAACAGAAACGGTCCCTTATTTGCACAAATGAGCAAAGGCAGTGAAAAGGCCACCCGAATCGGAGCATCTAAGATGCTCACATTCAGAGGCCCTTTGCGGATTTGGGGGACCCTTTTTTCACACAAGTGATGAGATGCAGTGGCGCATTTCATTACTTGCGCCAAAAAAAGTTGATCTGGTCCACTTTATGTTCTACTATGAACGCAGAAAGCTTAACAGGGTTAATTGATCAGAAAAGAATAAAGTTGTGAACAACATTCAGGCAGCAGTTTAAGAACTTTAGCAGCGAACCATAAAGCATCCTGGTAAGTTTTGAAAATATTGGGCACTGATTTCTTAGAAGCCGGAAGCCATGTGGGTCGCACTATAGTTGGGGGCGAGTCGTCTCTGGGCAGAAGGTTGGAAATGCAGCCTTCCCCTTGTATGCCAGCTTTTGAGATCCCACTCCAAGGCAGCTGCAAGTCGTCATCTTTAAGTGCCACAGGCATGTCGGTGCAAGTAGTCCACCGGTTAGAAGCATGGGTGGCAACTGTGCCTCTTGTCCACACCAGGTCTACAGGTTGATGCTATAACGTCCTTCTTCGTGCCAAGTCCCAAAGGGAAAAGATAAGTAACTGTCAGCAGGGCCGGCCTTAAGGGCAGCAGCCCCCCTGGGCGAAATAGCGCCCCCCTGGTTAACAGGGGGCGGGGCCAGGATGGGCAACTTTAGCTGGGGCCCACTGGGTTTATAAACTTTGGGCACCCAGCAAACAAAAGGAGGGGTTGGGCGCACCAAAGGTGTGACTCCTATGCGCCCCAGCTCTCAGACGCAGCAGGCAGCCCTTTTTTTCAAGGAGCAACGTGGTTAAAAAACATGGGCTCCGTGGGTGAAAGGTCTGTCTACTGCTGAAGATTCTTTACTCAAACAGAAAGAGGGCGGGAGGGCCCGGGCCACATACTGTTTCTGAGTGAAGAGTCATCACGCAGCATGAAAGCCCATGTACTTTCATGCTGGGTGATAACTCTTTATTCAGAAACAGCAGAAGGCTCCTATTGTTTCCGAGTAAATAATCTTCAGGCAGCCCGTGTAGCTAAAGCCACAGTTGCACAATCCGAAGTGCTAACACCTGTAGGCAGCCCGTTTAACAGTTACACAGGCTGCCTGATGAGTTGCATGGCTGGGGGTAGTCTGGGCTGGGCCCAGGTAGGGCCTCGGCTCTGGAGCACTTTCTGGAGACTACCATGGCTTGGCCCTTGCTAGCCCCGGCCCACTTAAAGCCCTGTCATTACACGTTAGTCTACTGCCGACACACAAATGCCATCTAGGAAACCCGGTTGGAGGAGAGCTACACCCCTCAGAAAGTCTGTGTGGGAATGGGCTAGTGGCCAGAGGCGCCATCACTAATTTGCGCAGGTAGAGTAAAGTGTGTGCAAATTTAAGATTATGTGGTTGGGTGGGAGTGCAGGAGGCAGAGAAAGGGCACCAGGCAGCGGACGACACATTTGGTCGTGGCGTGAGAGGCGCAGGACGAAGGGGGTGAGGGCAATTCGATGTGCAGGGCAGGGAGTACGCAGAAACCGCCCAAAATCTGCCGGAAAGAGAAGCATTGCTGGGGCGAGCCAGCATTGTAAGAACGGTATTAGGGTGCGGCTTGAACTGCGGGCATTGCGAGCACAGCAGCAGGAAGACGTAGAACCCGAATACTTAGACAATTGGCCGCCAACCGTGAAGATGTGCCACTCAAAAGTGTTTATGCAACTCTAGGTCACTATTTAAAAATGTCTAACAGTACCAGCTTCGTTGCCAGTTCATATCAATGAACGCCACAGACTGAAAATAATGCGAGGAAAATGCACGCAATAGTTGATAGTCCAATACAAGACTATCGGCAGCCAGGAAACATTTGACTCAAAGCATCGAATGCACTAATTTTGATCTTAGTGCCTTATATCCCAAGAAATATAACGGAGATAAGCATCCATTTCCTGGCTGCGATATTTCTGGGATTATGAGCTGTTCCCGGTGTGTGCAGGCGCGTGCGTTACAGCATGCATCCATGCATGCAGTCTTTTACATGCATCCATGCATGCAGTCTTTTACATGCATCCATGCATGCATGCAGTCTTTTACATGCATCCATGCATGCAGTCTTTTACTGTGGTAAATCTGCACGCCTCCCAATGTACCTTGGGAAATACTGCATGAGTGAACAACCCGCATGAGGTTGGGCAAGCATCATTATTCAGCTGTAAACGGCTCCGTTTCTAGCACTTAACAGAGAACCACGCAATGCCCAGGAAGTGCTGAGACATTGCGCTACAAGAACACGTGCTGGGTGACAACGCCAGTGTAACTGCCACTGTTGCCGAGGGCCACCGTTATTTATCAACAAACTAAACTGCCTAGAACTCATGACCCCTTGCCCCAGGGCAGCGGCAATGGGGGTTAAAGGCCCTGGCCACCATTGTAAATGTGGCGGTGAGATGCATGTAGAGAGCCCAGTGTCGCCTAGACATATTTAGCAGGGCCTGGGGGACGATTGCGAGAGGCTCACGGGTCCAAGATCAGGGCTGGCACTTGCTAATGCCCGAGGTAAAGTTTGTGTCTTTTCACATAGAATTCTCCAAGAAGTTCACTGTGGAGACCCAATTCAGCTTATTTATAAAGCACTTTCACCAAAGCGCTGAACGTTCCAATGACGGGGAAAAGAACAGACATAGAAGAACAGCTCTTTTTGACAATATTAGCGAAGAGAAGTCGGTAAGAAACCTGAGAGGCGCGCGGGAGAAAGCAAGAGCAGAACCGTGGGGGTAAAGCATGCGAGTGTTTGCTTGGGGGCTCGGAGTAGGAAGGAGCGGAAGTAAGATTGTGCACAGGGCGGCGTAGGAACTGCAAGAAGAAAAGGAGCTTCAGAGGTGACCCACGCGCAGTCCCTGAGGGAAAACAAACAATAGTGTGAGGCAGGCCCAGGTATGCATTTGAAGACAATACATCAAGGAAAGCAATAGAAATCATGTAGAGATTGAAGGGGGAGAGAACAGGAATTAATAATGGGGTGAAAGGGAGCAGTTAGCAGGCATGAAGACTAATGAGCAAAGGGGACCAATAACAGACGAGAAAGGAGTAGTTTAGTGGCATAGAAAGAAAGGGACTTAGCCTTGCAAGTGCTGTGCAGTTTGAAATCACATTGCTCGGGTGTGAGGCTGCGCAATGGCAGCTGGAGTTACACAATCAAAACCCATGCAGTAATCCCAGTCAACAACTCAAAGACAGTCTCCGCCTATCGGCGCTGAAAGGACTGAAAGATGCTGCACGGATAACGTGAACCAGTCACCTGCGCAACACCCGGAGCCCTCTACAGCAGGTAATCACCCCAATGAGCTGCTTTACAGAAACACTGCTACATAATAATAAAGCTCTTTTTTTTTATTACTGCACAATTTGACTAATCTCATGTTGTAGAACAGTAACAATTTGGAGATCTAGAAAGCGCGAACTTGCAGGGAAGTCCGTTTCAAAACATGTCATGAGCATTCGGTGCCTTGAGTGGCACTACAAATCGAGCCGGGGCTCATCGAGGGGGCGTGGCCTAACAGGGAGTCTTCATGGCCCGTTAGGCCACGCCCCCTTGACGACCCCCGGCTCAATGGGCTACTGGCACCCCTGCCAGGCAGCCTTTTGTAGAGATCAGCACCCTCTCCCCAACGGGGAGAGGGTGCTGATCTCTGCATTTATTTTGTATAGGCTTGCCTGGCAGGGGACAGCGCCTCGCCAATTCAGTCTTAATGGTGGCGCTGGCCCTCGCCAGCTGGGGAGGGGCAGCGTCACCATTAAGGCTGAAAGGGTGAGGCCACTGGAAGCAGAGGCCTTTTTCCTAAAGACTGAAACTCCCGCGAATCCGCGGGAGCTCCAGTATTTAGAAAGCAAGGCCTCACGAGCGAGAGCTTCTGGCTGTAGAAAAAAATGCCTTTTCGTGTAGTGGCCGGGGCTGCCAGGGGAGATTAGTGAGCCCCGGCAGGGCACCGCCTCAAAACGAGATTTCGGAGCCTGCCGGGGCCCAGCCCCGGTCCAGTTAAAGCCCTGTGAGCATTACTGAAACAGTTGGTAAAAGCAATGCCCAGGGTCGAGGTTAGCAAGGGACGCCGCAGGCAGTGCGCCCAGCGCTGCCAGCCAGTCACCAGCCACCTGGACCACTGCATCTGGCCGCACTGATCAGCCATCACTGCCAACGGCTGCCCATGTGCCCTATGCCATGCAGTAGATTGGCATACGGTTCTTTGTTTTTTCTTTGCCTTCTGGGACTTTCAATGCTGGATTTATAACACCAAACTGCAAGCCCTCGAAGGCAAAGAAAAAAATGGACTTAATAAGGAGCTCCTGAATGGCATGGAGACTGGACCAGACTTGGGCACACAGGTTTTGTCAGCATTTTGCTTTAACTGCATCTTTTTTTTTTTAGAAACGATGCACACATGCATTATCAATTATTGGCTGTGCATGCAACGCTTGAAATATTTCCAAACACTGGTAAAATATCCATCTAATCAGATCTTGGAATGATGCATTATAGCAGCTGCATGGATTCTGGGGCAGAGTTACTTGGCCTCCTTCGGTGAGAAAAAATAAATATATAAGGCAGTGCTAAAAAGGGCACAATTCCGAGCGCTGCATGGAGTTCTAGACCCATTTGCATGATTTATTTCCAATGTTTCTCGTGGTAATGAAACGTCGACAGCGAGCTATCATTGCTCATTTCTTTTTTTGTGGGTCTGCGGGGCAATGGAAGGGACTGGGGGTAGCGTTTGATTAGTGCTAGATTAATGGAGAAATTGGACCTTAGTGCCAGGCTGAGCCAGCTGATTAAATACGTCTATTTTTTTCATGGTGACATTTATAATCCAAATAAAAATCTCAAGGCAAAAAAAAACAAAACACAAATGAATGACCCGTTTCATGTGGACTGTGCAGCGCTCGCTGCAAATGCCAAAAGGTGCAGTCACTCAAGTCACAAACATTGAAGAGATGGGCCGATCCTTTTCTGCGCAGTTTAATAGCCAAGGCTTGCAGATAAGGGTGGGCCTAAAAAAGATGTCTACCCCGCTGGAAGCTCACAGTGGAACGTGTATTACTGCTTCCAAGGGAGCATATTGGGAACGGTCGGCAGGGATATACCGAAGCATTTGTCCAGAGCTAACACGAGGAGCCGCACCCTTTGAGTGGCTTTGAAGGCTATGCTGCTGGAGTGCCACTGTGCACGAGGCAATGGATCTGCAGAGCAAATGCCAGGATGTCTGGCAGCTCATCCTTTCATGCTGCTTATGCCCTTCCCTGGATCACTCCGTGCGAAGCATTCGTCCAGTCAACACTGGATGCTGTAGCTTTGGCCCTGAAAGCAAGCGGGCCAAAGGCTACAGACATCCAATAATGATCGGGTGAATGCCCCACACGATTAAAGGGCAAGCCAAATCCACAAACCTCACCCACCATTTCAAAGAGGTGAGGATCAGCCAACAAGCACCTACAACTTGAATATGTTTTCACGGTCACAAAGATGGAACACGCTTGTTGAATTTAAACCAAGTAAATCGAGGAAAAAAAGAACACTCAAAATGTTGCAGAATCCCAGTGCAATTAAAAATATTCTTTCAATGTTTGTGTAGCTTTCGACCCCATTAGTACACTGAACACCTCTCTTGCTCTCCCTGTTTGGATGTATTGTATTGGGTTATTTATATAGCGCCCTTTCCCCACTTGTGTGGCCTCAATGCGCGTTTTCCTCGGTTGAACGCCGTTGGTGAGCCGTTGGTGACGGTAGTCGATGTCGTTGGAAACAGTTCAGCTTAGGAGATGCATGTGTGCATGTTGCAGTTGATGTCATCAATCAACACATCATGCAGAGGGTACTGGGTGGGTAGAGCACACTACATTAAGCACGGTATTTCGTATTGTGGAACATGTCTATGTACTGTTGTCACTCGCAATGTTCTCAGGTCCCTTTTAGCAGTCCGCCATGTTCCTGCTGCAGTCACTTAGGCCTTCACGGGGAGGATTTGGAACACACCCCACACCCCTCCAGCAGATGCACGTGCTGGCATTGATGAGTCTGCTTGAGCCTTCTCGCCAGCTTCCATACTGCAAGCCAGGAGACTTGGTCAGACAATCTCATGAATGAAGGCAGGACAATTCAATGACCCCCAAGCACATGCATGTGTCATATATATTTTAAATCGTACAGTAGTGGGGGGTATTTTGGAATACCAACCATCAGTGTCCTGCGCTAGATAAATAAAGGTGGCAGCTGAACAGTGGAGTAACGAAGTAAATAAACCCCCTACTCCGGTAAAGTGTAAGTAAGTATATAGGGCTCAGAAGGAGCCCTGCTCCACTTGTAGGTCAAGCGCCACAAAATAAGGAAAATGCAGCAAACTGTTAGATTTTCATAAAAGTATATTTTGCAAACAGTTGCCCTATAGAGACACGTGTTTCGGCGAATCACTCGCCTTTTTCAATCAGGGCTAATTAGTAAGACAGAAATCAAAGGGAGGGGGAGGGGGAAGGATTATTAGGAACAATAGAGAAAACATCACAAAAGGAAAAAACAAGAGAAACAAGTCATTAGATATTTTGTATGTGCAAATTATATGTGTGTTAGTGTTCATAAAGTACAAAGAAATTGCTTACCTAAATAGTGAGAACTATAATTCACTTTTTCAAATATGGTGATAAATTTCATGGGATCAATCCCGCCTGTAAAAAAATGTGTTATGTATTATACCCAATCATGAGTATACTCTTTTTGGATATAAAATGAGCATTTATCTGTTTTTACGAGCACTGTGCCCCAGCGAGTAGTTACAATATAGGTACTTGGTAACTTATGTCAAAAGGGATCATACTTAGCTTATTTCGTGTCATACCGCTACTAGTACCCTATAGTGCCGGCACGAGTGTATTTAAAAAAACAATTTTGTTACTAAAGTGAAGTGCTTAGGGCTCACCTCTCAAAAAGATGGTCTCCTTCCTAAGCGTCGGCGTCTGGAAACGAGCACAGACGCCGCGCTTATACATCGGTATTGATAATGCCGTCGCTATGGTGACGGTAGTCCTTCTACCTTTTCAAAATAACGGTCAAAAACCAGGCGCCATTTTTTAAAGGTGTAAACGTTTCAAATTTAAATTGTATGTAAATAAAATTAAAAATTAACATGGACATCCGATCAAGAATAGGACTAATTCATTATGTTTGAGCACAGTTTCCCCATATTAATGGGCGAGTTCTTTATATTAAATGTGATTAGATAGTATTTACATTAGTTTTATACAATATTAAACAAGTTTTGTTCCTTAAATGTGCGTAGTTAGCGCATTTTTCGTAATATACTGCTTATGATGCACTGTAGTGCCGGCTCGAGTACATTCAAGGACAATTTAATACTAGGATGAAGTGCTTGGAACTTACCTCACAAGAGGTGGTCTCCTTCGCAAGCGTCGGCGTCTGGAAGCGAGCATAGACGCCGCGCTATGCATCGGTAATAAAACTGCCGTCGCTACGGTGACGGTAGTCCTTCTACCCTTTCACAATGGCGATCGAAAAGCTGGGCGCCATCTTTTAAAGGTATGAACATTTCAAATTTTAAACTGTTTATGTGAAAATCAGGTCAGGACTTAATATAGACACCTGATCAAAAATACGACTAAGTAGATTATATTTGAAAACAGTTTCCCCATATTAAAGTATAGTACGAACGTGAATTGGAATTCTATCGGTGGAAGCTTGTAACTAATGGGTTGTGTATTATATATGAAGTAACTCATTTACCACTTGCATATTAGTATATATGATAGAAGACCAAATTACCATAAACTATTTCTAATGTTAGTTAGTATCCACAACTCTCAATCCAAAAATATTATTCAGTATTAATATCGTAGAAAATATTACATTGCAAAGAAGCATAAATTTCATTAATTCAGAGGAAAACTCCCATCTCATTGTCCGAGTTAAGGCCCACTCTTGTAGCTCTGAAGTGGCATATGGTACGGGCTTCCTGTTGTCTCAAGGAAAGTTCTCGATTTCCCCCTCTTCTTCCTATGCTGATTTTTTTGAGGCCAATAAATTTAATACCATTTTTGTCATCCATTTGATGGCTCAGTTGCCAATGAACTGCAAGAGGAAGTGAGGAGTCCTGGCTCCTTATTGATGAAAGGTGTTCTCTTATCCGTATCCTTAACTCACGAATAGTGCTGCCCACATATATCTTGTTGCAAATACAGATAATTGCATATATTACAAATTTTGATTTGCAATTAATATTTTCTTTGATCATGGTGGAGATACCAAAACTGTCTGTAAATTTTATGGTGGGACCATGTGCATGTTTGCACATTGTACAGCACCCACATTTTCTAAACCCCATGTTAGTTGTTTGTAGCCAGGTATATCTTGGATGTTGATCTTCTTCCGGTAGCATGGAGGGACTAATAGTTGATTTGATTGTTTTAGCTCTTCTATAGATCATTGTTGGATGGTCGTCAATGTATTTGCGAATGTGTTCATCTAGTTTCAAGAGATGCCAATTTTTGCGTAGTATTTTTCGTATAATTCTATTGTTTGCACAGAAAGTGGTGATAAATTTTACAATGTCCGATCTTTTTTCTGCTGCTAATCCTGAGTTTGTTCGGTTAAGAGTTTGGTCTCTAGTGATCTTATGGGCTTTGTCCGAGGCAGCTTTTATAAATCTTGTCTTGTATCCTCGTGCTTTAAATCTGTTATGTAGCGTTGTGCATTCATGTTCGAATATTTGTGAGTCGGTGCAGTTTCGTCGAGCTCGGATGAACTCGCCTTTAGGGATGTTGTTCTTTACAGGATCAAAATGGCAACTTGTAGCAAAAAGGGTTGAGTTAACTTCTGTCTGTTTGCGATATGTTTTTGTTAGTAACTTATTTTCTTGAACATAAATGGTGAGGTCTAAAAAATTGATTTCTGTTCTACTGGAAAAACCAGTAAAGACTATTCCAAAGGGGTTGCCGTTTGCTCTCTTCATGAATTCATTTAGTTCCTCCGATGTTCCTTTCCATATTAGTAGTACGTCATCTATAAAACGTGACCACATCACCACATTCTCTCTGTACATTGTATCCGTGTAAATATGTATATCTTCAAACATTCCCATGAATAAATTGGCAATGGCTGGGGCAAATTTAACTCCCATTGCTACTCCTCTTTTTTGTCGAGGCAGCAATGAAAACATTACACTACACATTCAAAGATGAATCTGCCTCTTATTATCACTTTGTAGAAATGTTAAAAGAAATGCTATCTCTAACCTTAACCAATAACATCTTTCTTTTTAATAACCAGTACTATCGCAAACAGACAGAAGTTAACTCAACCCTTTTTGCTACAAGTTGCCATTTTGATCCTGTAAAGAACAACATCCCTAAAGGCGAGTTCATCCGAGCTCGACGAAACTGCACCGACTCACAAATATTCGAACATGAATGCACAACGCTACATAACAGATTTAAAGCACGAGGATACAAGACAAGATTTATAAAAGCTGCCTCGGACAAAGCCCATAAGATCACTAGAGACCAAACTCTTAACCGAACAAACTCAGGATTAGCAGCAGAAAAAAGATCGGACATTGTAAAATTTATCACCACTTTCTGTGCAAACAATAGAATTATACGAAAAATACTACGCAAAAATTGGCATCTCTTGAAACTAGATGAACACATTCGCAAATACATTGACGACCATCCAACAATGATCTATAGAAGAGCTAAAACAATCAAATCAACTATTAGTCCCTCCATGCTACCGGAAGAAGATCAACATCCAAGATATACCTGGCTACAAACAACTAACATGGGGTTTAGAAAATGTGGGTGCTGTACAATGTGCAAACATGCACATGGTCCCACCATAAAATTTACAGACAGTTTTGGTATCTCCACCATGATCAAAGAAAATATTAATTGCAAATCAAAATTTGTAATATATGCAATTATCTGTATTTGCAACAAGATATATGTGGGCAGCACTATTCGTGAGTTAAGGATACGGATAAGAGAACACCTTTCATCAATAAGGAGCCAGGACTCCTCACTTCCTCTTGCAGTTCATTGGCAACTGAGCCATCAAATGGATGACAAAAATGGTATTAAATTTATTGGCCTCAAAAAAATCAGCATAGGAAGAAGAGGGGGAAATCGAGAACTTTCCTTGAGACAACAGGAAGCCCGTACCATATGCCACTTCAGAGCTACAAGAGTGGGCCTTAACTCGGACAATGAGATGGGAGTTTTCCTCTGAATTAATGAAATTTATGCTTCTTTGCAATGTAATATTTTCTACGATATTAATACTGAATAATATTTTTGGATTGAGAGTTGTGGATACTAACTAACATTAGAAATAGTTTATGGTAATTTGGTCTTCTATCATATATACTAATATGCAAGTGGTAAATGAGTTACTTCATATATAATACACAACCCATTAGTTACAAGCTTCCACCGATAGAATTCCAATTCACGTTCGTACTATACTTTAATATGGGGAAACTGTTTTCAAATATAATCTACTTAGTCGTATTTTTGATCAGGTGTCTATATTAAGTCCTGACCTGATTTTCACATAAACAGTTTAAAATTTGAAATGTTCATACCTTTAAAAGATGGCGCCCAGCTTTTCGATCGCCATTGTGAAAGGGTAGAAGGACTACCGTCACCGTAGCGACGGCAGTTTTATTACCGATGCATAGCGCGGCGTCTATGCTCGCTTCCAGACGCCGACGCTTGCGAAGGAGACCACCTCTTGTGAGGTAAGTTCCAAGCACTTCATCCTAGTATTAAATTGTCCTTGAATGTACTCGAGCCGGCACTACAGTGCATCATAAGCAGTATATTACGAAAAATGCGCTAACTACGCACATTTAAGGAACAAAACTTGTTTAATATTGTATAAAACTAATGTAAATACTATCTAATCACATTTAATATAAAGAACTCGCCCATTAATATGGGGAAACTGTGCTCAAACATAATGAATTAGTCCTATTCTTGATCGGATGTCCATGTTAATTTTTAATTTTATTTACATACAATTTAAATTTGAAACGTTTACACCTTTAAAAAATGGCGCCTGGTTTTTGACCGTTATTTTGAAAAGGTAGAAGGACTACCGTCACCATAGCGACGGCATTATCAATACCGATGTATAAGCGCGGCGTCTGTGCTCGTTTCCAGACGCCGACGCTTAGGAAGGAGACCATCTTTTTGAGAGGTGAGCCCTAAGCACTTCACTTTAGTAACAAAATTGTTTTTTTAAATACACTCGTGCCGGCACTATAGGGTACTAGTAGCGGTATGACACGAAATAAGCTAAGTATGATCCCTTTTGACATAAGTTACCAAGTACCTATATTGTAACTACTCGCTGGGGCACAGTGCTCGTAAAAACAGATAAATGCTCATTTTATATCCAAAAAGAGTATACTCATGATTGGGTATAATACATAACACATTTTTTTACAGGCGGGATTGATCCCATGAAATTTATCACCATATTTGAAAAAGTGAATTATAGTTCTCACTATTTAGGTAAGCAATTTCTTTGTACTTTATGAACACTAACACACATATAATTTGCACATACAAAATATCTAATGACTTGTTTCTCTTGTTTTTTCCTTTTGTGATGTTTTCTCTATTGTTCCTAATAATCCTTCCCCCTCCCCCTCCCTTTGATTTCTGTCTTACTAATTAGCCCTGATTGAAAAAGGCGAGTGATTCGCCGAAACACGTGTCTCTATAGGGCAACTGTTTGCAAAATATACTTTTATGAAAATCTAACAGTTTGCTGCATTTTCCTTATTTTGTGGCGCTTGACCTACAAGTGGAGCAGGGCTCCTTCTGAGCCCTATATACTTACTCATATATATTTTAGCCTTTTCTATTCTACAGCGTGGAGAACAATATTGCAGGTTTGATGGCAGTCCCCAAGGACCTGTGAAGTGTTGCCAAAACAGATTTTTGCACATTCAAATCAGCAGTGTTCCCAACAAACAGGAATGAATCCCTGGGACAAGTGTTACATTTACTGGCCCCCACAGGACAAGCAGTGGGGGGTAAGAAACTTGGAGACATTTTTGATACGAGAGAACAAATAACGCTACATAAAAAGTCTCTAAGATTGTCCCCCGTACAATCTTGTGTAGAATTGTACAATCAATGAGACCAAGTACCCTCTGTCGCTCCATATGGGACAGGGTAGCGGGTAAGGCATGGCCAGCCGTGCCCTAGTCCTAGGTTCCAACTTGCAAGAATAAGGTACTTGAGGCATTAAGCATTGGAAAAAGGACGTCTCTCGGTTGAGCGTGCTCGAGATCAAAATGGCCAGTGCTGCCCAGCCCCGCGAGTCTTGCGTTCGGGAGCCTCCTCAATGGCGGAGACCCCAGTGACAGCCAATGCTGCCAGCTCGTGCATTTTGACGAACATTGGTACAAATGGAGAAGTGCATTCAAATGTAAAGGCTCGGAAGCAATCCTCGTCATGAATTTGCAGGAACTGTCATTGGCTGCGAGGGAGGGGCGTCAATATTTCTGCTAGAAAAACACTTTGAGCTTCATGACTTTGCCCACCCCGGCAAGGCAATCTTCATAGGTGTGTTGTACATGTGCTAAATTATGCCAGGGGATACACCTCCATCTTAAAAAAAACGCCCACACCTGCCATTTCCTAGCAGGTGACGCGAGCAAGAGTTAAAAGGCCCAGTCCCCTTTCCCCAACATATTCACTAGGCAGGGCACGTTAGAAGGCCCGTTATCGGCAATGGGCGTTCACTGCCATTTCTGTCTAATGATCGCGCTCTCCCAGTTCCAAGCCAGAATTACATGGTTTTTAGATCAACAATAACATTGTCATAGCTACTTTTTAACTCAAGAGGCAATGTGGATTTGTTCATCAATGTTACTCGTTCTTGATAAGTTTAATTATGACACATTGCTATAGGTCTACGAATAAATAACTAGATTTTCGCATTGTGATAATCAGTTTAGCTTTTTGCATTATGATAATCAGTTCTGTTTTAATGGCCTGAGGGGCTGATTTCACTGATATCTTGAATGACCCGAAACAGATGCAAGAGCCTTCTCTTGCCATCCCACCACAAAAAAACAATACCATTATCGTACGATGCAAACCAGCACACCAAAAGCCCCCTCACAATAATGTATGCAAACTTCGAAGACGATTTGGCAGCATTTTTGGAAGGTCACACTCAAGGGCATGAACAAAACAGATGACATTAGCAGCCACTAAAAAGCATACACTGCCATCTTGTTCTCTCCACAGAGTATGGGATCCTGATGGCAACGCTGTGGGCATTGGGTGGAGCTGGAGATTCAAAATTATGCCAAGAGTGCACTCAGAGTACTTAGAGAGGGTGTTTGAATGAGGATAACACCCCATAAGGAGTAGCCAATGTTAAATCATAGTTTATCGAGGGAAAAACCAACTTGAAACTTTACCTTCTTCTGTGTGTGTCACAACTAGTACGGAATCCCATGACTCTACTACCTAGCAGTTCATATTTTGCAATGCTGTTCCATGTTTCGATCACTACGGGATTATAAACAACAGGTTGGTCACATGCCGCACTACTCCGCCTTTGAATGCCTGGTCTGTATCTCTCCTGGCCTCTCTCTCACTGTGGGCAGTATCTATAGGCTGCCTGGCAAGGTCACCCTCTTCCTCTTTGAGTGGGCTGACCTCTCCTCCTTGCTCCCTCTGGAACAGCCTTCCTGCCTCCCTGAAACTTGAGGAGAACCATCTCCGGTTCCGGAAGCACCTCAAAAACTTCCTCTTTGCCCCCGCTTTCTCTCCCTCTCTCCCCTGCTAAAATCACTGAACCTGCACTGAATCTGCAACTGGGCCACTCACCGACCTCGGTCCTTGGCCCAGCCACTCTTCCTTGCACTGCCTACCTGCACTACGGGACTGTCTCTGTATCCTACAGCCCCTTCTCCCGGCGCTTACCTTGCACTTGCCACCAGCTGGCCCTATTATTTATCTTGTATTCTACTAACCATGTACTGCACTTTCCCCTCTCCCCTTCCCCTTGCACTTTTCCCATTCCCCTCTACCCTTGCACTTGCGCGATCTGAATGACACCTGGCCTAGTAGGATCCTTATCTGTCTCCCCTTGTTCCCTCCTGCCTCGTCGCGCCTTGAAACACTTGTGTATAGGCGCATTACAAATGCCATATCATATCTATCCTTGCCACTATCTCCAAACTTCTGGATGCTACCAGACGTTCATCAGGACTCGTTCGTAACCTCTGCAATTCTCGGTCTCTCTCTATTCTTCCCTCTGGATGACTCACTCTGCAGGACACACCCTGGCTGTTAAGATCTCCTCAGACCTCCACTTCTCTAACCCTTTTACCACTCCTCTCTTGGAGTGATCACTTTCTCCTTCTTCCCACCTCTCTCTCTCTTTCCCGCAGGTCAAGCCGACTCCAGCACTGCCACCTACCTTTTCGGTCATCCGACCCATTAAGCGTGTGTACGTTGAGGCTTTTGTCACTACTTTCTCTCCTCCTCCTGCACCTTTGGCTGACTCTCACCCTGACACAGCCCTCCCTAACCATGGGGGTACATTTACCAGCCCAACAGAAATCCCTGCATCACAAAACTGCATTTTTAGCAGTTAGAAAAATAATGGCTGCGCTGGGTCTGCTGAACACATATGAGGTGAGATGGAAAATAGACACCCCGAGGATGGCTGCATTTATTTTCTTCATGTGAACCAAAGACAATGATTCCAAGGCAGAATGGCTCATCGCTGCTATGCTGCCAGCTCAAAACCTCAAACTGAAAAAGAAAATGTTCTGTGTTTAAAATGACCTTGCACTGGTCCGATTTCCATCTTTAAACATTACACAGTTTGGTTCCAGTAAAACACAGCCATGCCCATCTAAATTCAGGCTGATCAATTATAAAATGAAGTCCATTCCTCCCTGAATGGCATTGTTGTGTGAAGTAAAATCTGTGAAGAGCAGAGAAATTAATTTCAGTCTGCATGGCCAAGCGTTTACTTTTGCAACAAATGAACACAGGCAAATGGCTCACATTTTTCCCCTCTCCCCTTCCCCTTTCCCCATTCCCCATTCCCCTCTACCCTTGCACTTGCGCGATCTGAATGACACCTGGCCTAGTAGGATCTTTATCTGTCTCCCCTTAAGCGTGTGTACGTTGAGGCTTTTGTCACTACTTTCTCTCCTCCTCCTGCACCTTTGGCTGACTCACACCCTGACACCCCCCCCTTGGTGTTAGTTTCCAAGAATTTCTTGAACATATCCCTGTATGTAGAAATTGACCAGAGCTCTGAAAGCTTTCAGACAGCAAAATGTGAGGCAAACTGCATTTTGTTAAGTGGACATAAAAATAAAATGAACCTGTGTTTCTTTGCCTTGCAGAGAAATGAAATGACATGATGGAAGCTAAATGGGAAAGAATACTGTAAAATGCCCAGAAACACAACTGTACATTTGGGGGAGGAAAGCTGCAAAAAATAGATATATTTAACTCTGTGTATTTTATTTTTTCACAAAAAGAACTTCAACAGCCTAGCTGAGGCAGGCATTCCTGTTAGACCAGTTTGGCTTAAACACCACATTTCACACCTCCCCATGATTTTGATACTTCCAGGGCCAGGGGCTGTTCTATGGACTGTTAGGTTTGATAATTACAGGGTGTATCGGACTGCATGGCAGAGATGCTCCTAAGAACAAAGGAGGAAGCCAACCCATGTGTTTGCCTCAGAAGTGTGAAATCCTCTGCATTCAAATTGAAGGACTTCCAAGGAGAAGCCATGGCAACCTCTGTGCAAGGTTGACCAGTGAAAGATATTTCAGACATTTGGCTGGGGGGTTGGAAAGACTGCCCACTTTTGGGAACATAGCCAGTCCATTTGATTTAAGAGACTTTTTCTAGTAAGACATTTATTTCAGTAATCTGAAAACACAGTAATGTGAAATTATGATGGTTTTGATGTAATTTCTGCACAATTAAAATAATACCATTTTGGTCTTCCTAGCATGTGGGCGACGCGAATGGCATTAAAGGGTCATTTCTGAGGAAAGCGCACATTACACAGATGTAAAATTTAATGGAAATATGCCTGACATTGCTAGACTTATGTGTAGCCATTTGTGGAATGTTAGGTCAAATATTTTCCATAGAAATGGCTTAAGATTGACAGAAGGACAAAACAGCATCTCACAAACTTGGGGTTTGAACTGGCATATTCCTTGTAAAATATGGGGTCTGTCTATCTGATTTTCAGGAGGCTAACAGTTGTAAATATAAGGGTTTTGTTTCATAACTGATTTCGGCAAAAGCAACTGTGGTGTAACAAAGCACATCATAAAAACACCCACACTAAAACGGATATCACTTCCCTGGGTCCAACCTGCTTACAGTGAGGCGGCGACATCCACAGCCTGACCTATCCCATCTTAGAGGTATGTCCAGGTTAGTTCTGCCCACATAGTAAAAATTCTCTGATGTCATCCTGCTTATAAAAGGAGGAAGCATAGAGAGAGTGAGGAGATTAAAAAATCCAACCTTCAAAAAACCAACCTTTAAAATCCAGAGATCCGGACATTTCACATCCACCCTGCAAGACTCCAGATCCAGGAAGAACCACTATCCCAAATTAAACCCTACAAAAATCCCACTTATGATATGATGGGTTATTTATAATGTGCTAAATACCCAGAGGTTTCTACACATGGACCCGGGGATCGAACCTGTGGTTCTCTGTGTCGTTTTTGCTTTTAAGGCGAGCATGTTGCCCCTGAACTATCCCCCCGAGACTAGGGAGAAAGTGGAAAGGCTGCTGACCCTTTGGGAGAATCCAGTGACCAGACTTGTCTTTGCCCAGCTGATGCACCCCACTCTCCACCGTGACCAGACCCTGGTTGCCCAGCTGTTCCCTTAAAGGAGAGCCTCTCCACTGCTCAGTGACCAGATCCTTGTCCCGCTATCCAGAGACCCGATTAGCCCTCCAAACTACCCAACTCAAGTGCTTTTTGTAAGTATTACTCTCCCCAGTAACCAAAAAGCTGCATACCCCACTTTGTTACCTTGCATCATGTCCAACCCTATAAAAATCCTATAAGTACCCTAGTAACTTCTTAAATTGTCAGAATCCTGTGTGCATCCTGTCCTTAGAAGAATCTGTGTTAGTCTCCATGTGTTAGCGCAATTCTTTCCAAATCATTTCAGTCCATTGTGTAAGTCCCTATTAATATTTTAAATTAATTTCCCATAGAGATGAACGCGGCGTGAATAGGTTAACCTTGCAAATTAACCTCTTTGCATGCCATGTCTTTCTTTAAATATATAGCCACTAAAATATAGTTGGAGTAGAATCAATCCATTTTCTAACAAAACAGAGTTTGTCTATGAAAGTGTTTCCCATTTAAAAATCCAAATTTTCCTTCTTATAAAGAATCCCAGACTATCACCCATCCAGAGTCACCTGTTCACTTTAGTATCATACCTGTTATGTGCCTTGGTACGCCATCAGTAAACCCGATTTTCGATTCTGTCTGTTAAGCTCATTTCTGAAGCTGTTTGCTTGTTTTAAACCAGTGAAAACTAAGAAATTGCAATTTTGCCACGTGTGATTCTTGCTGTACTGTTTTTCCTCCCCAAAGTCGATTTTCTCACTTGTATGCATCTTTAGGACCTTGGCTTGCAGCTTGTAGGTTTTCTTGCTTCTTTAATACAGCCACACAAATTCTTGTCTTATTCATTCAACCGCATATGTAAAATAACTATTCAGTGAATTCCGAGTGCCATTTTTCTCATTTTTCATGGGTACAATCCAATTTTGGCCTCCCATTCAGGGGTGGTAGGTCGGATTTCCAATCCGATTTTTGCCTAGTACGCCTGACTCCTTGCTGCTCCTCTCCACCGACACAAAAATTGGTTAACAGGGGTTTGAGGAAGTGTTCCAGGGTGTATGCATAACAGTGGTGCCATTTAAAAGTATTACCCAAAAAGTAATTTTGCTTTCATTCATTTTTGCATTGATGTGTCTGATGTTAGAAAGTTAAATTAACTGTATCCTATCATTTTTGCTGTGTAATTATCCCCACATTGGTGATTGCTGCCCTATATTTAATCTGTTGGATTTTTATTCAAATTTAAAAGTAAGTAAATATTCCATTATTGCACACCGGTCTGGTTCATGGTCCATTGCGACATAGGGTCTATGTCAAGGGGGGTGTGAGACGGGTTGGCTGCCTTCTCAAAAATAGAATCGGAATGTAATAAACTTTAAAGTGTTTTTATTGGACACTTCATCCCTGGCCAGTAGAAAGAGTCCTGGTCTGAAGTGTGCCGTTTCTTTAAATCTGTGACAACCATCATCTTTCTATCTCTAACACTCTGGATGTCCTTGCCACTGTCATGAGGATCCACTTGAAGCCCAAATCCAAGTGCAACTCTTCGCATGATTCTCACCTCGCCGCCCTTAAACACAAATGTAGGGCAGCGGAGTAGAAGTGGAGGGCCGCAAGTGCAACCCCTGGCCAACTGGCCTGCTCCAAAAAGAGTACATATTGTCTGTCTTATCTAAGAAGAGATCCTACACTCAAGTCTGCATCATCAAACAACTTGGACAAACTTATCAAATTCTGCACGGAGCTGGCCAATCTTGCTGCAGTCTCTACCTCTCCTGTTCCCTCAGAGGCCCTCTGCACAGCCTTGGCCTCTCATTTCACTACTAAAACTCAGGACATCCTGTCCACACTCTCTTCCTCCACCTCCTCCCCCTCCTCTACCACTCATGGCCCATCTGAGGCCGTCTCTCCTCCTCCTCTTCCCTGTTCCCCGCTGATGATGTTTCTAGACAAGTGCGAACTATGAAAGTCTTTCAACGCAGGTTCTCCCCTGCTCATCCAGAACAATCAAGGACCACATTGATACCCTTGCTCCAGCCTTGGCTGATATCTGCAATCACTCCTTTGCTACTGGAACTTTCCCCTCCCCCTTAAACACTCTCTTGTGCACCACCTTCTAAAGAAGCACTCAGCTGATCCTTCCTCTCTGGCTAACTATTGTCTGATCTCCATCACTCCCTTCCTGGCCAAACTCTTGGAAAAGCTGGCCATCTCCCAGCTAAATCTTCACACTGAATCTGTTGGTTGACTCCATGACCACCAGTCTGGCTGCAGAGCTGCCAGAAGCACGGAAATTGCTCTCTTGATCACCCGTGAAGACTTGCTCTCCAATTTTTACTCTAATCTCCCTTCTGTCCTCATTCTCCTAGATGTATCCTCTGCTTTGGACAAGGTCAACCATGCCATCCTGATCAATCGTCTCCGGGACAACCTTGGTATTACTGATCAGGCCCTGGCCTGGTGGACTTCCTTTCCTCACCGACCAACCCTCTCAGGCTCATCTGGGGTCTTTCCTCTCTCCCTGGCTCTTCAACCACTATCTGGCACCTCTTGCCCACTGCATCTCTACTTTCTGCTCCAATTTTCCATGTTATGCGGATGACACTTGGCTCTCTTTGAGGCTCCCCACAGCCACTCCTGCTTCTTCTCTCATACCAAACTGTCTGGCCGAAATTCAAGAATGGTGTGCCACCAATGATCTCTGTCTTAATGCCAGTAGGATGGAGACCCTCCTCATTGGGACACCCGCTCCCTCCTTTCCTCTCTCTCTGGATGCCCACTCTGGGCCCTCTTCCTGCTCCTTCCTGTGAGGCTAAGAGTATATCAAGGGCTCATTCCCCTTTCCAAAAAATGCAGAGTTTCTTCATCCAAGAACAATGGAAAGTCATCACTACTGCCTTGGCTACCACCTTGTTGCCGGGACCCTGACCTTATCCCCGAATGCACTACTAGCCAGCATTCATAACAATATCGGTGAAAACAAAAAAAATGGAACAGGTCTTTACCTTGTCCTGCATTCACCATCAAATGCAACACTGCCATGCTGGCCACATCCTTGGCTGCATTATGAAACCATGCAGCCCTCTTTGGTGCTTTTCCCTCTGAGCTAAAGAGCGCTTGCATCCTACCACTAAAGAGGCGTTCTGATAACCCTGCAGTTCGAACGCATTATCGCCCCATCGCCACCACACCCTTTATTGCTAAAATCTTGGAAAAGGTGGAACTTGACTAGCTCCTCATCTTTAGTGAGTCCCATGTCTTGCTTCCTGACTAACAATCTGTCTTCTGGTCTCTAAAGGAAAGTCTACCCTCTTCTTCAGGAGGGACTAACTCCATCAGTCCCTGGACACTTTTACTCCTGCTATCCTGGTCCTTTTGATCTGTCCTCTGCCTTCAATGTTGTCAATCATGCTATCCTTTCTCAACTGTCTTGATATCTCCTTCGGAAACAAAGATAAAGCCTCTTCTCTCCTCTCAAGTATATGGCCTCAGGTCAGGTGTGACTCTTTCCTATCGCTTTCAGCTACTTTTTGCTGTGGGTTGCCCAAGGGTCCATTCTCTCCCCCTTGCTTTTTAAATTCTATGTCACTCCTCTTGCACACCTCATCTTGCCCTTCTCCAGCACTTTTCAGTACTGTGCCAATGATACACAAATGCCTTAAAGCTTGACAACTCTACCATAGACCTCAGCTGGACTCCACTGTCCCTCCCTAGTCTATGCTTTAATGTTCAAGAGAAATTTGTATCACAACGCCTCTAAGAATGAAATCATCTACAAAGGCTCTACCTTTCTTTCTTCCCTTCCTTTTCCATGGCCTCGTTCCCTGGGCCCCCCCACAGCCCTCCTTGATTCCCGAAGCCAGAAATCCTAGAATACGTTGTATAACTCGCTATCCTTCTCACCGCAAACCTTGTAGCTACCTAGTAAAACCCACTTCCATCCCTTCATTGGATCTCGGGGGAGGACTAGGATTTCCTTCAAAGCGCTCTCCCTTATCCACAAGGTGCCTAATGGCATTTGCCCTAGTTCCCACTAATGTAAACTGTCTAAATGCCACCCGGATCACTGAGATCCTCCAATTCCAGGTCCCTTCTGGTCTACTGTTCTAAAAAGAAAATATTTTCCTGCAGCACCCTCAGTGTTGGGGGACCTTGCTTGTGGAACTCCCATCATCCATCCCTAAGGAATGAAAAGTGCCACTGTTGCTTCAGAAAAGGTCTAAAGGCTCGCCCTTTTTGACTGAAGTGGGGGTCCCGAGCCCTCGCTCCTGCAGTTCTTGTACTCCAACCTGTTCCTGTGGAAACCTGCTGTCATAGATGAGGGGCTCATCTCTCAGGGCCCTGCCCTCCTTTGATGCTACCTTTCTTGGCCCTCCACTTGGCCCTTAGCCCTGTATTCTGTCTCTGGCTGGGGTGAGCGTGCTCTGTTGCACTGGTTTTCTACTACCGGCCTGCATCCGGTTCATGTTTCTGCACTTGTTGGATCAGCCTCATTGTTGCATTAACCATTCCATGAAGTCTAAGGTGTTGAGGTTGAGCATGTGATAAGAGGTCCACTCACCGCTGTAGCGAACGAGAACTTATGCACACAGAAAGGGCATCACAGCAGAAGCATCAGAACCACACTCATAACCACAAGAGCGAGTGTCTGTTGCTGGGAATTGGTGCCCACTGCTGAAGCAAACCAACTACAAGCATGCTGTACTCGGCACAGGTGGAGGGTCCCGATTCCCAGAAGAGAGTTAAGGGAAAATAAGAGCAAAAACCGGTGGAGGAAAGATTTGCAAGCTGGAAAGCCTTCCAGGCCCACCGAGCTTGGTGGAACGGATTGGCGTACAGCACGAAAGGCGGCGCCTGGAGGGGCGAGGATATTGCTGCACACACCCCCATCTTCCCTGTGTTATGGTGATTTCTGTTGGGTATAAAAGGCTCAGTTCCCATCCAGTGGAATGGAATCCCTCGAAGTATGGAGAAAAGAGGATGTGAGTAACTGATTTTTTTTATAGCACTGACATAAATACAATACTTTTCGAATGATGCACATAAAAAACATAGTATATGTGAAAGAGTGGGAGGATTATCTATGTATTCTTTGACCAAAGCGAAGAGGAGCACACTAAAGGTGCATCGGAAACAAACTGCATTCTTTACCACTGCATTTTTTTCACACCGTGAAGGAGATTCTCTGCTTCCGGGTCAGCTTGATTGGAAACGAGCTCATTGAAGTCCGAGTCACGATCAACCTCGACATGCCGAGGTCCGCTCAGAAATTAGTGAAAGAAATCTCAGCCCTGACCTTGCCAACAGCTGCTGTTTACGTATTGTGCCTCCAGCTAGGAAAGATGGCAAGCAGCTCTGACTCAAATGCCACTGAAATGCCATTCTGGGAACAGCTGGCATCAGATCATGTGCAGACAGACAGGCAGGCAGTGCACGGCTCCCGCGCGCATTCTCCAGCACTGCCTTTATTATTGCTCGGCGGCAAGAGATGATCCCATTGAAACGCTACTGCCGTATGTCGGGACTCGTCGAAGCTGTTAATATTCAGCCACCTCACAGTACTATCTACTCAAAGCAGGAATTTAAGAATTCCGGCACCCAATCAATTTCTGCCTGCGTGGTTCTGCATTCCAGCGTTTAGACAGCACCTACTCATTAACCCTTCCCTTTCAGGAACCTGCTTCACATCTTCATGCGTCCAAAAATCATTGAATGTAATCAATATCATTTCCTCGGGTCGAGACTGGAAAGACATGTGGATGTTTTAAGGTTTTAGGATTTGCAGTGGTTTCACCTTTAGTCTGCCTGCCTCTCTTCCCAGGAAGTTTCATCCCCAGTGAATACTCACTGATGGTAAATGAAATAGGCCAGCGGCCTTTCTAGAGCCGTGAGTAGGCCTCGAGGCTGGTGTCTGCATGCCGCTGGAGGATATTTCTAGGCTCGGGTGCCCTGGTACAAGGTGCACTGCTCAGTCATGTCAAGCTGATGTGTGTCGGCCACACTGTTACTTCTAAATCTAGCATTTGCGGGTACTTGGCAGGCATTCTTAGGGCAGAGGTCTATGATGTCTGCCTCACACACCACTCCCACGATTTAAATCCCACGGGTGTTTTGGTGCATTAGGTGGGAGCCTGCCTATTGGCACAGTTAACAGCACCTTTACATTAGGTTACAATGATCGCAAGTGTGTGCCACCCCACAGCCCGGGTAATTAGTAGATGGTGTACTTGCTTTGTCTTTTTTGTGCATACGTGCTTACTTGTGCCTTTGTTGAAAATAGCTCAATGTATTCTGCTCTGGGATCTATAACACACTGGGACCCACACATACAAGTAATGGCTGTTAAGGCAACAGGACCACTGTTTCCATGGCTCAGTGCCTCACAAGTTCTGGTCACTTATTTAGGAATGTGGACGTCAAACCGGGATTCAGATAAGTGCCGCTGACAATGTTTGATACCAACCACAGGCTCAATAGAGGCACATTTGTGGTGCTGCGATGAAGACAACCACAGTTGGGCTGACTTGAGCACTACACAGCAAACGGTGGACAGCTATGGCAACACGTAGATGAAATTATTCACGAAGAGATCGCAAGGAGAGAAAACATGTCTGCAACTTTCAAGTTGTTGCAGCTGTTGTATGCACAGAAGGCGCCTTCTGTCGCTGCTAAGGATTGGTACTTCAATTAGCCAACTCCGCACACACATGGTGCAATACTGTAGACATGACACTGGCATGCTCTGCCCTGACAGAATAATGACGACATTTTCTTGTGAATTCAACTCCAAGCACGATGTCTGTGTTGACCATACTCAAGAGTTAGCCCCAGAAGGACTTCAAAGTTTATGATCAGGAAAGTTAGCAGTCTTGACAAACAGTAAGTTACTGGCCGTCTAAAAGCATTTCTTAGTAATTGGTTGCCACAGGAGTTTAACCACCTTAGAGGGTCAATGGCTAGAAAAGAGAAGAGGTGGCATATCTACTCTGGAACCCAGTAAATCCTTTACACATGCCATTGTAAAGGCACCCTCCTGCGTTTACCGTCTTCATTACAGAAGACGCAAGGGTCCACAGCGCACCCAGTTGAATAAAACTTTCAGGCGCAAAGAATGAAGGAGCTAAGAGACGGGTGCCAGTCCAATGACCGTTTGAAAGTGCCCAAGATGTTGTCTCTGTGATCTTCATTACAGTTTGACCACCGCCCCAGACACGTATTTGAAGTGGGAGCCTATTACTGCCTTTTTGAAGTTGGGTATAAAAGGAGGTTTTAGGCTGTATAGTCTTGTGGGTCCTGATCGTGATGCATTTTTAAAACTGTAAACATTAAAAACATGGTTAGCCAGTAATAAATGCTTTGGCTGTAATGCACAAGGGAAGAGCTATTTCCTGAGGCAGGTCACTGTTGATGCCGCAGATATTAATAGGCCAGTCGGGAAGTGCAGGTGGAAGCATGGCCATTCTCTGGTGTCGTAAAACCCTATTTTAAGCTTTGACTTCCAGTATCCGCTGAGCCCGCCTGGAAGGCATGCTACAGTGTCTGATATGGATAAGTGGTAATGGCTGGCCTCAGCGCCAGAACCGTGTAAGGCAAAGAACTCTGCATGCTCGTGACCTTGCCCCACTGGCCTGTGACCTTTACAACTTCACCCCTGAGCCTACCCGATGCCTCCAATAGGCTCTCGCACTGCGCGCCCCAGATGTTCTTACCTCTCTCTCCTCCCCAGCGGGTCTCGCCAGCATCCGGGACACCAGCCTGTCCTGTGACCAATTAGACCCAGCCCTCGGAACCATTACAATGGCTCTTCCCCAGTCATGAACGCTTTGACATTCTGCTCATCCCCACTTCACAGCTTAGAGGATCACATAAGCAGTTGGTCTCTGGTGCCTGCCAGGGCAAGGTTTGCAATGCACATACTGCTGCCTGGTGGGTGACCGTGGCAAATTCCCTGCTTCACAGACAGGCCCTACGCTGTAGCTCCCGGACCAGCGCAGGGCGTATTCTGCCGGGTCATGCTGTGATGCCCTCAGACTCCACCTCTCTGCTCGGCTCTGCACTGGACTCAAGTTTTGACTGAGCTCACAGGGTGTTGGGGAATTTTGGGAGGCAGTATGTTTGTGAAGCTGACTGGGTGAATCCGGGGGCAGCGAGGTGGGGTGAGGGCAATGTTGCTTGGTGATTGAGGGCTCTGGAGATAGTCTGAGAAGCAGGATTATTTTGCCTGGAAGAAAGGTTCTTTGAGGTCAGGATGGGCAGAGGGGTGCAAGTCTGGCTACGTTAGAAGGTCCCCTAAGATTCCTCCCACTGGTAATATCAGGTGCTGCAAGGTGCACACGTTGCTCCTGTGCACCCACCTTCTCACTTTGATTGTGGGTAGGGTGCAGCATGGCTTTGCTTTCTCCTTCACAAATTGCCCTCCCATTGCACATTTCACTGTCAATTGCATAATGTGCCTTGGGAATGAGTACCAGGGCACATGTGGTGAGAGTGGCGCAAGGTTATGGGCAGATGGGGTTGCAGAGTTGGTGGGCAGAAGTACACCCTGGGTGCTTTCCTATAGCCTGCCTACTTTTCCTCTTTGCATGATTAATAAAGCTGGGCAGACCAATTGACACCATGACCACATGGCTGGCTCGCCCACTACAATATACCCTGGGGCCAAATGATGAATGCATGTCATTACATTAAATGCAATAACGGCATGAAGGTGGAGTTCGGGAAGACAGCAAATAGCAGGTGCAAAGGTCTATTCATCCCCACTTGCCATCATCCCAGCCCCACATTCATGACATTGGTTTAAACTTACAACACATTAGATTATGTGTCTAGAATTTTCCCAAACAAAATACCCCCAATAATTGCTTTCATCTTTCCACCCTCTTAAACCAAAACTACTACCTGTGTGCCAAAAAAACAAAATAATCCAACACAAAAGCCAAAGCTATTGGCTTTGCCAGCACTCGTTTGTGTTGGTGTAGTTGCCTAATTGAAAGGCTGCGGGAGTATCACGCCAGTACGATGCTTATCTAGTGGGCTGCGTTGTCCCTAAAGACAGATAGAGCATGTCACGCGTTAGAGCAGGAGGGATGCTCAGGGCACTGCCAGCCTACTCCAACACAGCAGAGTTCACGCACTATTTTCCTTCTCCTCCAGTGGAGTGCACGGGGGAGGCTGGGCAGGCTACCGAATTGGCCCATCGTTTACATCTGATTAAGTTATATTAAAAATGCCCACGCTGAAGATAATTCAGTATTGCCCAAACCGTGACCCTTCTCGTTTCCAAGCATTACTCTTCATTACTGTTGACTCTGCTTACAAAGGCAAGTACCAAGACCAGTAACAGCCTGGCGTGGTAAACTGAGAAAAAAAACAGCTTCAGTCATTACACGTTTAAATGTAGACCTGAAAACCATATAACTCAAACCTGCCAATGGCTCAATTTATCCACAAGACCAGGCAGCAACCACCCCGAACACTTCTTAAAAACGCCCGAATTCCTGACCCCTGTCACGTGAGCTGCACCACTGTAGCTCGTGCAAGTAACCTGCGTTTTGTTGTGAAATAAACTTGCAGGGCACTCGCGCGGGGGTGGGGAGGGTTAAGGGGAGAGGAATTGCGTGTCTTAATGCTTGGTTCATTCAACGTAGAAAAGCAAACCTATTATGAGTTGCTACTATGAAATCAAACGAGTAAACCTCAACAGAAGGGCATTAATTAAACGAAGTATCAACCCTTTCCAAATGTTTATACAAAGCTCCAAATTAGGCTGGCACTGTCAAGTTGATGGCGTGCAATCCCGAACTATGTAGCGAAGAGGAATGGGTGAACTGCCCCGCACCTATCATTGAAACCCTAGAAATCGTAATACCCGCATGAAACGCATATTTTTTGCATTGTGAATTGCAAGCTTTGCATTGGGCGAAGTGGAATCCTGCAGACACCCTGATCTGCGAGGGGTGATCTTTTCCCTGTCAAGCTGTAACATGGTGGCCAAGGATTAGAAAGTAGTCTCTCCGAATGCCTGACCATGGAGGCTTTGGGAGTGGGAGGGAGGCTAGTTTCTGCTACACTTCCAATTTGTCACCAACTAACAACTCCCTGGTTCAGCCTACTCTTGGAGACGCACTGTGCACAGTGGCAAGGCATCGCTGATCTAGGCTACTGCGTGTTCTCCCCTGAATGCTGTATCCACGGCCACTTTTCCACCCACACACTTTGGAGGTTGCACTTGCAACGACTACATTTGCACACGCTGTGCATCCCCTGGCTAAGTACCCGTGTGCACAGGCTGTAAAAGCATGAAGGCCCTGACCTGCTGAGCAAATGGCAATTTCCCCTCCTCCCTCATTACTTACCTTGAACTGCCTCCAGTAAACCTGACTGCAATACTCGACTAATCTTTTGTCAATATGCAAAGACCCTCCGAGGAACATCAGCACACTGTGACACAGCCTCCCAACCCTCAAACAGCTTCCCATTAATTCACCCCATGGCTTCAATAGAACCCTGTCTGAGAGAAAAACACCCACTCCCAACATACTTACATACTGGAAATGAGATGAGTAGCTGCCTCCACAGGCCAAGCTCCATCCTGCTGAAATCTTCCCATCAATGTTTCCATGCCTTTAACCTAAAGAGATTTGCCCGGGGCGTCTCACTTCTGGGTTGGACCTTGCCAGCCCACCCAGGGATGGTACCATTTTACCATGACAGTGGGCAACAGCCCTAACCGTGGACATGCCAGGAAATGCTTCATCTGTCCCATTGCAAGTGTCTGCAATATAGTACTCAGCAGGCTTGCACTTTTCCTTGTTCCTCGATCTGGTCTCAGCCAGGGTCTCCAATGTAACTAAGTAGGCTTTCAGCTTCTTTTTTGGCCTGTACTCCCATACTGCCTCCTTCTGGTCTCTTCCTACCTTCATGTTGGTAACTCCTTGTGACAACATTGCTGCAGCAGGCTGGAGGATTTTATAGTGGTCTCGATTACCCAGGTTAGCCGATGAGATCTCTGACTGGTGTTTCCCTGTAGTCCATCCCAACTCATCTTATGACTGGTCAGCCTGGTCTCCCTGCCCCCTTTCTCCAGCGTTGTGTCTTTGTCCCAGATGTGCTTGCTTATTCTCTCTTTTCAGGTTTTATAAAGCTTACCTAGCTGGGAAGCAACACAGCACTGCACAAAGGGGACTCACCCCTCAAGTTAGATGTAGGTTGTGCCATGCTGGTCACAACTATGTAATTGTTCTAGTAAAGATCTACTAGAACAATCACATATTTCTTGATGCCACCTCTGGACATGAGTGGACTCAAAATATCAAACGCCACATGCTAGTGTCCACGGAAGACATGGAGGAGGTCCGGCTCAGCGGAGCCGCTCACAGGAGGGGAAAGCTCTCCACCGGGGCCTCAGCAAAGGACCAGGCTCAAGACAGCAAGAGTAACAGGTGGAGAGAGGGCAGATGTAGACGCGAGCCGGCAGCACACCGAGTGGAGAACAAAGCAGGAGTGTTTTAAACTGATATTGGAAAATGTGCAGTGCCACGTGTCACTATTTATGATGGGGTAGTCTGACCCTGAATCGATTAACATTTTACTGCTACACCATTTACTACAGTTGACTTGATTCAGCGGAATAACTGCTTCAAAACATGTTTGTAACTCACAGTTGCTTTGATTAACATTGTATAATGCATTTATTATGAACTGAAACTTATGATATTAAACATCGATATACAATGAGTAATAAATTGAATAAATGTACAAATATACCAGTTAGATGTAGGTTCTGTCATGGCGGTGACAGAAGCTCCAACGCTGCACCCATTATCCTGGAGTAAGGAGGGAATGTTTGTTTGGCCACATGGCTTTTATGCACGGTCTGCATGCTGGTTGCCCAGAGAACTGTGTTGAAGCTTTAGATTAGTATGATGATGCTGAGAGCCAGGGCTAGCAGTCTCTTGGGTTCCTTCAGGCAATGCAGGTGCTAATGGGGCTATTAGCATGAGCTCTGGTGCTTGGACAAGAGGTTCTTCTAGCCTCTCAGTCAGCTTGGAGTGGTGGGATTTTGTCGACTCTTGACGCAGTTGCCGGTGTCAAGTCTGATTGAGCCCCTCTCTAGTCTTCCTCACCAAACTATAAATAGGCTGAGCAGGATAGGGGTTTCGGAGAGACTATGAAGGAATTCGACACAGCACCTACATGAGGCTCCTCACAATGTACCCCATTGGGGCTTAAAACTATTTCAGCAAGGGCAAATTCCTATTTGTGGTCAGACAAAAGGTGCTGCATCTGACTGAATCCAGATTGGTAGGTTTGGAGGAGATTCTTGGTGTCTATGTATTTCAGCGTTGTGGGGCTACCGCTTTCTCAACCATCTTATCTAGGAAGATGGGGTTATAGTTACCTAGGTTGTTGGGATCCAGAGTGGGTTTCTTTAGTAGAGGGAGGATTTGTCCTGTTTTTAGGGTCGATGGGAAGGTGCCTTGAGTTAGGGAGCTGTTGACTATCTCCAGGAAGGGAAGGAGAGCTTCTGCAGGGAGGGTCTTGAGGATGGATGCTAGGAGGATTTTGTCTGTATACAATGTGGCTTTGAGGGTGGCCAGGGTTTCTACGAGGTCCTCTGTCAAGAGTGTCTTGAATGTTGTCCAGTATGTGGACATTTCACAAGGTGGGTCTGTGGATGCAGAGCTAACATCTATGTGCTGGCGCATCCTGCTGATTTCGTCGATGAAGGTGTTGATGGTGGTGGACTTTTCTACTATAGATGATTGTAGGTATTTCTTCATATGTGGAGTAGAATATACGGTTTTCTTTACTTTCAGATTGATATATAGGTATTTCCATGAATCAGGGTGAGGTTTGGATGCAATAGTTTGTTAGATCATGGCCTAGCATTGACACACCTTTAATGGGGAAGTGACATCATATGGCCCTTAATAATAATCATCAAGCTTTTCTTTATATCTGGCAGGTATGTATGTATTTGTTGCTACTGTAGGTCTTCCCAAATGTGGTAAAGATTTCATTGCAGCTGTAAAGTGGTAGAGATTCTGGGATTTTCCTTATTGTTTTCCTCAAATGTGAGCCCTGCGCAGGGCAATAGTTGGAGCAATTCCTCTTTCAGTTATGATGACCGTTTCCCAAAGTGGTTTGCAACCGAGATGGGCATTACATTGTGATGGTATTTGTAAATGACCTTCCTCTAGACTCTATTGCAGAGTTGTATTCACTTAGAAGTATTGTGAAGCTGATGTGCGGAGGGGCTCCAAGATGCAGGAGTCACACGAACATTAACACAGGTAAATGAGGCAGCTGCTGCCAGTCCAGAAAACACATCTTTTAATGGGGCACAGATTGCCGGTTGTTGGTGCAAACTACTCTTGCAGAGAGTCGCCCTCTGGGGCAGGTCAGCCCCATGAGAAATCTGTTCTCTAGGCAGAGAGGGCCTGGACCAGTAGATGTTGTTAAACTGCATCGTCCGCTTATCTCAGGTGCAGGGAGGCAGGCAGGTGTGTACTTACGCTGAGCAATGTCTGAAAACTACACCCAAGGGAAGCGGCAGAGTATCCTGGTGACAGGAGACGACCTAAAGGGGAGGACTTAGTTGAGTGCACACAGACCCGAGAATCACAGACCCGAGAATCACATACCTAGGTTTCAGGGAACCATCCAATCATGGACGTTAAACACAGGGATATGCAAACCTCCAAAAATGAGTGGAGGAGCCCCCAACTTTGCCAGCTCGCCGAAACCCACAATCCTCTCCTTTTGTCAGCATTTGGAGATTGCAAACTTACGATAAACAAATATGAATACTCTAGTTAATTAACAGAAGCTCCATTACACCTTGTCTAGGCTTTGAAGACTCTCACAAACCACAACACGAGATCTAGCCTGTGGAGCTTTTTATCTCCATTACTCTCAGACACGGATTTAGAGAGACGCAATTGCCCTATAGAGATGCCAGACTAAGAAATGGAATTCTGGGAAGTGTTGGCATTATGGGGATATGGCAGACAATGACTCCAACAAAGAATCTCATAGCAACTTTCCAGGTACTGCTGAAGACAGCCAATAGGGGGCTCGGCTAATACCTGCATCTGCATCCCTGCGATCCACACCAGAAAAGAGGCGAGCGAGTGATGGGTATGAAATATGCAGCATCCGATGACTGCTTTTAGGTCAATAGCATTTTAGGGACAAAATAGATGAGTTAACAGAGCTCACCATTGTCAAATTCTACATTTCTCTCCTTTGGTCGGGCACCTCTGCTCATAACTTATTTTTCCTGGCGGTGAGAAGGATGAGGTCAGTAGGCGAAACTAGCACAATGTCCTTTAAGCAAAGAGCTCCTTGTGGCTTCCTAACAAATGAAATAGACCCACGCAAAAAGCCCGGCTGCCAAGAGTCTGCGTTATACTGCCTCAAAGAATAGCGCAAAAGAAATTGTGTCATGCAACAACAAAATGCATTCAAAGGCGTCCATTTAGACTCTGAACCTCCGATGAGTCATGCTGAAGCTCAGGGTAACTCAAGCACAGAGACTGAAACGTGAGCAGCCAGGCGCAGTGCGCCACTTCCTGTTGGTACCATCCGCCAGGCCCAGGAGAGGGGCAGCTCCTTCCTACACAGCCTGGCCCTCTCCTCGCCGCACACAGACACACACAGTCTCTGTCCCCACAAAGGAAGGGAAGGGTGAGGTGTGAACAATCACCCCACCCTCCCACAAAGCAACAAGGTGCTAAGCACCCAGAGGAAACAACAACAGTTAGGCAGGGGAAACACAATGCAATGCCCCCCCTTAGGGGTGTGGGGGGCAGACAGTCGACTGCTGCCGGCTCGGGGTTGGACTTCAGACCCCACTGCCACACTTCAAAGACACAGGGCTAACCTGGGGTCTTATAAAAAGAGCTACACAGTGCTCACAAAATACAATCTGTTTGTCGACTCTGAACGGGTCCCAAACAACCTGGAAGTTCACTGTTCACTCAGCGTCTTCCACCTCTTTCTTCTTTTGCCACAACCCTCTCACCCTAAAAAGAAAGGAGAAGAACAAGAAAGAGAAAATCAGGACACTGTACGGTGACCTCAACAAGTCGTGGGATAAAAAGGCGGCACAGGCCATAGGGGGTTACCTCAGGACCCGGTGCCCAAAAGTATGATATTATTTAGATATGTGATTATTGTCAGTTTCCATAACCATATCTGTAACAATAAAAACCTACAGCCTTTTTTTGCCAACACTTGAAACGGTTTGGTCTCACTTTTCTTTCCGGGGAGGGTGGGTCGGTTCTGGAACTTGCATGCATATGGGTCCAACAGTTACCGAACAGCAACACTTTGGCCAGGATGTGCAACTGATGCCTCATATTGAACACAGAACTTTTCAAGTGCGCTGGCTGATTGTCTATGCACACACACACCCGATTGCTATTGGAGTCGGTGTGTAACATGGAGGCTGGGATTCGTCGTCAGAAGCTGGAGGCATTTTGGTGAATTCCGCTGTGTTCACGGTTGCTCCTGTGTGCGCTCATATTCAACCCAGGCACCGCGGATCGGGCTCTATCGCAGTGTTAGGTGCACTTGAAAGCCAGGGGGGCAGAGCTTTGCGTGATATGAAAATGGCCAGTTTATTTTAGTTCCTGCAGCATTTAGTGTAGTTTATGCTCTCTTATTTGCTACCGCTAATGCAGTAGCCATTTCTAGATTTTTTCCATTCAAATATACAAATTATGAAATTCGTGCAAATGCATCGGAGTCATTTTCAGTTCTCAGTCGCTGTTTTCACAGAGGCCTTTGATATAAAAATAACAGTTTCTAGCCATCTTTACAGGCAGAGCCGTTGCTATGGGGGGGGAGGGGCGGTTCAGGCGGTATAGCCCCGGGTCTTTTAGTTGTAGCCCCGGATAAAAGCTCAGGTGCTATAACCAAAATGCTTCCCGCCAGTCCTGACCTTAGCTTAGCCCCTGATCTTTTCCAGACCTAGAAACACCCCTGTTTAGAGAATTGCTTTTCCGTTTTGTTTTTTATTAATCAACTATGAGCCATGTTGCAGTACTTAACAGGATTTTAATTCCAACCCATTTGCACTCATTGTGAGGCTACTTCTAGTTGGGTTGGCGTATATCAAAAGACAAACTAAGTAACACCGCAGAATGCATAGCCAGCGTAATGCCTAACCTGTATAATTTTCTAAAGCCCCACGTTTTACATGACAAAGTGGAAGCGACCACATAGGAAAAGAACAGCCTCTCTATCCATTATCTAATCAACGCTACGTTATCATGCACGTAGTAACGGAGTTATGATGTTAAAGTTAATAAAACTTATAACACACACGGTCGGCCTAAGGCATCATGGCACGAGAAAGAACACAGTGTATCAAGGCAACGGGGGGTCTGAAAATACCACGTTTTAAGATGACGGAAATTCAGATGGTTCTCAACCCGTCAAAGAGGGGTGGGCAGTCCATTCCAAAGTTTGGCCGCCGAGACAGTAAAGGCATGTCCCCCAATTCTCAGATGACGAAACTTAGGCCGATAGTAACAGCGTGGCTCTTGTCCACTCATGACTGAGAGACCTCAGTCCCAACTAATGTGGCGCGATTGCCGCTTACATTTCTTAGTTTGTGGGTCATGTCTTAGTAACAATTCAAAGAAGCTTCATGGAAGGCTGAGGATCAAATCAACTGAACATGAAACTGCTGCCAAAACAGCACATCTTGATAGAGGCTTGTACCTGTACTTTTAACCCCCACTTGTATGACCTGTATTTCTATCAGTACAACCATGAGTATTCTTTTGTAGGTTGGAGTTGTTTCAACCTGTAGATTTGTGTACACCCACCCAATTGTTACACTGCTCTTTGCCAAACCATAATCCTTCAATTGACAGAGTATGGCCAACTCCACATGCTTCTTGGGGCAAAATCCACATAAAGCGCAGACACCTGCCATGCATGTCTTCGCAGACATGCTGCTACAGTCCATTGCTTGCAACCCAGTTCCCATGTGTCTTCTAATGACACTACCAACATACTCCCCAACCTGCCTTTGCTGCAGGAAAGGGCCAGAACACTTGTGTCTGACTCTTATTGGCTGCTACTGCCTCCACTCCACACTTGTATGTAACAAAAAGGGACAGCCCTGAAACGGGAAGGACAATGGGCTAAGCAAACACGCGAACAGGGGGGGGGGGGGTGCCTACCCTCTAAAATCTTCGCAATTATTTAATGCTGAAACATTTGAACCCTTGCATAAATCCAATGAGGCAAGAACAACTTTGTCTCATGGGTATGCGACCTGGAAATACACAAAACCAACTGTGATACTTCTGCAGCTCTATTAAATAGCTGTTGCATTTTTAGAAGTTTAAACATGTTATAAATCCATAAGAAGAAAAAAGGAACATCTGGCAGTGCGCCAGTTCATGCATCAAACAATAGTGCCAATTATGTTAGAACACAGTGTCTTATAAACACTTCAATGACCATACATCTGTTAAACATTTACAGCAGGAATGATCAACATAAAAAATGACCACAGCAAAACATGGTCTTGAACACTACAAATGAACAGTAAACATACATTTGGTGACTTAAACCGCATTAGTGAATTTGCATTTGTTGCCATAATATGATCAAAAGACTGTGGAAGATAGTATATTTTTAGAAAAGTCTACGTTTTTTGTTCAACTGGGAGACCTCTGAGGGGGTACTCCTATGCCCGGCAGAAGGATGACCTCTAGATCGGTCGACGTCTAGATCTAAGGTTAGAGATGTAGTGGCAGATATTGGCGTTGCCCAAATGGGGGCACAGTATCTGCTGATGTTTCGGCTCGATGGAAGGGGAGCCTTCTTCTAGGGCCAAAAGTCTCTCTTGCTGGGAGCTCCAAAAGGGAAGGCATGCTCTTAGAATAAAGATTGCCCACGCTAATAGCTCAGGAAAGTCTTCATTTTATTAAAGACAAGGAGGCGAGCATTATATCCCACCCAAATGAATGAAACAAATGAGAGAAATGACTGAGCGAATGAAAGCTGTCATGCATTGTGTTGCATTTGTAGTTCATTCCCGCCCTCATATGATTTTTCTGTTCTCATAGGAGACGATCAGAAGGCGACATGAGCAAGTCAGGGTATACACCGAGGATCTTCTGGCAAGTTGTCCCGTTGGACCAATCCGTCTCGCCAGCTGCGGATCAAGAGCAGGCCTTATGGATTGTGTTTAACATTTTGTGGACTCTCTGTACTTCTAGAACTCTGATGGCAAAAGAAAGAGGAATGGACTTAGGGGAGTCAGTGTTTATACCCCTATCTGGCCACTGATTGGTGTGGGGGTAGAGGTCAGGACTACAATGGGCCTCAGGATGATGCGAAGCGTGGTTTCTGAAACCTAGTTGATTCAGTCGAGATATGAAACTTGTAACTTCCTGCTTTGTTTTTTTCCAAGTAACATGTAAGAAAAACCAACACATAAAAGTTAATAGTTAAAGTTTTGAAGTGCTGATATGGCAGTATTAAAGAAAGATAAAGCATAATGCTCGCCTCCTTGTCTCCTATGACAAGACAGGAGGCTTGCATTATGCTTGTTCAAAGCTTGCTATCACTGGCTTGAAGTAAAAGGTCTTAAAGGTGGATTCAGAAGACCAATCTGCAGATTTCATAATATCTTGTAGGGATATTCCTGTCGCAAACGCCCTAGAAGCCATTGCTCCCCTAGCGGAATGTTCAACAAATAAGGATAAGTCTATCCCTGCCCATTGCATGACCTCCCTCACCCATCTCGCAATGGTCGCTGTCGCTACTGCGTGGTGAGGCTTCCTACGCGCTATAAGCAACTGGGTTACGCCGCGCGGTCTAATCTGCGCTGTTGCTGCTTCATAATCTTTGATACATTGCGCTACGCATAACCTCTTATTCTCTGCAAAATATGGGTAGGAAATTACTCTTGAGTCGGTCTTTGTTCTTTTCGCGATAGTAAACGCTACTCCTTCTGGATAAAATATCTTTCTATCGATTTCCAATGCTTTCACGTCTGATACTCTCCGGCACGCTACTAGACATAGAAGCATAGCTAATTTGCCTGATAATTGTGACCGGGATAAAGCTTCATTTTCCGGCCACCTAAGGAATAACTGAAAAACGTCTCTAACGTCCCATAAAACCGCATACTTTGGCTCTGGCGGCCTTCTCAATTTTATACCTTTCAGGAGCCGTAAGATTGCTGGGTGCTCTCCTACTGGATTATTTTCTATTTTATTGTGCCCTGCTGAAATTGCGGATCTGTAGACCCCTATCGTTCTGTAAGCAGAACCCTCCTGGAATTTTGAAGCCAAAAAGTTCAGGATGTTCACTAAAGGTGCTGAAATGGGATCCAGACTGTGTTCTGAACACCACTGCGCCCAACTGTTCCAAGCCGTGTTATAGCTCCTAACAGTGGAAGGCGCCCAGGAATCTCGGATACAATCTGCAGCGAGGTCCGAAATTCCTGGCAAGTTCCATCTTATCCTGAAACCCTGCAGGCAATCAGCTGCAAGGAACCCGCTTCTATGAGCTGGTGAACCCGACCGGTCAGGTCGAGTAGAAGGCCCTGGATGCTCGGAACTATCCTCGGAAAATCCGTAGAAAGTTCCATCGCTACTGGAAACCAGGCCTGCGCCCTCCAACAGGGTAGCACCATCACCACTTCCGCTTTGTCTCTGCGGACTTACGCTAGATCTCTTGTGATCATTGCGAATGGCGGGAAGGCATAGTGGACTGCTCCGTTCCATGGATGTAGAAAAGCGTCTGTACCCGCTGCTCCTGGATCTATCCTCCAACTGAAATATTTCTGCGTCTGCGCATTCAGTCTGGACGCAAACAGATCTATGTCTAGGGGTCCCCATATGTCTTGGAGACGCTTGAAAATTAGAGGGTGCAGCTTCCAATCGCTGGAGTCTACAAGATACCGAGAGTTCCAGTCTGCTATACTGTTCTGGCTCCCTGGAAGATATTCTGCAGTCACCACAATGTCGTTCTGAAGGCAATAATGCCAGAAATCTTTTGCTAATTCCGCTAGCATTCTGGATCTTGTTCCCCCTAATTTGTTGATGTAGCGGACTGCTGAGATGTTGTCCATCTTGAGCAATACGCAACATCTTATTTTGTCCTTCGTGAACGCTCAAACTGCGAAGGAGCCTGCTAGAAGTTCTAGACAATTTATGTGGAGATTCAACTCTTCGCCGGACCATTTCCCGCCTGTCTGGGTTTGTTCGCACCTGGCTCCCCAACCTGACCTGCTTGCGTCTGACTCGATGGTCAGTTCTGGAACATCTCCGAAAATCGCTCGTCCGTTCCATGGTTCCATGTTCTCTAGCCACCACCGTAGCTCTGTCATGGCTTCTTGGTCTAGGTTCACTAGCTGATGATATCTCAGGCCTCCGCGGAGATGTTTGATCTTGAGCCTCTGTAATGCTTGATAATGTAACGGTCCCAGGAAGATGGCCTGAATGGAAGCTGCAAGCAGACCTACTATTCTGGCCAGATTCTGAAGCGAAATTACTCGCTTTGCAATCACTGTCCTGAGCTCCTTCTTTATCGCTCTCACTTTGTGACCTGGAAGCTCTAGAGTCGCTTTCACGGTATCTATGGTGAAGCCTAAAAATTCCAATCTCTGAACTGGCGCTAATTGGGACTTCTCTAAATTGACTAAGAATCCCAGAGATGAAAGGAACTTGAAAACCCACTGCACATCTCTCGTGAGGGTCTCTCTGCTGGATCCCATCACCAGGATATCGTCCAGATAAATAATCATACGAATACCTCTCTCCCTGATAGCTGCAGCTACTGGCTTCATCACTTTCGTGAACGCCCAAGGTGCTGACGCCAGCCCGAACGGCAGGCATGCAAATCGCCAAATCTCTCCTTCCCATCGGAACTGGAGATACTTCCGAAAGGTAGTTGCTATCGGAATCGCTAGATAAGCGTCTTTGAAGTCTAGACGGGCTAGCCAATCTCCCGAACGCAATAGGTCTCGGAGGAGATGTATGCCCTCCATCTTGAAATGGTTGTATTGCAGCCAACTGTTCAATTCTTTTAGATTTATGACTGGACGAATCTTTTCTCCTCTGCGCACCAGGAACATATTGCTGAGGAAAACCTGACCTTCTGTGCTCTCGCGCTCTATTGCGTTTTTCTCTACTAATTTGCTTAACTCGCTGTGTAAAAGCGCTTTCTCTTCTTGTGGCATGCAAATGGGGACAGGTTCTCTGTACTGCTTTGGGATGTCTATGAAATCTAGGTGAAGGCCCGCTACTGCTTGTAAAACCCAAGCATCGCTTGACAAAGCTTGCCATTCTCTCAGAAAATGGAGAGTTCTGCCTCCGATAGGAACAATTGGTGTACTCACCGCCTGTTGCGCCAGGCTGACGGAAAGAACCTCTTCCTCTGCGGCCTCTTGGATGTCTTCCTCTGGCCGGGAAAAAGGTGGCCTGCTGACGGTTTTCCCAATATTGAGCGCGTGGACCTTGAGGCCTTCTTTGATAGCTGTAGCGACCGCACGAACGACCTTTGACTCATCCGGTCCCAGTAAAAACACGCCCGGGAAATATCTTGTTTATAGAGCTATGAGTAAATGCCAACAAATTGAGACATTTCCTTTGCGAAGGCCTCCCCGAAAAGAAGGCCTTTGTCGCCCTCACCTGCTTCATACGTGGCTAGATCGCTGAGCTTACTGTCGATCTTTAGGAGGATGCCTCTTCTACGCTCTGAAGAGAGTGCACAGTTGGCGTTACCCAACAAGCACACTGCCCTTTGAGCCTAGTTACCTAGGGTGTGAATGTCTACTGGGGTACCAGTATCTTTTGATTTTTCTACAAGGTCCACAATCTTTGCCAGTGGACCTGCTAAGTCCAAGAGCTTATCTTGACACCCTTTCCACGCACGATTGATGCCTTTCCTAACGTCTCATGCTGTTTTGGTCACAAAAGTGACCATTTTTGGGTCTAATTCTGGTGTATCTGCCAGCTTCCCGGGCAGTTCAGGCGGTGGACATTCTGATCGCATGCGGGATCGAACTTCTCTGTCCAGCGGCTTCCTGATGTGTTGTGACATGTATAATGCCACTCTGGGTGAGGGCACCCACTCAGAAGACTTTGGGTGTCTAATGGACTCTGGGTTAAACTTATCGATTATGTTGTCTTCTTCCTCGGGAAGAGTTTGAGGAATTGGTTGAGGGAACTCTTCTTCCACGCTGCCTTCGTCGTCGGGGGCGTATCCTCTTCATATTCCCCTGAATTGTCCACCCCTGGGGCAGGGGGTCTGATGTGGCCATCTGCTAATGTTGCTAGAAAGGCTTCTTTCAATCTGGCGACTGGGTCGCTTTCACTTTGGGAACAGAGTCAACCCTATCTTTTGTGCCCGAGGGGGTCAATGAGTCTGCGCTCTTCCGGGCTTTTTTACCTCTCTTACTTTCAACCCTCTTCTGAGGGTGTCCAGCTGACGTCCCCTCCCCAGGGATGTCAGCCCGTCTCTTCCTGGTCGCCAGCTGCTCCTCAGCCATGCATGCTTCGAGCATTTCCAACCTTTCAGTCAAAGGTTGCACCCCTTGGGAGACTGCTTGAGAAAGTGAATCTCCCAGTACCCTCTTGAAGCTGAGGGATAAATCTGTGTCTTGCCAAGTGGGTTCTTCTTCCCACTCTTGTTCACTCCACTCTGGTGAGGTGGACTGGGAATCTCTCGGGTGCGATGAGTGAGCCATTAAATAATGTTAGCAGCTCTAACTTCTCGGGGTCAGCTGAAAATTAAGGCTCTGAATCAGAGTTTACCTCCTGTGCACTCTGTGGCCTTCTAGCCTATCTGTGAAACTGTTTCACGTTCTCTGCAGATCCAGCAGATGCCACCAAGAAATGTCTTTTCTCCTTTTTTTTTTTCTGAACATTTCTCTCAGGTACTGACTCGCAAGACCCTCCGCTCCATTTTGCTATGTGTACGTGCGAAAAGCGAGCGTTAGGGGAACGTGGAGCATGCCGGGAATGTTATGAGGCGGAACCTGCTTCGCTGGGTCCTAAAGCCCTGCACGTTCAGCAGCACGAGCCGCCGCCGCGCACTTGCGTATAAAGTAGGCTGCTGCAGGGTCCTAGAGCCTTCGCCTCCGCGAGCAAAGACTGCATACGCCGGAGGAGAACGGGGCGGCTGCCAGAAGCGAGCAGCTTGCCCGCGGCTCCGCCCCGCCTCTCCTCACTCCCGTTCCTTTTAGAATTGAAATAAAAGCATGACGGGGGAAACCACTGGTAATACGCGCGTGCCTTCTACACAACGGTACAAATGCTGTAAAATAAGCTCTCGACAGCCATCAATCAAACACCTGTTAGTCTATCAGCTAACTATCATTGATAATAACTACGTTTAGTGACTATATTATAATAGGCAACGATAATCCCAGAACATAAACATGAGACATAACACTCATCTCAGTATGGCAGCAAAAAGAAAGAGGAATGGACTTAGGGGAGTCAGTGTTTATACCCCTATCTGGCCACTGACTGCTGTGGGGGTAGAGGTCAGGACTACAAAGGGCCTCAGGATTATGGGAAGCGTGGTTTCTGAAACCTAGTTGATTCAGTTGAGATATGAAACTTGTAACTTCCTGCTTTGTTTTTTTCCAAGTAACATGTAAGAAAAACCAAGACATAAAAGTTAAAGTTTTGAAATGCTGATATGGCAGTATTAAAGAAAGGTAAATCATAATGCAAGCCTCCTGTCTTGTCATAGAATGGAGGAAGAGCTGCAGTTAGAAGGGGTATCGTGGTCCCGCTGGGGTACATGAGTAGGGGTCCTCAGGAGGTAATGTGGCTCACTATAAGTGCTGAGTGGAGGGCCCTATCGAGCGAGGCGGATCCCAGGCAGGCTGAGCTCCAGCACCACTCCACAGCCTCAAGTTTCATTTAGTAGTGCTCCTCGACAAAGTCCCTAAAAGTGGTGTATCAGAATGCAGGGGCCAGATGTGTAGGTCTAGTGAAAGAAGTGTTCAGCTCTCCGCCAGAGGTCTTGCTTGTAGAGGGGCCCAGGGGTCAATCGTCTACCTGATGCAGAAAGTGTGTCATGGTGGAAGCTCTGCTATAGCGATAGCCTATTTGTACAAACTAGAGCAACTGTGTAACTTAGGGAGAGAGTTGTGAAATGTTGCTTTCAAAAACGTTTTGGTTTCCATGCACTTGGTACATTCATGTTATTTTTCACTTTTCTGCCGCATTACATCAGGGATACACATTTCAAGTTACTCCTGCCGAGCCAGGTATAAATAGTCACGTGACCCATCAGTGGTCATATGCCTACAGCACACCATTTCTTACTGGTCAAGAGTCACTTATCACTCAACAATGGCGAGTGTAAACTATGAGGTCCATATACATTAAGTTACAGAATATAATGCATCCAGCATTCCATAACAATGAGCTATTCTGTAATGCGGATAGTACCTATTATTATTGAGTCATCGTGTCTCAACTAAAGCAGTGGCTGAACAGGCACCATCTTGGAATGGTGGGGCATGCATGACTATGTTATTGCTCCCTTGTGTGTGCCAGGTCTGTGATAGTTCTATTCAGTGAGTTACAACTTAAAGCTGCAGCATTCAAAGATACATTTTAGTACATGAATCACTGAATTAGATGATGCGTTTGTGTGTGAGAGACATCTTTGAGCTGCAGCGTACCGCTATACTTTAATGTGAATTTAGCATTTTCACTGACAGATTAGTGTTTTTGTAAGATAGTGCAAATGTTTGCATGAAGTTTTACACAACCGCTGCGGGGCATTAGAACACCAATAGTCGGCAAAGCAAACAGTGATTTTGTCAATCTACCACACATAACGAAAGGGAAGAATTGGAAACTCTCTTTACGGACATGTCCACGTACAATAAAAAAAAAAGAATGCTAATATATCTGGCTTTATAAATGTAAGCCGGAAGGCCTTTTTGTCTTGGAGGGCCTTAGGAAAAAAAATCGTGCGTTGTGTATTTATAAAACATGAAGCCCATTGGTTTACTCATGCTTGTTTTTGGTTGTGTTGGCATGTCTATATATCTGTGAAAGCCTTACTTAGCGCTATTATTAGCATTTTTTAGAACAGACCTAGAGGTAAAGATGAGCATGGTTGAATCACATAGCATAGCCATAGATCACGGGTGCACAACATACGGCCCGCGGGCCAGTTGCGGCCCGCCATGCCCTTTTGACCGGCACGCGAGGCACAAAGACTTTCCTAATGGAGGGCGGCCCGCGGCCACCCTCCATTAGGAAAGTCTTTGTTGTCTTCCGGGCCGGTGAAAACACTGGCCCTCATTGGCTCAGCACACACACGCATCACGTCGCTCCTACGAGCCACATAATGCGTGTGTGCTGCACCAATGGAGGGCCAGCACTACGGCTGGCGTGGTCCATAAGGCTTGATGCCGGAAGGCATTTCAGCCTTGGACCACGCCAGCCGTAGTACCGTTCCAGCTTACCTGCCGCTTACCTGCCTTCCAGCACGTCTCCGGTAAGTGGTCTGTTTGTGTTTGTGTGTCGGGTTTGTTTTGCTTTATGTTTATGTGTGTATGGGGGGGGTGTGTGTCGGATGTGTATGAATGTTTATGAATGTTTGTATTTGAATGTATTTTGTGTGTATGTTGAGATGCGGGGGTGGGGGTGTGTCGGATGTGTATGAATGTTTGTATTTGAATGTATTTTGTGTGTATGTTGAGATGTGGGGGGTGTGTGAATGTTTGTATTTGAATGTATTTTGTGTGTATGTTGAGATGCGGGGGTGGGGGGGTTTAGGATGTGTATGAATGTTTTGATTTGAATGTTTTCTGTGTGCTGAGTTGGGGGGTGGGGGTTCGGGTCTGTATGGGTGCATGTTTGTGTGTGTGCTGAGTTGGGGGTTCGGGTCTGTATGGGTGCTCGTTTGAGAGTTTGCTGATTTGCGGGGGTGGGGGGTTCGGGTCTGTATGGGTGCATGTTTGTGTGTGTGCTGAGTTGGGGGGTTGGGGGTTCGGGTCTGTATGGGTGCATGCTTGAGTGTGCGTGTGTTGAGTTGGGGGTGGGGGGTTTGGAGTTGAGGGGTGGGGGTTCGGGTCTTTATGGGTGCATGTTTGTGTGTGTGCTGAGTTGGGGGGTGGGGGTTTGGGTCTGTATTGGTGCATGTTTGTGTGTGTGCTGAGTTGGGGGGTTTGGTTGGGGGTGAGGGGGCCATGGGGTGGGGGGTTTGGAGGCCATGGGGCATAGTGTTTGGTTGGGGGTGAGGAGGCCATGGAGCATAGTGTTTGGTTGGGGGTGAGGGACATATGGGGCATAGTGTTTGGTTGGGGGTGAGGGGGCCATGGGGCATAGTGTTTGGTTGGGGGTGAGGGACATATGGGGCATAGTGTTTGGTTGGGGGTGAGGGACATATGGGGCATAGTGTTTGGTTGGGGGTGAGGGGGCCATGGGGCATAGTGTTTGGTTGGGGGTGAGGGGGCCATGGGGCATAGTATTTGGTTGGAGGTGAGGGGGACATGGGGCATAGTGTTTGGTTGTGGGTGAGGGGGCCATGGGGCATAGTGTTTGGTTGGGGGTGAGGGGGCCATGGGGCATAGTGTTTGGTTGGGGGTGAGGGGGCCATGGGGCATAATGTTTGGTTGGGGGTGAGGGGGCCATGGGGTGGGGGGTTTGGTTGGGGGTGAGGAGGCCATGGGGCATAGTGTTTGGTTGGGGGTGAGGAGGCCATGGGGCATAGTGTTTGGTTGGGGGTGAGGGACATATGGGGCATAGTGTTTGGTTGGGGGTGAGGGGGCCATGGGGCATAGTGTTTGGTTGGGGGTGAGGAGGCCATGGGGCATAGTGTTTGGTTGGGGGTGAGGGACATATGGGGCATAGTGTTTGGTTGGGGGTGAGGGGGCCATGGGGCATAGTGTTTGGTTGGGGGTGAGGGGGCCATGGGGCATAGTGTTTGGTTGGGGGTGAGGGGGCCATGGGGCATAGTGTTTGGTTGGGGGTGAGGGGGCCATGGGGCATAATGTTTGGTTGGGGTGAGGGGGCCATGGGGCATAGTGTTTGGTTGGGGGTAAGGGGGCCCTGGGGCATAGTGTTTGGTTGGGTTTGAGGGGGCCATGGGGCATAGTGTTTGGTTGGGGGTAAGGGGGCCCTGGGGCATAGTGTTCGGTTGGGGTTGAGGGTGCCATGGGGCATAGTGTATCTAGGGTCAATAAAATATATATAAGTTAATTAAACAGACGAGATACAATAACTAAAAAGAAATAAATTATAACAATGGAAAATGTGTAGTACAAAATGTAAGTTTGAAATGCAAATAAAAATCGTTACCCCTCAAAAACATTCTTTTTCCATGTGTTTAGTACAAATTGGGGGTTTAAAAAGCCTCCTGCCACGCCCCGCCTACCGCCCCGCCCACATTTACTTTTCGGCCCACTATAGCCCTCATGTAAGGTACTTTCGGCCCTCTGTCAAAATCAGTTGTGCACCCCTGCCATAGATACATGCAAAGTGAAAAATATGCTGAGGGATTAAACATCTGTTAAAAACATTCACTAAATATTTCAGTGTTGAGGGCAACACTAGCTACAAATGTGATCAGAAATGGCGGCATTGGATGTGGAGCGTGAACCTCGTGCTCAGTTGCTAAATAAGTTGCATGCTCATAGGTTGAACACACAAGGGTGGAGTTATCCCAATGTTAATATATACGTTGCACTCACATATGCGTTCTTAAAGTCAGATTTGGGCCATGCTAGTATACAACAAGTAGTGAAACACGGTTTTGGCCTTTGGTTGGGCTGGTCTGTTTGGCGACACTTATCCACTTCTATTCTGTTTAACTTATGCAAGACTAGTTAGTACTTCATCTTTAAATGCTGCTGTCGTGTCATGTTAGGTATGGTGGCTAAAAAAGCCAAAGAACCACCTGAGATAATGAACAGTCGACACACACCCACATACGACTACGCCAGTTGATTTTAAATATGAATTTAATTTGAAAAAATGTAATTCATGTTGTTGCCCTTAGTGATGACACAGGTTTCGGCTTGGGCGCTTTTTTGAAATCAGGGCTTTTGCTCAAATAGAATTTGAAAACACACTTTGTATCTTTGTCTCTGGTACTAGCTTGGTCAATCTCCTCATAGAACTTCATATAAATGGGTTTGATCACGTTGTTGTGCTCTCCGAAAATCCCTCGCGAGGCATTTACATATGAGGTCATTTCTTAGGTGTACGTTGCTTTACAGTGCTCAGCGGCCACAGTTAGCACAAGCACACCACAAAATCACCAACATAAATTAGCGCCAATATAGAGTCTGAACTCCCAAACTCAGGGGCAATTAATTCAGTAGGATTAAAATGGTTTCGAGCAACAAACTCAGGTCACAGCTAAGGGTAACTTTACCCATACCAATAATCACATTCCAGAGTTTTCAAGTATTCTTTAATACAGCAATAGTTATCAGACTCTTAACAAATGGATCACAAGCAACACATCAACAAATCCAAAGCAATTGGAGACGGCATTAATCTCTACAATGACTGAACCAATAATACCAATATGCCACCAAGGGACGCACCAAAATCACTTGCCTTCCAAGCCCTAACCCACCCCACCATCCCGCCAAGAGAGATACCAAACGTACTTACCTTCCTCATTGAATAACTCTACAACATAACAAAGTATCCTGTGCAAAACTCCATGAAGAGATTCAGTCCCCTTCCACATTATATAAACTCTGCATTCATGCCTGGAGCCAGGGTGAAAGTGGCTTTACTACATAGGCTGTGAGAGATTGCATCTGCCCTTTACGTTCTGGGTACATGCCATTTTTGGGTCGGTTTTGCACTCCGTTTTGACTTAACTGAGAAACTGTGGGTCAAAATGGCAAGCCCTCTCCCCTTTTAATTCTGTGAAGTGGCAACCCCTGCTTCTGTGCGTGAAGGCTGATTTTATATAAAAACGTATGTTTGTCACGTGCCTTAGGGATTGCAGTGGGTGGTTTAAAGTGGTTAGCGAGGCTTGCAAGAGAGGTTGTATTTTTCCCTCGACTGAACTTTTCAGCACTGATGAGCTGCAAGCACAAAGGGGCTTTGGACAGTGCAAACAGTGCCTGGCCCAATGATTTAATAATTGGAGATATCTGTACAACAAGGACCTTATATATATGGGGGAAAGTACCAGTTCCCTACCGAGTTCCTTAATAAGGACACAGAACTCTGAGGTGACTTGCAAAGTCCTTTTTACATTTGGTAGGTGAAGCTTTATTCTTTATAATACCTGGCCGAACACGGTCATCCCCACTAATACTTGGCCTCCTGCTTAATCTAATATAAGACATAGGTTTTTGAAACATAATCAATGTAGAATGTGTTTGGATTGAAAAAACACTAATATGCAGCTTGCAATGTGTTGCAGAAAAAAAAATTCTTTAAGCAGTTTAATACATCCTATCTAAAACTCGTTTCGTTGTTTAAATGAACGCCAAGGAGAGAGATGCCTGCTCTCCAGTAGTGCACAGCATTTGCATACTACTATAAACTGTTCATCATCAGTTAATGGCTGTTAAGTATCACAGAAATGTATTTCAGAAGAAATTACTTTGAAAAGCTACTCAAATTTAATTAAGTGCTGACATGACAGCTGGCATTCGGCTCTCTGTTGCTCAAGCAGCAGGCATTATAGTCAGTACAACTCAAATGTAATCAGTTATTACAGTTACAGTAGTGATGTCAAAACTAGCCTGTAATAAGAACATATTGCAGACTGGCATGAATTATATAGTTTATACATAGCTTAAGAACTGTTGGCATTTGCAAGAGAAACAGGTAGCGATCAAGTCGCAGCAGACGATGAGTGAATAGCACCTTAACTTGCATAACACGCACTGCTCATTTTCTCATCAAGTACAATAGCCACATTACTGACTATTTGCAAGGGAATTATAGAGACTCTAAACATATGTACAAATGAAGAGGAAACATTCCAATCCAGTTCTTAAAAGTATGCTGCACAAATACAAAGCCGCTGAACGAGTCTCTGTGTGGAATTTTGCTGATGATTAACACTAGACTGAGTAACTGTTACTCCCAAAAACATTTTACAGGTGATTTGTAGTTCAGAATGTAGATTTGCATAGAGAAGAACAAGATACATTTAGAAATGTGATCAAGATTGACACTTGTCACATGCATGCACCAACTGTACTGGATTGAAAACTTTCTCGAGGTAGTAGTCTGTGTTAAGCTAACCAGCCTCTCGTAAAGTACACTCCGGAGCAGGAGGACTAGCACCAGAACAGAATAAATCATGAAAATATCTAGTCAAAGAAATCCAAAATATTACCCAATCCATTGATAAAGTTCACACACTTCATCCCGATGAGAAGGAATTAACTTATAAAAAGTTAAGTAAATTGACAATTAGAGGCCTTAATTTACAAGACGAATCAGAAGGAAGGTGTACCACATGTTTAGTAAAGACCAGGAAAAGCTTCTCCTCCATATATACTGTGACGGGAGGGAGAGAAGGCGAGCAGCCTCGTGTTTGGACCACAAATGCCTCACAAGGCCTAATAGGACAGGCATCCCACTTAGAATGATATCCCGAAGATGGTTGAGAGCCAGGAGACATAACCCTATCCTCTTATTGAAGTCAAACATGAGTAGACAACTGGTAAGTGAAATGCGCAGTGTGGCCAACATCCCAAATAAACCTAACCCCCACAATCAACTTTCCCTGCAACAAGAAGCCAAGTGCTTAATAGGCGGACAGCATAGTATTTTAGCCAGGCATAAATTCCCGGATGAAATAGGGCTACACAAATTAATCCTACTCACCCATGTAGGAATGAGGGCAGACTGTGCCTTGTTTCTAAACCACCCGCCATTTCCTTCCAATTGTCCGAAGTAACACTACTGGGCAGTAAGAGTATGCGTTGGCTTCCCCTAACCGAGGGCATGGGTCACATATGGGAATCCAGTAGTCCAGATACATACCAACAAAAGAAATGTTTTTTTGGCCTGTTTTCCTAAAGATGTGTCTCATGTTTAACTCTATTATGAAAATAACGAGCCAGAACAGTTGTGGGGCAGCTGTATCTATGTGGGGGATCCACATGGGATTGCACTTGCTTTCAGGTAATGCTAGTAAGGGATATTAAACGCAGGAGTCTCCCAACTGGTGGAAGCCTCCACCCAACACAGCCGTGGCTGCATGGTGGATGGCACTTGGTGGCCAGTGGTATCCCCACCGACTATGGGGTGTTATATCCCACCCTTAACATAATCTGTCCAAAAGGTTTTGAAAGGCCAACTAAGAAAGACATTGCATAACTCTATTTGAGAGTAGAATAGGCCCTTCTAGCCAGGCCACACATGCTACAGCACTTTTTTAAACCCACCATACAATTGATAGTGTTTGCTAAACATACCCCAATGATCCAACCACAAGGATGTCAGACTGTAGTATTACCCTGATTATTCCTAACAGGTGGAACATGTGTATGTGATTGTTGGAGTCCTTGAGAACAGTAGTGTCTGGGGTTCATAAAAGTATGTTTACAATAGCTTCGCCATATGAGACGAGGACAGTGTTCTGCAGCAAAAATCGTTCTTCTACACTAATTTGCAACTGCCCCCCACCCCAATGCATTCACCGGTGGCTCTAAACTGCAGGCAAACGTTCAGGGATATGTCCTAGGTGGCGCTGTAGTACGTGCGACTGAATTGAAAAAGCCTTTTCCACTCTGGGTTTGCCCATGCATTTTTAACCCAACCATAACATTAACACATAACCCAGATACCTTGTCCACATACATCAAGTATGGAAGCCCTCCTGTGTCGGTGCATACTTTCGGCCTCAAGTGTCGCTCACCTCCTGCTCATTTAGCGCCCTCCAGGTCCCATAGGTCGTTTTGGGATAGACTTTTCCGATTTCGTAGCTGATTTAAATTTGCAGTATACCAATCTTGTGATATTAGGTGATTTTAACTTACATTTTAACCGACCTAGATCAGATGAACTCAATTCCTTTTTTGATAGCCTTTTAGACCTTCATTTTTGTCAACTGATTCAAGCCCCTACCCACCTCCATGGTAATATCCTTGACTTGGTATTTGCCAAAGATACTCTGCTTTACCCCGGCCCGATTGAGCCAGTGACCTGGTCTGATCACTATCTGGTCACATGCTCATTTCAGTCAGTCCCCCCCCCCCTGCAAGGTTCTCCCCTCTAAGACGCTTCTCCGCTCCTGGCGGTCTGTTGATCCTAAGGCACTTAGTGCTCATATAGCCTCCAATTGTACCTCTCTGAGACCCTTATCGCTAACCACACTTTCACAGTCATTGACGTCTGACGCCAACTGCCTTGCTCCATTGAAACTTATTCAAGGCCGCAGACTACCGTCCCAGCCCTGGTTCACTGATCTACTAAAGAATGCTCGTCTCCAACTTAGACAAGCCGAAAGTAAGTGGCGGATTAATTACAATCCGGCGCTTAGAGACCTATACAAGTTCAGTCTCTCTACCTATCTAGCTAGTGTTAAACTTGATAAATCAATGTTTTTTGCTCAGAAAATTGAAAATGCTCTACTTAAGCCGAAAGCTCTATTCTCTATTGTTCACTCTGTTTCCTCTGAATCGCTGACCTCTATGGTTAAGTCATCACAGGAGCTAAATCTCTGACGACATTGTCTCCCGACACTACCAGCTTTGTGCCACCCCCCTTACTGATTCTTTTCCCAGCTGGTCGACTTTCCCTCTGTTTACTGAGGTAGAAGTCCTGGCAGCTATATTAAAGATTAAATCTTCCTCCCCTGAGGATGCCATTCCTGCTATCATGAAAACGATTGCTCCTGTCATTATGGCTGAAATTACTGCGGCTATTAATAACTCCTGCCAATTCGGACTGGTCCCCCCAGAATTGAAATCTGCAAGGGTTATCCCTTTCCTCAATAAGCCATCTCTTCATCCCACTGTCCCTGGCAATTTCCGCCCCATCTCTTTACTTCCATTCTTGGCTAAACTTCTGGAATCTCTGGTCACGCCTCTTCTGTCCTCCTTCTTGGAATCTTCTAATATTTTCAACCACGCACAGGCAGGTTTTAGGCCAGGGAGAGGGACGGAAAGTGTGCTTGTCTCAGTGCAAGACGATATGTCCAGACTAGTCGATGTGGGCGGAGTAGGGGCCAGGATCCTACTAGATTTGTCTGCCGAGTTTGACACGGTGGACCATCCTATCCTATCACGTCTTGCACAGATTGGGATCTCCGGTCCTGTTCTTGCCTGGTTTACTTCTTTCCTTTCAGACCGTACTCAGACTCTCGCTATGCCTCCCTTTCTCTCTGCCCCTTGTGCCCTTACCTGTGGTGTCCCTAAGGGATCCTCTCTCTCCCAGATTTTGTTCAACATTTATATTTGGGCACTGGTTTGCCTTATTCGCTCTTATGGATTTAACTCTTATTCCTACGCTGATGACACCCAAATCCTGATCCGGCTTGATCAGGATCAATCTGTGATCTCAGCTTGTCTTCACGACTGCCTTAAAGCAGTCGGTGCCTAGATGGACCAAAACTGGCTTAAGCTCAACGGCGACAAAACAGAAGTGATGCTGGTGGGCTGTCCCCCTAACCCTTCACTATGGACCCCCGCCTTTTGGCCTACATCACTGGGTCCATTACCTTGTCCTGTCAACAAGGTAAAGAACTTGGGAGTTATTCTTTCTGCCTCCCTCTCTATGTCAAATCAGGTCTCAGCGGTGTGCCAGTCTGCACATCATCAAATCAGTGTTTTAAAGAGGGTCCTGCCTATGATTCCGGAAGCCATGCGACCCCCCCGTAGTGGCAGCACTGGTCCTCTCAAGGCTGGACTATTGTAATTCTCTGTACTTATCCCAACCAACTGGCCTGCTCCAACGGCTCCAACTTATGCAAAATCTGGCAGCCAGATTAGCCACTGGCTCCCCCTATGGTGCCCATATTTCACCGGTGCTTCGCCAACTCCATTGGCTCCCTGTGGTACAGCGAGTCAAGTTTAAGTCATTATGTATTGTCCACCGGGCAATCCATGGTTTAGGAGCGGAGTTCCTTCAATCCAAATGTTCCCGATATATTCCGGAACGTAACCTCCGCTCTTCTACAACCAACCTACTTACGGTCCCCAGGTTTAACCGGGAAAGACTTGGCGGCAGAGCCTTTTCTATTGCCGCGCCAAGCTTTGGAACATTCTTCCATTATCACTCAAATCTTCTGCTAATCATCTGGCCTTTAGGAAAGCTCTGAAAACCACTCTGTTCTAGCTTTCTGCCTATATCGTTTTTCCTTAGCTTGCAGCTTCCACACCAGCGCCATGATGCCTTTGGGCGACCGTGCGCTTTACAAGTGTATGTAACATAACATAACACATCATTCTATTTCGTTAGGGTGACAGCCCTTACTACTGTTCCATGGCCATTCTATAAATCGTGGAACAAGAAAAGTTCATACTGAGGTCGAACATAAACAGGATATTCGCTTAATAGAAGGGGTGAGTGGCATTGTGGGTGATGGTTTCATGGAGACAGTTCTGCAACAGTATACATGTATGATGTTGATTTGAAGGTGGATTCAACCATTTTTGTGATGGTTAAGTGTCAAGTTGTTGGTAAGCCAGAAAGATAGAGCAGTGGGTTGAGCGCTCCTGCTGCGATCTGTGTGTGATCTGCAGGTCACAGGTTCAAATCGTGGCAAGGGCACATTAGCCTTTCATCCTTTCGAGGTTGATAAATGAGTAGCAGCTTCGAGTGGGTGAACATTGTATGTAAAATGTTCAATGTACAGTGCTTTGGCGAAAGGGCATTTAAATAAATCATTAACATTAAACGGAGGGCATTTAATTGTTTCACAGTGACAGATATGAGGCACCAAAGACTAACCTTGTCTTTGCATATTTGTTTATAGAGCAGTCAGCTCTGGCATCATTGACTGCATGGAGTCATCACACTACATTTGATATGTCAGTCTCTATCCTATGCTTAAGTAGTTTGGGTTCCTTTATCCAACATGCAATTGGTTTGTCCAATGTCTCTCCCTTAACACGCTGGAGGAGTTGGACGGCTGTATTATGCTTTATCAAATGGCTCTTTCTCAGATGCTTGAGGTGTCCGCCGGTATTCAGCATGCTATGAGTGTCAAATCTCTCGGATGCTTGAGGATTTGGGGATCTGTACCCAATGTGAAATGAGTTTGCCAAATATTTCACTCATATGCATCAGGAGTTGAACCCGATATTCAGTGTACAATGTTTTTGTCAAATTGTATACGGTCATATGCTTGGTGAGTTGGGACTCCCATATCCAGAATGCATCAAACGCTGTCTATAATTAAGAACTTGTTTGCAGGTCCAGCAGACAGCATTGTTTCCCAATGCAGTAAACTTAGTGTCACAAGAACTCGCACTCCAAATTCCTCTCATTTGTATGGATTTTTCTATTCATACGCCTCTTTCATGGTGCTCTAGGGACTGTTTCTTAAGGTTGCAGGATTCAGTGTTGCTCTTTGGAGTATTGGTTGCCAGGTATGGGCTAATACATTCAATCCTCTTGGTCGATGTCTTGCATACATATACAAGCCCTCACCCTCAGCCCATTTAACGCTCCTCGCCCCCTGCCCCCATCTCCAGATAGGAGTCTTTCTCTCGTTTTCTTTTGTGGCCTCTCACATCAGAGCTTCCTCTGGCAGCATAGATCAGTTTCCCCTGTCCACGAATCCCTCTCTTTCGGCTATTTCCAGATCTCTGCAAGGTCCTGGCTATTTCTTTTCTGGCCATAGTTTCTCTCCTCCTCTGCAAGTCGCTAAGTGGCATATGTTCATTCGCCGTATCTCGAACCTCCTTCTCTTCTGGCGTGTAGCATATCTACTTCCACAAGACCAGTGAAGTGTGACCTGAAGGGGTATCCTGTGCAGGCACTGTGCTAGACACCCCAAGTCTGCTACATTGAGACCCCCCCCCAGCCTTTTCTACCAGATGCTTCTGATCCAGTTATGGTGCTGTGGACTTTATCAGCTTATTGTTCGCAAGCAAGATAGACTTAAAACTTTGGCCATCTCTGCCACCCCTTGAGTGCGCTTCATCACACTCCCTGAAGTGGTGACCACCGAGGTGGTCATACTGAAACAGTTACTTTCCCAAATTCCAATACAGTGAGGGCCCTCGCTCACCATCTTAGAAATGGGTATTCACACACAAAAAAGAAAAACACAGGAGCATGTTAGAGGAAGTGAAACGACTCAAACCTTTACAAAATAAAGAAATAACTCCTCCTGTCACCACCTTAAATAAGCAGGACAAAAGAGAACGAGCTCTAACGCAGAACTGGTTCAGTAGAAACTGGAGAAAGATGCTCCATGTACTATAGAGTACCCCCTCTTTTCTTTCAGAAGCAGAAAAGACGCTACACAAAGTTCCTGTTCACTTTATCTTACTTGATTGATAGCTGCTGGGAAAGGTTTATAGGCCATTCCATCTCGAATGTTTAAAGATGCCAGCTCTGATGGAAGCCTATAAAATGGTTCTCAACTATTACCTCTTCTTGGCCCAAAAAACAGGCCTGAGGAATAAGCCACTCATTCAATCTATGAAAAAGGTTGCGGATACTCCCGTCCCTAAACAGTGATCATTAATATGAGAGGGAATAAGTTGATCACCCCGGAAGAACTTCCTCTTGAATTAACTGGAGAAACCTGTTAAGCGATATTCAATCAACACTACAGCTAAGTCAATGCCTAGTCTGGGATGCTGAAGAAAACCCTTATTGATGTATTTTTATGTCCAGTTCAGTACTCTGGATGACACCCCTTGTATAACACCCCCCTCTTAGAATCCCCCTGACCCAACTGAGCCAAGAAGTAGGTTTGTTTTGCAAATTTAAAAGGTTTATTTGGACAATTTAACAATATATATCTATCACACTTTATAAATAAATTGATAACTGATATCACACTTCAGAATATGACCGTGATCAACAATGTATAATGTTACAGGGGTACACTGATTTGGTTACTTAGGAGTAGTATAGAGGATGAGGTAGCTGAAAATGCTTGATGGTTTCAAGGAAATGCAAGGCGGAATAAAATGCAGTACAGAAATAACTTGTTATGATTTTAGCAAAAGGTAATATGATCACTTTTTCTTTTGACAGTTCACTCCCCCCCCCCCCTGTGCAATACAAGAAATGGAGGGAGAGCACACAGTCTTCAGGAATCCCAACAAATCACACTTTATAATGCAATACACAGTTCCAGTCCCCCCAGCAAGCTTAGAGAAAACAGGTATGAATTTTAAACACAGGCGAATTACTTTAATGTGGTTTGCAAGGAAGTGAAAAGGTGCTAAAATTGTTTTTAATTCCCTCTAGAGGTTCAGGGTAGGTGATGGCTACTTTATATTAGTTCAGGCTCACTTTAACAATGCTCTATGAGTTATTACCAGGTTGCAAACGGATTTTAACAAAGGAAGGAATGGAGCTGCTATTTTGACAAGTGGAGAAATTGAGCCAAAATCGCAAATCGCGGTAAATTTTGCAAGTGCGTATATCGCGATTGCGGAAAAGGTATAGTCGGTTCTAGGTTTGTTGGAAAGCCTAGAATCACAGCTTTAAAATGAAGGTTAAACCACGTTCCTAGGGCAAACGGTTCCTGAGATACAGACAATTTAATAAAGGTAGATTTTCGGATTTAAAGTAAAACTCAAAATGACAGGTGACAGCTTGCAGCTGCAGAATTGACAGGTGACAGTTGTGCAGCTTTACAAATGACAGATGACACGATTCCTAGGAGGCTGTTCTAATTAGGTTAAAATAGTTTGGATTAGATTATTTTAACTAAGAGATTGGGTTCTGCACAGTTCTGGCGGATACTCACTCCTAATTCTGCAATGAATGGGCCTCGTCACGGATCTGACAACACGTCCAGCGGCGGTTCTCTCTGTTCGGCGGGTCAATCAGGCATCGGTTCTGCTCACAGCGATCCGGATCTCTGGTTCTGCTCACAGCGGTCTGGGTCTGGTCTGCGGTTCCGGCACAAGTTCTTGGCAAAGAATTCAAACAGCTCGCCCGGCTGTTGAATAGTTTGGTTAGGTTTGCTGGATTCTGAAGGCCTGCTGAGAATACTTTTGCTTGCAGTGGGCCTTCTTGGTTCAAAGTTCTGTAGTCTCTGTTTAGCTTGGAAGTCTAAGTGTTGGATCTCTGGATGTGAAGTCGTCAGTCAGCACGCTCCGCAGCAAATGGAATTGAATGTCTCTACCTGTCCCAGCAGTCTCTTTTTATGTGTTTTGGAAGTGGGTGTGTGAGTGGCATAACTGAGCCTGCCCCTCTCTACTTGCCACTGGCCCAATTCTCCCCTCTCCCATGATTGGGGGAAGGAAATGGATTGTCATCACGATGAGGTCTGTTTATGGGTCAGAGGATCCTCCCCTGGTCAATTTGCCCACAAATCTATATTTGATTCAAATACATATTTCCCAGATACACAATTTGTTGAAATTACATGTACACATTATATATTCTTTATGGTCCATGCTTGTCCGCCTCTGATCTTCCTGGGGGCTTGCATTACAAAAATGACAACATTTTGCGCTTTTTGGCTGGTTTACCAATATCGGACATTTACCAAAAATTACACTCATGTGCGCAAGGAGTATGGACATTAATTGATGAAGTGTCAGATTTTTAACATGCAGACATTTGGAGTGAGAGCCTATTTTCCGCTAGCAACCCCCCAGAATACACCACAGGGTCCTAACGCCTCTTAAAACGTGCACAGAAAAATCACAAGAATAATGATATTAGTTATATAATTTTACCAGTCCGCACTATGAGTTATCTATCTTTTTAACTTATGCCCTGGTCAAAAAGGGGTGTGGCTTCCCACATCACATGGTGGAAGAACTGGTTTATCCACTTCCCCCAAGCTCGGCTGGCTCTCACAGGCACTTCTCCTCCCACTTCTCCCAAGAGGAAGCCACTTTACAGCCCCCCCAATATAACATTTGCCTGAGTCCATTGTACAGTTTCCTGCAGTCCCCAGGTAATTCAATCAGAGAGGTGTCACCTCCTTTTTGTGGGGGCAGCAGAATGCAGCCAGGCCTGGGAACACAGCTGTTGATCCAGTTTCAACTCCTGTTGGGGGTAGTTGTCAGGCAGAATCCAGTTTCATTAAGCCAGGTTTCAGCTAAATGTCACTTTTTGTTCCCAGTTTAAATCAAACTTACAATTTTTATATGTACATTAAATAATTACTTCCTTCAAGTCATTTCAGAATATAGTTTTACATTGTATCCACCTCTTAGCAAGTCTTTCCTTGGCCTGGTTTGGGTTCCTCTGTTCAGTTTTACACAAATGCCTGGTGGTTTTAAAACGCCGGCTTTCTGATAGTGGTGAGTACCGGTATTGCATCCATTTTTGGGATCTGTCTTGAATTACTGCATTTCAATAGAGTGGTCTTTTGCTTGATAGTATAGGACCCTTGCTTAACATTGTTTTGATGGCATCCTTACAGTAGAGTGGTGATGTGGAACCCCCCACAAGAAGGTTGCATCTTTGGAGTGGTCTTGTGCCAACTGCGCAGTTCTCCTGGATTCTGGCGTGAATGTGGGCGGCGATAGCTCATCCCCACATCCACCCAGTCTATTGATTTAGTTTGTTCTGGGATAGAATAATGGGCGGCGACAGCTCATCCCCACATCCACCCAGTCTAAGGATTCAACATGGGTCAAAACCCTTGACAAAACCTTATCAACTTAGAGTGCAGATATCAACCATGCTGCAGATTAATATCCTTGCGCTCAAAAGACTCATTTTCATTAAAACTAAGGCAGGAGATGGCCTGCGTGGCTGTGGATAGAAAAGCAAAGGATCCATACATGATTTGTTTTACTTCGGTCTATGTTAGCAGAACCCAAGGAAACGAGTTCTCTTTAGAATCATGAGAGAGTTGAATTTCAGGGATTGCAAAGCGATGACCAGCTTCCTTTTAGGTCACAAATTTGAGAGAGTAATAGCAAAAGAGACAACGCCTGTGAATACATCCTGGTCCATAAAGAAGCTCAAATTAACAACAGGGACAATCCTGTTAAACAGTTGCAGCAAACTAAACGGGGGATCAAAGGGACTGTATTACGTATTGACAGGAAAATGCAATTCTTCGGCCACGGCATGGCTTACAAACTGAGTAGAATGAGGAATGCACACACGGGTACCAACTGAGGAGTATGGTTTCCCGTATATATCTTTCCTCTCTTTGCTTGTCCTTTTCTTGTTCTGAAGTGTTTTTTTGCAATGAGCCGAGATGTGGCAGTAAAAATCTGAGAATGGACTCAAGGCCACCATACGGACGAAACTAAGCCAACAAAGAAAGGCAGAGTTCCCCTGTTTGAAGCTTAGTACAGACCATGCCTCCAGCCCTTAATGCGAATGCATTACTTCACCGTGCACTGGCGTGGAAATAACTACTGCAATCCAAAACCACAAAAAAGGAGCTAAGGTTCTGATTAGAAAAATGATCCATTGCAGGCACCTTGTTTTGAGGAAAGTAATTTTAGGAGAGAACACACCACAGACGTCACCTAGCAAGCTGCAGTTGGATTAAAGTGCATAGCCTTTCAATCGTTAAGCAGGTGGTTACTACAGTTGGTTTCCCTGAGAAAGATCTCAGGCATTACTGTAAATCCCAGAGCAAGAGGATAAGGCCTCTAGTGGTTTTAATTTGGAATGGGTCATACTTGTCCTACTGCAATTTGCCATGCCTATAGCAAATCGTGGTACAAATTGAAACCCAGTGATTTGGTGTTTTTCTGGTGCAAAGCTTCTTTTTTGCACATTGTTTTTGCACGCATAAACCCCCACAATATGGGGGGCTTTTAAGCCTTATGTGAAGGCCTATCCCAGTGTGTATTGCACTCTCTCTCGCTCTAGCAATGTTGTGGAACCCTAAATCAGTTTGTCCCATGATTTCTGACACAAATGTCTCCGTGCCTTCAACAGAGAGAACCTACAAACAGAGCTACACGCAGTCCGAGGGTGCTTCTAAACTACATTTAATCAAGACAGAATCGGATTGCATTTTCCTCTCTCTTCTTGCTAACTAACCTAAGCTAATTCCTGTTGCAAGAATGATAATGGATTTCACATTCAGAATATATTGCTGCTTACTACAGTATTTAGGATAGATTACAGAAAGGTTGCCTATTATTTAGACATACATAGGGAAATGCACATAACCAATTAGTGAAAACAACGTGAACGATATGAAAACACTGCCCTTGACTCATTTTAACACAGCATGAGCACATTAGTTTAAAGTCGATGTGTATTCAAACTTCAACACCTTCAAAATTGCACATGCAAACGAGTTCATTAGTTGCCTCTTCCCACTTGGCGGCAAAGGAGCAGAGTACATTTCAATGCCTCTCAGATGTAAAATGAGAGCAATAACAAGGTGCTTATTTATTCTAATTGAACCAGAGAGATGCCATTTCACCCTGAAAGAAAACCCCTGTTCAAGTTCCTTTAAAAAAAATAATATCAAAAATAAATAAGGAGTACCATTCGTCAGGGCACACAACTAAAGGGGGGAAAAACCCAATGGTCTTCTTCACTAAACAAAGTGCCATTTATTCAATGCCTGCTCTATCGCCAAACATCCTTCTGAAGCCTATTATCTCCTAAGAGATGACAAAATAGAAATTCTCTTCATCACAAAAGAACCAGGCTCCCAAATGATCTGCCAGCAGTTACACACTGGCTACACGGTCACATTTGCCAACAAAGCTCCCAAGAGAGCTGGAGGAACTGCAAGCGCTCACAGAGACTCCGGCAGAGTCAAAACGTCATTCTTCAGCAACCTCCCACATTGCGTCTTTACCGTCCTCATCTGCACAACCTCAGACATGGGCCCCTTTTATTTCTTGCCGCCACATTGGCTGGAAACTGGGAGCTTATGAAAACTGGCCTCAACCAATGTGTGAAGATTTTGAATAACACGGGGAAAATTGAGAATTTGCTGGGTCTTCTAAAAGCAGAGACCTAGAGAGACAATGTGAGGGGCCACCAGATCTGCAGACATAATTCAGCGATGGCAGAGCATTCTAGGTGCTAGTGGGGGTAGTGGGGGTTATGGTGCAGGTTCATTTGAGGGCACGGAAAATGCAAACTAAGTAAGTTCCTGTGATCTTGATCCCATAAAATGATGCACCGATATTTCACTTAATGCCACAATTTTAAAATCGGAACTCCCGCTTAAACCACACACTCCTTTGCAAGCCATGCTTCAACAAATTTTCAGGGTTTAGTAGCTATCCGCCGAGCACCAGTGAACTGGACCCGATGCCCCAAAGAGCACATTACCAACTAAAAAAAGTCAGAACATCTTCACTTGCAAAGTGCTACGTATGTCACGGAGCAAGTGGTCTAGCCACAGAAGAATAAATCACTGCACGCAACACTTCTTAAATTATACAGAGGTCTGCATTTTAGATTTGTATTACAAAAAGCCAAAGCTAAAATACCTGGTTCTCTCGGTGAGGTTTTAGCGCTGCATAAATGCTCATGATTGGCCAAGATGCAGGACCTGCATGAGGTCTACGAAAGAGGCTCAGCATTCTAAAGCCAACCTATGGTGCCAACCTTGATGGTGCAGGGGGACCCAAGTATCCGCTCTCTAGCAAACCTCAACACCGACGGCAATTTCACAACAAGATGCAACACTGCCATGCTGCATGGAAAGAAAGCAGTGAATGAAAACAAGGCAAGGGACCAGCGCATGGCCGTGTCCTCCTTGAATTTTGAGCAGTTAACAGCAATGCCGAGACCAGTGTTTCTGAAAAGCAGGCCCGCATCACCATCATCATCATCATGACGACGACGATTACACGGCGCGTGCATTATTATATATGGGAGCTGTACTGCATATTAGAGCGGGTTTGTTTGAAAATGTAGCCCTGCCAGACAGATCACTGCTGCTGCATGGCACAAGGAGACTAAGATTTAGAATTAGGTCCTGCAAATATTGCACCCATCCACACCCTTAAATCAAGGCTGTCTGCTTCTATGAACACCTATGACGCCATACTTAATGAACGTTTTGGAGTTTAGCCATAAACTTGTGATACCATTTTCTGAGACCAATTACAAGGTCAAAAACAGTGACTCTGATTGCATGCATTTGCTGTAACACAACTGGCGATCACACAAAGTGGCTGATTTACAAAAACCAGGTATGCAAAATATCCCCCGTATTCACTGCTTTGATGACTTTACAAGTAAATAAGACTCTTATCAAAGCTCTTTTGGGAGTGCCACAATGTTTATACAAAATGCTTTCAAATGCATTGGAGGCAACGACGAGTAATCATTTTCATACCATGGCGTCTATTGAATAAGTTGGTTCCATTGAAGGCCCAGCACTTGCAACATTTCCAAGGCACGCTTCCCGACTTCAGAATTGGAATGTAAAATGTTGCATTCTGGGCAAGTCACTTGATCTTCCCAGGCCTCAACTTAGAAAGATTTGTTCTGTCAGGCGTGGCTGGTCTCGGAGGCTTGGGAAAAATGAGACACTGCTGGTGATCACACCTTTATACGCATTGTTGAGTTTATATGTGTATACATCTTCAGCCATATAACAGTGTCTGCACTAGGACTTCCACAGCTACCATTGCACGACTGACCCGGTCTTTGGTAATCGCGGTGAATACCTGGCCTTCATTGACGTTTGAGCTATTCACTGTGGATCGACCTGCCAGTGCAGGGGGGGAGGCCGTGCCCAGGAATAGCCAATAGCTCACCATCCCGCGTGTTGTGAAATTAAAGGCGGGTTGTCCAGTGTTGACCCAGGACTTCATACACTATACCGGTTCATCTGCAGAACCTCATCTGAAGTGCTCCTGATACAGTCCCTTTGACAAATAAATGACTCTGCTCCGTGGAGTTGTGGATGTATTACCTCAAATTCCTTCCCTTTGGTTGTGTAGTATCTCACAACAGTGCTCGCACTTCTGCCTTGCATGTACTTTTGTACAGGAAAGTATTCTTTACACCTTCAGTGAACCTTTTGCATTTCAGATACTCTCCCCATGTATAACCACAACAAAAGGCCCCTATGCTGAACTGCATGCTCTGGTGCGAGTGACCCTGTATGTGCGAGTGACCCTGTAGGCTCGCCTGCCTCTAGCACCAATATGTGACAGCCTCATCATCGCAAAAACCGGGTGAAATAGTGACAAGTGGGTGCCAGGCGGCTTCTATGCCACGCGTTCACCCTGGTCATTAGCACTAAAGTGCACGGGTAAGATGAAGCGGCCGGTGCTAAGGAGCTCCACGCCACCACACTGCTAATCCTCACGCATTAGCCAAATGATTAAATCCAGCAGCAAAACATGTCGAGACAATGACATGGAGGCGAAGGCCTCGGGATGGGCGGTATCAGGAAGCGGCAGCAATCCGAGCCTGCTGCGTGCTCAGGAGTCCATGCCAGCGAGGCCGGCCGAGAGCAGATTTAAGATTGAAGGGAACCAGCCTCCTCGGCGAGCCTTTTGTGAAGTAACAATGGCCAATGACCATTTTCCTGAAATCGTCGTGACCAATCGCCGAGAGCCGGAGATAAGCAGCAGACATTTACACTGGACGCCGTCCAGCCGATGTTTACTTGTCGCGCTCTGAGCACTTTTGCAGTTCCCGTTCAGGCTGGGATAAAGCGGCTGGCAGTGTGACCGGAGCCTCACCCAGCTACTGAAATCTGCCCAAATGGGCGTGAGGCTGATCTAATTGCGACGGCTATGCGCAGCCCGGAGGACACCAAGTTGGGGGCGTTTCTTCACGTTTTGAAGCGCGTCAAACGGGATGCGTTTTCAAATGCACAGAGACGAGGGTCCCCTGTGCCTTTCAAAACAGGTGCAGGGTGGCGCAAATCAAGGCAGACTCATTTTTGACCCGGTCATGATTTGTATTTGAAGTTAGACAGCCACGGGTTAAACCGCGGCTGACAACTAGCAACTCGGATGGAAATGGCTTTTTTTCTTTTCTTCCAAAGGGCTAGACAGTGCATCTTTGCACCACTCTCCAGCCCCTCCTGAAACGTGCAGGTCATCTTTGAGAACAAGGTGACTGTGGCGGCCGGGCCACAGGCACCACCAGGGCAGGTGGCACAGGATACCGGGATCACCCGGTGATAGCTACGATCACGCAGCAGGCGGACCGCAGGGGGCACCCAGCCCGGGGCTACAACAACAGGCCGTGGTCACAGACCCAAAGAACACAGAGTCAGAGTTGCCACTTCCTGGGGCTCTGTTGCAGTGTCGCTCCTGTTCCACCATCCATCAGGGCCCCTTTTATTAGGGCGAGTCATGACAAGGTCTTCTTCTTAAAGGGGCAATACACCCACAGTTAAATGGGCAATACACAACACTCCTCCTTTATTATAACAAAACCAAAACAAACTTGAAAACAACGACCCTCTAACCAGACCCACAACTATGGTGCATTCCATTCCTGTCAAGTACGGAATCAAAGCAAACTGTGGCGCATTCCAGTCCAAGCACCCACTTTAGGTCAAGTGACCCATTGTAAGATCAAAATATGCCTGGATCAAACTGTCCTCACTGCAGAGTCACACTCCGGTCCCCCGGCTTCCACTGAAGACACTCATGGCCACTTGTGCCGCTGCAGGACAGAAATAACAGATTCTCGTATTCATCATCCTCTGCATAGTCATATGGCCTTCAGTGGTCCTCTGCCATCTGGACCGACGCTGTTTGGGGGGGGGGGCGTCCTCCCCGTAGCCTCCTTTGACGCACTCCCTGCTGCTGGCCCGACCATGCTGGCAGGTGTTGGGGCTGGGCACACCCGTGCAAAATTAGCTTCTCTTCTGCACCTCCGCACGTATGTACTTTGGCCGGGCACTCATGCGTGTGCTGGAGGCCCCATCCACACTGAGGGCATAGATTGGCACCTGACTCTCTCCATCGCCACTCTCCTTTTCTTGTTGGCCTACCCCCTTGCCATTTGCCCACGACCGACACCCCCTCCAACTTCACCCGTTGCAAGGGGGCTTCCACCTTGAGCAGCTGCCTGGAGAGGTCCATAGCCAAGGCATGCACCTCCGCCAGCTCTTGGGCGCGACCCAGTTCTAGGATTCGGTTGAGGCCCAGCCCTGGCTCCCTGAGGACCCGTTTACGCAGTTTAGCAGAGCAACAGCCGTAAATTATTTGAGCCCTGATCTCGTCATCCTCGAGGTTGCCCAGAGCGCAGGACAACGCAATGCTGCAAATCTTGCCATCAAATGCATCAAGGCTCTCCCCCTCCTCTTGTCTCGCGCATCTCATCCTGAACCGTTATTAATCCCGGTTAATCATGGGCATAAAGTGCTCGTTCAGTGCTGCAATGGTTGCATCATATGATTGGTCTCTGGGACGCAAAGTCTTGAACAGTCTCTGGACAGCCAGGCCGGCAGATTACAGGTTTGGGTGCTTCGCCCTGCCCTTGATCTCGACGGCCTCGAAATATAGCTTGAGGTTCTCCACCCACGCCGTTCACTGGGGTCCTAGACTGGCAGGTGCTCCTACCACATCAAATGGATAGAGGGGCGCAAGCTCTCCATTCGGTCGATACACCCCTTAAATTTCCTCATCCCCCATGATGGGTACTTAAGTCGCCCAGTTCTTAACAGTTCCTTGCCACCAGGGTGCGAAAGTACTCCCTTGGAGCCGCTACCCTGTGGCATCACCACCAGACAGATCCACTCAGAAGCTGGATGTGGAGTCATCTCCTTGTTTTTTTTGTTGTTTTTTTTTTTTCCACCTGGCGGGTGCCGACCCTTAGGTGCTGCCTGCTCTGTGTGCAGGTGAGAGATGCAGGCCTTCTCGTGCCTCCTGTCCTGCATGCCACAAACACAGACTGTAGGCTCCTCCTGTGTCCTTTTTTCACATATGTTCCACACTGGAAATGTTGAAATGTAGGCTATCAGCCATATGTGGTTCCGGTGTCTCCACCTTCCTGTTGTGCTTGTTCCCGGTGGGGCTGTCAGAGCTGTCTCTATCCTCCTCCCTGCTCACCTGTATTGATGCAGTGCTGGACTGGGGAAATGGGCAGGCCCCCTCAGCCTCGCTCTTTCTTTTCCAGTGGGCCGGGAGCGTGCAGCCCCATTTTTTTTTCTTCTGCGGCCTCACTTTGTCCCTCACTCCAGGGACAGCTGCCAGCAGCTGTCCGGGCCGTCGCACACACGTGGCCTCACCCGCCTTCTTCCGGATCTTTATTTGCTCTCAGGAGTGGGCACGCAAGGACCCGCTGCTCCTCCCTGTTTCTTCTCCGGCTGTATCCCCCTCCCTCTGGGGACCGTAGGAAGTTGCCAGCTCGCCTCAGCGCTGCGCATTTTCAACATTTCAACACCACGGGCCCGGGATTCTCCTGCCAGGCCCCTCTCTTTGTGTGGCCGATGCTGCTCCCCACACACGCTCCCAACGCTTCCTCCTCCTTGCATGCGGCTGCCATAGGCCACAGCGTTCCTTTGTTCCCTCTTTTGCAGCCGATTCCGCCTCTCACCATGGGGCACCGTGCAGCCCACACCCAGATGGGCACGGGGCTCAGACCTCTCCTAAGGATGGCTGATGCCGCGGTCACCGCCTGGCACGGGGGCCCGACAGCCTCATTGCCAATGTGGTGACCCGCCCACAGGCACCAGGGCGGGTTGCACAGGATACCGGAATCACCCGGTGATAGCAATATGGAGCTGCAATCACACAGCTAGCGGACCGCAGGGGGCACCCTGCAGAGTCCGGATCACCGGACTAGGACACCATAGCTGGGGGCACCCAGCTGAGAGCAGACTCGGCTTTGGGGGCACCCAGGCCGGGCTGCAGCAACAGGCCGTGGTCACACAGCAGGACAGACATAAAGAACACACGAGTCAGAGTTGCCACTTCCTGGGTCTCTGCTGCAGAGCCGCTCACGTGCCAGCAGGGCCCCTTTTATTGGGACGAGTCATGACTCTTTCTTAAAGGGGCAATACACCCACAGTTAAATGGGCTATAACACAACAGTAACCTGTGCAATCAATTATAGCGCAAATTAAACAAGCTCATTCTTCGCGCTCCGTTGGGTGAATCTGCAGCTGTAGGTTTCCATTCTTGTGTACCCCTATTTCACCCAATGCCTAGGACTCTACACCTGTGCCTCTCGCGTCAGCTGGATTGGAAAGGCAGAAGAGAGGTTGAGCTCTCCAGAGTAATGCATTGCGTGTACACTGAAAGATAGCCGCCACGCTGCATCTTTGCAAGGCCTCCAGGACCCCAAACTCAGCCACAGTATTCAGTGAACGTGCACCATACACCACCATAGTAGTGCGATCTAACTTAATACTGTAAACTCACTGCTTCTATTCACGACAAGTGTTAATTCATGTATATACCTTATCCAGTTTGGTAGAGAGAGGGAAGTCTTCGCAAGGGCCGCGGGTACATGTCTTTCTAGGTGAGACTTTGCTGAAGGTACAGCTCTGGAACCGGCTCTGAATACAGCGATGGGGCATCGCTGGTACAATGGCTTAAACCTGCTGAACCGGCCCTACCAGGCTTCAAGGCAGGGCTCTACTATAGCTGAGGCTTATCACAACAAAACCGAGCCCCGGATGAGGTGCATTACCACATGTTCGACGGTGAGAGGGAGACGAGGCCTGTTCAGTGAAACACGACTCTATGTGTTGCGATAGCCTGGGCTGCATTGAATGTAAAGGCTGCACCTGCACACTGTATCCAAGCACAGGCAGCTCCGCTTGCATCAGATGAGGGTGTGCGCCAGTAAACACGGGAGTGCCCTTTGTTTAGCACTCGTTCATCAACGGTTATGTCAGATCAGCCGGCGGGGTTCACGAGGTGCCACACTGGGAAGGGCCTGGTGCTGGAATATGAAAAGATATGCAAATCGGAGGATTGTGCAAAAGGACGGATCATTTGGAGAACCCATGTTATACTTTGGCTCAGCATATTTAGGACAGACGCAGAAGTAACTAACACAAAATAAAAGTTTCCTGTTAACATTATCAGAAGCAAGGAAAAACTTGGGAACAAACTATGCCCTAAAATGTAATTAAACCCAGACTATGGTCTACTAGGAACTATGAACTTAGCATTGATGCAAACCGAGACACCCTGCAGTGCTACAAAGCTAGGCCAAGGGCAAAAGGGTGCTTTACAAAGGCCTCAATGTAAAACGAGCCACGGACATTGAGCATGTAAGGAAGTAGACAGGTAGCAAGGATATCACTACCCTACATTAGATCCACATGTGTGTGTGAAGGGGAGCACCAGGCCCAAGAAAAAGTACCCTTATGTGGAAGGGTTTATATATGCTCTTTATGCTTCATAAAAAAGAACTGTAATTTCAATCATATCCTCAAAACTGGTGCAGCGCATAAGAGGCCGTCTAGTCTGCACCCCAAGGCTTTTGGCCAGGAGCTGTGGATGCACCATTTCTGTCTCTACGACCATTCGTTCTTTGGCCTCTGATGACTTAATCAGCCCCAATTACCAACACTGATCTTCCTTGCAATGATCTGCACCCACAGAGGACCAGAAGGAATGGCCTCTTTCTTTTCTGGCAAGTCCTGTGCCATGGGCTAGCGGAAGATGCCCTGTGGAAAGGCAACTTTCGCAAGCTCATACAGGAGGCCACCAGAAGCCAGTCACTGCCCACGTGCTTTTAAGTGGCATCGCCATTAACTTTGCCGATTCATTGAGAGCTGCACTGCGTGACAGTCACGCCAAATAACACCTGTCAATGTTTAAATTTTTTTTTTTTTACATACAGTTCCCGCCCGAGTCTCGGTTGTCATGGATTTTTTTAAAACACCAATTTTATTTAGCAGCTCTCAGACACAGCAGCTCCGAGTTCATGCTCTGTATTGCTGGCCTCCTGAAAACTCGTTTTCAGTCACTCGACTGGAGTATGCAGGACAGCATTACCAAGGTCAGAGGTCAGATGGCATACTATGCAGGAGGCGAGAGATCGCTGCAGGAGACGGGCCCAGCACGGGGCTAGGGTGACAGTGGCAGGTGAACAACGTTTTGACGACTCACTACAACCACTGTAAATAACCTGGTGCTGTAGCCCCCCTGCCACTTGTGCACAGTAATTGTCATGGGTTACACTCCTTGTCAACTAATCCATGCCTTGTGTTGCTCTGTGTGGTCCTCCCCGTCGTGGCATCATGGTTGGAGGCGCGCAAAACCTCCGCTTTTCTGTTGCGATTGCTTTAGCAAATACATGGCAAGTTGTGATGTCTTTATAGTGTGGGTCGGCGGGAGTGCATCATTCGGAGCAGCGAGAAGGAAATTGTGTTCATCACTTTCATTATGTGAACATGGTTTGTCAGGTGGTCCAGGAATGAGAGCCCTGTGATGTCACAATATTCCTCTCTCAGGTGGTCTAGGAACCTCACCTTCATGTTCCAGCACCGTGCCGTTTTCTGTATAATCACCACCACCGTGCCTAGGGACTTTGACTTCAAGTTCCAGCATGGAGTTTGTCTATATACTATTAGTCTCAATCTATGGGACCTTCCACCATGAGCTCCGGCATGCAGCCTCTCTCTTCCCACTTCGTGCCTCACTGGGTGCAGGAACTTGAACTGCAAGCTCCTGAATGCAGCGCTAGTCATAGTAAAGAGCAGCAGGCAGAGCGATCCTGCCAGCACGTGAAGACAACCTTATCAGGAGAAGAGGAAGTGGCAACATCAGAAGTGGGGCGAGACGTTTTCAGCACAGATATGGACGGCATGTGCAGTAGAAGAGGTCAAACAGACGGACTGTACCCATTAGTGGAAGGCAGTAGGGGGCATGGTGGACGGGCGATGCCACTGAAGGCCTTGGGAGCTCATTCAAGACACAGGAGGTTCTTTTTCAGGGTCACAGTTGTAATGTTTTTGATATGGGGAAAGTTCGGAGGAAGGGAGAGAAGTGGAAAATAGTGTAGTGCGGGTGGGTGTAGTGTAGCGTAATTAACACACTTGAGCGTAGTATATTGTGACTACGATAGTTTATTAGGAGGAGCCCCCTAGAAGGCCAACCATCAGACCTGGAGCGTCTTCGTGTACGGCCCCATAACATTCTGGAACGGTACACGAACACGCTCCAGTTAATACAGAACGTTATGCAACACATGCAGCATGACGTGGTACGTCATGCTGTGAACAATAGAAGAACTATCATAACATCTTCCCCTCTATAATAATTCAACCAACATTAATAGTCTAAGACTGTCTAACAGTTATCTACATATTATGCATAAGTGCAGTGTATAACTACAAATATATTGGAAAACAACAAGAAAGGATACACTTTGTCATGAGATTACTTTGTTGTTTGTTGATGAGTAGTCTAAATCTTTTAAGAGATCTCTAATAGTACACATAGTCTTGATTTCGATTCCATACACTTTTCTTGATTCTTGCAGATGATAGGTTATCTCCTGCCCTTTCTTCCTGTTTATTCTCTGGAACATGCGACTTATTCATGTATCTTAGTCCATCAGTCTTATCTTTGAATATTTCTCCTTTTGTCATCGATTCTCTCCTGTTCCTTTCAACTTCCTCCTCCTTGGCCAGGATAATGTCATCACATGACCACTTTTTCCCATCTTCCAAAATTACTGATTTTCCATAACATTCCTTTATTACTTGTGGAGAACGAAATTTTGATTCTCCCTTCATCACTCTCTTGGGTTCTCTCACTTTCACCCAATCTCCTTTCTTATAACTGCATTCTTTGACATGTTTCTGTGTGTCATAATAGTTTTTGTATACTTCTTGTTTCCTTCTTACTCTGTTTACTATCTCTTCCAGGTTAATTTCTTTATTTTTTCTTCTTATCATCCATGCAGGTCTAAGTCTGTTCGTGGCTATTCTCCCTCTCATCAATGTGAAAGGTTCTTCTTCTGTTACTGAATGGGGTGTAACTTTGTACGTATTTAGTGCTTCCTTTAATGTCTCTCTCCAAGGTATATTGTTGACAATGGCTAACTGAATAATACCTTTTATAAAGCGATTCATCCTTTCTACCAATCCGTTTGCCATTGGATGATACAAGGCTGTGGTGGAATGTTTGATTGCTCTTTCCTTGAAAAACTTTTGGATTTCACTTGACATGAATTGGGCACCATTGTCTGATATCATTTCTTGAGGCTCTCCTTCTCTGTTAAAGATCTCCTCTAAAAACTTCATCACTTTCATTGCTGATACAGACTCTTCTACTATGCCACACTCCACCCATTTGGACGTATAGTCAACCAACACAATTAAAAAAATTTTCTGTGGCCCTAAAGTTTCATATGGTCCTGCTATATCAATGGCCAGTTTTGTCCATACAGTATTCGGAATTTCCACTGGTTGTAATGGTGTGGCGTGTGTCGTCTTGCTTTTATCGCTCACTGCACAAGCTGTGCAATCTTTAACAAGGGCTTCCAGTTCACCCCACATGTTGGGCCACCAGTAGGCTTCTCTCACCCTCCTTTTGGTCCAATTTCTTCCTATATGTCCTTCATGCGCTATTCTCATAATTCTCTCTCTCATCTTTACAGGGGGAATTATACGATCTCCTCTATAAACGCATGTAGTATCGCACGTCATTTCATCTCTAAATTTTTCCCAGGATTTAATGTTTTTTTCAACATCCGTCCACCCATCTTCAATGGCTTTCCTTACTTGTTTCTGTTCATAATCTTGTTCTCTCGCCTCAATCCATTCTTCTTTTGAAAAACTCGGATGTATATGTGCAATAATGCACTCCATGTTCTGATCATCTGTTAATTCGCTATTTCCTTCATCTTCCATCACTTCTGACTTGCAAGGCAATCGAGAAAAGCAATCTGCCACAACATTCGACTTTCCTGGGGTATATTTTATATTGACATTATACTGCATAATAATCAAGATCCACCTTCTTATGCGCGGTGAGGTCATGTGTGGATTTTTTGAATTGAAAACGTGTATCAATGGTTTGTGGTCAGTTCTGACCTCAATCGGTATGCCCCACACTAGACTTTTAAAATGTTCAAGGATCCATTTAACTCCCAAAGCCTCCTTCTCAATAGTGGAGTAATTTCTTTCAGCTCCTCTCAATGTCCTGGATGCAAAGGCAATGGGAACCACTTCACCATCTTGAACTTGCTCCAATACACCACCTAATCCCATGTTGCTGGCATCCACTGATATTCTGGTTTTTGCTTTTGAATCAAACATTTTAAGTGCCGGTGCCTTATTGATCATTGATTTTATTATTTCACATTCATTTTTGCATTCTTCAGACCAAACAAATCTTGTACCCTTGCACATCAGTTTTCTCATTTGTTCTGTTCTGTCAGTATAATGGTCTACAAATTTTGAATAATACTCTGTTAATCCCAAAAAACTGCGTAATTGATCTTTGTTGAGTGGATCTGGAATCTTAAGAATGGTGTCGACCAGCGATTCTTTGGGTTTTATACCTTCATTATTTATGCAATGACCCAAATATGTTACTTCATTCTGTTTTATTTTGCATTTATCGATTTTTAGTGTCATGCCTTTCTGCTGTATAACTTGTAATACCCCCAATAACTTGGCATCATGTTCTTCCTCGGACATTGCTGATATCAATATATCGTCCTGGAAATAATGAACTCCTTTAAGACCATCGAACAGGTGATGCATTAAACGTTGAAATACTGCAGCTGCAGAAGCTAATCCGAATGGCATTCTCTTATATCGAAATGCTCCTAGAGGGGTAATGAATGATGTCAAATGTCTGGACTCTTCATCTAACATCACTTGATGATATGCTGACGACAAGTCAAGCGTTGTGAACCACTTTGCTGGTTTCATCGTGGTCAACATTTCTCCTATATTCGGAAGAGGATGGCGATCCACCCAAATGTTGGCATTTAGGTCCCTTAGGTCAACACACATTCTAATCGATCCATTGGGTTTTTTAACAATAACGATGGGGGATAACCATTCTGAACTTTCTATTGGTTCAATTATGTCTTGTACGATCAATTTCTCCAGTTCACTCTTCAATGCCTCTCTAGTGCCAATGGGTATGTTTCTAACTTTGTGTACTATGGGATTTGCTCCCCTTTTAAGTATAATCTTGTGTTTGAACATGACATGTGATCAAAGGGTCCTAGTAGAAATGTAGCCGGGAATAGAGTTGGCTGGGTAGAGTGTGCCACACCATGGATATAGATGTACACCAGAATAAAACAAATTGTGACCAGTGCTGCACTGTGAACCAATGAGCAGAGACGGGGAAGAGGGAGCCGGGCTGAATAGTGTGTGTGCAGTAAAGTCAAGTAAATTATTGAGGGAAAAAGATAATCGAGGGGTAGAGGACGACGCAGTAGTCAAGCTGATGAAGACTACAATAGAGCTAAGGGTTCTAGTGAAAGCCGGGGTATGGGCTGAATTGTCCACATGTTAAGTAGGCGAAGCCTCGCTTCCTTAGCTGTGGAGGTGATAAACTGTTAAAGTTTGAAGATGCCAACAAACAAAACAGCAGGGCTGTGAGCCTTGAGGTGGAAGGTGTTAGGGAGATCATGTGGAAATGGGATGGGAAAGGCTGAAGGGAGGCAACGTTGGGAGCTGGAAGATCACTTCCGTTTTGGAAGAATGAAGCATTAGACCGTGATGTGCCAGCCAATGGCAGATGCGGGGACGAGGCCGTTGGAGGTGTGAGGGAAAAAGAGAATGGTATGGAGGGAAAAAAAGAGGGGAGCAAGGACCAGTGCTAAAAGATGGAAGGCAATTATCAGATAGACAGCAGGTACCAAAAAAGACACCGTCCCGGAAGCTAAGGAGGGTGCATGTGAAGGAGAGAAGGATGGGCGGCAGTATCACATGCAGCAGGCAGGGCAAGAAGGAAGAAGATGGCTGGGAGGCTGGAGTGATCCACTGAAGACCGAGTTAGAGATATGGGGAGTGCTATTTCAGAGGACTGTTCACTGTAAAACACTGATTGGGGGAAGGGGGTGTAAAGGTTCTTATACAGCACGTAGGAGGTTATCCGGTTCAGCACCACATGCTCTAGATCTGGGGTAATCAGCTAGGAGAGAGACGGGCTGATAATAGGTTAGGCTGCTGGGATGCAATCACAACATTTTGGTGATAAACATAGTGGTTAAGGGAAGAGACATTGTTCTCATGGACCTCTGCTATACTGAGGTGCAGCATGCTTAAGAAAAAGTGTCTTTAGGCATCTTGAAAAGAACTACAGATCTTTGCCAGGAGAGCCGGATGCAGTATTTCTGTCTCTAGGACCATTCGTTCTTTGGCCTCTGCTCCTTTAACCCGTCCCGATTACACACACACAAACAATCATTTTAGCAATTTATCTCCACCCATAGAGGGCCAGATGGACTGGCCTATTTATTTTATGGCAAGTCCTGAGCTGTGGGCTAGCGAAAGATGCCCCGTGGAAATGCATTTCGCAAGCCCAAACCCATAAAGGAAGCCACCAGAAGCCAGTCACTGCCTGCGTGAATGTAAGTGGCATCACCATTAACTCTGCTGATTCACTGAGAACCGCACTGCGTGGCAGTCACGCCAAATTACACATTTTAATGTGTCACGGTTTTCTTTTTTTTTTTATACATACACTTCCTGCCCGAGTATTGGTTATCATGGAGTTTTTCAAAACACAATTTTAATGAGCAGGTCTCAAATACAGCAACTATTTACCAGGAGGAATATGCGTGTTTACATTAATATTATCCAGGGGAACAACAGAAGGTGGGAAAGAGTTGGCGAGGCTAAGATTTCAAAAGGCTAGTGAAGGTAGTACTCAACGGGGAACTCATTAAGATCTTGTGGGTCACCCTCAATCATGTGGAAAATATAAAACATGTAGAAAGCGTCCATTGTAATGTCCAAAAGGTGAAAGATTTCATCTTATTGGTGATTTATTCTAAGCATCCAATTATGGGCCCGCCGCTTCAAGGGGTGGGTGACTGGATTTAAGGGGAGGACCGAGAGGAAGACTCGAACAGAGAAAAGGCTAAAAAGTAAGGGTGAACCATAGCCATTCTCAGTAAAAATAAAAAAATACAAATCACATTTCTGGTTATGCATATACTCCTAATAACCATCTGCACCCCCACAGGGAGAAGTCTCATCTTTGTTTGTTATTCCACTTTTGCTAGAAGGTATTTAAGCTAAAATGGGGGTGCTTCACTGATTCCGGAGTCAATTCCTTCCCTAGATGGATGAAGGGGTGAGAGGGGTGTGGGGTACGTGGGTGATCGTGTTGTCTCTTGTCTCAACAGCCTCTGCAGCTACTTTTGGAATAAACACAAACATGTAATCATCTACACATCCAAGTACATACAGAATGTTCATTTCTCTCAAAGTTTCTAAAAAAAGACCGCAAAGTGACTTCAGAGTCCTGTTTTTAATGGAACAGAGCTTCAGGTAGGTCAGTCAGTACCATGCGACGATGTAGGTTTTTTCTTTAGCCAGGGCTGTGTATCGCTGCCGGCTCAAGTAGAAATCGGTGTACAGAGAAAGCCTAGCTAATCCTGCCTTACCATTTGGTGGTACCGCCAACACATTTAAATGCAGTTGATGCAGGGACAATAGCTATCCTCACTAAAGTGATATTCTCGAGTACAGACATGCAACATTTGCACCCAAATATAAATGGCTTGAGATGCCTAAGTGTTCTTTAATATGACTTTCTGTATGCCAAAACGATTGAGATACATGTTTCACCAATGCACATAACTAATGTCACAGGCAAGGCTGATCAGCCCTTACCATCAAGCCAAAAGCATGGAAGAAAAAGGGGGAGAAATTGAAGATCAGTTGAACAGTGACTGGACTGTGAGTGTGCTGTTCTTTCTAAGGGAAGGCCGCCCCTCATTGTACACAGTCGTTTTCAGTGCCTGCCATACACTCCTCTTGGCAAAGAGCCGCCACTCATGCTGGAGAATGATAACAAGGATAATGGGATTCCTGGCCAGGAGATATGATCAGAACTAAGCTTTCGGTTATCTGCCCCACCAAAAGGAAAACATATGCCTGCCCTGCCTACCTCAGGACAGATTGAAAAGATTATAGCTGGTGAGGTTTTAATTGAAAGATACAATGATTGCCCACTGTTGTCATGCGATGTTATGATTGAAATCAATGGCCACAAACAGAAAACAGTTCAAATTAAAATAGGAAACAGACAGATGCCTGCTGCCTAGGAATAGTGCTTTTAAGTAGCAACGATAACGCAAAAGGGAATTTCTCCATCTCTGGAGGGAATTGGAGACAATATAGTATTTTGTCCAAATCAAGATTATATCTAGAACAATCCAAGACGTAACCTAAATCGATCAAAAGATGCATAAAGGAAAAGGATCAAATATAGCAATATACATTCGGAAATCTGTTGAGCAATCAAGGTCACAAATGAATCAGACAATGCATGGAGGAAAACAATGAAATATGACCATATGCATCAAGAATTATAATGTGCATCCAGGGCCGACGCCAAGGGAGACGTTCTCATAGGTGTTTCGGTGGGTTGTCAAACTGCACAGCCTTCATCAGGACCAATACACATTGGGCCCTGTGGGTGCAAAACGAAAAAAGTGCCTGAATAAACATGCAAACATGCTGGCCCCATAAAAATGTGGGGTTTAAAACGTGCTTCTTTTGCTTAAAAGATGTACGAGGCTCATCATCCAAGAGGAAAGCGTGTCCCACCACCTCCTATAGCATGAAACATCCTATGTGAATATCAGAGTCACCAGCATGCTGAAAGGGAATGGGCCCTAGTGCCCAAGCAAACGTATAATGGCATGCATGCGTGCAAGTCGATGGATGTGAGTGTAAGTGGCATCGATAATTAACAAAATGATAGCGAGATACCAAGGATTGACATATCTTAAAAGGGCACAGCGGTGCAAAAATTAACAGCACAAGAAGCAAAGGGGCGTATTCGTTCCCCAAAGAGACTGTGAATGCAGCCAAGAAAAGTTGCCCCTAATCGGACCCTGAAAAAAATAACAGGAACACTATGGGAGACGGCAGTGCTATCCGACTGGTGAGCATACAACAATAATCCAGAAACACGGGCAATGTGAAACATGTGTTGCCACATCATTCTGCGCTGTTAGAGAAATAGAAGTAAGTCGACATACACAACGGCGTAGTGGCATCAATGTCCGAGAGAAGAGTGGTTAAATTTGTACTTTGTTAGTTGACTGGGCAAAGTAGAGCCCACGGGTAGCCACATGCATATGCTGTGGGGAAAACAAACCATCTAAGGTAAGCATATGGCCAGCTGTCACTGTGGCAAGCACAGAGAGCGGTGCAGCATAAATAGAACATTTCTCCAAGTGTGCCAACCGCGACCGTGAACTCACCTTACGAGTCCAGTAACTGCCTTCAGAACACGTCGGGAACAAAATTTGGTTTCCGCTAAGAAACGAACACCTGGCGGCAGCGCCACATAACAAATTACGCCGGCTAGTGTCGGGACAGTAGAAATATAAAAGGGGGGCAAGGTAGTGGGGCCCGGGGAGTGAACAATGGGCACCATTTAAAAAGGTGGCGTTGCCAAGCCTATGCGTGAGTTATAGATAAAAGGAACACCAGCTCATCCTGAATGTGGTCATCTGTAATTCAATGAGAAAACTGAAACTATTATATCGTGGGTACTATCTCTGAAGCGACAGGCATAACAAAAAATTTATGAAAGTGATTGAGAATCACACAGACATAAGTCTAGCCGTCAGCCTAAAAGTGTCTGATGCAGGTAGTTTTCAGAGGGTAGGCAAAATGTAATTGAGCCCATGTTCAAGAGTGTTCAATTTAAATATCCACCTTGCTTGTTTCCTAGAAAGTAGACCATCATTAATGTAAGGAATGTTAGGCAACAAGAATAGAGGCACTGAAAAGTAGGTGATAGAAGGAGAGAGAGTTAAATTACAGGGAAGATGCAGAAGAACAGGTGCATTTTCAAAGCAGTTCTGATGTGAGGGAGTGTCTCAGATTCGTCTGGCGAGTGCACCAGAGTCTACGGCCGAGAACTGAGACGCATCGATCACCTTAGGCTCTAGCCGTTGGTGACTTCAGTATCCTCTTATTGCCCCTTCCTCGGAGCTAGTATCAGACTATTTTGTACTGAAGGTATCTCTTGGCTGTTCTACTGAGACTTCAAAAAATGAGGTGAGAAACTGATGCAGGTGTTCTGGGACCCAGTTTATGTGTCTGCATTGCGAAGACACAGACTGGTGACTAATCCAAAAATGAGTAAACTGAACTGCAGAATTCTGTTTTCGTTGAGGTCTGGGAGTTTTATAGTCCGGGAATCCAGCATTAAGGGCATTACTGTATTCAGGTAAAACAAGAGGCTTCGCCTTTGAACCCTTCAGCATGGTGCAGTTGTGATCATCCAAACCTCAAGCACTTCCATACCTTGAGGCTCTGCTATACATTGTCCATAGGCTCCTGAGCTGTGCAGGTACATTTCGAAGTCATAATGGTAAAATTACAGTATATGGGCCCTGGGAAAGTACATCTGTAACCCCTGGATGAATAAGTAATTAGTTATCGATTGTGGAAAAGACCTCTCCTTGCAAGGGAAACCAAATGTTTGTAGTAAAATGCATCCACTGTGGGTTATCCCATGTGTGTATGTATAGTGAGGACATAACAGAAAAATAGAAAATGAAATGTGGGTAAAAGCTTTCCAGGTTGCAGGCATCTCTGTGACCTGGACTGGCCCATCATAGGTCGAATGTAGGATCCGGCACCCCGCCACCTGCACCCCCACACCTCATGGACATGAACACACTTGGCACTGGGTCTTAATCAACTGGCCCACTTGAAGACCACCAGCATTTGATGGAAAGAAAACAAAAAGTGGTGGGTGGTGCATTCCACCGATACCCAATTAGTGAGTCTCATTACCTGTTCCATCTCGAAAGCCCCATGCCCTCCTGGCATTTTCTAATTCCTGATTGACATTCCTTCTAAGGAGAGCCCCTTTGCCAACCAGAGATGAAGCCATCTGTGCAGGGAGAGGTTTGGCATACCTGGCAAACCACCTGTCAACTTGTTATACCAGTGAAGGACTCGGGAGGAAGAACTGATCCACAGCAAACCGGGCAATGCAGCATGTGGTGAGCATGAGAGAGGCTGAAGAAGTAGCACATCGGCTTCGACGCGATCATGCCGTGGTGCATCATACCATCAACTCGCACTGGAGGGAACAGCCTCCTGGACAGCATCCTAGAATGACGTAGTGAAAAATCTGTCCGAAATAATGTTAGGAATATTAGCTCTCTCGTTAGAGTTTCAAGAAGTCTTTATGTTCACAGCATCTTCAATGGACACAATGTCAATGATATATTGACAATTCCTAGAGAGACAGTTTTGAACACGCAGGTGCTTTTGCCCTCTACTGCTCCTTGGTACTCCCAATGTTTAAACCACAACAAATGCCAGTTGGGGAAGCTCTGGAGAAATACTAAATATAAGAATTGTAACAGATTACTGATTCTTTTGAATTATATTTAAATATGAATTCTTTCTGTATTCAAAAGATTGTCCAAATTCAAAAGAGCTTGCGATTGACTTCTGCTTAGGTCAGTTATTATTCACTCTGATCAATATTCAATTTGGGAGGCATTGCTGTGCATCCCACCGTTGATTTTGCTTCCTTAATATCTTTTTTAATACCTACCTAGGATGCTGGGGATGCTCTAGCTGCCTGCTTTTTTGTTATTCTTTGTACAAATCTAAAAGCTCATTGTCTCTGGGCTTTTTCCGTGAGAGATTCAGTCTGGTTTGATTGCATCACTACTGAAGAAATTCAGACATGACCTCAAGGCCATACATGCTTTCTGGCACATTAGTAGTGTGTCTTTTCCTGGCAGCCCACTGGAAGATGTGTTCTCCTTGCAGCTGATATGCAGGAGGTTCAGGGTTCCGAGTCTCTCAATCTTTGCATCGAGGCAAAATTGTCCCTTTCAGCTCTTCGGCTTTTGGGGAAATGATCCTGCAGTATTTGGGTTGGACACTTTCTCTCCCCTTGCAAAGGGTTGGTCTCAAGATAATGGCGGAAAGGGGTTATGTTGTTTAATTAACGTCTCTGTAGAGAAGTAACTGTTGGTTCTCACTATTCCTTCAGATGTCATTAGTGATGGCCACTCCTTCTTCCAGACTCTCACTTTAATGTTCATCCCTCCACGATCTGACCCCAGCTCCTTTGGCAACTGAAAGGAAAGAGGTTAATTTAAGGGGTCAGCTTACTGCAGTTGCTAAAGGCATTCAAAACTCAAACAGAGCTTCTAAGGTTTGGTGTCTAAACTCCGGCAAGCAAACGCCCGACTGTGCAGATGGCAGCCGTGAAGGCCACGCGACGCAAGGTCAGTACGTCTCGTCTCCCTTCCCCTCCGCCCTGATATTGAGACGAGTATCTCAAAAGTCTAAAGGGTTTGATTACGTGTTGGGTTCGCTTTCTTGTGCACCTTTGCTCCATGTTGCAGCACATAGAATGCTAGATTTCATGAAACCTAGCTATGCTTTCAGAAGGTGGAAGCCTGGGGTTTATGAAGGTAGCAGATGGTTAAAAGGTCCATAGAAGTGTGCCCTTCCCATTTATGAAATAAATATTCTGCAGCTGAGCGACTTGGTGAGCCTTCCTTTCTCTTCATTAGTGTAAGGTGTGCTCTTTATATTGGCTACGAGTTGGCAGATCCCCAGGAGTGGGAGGCCACCTGCTTACTACTACAATTTCTTCCATGTTGGATGAGTGTTGGAAATTTCTTCTATCAAGGATGGTGCCCTACGATGTCAAATTGCACAGATTGTGTGAGCCATATTAGGCCTCGGCATCTGTCCCCTTCATTGTGCATGATCAAGACAAAATGTTTTTTAGAAGGGGATTAATGGTGGCCAGGAGTAGATGGAGAAGCAGAACGCATGCTGAAAGAGTGCACCATCTAAGCAGAAACAAAGACCCATGAACACCCATATGAGACCGATTGACCTTGCTTGGGAGTTTCTCAACATTTTGGGTCTTCTGGAAGGTATGAATGGTCTGCGAAAAATGGTGCTCTTGCTGCTCAGTTTATATTCAAAATGGCCAGAGGTTAAGGTTGTAGGTGAGGTGGGCACACGTTACAGTGATGTTTCTTGATGCTGTGTTTAAGAGGGAGGGATAACCACATGAAAACAATATTGATAATGGGGTGCAATGTGGCGAGAGAGAGAGGTGGAAGTATATTTGAGAGTGTGGGATTGACCATCATAAAACATCCCTATATCACCTTGAGACCAATGGTACTGTCACCGTAAATGGAAACTAAGACTATTTCCCTAAAGTGAATTGATGACGAAAAACTGCAAATTGTGTTGCTTCTTTCAAGTGTGAGGTAGATGCTCAGTGTAGAAGGCAAATGAAGACTGCCTGAATTCAAAGTGAGAGGAGCAGAACTTTTCTTCAAAGTGTGGCACACGCGATTCAAATGTTTGGAGAAATAGTGCACTGATGAAGCAAGTGAATAGGTGCTGCCTTGTAATGAACAACACTTAACATAAGATGAGGGGACTGCCTCAATGTGAAGCTTTGAGCACCAATACAATATAGTGTTTTATTAACATTTTCACAGTCACTTGCTTCATTTAGAAAGCACTGGAATACAGAAAAACTGTGTGTGCCACACTGAAAAATATGGCTGGCAGAAATATGTAAACTTAAAACATTGAGGAGACACAAAACAGCCTCATGTTTCAACAGGTGCTGCTTCATTCCTTACAAATCATGGAACTGCATCTTCAAAATGAATCAGTAAGGAAATAAACACACAGCAATTGAGTTCCCTCATAGAGAGCGACTACTGATCAAAGATAAGGAGAATCTGCAAAACATAACACCAAATGAAATATACTAAGGTGGTTGATGTGCATTTTATGTAATTAAGTAAAAAAGCCAGACTAACAACTGTAATGTGACCAACAAAAACAAGTTTGCAACAAAAAAAAAGAAAATCACAAAGTATAAAAGACATAACAAAAAATCATATTTATAACAATGACTGCAAAATGAAACAACTGGAATTAATGAGGCAAACAATCCACGAAACATAAGGTTTAAAAGAATACTTCCAAAAAAGACAATACAAATAAGAAATTAAGTACAAGGTCATCAAAGGAAAGTACACTGCAACAGCTCATAAAAACTTAAAAAGCAAATAAACCCAGTGTGCACTGTAGAAATAATGACAAACAATGCATTCAATGTTAACAACATATTTGCCTGTGATTTGTACGAAGCTTATAACAATGATGAATGTTCTATAAAATACATTTGTTGAAAAGCAGTTGTTCTTTTATATTAGGTTGAACAACTTTGGTGTCAAATTTAGCCCAATGTTGTGCAGACTTCTGGTTGACCCAGGTTTCAACTAAACTGGCCCCCACCATTGGGAATATTTCCCAGGGGACTCATGAAAAGGAACTTAAATTACCAATAGCTCGAGGTTTGCAGTGTATGCAAAGTTTATCATCTGGTAAAAACCTGTTCCTTTCCCTTTTACCTGCCAATCGCAAAAGCAAATTCATCCATTAGCTCTCAACTTTCATCCCTGCTCTCTCAAACACCAGCTAGCTGCTACACTAATACAGGAGAACAAAGCAGATCTGTCATCTTATTTTCCGACCACTCACTGAAATTGTGATATAAACTAGTTTATGTGAATCATGTGTAGAAGCATGCGGCCTGAGCCTACAGTTTAATTGCAGGGAATGATCAAATATTACATTGAGAAACTAATTATGCTCATAATTCTGTACCCATATGACTTGGCAGAAAGTCCAAGTACATTTCAAATATCAGAGTCTCCTCTTCAATTTGACATAACATTTGCACAATAGTTTTTAATAATTAACAAAATCATTAATATTCATAACATTATGAATCAATATGCTATAGGTGTCACAATTTGCTCTCTTTGCTCTCGTTCCTGCCACTTGGGGGCCTGATTTGGGGTTTATTCCCTACTGGATTTGCCTTCCGAACCTTATGCAACAGTGCTGTAGTGAATTGGAGGCACTAAAGCCTCATTTTCCATGTTACTTCCATTCCGGATCCATTCAAGGTTTTTGCCAGTCAGTGTGCTGTTTTAAAGAAACAACTATGCTTCCCAGAATGCATGGCCCACTGCTTCATCTCCACCTTTGCAGAACAAGGTTGGGTGGAGGATAAACATCACCTGTGGCTGGCAGGTGCAGCAAGCAGCACACCTGAGACGTGCGCTTGTTAGCCAGCTTTAAAAGCCTCTGTTTGCTTCAGTCCAGTGATGATGCAGTGTTCCTGTTTGTGACTGGTCCTTTGTTCCTGTCTGGATCTTAGCTTAGTGTCTAGTTCCTATGTTCCCATTTCTGCTTTAGTGTGCGTATTAGTAATGTATGCTTCCTGGATACCTTTTCTGTCTTCCTCTGTTTTGCAGTCAGCACTAGCCAGTGCTTTCCTTTTCTGTGCAGACCAGTTCATCTGTGTTCTTTATTCCTTTGACGTTGCCCTATTCTGCAGTGAAACCTTGATCCTTTAGTCACTCCTCATTTATAGATGTATTATTTAGTCCCATTTGGCCTTTCCTTTCCTGGGTGAGATGGGGAGAGGGTTTGCCCTTGTAATTTCATTTTACCTGCTCCTGTTGCTTTACGTTTTCTTGGAGTCTGTTCCAGGATTTCCCCTGCACTTCTACCTTTGTTCCGTGTTGATTATTAGAAGTGGTGTGCTGTTGTAGCCCGCTCGTGTGTGAATTACTATGTTTTCCTCACTATTCTGTAATCAATCTTCCTACTTGTATCTTGAAAGGAGTTTTTTGTATTAAGTTATCCTGCCTTTGCCGTTATAGACTTTGAGTCCCCGTTTGATCAACAGTGTTCGTGGACTTTGCTGAAGTTTCAGATTGCATTTCTTATCCTCGTGAGTATTGTCTTTAAGTTACCTTATACAATACCATCACAGGTGTTAGCTCACAGATCCTGTAGTTGCTTGCCCTGTATATGGGGTTAGGGCTGACAGTGCCTGTAACAGCAATTGTGGGTAAGGAGCTTGCAAACTTTCTTTGTAACCATAAGGAGCTTCTAACTGCTTACCCAACATCCCTTTTCATCGCGCTCTACTTGCACATTCTGGGTTTTAGTGTACATGTGTCTTGGTTCCTGAGTGCATGTTGTTGGACTCAAAACTATTCACTGTGCGTATTTCATACCATATTTACTGCATTTGTCCTCTCATGACAATAGGCTACTGTGGCATACCAAAACATGCATCTAGGCCAGGGAATTACAGTCATCTATGTTTCAAGAGGTGGCAGGTTGCTGCAATGAATTATGGAAGAAAAACAAGATAGCATTCAGCATCTTATGAGTGAACTAAGCCCCCTCTGTTGCTCATGTCAAAAACATTGAAATAATAATCATTTTATGAAGATTGGGGGTATCTATTGAATAGGCGTGTCAGACTATGAGGCATGCCAATGGAAAGATCAGCCAATCAAATAGTGTGGCATAATTAGGACACACGCATGTGATTTTTAGATGCTTTAAAAAGTGAGAGAACAAAGGGGATAGCATTCAGATTCTGGAAAAGGTGCTGGGAAGAACAATTGTCCCCATTAGATCAGTGCTGAATCTGGATACCATCTGGAGCATTGGTTGTTGGTTCATGAGGGATACATCTGAACCACTTTAACCTGGAGGAAGACTTCCTTTCTTGAAAAAGGGAGGAAGAGACCAGGAGGGGCTGGCTGACTGGGAGATTTTCAGGCTGAGAGGGTCTCCGCTGGCTTCATGAAATTAAAGATCAATTCAAAGTGACTATGAAAGCTCCCCATATGTAATTAATTAAACTCCTACATGGGGTGCTAGAGAATTGGGGTTGAAGGTAATGTCCGGTAAGGGGCACTCATTAAAAATAGAATATTTTTGGTGAAATACAACAGTGTGTCCTATTATATTTAAAGCTTAGTGAAATTTGACAGCATATAGAAAACATTTTAGTTTGCTACGGAGCACTACATCCTGACTTCATTTGAAGTCGAAGGAGATTACATTCAAATAAAAACAAAACTGCTTGCCCTGTGCTGTGAGCACTGTGTAAAATAGAGAACGTTCCCCAGTAAAGACAGTGTAGCATTTAATAAGTAATATTTTAAAAGTACCTTAGGCACTAACAGATATAGTCAACATTAGCCCATTGTTCGAGAGACCCGTAAAGGCTGTAGCCTAATGAAGATGAGTCTGATAATGAGTGTTCTGTGCTACTTAAGCCTACATTTTAAAAATAAGAGCAAGTTTGATTGTGCCATTTCTATTCACCAACAAAATGATGCATATGTAAAAATCATACAACCCCTCACTCTTGAATAAGTAGTACAGAAAAAGAATTCTTGCCAGTGGGACTTAATCTGCAAGTTGAAAGGTAAGAGGAACGGGTAGCTATTTAATAAGCTTCAAAAACCATTCTCCCAGGTTGGGTGGGTGAATAATAACGAAAACACAGCATCCCTAACCACAAACCTGAAGAACTCTAATGCAAGTTGTTGTAAGCATATTCTAAATTGAACACACATGTCCGCAAACCTCAGCACCATGGTCACATGAGAAACGGGGAGGCATCAAAAAGTTTCTCAGTACCATTTGCTGGCAATATTGGTGAAAGCAAACATTCTTTAAAGAATCATGTTACTGTTATGAGCCATCTGCTGACTTTACTGGCATGCGGAACATTTAAACCAAACGGTCATTAAGTGGCAGAGTTATTGCCATAATGTTTTTTGTTATTCAGACTTCAATATGTATACAGAAATGACTATGGAAATGAATGCGCGTGTGAGAGAAATAGTGAGATAAATGCATTAATTAAAATAAATTTGAGTTATGAAGAAACCACCTGTTTCTTGCCAGAGTAACAGGGTGGGACGATACACTTAGGGTGGCATTAGATCAGCATTGACAGCCTAAGGAAAGTAGCCATGCATTAAACAGTATATCAGGCTTTGAAACAGCTGGGAAATAGGAGCTATTTAGCTCCTTCCTCTAGCCTAGGAGAGCCTGGTCACCTTGACACTAATAGTTACCAGGAGCTACTTTTTTAGCTTCCCAGACCAGCTGGTTACATACAAACATACCTATGTGACCTTAAGTTTGAGTATTTGGGAACGTTTATAAAAGAGGTTTAAGGGTAAATCTAGAACAAAAATTTTAAGCACAATATATCATACATAATGGACAAAAAGTTTTAAATGGTGTCTCATGTTGTTACATTTGCAGCATGTCATGTACTAGCTCCTGTCCCCCCCAGAGGTAGCTCCTGCCTACCGGGTGTTACCCCAAAACCCAGCAGCTGGCCTTTGCTCCTGCTGATCAAATCTGAACTTCAAACACTGAAATATGTGTCCACAGTATGGTTCAAAGATGTACATTTACCTTGATGGAACAAGATACGAATGGTGCTCACTGCTGGAAAGGACAGAGCAAGTCAAATCAACAAGGTAGCTACATATAAATTAGCTTCCCATGCCACCAACCAAAGATACTGTGGTGCCGCAAAGCTAATTCTCTGGTGTGTTCACAATGGATTGGCAAAGCCTGATTTGAGGGGTGGACAGTGGTAAGTTGAGAATTGGGGTGGAAGCAAAGAGAAAGAACCATGATGAAGGATAGGTTTCTCCACCTCTGTTCTTTCCAGGAGGAGTAGGAGGTCAATGTGGGAAACAAAGTGTGCATTTAGCAACTAGGGTTGGTCCAAAAAAGGGGCACCCATGTTCTTGCGGCTAAAGCAGCACTAGAAAGTCATACCTGATGCTGTTGTGGTAGAAGGCAAATTAATCCTGTGGAGGGTGAGATTCCCTGGCTAAATGTGTCAGGTGTGCTATGTGTTATTTGAGGCTTCTTCTATATAGCACCTTTATTCCATTTTATTGCACGCATACTGCTAGGTATTCTAGAACTTGGCTGGGCTACTGGGTTTCAGAACGGTGGTAGTTTGTGAAAGAGGGCAGAGCAAGCTCCTGGCGGTGGAACACATGGGGACCCATCTGGACCCAGTATGATGTAACCGCCATGTGTATGAAATAAACCAGAAGCTAATGTGTGACATGGTGAGTTCTCCTTTCCCCTTCTTTTACATATGGCATGGGTATTATAGCTCCGAGATAGAATGTCCATGGATTTGCTCCCCTTTTCCCACTTGGAACCTTTCTCTTATCCTTAAGATCTTGGAGGTTCCACCCTTTGAACTTCAGTAAGTTCCTTTGAACTTGCTGTCATTTAATGTTTTCTCGACATGTGAATTGGGGAACTGGGTGCTCTCCTATGTCATTGCATGCCATCCTTTGTTTGTTTCTTGAGTTTAGACATAGGCATAGCAGGTTTCCTCCATAAGCAGGATCTGTTTTTTACCCTTTCTCCTTCATTCCTGGAGAGACTCGGTGAGTTGAAGATCTTTGGCTCGGGTTCACTCTCTGCAAGGCCTGGGCACTTCCTAGGCTTTGGTTGAGGGGCCTTCTATGGCTCACATATGTTAGGGGCCTAGTTGGGTTTCTCAGTTGTTTATAGATGAATAGCGCACCCTCTTGGAAGGAGTTCCTATTTCTACTCTCTACATTCCCTGCATGAACAACTGCATGTTCGGCTCTGCTGTCCTTAAAATGTTGCAGACCTGGACATGTGGTTATCCAATAAATCACATTTTGATGGCGCAAAAACTGAACTGTTCCTTTCAGGAATGTTCTGACAACATCACTTGCAGCTTGCTGTACCATTTATTAAGGACTGTGTTGCAGGGTGAAATGAATTGGTCTGATACTCATGGAAGGGATGAGAACTTCTTTACTAAGTCTTGTGGCCAATGCTGGATTTGACTTTTATGGACTTCATTCACTCACGATGTGTCACCCTTTCTCAACTCTCATTTTGGACTTCCTTTGTATCTTGTACTCATGGTGGCCCTGAATCATGCTGTTCCCATCTTCATTTTGTATCCTGGCTTACAACATTATGTGTTACTACTGACTTCTGCAATTGTATTCACTCTCCCCTCTTGCTTCTCCACTCTTTTGACTGCTAACTCTCTATTCTCTCCTCCTTTCCCTTCTCCCTTTTCCTATCTCCTCCCCTTACTTTCTTTTATGCACTTGCTCTCTCAGAATTGTCCCTGGACCTAGTATGATAGCAACCTCGTCTGTCTCCTCCCCCTTACCCTTACTGGTTTTTCCTCCGCAGCCCCCTCCAGCACTATCTGAAATGTCGCAAGGCTGAGTACGATAGTTAATTTCACATCCTTACTGTTCATGGCCTGTAAGAATGTCATTGTATTTTCCTTTGTTCCCTCCCTTGCCTTGAAGCGCTTTGAAACACATTGTGTATAGGCGTTATATAAATAAACTATCATATCATATCAAGTTCCATTGACAAGGTGTATACTTTAGGGATGTAAGGGTATAACAGTATACCGTTAAAGATACCATGAACAACTTAATTGAACAATAATAACCTTCATGTTGTTTATAACGGTATACCGTTTATACCGTTAAGTGTGCTTTTCAATCTGATTTGGAAAGGCTGCAGTAAGCAAGTGCTGCGCAGTCTTGGTCTTGCACTGTTGGATGTGCCGTTTGCCAAGGGGGCCTTGTATTCTGACGCCGCCTTAGATTCCTGGAGGATCAGCTAAATATCTGCAGGTACAAGTTTCAAAATGCTACCTTGCTACAGCTGGAAAATCCTGCCTACGTATTCGCAAGTTAACTAAAAAGCATTGACTTAATGGTAAGTTAAAAACTTCAAATTCAAAAAGGCAATGTAAAAAAAAAGTTCTTTTTTTTCGTACAAGTAGTTTCAGTTGGAGCAGTTTTTTAATGTCATTCCGTAAACCACACGTGCCTGACACAAAATCAATATGTTAGCAATAGGAGGAATAAATACAGTGCCAAGAAGGAAAAGGATTTACTTTGGGTTGGTGGCTTTGGGGTTTATATATTTATAATGGATAATGTTTTCAAAGCATATGACAATGGGGGATTTTCCTGGTTCTATCATTGAATTTACATATAATAAGTCACACCGCGAAATTCACTCATCTCTGTGGGTATTCCCTGCTGCCATACCAAAGGGTAACATGTCTGATTACTGAACACATTTTGGCCCGCAAGTAAACTAAAAAGAGAGAGAAAGAGAAAGAGAGAGAGCTATTAAGTTTGCTTTGCCAGTCGCAGCAGGGCTCCTTCCACACCCCTCCTCCTCTCAACGTGTGTTTGTGTTGTTTGGTGGAAGGGGTGGCATTTCAATGGAAAGTATGTTGAAAAGCCCAATTCTGGCCCTGGGTGCCGTTTTGTTTGTGATGATAAATCTGACAATGTATGACCTTTTAAGAAAATATTTGTTAAGATTAGTTAACTCCACCTGCTATACCGCGATAACCATGATATACCGTAATTTGGCAAGAAATGTATCGTACCGCCATAAAACTAATACCGTGACACCCCTAATATACTTCAGGTAAGTAAGTAGGAAGGTACACAGGAGACATTCACTGGCCTCCTCTCTCACAGGCTGATTCACTCCAACTGCCCTTCATGGAGCTTACAGGGGCACTCACACCACAACATTCCATTAGGCATTCTCTCAAGCAAGCATTCATGCAGGATCAAAGCAGGGAACACAAAACACAACAGACTGTCATGCAGAAGAGGGGCGGAGGGGTCACACCTATATGACTTCTTGCAAACCCTCATGCCTCTAAGACCCACTTTTCCCGCCATCACAGTCCTAGCTTTAAGCCAAACCATCCAGTGTAGTGGTGATGGTGGACTTATGTTGTGCTATCTCCATTGAAGGAGGGTTGGAGGATGATGGCAGGTTTGATGATCTCTCTTATGGGTAGGGGCCAGAGTCCGCTTTTGTTATTTTAGAAGTGCATGCCTATTTCAGAGGGTAAAGAGTGTGACGTCGAAAAGGAGGATGCAGAGTAATGACAACAATTACTGGTAAATATTCTAGGCATGTCCTATCAAGAGAAAACAGGCACACTTTCACAGTATGCTAGCATGTGTCAACTGGCACACTTTCACTGTATGCTAGAAACTGTCAATTGGCACACTTTCACAGTGTGCTTGCAGACGTCAACTGTTTTCAGATAGACGTACACCATGAGTCCCTTGTAACTGCCAATTTCAACCACCGATAACAGCCTCCAAGTGTCGTGCCAACACAACACTGGAAAATAGGCCTAGACTTGCCAACATGCTGCATACTAAAACAATGTTTTCAGGACATCCACAATCAATATGCAGAAACTAAATTTACATACAGTGAATTGCAATGGAAATTATTTGAACTGTTTTGGTCATTCTAAAAACATAGTTGTTTTCCAGTATTGATAAAATATCAAATTGTTCAATTGAGAGAATAATTGCCAATTGATTTACAATAAATGCACATACGATCAATGTATTTGTCAGATCAGATAAAGTGATTATAGATGTAGCCGTCTGTACCAGAAACACAGCCAACACATTTCTTTGAAGTGCAGTTTTAAACTGGATTTATGACACATGAAACCATGACGACCCTTGTGAACATGATCCACAAAATGTATAAAATGTGCAGCTACTGTACGAAAGTGAAACCCCAAACCTTTTTACTGACCTATTCTATTCGAATCATACTACATGCTATGGATAATATACATCCGAATATTATATTCGGATCACACTCGTTCCAACACGTTGAGGTGATAAAATATATGGGTCTAGAACCTTAACCTGCCGTAACACCCATGACGTCACAAGTAAAATAGAACTAGTATCATACTTACCTTTCAATGCTTCATTCTCTTCATTGACAACTTTCCACCCATTGATATCGACACACATTCCTCATACCCCTTTCCAACTCCTAACTTTGCTTTGCCTTTCTATTAGACAAATCAGCTGTCATGTTGTACACTGTTCCTGGCACAGTGCCGTTCAGTAAACGTCTTTAGACTCTACAACCATGAAGCTTCATGACAGTAGCTTCACATGAGACGCGAAGGACGCAGACTGGCCGTGCTGCAAATGGTGTCACTAGTGGTGGGTTACTATACCAGCTGAGGTTTTCAGAAGCAGCCCTGTCTAATTGCGCATGGCGAGGCTCTCCTATCCAGGCACATCAGCACCTTGGAACACTTGCTTAGAAGGGGGCCATATCAGAGCAGGGAACGGGCCAGAACATGACGGAGCAGGGCTTTGGCAAGACAGGTCTTCCCGTAACGGAGACCCAGGGGCTTGCCCACGACACTTGCACCTGCGCTACAACGAGCAGGCGTCTTTCAGAAGACAATGCAGCACTACTGAGTCTCCTGGAAGCAGTTTGCTCGATGGTTGGCAAGGAGGTATCTGTCCTGAAGCTGAGTTAGCACATGCACGAGCAACACACGTTTTAACAGACACAACTGAATACAGAAACAGCCAATACCTCATTTACTTGTTGAAAATGTCCAGATTGGTATCTATGTCCTGTAATGTGTAGCTATTTTTTTTCTTAGGGTGAGTAGTGTGACCAATTAAAACTGCAGAGCCAGCTTCCATTATTCACTCAAAGGGGTTTCGGGGTTTCTTACTGAATCGCAATAACACATGTCTCAAATGTAATATTCTTGACATACTTCTGTTCCCATAATGCTCTTTGTTTTATGCAAATCACCAGAATTGGGTTCTATGAAGAAATACTGTATTGCCGCCCCTCCAAGGATGAGAGGGTTCCCCAGTAAATATTTACCAATTCCAGCACTGAGCCATATTTATAACAATTGGTTTACATGTGGCACTGAAATGTTGTATGCAACGTCTGTGCCACATTCCACCATAAACATAATGTGCGAGCTAAAGGAGTATGATGGCAAAGGTTGGCAATGTGAATTATTTGTGGCAGAACTTAGGCATACCCGATTCAACGTTGATATTGATATTTTATTTCTATCGTGCTCGTACACAAGTGTTTCAGAGCGCGAACGTTGCGCGTTTCAATTAATATCTGTATTGTGGGTTGACACTCCCCTGGCTCGCAATGTGGTGAGGACCTGAAGAGAGCTTTATAAATAATTATTATGGGACGATGATATCACTGTGGCTTTGTTAAGTACACCACTGCTGTCCCTTGAAACAACAGCCATGTCGCCATCCTGCAAAAACTGCTTGAGAGCAAGTACCTTAACAGGAGATAAACTCATCAGACTACATATAAGAAACATGGGTCACAGCGAAAACATGTCAGGCAAATCATTCCGATGATGTATGAGAAAACACGTCAGAGGAATTACACGTTGGGCTCTGAGGAGCCTCTAGCAAGAACCGACTCCGAGATACTCACTGCACAAATTAAGTTTGTGACTTCTCTGCTTAAGATTGCGCTCCTCTCCCCCTCCTCTGATGGGCTTAGACACTTTCCACGTGACAGAAACGATGCCAGCCAAGAAGGTCCTGCCCTAGAGCATCAATGGACACGTTGGCATGAAGAATAGGCGTGCTATTGCTACCATTCATGATTATAATATCAAAAGTAGTAACAATAACAATGCATTTAAAGGGTGACATTCTCCAGAGTTAATGTCACCCTCCCCAACGCGTGTTACTCCAGGCAAACTGGTGCATGTCTAGGGAGAGCTGCATGGCACGAGTTTACACTAAGTTATAGAAACTTGCACTCGTCTTCTAGACCAGACCACATTGGCCATGCAACCAAAGGTCATCCTTCTTTGGCAGGTGCTTCATGGACTCTGTGAAATGAGTCCTGGGGGAGTCGACTCTCTCCACAGTCAGTGGATACCTGGAGCATCATTACCCAATGCAGGCCCTTCTCCAAAGCACTCGCCATGCTGTGAGAAATGGACCTCACAGTGTTCCGTTGGGGGTGAGCACTAATGTATAATAATAGACTTCAATGATGGCATCAAATACACACTGGGGCCAACATGGTTTATTTGGCGGAAGCTTACTTTGCGTTATCCCACATGAAAACTCACAACAGGAAAAACATGATCTAATGTGCAATGTCTCCCTCCAGAAACATAATCAATGCAAACGAATGCCAAGACACTCAAACCATAATAGAAATGAATGTAAACATATGGCAAAGACCACGGCGCGCGACAATGGTATGAACGACAAGGTGGGCCAACTAATTGTGAAAGCTGCCATCACATCGCCAACAGATACACAAGGCATAGAACATGGCTAGGTCTAGAAGTAAAGCGCTCCTGCCCGCCTTCAATGCCTGGCCATCTTAGCTGTGTACGCACTAGCCTAACCACACTCAATGGCGCGCAAGAAGTTGGGGAGCCAAGGCGCAGGTGAGATGGACCCCGCTGTGCGCGAGAGATGGTGTGTATATACCTCTGTGTCCGTCGCAGCTGTGCCCCACTCCTCCGCTGCGGGAGGGTAAAGTTGGAGAGAAGGGTCCAGAAGTTCGAGTCCGACATCTCCGTCTCACGCGCCGCCTCTGCTGCTCCTGGCAAGTTCTGGGCACTGCTGGCCTGGCATGGTACTGTTTACAGGAAGCCCTGCACAGCCCAGGGAGCAGCGCGCGCTGCCAGGCTCCCCTCCCGCATTCACAGGTCCCCCCGCAGGTCTGGAAGAGGCGCACAGCAGCGCCAGCCTTACTAAAAACTCTGGCAGGTCTGCCCAGGGTGCTATGTCATCTGTTTGGCAGCTACCATTACACCCTCTGCACAGGGGGGTATGGGCTGCTCTGTGCGAGCTCGTTCATGCCAAGCAGGGGGATTTACCTGCTCCTTCGACTGGATAGTTTAGGGGGACATTGTGTACCGTGTTGTATGGAACGCTTTTCAGTTCTCCACTTAAACACATACATTTATAAAAGGAAGGTAAAAAAGTGAAAACTACCCGCTGAACCTGTGAAATAAGCAGCTCCCTGGGCTCCTTTGCAGGGTTTAAACCTGTCACCTTTGATCTCGTTTGCAGTTCATCTTGTGAGGAGGCTGCAGCAGCAGAGAGAAAGTGAAGAGGATTACTGAAGGAAATCCCTTTTATTCGGACTCGTTGGTGTTGTCGTTTGCCGTCTCCCACAACACACAATACCGCCGCGATAGAGAGATCCGTCTTCTGCATCAGACGTTTGGTGAACTTCTGACAGACTGTAAATAAGGCATTGCATATTTCACTCAAACGAAATTAAAACACATACAGACATAGAGCAGGGTGCAGACATGCAAAAGTCCGCCGTGTGACATGCTGAAAAGTAAATGAAACGCAGACTGCCTTGTGTGTGACGTTGAACATCACCTTTTTCTACTGTTAGGAGTGGCCGTGCGATGGACGATTCTTTTGGAAGAAAGAGAAGATGTCCGTTTAAAAGGGAACTTTGCTCTAGTGGTTATGAAGGTTGTGAGGCGTCTGAACCTTGTTTATTGTCCAGCGAATGACACGCTGTGCTTTTAGTGACTCACTGGAACATTACCTATTGTACCTAACACTGCCATTGGTTTCCACTTACAAACTGGTTCTGCCGGCAGCACTCGGCCTCCTAGAACAATCTTCGCTTTACTTGTCGCTAGGGCTCCACATGGCTGGTAACTCCTTGTTTGCCAACGGTCGGTTTTGATTAAGCGCTGTATCCAAAGCATCGTTCACCTTTAGCAGCCAATTGGCAGTGGGAATTATCCATCTTCCCCGGGATCGCCTAGTCTTTTTGCCGCATCTGGCAGTGGATGCTCACGTCTCCTGCTGTCTCTCAGCTCACAGTATTTCCTCTGGGCGGCGGAACATAACGCCCGATTCAATAATCGTTGAGTAAATGCATTCAGCACTAGGGATTTGGACTTTTTTTTTATGTCATACACTTTTAAAGTGTGTTCAAGTATTTGTAGATGAAATAAAACCATGTACTGCATAATGGTGTGATTATAAGTTAATGGCTTCAATATAATTACATTTTTTGCATGCATAGGTTGGTCACACTGCAATCACCATTCTCAGTCGTGCTCTGCTTTACATACATAGAGAAGGGAACACTGAAAGAATAAGGGGTAATCATCATTGGAGGCATAGAGATAACAACATGTTGACCAACTAGCAATAATTTAAGAAATCGGGCCTCATGACAAGTTTGGCAGGACAGTCAGTGCTTTAAACAGAAAAAATTAAGTGCAGGTTCTCACCAATCCAGGCCTTAAGTGTGCTGGAGCTCACCCTTAGGGGTCAGGCGTTTTATAATCGCTCTCACTTCCCATGTGTCTCATTCTCTGTGTCTATTTCTATATGTCTTTCTCTCCACACCCACACTTCAGTTAAGTTCTCACACCCTCTTTTACTCTCTTTGGAGTCTGGCCTTCTGAGCATGCTCTGTAGAAACATATGAGTTTTTCCATCCAACATTTCAGCATAATGGTTTATTAAGTCATTGCCTTTAAATCTGATTCTGTCAGCCTAAAGCAACCATCTCTCAAAGTTGCTCATCAATCAGAGACCAATTTTGACCTGTTTTGACACTGGCATTGATATGCATACAAGATGGAAGTCTTCAAGAACTCACCATTTTTTTCCGTCAATGCACAGTGAGATTACATTATTTGTCAAGGATCAAACACTTTGTTAAAGCAGTGGATGTGGGATTCTTTTACACAAACTTCCAGTTTGTTGTTATGCATTGCATTAAGAAAATGTGAATATCCATACAAAGACTTTCTTTTTTGCTTGACAAACTCGCAGATATCGTAGGTGTAAACTATGCTTTAATGGGCGAATGTTATAATTGCTCGCTTTCATCGTTATATTATGTTATGTTGATTTATACCACAACCACCGAAGGGCAGTCTCCAAGCGTGCATGTGGCTCTGCAAGAAAAGAGGGTTTGGTGTGTTAGTGGAGATTAGGATAGGTTCAGAACCAAAAGGAACTCATCTGTGAGCATTGTCTTGCATGTGGGAGTTGATGCAGGAGACCCCGTGTGTTGTAACAGTATGGGTATGACTCGGTGCCTCGGATGTGTGCTAGTGTTTGTGTTTGGTGTGTGGGTCTTGTGTTAGGTTGGTGTTTGCGTTTGTGCGCACTGGTACGTTGTATACATAAGGGTCCAGAGTCACAGAGGTTTTGAATATATTGTGTTAGTGTGCACAGGTGTTGTCATGGTTTATTACACGGCAGCCAGGGAACTCCTTCCCCTACACTGAATGTGGTGCACATAAAAAGCTTTTTTTTTTTTTTAATATACTAAAGATTCTTTTGAGTAGGCCTCCAACCGTCTCGCACCCAACCTCCACAAACACCCTGTGTCACAATGGACTAGGAACCAGGCCGTTGTGTATCAAGAAGATATTTATTAATTTATTATTTAATGAAAAAGGAAAAATCAAACAATTTCACAGCCACTAATGTTGTGGCAACACAAAACGCAATAATCTCTACAAAACCACCAGGTTAAGATATATTATTACAGTTAATTCCAGTTTTTAATGGCAGAACAGAAAAATAACAATTTACCACAAAGGGATAGCACCAACAGTTACAGTTAAGCACTCCCCCTGCAACAATGGAAAATGGGTTTTCAATGATTCAATACTACTTCTATGGGACAGCACACAACGGTACTTCGGGCTGGTTACGCTAGAGGACATATCAGGCTTCAAAGCAGACTAGCTAGCACACTTGGCAAATCCAATTTTAACACAGCCAGCACATGAGAAATAAAAGTAAAAAATAAAAGGGAATATAATTCGAATCCGTGATTAGGGTATGATAGAGAAAGAAAGACAGAATGGGTGAAACGAAATATTTAGAAAACGAAATTGCAAATCTCACTACATTTTGCTGAAGTTGGAAATTATAGGCAAACTCAAAACCATGAAAAACAAAGGCAAGGCAATACCAAATCCGAGATCAGAGCATGATAGAGGAAGGGATATACTCTAGGAAAAATGCCTTTTAACGGATGAAAAGAACATTTTAGAAAAACGAAAAGGAGATCACCTCAATTTTACTGGGGCTTGAAAATGACACACGCTTTCAACAATGAGAAAGGCACATAGGAAAATCCGTTTTTAGTGAAAATGCCAGTGGCAGCTATCAGGTAGGCTTTGAGCAAAGGGATTACTCTCAATGGGAACAACGGTTTGGGTTCAATAGGACAGATGCAAATAGGAATTTGTTTTTAAACACACAATTTAACACATGAACACATTTGGTTTTAGGTCATACTGGGAATAATTCTTTTGGGGCAACACTTTAATGACTAGAACAATTAAATAACAACACTGGGCAGAAGATGGTTGATTTCAAATTACAACAATCTGGATCCGTGAATTTCAATGGGGAAATTACTGGATTTACTAAGCAAAATCCTAGGGAAATAACTTACTTAACTATGCAAACAAAGGACTTTTCAGCGGAAAGAACTTTAATCAACAGACACACAAGGGATGATTTTGTTCCATAGGAAAAATGACTTAAATGCACAGAGGAACACAGTATTGCTCAAGGGGAGAGTTACCAAATTGCACGGACAAATAAAATACTTTTCAATAGAAAGGGGTCAATCAAGGCCTCACTCTGTCGTCCCAACCAGTTACTCCAGGTCCCTGCTTCACTCCAGGACTGGGCCCAATTTCAGCAAGTATAGCTCAAAATGTTCAGTCAGCTGCACACCTCGAATTTTGTAGAGAGAGACTCCCCAGTTGAAGCGGAGGAACCTATTTATAAGCCAAATGGCATCACTGCTGTGTCATCATCCTCGCATAACTGATTTGGCAGTGGTCAAGGGATATCTCCCCCTCTGCAAGCTGGTAGGCCCAGAGAATGGAGGACTGGTTTTTAGCATCCAGAGGAGGATACCCCATCAATCATCTGACTAAACAGGGGGTTGGATTTCGCTTTGGAACCTAGAAATCTCACATTTTAATAACTACCCTTTCTCGTCATGTTATGTCACCCATGGCCACATTTCGAGATGCTATATTTTTCAGGCAGTCGCCAAAACTTTGATGACTGTAGGACCTACTGGTGCGAAGGTACCGTTTTCCCTCATTCCCGCCCAAACCATATTACTGAAAAATCGGGAATTCGATGGGCATAATACCCATCATCTGTTACACATTTCCTCACATTTTTATGATCGTCAACTTTATGCAGAGATCACCATTTTTTTCTAATAACATTTCTTATGTTGGGACCGTCAAAACCATTTCCGCACCATTGCAGTTTGACTGCAGAAAGTTCCAGTTTCACATTACTCCACATGGATTCTGCAAATTATGTTTTTTCATGATGGGCTCATGATGCACAGCACAGTTACTTGATTATACTTTTGCCCCCATTTTCGGGAGCATCTCTAATACCAAGGAAGGGACTTTAAAGGCATTGCTTTTAGTCATAGGGAAAAACTCCATTCTGCAGTGCAAGTTTACACACAAATTTACACGCTGGATGCCGTTGTTTTTCCCAAGATGGTCTCAGCCTTTCTGGATCTTTCTCAAAAGTGCCATGAGGTCTTCCCCTCATGTGTGACAAGGAACATTTACAGGCCTCAGTAGGCTTAAATTCTTACATTTGCTCCTTTATGTTTGGGAACAGGCCTGATTTTGCATATACGTATGCGTAGGCGTTTTGCTGAGGGGCATATCTCCCCCACAGACTCTGGCCTGTAGTTATGTCATTTCAGGTTTATTTCACCCCACAGTGTAGTGTTGATGGATTTATGGACTGTGTGCAGGGTTGTTCGCTCTAGTATTGAGTTCCGGAGAGTTCTTAGGGTGTGAGCATTACATTAATACTCTGTGTGTTTATGTGTAGTGTGGCTAGCCCCTAATCATGTCTAGTGGCGTTGATTATGTTGGAGGAGCAAGCAGGGGGGAAATGGCTTGGAGCAAGCAGGGGGGAAATGGCTTAGTAAGTCAGTCGGTTTGACAATGCCCCTCGTGCGAGTCTTTGGTTGCCGCTCAATGATATCTAACAACATTCCTGGTTGTGGTTTGTCGGCCAATCTCGCCTCCTCTCCAGTCCTGGAGGCTGACTTCCCCAGCACTCATTCATTGTATATTAATAAGGAATCTGGTACGCAAATGAAGCAGAGTACATGTTTTCAGTCCAAAATGTTCAATCACAACTATTTAACCATTTACATATTAGAAAAGGTTCTATGATAACAAAGAAACATGTTAAAAGTAATTGCCCAGGCTTTCAATTTCAATCTGTGCTCAGTATGAAACTCTCAAGAGACCCCATGGGTAACAAGTGAAGAGCAATAAGTGAAATGTGGTCAGGAACTGCATGTCAGTTTCTCCTTTTGCTCTGCAGGAAGGGGCATGAAGAAGACATTATGGGCACTGCGGGTGGTGGAGAGAAGAGGATGGAGCTGCTTTCCCCAGCAAAGATGCAGGAGCTCAGTCCTTCATTGTGATGAAGTGAAAAGAAATGCTTTCATTTTCACCTCGCCACCAAGTTCAGTACCAGTACCTGCCTTTCAGGCTTTGAGAAGTGCAGGTACTCAAAACCTCAAAAATAAGATGTGCATTTACTGAGGGCTGGGTAGGACCGGTGCATTTAAATCACTGAGTACAGTTAAAAAAAAGTTGATCTTTCCATTGCTTTCACTTTTTGGACTGTAATGGAATTAGGCATAAGTGGTGTGTAAGGAAAAAGGATGATTGGAAAAAATGTAAAACTTTTGCAAACGGTGAATTTTTAACTCTATATCACTGCTGTGAGGTTTACTCCAAAAAACAAAATTATATTTTGTTTGAACTATTGGCGATAACGGAGGGCGAGAAAAATAAAAAATTTTAAGATACATTTCTCAATATTTGATCAATTGAAAAGGTCAACAATTAGACTTGCCTTTTAAGATGGAACGTGTTTTTAAGATAAATAAAAGGTATATTTTTTGATAAAAGATGTGTTGAAGATTTATTAAAGAAATCAAAAATAAGATTGAGATATAATACGAAACTCCAACTCGACAGGCATATGGTGACAGTTTGAAAAGACAAAGGACCGCCCAAGTGTGTGTGCAATTGAAAAAATAATTTTTGAAGGAGGGCCTGTTTGGAAGGGTCCATATAAATATCCCCTCGTCTCTTTTTTGTTGAGAAATTAGAGTTTAGTAGCATGCCAAATTACATAGTTGACCATGGATTTGAGGATTTACCTACTGCATGATGCTGCTGGCAAAACCTCCAATTGAACATCAAAAGTGGCACATTTACTGCATGTAAAATTATCACCAAAATCCTCATTGTAGTCCTATGAACTCCAAAGAATGTGACCTAATTTACCACCCTGCTGCCATTCATAATACAGTAGCAATTCCGCCGGACTGAGTAGCGCTACCGCTGACAGAGTTTGGCAGTATTTCCCCAGAATTACAGTGTGAATACCGCCAAACTCAGACGAGGCCTATAGTCTCTTAAATAGGAGGTCTCTTAAACAGGAGCACATTCAACAAAGTAATAAAATAAAACTAATCAATGACTCCAGTGCAAAGCACATCATCTTCATCCCATACAAAAGTGGAATTAAATAGGGACCAAAATACAGACACAAAATTTCCATTTGACCTCCTTCCCATAAAAATGGACAGTTCAAATGATACAGCCTTAAGCTAGGCCCTGGGCCGTTACTAGCCAGGATTGCCCTCCTTTGAGGTGTATATTGCTATTACCACCACAGACTAAAGGGGCCACTAAAAACGAACTCACATATAAAGGAAATGCAGGGGCACAGGTAAGTATAACCAAACTTGTGTGTAGGCTGAAAAGCTGTAAATAGGCCTTACAGCATGCTTTTGCAGAAAACGTGTGTTAGCTTTTTAGTAATATGCAATGAAGCCGCCATGGCTGGTAACACATTGCAGGCCTCACATTCGCAGCCTGGTACGGTAAGAAGCAAATATTAGTTGTTATTTTTTTCGAGGTCACACATTAGAACCCATTGGTCCCACTGACAGGCAAGGGGGGCATAACCATTTTCTAATTCAAAATAATTTGCAAAAGGTGATTTTTCGATGAAGTCAAAAGAACCACAACGGTTTCAAATTGCCTCTTAGTACATTTCGCCTGGGGAGAAGGGTAAAGAGTTCTTAATATCCATAATTTGCATAGTAGTATGTCCGTGGTTCAGGACTCTGACAGTACCATGGTAGTGAGCGTTTCTCATGAGAATTTAGATGAGATTACCGGGACAGATGAATAATGTTCCGCTGTTCATCTCAAATGTTTCAATGAATTGTCATTATAATGTGGGAAGTGGTGGTTTATTTGTGAGCTCACATATTATAATTAAGGGCGGTGTGGGAAGGTTTGTGGGCCCAATCACAGAACATAATTTATGTTTTTCTATAAGGGTATAATGTGTGAGCACCAATCGGCTTCATGTGGGGAGATTTTTTCAGGTTGCAAAGTTACTAATGTTAATTAGCTCGATTGTTATAAAAGTCTTAGATTTAGGGATGTTTCTTTGACAGTACCTTTTCACGTATTTCTGTTCAGCGATCTGTATGAATATAGCTGACCCAGCTGCATCTGGGCCCTGAATAAACCTGTGTTATTTCTTTTCTGCTTACACTCCTTTTTTGACTACTTTTGTAATTTTTTATTGGTGTGTCCCAAGGCAACCCCCAACACAGAATGCAGGTTTTATCATATATTAAAGCTTGAATTGCCAACCACCTAATTGGCTCTTGCCTTCCCCTGTGTGCTAATTCACAGTAATAGCCTCTTAAAACGCCTGTCATTGTGATATGTTAAAAAGAAAGTACTATCCGAGTTTACATTTCAAAGATTATCCCATTTGTACATTTGGCATGCACTTAAAAATGTGCAGCACCTCCCCACCCCCCGCAATCTACTTCCTGCTTTTGCAATTACCCAAAAGGGCAGATATATCCCATCACCTATGCCAAAATGTTTACAAAACCAGGCTCCTTGACTCTGAAAGAAACCACCACACCTTGAATCTCCATTCCACTAATTTACTTAGAGAAATCTCCTAGGATAGACATATTACATATCATAAACGACATGTGGTGTCCTGCCAATAAGTGGTGCTTAGACACCTCCCTTATTATGTTCAGGACCCTAAGGGTCCCGAAAAGTAGGACACAAAACAATCAATTAATTTGCATCATGGAGCAAGTGCCTTTTTCTCACTCCATAAAGCAAACATTTTTTTTTTATTTGCAAAGAATCTAAACATATATAAATCCTCTGCCAAAACAAAGACTGGTGTGGTGTCCATAATGCCCTTCACAGCACTGTACAAGTACCAGGGCCAGCGACATAAAACGCCCATGCACTGATTCAAGCACAGCTGCTGAAAGGCATTAGGGAGACTTACATGACGTCACAGCATTAATTTTTCACAGTGGCACTCCAAAAATTCAGCCCGCTAAAAAATATCATTGGCTCCCCCTCTCCCTGCCTGTCACAGGCCGGGGTCAAAATACTGACAGCCAGGGAGCGGGAGGGGTTAAGGTGGAGGATCCTAACCACAGACCCGCTGCAGTCGTCTGGATGGTAGAGCTGTCGTGCATGGGTGTAGGACATGGGGGGGGGGGACAAACTCCCCCCACAATTTTAAGTGGGGGGATATAATAGCTTTTATCCCCCCAGAATGTGTGTCTCTAGCGCCTTCACCTCAATGCCACGTGTGTGTGTTTCATTCCTGCAGCAAGGTTGGATTGGCGGCCCCCTCGGCCCGTGGCTGGGCCGAAATCGTCCCTGGGGTCTGGGGGCCGGTTTCTGGCATGCCTGGGCCTGTTTGAAAAATAAAAAGTAAAAAAAATAAAAAAGTAAAATAAATAAATAAAAAGATTTGAAAATAAAACAATGATTTTGCAGATGAACTTAACTGGTCTGCTGTTAAATCTCAGTTACCAGTTTAATGGTATCCACTACAGAATAACTGCTCTTTTTAATATAGCAGATATGATAGCTCAGTGGGTTGAGTGCTCGCTGCTGAGATGTGTGTGTGATCTGCAGGTTCGAATCCCAGCAAGGCCATCTCAGCCTTTCATCCTTCTTAGGTCGATAAAGGAGTACCAACACAGGTTGGGTGATATTGTATGCATATTTGTTCTATAAAAAAGAGCTTATGTGTAAGTGCAATACAATAACATTATCATTTGGCCTTGGACGTCTGCTTGCATTCACAGTAATTTGACAATATGGATGTATACAAACAGATATATTAATGATACATATGGTGATCCATTCTTGTACGAAATGTATATCACAACCATGTAAATCATAACCATATTTTCATAGTTTACTTAAGAACAATGCTTTTTCATGCCACTTCCTGTTTTGTCAACGGGTGTCAAGGGGTGAAAGGTTGTGTTTCATCGCCTCCCGGGATGTCACTTTCGGGTGGGGTCAAATGACATCACTTCTGGTATTGTCATCAGAGATCAAGGGGCGTGAGGTGAGAGGTGGAACACTTTTATGAGGCGAGGGGTGGGCGACTTTGCTTTGGGTGTCCGGGCCTATTTCTTGTTCCAGTCCGACCCTGTCCTGCGGTGCCATAAAACACCTCACTGGGCCCAGGACCAGAATTCCCCCGCCCCTTGCCTGCAGTGACAGAGCACGCCGGGTGTTCTCCTTGCTTCCCAGTACACAGTGCCAGAGCACGCACACCTTTTCATCCGGTGTCTTTGTCGATGTAGTCTTAGGTTAAGGTCTGTGGCGAGGAAGGGGGGCGCATTGCTGACTGCCCCCGTTCACAATCCCTCCATCTTCCTTGCTCGCATGCAGTGGCAGACCACACCATATTTTTACCAGTGCATTCAGTGCCCCAACAAAACCTACCTTTCTTTCCACAATGCATGCAGTGCCAGCCCACACACCAGATAACGTTCGTCCCCCCCAATGCATGCATTGTTAGATCACCGGTACTCCCCAATATAATGCATGCAACGCCTAAAGAAAGCCCCCCAGAACACACGCACCCTAGCTCCCTTTAACACCTGAATGCAGTGACGAAACACAGCCCTTTCTCTCCCCCATCATGTGCATGTAATGCCAGAACACAGACCCCTCCGATTCCTTTCACCATAATGCGGCAATGCCCCATTGCCGGACCTGCCTCCCCCCTTTCACTCCTTGGCCACAATGCATGCACTGCCACACAAGGTGCCTCACCTACTGCTCCCCGCTGTATGCAGTGCCACAGTGGCACTCATGCGCCCTCCACCACCCTTCCACTGCAGTGGTGCCACCCTTGGCCCTCCCCGGGCGCTCCATCACCTCTGCATGGAGAGCAGCGCGTGCCACTGCCACAGATGCCCCCACTCTCTCGGCCGGTCAATGCCAGGGTGCGCTTTTGTTGCCAGGACACTGTGTCAGCGTTGCTGACCCTTCTTGGCCACATCAGTCGCCATGCCGACACTCTGCATCGCCTCCTGTAAGATATTTTTGGAAGCATTTTGATAACAAATTATTCATCTTGAAAGACGAGCCTAGTCCCAAAAGAAAAAATGTTCTCCTCGTGGCGATATTGTAGCGCTTTTGTATATTCCTGGCACTATACAATACTCAGATAGTCCAATATTTGGAGAACCAGCATATGCTGCCTCGTACAAACAAGGGGTGATACACAGCCAGAGAGAGAAGGGGGGAGGGGATAATGGGATTGCAGCAAAGCACTGGTAGGTGGAGGGGGGGTCGTATAATATTGAAATGCATTCATTTCTTATGCTGTTGTTGAAAGGCAGAGCTGGGGGAGTAGAGGCAGTCGAGTGCCAGGTCAGGTGGGTCGGGTGTGTCCATGTATCTTTCTGCGGGCAGTAAAAGAAAAACTGATTTATAATATTCCAGAAGTATTACAGATGCTGGTACTTCTGAGACTGTGCTAGGGTTGAGGCAGTTACATGTTGGGTGTGCCTACATAAACTTCTGTTCTTCTGACGGCCATCAAAATTCTGCCACGGAATTGTGTAATGTATGAATGCATGTGTTTTATAAAGCATAAACCTATGTGGAAAGCAGCCCCTGTACATGATGGCTATTATTAAACACAGGTCCTCTTAAAGACCAGTAGAGAAGAGGAGGAGTCAATCACATGTCACATGTTCCCAAAGGAGCCACTTAGAACAGTAAAATGAGAGACATTGAAATGGGGAAGATTAACATGTGCAGGCTACCTACAAGCTAGTACTTAAGGTCATTCTCAAATGGTGCCGACTAGAATGGCTTCATTGCGCCCCTGACAAACTGGTCAAAATATAATAAAAATGTCTCCAAAATGTGTTTACGCAAAGTGCAAAATGTAAGCACCACACCTCTCACATCAACCTCGTTTGAGGGGTGCCACCGGCACCCACCTTGGGATAAGCTCCACCCTCATGAAAAAACAAAGATTTTTCATAATCTAGAAAGAGGTGGGCAGACTAGTAATCCCTCATTACCGCCAGAATATATGTGATCTAATTTGGTTTTAACGGGATCACCATTACCAACATCTGAAATTCGGCCATCTTGGTGGTTTAGCTGGCCCTGGAACACCAGGCAAGTATCGGCAGCGTGTAAAATACGATGTCTGCTTGCAAAAGTTAAAAGTAGACAGTCTGCCACTTCTGCTGCGGTTCCCCACGCCTGCGCATAATGAACGTGCCCAGGCCAGGGAACCAAATCCTCAGCCTTAGTTTTTCCAGAATTAAGGAGAAGCCAGGCAGCGGCCCATGCTCCAGTGACTCTGCAACAGTGTGTGTTATCGAGGGAGACCGAGTGAGACATACTCCGAGTCCGACTGCGACTCGACCTCCACCTGAGACCTCAGCTACCGTAAGGTAAGTCAAGTGGCGTGGCCCCACTATCCTAGGTGCAGGGCGGCATGGGGAGGATTTAGTAAAGGCAATGTGCCACTGCCAACGTCAGATATATAGTTTCTAAACATGTGCGGCGCGTTGCAAAACTGATGGGAATCCTGGCCTCAATGTTTCATGATGAAATGGGAGCTGGTATTTGTTAAGATGGATTCCTAAACTCTGACCTGGTGGGCAGAGGTTCAGGAGGCCAACCTAGTTCCAGCTCCAGTTCCTCATACGCAGTGGAAACGCTGCAGGTTTATTGAAACCTTCAACTTAATGCCTGCATTGCAACAGCACAATATAGTGGAGCCCGTGACAATATTTAACTTAACCTTACATCGATAAATGGTGATTATAAAGGGAATTCCAGATTTAAGCCTCAGTAGAAGAGCTCGTTGCTCGAAACACGTGTCAGGCTGCATCACCTTTTGATTAAACTGCAAATCAATTGATCTTTATATTATTTGTGTGTGCTGTGTGTGCAGTGTGTGCAGTGTGTTTGCAAACCAACCCCTCCTTCTAACAAGTATCCAGTGGGTAACTTGGCAGGTTCCCACTACTGCATTCACCTGCAGCCCATCCAAACCAATCAAATTTATTCAGTCCTTGCGCTGAACCTCGCTTGTCCTTTTCTGCCACTCTTCATGTATTTCAAGGCCTTTGAGTTTCAAACACACAATCAAATCACAGTAATACTATTTAGACCAACACAATACTATCAAAATACATATATACAAGACCAATGGGGTCTAAAGGGTTAAAGCACGAAATGGGTCCACAACCTAAAGGAAAGGAAACAGGCAGTGCAAATAGTCTTTAGCCCCTTCTACATCCAACACACTCCTTAATAAGAGGCTGTGCGATCCCTAAGAAGAGAGGGACCTAATGCTCAAAAGTACAGGCAATGCAAGCGCACGCGGTAGTTCCAATGGGCAAAATGTGGTCTCTTCAGGGGTCTCTAGCAGCTTGGAAGGTGCGCGAGGTGATGAAGAATAGGTTCCCACTATTCGAGGAAGGTCTCCACTTGAGGGCAGAGTCAAAACCAAGAGCTGTGAATAGTTCGGTAGTTTGCACTAGCAGTGGAAAGGAGAGGGGCCCGCAGGGGCTACTCGTGCGTAGAAATTGGATGGGGCACTAGGGGCCACCGTTTAGGGTTGCGATTACTCACGACCCCCGGCGTACTCCAGACCAAACTTCGGCAGTCGAGTCCACTTTGGTTGCAGGTTCAAGTGCTGCAATTTGGCGGCTCTGCGGCTTTCAGCAACAAAGATACATCGATGATTCCCAAATGGGACAGTGGCAATTTCTCCGCTCCTGGTGGATGGATCAGGCCAGTTTCACTGCAGCAGGCTTCAGGGGCAAGAGGGGCACAAATGCAGCACACCTGCAAAGATTGTCACCACAGCTGGGCGACACGGTAACCACGTATGCTCCAGTTCTGGCACACTTGTCTCACTTCAGACCTCAAAATGCCAAGTTTACGAAATTCGGTGTGAGGGTGCCGTGAACACAGAGCTAGCAGTAGATCAAGTTTTGTGGGCCTCCTCTAAACGGAGGCGGGGATAGAGCAAAGGTCCTGCGTAAGTTGGTCAGCCCACTCGGTGGCCCAGGGACACTTCCAAAAAGGCTTACTTGCAGGTTTTGGTGAAGGTGCCGAGAATAGTTGGCCCCACTATTCCAATAGGTCGAAGCGTCTTCACAGACCGCCTAGGACGACCAGATGCAGAGGGGTCCCACGGGACGACAGCGGGCTCAGGGTGCCAAACCTTCCAGAGGGTCACCAGCGGTTCCTCGACTCTGCTTCTTAGCTTCAGGATACTCGGATCGTATCCTTCGTTCAGTGAGAACTCCAGAGATCGACATGGTATGGCTGTTTGGGGGCTTCTCTTATCCAGAATCTCCTTCGCGCCACAGCGAAGAGGACCCAATGGGAGAGCTGCTCACATTCAGACATACCATACGTGGACCAATCATGGACCACCGTGGTCCCAGGCATTCACAGCACTCCAGACTCTCTGGCACCCAGGATGTGTATAGGGGACAGACACCCCAGCCCACATCCTGAAGGGGCACACACATGGCATGCAGAAGCCTGCGAAAGCTTGGCGTTTCGCGGGAAAATGGATGCCCAAATAAGGACTGACCTGGGTCGACTCGACCTGGGGAAGGCAAAGGGGCAAGATGGCCAAAGGACAGGACAAAGAACCTTTTTTATTTTTTTTCCTAAGTCTCCGTGTTGGGATCCGAGGTCTGGGAGGTTGGTGTCGCCATTCCACCACCAGAGGCAAGTGGTCAGATAATACCCGGGCTTTGTATTCCGCTCCCACCATTTCTCCCGCTATCTCAGCCGCTACAAACGCATAATCTAGCCTCGTGTAAAAGTCATGTGGCGCTGCGTAGTGCGAGTATTGCTTATCCATAGGATGCAGTCTTCTCCACACGTCCTCCAGGCCAAGGTCTCCCAACAATGTCCCAAGCGCTTTGGCCGCCGGCGACATTTTCCTGGCCTTATCCACGGACCTATCCATTCTGGGATTCAGTGTGCAATTGAAGTCTCCACCACACACCACCGCGCCCCCAGCCAGGGGGCCAAGTTTGCCATAAAGGGACCTAAAATAAGCCGCAGTATCATGGTTGGGGACGTACAGATTTATGATATGCACATCCCTATTTTCCAGGAGCCCTGTTACCGCCACCATTCTGCCTTCCGGGTCTACCGTTGAGCTAAGCACCTGAAACGGCACATGCGGCGCCACCCATGTGATAACCCCTCTAGCGTACGCCGAGTACGTGGCACCCACCACATTACCCCTCCATCTTCTCCTGACCACCTCTAACTTCTCCCTGGTGAGATGAGTCTCCTGCAGCAGGGCTATGTCAATGCGCATCCTCTTTAAGTACAGCATCACTTTATTCCGTTTCAGATAACTATTGAGGCCCCGTACATTCCAGGTCACCATGCAGAGATTACCCGATGCCATCTATTCGGTCTGTTTCCAACCCACCTCTCCCTTTAATGCTCCCTTTAACGGTCCTCTTCCCGGATCTCCCCCTTCCCTCACCCAACAATTCCTCCCCTCCCTGTTCCCCAACTACACACCACAGCACACAACCCAACCCCTCCCCCCACCCTGCCCTACCCCAACAAATGCCCAGCTCCATCCCTGGATCTCAGGCCCACCCGCGTCTGGTCCTGTCTCGTATCCGAGGACTAGGACCCCGCGGGGCGTCACCGATCTAACAGTGACCTAACTAAATATACAGCTATTGGGATCAAGGGGTGCCTCCCAGGAGCTTCCTAGTAATTATTTTCGGGGAAGTGCATCCAACAGGTCCAGCCGGCTAACACCATGACTCACTCCCCACAAGCATATTACAGCTCTATAATCAAGTCCCAATGTCTTAGCTATGTCACCCCCGGTGCCGCAGCAACATGCTACTTAGCTTCCGCAGATTCCATCTGTGCATCCGATTCCTGAGGTCGACCCTGCATGTCCAGCCAGTCCATCGCCTCAGACGGCGTCTCAAAGAAAAGGGATCTGTTCTTATAAAACTCTTTCAGCCTGGCCGGGTAGAGCAACATGTAACGATGGCCGGCTTCTTTCAGCATTCTTTTTACCGAACCAAAGTTCACCCTGTTACGCTGTACAAGCAGCGTATAGTCCGGGTTACGCCGTGATCCTTGCTGACCCCCCTCTCAATCGTACCTCCCCTGCGAAAAAATTCAAGAATCTTCTCCCGATCCCAATAATTCAGGATCTTTGCGATCATCGGTCACGGGGATCTCCTGGGGCCGGTCTCCTTGTCAGGGCCCTGTGCGCTCTTTCAACCGCAAACCCCTGGGCCAGCACCCCACCCGTTATCTCCTGCAAGAGCAAGGTTTCCACGTATTCTGTGGGGTTTGGCCCTTCCATTCCTTCCGGTAGACCCACTATGCGGATGTTATTGCGCCTAGCACGCCCCTCTGCTTGTTCAGCTCTGTCTTCCAGATTTCCCACACGTTGCACTAGGGCATGTAGCTCCTTTGCATGCGCGGCGCACGCCTCCGTAGTCGGGGCCATCTCCTTCTCCAAGGCCCCAGTGCGTTCCGCGATCGTCCGCACATCCTGTCTCAGCAGGTTCACTTCCTCTTGGACCGCTCCGATCTTGAGGTCCAAACCCTCCTGCAGTTGTTTCATAGCCAGGCCCAACTTCGTCTCCCAGGCCACTTTTAAATCAGCAATCGCTGCCAACACCTCCTGGATCGTGCCCGGTGTTTCCGCCGCAGGGGTCTCCTTACTTTTGCCCCCTTCCGCTCCTGGGGGCGACTTGACATAGGCCTCCATCGTGGGCTGCTTGATCCTGGGTCTGACCACTTTGGAGGACATCCTGCTATGTCAACTGGGCGGAAGCCTGACGTGCCTCTCACCACCCAAATGACTGCGTGGTCACGAGCCCCCCCCCCAGCAATCCAGACGTGCGCTTGTCACTCCGCTCGCACCCAGAGTGGGCTGTGTCCTCCCACGTACACGTACACCCATTTGAATTGGGTGCGTATGGAATCGGTGTGGGCCTTGGCACCTAGTAGGTGTCCCTGGTCCCAATGCGTCCCCCCTCCGATCTGGGTCTGGGTTTCCGGTTTTCTCACCCTGATTTGTGTCACCTCTCTAAGTTTCAGGGCCAAGCGATCAATCCAGTGCCCCCAGCAAGTGCCGCTCAGGAGGTCTCCTGGTTACAGGACAAAGAACCTTGTGGCATGGCCATTTTGGAGCCAGGCCACCTATTCGTGCCAAACACAGTTATCGCGGTTTACCTGGCAGGAAAGGGTTAAAATTATATGAAAAGATAAGCTGCACCAGCCTTGTCTGTGACACATCTGCACATCTCCTAAAAAATCCTTCGAGAGTATCTAGGGCCTTTGGAAATGACTAAGAGACCCAAGTGCACTGTACTGGAAGGTATATTGTGCACTTGTTACATGTTGCAGAAACGTTGCAACAAGTAAGAATATGGTGTTACACAGCAGCAAAATGTTGAGGAGTACACAACTGGAGGGAAAATTACACATAAATGGAAATCTTTCCAGTATTGACATGTACATGCAGTTTCTATACAAATGCCAGGCACAAAACCGTTTAATATATTATGCATTGCCTTTTTTAAGGAGAAGGGCGTGACGATTATTTTTGCTGCTTACACTTGTGCCGCTAAACTGTCAGGTTACTTTGAGATTGTTTCTAGTTTATTTCCTTAGAAATGGATCACGCTGACTGCACCTGACATGTTTCTCTGCAAAAAAACATTACAAATTCTATGAATGTATCTATAACTGCTTCCCAAAATGAGACCCAGTCCCCCAGCTGGAGGTGACACTATTGCTGTGCCACTTTGTCCCTCTTGGCACACACTCAACATGCTTAGCATACATGGAGCAACAAGAAACTCTGTTCCAACATTTACGATTGCGGAATTTCAATGTAGTGTACACTGCCAACTGAGTCACTTCTAGGTGATCCCAAGTAAACCTATAGAGAAAATGATGCACAGTGAGGGAGTCACACGATTCGCCCAGGATCACACAATCTGGCAAAGACTGGATTTTCTCCAAGATGTCCCTGTACCCCAGGCCTGGCTTGCAAAGTGCAGACACTGCCTGAGATACCAGCCTGACATTGTATACGAAATCCTCATGAAACCATATAAAGTAAAAGGAGGATAAGCCAATCTCAAGAAGGGCCGCTACGTGGGATGTGTGCTCTATTCCATAGTAGTGTCTAAGGTAGGCAAGGAAAACACTTGATGTATACTCTAGTATCAGTAGGACTTAAGGCATACCCCTCCACCTCACACCTGCTTGAGGTTTGGATGGTACCACACCTAAAGCTTGGTCTCTGACATGAGGGCTACCTGCATTTCACTAGTTCAAACCCAGCAGCAGCCGGGTCCACTTAACCTTTCATAAATTCAGTACCGTTCAAATGAGGGTAATAATACCTGATATTACATTGCCTAGAAGCTGAAAGCATCTAGCATGAAGCGCTATGACCAAAGTGTTATTATATTCCTTAAAACAAACTATTACCAGCCCAGACCTGAACTATGTCCCTGCCCAAAAGAAACCATTTGTTGGTGCCCATCCTGCGCATCGCTCAAAAGAAATGAAGCGCTAATCTTCTGTAGGTCTTGGCTAAGCTTCACCCTTTTTTATTCAGCCTGACTGTTTCTGTCAGCGTACTTGAGTGGTTGCAGTGCGATCACATTTTCAGGGTAGAGCCTTAGCAGTATGTGGATTTAGTGACTTCTGTGTCTGTCCCCCCTTCCAAATATCCATGCTCCTGACTATTTCTTAAGAGTTAATGCTTGCAGGTATCAATGGGCCCTTTTAAGGTCGTGGATCTGGCATGCCTGTTCCAGCTTTTTCTGAGAAACTATACGGAGTGGTTGGTCATGCAAGGCAGGCAAGAGAAAACCTGTGAAATGTAAGCCAGGATATCGAGGGTGCTCTGAAGACTGAGGAGAAAGTGCTGAGTAAGTGTACAGATGAGAGTTGTGTGGGGTGCTGGCCATGGGGGAATGGGAAGCGAGGGACTGGGGTGCAGTAGAGTGTGGGACTGCAAAGTGAAAAAGGGTAGAAAGGTTGCAGAGGACAGAAAAAGAGAGGAGCAAGGGAGGGGAGAGATGGTAACAAGAACAGAGTGCAGATGAAAGATAGGGATGGTTTGCAGCACGGGTTGACCAGTGTGTGCTAGGGAGAGAGAGGTCCAGGAAAGACCAGAACACATGGAGAGTGGTTTATGGCAGAAATGGCATAGGAGGTGCTTTGGGTTTTGCAAATGAGAGTGAAGTACAGACAAGTGATAAAGTGCAGAGGGCAGTGTGTCAGAGAAGTGACTTGATGTGGGGTGCAGGGAAGGGACTTGGGAGAAAAGGGTGTACAGCAGACAAGAATGTGGAGTAGAGAAGGGTACAGAGGGGAGATTTGTACAAGGAAGAATGGTGGCTTGCCTCTTTTTCCCAGATAAAGGGTGTAGTCACTAATGTGTCTTCTTCTAACGCTTCAGTCACTCTATTAGCACTATGCATTTCCTTCACTGAAGTCCTACTAAAAACCAGCAATGGCAAGCGTTTGCTTGTGTATAAGTATTGGGCATTTGCCAGGCACTTCTATTAAATGTCCAGGTACTTGCACTATTTTGCAGCTGCCGCCATCAGTGGGTACCTAATACCACTATGGCGGTGCTTGGCAAGTGCCTTTTCCATGCCTACATTAAAGCCCAAATGGTTGGCATTGCCAACACTTTTTTTAAAATAGTGATGCAACTGCATTTTTGGTACCCACCACCAGCTGAATAATGAGTTGAAAGTTTTAATAGAGGCCACCATAAGCCATCTGGGTGACCCAGAAAAAAATAAAGCAGAGCCTCGAGATTCACAACAGCACGTGTTCTGCTATCTATGTAAATGCAGTGAATACCCTGGTGGCGAGGTATGATTGCAGCCCATAAACTGTTGTAAAGGGGCACACTCATGTTCCATCATTGAGGTTTCAAGTGGAATAGGTTAGGATGGGTTGGCCAAACTCCATAAAGCATCTGCACTTAAAGCACAGGTGAGAGTATTATAAAAGATCTATCTAAATGTCCATCTCTGGGAGGATTTTATACTCTGAACTGCTTTTCTTTTTCTTCTCTTTTCTTTTCTTTACTTCTTTTCTCTTGTTTTATACAGTGATGTTACATGTAATTGAATACATACTACTATTTTAATGTTGTGAAAAGTCGAGTTCTTTGACTAAAACACAATAAATAAATAAAAAAAGGAAAGTCCCCAAGGTGTCCCCTGTCCCCCACAGATTTTATGGGTCTCCTACGCCCCTGTGTCCGAGCTCAAGGTTAGTGTTTAAATATTTTGCCCGAGTGTGTAAATGTCTCTGTGAATGTATGTGTGTTTTTTTTTTAGCTTGAGGTGTTTGTTAATGACTGAATGATGAATGTAGCGGTGCGTGTGTGCGAGTGTTTGAGTGAAAGAATGCTGCATGGGGACAAGGCACAAGTCGAGGAAGCACACGAGTGGATGGTGTCTGCCCACTTTTTTCAGCGAGCGGACGGCGTGCTTGTAGGTTTTTACACTGTTTTAGTTATTAAACTGATGCTATAGATGCTGCAAAATCCGGGATTTCTGTAATCTGTAACAACCCACTTAATCACAAGGCCACGCAAAGATCTGAGCAAAAGGCTTGTAAAGAGTCTTATTGTAAATCTACTCTGCAGGGATGATGTATGTACAGCTTTTTAGGTGTAGCCCGTAGTATACCCCTCCAGCAAAATTATAGAAATCCCCTTTGGGGTATTTTTTTGAGCGTGCAAGATTAATATTCTGAGAAGCAAATACTCATTTGTCCCGTACACTTTAAAAATTGTGAATTTCAATAAAATATGCACATTTCACTTTAACATCTGTCAACGTATACATTAGTAAGTGACAGAAAGCTATTGCGTAGTCCCCCCCCCCCCACCTTTTTAGGACTTGTGCCTCATGGTGGGCAACAGGAGTGTCTTTATGGTGTGTTAGAGCGTGGTGCAGGGCATGTTTTCTCTTTGTTGTGTGAATTCTTCTACTGGGTATCAAGGATAAAGCTGGCATGATTAGTGTTAGTGTGTGGCTAGACTGACCTACATTGCTGCAACCAGTTTACATCGATTGTCTTACAGTGGAATGACATTTCTGACTGGTATTGTAAGGGTGCAGAAGGAAGAGACCGACACAAGGGTGGCATTTTGATGGTTATACCTGTGTATTCAACTTAAGAAGGGTTGGGGAAATTCCTTACTAGCCTTAACACTAAGAGGGGTTTCCCTGCCTCAACAAAATGTTCTAGCCGGTAAAATAGCGCAGCGGCTTAATCGCTCGTTGCTGTGATCTGGCATGGTCAACTCTTTCAACCTTCCGAGGTCAATAAAGTGAGTAACAATTTTGATTGGGTAATAATCCTAGTGTATGTAAAAATGTCCAATGTAAAGCACTGTGGATAGAAAAAGCGCTATATAAATGCAAAATTATTATTAATGGGTCGGTCAGGATGTCAAAAAGCGAATAAGTCTGTTGGGTCAACACCCTATCTCTAACCCTCACACTAATAACTCAAACTAAAGAGCAGTTCTTCTTAACAGTTCATCAGTTCCACTGTACCTCAAAACACAACATTTCTCAAAAGGTGCTAAGCACTCCAAAAAAGATAGACAACTCTGTTTCTGCAGGCTGTCGGGCCCCCAGTGCTGCCAAGAGAGGCGTTCCTTCCTCTTGGTGGGTGACAATGCCTGCTTTACTTCAAGGGGCTTTGTTTCTCTTTCCTTTGACTCCTCTTACTGCTTTGTGGCCTTTTTTTAATAACACAGTTCAAGGGGGTATGTGTCCCCTCCCCTTTCCTCTATTCTCACAGTAAACCGGATGCACTAATCTGCCAGACATGGCTTGTGAAGATTAGTATGGGTGCAAATACTATTGCACAATTCACCTTTCTCAGGATTAGTTTCAATGGTCTTGGTTTTATGTCTCTTGCAGTCTCAGCCAACCTGGTACACTAACCTGCCAGGTAATGTGACTAGGAAGATTGCCTTAGATGCAATCTTAATTTTGGTGCAGGTCCCAATCTCACTTTTCATCCATCTCCCACTTTCCTGGACTACTACTTTGTCCACCAGGATCCCTGACCCTGTATTCGGATTCTCTCTCCTTCAGGCAACTTCTGCTACTACTTCTTAGGGCCCCCGCATCTACCCTATAGCCAGCGTACCTGGTTTCTTGGTCTGCGATGGTTGTGGGTCTCTCGCAATGCTAGTGTTCTGCTGTGAGGGTTGGTCTGCGATTGTCCTCCGGCCCTGCTCCGCAGACCGCTAGAGGTAGGTGAGGCTTTTGGGGATGCGGCTTTGCACACCGAGAGATTCTGCTTCCTTGCTCAGGGAGTGGTCTCTCGCCTTATGCCCAACTTCTCTCCTTCTCGCTCCCCTCTCGGTGGCCTGCTCCACCTGCTTTCTGAACTTCCTTGTACACCGATTGTGACTGTGGTTCCTCCAGGGAGGGCATGACCTAGTGTCAAGTCCTTCTTCCATCTTTATACGGGTAACAGTTCTCAACTGTCCATATTGACAAGATCGCACTGTTAGTGCGTGCACAGCATTTATCATTCGTCTGTGCTTCTATTTCGTCCGAGTAGTTTAACTTTGATGTTCATATGGGTAGATGATCTTCGCCTCAGTACATGGTGTGACATTCATGAAGTCTACCCTGAGCATAACATGGGGGAGGTAAGGACTACATTACCATGTGGGGTGTGTAAAGGTATGGAGTTTGATAAGGAGTAGCTATAGCCCACATTCTCCCCTCTATGTCGTCCCTCATCACATGAGGAATATCCCTCCCCATTAGATTCTCCCACTGTGTTCCAACCCCAGGGGGATTATTGGACTGTGGCTGCACGCCCTGGCCACATGAGAAGGGTTTTCCCCATGGGAGAAGGGATGACATCCAGGGATTTGTCACAGTATCAAGGGCAAAGCCAGCATGGTGAGTGTTATTACGTGGCTAGACTGGCCTACATTGGTGAAGTCAATTTAGACATGTTTCCTACTGTGTCATGTCACATTTTACTGGTTGGAAAGCCAACAGGAGTATTTTCTTGTATGATATTGGCATATACTGGTGCACCATGCATGAACATGTATGGGCACCACCAGCATGATACTGGCATATTCTTTTGGGGGAAAGGAATCATTAAAATGTGTTGAAAATGCTTTAGTGCCACAGTTGTTGGTTTGTCTAAACAATGTGTAGCTTTTTACCCAATTTTCACAGAAGGTGCGCTAGAGAATGCAATATTTTAAAACATTATTAAAAAAATTGTTTCAGGGGGAGACCACCACCCAAAACCCTTCTTGGTTGGTTTATGCTTCCTCACTATGCTCAGTCGCTCCCACATACGCCTGGTAAAAAATTAATTTGAGGTGAAGCAGTAGAGTGCTGTACAACAATAGGTGCGTCAAGCGTGCATGAAATGGAGTAGGGGAAATAGTCCTTGTAACATACAATAGCATTTTTTTAAAATCATTCCATTTAGTGTGTCATTTACATCTAGTAGGCAACATCTAAGGGTGCTGGGCGGGATCGTGGAGGTGTATATTCTGGTTTGTGAATAAGGTTCACCTCGAAAAGGACAGTCATTATTACTTTACTTTTCTGAAATTACATAGTGTAGAGGAGTCTGATATTGATCAATATGAGGTTCCAAATTTTTTTTTTTTTTGCATTTCTGCTGCGCTCTATCCTGATTTCTGGTAACTTTTTCTGCAAGGCCGGAGAAAGCATGTATGAGAACAGCTTTGTATATGATGCAGGTGGCTTAGAAGATGATGCATAATTGTAGTGGTACCTGGTGAAGTTTGAAGAGAATGGGGGTCATTTTTGAGGAGAACTTTGATGACGTGGGCAGCGGGAAGGAGGTCACTTTTCATAGATGCTTGGGTGGTGGTGGGTGGTGGGGGGAGGGTGGAGGTCGGCTGGCGAGCAGAGTATTTCCTACAATCAGGTGTGATAGAACTGGTGCCTGTGTGGTTGATCTGATGCTCGTGTCTGGTAGGAATGCCTTGATTCTCGAAAGGGGGAGGGGTGTAGTTCATACCATACAGTCTGATCTGTCTTCACTGTGTGTACTTTGAAGGGAAGAGAGTGCTCTATGTGGAATCGCAGATCCTTGGTGCAGAAGTTTTCAGCTATAAAGTTACACCGTCAAGGTTCATGGCTGATACATTCTGGTTGCCAGGTGGTCTGTGTTGTTGGTGAGGCACAAGAATCAAGCTTAGTGGGGTTCAGCTAGAGGTAGGTGCTGGACATCCAGGTCTGGATCAAAGCAACACCAGGCTTGTGGTGGTGGATGTCATCGATGGATGACATTTTCAGGTATGCCCCCATTACTTTTCCTTATTCATGTCAATGCCCTGGCGTTAGGAATTTCAGAAGCAAAAGCAGATGCTGCATATTGCCAAACAGAATGCTTATGATGCTGCAATTATCTCAAAGACTAAGATGGGTCTGCAAAACCAGTTGAAAAATGTATCAGAATTTTGCACCGAACGTAAACTCTCAATTAATTGCTCCAAAACTGGTTATGGTATGTGTGATGAATCAGCAATGATTCCCCCAGAAAACCTGGCCTGGGACCCTTCTTATGTTGCCAGGGAAAGGCAGACATTTTTTGATCCCGACCCTGAAGGTGCTGTTCTGCAGGAGGATCACATGAAGGGGGAAGCAGGCCAGGAAGAACGCGAAACCCCCTTGTTCAACTTTCCCCGAAGCCCCACTCTTTTAATGGCTCATTGTAAAACAACAGAAATGAGAAAACCTAACTTTACCATTATGGACTTCAGGTCCCATAATTCCCCAAGTACTGGGATGAAGAAGAGGGCTAAAAAGGAACAATGCTGCAGGAGTGGTCAGATGGTTAATTTAGATCACCCACACCTGACGGAGACAGAGAGGCTTAACAGGCCCACTCAGGTGCAGGCTATGGGGAAGGGCAGAGGAAGGAAGAAGCAGAAGCAGCGTGGATCGTGCAGGCAGCCCCAGCAGAAGTGGGAGGATAGAGAAGACGCCGGAACAATTGTTGGGCAGATATCAGCTGCCGGTCCTGAGAAGGTATTGTTGGGAAGGAAATTAGCGTATTTCACCCTCTAAGCGCTTCAGGGAGAGGCGAGTCCCATGAAGAGACATGTGGTGGTGTCAGAGGGGTATATTGCCCCACACGAAGAGCCCCAATTGGCCATAATATTATGCAAATTTGAGATGTTTAGCCTTCGTTTGTGCATATAAGCAGACACCATTTTGAAGCTATGGCTGTAGTATAAGGCCTGCATGGCAGCGCATTATGCACAGGCCACAAACCTGATGAAGAAACTCAAATAGGCCCAAGCACTGATGAAAGAGAGAGAGAGAGAGAGAGAGAGACCTTCGCTGCTAATTTCCACAATAACCCTCCTTTGTTCTAAAAATGTTGCCAATATGTTTATCCCGAGAAAGAATGTATCCTGCAGGGCCACAAGACGTCACTAGATGCCTTGCTGCACGTGTTATCACAAACAGGCTAGAGCAAGCCTCCGACCCCCACCCAGCCAACTACGAGTTAGAGCCCCTACAACTGTCCGAATCGCAAGACCCCTGAATTCAGAGATACCAGCTGCCCCCAGGCAACCGACCATAAACCATCCAACCACAAAAGAGCTAAGAGAATGGTCTCCCTATCGTTACTTTAAATAACATTATTTGTAATGCGAGGTACAGGGAGGAATAAATTATATTTCAAAAGCGAGGGTGGAAGCCTTGAAAGCTGGATGACGCAATTGAGATAAGTAAAATGTGTGCGGGTCAACAGTGACCTCCAGTCTCACCCTGTAACAGTTGATGATCAAGCCAGGTGCCCTGTGTAATGAAAAAGTAGCACTGTTAGAATTAAGTAACTAATTGACTTTTTTTAGACCTTGGTTCCCTGGAGACGATGAGCCCAGCTGACCCTACGTGATGGAAGACGGACAGACTGGGCTGGGGCCAATGGCCTGGCATCCCCTGTGGAGTAGACTGACCATGCATAGGGTTGCACCAACCAGCCACATGAGTTTGTACTGAATATGAATGATGCTGTGCCTCCTTTTAAGGTTTGGCTTGCACACTTTTAGTCCAGGACGTTCCTGGGCAGCAGAGTTCTTTGTTGGCACACCTATTTTTCGTATAATTAAAACATGTTATCCTTGCAAGAATCTCTTTGCCTTATTTCTCCCTAGCGAGGTGCATTTTTTCTGGTGTGAGCATTTAGGGGCATGCCTTCAGTATGTGTATCCCAAAACCTGAAGTGCAGAAAGCAAGGGAAACTTTCCTTCCCAGGCGGCTGTCTCTGGTGGCAAGCATGCACCAGAGGGCCTCAGGAGCAAGAGGAGCTCCTATTGCAGGTGGTGCAGGTGAATGCGGACTAAGAAGCAGTTTTCGGGTCGCGAGGAGCCACAGAAGCAAAAGTCCTGCGAGGGGCATGGAAGCGTTTGTCTTTCCCGGTGAGTTGACAAGCTGGTAGTGATCCTGGAGCACTATGTACCCGCTCGCGTGTCCAAAGCAGGCATTTGACAAGTAATCAATGCTCGTATAGGAGTGAAAGTAGTTCAGAAAGCAATTTTGAATACCAAATTATTGAAAGGCAGCAGAAGCAGCACTCGCGTATGAGTGAAAGTGCTTTTCAAAGTAATTTTGAATACTGAACTAGTGAAAGTAGTGAAAGCCTTATATAACAAAGCCAAATGACTAACTTTAAACGTTCGAGTCTGTGGAAAACCGAGCAAGCCGATGGGGCGAGATTGTTAAGAATTAATACCTACATGCATTGTCCAAGCCAAGAGAGACTAGAATCAAGGCAAGAACAATCCAGCAGATATTGCCAACAGAAGAGGTCAAATGAAGAGCCTTTGTGGAAGAGAGCCTAAGACCGCAAACAATAGCACAAGTGTCCTGGAGCAGATGTCAGCGGTACACGGGGCAAACCTATGTCGATCCCGGCCTTGACTCCAGAGAGGCAACAGCCAAGTGGTTCATCACAGCCAGTGAGTCGAGAGGAGAAGCGATAAGATCCGGGCTGTGTTGAATGAGAAGCGCAAAGTGGCAAGTTTAAACCAAGTTAAGCGAATTTTGAATAAACTGTAAACCAGTGTAAGGGGAGACCAGCTGCCAAGGGTTAATAGTTTTGACCAGTGTAGCTGAATTAATATTCTTTAAAATGCACAATTTGCATCACATTTTATCAAAAAACTCCCCCTTGGGTACTATTCATACAGTGTCACAAAAGGAATGAATAGCCGTTTACAACTGTGGGCCACTTTTTCATTGGTGCCCGAGACTATTTTATGGCCCAGTCCGACCCCGATAGCAACTATGATTATGCAATTTTCACCCTAAATCAGATCGACTTCCAAAGTTGGTGTTCTTTGTACGCATATCATATAATATAATCCTTTTAGGTTACACGCTGTAGAGTGTTGTATTTCTTGTGCAGGCAGCACAGGTGCTGCTGAGGGCTGAGAAGAATCAGAGATGACCAAGCCTGGAAGAAAGCAAGCCCTTTGTGGCACTGCATTTTAAGGGCCGTTGATTACAGTGCACACCAGTGGAGGCCTGGAAAGGTTTGTTGGCAAGTTGCAACCGCTATTCATCATATTCCAGAAACTCTTGGCAGGGGCCTTGGAAGCAAGTCGCAAGACATGCATCTTTGTCCCCACATTTCGCTGCAATGTTGAAAGGCAAACCACAGAAATACACAAAAGCACACGACAAAGAAAGAAAATCACACCACACTGATAATCGGATTTTGCAAAGTGTACTTCGTTCCTTTTGAAAGGAGCAACACTATCCGGTACAAAAAGAACACAAGATTACGAGTAGTGCATACAAAAAGTGGGGGAATTTGTTTTACTGTGAATTAAGTGGTAGGGCTAGAAAGACACATTCCACGCGAGCACACACGCCTTTCGTTGGAGCCAACATATTGAAATATAAACGACACAGGCATTGTATATATAAAAAAAGCAATAAGAAAACAAATTTGCCATGGTAGGTAGGAGCCATACACTTGATATTTGCTGGGATCTTCTGACATTGTGCGTCATAACTGGGATGTAGATAATGATCAGAATATAAAAGTGGCAGATGCGCCGACCCTACAGCAAAACCTCAAGAAAACAAATCCAGTACACACTGAACCAATTGAGGCGCCATCAGAAAGTGATTGATGATTGAGGCATGTCAGGGCATTGGTCTATCATAAATGCCATGCCCCATAGTGAAACCAGGGACAACTTGTATAGCAGATACTTGGGGTCTCACCCCTAATTTGACACTATACTAGCCCTCCCACACAAAGAATGTAGAAGATAACACTTTATAGTGCTGAACCAGTTACATGTTCCGAATCCACCCTGCCCTACATCACATTCATTTTTCCTGTAACGATGTAGATTCAACAGGATAGCATAATACTGCTCTACGTAAAACACCCCATACTAAAGAGGGTCCCACTACAACAAATGTTTTACATAAAGCACAGTACTGCTCTTTCCAGCTGAGTCCATCGATAACAATCATTGACAAAGCCGATATGTCTGTCCTGTTTTATTTGTATCTACTATGCAATGTATTGATGGAGGTACTGATGGAGAGTAAACCAATGTGTGGTTTGGGATTGTCTGTGTGTTATGTTGTTTTAATTTAGTGTATGGTCTGTACAGAAGTGGTTGCATGAGTTGGAATAAGATGGTGAGAAAACTGAGATATAACCAGACAGGTACTGAGGAGCAGGACCAGTGATAACTTTGTATACTAGGAGAACGTACTTGAAAAGAGAGCAATTGTGCACAGAGAGCCAACCAGCATGTTTTCGTCGGGAGAAGTGGGAGAGGTTCTGGGTACGTTGTAGAGAGTGTGGGTAGCAACGTTGAGGACTTTATCTAGAGGGAGGCAGGAGTATAGAGGAATGCCAATGAGTATTCTTGAGCAGTAGTTAGGTTTGCTGAGATTGTTTTTTGTAGAGCGGTTAGCAAGAAATGGGTGCATTTTCTAAATGTTGAAGAGGTCAATGCGAGCAGCTGAGGGAGTAGTAGTGATGAATTGTTGCAGCCGGAGGTCGTTATCAAAGAGGACATCAAGATTGAGAATCTTGGGCGAGGGGCCAAGAAGGTCAGATGGGAAGAAGATGAAAGAGGGGAGGAATGACATTGGATGCCAGGGGAAAGAGGACTTCTGTTTTTGAAGAGTTCAGCAGGAGCCAGCGGAGAGCCATCCATTACCAAATTGCAGTGAGCCTGTTTGTAATTCATTCTGAGATGGTTGGGGTGAAGAAGGAAAGGGAGAAACATATTTGAGTGTCATCAGCAAAAAGGTAACAGTGAAAGCCAAGGGATGAGGTATGTCTTCCTAGGGCAGATGTATAGAGGGTGAAGAGCACAGATGCAAGGACTGATCCTTGGGGGACGCCGACTGGGTTAAGGGTGTGCTCAGAGGTTTTGTGAGTTCCAAGATATTTTAATGGCTCGACATTCCAAATAGGAGGCGATCCAGTCAAGAGCAGATTCCCAAATCCCAAGGTCAAGTAGAGTGAGGAGGAGAGGGTAGTGGTCGACAAAGAGAACACCAAGATTGCATTTGCTAATGCAGCAGACAGGTCCATAAGGATGAGTACAGAAGGGAGTTTGGAATGGTGAGGATTAGATAAAGTGCATGAGTGCAGTTTCGGTGGAGTGTTTACTATGAAAGCCAGATTGAAGTGGATCAACAAGGCCATTATTCTCAAGGTACTTAGTTATCTGGTTGAAGACAACCCACTCAAGGACTTTTATATAATGGGGAATGAGAAAAACTGGATGACAGTTTGCTGGGATGTTTGTGTCAGCAAAGGTTTTCTTCAATAACAGTAAGACAGGTTCATATTTAAAGGAGACAGGAAAAAGTCCAGCAGAGAGAGAAAGGTGTGGTAAGGGCAGGTGATTGAGACAAACTCTTTGACCATTTGGGGAGCAAAAGGGTCAATAGAAGTGCACAATGTGTTGGCATTGCAAAGGATGTGTAATAATCCAATAGGAGAGGTAGGAGAGAGGTAGTTGAGAGAAGTAGCAGTAGGGGAGAGGTGGTGGAAAGAAGGAGGGTTGGGACGGGAGAGAGGAGGGCTTTGAGTATCACGAATGGTAGAGAATTTATAGTAGAAGTGTAGTGAGCATAATTATTAGCAGAAAGGGATGAGATGATGGATATTGGCTTGGGAGGTGTGAGCAAAGATTGGGATAGATTTAAGCTTGCAGGGGTGATTGCAAAGTAAGGAGATTAGATTTGTGAAGTAGGAGGATATGGCAGAGGCCAATGCAGGGGTTAAGGTAGCAAGGGATTTTTTATAGGCTAGGAGAAGGGTAGGTGTCTGTAATTTTCGCCAGTGTCGTAGGCCATGGCACGTGTTTGTTTTGAGGTTTTGAATTTCAGAGGTGAACCAAGGCTGTCGATGGGAGCAGGTAGGTGCAACTGTGTGAGCAGAATAGTGTTGGTCAAACGGAATCATTAGTGCATAGTGAAAGTCATAGAAGGCATGGTCAATGGGAAAGGGATACCTACGGAAAAGAGGCAGGAGAGAGGTCCTCAAGTCATCAAGGGGCAGGAAAGTCCTCCCTTACTTTCTTCTTAGTGATTGAAGAGGGGAGATGAGGAGAAGAAGATGGTAGACCAAAATGCCGAAGTGAACAATGGAGTGATCAGAGAGGTCAATGGAGTGGTCAGAGGAGGAGAGCCAAATACCCTAGTGGGTAGGCTGGTAGTGGAGGCAGTAGAGGGAGTGGTTAGATAGGTTGGAGTTAAGTTCAAGGCAGGTGGCTGCAGAGGGCTCAGGGAGGTTCAAGTTCACCATCATGACAATGGGGATATCAGTCAGAAGTAACTCAAGGAGAAAGGTCAGACTGAGTTGAGAGGCCCAGCCAGAACTGAAGTAGGGTGGAATAGCTGAATATTAGCATAATGAAAAGATGAAGAGGTGATGTCAGAGATAGGTAGTGGCGAGAGCCTTATTGAGAAGGAACCCCACATTGCTGCCCTTCCAAAAAGGTCAGAGACAATGGGAGAAGGTAACCTGGTCAGTGTGGAGAGCTAATAGTGTAGCAGAGTCTTGAGGGAAGAGACATGTTTCTGTGATAGCTAGAAATGAACATTGAGGGTAATAAGAGTGGAAGCGGTCAGTGATGTAGGCAGATTTGTTGCAGCGGGATTGTGCATTCCAGTGGCCAAGTAAAAGAATGGTAAGTGGTGGGAGAGAGGTGCAGGTGTGCGAGGTAGGTGAAGGGGATAGATAAGGTTGGAGATTCTGGGAGAACAGGAGCATCAGATCTTAAAAGTGAGGGTGCAGGGGGGGAACGAAGAAGATGGGGAGGCCAGAGGTTGATGAGGTTAGACCAAGTTTAGGCTGAAAGCTATGAGAAAAGGCAAGGAGGTGAGTGAGTAGAAGGGGAAAGGCAGCAAATTCAAGATGGGCGATAAAGGGAAGAAGAAACAGGCAAGTGAAGAAAGGATTCCACCCAAGAGAGTGAGAGGGTAGGTGGATAAGTGTAAAGGGGAGGGGTGGATGGTTGGCTGTGAAGAAGCAAGGGTGTCATGATCTCTGCTTCCAAAAAGGTCAGGGTTTTCCCAACTCCCTTGGAAGCAGATCCATAACCCAGGTTCCGATTGCCAACCAGTCCCAATTGGGACCTTTTGGACCCAGTCCTGGCGCCAGTGGCACCAGGCTCATAAATATGCCCAGTCCCAGCGCTGGAAGCGCCGGGCTCATAATGCTTGGGTGGACTTACCTGCAGCAGACCATGCTGCTTACTTGCCTGCCAGTTGAGCCTCTGATCCTCTTCTGTTTGGAACTACTTTTCCTGTTGGGTGGGGCAGGAGCCACTCCCTAGATTCAGAACACTGGAACTCTTCTGGAAAGCAGGAACTCTTTTCTTACCTAGGCGTGGCTGTGGAAGGAGACACCTAAGCACTACAGGAGGCTATTTAAACCACACCCGATGGATGAATCTTGCTTTGCGTTATTCTGCATCCTCTGCAGCAGAACGCTCATCGTGTCTTCTGCATCTGATCCTGGGCCTAAGGAAAAAGGCTTACCATCCTGAATCCAGTCTTCAGCAACACCTATAAAGACAAGAAAGAACAGGTTAGCATTACGGTCTTCAGTGACAGCTCTTCACTTACCTGGTCCATCGGCTGTCACCAACGCCTCGCGCTGCATTCCGGCATCTGAAAGACAAAGGCTTACCTACTCTTTGTGCGCTCCGGAGGTCTTCACACTGCATTCCGGCATCTGAAAGACAAAAGCTTACCAATTCTTCGCACGCTCCGAAGGCCTTCGGCGCTGCATCCCGCATCTGAAAGACAAAACAAGGTGCGTTTAAAGACATTGGGGAACTTTAATACTCACGTGCCATTACTCCTTTCCACATCTAACCCAGTGGGTATTCCGGCACCCTGCAGCCGCTCCGAACTTGTACCTGCAAAATAAAAAGACAGTTAGAGCGCATCGTGAAGCAGGCAACAAGCGCTTACTTACGTGCTTCCAGGCGCTTCTATTCATCACACGGGCTCCATCTTCAACTCACTTCAGCCCGTCATCAGCCATCGCCGGAACCCTGCAAAACAAGAGACATCATTACTAAAGACTTTAAAGACATTAGAATTACTCGAAACTTACCGTTCGTGCAGTAAACGACGGACAGCAGTCCTCTGAAGTCAAGAGGCCTGCTCCCCTTATCCAGTGAAGAAACTGGTTACAGCACCCTGTCCCGAGGCAGATGGAGAGCACAGCGTTCACTTACCTAAGGTGAGAGCGTTAACCTTTGGGGTTCTACAGGAGAAGAGAAAGGGAAGAAGAGAGAGACATTCAATAACCCAGTTCCTTAATCCCATATTTTCTATCTGCAGACATCTTACCCTTCGAGTCAGACATACAGTGCACAGAGGTCCAGCCCAAAGAGCCAGCCGTGTGTTACACATCACCTTTGAAGATACGGTATACGCCCAGTCAAGACCGGCGCCTCTACGGGAATCAGGTGAGCGTTACAAAGGTTGAGGTGGGCTGTAGGTATCCGATAGACCGGTAACCTGCCCAAAACAGCAATGCTCCTTGGTCCATGAGATAACAGACTCTCTGCAGTGAAAGGATTGACAACGGCTGGAAGGATCCATATGCATGGAAGCAGAAGTCAGGTAAAGCAATAGGGTGAGATCAGCAAAGTCCTAGCTTTAGCAAGGGTTCTGTCCCAAAGACCATTCTGGACCCAACTGGTTGAAACAGGGAACTACCCTTTGGTGCTTTTGGAATTGCTCATTAATGCCTATTGCCTATAGGTTGTCTTAGATTTGGTGGCATTGCACACTTTTGTCACCCACTAGGAACAGCTTGGCTACAGCCTCAGTGGCTTGATAATTCCTAATCGGGAGAGTTGTCTGAGTAGGTAGCTCTAGTCATTAAATAACCACCAAAACATTTTCAACATTTTTGGGTATGTGAAAGGAATGCAGTGTCCATGGTCCAAGGAGGGGGATTAGAATTGTCTCTAATATCATTAAAGAAAAATGCGGGTAGACTTTCATCTGGTACTGGGGTGACCAAGTTACAGCAATCAGAGGATACATAGCTTGTGCTGCACACACTTTCCCCCACTTTCTCCAACTACAATCTTCCCCTGCCCCTTTCCACCATTAGGGAAGATCGTGGTGCAAGTTATTGGTATAAAAAGGCCACATGCTTTATTTACATTATACTGGAGTTAAATTACAGGTGATCCATGTATCATTTTCTGCCACTTGCGAACCCCATAAACCTAGAATGCTGTGTTGAAGCCTCGACCATGCTGGGTCTAATTTGGCTTCAAGTGAGCGCGAGTGAGTGAGTGTACTGCCACGCTGTTTCCAAAAAAGACCTGCAGCTATTTGCTTTCCCTTACGTGACCCCCACACCTTGAGCCCTACTGACTGAACTCCCAACAAGCCTGTATCTTCAAATACACACCTTAGTCTTTGTGTCTGCACATAAACCAGTGGGGGAGTGCGGAAATCAAGAGTCTCCGGCGGCCCTTCCCTATCCCTTGCCTCACAACCTTCTATCCTGGATGCAAATGGCAGACTAAATTAGCTGTGCTATTTCTGCCCCCCAACGCTCCCTTCTGGGGCAGGGGTAACAGTCTTATCCTTCAACAGCAGTGCTGCGAAGAAAAAGTCCACAGGCATGACAAGAAACATACAAAAATACAGGTTTTCAAAATCTGTCTGCATTTCAGCTGTCTTTTCTTTTGGCAGGTGGTGGAAGAAGCAGGTAGTAAAATCTGGGGTCGCTATACAACTAGAGCCGTGCCAACCTTTTCTGAACTTGAAAAGAAAAAAATATATGTGGCTTTCCTGGATCTCAAGACTGATAGCTTCCAAAGCGTGCTTCGGCCTGATTACATTTGATCCTGGTGAGCGAAGCAGCTTTGCGGATTTGCATGCGTCTGATGAGCCATCCGTGCACTTCATGAGCCGCGAGATCAGATGCTAGTGCCATTTCTGCTATTTGACACACAGCCACTAGCCCTAGCTTGATCGCCCACTTTGGGGACACAAATCCAAACAGCTACAGAGTATGAGCTCAGCTGCTCTGGATCCTATCCAGGGGCATAACTAATTAATTTCAGTCATCTGAGTCAGTCACAGTTGCTGCCAAGGGAAACCAGGCAGCCCTCAAGCATCTGGCCCATCCTGTCAAGCGTCCGGAACTCTTCTTCATTTATCAAAGTGTTTCATTCTCCTAATTCAGGAATCAAGCATCAGTCCGGAAAGTTATCCTCCGCATTAAAGTATTGAACATACAACTCTTTTCTATCCTTGAGGAGGCTCAATCTAGGGAAGGGAGGGGACATCTTAATGTTAAAAAAGCAATCATTAATTCAGATCTCCAACTAAAGAAGATGCACGTTGACCAGGAAGATGGAAGGCCATGTTCTGGAACTCATGACATTCTCGTGTACCCTCCAGAATTCCAACAGTTGTATATAATTTGCCTCTGTCTTTGGGTGCTTGTTGGGAAGATAAGGGGAAATGTAGGACAACTTACCTTGCTCGTTTATTAGGGCTTCAAAGAAACCAGGCAGATTTTAGTTCAATGTGGCCCTTCACCGGTTCTATGTGATATTCCTGTATTTTGAAGGCCGAACACAAAAAAGAGGGATTTTGTTGTAAAAGTTTTATAAACTAAAAACAACAATAAAAAAAAAGAAAATAAAACATTTTAAAAAAGGGATTTATTTCGGTCATTTTTGTCGAGCCTTCAAAACGTGGAATCATCACCTATGTAGAAGGGCATCATCCCCCCAACCGCTGTCAATCCGATCCCCTGTAAACCCCCTGCCCCTCCTGCACTTGAAGATTTACCCCCTTTACTTCCACACCGCCTCCTTCCTCGCCCAAACAATTCCCTGCTGCAACCCTCAACTACATACGCACTTACACACAAACATTTACATGTACCGACTCCCCTGCACCCTCCCCGTCACAAACACTCACCATTCTCCCCAACACAGGCACACAGACATAAGAAGAGACATATACACCCCCCACCCCGGCCCCAGACACGGGGAGACCGCTTTGTACATCGAGTTTTTGTGAAGGCAAAGATGTGAAAAAGAAATGTTCACTTAAGACCAATTCATCATGTCAAGCTTACTTGTCTATGTGAAGGAACAATGGACTGCGCCACTTATTGTAGTACTTATTTTTCAGAATTTCTAACAATATTAATTATATTGTAAGTACGAACATCTTGAAATACCCTCAGCAAGCAATCCATCAGCGACAGATCATGCATTTAGTATTGCTGATCCCCTCATTTGAGGGCAGACCGGGCACGTAATGACACACCAGCCCAAGCCTAAGCAGGCATGAGTCAAGAGTGAGTCAAGTGTGAGTCCCAGCAAGTGTGAGAGGCACTGATGCAGAGAGAATGCTGGTGATTACTGGTGGATTTAGTCCACATTCTCTGGTTAGATGCTCTCCCCCCGAAGTGAAGAATGGGTAAGACATTGGGCATAGAATACCCGGGCTTAAATCCTGTTTACCCCACTGAAAACATTGTGTGCTCTTTGGCACAAATTACGGTTTAAATTGGTAAAGTCAGTCAATTTAATGCTACAGCATTCCATGAGTTTAGTTTATGAAGCAAACAATCTATGAACAAATTTAAAATCCTGCCTTTTTTAAATTAGAATTTTTGTATGTCCTAAAAATGTGTATTTTCTTAGCCTCACTCTTTCCTGTTAGGAGGTGTCCTCCTTCCACCATTGGAGCCACAACACCACATCTATTAACCCCTTAGCCTTTTCACCCGTGTAGGTTGTTTTCGGGCACATTTGAAATTGTAACACAGAGTACATTTTTGTAATCGGCGAGTTTTTGCTGATGTTCCCATTTTTTGGAAACATAGGCGTACACCTTAGTGGAGCTCCAGGAAAGCCATCACTCTAGTCTGAATCCCAATGACCAGCCGAGACGCACAGAAGAAGACACACGTGCAACGAACACGAGACGTCCATTTGGTTCGAGATGATTCGGAAGCATTTAACGTGCCTAGCGAGCTCTCAATTTGGAAATGAAGGACACATGTATTTTAGATCCGGGCAAGAAACACTCCTGTTTTTGACAACAGACAATCGTGCGAGTGGATCGAAATGTTACATTGGTATCACATTCCAGGAGCAAACCCCCCCAGATAATTCCTGCTACCAGATATCTTCATGTAATTCAGATGTGTTTGCTCTGAGGAAGGATTCAAAGATTAATATCACCAGAAAAAACGAATCCACGAATTGAGTGCCTTCTCCAAAACTACATATTCCAATTATTTCCCAGCTCTGTCCAGCTTTGCTCTCGCACTCGACACACTCCCTTAGATCAGTCAGGAGAGATGTGCTGTGCATTTTGTTATTCGATGTGACAAGCACTCACACTAGAAGCCCGCTCTATGTATTCCTTTCCGTATACTGCTTCACAGTGTTTACCCCTGAACCTCTGCTCAGAATGACAGATATCAACCTTATGTTCAAGAGCCATACACTTACTAGAACACGCTTACTTCCTGTGGTTGAGTAACTCCCACTCCGCGAGGTATTGTGAGGGGGTAATGTTCTTTTGACTATACTTCTCCCTAAACGCCTTCCTTTCATACCCTGTGACTCAGAAATACAAGTTCATGCTCTACGGTCAGCCCATGTAATACCCTAATCCTACCACTGCCACCACATTCTTGGAGTACCAGAATGTACATTTCTTATTTTTAATTCCTCTAAATGCAACAGCTTGAAATAAAAAAAAAGCATGTGGGTGTCCACCTCTCCCAATCAAAAAGCTTGGAACACAGGATTTTTTCGCTGGCAGAAAGCGTACGTTCCAAGTTTCGACAGCTGCCACCCCACCTTGCTCATCGCACGCTGAATTAGTTAACGCAAAAAAAAGTTTTATTTACCTCCTTCCCCTTCCGTTATCCACCACCGCCACACATGTGCTCCGTAACCGCCAAGTAAAAAGATAATGTGCTCTCGCTTTACCTCCATCTTTATTCTCCCATGGCGGCTATCCTGCGGAGGGCTAATTTATCCTTAATGAAAATACTCTTGCAAATCTTTCATCTTCGTCAAATCACCAACATAGTGGGTTGCAAGTACTGAGGCTTGTTTGGATATTGGTACATTGTACCCTTGCCTAGGCCGCGGGGAGCCTCTGCTCCTTGGTCCTATCAGCTTGGTGGCGCTCATGTAGCCGGATGCCTGCCTGGGAGAGGAGTTCCTTGTGCCAGCAGCAGGTAAAAAAATGTTTTTCTTACGTTTATGTGCGTGCGTGCATGCATGCATGCATGCATGTGAGGGTGTTTGATGGATGTTTGTATATATATATGTAAGGGTGAATTATGCAATGTATATGAGTATGCTCTATGGAGGCTGTGTGTGTGACTGAATGGGTGTTTGGTGTATGGGTGTCAGTGTTGATGGAGTAAATAAGAGACTGATTGTTGTGTGAATCGCTGTCCGTGAGTGCTGTGTAGTCAGTGCTGGAAATTGACTAAATGTATTTGGGGAACTACCCCCACTTTCCCTTCATGGGGGGAGAGAAGTGTTGGATTGCCAGTGGTGGGGGTGGGACTGAGGGGCGGAGCAAAGTGGCAAATGATGTGGGTGCACAAAATATAGGATGCTAGGCTGCTTTGCATAAAACAAAGTGCATTTTGGGTAGGAATGAGCAACAATGTATCAAATACGTCTGTGTTAGTAATTCAAATGTGCATTGATATGATATGATATTTTATCTATATCGCGCCCATACACAGGTGTTTCAGAGCGTTTCCTTCTGAGCATGCAATGCACACTTGGTATGATGCTCATTTAATATGCCAGAATAGTCATCATGACAATAAAATGAGTACAAAGCATGAAACGTGTACACAGCTTTGTACTGTTTTGATGTTTGAGTTGTCCTGGTGAGCAAAGGACAGCTTTCAGATGCAGTTTGTGAAGGCGATACTGATGCTCACATCGAGACGCCAAACGCACAGCGTTCAGGGGACTCATGGCTTTCAGAGACTTCCTCAACTTGGGGAGTTTGGGCCTCGGTCTATACTGTATGGTGCTCCAGCAAAACAATTTTTTACCAAAGCGCAGCAGTGTCTTGTTCCTGCCCAATTAATTCCCTGAATGGGTGAGTGAGATTTTTCTGGCATGGCCGTTGAGGAGCTGATTTTGGTGGGTAGGGGGTGAGGGGCAGGATTTGGTGGGAGAGGAGGGGTTGGTGGGCTGCTGAGCTTTGGGAATTTTTGGGCATCCATCCATGGTAAAGCAAGCTTCAAGCATAATAAGTATTAATTGGCTAGACTGGAAATGTGGGTGCAGGCAGTCTAGCCATTTTCGTACTGTGGCATGACATTTTATAATGGGCAGACAATCATGATTAAGCCAGCATATGTTATTACATGAGAAGTCTTATTTCGTGAGTAGACTGACATTTTTATGCGGCCAGTTTCAACATGTTTTCTTATTGTGGCATGGCATTTTAAATGGCAAAGCCAACAGGAGAAGGTCTTCCACAGGGATACTAGCATATATTGGCTGACAGCGGCCAGCCGTGACATATTTTCTTATAGTATCATTACTGGCATCATGCGCAAAGCAAAAAAAGAGTATGTTCTTATATGGGAATACTGGCATCTATGTAGATGCTGCCAAAGCGGACAACGGACCGAGACGCTGCTACTCGGACAACGGACCGAGACGCTGTGATATATTAAGGGCATACTTCAACCCCAGCCGTCATCCACTGGACTGACCGCTCCTCGCGACCCAAACCCCACTTGGGGCTTCTACTTCAAACTACCTGCCTTGACAAAGACTTACGCGGTCGAAACACCTGTCGGCTGACCACAATTGGGGCTATAAGCCCACAGGAAACAATTGATAATAAATAAAAATTGCACTAAAAAAATGACCTTTAAAAGTGTGGCAAATCCACTTTTTGGAACATCATACGGATTGCGAGGTATCCAGGATAAACCCCTGATCTTTCAATAAAGGAGGTGTGGGCTTCAATTCAAACCCATCCTGTGACCTGGCAGAAAATTAATAAGGACATCACAGCAATCAACTGAGCTTAGCAAGGAAGGTTCCATACCTAGGGCCCATTACGAATACTCTTCCAAAGGGATACTAGCATATATTTGCTGAGCCAGCCTCGATATATTTTCTTATAGTATCATTACTGGCATCATGCGCAAAGCAAAAAAAGAGTATGGGAATGCTGGCATCTATGTAGATGCTGCCAAAGTGCACATGTATGGGTACAGCCAACTTCATGAATGTTATTAGATGGAGGAGGGGTGGGGGTTTATAGCACAAAGGGGCAGACAGACATTTTCTCTCTTAGTTTGAATTCTAACAACCCACATCCTGTGATATTCTATATAGGAATACATTGATTTACTTTATTCAAATGTGCTAAGGATCTACACCATTCCCCCCCTCCTGCACTTCAATGGAAAGGTTTAGGGATAGTTGCTCCCAATACAATGCCATTTCAACAGAGGGGTGGTTTTCTAATGGAGAAATTCGTTTGAGTAAGATTTAATACATTGTGTGAAGGGCCTGCCCAGTTTCACCCCCCCTATACCCACTAATGGAAAAGATAAAGGCAGGTGGCTTTGGGATATCTACTTACATGGGAGGTTTTGGTCAGGGAAAACAGCAGGGCTCCTCGGAGGACAACACAGGTCTGGTCAAGAGCTTCCAGTCAGGGATTTTCTCCTGCACCCAGACTCCTCCTGCTCCTCTGGTTTGTGTCCCAGCTAGCTTCTCTAGGTCCCAGCCACTGTCTCCAATGCAAGGATTGAGTCCTCTCTGCTAGTTGTTCCTCGCAAGAGTCCAGCAGCAGCTCTCTCATTGAATAATTCACAAAAGCCCAGTTCTAATGCAAACCCAGCCTTTTCTAGGGCTAGTGACACAGCAACCTTGGAATAATTCCCACGGTCAGGATTAGCTAGCATGTTCCCTTCACCTCCCACCAGAAAAGCCACTGGCTGCTGATAGGACCAGAGGTTGGGAGATATGTATGATATAGGCTGAGGGAGGGGAATAGATACATCATCTCAAATTGACAAAGATTTGTGCATCTTTTGTTCTGAAAAATCTCATACTGCAAAAACGGTTCTATATTTTACGGCAAATCTGGTCATGCTAATTTTACTTTGGCGCCCATCTTGAGCGGAGTTACCATTTTTAGCATTTTCCTGCTGCGCCGAAATATCTAAAAATGGGACCATTTCCCATTTAGACCTTATTTTCATGATATACCCCCATGGTAACTCTCCCTTTGCTCAAGTGTATGTAAATGACAAAAATCATACTTTTCCAAATAACAAACTATGTACATCACACACATTTTGTTTTTACAGGTTCACAATGGGCTTTTTCTCCTGTTTAATTTGAACCCGGGATGGGCTCTATCGGACTAATGCTGCTCCTTTTATTAAGGAAAAACTGTATTCAATGTTTAATCAATGGCAATGCATCACATAGCTTCAGTAGGTAGGTTTCCATTTCCCTGAAAACATGCGACCAGCCATCTGGTGTATCTGTGTTTATCTTCACATGTCCTTCTTGGCTTCAAAGGCCAGGCTCATGGCTTAATGTACAGTTTTATGGAAAGCTTGACCTCAAGGTTATTTCTGCAGGACCTGTTATCAGCAACTAATGGACAACCAGACATCTTTCTCCTAGAGAGCCCAGACCAATAGGTAATGGGTCACAGTTTCATTTCAGTGGAAATGCCCCTCTGCATCCATGCATTTCCAGTTTTTAATCTGTCCATGTGTAATGTCTTTCTTTAAAATAACAGTTGGAATAACATGAGTATCCCAATGCTCCAAGTGGGCCTCTCCTTTTAAATTATGTCATTTAAATGCTGACAAGTAAGTGTTTTAATTCGTGACAAATGCAAAATGCTTGGCTTTACTTTAGATTTCTGGATCACAGTCTCATGTTGCATAAAGATAATGTACATGCTGCTATCTTTATCTTTAATTAGAAAGTGTTGCTTTCCATGCATTTAGGAAAACAGCATTGTTAGCCACATATGTCTTTTGCCATGCATTGGGCACATTCAGCACTTTTACGTTTTCAGGCACATTTTCCTTCACTCCAGCGCCCATTTCTGCTCATGTCCTTCGGAAACAGAAGTGTTCTGGGACTGGCTTGCTTTTTCCAATGGGAAGCACCAGTCAGCTTCACTCTTAAATACTTTATTATTTCCGACATTCAGTGGCTACATTTTACCACATACATTACCCTTTTTAAAAAAAATGTTAAGTGCCCCCTTCAGATGCTGGGTGGATTTCCAACCCACCGAATGCAGAAGTCAAACCAAATTCCATAGTCGGCGTACTTTGAGTTCTCACTAGATTTGGCAGCAAGCATGAGTATGGTCTAAACTGGCATTAAAGTTTGGCATGTCAATCAGGACCACCGATCCACTCCGAGATTTAAAAGACCAATCAAATCCCCACAAACTCTGCAGAGATTTGATGGCCATATGACAGTCTAAGCTCACTTTTAGATTCTCTGGGTGTTGTGTTTGGTTATTAGAGGGAGGAAAATGGCTGATCCATACTTGTAGGGAGCAAGTGCTATGGCCATTTGTTTTCTGTTTATTTCACATTTTATTATAGGTTTGTGGCATTTTAGTTTTTATTGTGTTTGTTTTTTACAAGTCCCTCAAATGTTTACTCCACGTTTGAGAAAATTGCTTTGTGGATGTGTTTAATCACTTTCCAAAAAAAAGGAAAATGAAACAAAAAAATTAGACACTCTTAGTGGAAAACGTTGTGACGCCCTTTCATTTTTTGATCATCCTTTCTCCTCCTTCCACCCCCCAAAAAAAACAAATTCCTTTGCGAAAAGCTTTGTGAGAAACACTTGTAGAAACCTTTATGATATATTTTGTGAGTTATTCATTTACTACTTCCACTGGGAAAAAGAAAAAATACCTTCAATAAAATCCTCTGTGACACTCTTCCAGTTAACCTTCCAAATACCAGCAAATAACAAAACAAAAACAACATTTTAATTCCCTTTGCCCTTAGCACCGCAATCTCTACAAGTAGCTAACGAGCAAAAAAAGGACCACCTGGGTCCATCGGAAGCATTTCATCATTTGATGAAGCGGCTGTGGCTGTTGGGGCTGATGTTGTAGGAGAGTATGCATAGACCAAAGTGTTTGAAGCTTAACTAGTCTGAGGATGTCAATTTGGCAGGCTTAGGCACGATGAATGTAGACAGCTGCCTGGCAATGGATAGATGCAGCATGGGGAGGAGGTGGAGAGGGGACAGGCGCAGAGTGGTATGGAGCTTTTGGGGGACCTCCCTCAACTATGTGGGAGGAGATGACAACATGGTCTGGATTTCTTCTGGAGGATAGTTTGCCTGTTCGCAGCGGGAGGTTGATGGTGAAGTGTAGCAGGAGAAGTAAAACAATAAAGCAAATGCATGACAAGTAATGGAAGGGAAGGACTTAGTAGGAAGATGTTGAAATGGGTGTGCAGCATGGAGTGGCACATGACAATCCAGATATGGAAGAACAGCAGCAGGAGGAGGAGGAGGTTGCCAGGAAGGGGAGGAGAATGAGGGTCCAGAAGAGGACGTGCGTGGCAGATGTGGAGTACAAGGAGACGGGTATGGGGCAGTGGGTTGAACATGAGGGGAAGAGGAACCCACGGAGGTGGATGGGGGGGCAGCAGTTTGAACACAACAAGGACGTGATAAATTAGGAGGCAGAGGTGGGGCTGCAAAACGAACACAAAAATGAGATGGAATAATAAGAGGTGGATGAGGGGAGAAAGGAGGAGATGAAACATGAGGCAGATGCAATGACGGGGAGGTGAAGCGGGTTGATATGGGGCAGGTAGAAGAGCGGTAGCCAGAGGAAGGGGAACAGCAGGAAGACACTGACCAAGCTGATGCTTGTGGCTCTCGTCCTGTGAAAGCACAGGAGATAGGGCAGTCTACTGCCCCATTAATTTCTACAACACGTTCCTGATTAGTCTGGGGGTACTCCCCTCTGCCAAGCGGAAGACAAAGGCAGAAGAGCGGAGTGCACTGAGGTGTGCAAAGCATGTGTAAATATCATGAGGCACGTGAAGAAGAGTGAGCATTATGCGCTGGGCGTGATTACAATGTACAACCACATTGGCATAAAGAGACCTAGGCTCCATGTGGCATCCACAGTGCCTCGTCCATGGTACTCCCCCTATCTGTGCAGAGGAATCATCAGCCAGCATGTCTGGAGATGCTATGCGCATCCCATCTAGATGCAGGGTGCAACAACATGAGCAAGAGGCCCAACCAAAGCTGTCAAGTCTATGCTACCTCCCTGACTTCGCTGTGGTGGAAAGGCTGACTGTGCCTCTAAATGAAGCAACCAGAGTAATCATTCATCGTGAAATACAGGCACACACTGGTGGTCAGCCCAGGGAGCGGGGGAAATGGAGGACAAAGGAGTGCGAAATGCTGTAGAGGCTTATCTGCATGAACATCAACCCAACATCGCATACTAAACTGAGCAAGAGGCGGACATGGAAACCATGAGAACACGGGAGTCTCAGAGAACCAGTAGCAGATAGACCCAAATAATGATTTGTGGTTGCAGATATTGAGTAGCTGGGAGATCCAGAGAAAATGGTTATGAATGCAGCTCTTTTCTTTTTTAGCAAGGAAAGCTCCACAATTCTCAGAAATAGCCTGAAAAATGATCATGTGTGCGGGTGTTGTATAGCAGTGGCACCCCTCCTGTACCAGGGAGAACCCAAAATAATCTGTATAGGAATAAGGCATTAGGGCATTTCCTTAGCCTCATGCTGGCCCTCATTAAAGGGGAGAAAGTATCATTCTGTTGCTCTTTAAGTCTTAAAAAAGGACCTGAGCTATTGCCTGCATTGTAGCTCTCGCACAGCAGGGAGAGCCCAACACATTCTACGGTTTGACGTTCTCCTATAGAAGGGAGAACCTGGAAAATAAATGTCTCTTGTGCAGCCCTCTGTTATGTATCTGTATTGTTGTATACCTCTTTAAAGCTCTCGGTTGCTTCTCGAAGCTAGGTCCCTGCTCAATAAATATAAATATTATAATAATGTCTTGCAGCAAGAAGCCCAGCTTTGCCTGTCAAGGGCTTAGCCATTGTTCCTCCACCTTCTCCCAGATGTCGACTCCCCTTTGGCCTCAGCCTTCATACTCTTGCATGTACCCGGGTGCCTGCTGCCAAAATGCATCTGCCTGCATCTGCTCCCACGTATTACTGTGAGACTGGCCTCCTTCTCAGCCGATTGTGGAACCAGTGCCTCCACCACTGCGAAAGCAGCCCGGTCGCCATTACAGCCTTGCGTGAAAATTAATGTTGATTGAGACTTTCTCAGCTATGAATTACTGGACTCAGAAATCAACAGAAAGCAGGTTTTTCTACAAGAAAATGTGACAACAGATCCAATAAACCTTTGCACGAGCTTACCATCGACCAGGTGCACGCTCTGTCAACCAAAAAGGGATTCTTTTGGTCCATGCTCATACGCCACTAGCCCGAGACCAAGGAGGGAATCACTCCAAAAAGTGGAACTGGGACTCAGCGTCTTATAAATGGACACGGCAGCAATGCTTTGTCATTGGCTGGGTGGTAAAGTGACTGGCAGCTGATGGCAGGGCTGCAGCTGGGGCCTTGGCGTGGTCATCCATGCCCTGCGCATGGAGCACATCGTATATGATGTGGTATGCAAGTGGCTCCCAGGTTTGCCTCGGTACATTTTTCTTGCACCGAGTGCAGGTGGCAAGATGTCAGTAGCAAGCCCCCGTCATGCTTTACAGAATATTATCTGTGTTTAACCCTTTCAAACATGATCCCAGGGTCCTTTTGCTAGTGCTCTGAAATGGAAGAAAACTAATGATAGCATCTCTCAGAAGGACAACTGTTCAAAAAGCTGTCTGGCCTTACATAGATTAATAGCATAACTTTAAAAATAAAATTCATAAACAAGCATCACAGCTTCGACAATTTGCGTTTATGTTTCCGTAATCAGACTTCAAACGCTGGGTTTACAAAATAAAGAGATGGGCCCAAGAGATCCTGGGCAAGAAAGGCAGACATCCTCCTAGCCAGTAATGTTGGGACTAATAAGAAAACTTAATTCATGGCTCCCCCTAGTGGCTCACTCTGATGCTTGAAAGCAGAAGCAGTGGATATTCAATGCTGCTTTGCGTGCAGACTCTAAAGCGAATAGTGTGTGCAGCTGTGTCCTTCATTCTTTGGTAAAAGGTCAGTTTACAGACAAATTAAATGTAAGCCTGCAGGCGAGACAGCACTCCTGCATATGCATAAAGATCATTACGGCTTGCCACCCAGCCTTTGGCTTTACATGCAAAAGCAAGCTAGTAGGCTTCACTGGTCCTCTGCATTACATGGGGGGGGGGCGGGGGGGGGGCTTTACCTCGGGTGGCAGTGCGAAGCCGCTTTAACCATATTAATAGGACTTGTACGTGGAAGATCCCCCTTTTCGGGTCACCGATAAACGCTTAAAAGTAATATCACACCGCTACTAGTGTGTGCCTTCCTCTCCTTCACAGCGTTTGCAAACTGGCAAATTGCTGCATTAAGACAGAAGAGAGTTTTTAGAAGGTGCCGGTTAAAGTTCACGCACTATAATGCGGATCCCGTACGGTAAAGAACGCTCGCCAACTAGGAAAAGAAATAGCTGTCAGGATAAGCAGCCAAGCAGAGCGAAGCGCCTATACCATCCTGTTTCCAAGCTCTCCAATTAGCACGTGGACACATTTAAGCATCCACCTGCCTCCTTTCACTTAGCAGAGCATCTGAGGGGTTGGTGATTCGGCCAGTGGGGCAGATGGGCTGAGAGGATGCAGTCCCAAATCCATGGCAAGTTATTGGAACCCACTGCTCAAGCGGTTATGTTGCAGGCACCATGATGTAACAGTATGCCGAGGTTTGAACCGGTAAAGGTGAACCCTCTTACACCATTTAAGGGGAGCGGGGGTTGCGGGTGTGTCCCCCGTGTCCCTTAAATAGTATAATGGGCCTGGGGGTTGCGGGGGGTGTCCCCCGTGCCCCTTAAATGGTATAATGGGTCTGGGGGTTGCGGGGGTGTCCCCCGCATCCTTTACACGGATTGCAGCAGCAAAACCACAGCATTTGTGCCGCGATATTTTGTAACCACAGCAATTCTTGCAGCGATTTTAACACATGGAACCGATGTAACTGGGTCTTGCAAAGCACCATTTCTGCCGTTCTTTACGACGGGGAAGGATCTCCTTTAACTGTGTGAATAATTACACACAGAAAGGTGTTTCTTTCTTGGTCGTGGTCCTGTAAAAGACATCTGCTGTGTCTCCCCGGGCATGCAAAGAACCATGGGTTTAGTAAAGCTATCGTACCACAGGCTTATGTCTTGCGTTTGGACCTTTTCTATATGAAATAAGGGTATTCTTGCCCATTTATTTTTTAGGTGTTTACGAATTAGCTGAAATTGGGTGAGAAAAAAGTGTTGTCCCGTTTCTGTACTGTCCGTATTGAGGGATGTTATTTTAGGCACGTGCTGCTGTGGGCTGTTTCCAGTCCAGTTGATGACTTGGTACCGCAAGCCATTCCTGCTTATTTCTCAATGTTTGCGTATCTGAAGTTTAGGATTTTACTGGCATCAGTTTGGTCACTGGTGTATGCCCTGTTGCTGGGCTGTTCCTCGAGGTATGTTTTAGTTCACTGGATTAGGGCACGTCCGCTCCAGAGGTGCCTATAAATAGGGGTGAGCAATATGTTCACCCGCAAAGTGAATAGTGCAGAATTTGCATTGGATTCTGCTTCCCCCCAATCTGTGAACTCAGCATTATGGTTCCAAAGCCACTGACATTTCGCCCAGTTTTGTGCGGTTTCGTTCCCATGTTAGTTTTGTGTAGTGCGAGGAGAAACTTTGCACAGGTCTTTTATCAATCCATGCTAAGTTTTCAACACAAGAAACTGTGGGGCTCAGTGCCACGAGAAACTTCAGGTGGGTCTTTTTTGATCCGTGGTCATTTCGTGCAGCGGCATAAGAAACCTTGCCCACTTTTCCACAATCCGGTCTAGCTTTGCGCATCCACACGAGAAACTTCATGGAGGCTTATTTTAGATCCATACTAGTTTTGCATTGCAGCACGAGAAACTTTGCTAGGTTCCTGCAGCGGCACGAGGAACTTCATGCAGCTTTTTGTTCGATTCATACTAAGTTCGCACAGTGGCATAAGAATCTTCGTGCTGCTCTTTTTGATACGCAGAGGTGGAACAGCAGATTTTGCCATAAGGGATCAAAATCATTCAGATTTCTCCTTCGTGGCTGGTGTAACATAATTTCACAATTTTGCCCACTATTCCTTTCCTACAGCCTGTTAAAGAACCATGTTTCCGGGGGTTTGTACACGTTTAAGTGGCCCTCCTGTGTGAAAGAGTTTGTGGGCATAGGTCTCCAGATGGTAGGGGTCATGTGCAATGCAACACCCTCTATACTTTGGACACATACCTTTCCACAACCACATGGCTGCTTCTGAGGTCGTACTGCAGGGCATGATGGCTGCCATGTTGCAATGCAACACCCTCTATACTTTGGACACATACCTTTCCACAACCACATGGCTGCTTCTGAGGTCGTACTGCAGGGCATGATGGCTGCCATGTCCTTATAATTGTAGGTTACCCTGGGGGGATAGACACACATTCTACTGCAGTGTCTGTGCTTCGAGATTCACAAACAGTTAAGGCCAACTAAACCTTAAATTGACCGATGACATGCAGTTTTCGTGTCTAAGTTGCTTCTATTCCCTTTTATACTCTCCGTTGTCTCGTTCTAGGTGTGAGTAACCTGAAAATAACATAAGGATTAGCATCTAGGCCCAGCAATGCCACCAGATAGCAAAGCTGGAATTTCAGGAATATAACCATCAGAATAGAAGAAAGAGCAGTGCTTCCTTAAATAATTCAGGAAGGGGGCGTGGCAACCTCGTGCATTGATGGGATCTCCGTAGATTTCCGTATAACCTGGAGTGGCATGTGCATGAATCGGTCTGGGCTGGGGAAAATATTATGGAGCACACGACGTACCATTTTGAAATAGTAAGAGAAAGTGTCCTTTCATTCAAAAGTTAGTTCATTTGGAGTCTCCTCGCCCACTGACCCCTGGAAGGAAGGGAATGCATTATGGAAATGTTCACTCCAATCAATGAAGATGATCTCGGTAGCCCGAGTTGCAGGCACGCCATCCCGCTCGGGCATCACTCACTCTGTGTTTATCTACCAAGCAGGATGCCCTGACAAGGCATTAGCAGCTACTATTATTTGGCCTAAGATTACTGGCACCAGATGCCCATCCGTGCAGTTGATGAGGGCCCTAAAAAGATTGTGTGCGGTCGCGTTCTCTGTCCACAGAACACATTGCTCTTGGAGAAACATGCACGTGCAAGCACACACACCAGTTCAGTTTCTTGTTTTCTTTCAATCCTGTTGTTGAGATGTGGTCCATTAAAAAAAGAATGGCAAAGCTCCAGACAGACGAAGCAAATCCGGTACTTGAAAGACAAAGGACTAAGAAACCAAGACAAACGTCATCCACAGCACCTTCAACGACCACTGCTTCAGTTTCTCATTTAAAAAGCAATTATTTAAACCATGATTTTGACCAATTAACCAAAATGCTCATATGTTACCCTTATTGCACCACGCTAGCCCCATTCCGCTTGAACCTGCATTTGGAATCCCTGTTGGTTCCGATTAAAATGATAGGCCGGTCTGATCAAGACCATGATGAGTCTCTAGGCACTAAAGCTTAGGGAGCCGCTTCCTTACAGTAACATGTACAGAAACATGTCATGGTCAGCAGTGGCTGGTTAATTTTCAAATGCGTGCGGCATGAATACCTGCCCCAAATATGAACATGCTATCTATGGCCCAAGAGCAGGGGTCAAGTCCTAAAAATTTAAGTGGGGAACTCATCAACAAACACAATGGGATGTGTCGTTGTCAGGAATTAGCATATCAAGGAGAAAAATATGCACATTTCATTAAATTGGCTTTGCATAACCACACAAATTAAACAGGACGAATGGCATTTGCCTTTCATGAAATAAACACACAAACAAAACCAAGACAGGATATTTTCTTCTAATAGTGTTTTTGAAAACGTTGAAAGGTGTGCATGTTTTAAACTCAAAGAACCAATACAATTTTTTTGCCTGGAGATTGCTGTACGGAAATGGGACATTTCACCTTTAGTTGTTTGATATTTTTCATCAGGTGACCTGACAGCTGTGGTTTGATCCTCAAGGTCAGCTTTAATTCATAAATTCAAAGAGGACATCCAATGTTTCTCTTTTAGCTGTGGGGGACCCTCTGAATAAAGTGGGTGGACTCCGTACCCTCGACTTGAGCCCTGCCCAAGAGGGGCAGTAGGGGCTCTTCCCAAGACAACTAAAAAGTAATTTGCAACACAATCTTTTAGAAAAAAATGACCTCATATTACAATACTTCTGATGCCCAACCTGGCACAGTACATTTCAGCAGTTTTATGCAGCACATTATATAAGAGCCTATAAGAAAATAGGATCCCCAATAGAAACAGTGAGTGCACTTTGGCAAATATATATTTGTGAAATGTTAATTGTATCCGTGGACGATACACATTTCCCCCACCACAAGGGGACAATTCCAATCATAGTCTCAAAAAAGTTATACTGTTTCAAATATTGTATTGGGAGATATTGTTATGTTATTTAGCATTAATTTGGCGCTCTATATAGCTTTGGTGTGACCTCAAAGCGCTAGTGGGTTGAACGCCTTCGGGGACCGCAGTCTAGGTCAGTCGAGAGCGTTGGGGGCGCCGATTATGTGCGCAGCTGATGCGATTGCCTGAAGGTAGCTGCAGCCTAGCATTAGCTGTGGTGGTATTGAGATCAGTTGAATGTGTGCAGTCTGAAGGTTGGTCACCAAGACTGGGCTCTGGCTGAGTTAGGCCTGTGTAGGAGGCTTATGTGTGCAGCTAGGCCAATCTTTCGTGGGTATAGCTGCATTCTAGCAGAATGTTAAGGTGTTCATGAAGTATTGTTTGTATGGGAGCAGCTGGGCCGAAATTGATCGAGGGATGTAGCTGCTCTCTATTGTGTGTTGGTGTAGAGTAGAGAGTGGGCATAGTGATAGGAGAGGTGAGTGTCTGGTAGGAGGTTTTGTTCTTACGAGCCCACTATTCCGTATTTGAACTACGCGTTTGCGATTGCTGTGTTCAGAGTGAACTTATTAGTGATGTAATAGTTATTCAGTGGCATCATTGCTCGGTATCTCTTTGAACCATTGTCAGCAGGTTGCTTGGTCTCCGTGGCCTTAGATGGTCTTAATCGGGATTATGGAAAGAGCCAGGTTTTTACAGCTTTGCGCAAGGACATGTAGTCTTGGGTGTGTCGAATATGAGGGGAGAGTTAGTTCCATAGAGTTAGGGTCAGGGTTGAGAAGGCGGATGCTCTGATCCTGGCAGAATTGGAGGTTGGAATCATTAGAAAGAGGGCAGTGCTTCATCTTGGGGTGCAGGATCGGAGGTAGGGTTTTAACTTCTCTTGTAGGTACGATGGGCCGGTCTTGTGCACTGCTCGGTGGGTAATGCATAGGGTCTTGAAGGTGGCCCTTTTTCGTCCAACAGGGAACCAAGTGGAGGGTGCGGAGAGCAGGGTAGATGTGGTCTGTGTCCCAGGGCGAGGAGGAGTTGGTATTCCGGTGCTCCCAGGTATAAGGAGTTGGCATAGTCCATTCTTGACATAACAATAGACATAAGAGCGGAAAGTCTGTTGGGGTAGGTGAGGTAAGGAAAAATGCGTCTAAGGAGTTTGAGGTGGTAGTGACATGATTTGGAAACATTATTGACCTGACGGGAGAGGGTTAGGCCTGAGTCCATAGTGCAGGTGAGGTTTTTGACTATATTGGAAAGGGGGGGGCGAAGGGTGGGGGATATGGCAGCGTTTGTGGTAGAAGAGCAGTATTACTGTACACCATGATTTCAGTTTCTACTTGTCATCCATCAGTCAATATCACTGAGACAAGCTTCAAGGTCAGGACAGGGGTTGGTGCTTGTCGGATGATTTCTGGTCAAGCGGTCAGATAGAGGTTGAAAAGGAGAGCAGAGAGGCATGCGCCTTGGGGTACTCCAGTGTTTATAGCGCGAGCAGTTGAGACAAAAGGGGAGAGGAAGGCGATTTGTTTCCTGTTGCAGAGGAAGGAGGCAATCCATTTGAGTGCAGAGCCATGGATTCCTAGGGAGTGTAGGCGGTCAAGGAGGATTGAATGGTTAACGGTGTCAAATGCTGCAGAGAGATCGAGAAGAATCAGCACTACACAACCCTCAGAGTCTGTCGCAACCTTGAGATCATCCCAGATTGATATCAGATTGGTTTCTGGTCCATGTTGAGGTCTGAAGTCTGATTGTGCGGGGTCGAGGAGTTTGTTGGATTCTACGAAGCAGTTGAGCTGGGAGTATGCAGTCCAGTCAATGAGTTTCGCGAGAAATCTGGTGTTGGAGATTGGCCTGTAATTCATAGGGTCGAGGGATGCCTTTTTATTAGAAGCGCCTTGGCATGCGCCATTTTAAAGGCTTCTGGAAAGATGCCAGAGGTGAGGGAGTTGTTTAGTATGGCTCTTGCATGTTCTCCTGCGCAGGTAGAGGAGAATATTTATTTCAGAAGAGAGGCTGGGCATTGGTCGAGAGGTGACCCGGAGGGTCTGCTGCCTGATAATAGGTCAAGGAACTCATCTCTGGAGATGGGTGTGAAAGAGTTGAAGGTTGGTAAAGTGGGCGTCCGGGCAATGGGACCAGGAGGGGTAGGTGTAGGGCAGGGGGTGAGGGAGAAAAATTTGGTGTTAAGGGTTGCCATCCTGTCAAGTGCGATGTTGTAGAAATTTAGCAAGAGGGAGTCACAGAGTGATTGTGTGGGAGTGGGTTGGGCAGAGGTGCAAGTAGTATTCACTAATTCGGAGATGGTCTTGTGGAGTTCTTTGCTGCTGCTGCCACAGTTCAGAATTAGTTTATTGTAATAAGCCTTGGCCTCTCGGATTTGTAATTATGGTGGTGAAGGGCGAACATGGATCTGCTGAGATCAGTTTTAGATGCTCACCATTTGCTTTCAAGAGAGTTATTTTATTTTTTGAATGGTCCTTTCCATGAGGATGCAGTGCGCGAGGGGGTAAGAGGAATTAGTGTTTCTTTAAGCCAGGAGTCAAAGGATTCAATGGTTAAGGGTTTACCACAGGGCAGCGTTGCTGGGGGACGTAGTAGCAGGGCTTCAGCTATGCCGGGGAATACCTTGACTTTGTTCCAGCATTTCTGATCAAAAGTGGGGACAGGGGGAGCTTTAGGAGGAGGGGCTGGTGAGTGGACAGAGAAAGGGATGGCAAAGTGGTCTGTCCAGATAAGCAGTTTGGGACTGGATATAGAGACTAGGCCATAGGAGCTGAAAATCACATGAAGGGTGTGCCCACTTGAGTGAGTTGGACCAGTGGTATGTCAGGAGAGGATGAGTGCATCAAGACTGTCAACCAGAGGATGGGTCATGGGGTTGTTGGGCATATCGAACCAGATATTGAAATCTCCCAAGAGTGTAAGAGATGGGTGATGTACCTGAATTGTAGATATTGCGACACAGAGAGTGTTGGCAAAATGTTTGTCGCATCCATGGGGTCTGTAGATGAGTAGGAAGCTGTGGGTGAATGTTGATGGTAACAAGAGTTTTACTAGAAGGGATTCACAGGAAGTGCTGCCAGTCTGGGATTTGACGAGTGAGACAGAGAAATTGGGTTTGTAGAGGATTTCCATTCTGCCACCTCTGGAAGGTCTATTGTGGGTGATAAGCAAGTAGCCAGGTGTGAAGGTCTCATGCGTGGCTTGTGCAAAGTCGTCAGAGTACCAGGTTTCGGTGATAAAAATGAGGTCGGGCTTGTCAGAGGAAAGGAGGCCAAAGATGCTGTGTCTGTTTCTTGCTACGGAGCGGGTATTAAAAAGGATACATGTGACTTTGTGAGGGGATGTGGTTTTTGTGATGCTCGTCGCAGGCACTGGTCAGTGGAAATGGGTGTGCGTTGAGATCGGGGTGTGGCAGGATCATTCTGGGTGATTGAGACCGGCTGAGTGGAGGTAGCGGGGGGACTGGATGCATGTGCACTTTGAGGGTCGGATGAGAGGGTTAGGTCGATGGGGGGGCAGGAAGAGTAGGCGAGTGGTGGTAGGTATGTGAGAGACATGGTGGGGAGGATCAGCAGGGATTGGAAAGGTGGCGAGTGGAGCACTTGAGGTGTGGGGGCTTAGGCAAGTTGTTTCCGGTTCGAGTCTGGAGGGTACTGGGGGTAAAGGTGTACTGGGCGAGATATAATGCACATAATATGGTCATTTGCTACTCCATAAAATACAAAAACAAGAATGCAAAGAATACAATCCGGACTGGATGAGCTACTCAGACGGCTAGGCACTCCTTTCAAGTGCTGGTTCTGCCTTCAACATACCTGGCTCTGTTCTCCTCCCCACCTCCTGAACAGCGAGGCCAAGTTGTAAGAACTTTGAAGAGAAAGATGATGGCCTAAAATAAACTGATGGTGGTTAGGAAGAAAATGGGGACAATATTAAACTGTTTTATCAATGGTCTCTGCCAACTAAAAGCATCATCAAATTCTTCCGCCTCAATATATACACTGCAGTGTTGGATATGACAGCAGTCTTTGATACATGATCTGAAAGAAGCTGTGGAGTAATTTGCTTGCAAGGAATATACCAATTGGCTTACTAAATATGCTTGTAATGTTCCATACGGATAATACCCTGCAGGTAAGACTGGATACCTCCGGCACCTTGATGAATCCCATTAAGGTGAAGGTTAGCCCGCTACAGGCGTGCGTACTTATTCGCTGACATTTTATTTTATACATGGTTGGCATGAAGGAGTCACTGTCTAAACCCAAACTAGTCCCCCCAAAACTAGGCGTTACTACAGTTGGGTGGCTCTCCTATGCAGATATCATCCTGTTGAATAAGACGCCCATTGGTCGTCAAAGATGGATTAACTATTGTGGGGAATACTCAGGCAATAACAGATTGGAAATTAATTAAAACAAACTAATAATTTCCTTCACAAGGAAATAGAAAAAGCATAATTTTGAATGTTCAATTAATAACATCAAGATCGAGGAAGTGGAGAACCTGACATATCCCGGGTTTACCATTACTAATACAAAGAACTTAATGAAAGGCCGATTAAAGTCTAAAACTAGACTGTTTCAGACACAAATAAAAATAGCTTTTGCAAAACATTGCTCTGTTACAATACTTCCTTTAATTGAATTTGATAAATTAGGGGTTACTGCAAGCATAATATATGGTTTGGGTTTATTAAATGACACTGACCTGAACTGGCCAAGTCTATACGGTAAAATTCAAATGTATGAACCCAACACTCTTTTTCATGCAGTATATAAAGTACCAGAAGGAGGAGTGTACATCCCCGTTCTGGAATTTCACTCTCGTAGTGTGGTCTGTTCTGATGCCACATGGTTGAAAATAATGTTGGTGAGGCAACTTGCTTTATCTTTAGCACTAATTGCATTTGTAAAATAAATGAGTATAATCTCGAGCAAATTCCCCTGAATGGGAAGGAATGTTTTGAGAGAGACTTAGGATGTCAAAGAGCTTGGTGAAATAAAATGGTGATGCTGTTAAACAAATTAGTATTAACTTAATCTGACATTTCACAAGAGGCATTTTATAGAAAGTAATTGATTAATATTAATTAAATTATGAAATTAGTTATGTATAAGTGTGATACATGCTGCTGTCTCTTTTTTGTTCGTCAATTATTGGATGTATGTAACCAGTATGTAACCAACAGTTTCATATAATCAAATATTGTTTGGCATTGATGTAATGTCTAAGAGTTCGAATATTTTACCAAAAATACAAGTAAAAAATAAATAAACTGATGACAATTTGCCTCCCTGAAAGAGCGAGAGAGGGACTATTCGCAAAAGTATACTACTGAATTGCGAATTTTGCTCCCTGCCATGTTTATATAGGATAACCTTGCAAAGTGTAGATCAAAGCACACGCGCCTGTGATCATTTTGTTTAACAAAGCAACAGAACTTTCACAGCTGCAACCATTTTCAAAAATTCTTTTCAAGACAGTTTATTGTAAATACTAAAGACAAGAGGCAAAACTTTGGAGTGCCTCCTCCCGTAAAAGAGATGATTTTGCAATATTCCAAGGAATACAGCAGGCCACAGAATATGTGCTGAACGTTAGAGTGTTATGCTCTACGGCCCAAGGACCTGAAATACATTATCAATGTAAGTACGCAGCCTGGATCCCAAATTACTAATTCTCGCAAGTTTAAAGCTTAAAAAGAATTTAATTTCATAACATGTCCTTCTAATTCAGATACCACATGTCAAGAAAATGTTTCAGTTATGTAAGATGTATCACTTTCTTGTAAATGGTGAACTCCAATTGTAAATGAACAAATGTACTGTGATCACCATCAAATATCAATAACATGGAGCACACCACGAACACGATCTGTGCGAATAAATCTCCTGGACCTCGAAAAGAATAACTGTATGAACAAACTCTGTATAAAACAACATCAGATGGCTGGTCTCCTTTCGAAATTTGAAGCCTCATTTCTTCCTGATTACTCAAAACTTAATTATGAATGGATTCTGCAAGACTACCACTATTCACTGCCAAAGAATGGTAATCTTCAAAAAACACATAAGCATTACTTCAATAGTGAGATCAATTTAATGAAAAAAAAACTAAGAAACAAATCCAAGCAATAAAAAAAATGTAATCAATAAACTCTGTAAAAGAACTAAAAAAAGAAAAACAGAACACATTCATCGAATAAAATCAGCCAAAGCTTTACTGCAGCAATCTGATGCAGAAGCGATTCTAGCAGCCCTAAAACAAAAAAAAACACAAGACAACTATGGACGCTTCTGAATCAGAAGTCAACAGCCTCAACCAAGATTCAAGAAGTAGAAGCGAAAATGTGGACACAGCATTTCATCAATCTATATAAAGTAAAACCAGATTTGTTGTAAACACAAAGATCGAATAAAGAACCTTCCTGGAATCTAAATTCGGAAATAGAAGACATCACGAAAACAATTACCTCCCTGAATCCATCCCGAGCATCGGGTCCTGATGGCCTCTCCAACGCCAACCTAAAATCGGCCCCAGAAGAATGGGCCGTCTTCTTTGCCCAACTTCTTATCCTGATAGAAGAAACAACAAATTCCGAGCAGTTGGACTTCAGCAATTGTGATTCCAATTTATAAAACTGGCGACAGGAAAAATCCAGAGAATTATAGACCAATCGCCCTGCTAGACCCGCTAGGAAAGCTGTTTGCGGCGTATTTACTGAAAAAACTCAATAAATGGGCAGCAGCAAATGGGCGACAGGAAAAAAGACAAACAGAATTTGTTATGAAAGTAGGAACAAATGTTAACTTACTGCTATTAAGTAGGATTAAGTATGAAGCAGTGTTCATAGACCTAAAAATGGCTTTTGATTCAGGCAATCGGCAAAAACTATGGAGAAAATTAACATTATGGGACTGCCCTTTATTTATTCTTAATCCAATAAAACAGCTATACTCCAACACTTCTATTCAAGTGAGATTAAATAAAGATGGAGCAGCAACTAACCCAATTACAACTTGGAATGGTCTAAAGCAAGGATGCCCTCTAGCTGCCTTTTTATATAACTTGTATACATCGGTCTTTGTTGAAACAATTCAAGATATATCTGCAAATCCACCAAAGAAACAACAAATGGATACAGTCCTCGATATATGCCGATGTCATCATAGTCATGGATAAAATCGTGACATGCTTACAGAAGACGTTAATTAAAGTCGAAAAGTTCATGAAAGACAATGATCTTCAAATTAATGCTACCAAAACCAAGCTAATGAAACTATCAACCCAAAAAAGCAAGAACCGACAAAACCCAACAGTATTATTGGAAGGCAAAGAGAATGAAGTGGTAAAATCAATCAGATACCGAGGTGCTATTATAAATCCTTCACCTACGGAGCAAGAATGGAAAGACCACATTTAGATAAAAGCAAGATCACTTGACAGTCAAGGTTGCTTCTTCCATTGTAAGTTCGATACATACTCAGTAAAACCAACCGTAGGCCTATTCAAACAAAAAGTGGTCCCTATTCTTGCATATGTTGTTGAGACTCTGATCAGTCAACAATCAATGAAGTGGCATCTTTACAAGGTGATATTTTGGAGAAAAACCTAAGCTTTGCCCAAAACCTTTCCAATGCCGAGAATCCCGGATTGAATTTGCCCTTCAATCCCTCCAATCCATAATTGCCTGGAAGCAAATGGATCTCTATAGGAAAACAATCTGTAAAGATCTGATTCCGGAACTGGAAATATTCAAGCAAAAGAAGAATGCCTTACATAACAGCTCTTCAACATTGGACTAATGAGATTAAGAAACTGATGCAAGTGGAAGAAATCTCTGAAGATTAAAACAACTGCCAAACAAATGCAATACAAACGTTTCCTGAAATGTGAAATAGGAACAAGATCTCTCCATGAACTCCCAGACTATTTGGTATGTTTTCCGGATCAAAGGATTTGAGATCTGTTCTTACGCTTTCGTCTGAACATTTTACCGACTCGCAATTACCTAACCAAGACGAAACAACTGGATATGAAGAATTCAGACTGCCGATTCTGTAAGAAGGTGAATACGTGTTGAGACACTCTCATGTAATTATGGTCTGTCCCGCCCTGACAGAAAAACAAAATTTATTTAAAGACTTCTTCAGAATATCTCAGAAGCAGGTGAATACACATGAGCGCTGGGCCCACTTAATAAAAGGCCATGCCAAACATTTAATTTTTACAGTTATTACATTTTGGATAGCGATTCTACAATGAATGTGATCTGTAGGAGTTGGAAAACACAATTGTAAAGCTATTAGCCTGTTCAATTTTAGAAAAATCTAAATAATGAAAAGTTTGTAAAATACAAACATATCATTAAAAAAAGACCACCCAATAAACCCACTGCCAGTTTCCACCTAAGGGGCTTGTGTCCAGGGCTGTAAAGGGCGTGTCACCATCCATCATATTCCAGGCCTCAAAGTGCATTATGCTCAGGTTAAGGGAGAGGTAACTGATTTCCATACAAAAACAAAATAAGTCTTGCACTGACATGTTGTTCATAGTATGGAGAAGGAGTATGAAGGAGATGTATCAATGGTGACCTCTATAGAATTTATTTATTTATTTACATTTATATAGCGCACAAGCAGCCCAGGGGCATTGAGGCGCTGTTACTTGCAATGACTTAGTTACATGGTACAGGTAAGATAGCGGTTGTTGACAAATTGTAAATGTTGCAGGATGACATACTGTTACAGATATTGCTTTTGATCATATGATACAATATAAATGGGGAAATCGTGCTAGTATGTCTAGCCTTATGTGAACAGGGTAGTCTTCAGCGTTTTGCGGAAGGTGGTGAGGGAGGCCTCTCCACGGATTGTGTGTGGTAGGGCATTCCAGTGCGAGGGCGCAAGGTAAGGGAAGCTGGATCCGACCGCTTTTACTTTTTTTACTAGAGGCACTGAGAGCATGTTGGTGTAGGGTGATCTGGTTGGCCTGGTGGTGGAGACAGGGTGTATCCTTTGTGAGAGGTATGCAGGCGCAGTGAGGTGGATACACTTGTGGGTCTGAATAATATCCTTTCTTTTATTGGGAGCCAGTGGGCTAGTTTTCTGGCCTCAGAGATGTGTTCTCTTTTTGCAATACCTTGGGCTGTCCGGAGCGCGTTCTGTATTACTTGTAGTCTCTCTAGGTTTTTTTTTTAGAGGTTCCTAGAAAGAGTACGTTACAGTAGTCTAGCCTAGAGCCGGTGATGGCTCTGGCTATGTCAGTGCAGTTCTCTTTGCAGAGAAAGGGTCTGACTGCATTGATAAGTTTGGCATGATATGCCGCTGCAGAGGCAATTGCATTGATTTGTCTGTCCATGAATAGGCTAGAATCCAGATAAACTCCCAGGGTTTTGATAGAGTCGGAGACTGGGGAATTTTAATGGAATCAATAGTGAAGTGACTGAATTGGGCATCTAGATTCTTTAGGGTGTCAGGAGAGCCTACCAGGAGGAGTTCCGTCTTGTCAGAGTTGAGGCATAGACCGTTGTCTGCCATCCAGGCTTGGATGGTATTGTAAAGGTTGTTGAGGGCCAGGGAGTCAGTGTTGTAGTTACCTGTGAGAGTGATGAGGATTTGTGGGTCGTTGGCGTAGTTGGTGTATGAGATGCCCATGGCGTCGAGGATGAGGGGGCGTGTAAAAATGTTGTATAGCGTGGGGGAGAGGCAGGAGCCTTGGGGCACCCCAAAGAGTATAGTGGTTGGTGATGCGGCGGCTAAGTCAGAGAATACTTGCATGGTTCTGTCTTGTAAGAAGGAGGTGATCCACGCTGTGGCTTCAGGGGAGAATTTGGCCGTGGTGGAGAGGTGGTGGCATAGGACGCCATGATCCACAAGGTCGAAGGCCGCTGAGAGGTCTAGGAGTAGGAGAAGTGCAGGTTTGCCCAAGTCTCTCGCATCGTCCATCTGGTTTTTCAAGTCAAGTAGGGCTGTTTCTGTTCCGTGTCTGGGGCGGAAGCTAGATTGGCCGAGACCAAGGAGTTTGTTCTCTTCAATGAAGTGTTGAACCTGCAGGTAGGCTGCTTTGTCCAATATTTTGAGGAGGAAAGGGACAGTGGTGATGGGTCTGTAGTTAATGGGGGAGGTGGGATCGAGCGTTGGCTTCTTTAGAAGAGGGTGGACCCAGGGACCTGGCGGACCCAGGCTTCCTTGAGGGAGGCAGGGACTATCCCTGTGGTAAAGGAGGCATTTACAAAGGCTGTTAGGAAGGGAGCTAGCGGTTCTGCGCAGTCTTTGATAATGGAGGCTGGGCAAGCATCACCTTTGCAGTTAGAGGGTTTAATGTTCCTCATTATGTTGATGACGTCTTTTTCCTGAATGGGTTTGAAGGAGAAGGGTAAGGGGGGGATCAGGGGCAAGCGGTGGGACTGGGATGTGCTTGTTCGGTAGGGCTTGTTTAGTGGCTAGTATTTTGATTTTGAGGAGGCTAATTTTGGATTGCATGGTCTTCTGTATTTCGTCACACCAGTCCTTGTCTTTGGTGAAATTCTGGGGGGCGGGAGTGGGTGTTTCGAGTTCTCTGAAAATGGCAAATATTTCTTTAGTCCTGGATTGGGCTTCCGAGATTCTGGATTCAAAGGATTTGGCTTTGCCTTGGGTGATTGCCTTTTTGTATTTGGTGGAAAGGGCTTTGAAGATCATCTTATCTTTTTCGGAGTGGGACTTTTGCCACTGTGTGAGTGTGGCTTTTTTCTCGTTGCGGAGTGAGAGGAGGTCGGGCGTGAACCAAGAATTGGAATGTGCAGTGGGTTTGGATTTTCGAGGTTTGAGTGGGGCAATGGTGTTGATGGCTGCTTTGATGGCAGTATCATAGGTTGATTTGAGTGTTTCGGGTTCTGAAGAGAAAGGTGGTCTGAAGGCTGGGCCTTGGAGGAAGGGCAATAATCTCTCCTTAGTGAGTTGGTGGGAGCTTCTGGCGAGGCAGGGAGGGAGTGGTTGGGGTGAAGGGGTAGCTGGGGAACTAGCAGTGAGGATGCTGAAGGTGATAATGTGGTGGTCAGACCATGGGGTAGGAGTGTTTCCAGTGATGATGAGTGGACAGTTGTGCTGTGATATCCAGTCCAGCGTTCTGCCTTGGGTGTGAGTTGGGCTAAGTATGGTGTTCTTGTACCCTAGCGCCTTGAGGGCAGAGTCGAGGGATTTTGCTGCTACGTCCTTACTATCCCGGAGCCCTAGGTTGACATCCCCCAGGAGAATGGCTTTAGACTGAAGCCAACATTTATTTAAATTCGAAATTGAAAAGAAAGCTACTGGATGCATATAAAACCCAAATATGTAATCATTAAAATAATCATAGCGTAGCGATGCAAGGTTGGATCAACACACCACAAACTGCATTTTGTAGTTAGAAGTTGCATCTACCAAACCATGTAAAAAAGTACATATCGTGCCATGTAAAGATTTGGAGAAAATTGCCAAAAACGCATAACTCCTCCAAATATTATCACAGAATGGACCATTCACTTATCTGATAGTGAGAACCAGTCTACAGGGTTTGATATTGTTACTTTTATTAATCTCACATTTTCAGACAGCAGAAAAGGTCCTAAAATCATGTCCCTCTGCCCCTGTTTTCAGATCATGGGACCGGGAAAACCACACCTCTGAAAAGATTGGGATGAGTTAAAACAATATATATTTGGAGATGATTATTATGGGATATGGGGAGATTTAACATTGAGGATTTCTAGAACCAATTGGAGATGGGAGAGCAGAGATGACAATTTTGAATGATTGATCTCTGGCATCCTGGAGAGAAAAGCCCTTACAGAGACAGATGATCAGAGCAAGGACCTTGCTAGGTGCAGCGGCTCCAGAGAGGGAGTCCGGGCTGGATCTGTCCAAATAAGATGCTACATTTAAAAATTTAAATAAACCCCAATGTTACTTAAAATTTGACAACAGTAATACAGATGTAGTATGTTTAAGTACCCTATGATCTGCCATTTATTTTCATTAAACACAAAGTGAGATGCTATTTCCTAAAAGCCTAATGTATTTTGTACTGAGAAACAACATTTAAAAGTGAATACATGTTGGTGCCACTTTAATGCAGTGTTTGTTAAACAAGGGAGGAACATGTGCTACACGCAGGAACTTTTTGTTAAATAAGAACTTACAAGACTGAACAGTGTCTAATAGGATTGTTATGAGCCAATAAAGACACAAAGGAACTGTTAGACACAGCCAAATTTGTGATGCCAGTGAAGAATCCAGGGGAACATTTAAGTTGGAGTTATTCTACTTTTATGTAAGAACACTTTTTTGCAAATACCAGGTTATAGACATTTCCCATGTCACTTTATTATTTTGTTTTAGTGTGAGGGCCAGGATAAATTGTTTGGACACAAGGATGGCTACTGATTTAGAACATCCTGACAAAGACAGATCCTTAGTTTTGCTTTTTAAGTATGGAAACGCCTCTTTAGAATAATGTCAGAGAGGCAGGAATACAAGTTTATAACCAAAACATGGCAACTTTGTGTCCAGCTTTCATTCCTGACCCCTCACAGCTGGCCTGTAGAGAACTCTGGAGATTTCACAGGGGGCCTTTGCACTCTGGGCCTCTGGGGCAGGTATGCTTATCACCAGCTCCTCTTAGGCTCTCTCCTGTTCACCCTGCCCTCTTCCTTCTATCTCTCTACTCATCTCACACATCCCCCTGAAGTAAAGAATTTGTAACAAAGCTTCTAGTATGTTATTTCTCAAAATTAGCAAATGTTATATGTCACTTTTTTATGTTTAACTGCTTTTAAACCCCATTTAGGAACAGAAATGCTTTAACATCCACTATGTGTTCCCATTTTTTCAATGTCCATGTGGCTATACCCCCGAACACAACTTCGAGGGGTTGCTTGCATGCTCCCGGTATAATTTGGAAGCATTTTGAAAATTTCTAGGGCCAATGTGTGTTCCTGATCCACACCCGGCTCCACAGCCACATATTCTTTTGACACCATACATCATATCATGCTGATGAGACTACACTGCTCATGTGAGTAAAATATGTGACCTGAGCTAGTCTAAGGTTCCCCATAGCACCAGACATGGCACCACACATACTTTCTACCTGAAATTACCAAAATAACACATGGGTTAGGTAGAGCTTCTGTGTAAAGCAACCACCATTTGAACTTAGCATTGCACAACTTGATGTTGTCTAGATGTGACCTTCAATTTGCTTAATTTTTGGTAACATTGTGATTGGGATTTACATTTCTTTTATTTCTAGATATTTAATTTACTAGTTGTAAAATGGTAGCCAGGTGGGAGGCACACAGAGGCTGACGCATGGATAGGACTTTATTCTGACAAATAAATCATAACGCACTTCTCTCCTCGCTGATCATAATTAAAGGAAAAAGCATTTAACAACTTTCCAGCAAGGGAGCACGTCCAGCTTGACTGTCCAATCAGTGCCCATGTCTATGTTACCAAACACCTGTCAGTTGAGTATGATGTTCAAACCCTCTACAGCCGATAGGATTTGGTTTAGCAAAGACCGAAGGTCACCAGGAGGTGGTTGAGGGCCTGGGTGAGTCTTTCTTTCACCAACTCATTTCCTCAGTTTCTCTGGTTCAACCGAGGGTGCCCACTGTCTGATGATCATCTTGCTGGTCCCCCGGACACCTCCTTGCTGACCACCACTGTCACAATCCTCCTGACTCATGGTGAGACTAGACTTTCATAATACCTACAACCACTTCAAGGTTCTGCCCTGAACTGTACTTGTCTGTCAGAACCTCCTACCTTTTCTCTCTAGTGGCACGAGCTACCCGTTCCCCCTCCCAGCTCCTCAGGTATAGAAGCTGCATCTCCCACTTTAGATGTTGTCTCTTCGTCACCACAGATAATAATGGCTTTTTTATCTTTCCCTGTCCTTGTCTGCTCTTGGTGCTTCATCTTCAACCTCCCCACTCACTGTCTACAGGTAACATGTTTTCCTCAACCTCCTCCAGACACCCCCTCCAACCATCAAGTCTCGCTCCCAGATGGCATAGCTCCAAACTCCCCAAGACTCTACCTCCAACTCTCTCCTCCCACTCTCCTCTCAGTACCCCTTTCTCTCCACTCTACACTGGACTCTCAGGGTCGCTCTTCCCCTTGGATGGTGCTTAAGGAAATGATACTGTGGGCTGGGCTTCTCTGTGACTGGGCATTGTGTTGTGGTCATGCGGTTTGGGAGGGGCTGGTCTGAGGCTACCTAATGGCTTGCAGCCATCGCAGATGTCAGTAAGGTCATTGAAACAGTGGTTTGTTTCCCTCGCCCTTCAACACCTGCTGCCATTGCCCGATTTAATCTGGGTCCCTCCATCTTCTCAGTGTGTGAATCAGGTGTCAGAAAATAATCCAGTCATCATAGAAAAGCAGTTTGCTAAATTTCAAAGTTACGATACACTATTTTCTTTGTCACATGGTATTTGCGACTTTGTAATCACTGTGATACTAGCAAGGCCAGGGGGTTAGTCTTTATCTTCTTATTTGCACAGTCAGCCAATGTTACTTCCTTAGCGCAATTGCAACTTTATATCTGCAAAACCTCTGAGGGCTTCGATAGCAGGAATCGCACTAAAAAACAATTCCTTTGGCATTTATGCAGAGGAAAAAAATCTATTCCCTTAAAGCACTGTTTCTCGTTATGTTTCTCTTCATATGTTTTGGAATTCAACTCAAATCAGCCATAGACAAAATGGTCAGTGGTGAAGGATCATGGGAGTTATAGTTCAAACATCTGGAGTGCCACATAACGAGTCAGCATTCTTTAAAGGGAGAGGCTTAATTTCCTATGCTGGATGCTTGGGTCTGGCAAGGGAGTTGGAAGGACTTTCTGCTAGTGTCAGCCTGATTAGAAAGTTTTTTTAAAGGGGTTTAGACGACTCCTTACCCTTGTAGTGGTCAGTGGTGTTGTTGGAGGGTTTTCTTGTGAATGCTCATGTGGCTGACCAATGCCTTTGTGAGTGGACCCAGTAAGAGTAGTCAGAGGATCCACTAGACACAGGATCCACTAGCTCAGTGTGACATCTGGCTCTTTGAGCACCCTAATTCTAGTACCGAAGGTTAGGCTTGGTTTTTTTTCACATAATTTCTTTGCATTGCTTGTAAAAACATTGAATGCATATTCTATCCCTGTCACCCAACTTGGTGGAAGCTTGTCCTATTTTTTTTTTACAGGCAGGGGACTAGCACACGTAATGGCCTAGTCAAAACTTGACAAAAACTATACAAAAAAAACAACCAAAAATCACACCAACAATATGCTCAAAAGCATGCTTCAGAGTCCACTGGCATCTTACTCTATAATTGCACCCACGAAAAAGATATTCTCGTGGTCGTTTAAAATATCTTTGCGCAAACGCATCCATCTATCCTTTTATTCGAGTTTAGCAGCGTTAGAGAGTTTTTTTTAACCTTTCACATACCATGATTTCTTAACCACAGTGTTTAAATGAATATATATTTGAGGTACAAATATTGTGATCCTTTCAATATTCATGGTGCATTATTAATTTACTCTCTTCATGATTCATTAACCAGATTGTTGCTAGGCTGCAAGTCTGCATACCTTTACATGTGTGCATATTTTCAAATTGACATATACCTTTTTGGAATGAAATGTCAGTCTTGAGAATAAAGGGTATTTTATCTTTATTTTATTTATTGGATAATTATAAGGTGTGTATACAGCAAGACAGTGTTTCAAAGCGTCACAAGGCAAAAGGGAAGGGAACAAGGGAACACATGAACACTGAAAAATTGATAATGAATAAAAATGAACAAACAACGGTACTGCTGGGCCTTGTGACATTCAGAGCGTGCAAGTGCAGTGAAGGGAAAGGAAAAGGGGGGTCGGGTGGGGATAAGTGCTATTAGGGCCCCCCAGGGGGGAGGAAGTGCCAGAGGTCCCTGTTGGAAGGCAACAGGTAAGTGAGTGCACGGCCGGAGATGTTCCAGGCGAATGGGGGAGGTCTACCGCTCAATAGGTAAGTGCAGGACGAAGGCAAACTACGCAACAGGCGGGTGTGGGCACAGAAGGTAAAGCAGGGGATCGGGGGGCTGGTGGCAGTGGGCCAGGTGGCGATTGGGCAGGGTGCCAGGATCCTATTGGATTCTTGAGGGATCAGGCCGTCAATCTCAGCGATATGCATCCTCCAATCACATAAGGTATGTTCAAAGCAAGCACCCTCTATGCAAGAGGGGCGATGCGTGGCCCATGCCATTGCTCTGCTGCGCACACACTTTATTTCTATTGAGTACATTGCTGCAATATGCTAACTGGAATGGAGCATTTCTTTAAAATATATATAATGTGTTGGAATTTTAATTAGTAACACAAACACACACCCCAGAACATCTAAACTTTAAATACAAAAGAAATAGTGTTTAGCAATTAAGCCCCTGTGAAAATGAATTAATTGCCTCTTTATTATAAATAGGCTGACCAAACACTAGCTGAATTATTGTGTTCACATCTCATTAATATTAAGGGTATTAATGAGGGATTAGCATCAATTATTAAGAGATGATTCACCACTTGATACCAACATCATCTTTGTTTTAACAAATGTCAGCACAAAACCACAACATTCATCAGGAAACTCCCCTCCACACCCAAACTATACATGTTTTTAATGAGGTGCATCGCCATCGCACAGAGAAGTGGGGCTTGCTGCTGTGTCCATTAGTGAGGAGACCAAAAGCTTGGGCAGGAAAGCCAGTAAAAACGACACCAGATAAACATGATGGTTATTTGAGGGTACGTATGTGGGAGTTAAGATTTGATTATAGGTATATTCCGGGCTCACATAAATTCAGGAGTAGCTTGTCCAAATAATGTGTTGAGTCACTGGCCTACCACTCATTATGGGCCACCCAAAGCTGGCCCAGTGAAAGCCTATGTGCAGCTGAAGGCACGCTGCTGGGTTGTCTATACTGTTAGGGAAACAAAGTTTACCTTTGCATGTAGTTCCCCAGAAATGCATGCCAAATGAGCTTTGCTGCCCCAGGCTTTCATGGCCCATTGGCCTTCATGGATTGGCTACTGCACCCTAAAAACATGCAGGGGACATCTTGCGCATCCCTATGTGTTAAAAGGGATTGGGATGGGGAGCTCTTGACGCTTCATACGTTCGCCAGAAACCAGGACTCTGGGAGAGGGGTTTGATTGACATATCCCCATGCGTCCTGCCTGAAGGGTTTATGCAGTGAGCCTTCTGGAGCAGCAGTTATGTGCAGAATGAAGTGTGGAGCAAAGGCAACGTGCAGGTGAGCAAACAAAAAAACTCTGTGTGTATGCATGTATGCAAGTTCTTTGTGTGTTTGTTAATGTTTGCACGTATCAATGTGTGTGGGTGTATGCATAGAGCATATGTGGGTCAGGCAGGTGAGGGGCCAAGGAATACATGAGTGAATGAACACAGGTTAATGTACAAGTGAATGGGTGTAGGTTGTGCAGTTTTGCGGGCAGCAAGAGGAAATACCTGCACATGTTGGTGCAGCCAGTATGGACGGGTTCTTTTACAATGGCATTAGTCGATATGGAAGTAAAAAACATTTCAGTGTTTTTTTATGTGGGGCTATGGGAACAAATTTGCTTGGACATATTGCCTGCATGGACATATGAACATATTGATTGCATACATCCTCTTCCTTAAACTGGATTACTGTGCCAGCATCCTCTTTGATCTCCCCAGCTATGATTTCTGTCTTCTCAACAAGATCATTAACTTCGCTACTAGGACACTCTTTGAACTCACTCACTTCATATTTACTTCCTCGTATTGTCACCAGGCTGGATGGCTGACGTTGCAAAACAGGGCAAGATTTACATTTCTTCTCCTGGTTCCCAAATCAATCCAAATTAAGGCACCACATATCTATCATCTGCCATCTAACTCTACACGCCTTTTCGTAATCTCTGTTCTGCCTCCTCGACTACTCTTGTGACACCGCTCCCCCTTGTTCTTCCTACGACGTCTGCTCTTTCACCCTTATTGCTCCACCTGCATGGAATTCTTCCCCAGACATCTGAGACACAACCCAAGCGGATTTCTTCAAAATTGAACTAAAAGCCTACTTCCGAGTTACCCTCTTAACCTACCTATCATCGGCCTTCTGGCTAACATTTTTCCCTTGCCTCTAACCTGCCTCCGCCCCTCAAATGCTCTATGTCGGAAGAAGATAATGTTTTGTGAGATGTTGGTGAAGTGGAAGTACCCTTTACCTTAGACCAAATGAGCAACAACGTCTTTTCGTTGAACAGATTCCCACAGTCCAACTCCCACTATAGTTCGGATGACCATTTAACATTTAACACTGACATACATCAGCAGTTTATAATACTTTATCAGCTTTAATATCAGAAGCCATAGCTAAATGGTGTAATCTAGTAGGGTCCTGTATTAGCTTGTGATTGGTATAATGTTCAAACTTGCCAAGATGGGCATTAATTCGGTTATTACAGACATTGACATCAGCTAAAGGTAGTTAATTCTCTCAAAGGTCATGAAAGCATCTGAAATTGGGCCCATGAAAAATTTGAGGAACATACCTGATGCCCTTTTTTAGCCATAGCTTCCGATATAGATATCTCCCATTAACTGTAATTAAATTATTATGACAAAAGTAGGGTGAGAACCAATGAGTATGGGATATAGTGAATGGGAAGAGGAACTCCTCAGGGCACTATAGGACTAGAAATTCTGATGGATGTATGATAAAAACATACGCAAGATCACACATTTGGATTGGTGAAATCATTTCTTTTTCTATTTTAAGCCATGTGGGAATGCCAAACATTTTATCAGGAGTGAACCAAATATGAGTCTGTTTCAATAAAAAAGCACTATGATCATTTTTCAAGTAAGCAAAGAGGATGTATAAGATTATAAGAAGTTTGTTAGTATTGAAATACTGGATATAAACATGGTGGCTGGTAGTGGGGTGGGGGCATTTGCAGGTACACAAGAACCATAGGTGATAGCATTATTTTAATAGATTCTAAGCACCGCCACCATGATAAAAATAGTGGCAACCAAGCAGACGTTAGTTTACTAAGTCGCACAAGCAGAGCATCAGTGTTAAGTTCAATGGTGCCGCTAACTGATGGAGTAAATTGTAGTCCAAGATATTTAAAGGAAGTGTTAAACCATTTAAGACCATATGGGTCCAAATCACATTTAAAACAAAATGGCAGGACCTCACATTTAACCTTATTGAGCTTATACCCTGACACTGAGGAAAAAAGATATAGTTTGTAAAATAAGTTTGGAAGATGAGCTTTGGGATTTTTTAAGAGTATACATGTAAGTGATCAGCATAGGCAGCAATTCTAGTCTCATGTTGGCCGCCTTTAATTCCAGCAATAAGTACATACTTTCTCATCAGCTCTAGGAAAGGTTTGAGAGAAAGAACATTTAGAAGATAATTGACACCCTTGTCTAGTTCCCCTTTTAAGATGGAAAAAGGAGGAGGCCTGACCATTTATAAGAATAGATTAGGTAGAATCCAAATAAAGGAGTTTGACAAGTGAAATAAAACCCTCCCAAACACCATGCCAAAGCAATGCTTGGAAAAGATAATTCCACCCGACTAACAAAAGCCTGCATACCCATCACTATCTTTTCTATCATCCTTGATGAGGTGAAAAATATCAAACAATCTAGTATTGGATTAAATATTTGTACCTTTAATACACCCAACGTGATAATTTTGGGTAAAAAAGACACAATTCTATTGGCTAGTACATTGGCAAAAAGGTTACATTCCACATTAATAAGGGATACGGGTCTATATTTCATTGGAAGGTCAGTGTCTTTCTGAGATTTTTGAAAAAGAATTTAAAAAGCCTCAGCAAACGTACCACATGAAGAACCTATGTTAGACAAGTACGTGAAAAGTGCTTCCAGAGAATAATATTTTAGAGAAGTGATTGAAAAATCCAATGGAAAGTCCATCCGGGCCAGGGGCTTTTCCCATCCTTAGGTCTTTAATGGCTTTACAGATTTCGCCTATGGTGATCTTGCTATCAATATCATTGTGGTCTAAATTTGAGTATGAATTCCTGTTGATGTTATGAAAAAAGGAGTTAAGAATGGATGGAGGACAAACATCGTCAGGGGAGTACAGTTTAGAAAAAAATATTTTGAAATCTTCCATAATCTCTTTGGTGTCAGACTGTAGTACCATTATCATTCTTAATGTAGGAAATAAATGTTCTATCATTTTTGGTTTTGAGGTAGCTTTACTCGCTTTGTTGGATGTTTGAGATCACTCAGATTTACATTTTAGAATGATACCAGAGGCTAGTTCTGTTAATAATGTATTCGTTTGGAAGCATAAAGAAAACCTCCCTGCGAACCTGCTCCTTAGGAATTTGATATTGCTTCTCAGCTTAAATGAGCCAAACAAACAATGCAGCAAACTCCTTTTTATGCTCCTTTCTCTGCTTGAACACTATACCATGACTATACCATGACCTATAAGCGCAGCTTTAAAGGCATCCCAATTGTTAACTGTGTAAGTATCTTCATCTTTATTAACCTGTAAATACTGTTGTTGAAATGTGATAAACGATTGTTCAAATTGCCTATCTTGTAATAGGAAATTATTGAATCTCCATCTATTAAAGTGTGTTTGATGTGCAAAAGTTCAAAGGTGGTAATAAAAGGGGCATGGACCAAGATGACAATATTCTCAATTGTTTAGTCAATAATGGCACCAGACAAAGGTTTATCAGACAAATACAGTCCAAGCGTGAAAGTGTATCATGAGGTAGGCAGTGAAAAGTAAAGTCGAAATCAGTAGGAGACAGTTGCCATGTATCAACAAGTCCTACTTCCAATAGGCAATGTGCAATGAATTAATGAAATCTAGAGCTTTTAAAGATACATTTAGATCTCCTATCGATGACGGGATCAATAAGATTATCAATTTCGCCACAAACAATAAGGTTAGTAAGATTAGATTGCAAAATGACCTGCTTGATAAGATCCTAAAACTCCAGGTCAGGGTTAGTTGGCCCATAGATGTTCAAGCTGGAAATGATATCAGAGCCTAATTATAATTTGACCTATACCCTCCTACCCTTATTGTCAGAGTCTTTATGAAGGATTTTATGAGGTAAGTTCCTGTTAATAAGAAAACCTACAGCTATCAAAATAGTATATATGGAATAGCAATGGCCATATTGAAGGCGAGAATACTCGCGAGATTTTGTTAGCCTGTCTAGTTAACTAAAAAGGCACTCACAGCGGCATATATATAAAAAAAATTTTTACGTCTGTGTTTCAGAGAAAGAGTGATGTTTGCCACTCTACTGCCGGATGATTAAGAAATTGATGACAAAACCCGGTGACTGCAATTAATTTGAATATTTGGCGTAAACAAAGCCAAGGATACGCTTCTGCTTGGCATTGAGGCAACTCCCGTAAGAGTCTCTTCTATATGTTACTGTTATCTATTTTTTAATAGTGTAGCATATTTAAAATCAGAGGTCAATTTAGCGGCCACATGAACACGTTTGTTCGTTGTCTTATAATTTATAATTTGTTTTGTGTTGCAGAATTTGCCTATACATATAGGAATGTTGTATTCAGAAGAAATCCTGGTTGCTTGAAGACCATTCAACCTTCTTGTTGTAACCATTTCTTATATGGGTTCCAGGTACGATTTCATCCAATATTCAAATGTAGACATGGAGGGAGCGGATAGCCAGATCAGGCTAAGTTAAGGGGCACGAAATTACAGTGTTCCAGTTTGAGAAAATGATTGGTCTTTTCTAGTATAGTGAATGCCTTCATCCTTTATATTTGGAGGGAAATGAAGGTTCGGAAGGCACGTAAGGCCTACGTATCATATATGGCTCCTCTAGTAGTTGAGCCTGAATGAATAGGATTATGCTCCCTTCATTCAGCCATTTTGAATGGGTTGTAGAGTGAGATTTGATCTGTTTTCTCCCCTTATTTGGACTATCGCTAGTAAAAGAGAGCAACTGAGAGATTGAAGGTATTAGGTATTTGTTTTTACTCATGTTTTTTCTATTTTGTTTTTTCTTCTAGAATTGTTGTTAGGTTCATCCCTATCCTGATGAAGACATAGATTATCAATCAAGTCGAAACTATTCAATAAGAAGCCTGTTCAATTTAGAAGTTTTACCTCTTGGGCACTAATAGTTGATATTTTCTACCTGGAGTGAACCATGCAACATGGGAAATGTATTTATATTCCCTTTTTTGCATAGGAATTATACTCGAAAAATACAAATTGATTGTCTTAGATACCATCAATTATTATTTTTTGTTGACCGAACGAAATAATCTGTTCTTGTTAACTTTTGGGAATGTCGATGAATTGTCTCACATTTCCTGAAAATAATTTAAATGTACTGTTTTTAGAGTTGTTTCAGTGGAATGAATGTATGAATGCATGTGATTTAAGATATGTTTTATAGAAATGAATTAATTAAAGATGTATAAAATGATTTTTTACCTCAATTTATAATAAAAATTTGATGATTTAATGTAATTACCTTCTGCCTTTTCCTTCAGTTGCTCTCCTGATTCCGGCACCATTATTTGTTTTATAAATAAGAAAACCTACGCCATTCTTTTCCCCATCAAATATAAATGAGCAACCTACCGTAGTGGCAGTGTATTAATGACACACATTGAGCATTTGGCAATGAAATAATAAATTGCAAATGTTGCACCTGTAATATCATATACAACATTTAAGGGAAGAACACAAGAGGAACAGGGATACTGTATAAACTTGACAAATATTAGAGAAGATTAGAAAATGTAGAATGAGCAAGAGCGGAGAGAATATTGATAAAGAAGGCAATGCATCAGTGAAGTAAGTCCAGTTTTTAAGAAGAGAGCAAAAAGAGAATTAGGGTTAGGTGACACCAGATGGGCCAAAAGAAGAGGCCCAGGGGAAGAGCAGTCACCCAGTCGATCAACCCGTACAAAGAAGAAAGATTTGGAGAGATGAATAAGATACGCGACACCCATAGCAAGACAAAAAGGGGACCATCAGGCGACTGAAACCGGTACATTTAAAGGAAGCAATGTGTCCATAGTCTCGGTCTTGAGAGATTTGATAAAAGATTTAAGTTCAGCAGGTTTGTCAAATATTGAAGTTATACCATTAACGTTGACGTTCAACAATCAGGGGTGGTAGAGGCGATATGAGACATTCAGTTCCTTTAAGACCAGGTGGTAGTATTAGAATTCTTTCCTGCGTTGTACCATTTTCTTAGCCACATAAGATTGTTGCCTTTCCACATGAGATCATTTTTCACTCTTGCCTTAGTAACAATGAGCTGTAGTTGAGTGTTCCCCAACATTAGGAAGATCATGCTGCGTGGTATTGTACGCAAAGCCCAATGGCTAGATTTTGGTCCAATGCAATGGGCACACTGAATATTAAGCAATACCTCAGGTGGAATATGAAGAAGGGCAGGTAGCATTTTCTGTAGAGATGTGGCGTGACACTACCTCCCACCCAATTAGTCCAGCATCTCTTCATCTCCACTGCCTCCTGTCATGAAGATCGTCTTTGAACTTGGCCTTGCAAAAATATCCTTGTCTTCAGAATACATGGGAGTGCGGGCACTCACCATCGTGTTCCGGGACTCCAAGTCTGAACTCTATTTTCATCCTTTGGTCACCTGACAGGAGACCACGATTTGGTCCATTTTGTAGGTTTTACATGCCTTAAATGAATTAAACTTGGCACTCTTGGTGTTCTTTCTTTGCACTTTAACAAGGGATGATTCATCCTTCACACGTCTGCTCCTTTCCAGAATAGATAACTGACCTTGGGTGCTTCGGTCTTGACTCCAGGCCAGATAACCTTGCCATGCAGCTCCACGATTCAGCTTATTCTTGCTGCAACACAGTTTTCCCTTTCATCTTCATGAGTCCTGGCTTGCTAAATTCATGTTACCCATATCCAGCTTCTATACAAGGGTGACTTTGCCTGTATTCTATTCACTACCTATAGCCAGCTTCTAAGATGACCTAGTCTACTTGCGTTTCAGCATCTGTACAATTATTGAACAGTTGATTTTCTGCAGCACTTGGTGCATGTGTAATCTTTTTTGTATTCAGAAGTTCACTTGATTCTTTACTTTGTGATTAGTTTCTGTAGGATTCATATGATACGATATGTTATTTGTAACGCTCCTATACACAAGTGTTTCAAGGCGCGAACACAAGTGAACACACAAGTGTTTCATACATCCTCTTCAGCCAGTATATTGGGACGTCGTATATCTCTCTTGTGAAGTCACTAGCTACTTTCTTTGCTCTTTTTCATATTCCTTCAGGGAGTTCCTCTATGAGGTTGTCATCGCTTTGGGGATACATTCAGTACGGTTGTCTCAATGGGCATCTTCTTTCAAACACGCTGTGTTATTGGCACAACTGCTGGTGTCAAACACGGCACGATCTCAGGTCTCCAACATATTGGAGGTAGTTGGGCAGGGTTTCTTGCAGAGGCATGCAGCTGCTCCTCTATAGTCTGTATAAGATTTGGAACAAATTCCACTGCCACAATTCTGCTTGATCTTAATAGTCATAGTTTCCGTACACTTAGTATGTGGAGTAAGGTGCATCTACTTAGGTAGAATAAAGTAGGCCCTTTGTAACCAAAGCTTTTTTTTTCTCCAGGGCTACTGTATTCGTAATAAAAGGTTCATTCAGCAGGGAATCCATGAATATCTGAAGATCACATTTTACCCTACAGGTACTCCTTTTATTTAATAAGATTTGTCCCAATTGCATCAATATCCTTTGATTTAGATGCAATTTCCTGAAAGCCAGATCTATTAGATTCTTGCCCTCCTAACACCTGGCATTTCAATTACACATTTGTTAAAAAAGCAAGTTTACCCCAGACTTCTCTCCCGATACCAAATAAGGTACTTTGCAGGGAGCTTTGTTGTTCTGGCAAACGTATTGTTACAAATGGTTTACGTTCTCTTGTTCCAGCCTTCAAATCATCGGCAGGAATCTGTTACCTGTGTTGTTGCGTCTATTGCATATCCGAGGGCTCTGAATTCCTGAACCGGTTTTCTACCTGTTCTTCATTGCAACTAAGGTTTTTACTTTGATGCTAGACCTGGTGGTGCTTCTTGTTCCTTCCTAAGCTCCGAGCCTATTTTAATCGATCCCACTCAGCTTCATGTTTATCATTGCCAATAACAGCCCGTTTCTTCCATAGACTACTGTCTATCCACCCTTTTGTATTGCAATGCATCACACTGCACCATTATTATGTGAATGCTTCACAAACTTATTTATTAAAACCTATCTAGAATGGCCTTGTTTGACAGTGTGGCTTCACCAACATGAAAGATCAAACCACACAACATTAATCGCGAAGCCTATATTAACTCTCTGGCGTAGTCACTAACTTCTATTTCCTCGACTAATGAGGCGCATGCCCGGTGGAAGGCTGGTGGGATTTCACTGATCCCATCTCTGGCAAGGTTACTTATGAGCACAGTATTGTGGAGGAAAGCCTCGGTTTTGTAAGGTGTGGATGTTTACATGATTTCTGTTGTTTGAGTTGGATTAAATAAGAATGTGGAGTAAATGCATGTTTTCTGATGGTGTTGGAGTTGGTAAATGGCACGCCGGCAATCATTTTTGCTCTATTTTGACGAAAAGGCATCCTCAATCATCAATGTTTTGTATTTTTGTCAGTATGACTACCGATATATCTATATTGAAGTTATTTGAAGACAAAACCGTATTATTTTTTCCACACCAGTGAAAAAGTGGCAGTGATTGCATCGACTTCATGGATAGTGCTGTCCTTGCAAATACACAATTTTCCAAATGTATGATGGCAGCATGTACTACTGTGATGCGGGAGAGAAAGCAATGAGCCTGATTTTGTTATCCTTCAATTTCTTTTGCCTAGCAAAAAAGGGATTCTCTGGTGGATGTCTCAGCTTTAATGTAGCATTTAGAAATGATGTTTTTAGAATTGCCACGTCTAACAAATCTCTGACTAATATTTTTGGCTTCATTCTTGTAATCCACAAAATGGATGCCCCCTAGTGCTTCCAATTTTAAAGTTTGAGCTTCATTTGCTCAATACTTTACATAGGGACCTAAAAAAAAATATATATATTAGATATTTGTTTTATTATTGCCAATCTTTTTGGCCAATAATATTTCTGACCGCACCATTCCTTTAATAAGATTGTTTATTATCGACTTGAAACGTGATATGATAAATTAGTTTAATAAACCAGAGAACATATTTCAATAACACATATTCTACTATCTCTTTTTAATGGTCACTATGCATTGAAAGAAGAAAAGCGACAGAATAATGTTTCACAGCCGTGTGGGTAGCCTGGTTATGTAGTGTTTGAGTTATCGTATATCATTTCAAGTTATGTGATTGGGTTGCCATGGTCTCCTGGCACATATGGAAGAGGGTGGGTAGGTTTGGTTAGTGGGGAAAGAGGAAAAATGCAAAACAGCTTTGCTGTTGTGTTGATGCACTACGATTGCAACTACCTGGGTATGATGCATGGATATTTTCCAGATCAAGTAAACCATCGACATCCATCCGCTAGACAGGATCACTCAGAATGAGTAGCAATCTGGATTCGAACCACAATGCAGCATGGAGACCACCACCATCCAAGTTATTGATCAGGATCTTCACAAAGAGGACCTCAGCTTACTCATCCTACTTGCCCCATCTGCCACCTTAGATACCATTGACCATAAAGCCTTCAAAAGAACTGTCCAGCAGTGATTTGCCTCCTACCTCTCCAAGAGACAGTAACCCATTCAGTGGGGCCAGAATAGCAGCCAGAGCGGAATTTGAAAAAGCTGCATCCTGCCTAGGTCATCTTCAACCTCTATAGAGAACCTCTTGAGAATCTCCTTACCAAGAAGGATGTCAAAATACACCAATAATTAGATGACACACACTTAGCTTTACCTAAACATCCATCGACTCAAACACTGTCTCCCTTATCCACAGATGAATGTCAAGCTTCTGCGTTAAGCTCCACCCAGCAAGAATAGAAAAACCCACCGTGCATGCCCAAATCCATCAGCATTGTGTGATGGAAAATGAAGCACAAAGAATACACCTCTTAACCCTCACGTAGTGCAAAATCCGCCACCCATACCACTGACATTCACCTCCAATTCAAAACAAACATCACCAAGAAGAACCAAATGATCAAGCCGTTCATACCAGCTCTAAGGTTCAGACCAGTCACCCATGCCCTGCTGATCTCCTATGTGGACTGTGGCAATTTCCTACTCATAGGAGTCCCATATGCCATGATAACCACTCTGAAAGCCAGCCTGTACACTACAGCATGCCACCGCACATGACTAAAACAATTCAAACACATTACCCACAACATCTAGTAGCTACACTGCCAATACCTTGAAGCACACTTTATATTCAAAACAGCCTGTATCACTTACAAAGGAGCCACAAACTACCTGCACGATAAACTCCCCATTCTTCAATTTATGACCAATGCTGCACACTGTCGGCTGCTGGAGACACCATCCCATTCCATGTACCAGAGGTGCACCACTAGAAGGATGTTGGCACAGCCACACTGGATAGATACCCCAAAATTCCCTTTCATATCTCCACTGACTGCTTACTGCATAACATGCTCAAATTCTACAATCCAACACACAGCACACATACAGACCAAGCTACCCCTACCTAAAAATTAAAGACCCTTTCAAAAAAACATCAAACATTAGAGCAATACCCCTCTCCAGGCAATTTGCATATCATAGTCTGGACCAATGCATCCTTGAAATTAGGGCACAAAGGGCTCCCCTCACAATGAAGGCACTTCAATTGTTTTTAAACACAAACCACCTATGTTTTGAATTTTAAAGTGCAAAGGTGGCTAGGAAGCAACAGCGTGCTGAAGGTATTACCCAAGTTTCTTGTTTACAAACAATCGTATGGTAAATCTGGCCGAATTTGGCCAGTACCATTAGATCATTTGTAAACAATCAATTTGTGTAATCACTACCAAACATGGGTTGCGGGGGTTGCCAGGGTGTCCCCCCGCTCCCCATGTTTGGCAGTGATGGCTTTTGGTGGTAGCGGGGGTGTCCCCCGCTTCCAGAGGTCTGGAGGCAGGGGACAGGAAGAGAAAAAAAAAAGCGGACTCTGCAGCGTCAGATCCGACCCACACAGGAAGGCGGATCCGACGCAGCAGGGTTAGATGAAGAGCAGACGGTGAAAAGGTAAGTAAGGCGTGGGTAGCGGAGTGTACGGGGTGGGTGGTTTTTATTTTGTTTCAGTGGATTTGGCCACAGCAAAATTGGCTTCGCAACCGAACTGACCACAGTCAATTTGGCTGCGAACAATTGTGCCATGGCCAAACTGTATACATCCATGCTGACTATAGTGGATACACCTAGGGGGTTGCATGTGTGGGAGTTGAGAAGAGCTATTGTAGGCAGAGGAAATGGAGGACGAGGGGAACTCTGAAGGGGTAAAGTAGGTTTGAGTTGAGCCATCAGCGAATGGCGAGATTCTTTGATGACTAGGGTCTTTAGGTCCTTCCTGTAGTGTCTGATGGAGGAGGCAAGGCTTATCTGTGTTGGCAACCTATTCCACAGACAAGGTGCATAACATGAAAAAGGCCAGTTTCGTATGTTTTCCCCTCTTGCAGTTCTTGGTTTTCAGACTGGTGGTGATGTGTTAGTGAAGTGAATGTATTCAGCAAGTAGTTAAAAATTAGTTGTTTTGGAGAGTAGCAGTGCAGGAAGACTCAGACTAATAAGACATCTACTTATAGCACAACATTTATTTTCAAGCATTTACAGGGAAGATCAGCTATATTCCGGAAGTCTCCTTCATGTACTACGTTGAAAAAGGAAAGGGAGATAGTAAATCAAGAGTCTCAGAGTACATGCAAAATTCACTGTGATAAGCATGCAAGTCTAAGAACTATTTATAGGTTGTTGTGGGCAATGTGGTTAAAATCAAATTGTTTGGAAATATCATTTAAGGAGAACCCATATCTCTACCACTTACTTCACTAACTATGAGTTTTAAGAATGGAGTTTGAGAAGAGAGTGGGTGGTGAGATGAATCCTGCAGAGTCATCACTGAACCCCAGCCTAAAATCTCCTCTCATCTGGCCATTGGGGGGCACATGCTAAATGATTCAATTACTGGGGGTGGTATAATGAGGGAGGATCACATGGGAGGAGATTGCTGTCAGGGGGGCGCATTGACTCCTCTGGGAGACACACAGTTCTTCTTCTTGTGAGGATGAGAGCTCTGTAATTACCAAACAGCTGATGGCATGCTGCCATTACACAATCCCTCTCATGGGGGAACCCACGGAAACCTCTGAGAGAAGTTACCTAGACAGAACTAGTTGTATACCTTGGAATATCCTGAATCAGATGACATCCTCTAATGGCAAGGATTCTGTCTTGGGTAGAAATCCTCTAATGGCCATGATTCTGTCTTGAGTAAAATTCTTAGCCTTAATGTTAAGTCACACATCACTCGTATAACATCACCTAACTCTGATAACATCCAGTTCAACAATCAAATAGAAATGTATAGACATACAAGAGTCAAACCCATTATGGACTTCAGGATCCATAATGCCTGTGGTACTGTGATGAGGGAGAAGGACCAAGAGTCAATGAGGATCAAAGATGCCACTGAAGGGAATATGCTGTCTAGTTGTTTGAAGTCAAGGCACCTGAGCAGGACATTTAAACTGGAATGTGGACCACAGCTGCGGAGAAGGAAAGGTGCAGCAGAGGCAGAAGCAGTCAGGAAAGACACTGAAACGGATGGAGCTGCAGCAGGAGTATGAATGCCTGCAGAAGCCGACGCGGGAAGAGAAGGCACATGGTTTTGCAGAATACACACCACAGGAAGCCCAGCTATGTGGGAGATGCGCTCCAAGCCCGACGCAAGTTTCCTGGAGGTGCTGAAGGATGCGGGCACTCAGCAGGACCGGCAGGCCTCAAGAGAGGGGCTGTGAAGGTAGTGGCAGGTACGGAAGAGCGGTAAATCAGATTAGCGATTCACTGAGGGTCCACCGCAGCAGCAGGGAGTGGCACATAGAAGCCAAACAAAGCCGATGAGTTGGTCTGCAAGAGACGGTAACCCTGGAGTGCTCCGAGTGGAATGTTTGCTCAAATCAGACTATTTTGAATACGAAGGAAGTAGTATAAGAAGGCAAAAAGGGCACAATTCTCCATTTATGAGTTGTCAGCTTGGGGAAACCTGTAAACTACATTGCCAAGAGCCTAGAGGCTATCCAGAAGCATAAGGAGGGCAAGAAGGGCTCAATTCTCAATTTATGAGACGTCAACTTGAGGGAACCCTTAACCCACATTGCCAACAGCGCAGAGACTGTAACAGAGAGATAAAAGGGCAATAAGGGCACAATTCTCCTTTTCTGAGACACAAGTTTGGGGAACTCTGTAACCCATATTGCCACAAAAAGAAGAGACCAACTGTAGTAGTTTTTTCTTCCTGGCAGGTGAGTAGACCAGGAAAGAAATACTTGCTTTGAAGAAATGTGCTTGTGGTAAAATGGTGTTGTGGAAAGACATTGGTAACTATAATTTTGACAACCTGTTGCATCATCATAGGCAGTTGCTGTGCTTTCCTGACAAAAGTATTCCATTGGAAGACTAATTGTGAAATGCTAATATATGCTTTTCATCCTGAGAAACATTGTGAGGAGGAAAACAATTGCCTTGGTTTTTGAACAAGTGTTTGTGAAAGAGACATTTACTTTACCAAGTGGAAGGAGGCTGTGGATGGAAAAGACATTTTGTGTTGAACTAAATGTTGAACCAGAACTTTTCAAGGGTTTTTCTGAATTGATCCAGGGGAAGGGAGTCCAACCCTGGTCACAAGAATTATTTATATGTTTTAACTGTTGCACTGTTTTGTTGAACTGAAGACAGCCAAATATTGCTTGTACACTTTTGTTCTGTCTTTTAATGTGAGGGTCAGAGAGTTTTTGGACACTAGGTCATCTTTCTTTAGTTTTAGTTTGCTGTGTAGGGATTATTCTCGTTAGGATAAGGTACGATAGGCATTTATCTCACCCCTTTTTGTTTTCATAAATGGCAAACATTGAGAAAGCTATACCTTTGTGTCCGTCCTGCATTTCTGAACCCTCTGTGAGAAACCTGAGAGTGTTCTCATTAGTTTTCCCCCACAATCCTAGCCTCAGGTGGCCAGGGATAGGGCCAGTGCTTTCGGATCCAGTCCCAGGGGGTGGATACACGAGAGAGGGTCACCTGGGCAGAGGAGACCTACGGGGGGATAGTGAGAACCCTTTTGGTGAGACATGGTATTCTTCCTCTTACAGTTGTATAACAACCCACTCTCCCTCAGCCTTAATAGGGCATGTTCAAGCACACCCCATCTCCCCCCTCCCAATTATCCCTCTGAAACCCCTTCCTCAGCTTTCATGGAAGACTTAGAACCCCATTCCATCTCCCCCTGTCAAATTTCGACTAATGCTGGGAAGAAGAAGAGGCAACCAGGAGTAGTGAGGATTACCTACTGGAAACACCTTAAGAAACAGAGGGAAGACTGCCACCCACTAACATCAAGTTTTCCCATTAATATAGTCAGGCAGGGTCAGGCATTTACCAATGACTATTCACACCTGACTCCACTTGACTGTTCAGGGCTAAAGAACAGGCAGGTCTTGCTAAGTGGAAGATTGGAGGTCAGGCAAACCCAGTCCTGACCACACACCTGCAGCCCATTGACACACCAGCCAAGTATAAAAGGAGGCTGCTGAGAGAGCACAAAGAGAAGCAGTTGGGAGAGCAGGAGGGAGGCTGCATGGCTGAGTCCAGCAGGGGATCCCTTCTAAGTCCCAAGTCAGTTTGCCAGGGAGCAGAATGGACCACAAGAGGCAGAGAGCAGGAAGAAACAGCAGAAGGTGTCTGGAGAATCCAGAGGAGAGCAGAGTGCCAAGACGGTGTCCCAGTGTTTGTAAGGGACTGCAGCGTGGCTAGGGAGCTGTGCCTTCAGAGAACCGGAGAAAGGTAGAATGCAACCTGCTGGCCGTGTCCAGCAGAATGCTCGTTCCCTTGGGACTTGTGCCAGTCCCCAAGGTGGTAGAAGAGCAGGTGGTGAGACTCTGGCATCGACCCAAGCATCCCAAAGACTGCTCACCAGCACCACGCTGACCGGTGAGTATCAGAGGAATAGAAACTTGGTAGTATGCGGGTGGCTGGAGCGGGGGAAAGATTGCTGCAAGAGGTACTAAAGTAAAAGACAGAAAACCCATTATTGTCTCTAAAAAGAGGGGCTGTGTGGGGCTTGCAGTGCCGAGACAAATAATATGGAAAAGCCAAAGGGGTCTGGGACACGTGTTCCAGAAGAAGTTCTTAAAACACTAGCACTGCCCCAGCAAACGGCGAGAAAGGAGTGTTTCAAGGGAGGACAGACAAGAGGGTAAGAGTGACCCGAACCAAGAGGGTGAGAGTGACCGGAACAGACAGATGCAAACAATGCATGCTAGAGGCACCAAGCTAAGGAAGGAAGTGAAAGTAACAGAACGTGCAAGCGGCACGGAAAAATACATGTAGAAGAGAAGGACAGATCAGAGTGATCGTGCAGAGGAGAAAGTCAAAAGCCTTGCATTCTCAAAGGTCTCTGATCTGCAATAAGACAAAGGGACAGATGTAAGGAAGACCACTAAGGAGAAAGTGGGGAAAAGGGGAGCTACACTGGGAAAAGAAGTGGGAGCGTACTCCTGCCTCCCCCAATGTAAGACTGTCTGGAATTTGGTAATGAAAGTCAATTTGTGAAACCTTTTTAACAGTGAATTTTGTGTAACTGTTGAAAATATAACTTTGTGGAAATCAGTGAAAATCAAACTGATCAAATTTAATCTTGAAGAAAATAAAAAGGCTTTGATTCTGGGAGAGAGGGAAACCCCAGCAAAGCCTAAGGAAATATATTGTGAACTGGCTATTGTGAAGGTTTGTGCCCAGCTGAACTTTATTTTGAACTTTGCTAAACTATAATTGTAACTGTACAGAACTTTGGCTGAACTTTGGCAGAACTGTGAACAGCCCGAGTGTCTTGATCTTGGGGAAGGGAGCAGCCAGATGGCTCCACTACCATCCTGACTTTACTTTCATGCACACTTTTTGTTTGAACATTATCCTGAAAACATTGTTGTGTTTAGAGAGCGAGGGCAAGCTTAGGTTGGACGCAGACCTTTGTTTCATTTTGACTGACAGACTGTGGACTAGTTTTCTTTTCTTGGTCTAGTTTACTCCCATGCAGCATAGGGAAAGTTAGGATGTTATTCCAAGCCCTTTCTTCAAATAAAGGATGTCAAACTATATCTTGTGTCTGTGTCTACCTCTTACCACCATGCCAATCTCACACCTCACATAGGGTATGGAATGTAAAGTATTTCGTCATGTAACAAGGGGTGAGGGCAAGAAATGGGGCAAATACAATGGAACAGAGAGCAGAATTTATTAAATACCCATCACCAGTATGGATTCAGTGAGGAAGAGGGTGTAATAGGACGAGAAATGTATTCACATATGCCACATCAAGATGTTCATGCTAACTCTGAAAGTATTATGCAAAAACTGTAAGTAATGAAGAAAGACACAGAATAAGTGACAAATCCAAAGGGAAACAACTGATGCTGGAAATGCATCGGAGGGACAGGGCCTCCGTATCCTTGTCCTTTACGGCTTTTTATCGTGTGTTCTGTCGTGTTTTCCACGCAGGAGTTCATGTGGGACTCCTGGCGGTGCAGCTCTCTCTTGGTTTGGTGAACAGACCCATGGGATACCCTTATGGCACCCATGGGTAAGGGTGCAACCCTGTGCCCCTAGTGTATGTTTTTGGGCACCTGTGTGTGACCCACAGAGCAGGGTACGGCTGGTGGCAGCTACATGCTGAATTGACTGGTGCCCTGAGCGTCCTCCATTTTGGGATGCCCAGGCCCTGTCATTGGAATCAGTAGATTCCTATTGGAGACAAAATGGCCCCCATGGCCTCTTGCGTTCCATCGCCTCTTACCTTGATCTTCCCGAAGTCCCGGGAAGCCCTGACTCTGTCCCTTCCCCCTGACTGGCTGTTGGGTGGAAGTTCCATATATGGTAGTGTGGGGGAAGTGCTGACCAGACTGGCTGGAGCCTTCCCAATGACCGTATGTTGTGGGTACGCCTGTGGGTGGGACCTGGGTGAATGGAGTGTGTGACAAATATGCATTCTGTGTTGTGGGTGTCTAGTATCTGGTGTTTAACACAATGACTGAGACAGCCCTGCCCGAAACCGGTATGAATGCAGTGTGGAGTGTTGAATGGCTTGGTACTTGTCCCAATACACAACTTGTTGTGAGTGTATGGAGCGAAGTGAATGGCCTGAGTGCACCATGTGCCTGATTGGCTGCCTGCCTGAATGCCCTTAGTCGTGATTGGATGCTTGAGTGTGACCCAGCAGAATGAATGGGAGATCAACAGTATATCTGGGGACCTCTCACTGCTAGGAATCGTGTTCAGAAGCTGAAGTCCACTACGAAGAGTAACTGGAGTACCTGAAGCTTGACCTTGAAGCCCTACTGGACGAGAAGAATTGTTGTTGCTCTCTGTAATAATTAAGGAGGTCCGCTCTCATATAAGGTAAGTCCTTTAGCGTTTATTGTCATTTCCTTGTAAGCTAGTGCGTGAAAATACCGGCGTCCCATCCAGCCAGTTTCATCCTTGTCATTCTCTCCCAACGGCTCCCTCAGAACCCTCATACGTCATTCAGCTCTCAACATTCCAACATTCTCATTGAACGCACGCATCATAACACTTCTCCCCCCGTAAGAACCAAAAAAAATGGGAATGCTTAACAAAGCTAACTAATAACTCTACTTAAAGCAAACTCCTACTCAAAGCAAACTCCACATTCACTTCATAACCTCTTCCCCCTGTTGGCAATAACCTAAACCAATGAAAAACCTAAACCCAGTATGGAAAACACTACTTAACCAACCACCTGCCAACAACGTGTGGCCACCACGCTATCAACAGGTACACCAAACCCCTTACAAGCACATAAGCAACACCCTAAAGAGTTACTCCACACAAGGTAAGCTACCCGGACAGAAATCAAGGTTTATACCAATAAGAAACCTCTGTATGACAAACAGAAATTACCCCGAAAAACCCAATGACAGGTACACAAAAGTATCTCCACAACTCCACATCAGAGAGATGCCCAAGCACAAACCAACCCTGACCAGGGCAACAACAAGCACAACACCAGATAAGATGCCTAGTCCAACCACCTACGGACAACCATAAGATAGCAAACGACAACTGGGTAAACCATCACCTACAACACATAACCCCAGGTCACTGCCACCTCAACTACATGTGCCCCTAGTCACTGCTACCACAACTGCACCACATCTCCTTGTGACCCCAGGTTCCTGCCTCCTCAACTACATGTGACCCATAGTCACCGCCACTGCAACTGCACCACCCTCCTTGTGACCCCAGGTCACTGCCACCACACCACTCGTGACCCCTAGTCACTGCCACCACAACTGCACCACACCTCCGTGTGACCCCAGGTCACTGCCACCACGCCACGTGACCCCTAGTCACTGCCACCACACAACATGCATCAACATAAGTCCTTGAAGAACATATAGGATCCGGCCGGAACCCAAGTGCGCCTCCCAGAGAATGTAACACTTATGACCAACACTAACCGCCTGCAAATCACGGTTATTAGATACCCACCATGCAGAAATGTGCACCGAGAAGCGCTCACCACACTCACACGTATTATTAGTAGGACTGAACAACACTGGCGAACCAGCACACAATCCTGGAATCTGAGGGAACCTCTTCCCTCAACCGCCCTCAGAAGGCAACATTACTACACACTTAAAGAAAGCGAGAAATGAGGATGAAACCCACCCTCAAGTCCTTCCCTTTAAGGCACTTAACAAACTTCCTTGAAAACAAAGAATGTTAATGAGAGTCCATCACCACCCTCAAGTCCGTCCCGCACATGGGCACTAAAAATCGCTACACATATTTCCCAATACCTGCAAGAAAAATCGATTAAAATATCACTTTTGCTTCTCACGTCACATGCACGGAAACTACATCTTCAATTAAAAAAATGCTATTACAGCATAACGATGCAACTTCAGAAAATTGTAATACAGCACAAAATACACACACACGGGCCACAACATAAACATTCACTCCCATTCAAACTAACGAGGCTCAACACCATATACACCGAGGCCACAATAATACATCCTACAAGCATATAGACCTCGCCAGACGCACACAAAATCAGTCCTCTGACAGGGCAAGATTGTTCATCCTGGCATAAAAATTCCAAAGATCAGGATCAAACTCCTTAAGAGCAGTGAACAGATCAAAGCAACTTTTGCAAAACGTCCAATCCCAAATAATTTCTCCCAGGCAGACGGCGCATGAAGCGAGACGCGGCCTCTTAGCCTGGATCTGCGAACTCTGCAAGTCGCTCTCCTTTTTCCGTTTGGAGAGTTTGTCACCCTCAGGTACACAAAAACATACGCCACTCCAACTCTCTGACAATAGTGCAGTACTTACAAGTTCGCCTGCATTGAGGCCCAACATCAATGACTCGTCGTCCGGGCCAACCATTCCTAGCGCATCCGCAAAACAGTCAGTAATGGAACCCAACGTAGATGTATTGCGCTCCACATCCGTGTCCCAGTCCATTGCTTTGTGTGTTACGCAGCACGCCATGCTGCGTTCACTTCCAGACCCCTTTAGCTCCCCCCCCCCCAACGGCAGCCGACATCATCAGTGCATTTGTTGGATCCGAGGGAGCAACATACGAATCAGGGGAAACTCCAAACGCAAGTGCAGCCACCGATGCCACGGATTACAAACGCACGCACAGCAACCACCCGCGCTCTTGCAGGGCTCGACCTGCTCCAGTACCTCGGAAAACTCCACCTGCAGGTCACCACTGATCCCGGCCCCAGGCGCAATCAAGCCCGCTACGGTGCCGCCAGACCTCCACCAGACAGAGTCCTCCAATTCCAACACCGGCCCCAGGCTAAATCAGGCCCACTGCGGCGCCGCACAATTCCTAACACCAAGCAAGGTCCTGGCAAGCCGCCCCCGGAATGCATATGACGCTGGCCCCAGGTGCAATCAGGCCCGCTACAGCGCCACCATGCCTTGCCACAGAGGACACTGCCGGCTCTCCAGACTTTCGGTCTTCTCACAGGGCAGGGTCTTCGAACCAACCCCGGACCCTCCCCGCTGCAGATTCTGGCCCCGGACAGCAACCAGTCTGCTACAGCACCCGTCCAACGGCTTTTACGATGGCAGCCCCCACTTCAGCCTAAGGGCTGCCGGATGGGACGATACTTGGAAGGCGATGTCTTCACGCTTTCAGCCGCCCCCTCCACGGCGGCAATCCCATCCTTGTCGCCAGTGTAATAATTAAGGAGGTCCGCTCTCATATAAGGTAAGTCCTTTAGCGTTTGTCATTTCCTTGTAAACTAGTGCATGAAAACACTGGCGTGCCATCCAGCCAGTTTCATCCTTGTCATTCTCGCCCAACGGCTCCCTCAGAACCCTCATACGGCATTCAGCTCTCAACATTCCAACATTCTAATTGCACGCACGCATCATAACACTGTCCTTCACAATCTGAAAGCTGCTGTGCCTCCAAGGACTGACCCAGAAAGGCCCTGGTAAGGCGCCCTCTTCTCGAGCTACGAGGGACCATCGTGCACAGCTGATCTTTGCCAAAGCTCCCTGGTAGACAGACCTTCGAAAGGCTGTCGACCCGAGACAGGGACTGCTGTGGACTCCCAAGGAGGAGCACCCAGACTGTTGTCCACTACTGTCGACGACCGCCGTCGCCGACTGGAGCCGCCGTGCTCCTGTTTGCCCAAGAACTTTCGAATCCAAGGATGCGCTTGTCCGCATCGTCGCCGCTGTATCCTGCTGGAGAAGGCATGACCGTCGACACGCCGAGGAGCATCCGCCGGTGGGTTTCCCGCCACCTAAAGACCACAGAGACGCCGACGACTCGACGCCCTTGCTGGGCCACAGTTCTTCAAACTCTTTGCGTTCCAGAACTATCGACACCGAGGTGCCCCGCATGCCTCTTCCTTGCAGGATGTTTACGCTTCCCCGTAAACGAGCACCGCTAGGAACGAAGCTGCCACTTCACCGTCGTAGCTCAACCTGTTCTCCGTCAGACGTTCGACGACCCGTGACTCCTGCCTTAAAGGGAGGGCACTCAAGAAGGGCTGTCGATTCCCCGACGAGGAACACTACAACGCCAGGTACTTTGGGGTTGCAGAACTATTGGGAAGTCTAGTGTGAACAATATATGGACTGGGCTTGTATCTTTATCCTACAGGTTGCCCAGGTGGGGGGGGGATCTCCACACAGAGCTTTGCTTAACGGTAGTGACCAGTATTCTGCCAATTGTTCAACCATCTTGCTTTCCTTCCTTTCTCTACTGCTGGTTTCCTCTTTATTGATCTGTGTGACATTTTGACCGTATAGTGGTTGCACTTTAATGAGATCTAATAATTGTTGTGGTACCACTTTAGAACTGTATATATTTACCATTGTTGATTTTCCGAGCACACAGTGCATTATCGTGATATTGTATATCCTTTTGAATATTAATTATATAAAGACTATGTTTTGACCGATACAGTGTGCGGACATTCCTTTGTGGGTGCTTGGGGACTACACAGTACTTAAGAATCAGCCTTCATTACCTCCTGAGAAGCTAGGCCTTGATTACTCGACTATGTTACCAATAATAGAGAATCTTGGCTGGGGTCCTCTGTGCCTCTCCTCTACCAGATCGGGAGCGAGGTACAGACACCCCACTCCGGCGTCTTTACAACAACCAACAACAAAGTGCTAACAAAACGTCAGGAATACAATTAACCTAGTACAATGCCACCAAGAACTATATTTTTATAATACAGAAGGGAATAGTTTCTTACCTGTAACTCCATTTCTCCAGCATTGGTATCTTTCATGGATTCACATGCTTTGAATATTCCCCGTCGTCAGGCTGGGAATCCCCGGTACATTATATAGACCCTTTCCCGTAGGAAAACTTTTTCGACGCTTATGCGTCCTATCCACCTCGTTTTGTATCATGCGTGCCCGTACCGTCAGGACGTCATGATATAAATCCAGGCCCCGCCCCCGCGCTCCCTCAGATTTCGGCCCCCAAAGTAGTGGGGGAACCGGTTTACATGTTCAGGGGAGGCAGGAGGGCGCATGTGAATCCATGAAAGATACCAATGCTGGAGAAATGGAGTTACAGGTAAGAAACTATTCCCTTCTCCAGCATTGGATCTTTCATGGATTCACATGCTTTGAATAGATTACATAGCAGTACCATCCCCAAGAGGAGGCGTGCATGAAAACCCATATACTTTCTTCGCAAAGCTCGTTCCCTATGATCATGTATACATCAGTAATCGTTAACATAGGAAAACGAACCACATACAGTCATAAATTTCACAGGATGCAACCCCTCAGCCGGGGCTTACCTTATTGGAATAGGTGTCTAAGCACCGCCTGTCCCATCCGGGTGTCTTCGGCATGTTGCTGCGACAGGCAGTAATGGCGGGTAAAGGTGTGTGTAGCCGCCCAGGTAGCCGCCATGCAGATGTCCCCAAGAGGGACTCCGGCCCACAGTGCCGTCGGCGATGCCGCTGCTCTAGTTGAATGAGCTCTTGGCCGTCGTAGAAGAGGCTTCCCTGCCCTGGAATGGCAGTACGAAATGGTAGATGACACCCATCTTGATAGTCCTTGCTTTGAGATGGCTTTTCCTCTAGCACCCAAACCATAGGCCACAAACAGCTGTCTCGTTTCTCTGAACGGTTGCGTACGATGAAGATAAAACTTGAGAGCCCTTTTAACATCCAATGTGTGTAGCATGCGCTCCGCTCCCGAGCATGGCTCCGGAAAAAACGTAGGCAACACAATAGAGGAGTGTTTATGGAGCACCGATGGAGCTTTTGGTATGAACTGTGGGTTAGTGGCTAGGACTACCTTGGTCTTGAAAAATCGTAAGTATGGTGGGTCTACCATTAGAGCCTGAACTTCTGAAATACGTCGGGCTGAAGTGATGGCCACCAGGAAGGCCAATTTCCACGACAGAAACTTTAGAGACGATGATGACATTGGCTCAAAAGGAGGCTTCATAAGAGACGTTAGGACCAGATTGAGGCTCCACTCCGGCGGAAATTTCTTCTCTGGAGGGAAACTCCGAAAGAGGCCTTTAAGGAAGTGCTTAACCAGGCGGTCGCTGAACAATGGTGCCGAGTGCCGTCGACGAGTAAACCTGGAAATGGCTGCTAGGTGTACTTTTATTGACGATACCGACAGGCCCTTTTGAGCTAAGAGCAGCAAGTATGGAAGGAGCTGTTCTGGCTTAATCGATTGCGGGGTCAAACCTGGTTGATCCTCACACCATTGACAGAAACTTTTCCATTTGTACGCGTATGAGGCGTTTGTGGAAGGTGCTCTTGCCGCTTGTAGGATACGCCGACAGTCCTCCGGAATCGTTAGCCTACCAAATTCGGCGAAGTCAGGAGCCAGGCCGTCAACTTGAGGCTGTCCGGGTCGTGATGCCAAACGACACCCTCCTGTCGAGACAGAAGGTCGGGGGTCTTCTGGAATCTCATCGGTTCCGCCGCCGCTAAGTGTAGCAGGTCTGAAAACCACACCTGTCTGGCCCAGTATGGGGCCACCAGAATTACCCGACATGGGTACCTGAGGATCCATTGCAACGTCCTCCGGACCAGGGGAAATGGAGGGAATGCGCACATGAATTTGTTCGTCCATGGGAAGGAGAACGCATCCCCCAGTGAGCCCTGCTGAGGCCATCTGCTTGTGTACTGATGGCATTTTTTGTTGTTCTTCGTTGCAAACAGGTCTATGGACGGGTGTCCCCATTTCTTGAATACTTGTTGTAGTTGTTGGTCGTTCAGCACCCATTCGTGAACTTCGTTCATTTCTCTGCTGAGGGCATCGGCTTCCACGTTTCTCACGCCTGGTAGGTGGAACGCTAAGATTTGCATGTTGTATTGCAGGGCCCAATGCCAGATTTTCTGTGCCTCCGTCGATAGGGACCTGGAACGTGTCCCTCCTTGTTTCCTCAAGTAGAACATCGTAGTGGTGTTGTCCGTCATGACACGCACCACCGAGTCCCTCAGCTGCGGAAGAAAAGATTTTAGAGCCCATCGCACTGCTCTCAGTTCCAGCAGGTTGATATGCAGGGAGGACTCCTGCAAGGACCACCGGCCTTGAACCTGTAACGTATCCAGATGAGCTCCCCATCCGCTCAGCGATGCATCCGTCACCACCGTCTTTTGGAACTCTGGTTCCAGTAGAGGCATCCCTTTCGTTAGATGAGTAGACACTCTCCACCAGCCGAGTGCTTGAACTAGTTGTTCGTCGACGACCAGTCTGTCGGACCAGCGACCTCGGCTCTGCGCCCAACGGTCAGCTAGAAATTCCTGGCAAGGTCTCATAAACAGACGGCAGTTGTTTATCAACGGAATGCAGGACGACATGGTCCCTAGCAGGGACATGTACTTGCGCACCGAGACCTTGGTACCGCCTCTCCATTCCGACGCCTTGTTTTGAAGTTTCTGAATTCTTTCGCTGGATGGTCTCACCAGGCTTGTGTGTGTATGAAACTCCGCTCCTAGAAAAACCAAGGTCCTCGAAGGCTCTACGGAGGACTTGTTGAAGTTTATTGCGAAGCCCAGTTCCTGTAAGAGGGACATTGTGGCTCGTAGACTGTCTCGTGTTTGTTCCTTGGATGAACCTCTGACCAGCCAGTCGTCTAGATATGGATAGACATGATGACCATCCTTCCTTAAATGGGCCGCTATAGGGGCCAAGCACTTGGTGAACGTCCTGGGGGAGGACCTTGAACTGAAAATGCTTTCTCCCGACGACGAATCTTAAATATCTCCTGTGTCGTGGGCGTATTGGAATGTGAAAATAAGCATCTTGAAGGTCTAGTGATGATAGATAATCCATGGGTTGCACCGACCTGATAACCTCTTGGAGCTTTAGCATTTTGAATTTTAGGCTCTTTAGCCACTTGTTGAGTACCCTCAGGTCGAGAATGGGCCTCCATTTGCCGTTTGGCTTTTTGACAACAAAGAACCTGGAATAAACTCCTTGTCCTTCCTGTGCCACAGGAACTCTCTCTACCGCCCCTTTTCGCAAAACATAAGCGCTGCCTCTTGTCGTAGGATTCGGAGGTGGGGCTGTGTCGAGAATAAAGGAGGAAGACGCGGAGGCTTGTCTTTGAATTGCAGCGCATGACCCATGCGAATCGTGTCTAGGACCCATCGATCTGTGGTGATGCATTTCCATCGGTCGAAGTGATGAGAGATTCGACCCCCCAGGACGTTCCGAAGGCCGTCATTGGTTGCTGGTTTGCTTGTTCTTCGTTGACGACGGACCTGAGCCTCGCCGCCTGGAAGCTTGATAGTCCCTGCTTCTACGTGCCGACTGGGACGCTCGTCTGAACCCTTGTGAAGAGTATGAGGGCCTGTTAAATCCACGGTCCCTCAAGGCTCCAAAGCAGGAGTTTCCAGAAGCACCCCTGAAGGGGCGAAAAGAGCGAAAATTTCTACCCGTTTGAAGGGCGCCGAGGGACCTAGCAGTATCCGTGTCTTCTTTCATCCCTTTCAGCGCTTCATCAACCTTTTCGCCAAACAGGTGTTCCCCCCTCACATGGCATGTCCAGGACTTTGTACTGTACTTCAGGACGGAAAGTAGTACATTTGAGCCACGCTTGTCGACGAAGCACTACTCCATGGTTGATTTGTTTGAAACCAGACTCTGCTAGGTCAACTGCGATATTAATAGCGTGTTTCGAGGCCTCTTCGCCATTCCGCACCAGTAACATAGCTGCTTTCCGGTGTTCGTCTGGCAGGTGTTCTAGGATAGGGGCTAGTTTGTGCCACATTTCCCTATCATATCGTGACACGATCGCTAAGGAATTGGCTGCTCTTACTGTCGTCGCTCCGACCGAGAGCACCTTCTTTCCAAAGGCGTCCTGCCTCCTAGCCTCGCTTTCCGGTGGCGTTGAACATTTTTGCTGGACTCTGGCCTTCCTAGCCGCTGCCGCCGACACCACCGAGTCAGACAGAGGCTGTGATGTTAGACATTTTGGAGTGGACTCCGGAGCTTTAAACTTTTTCTCGATCCGTCCCTTTATGGCTGGCTCCGAGAACGGATGGCGCATCGTCTTGAGACCTTCTTGCCACACGTGGTCCAGGATTGGGATGGCAAATACCGATTTTCTCCTTTGACCCATATGGTCAAAAAGGAAAAAGTCTTTTTTCTGCTCCTCAGGAATCAAGCCGAATTCGGAACAAGCTTTTCCCATCATTGCATGGAAGGCTCCCAAATCATCAGGGGGAGATGGTTGTGTCTGGATCCTCGTAGACTCTAACTCTACATCCGAATTCCATGTTGGGTCCCTCGACGGTAACAGGGAGACGTCTGACCCCGAGTCCTCTAGTATAGAGTCGGACTCCGACAACTCACCCTCCTCCTGAGCTCGAGGACGATCTTTCGCCGCCTGGGGAGCCGATGGGTGTTTCGTCGTCGAGCGAGCCGTACAAGTTTGCTCGTCAACGGAAGGTACAGACAAAAATGACGATGACGTCCCAGGTTGAGGGAACTGCGTATCTAGCCGCTGCAGGAGCTTCTGAAGAGTATTAAGCACATCCAGAGACAAAACCGTCTGGGGGTTCAGTAACGTGGATGATATCGGTACCATACCCCCGCTCGCACTCGTCGCCGTCGTCGTCGACGTGGAAGGCCATAAGCCTAAATCCGATGGCTGCAGAACCATGGCACCTTCTCCTACCGCCGAGCAGGCCGTGTCTGGCTGCAGTAAGACCTCAGGGGGGATCGGGTCATAGACCTCAGGCAGCCAAGCCATAGACTGAGTCTCCGTCGACGAAGGAATCCCAACCGCTGCTGCTTGAACGGTAATAGGCATCGTCAATGACACCGAGGTCGACGAGCAAGTCGTCGTCGTCGAGCCCTTAGACTTCGTCGTCGATTTGGATGCCGACTTCCCGGCTGAGGTTTCCCGACTCATGGAAGACCTGGGACGGTCCCCTGAGGAGGATTTTGACAGCGCTAGCCTCTCCGTCTTAGATGATGAGGAGGAGGAGGACTTTTTATGTGATGAGGAAGATCCAGCCTGTTTCCTCTTATGCTTGTCCTCAGCGCGAATTTCTGCTGGCCGTACCTTCTTCGATGGAGGTTCCGACTTGCTCCTGGAGGCCGTGGAGCCAGCTTCCGAAGCCGGGTAGGCACCCGCTCTGTCATTAAGCCAGTCGACCAGCCTTCTTTTTCGGTCCTTAAGGGTTTTTTGGGAGAAACCCTGGCATATCTCACATGTATCCGCCGTGTGGTGCGGGTGGAGACAGTAGATACAGTCCATGTGGCCGTCTCCTTCATAAACCTTCTTGAGGCCACAGGTTGCACACGGGCGAAATACCGCTTTTCCAGACATAATTCTCCAGAATTTGAACTTCGCCGAAGCGAAACAGACAAAACAACCTAGTTTTCACTATTAGTAAAACACGAGGATCCCACTACTTTGAAAGACGGTTGAAATCTGAGGGAGCGCGGGGGCGGGGCCTGGATTTATATCATGACGTCCTGACGGTACGGGCACGCATGATACAAAACGAGGTGGCATAGGACGCATAAGCGTCGAAAAAGTTTTCCTACGGGAAAGGGTCTATATAATGTACCGGGGATTCCCAGCCTGACGACGGGGAATATTCAAAGCATGTGAATCCATGAAAGATCCAATGCTGGAGAATGCAAATTAACATACAGCTGTACAGAGTAAAAACATATTAGAAGCAGTTCTAATAGCTAAGAATGTGGCCCGTCCTAAAAACGATGGGTTATGCTTCTGAATTTATATCCGATTGCAACATAGGTACATAGCTGATGGAAGCCCAAAGGTAACCAAGTGGTGCATTCTGTGCCTTACAGGTCCTGGCATTCCAGAACATCACATTTGCAGAAATTCTGAGGGCTGCAGATTTTGATGATGTTTTCACCTATGCAAAACTTGGAGGTAGCACATGCTTTGAAAACAGGGCACCGGGAATTCGATAAGAAGCATTGTTAAGGATGCTACAGGTACAAGGGGATGAATTGTAACTATATTTGTAGCAGGAGTGGCTGGAGAGGGGCGTGTGGTATTCAATGAATGGCTCCGATCCTTTTGCCATTTATCCATTCATCAAATAATTTTCTGTTTCTGGGATTAGAGCCAGGAAGACGATTTTCTGAGCAGTAAAGCTCAGCACAATCACAGAACTGAAAGATGGCAAATATTTGTAAAGGAAAATTCAGCCACCGCAAAAAAATGGGTTTCCGTAGATGCCTCTGTTATGGTCTCTAGCTCCTGTTTCCTCAGTTGATGAGATGCAGGACACATTAAAGTACAGAGACTTACCTGTGGGTTAATACTGTTTGGTTAAAGCATTCGTGTGGGTCACGTCACACTGTCCAATAGCAGAATTTATTGGTCCAATAACAATCCCTTAACAAATACTTTACTCTATAGATCACTGGACTGAAGGGCAGCCATAACCCTACACTACAAAATTAGAGCCAACTCGAGGCCAATAAACCTATCATCAGAAATGGCGAAATAAACTGATATTTTAAGAAAATGACTATTTGAATTGTCTAAGCTTCCAGGTACTTGGTGCCACGAGAGAAAGTCACTCCAGACACATCTGGCAGAGGCAGTAAGCAGCAGCATACTTACTCCTGTGCTGTCATCTGAAACCTTGCGAGGCAGCAGAAAGCAGCATTTTGCAATACTTGACAAGTTGTCATGCTCTTACCTGACCCTTTATAACTGGCTATAAACAAAGTTGCAGGTTCAGGAAATGTTAGAAATCTATTTGTTATGTTTTATCACATGAGTGCTCTGGGTTGGTGGCCATTTGAAACAGAGCAAATAGGGTTCTGCAATAAAGACACACTTTGGTCTAATAAATACTAGATTAAAAATAAAACACTAGGCTTTGCGGTAGTTCAGTGGCAAGGTGCACAAGCAAACATTAACAGATAGCTAATGAACATCTAGAGGGGGAAGCAAGGATAAACATATAGGCAAGGGTGGGGACATTGTCATGGGATAATGACACGCCCTCAAGTTAGGACCTGAAGCAAAGCAGAGGGCCAAAAGTTGAGGAAGGGACCTTATCCCAAGCTATAATGACCCCTCCTGAGGTCTTTAAGGTTATGGGCACATACTGGTAATAGAGAACTTGGTCAGTAAGTCGCAGTGGTCAAGTATAAAATGCTCTTTTATAGTGGGTAAAGGAAATGGACAAAAAGTGTTCGTATTTAAATGTGGTTTCATTTAGCAGTATTACATAAAAAGGTTGCATTTATAAGCAAATCAGTACAATTGTACACTTGCTTAAACTGCAACAGTTAAGCAGGCATTTGGTTTAATGTGTAAGAAAGTATCTGTTTAATGTAAAGCTTTGTATTCCGCCAATCTGAATTCACAGTGGGTTTACACAAAAATATTTAGCAGTAGATGTTAAACAGAAGGCCAAATATATTTGTTAAACATTTAAATTAGTTAATGCTTAAGAGTTTCTGCATTCATGGAGTTATGTTCTATGAAGAATAAACTAAACTGTGCACTTGTATTTCATTGTTCTGCAAATAAATGCTGGACATGGTAACAATTGTAAAACACCTGAGAGGTTTAGTAGATTTACGAACAGAAAAAGGTATTGAGTCATCGTAGCCTTTATGTACTATTAGTGTAAAGTTCTTAACTTTATTATACAAATGACATTTTTTATTTACAATTCAGCTCCTCTCTTGAGACAAGGAATGTGCAGGTCCAATTGTACAGAAATGTGCCCCACACATTGAGGAGGATAACAGACACATCTGCTTTACCCTGTACAAAAGCCGTATGTAAGGAAATAAGTCAAAAAGCATTGCAAACCTAGATTGTGGGAGTATTTATCTAAGAGGACAGGTAAGTAAGTGCAGGGTTTGGTGGATCAGTAAAATGCATTCTTAATAGCAATGATCGTGAACAGACCCTGCCCTCCAACCCTCCGGTTCCATTAACGCGACCTATTAAAGTGATCCTTGTGTTTTACAGAATATGTCTCCACAGATGGATTTAGCCGATAAAAAAAAAATGAGTGAACACACACCTGTACATACATGTACGCGTGTGCACAAAAACACACAGAAGATAGATTGTACAGTAAAAATGTTCCCCTGAGTCAGGCAATAGAAGCTTTAGCCACAGATAAGATTCCTAAACCTACCTGATTTCAATTCTATGTCTATTAACTCATTAGAGAATAGGATCCATGCATTTGCTGGTAAGCATGCAGCAGTGTCTATGGGCTCAATGGTGATAACTGATGGTAGCAAGCCCCCTTTTGATAAGGCAACCAGAGATGCCAAGAGGAACCTTAGAGTGGAACTCCACTATGTTAAGAAAATAAATAGTACAATAGAGCCATATTATATGATCATGAGGAGACTTAAGAATAGGTATAGAGCTACCATTAAGGCGTAAAGAAATGCTGAGAGAAATTCAGCATGGCAAAGATTAGTGCAGACAATCTGCTCTAGAAAGACCCGGAGCATCTGGATGCTAATAAGTGAGGCAAGGGGGATGGTCAAAGCACAATTAGTGAACCCAATTGGCTGTGTGGAATGGGTAAGATTCCTTGAAAATCGGAATGCCACTATAGAGCCGGAGAACCCAATCCCATTGAGTAATATCCCATTGATACCACCCATAGAAGCATCCTATGATATAATACTGAGTAAGATCAAACTACTAAAATCTTCAAGGGCCCCTTGCCCCAATGGACTGGCCAATATCGTTATGAAGAGCCCTCCAGAGTTCTGTGCCAGTCTGCTGGCCATCTTATTCAAGAAGATCTTAACAGAAGGCAAAATTCCCTGCGCTTGGCAAACAGCGATCCTGATACCTGTATTTAAAAAGGGAGACCGTTCAGATCAGAACAATTATCGACTTCTATCAATATTAGATACTACAGGAAAATTATTTGCTTCACTAATACTTGCAGAGTTGCAGACGTGGGCTGACCAAACAAACATCTTGTGTAAATTTCAAAATGGGTTTCGACGGTGATGGATATCCTTCGTACCAGGGCGCGTGTCGGAGGGCAGTCCCCTTTGTACGCATTGTACATAGATTTTAGAGCTGCATTCGACTCAATTCCCAGAGGTCGAATATGGTGGAAATTGGAAGCCATGGGCTGCCAGCAGGATTATTGTACTACCATAGATTACTCCACCAAAATACATCTGTCATACTCAAACTAGATCAGGAAGGGCGAACGACACAAAAAGGTCTATCAGAATAAGGGGGTTAAGCAGGGATATGTAACTGCACCACTTATTTACATTCTATATGTGTACGCTATACCAATGGCAATACCTGTAGCTAAAAATTTTCTGACCAAAATTGGTTGGGCCCCTTGGCCTGTCCTAGCACATGCAAATGATCGGGTAATCTTAGACCATACCATCAGCGGATTACGACGATCTGCCACAGCTCTATGGGAATATGCAGATAACAACGGCCTTGCCATTAACCTAGAAAAATTATCAAAAAGAGTACCTGGTTAATGCCTTACTTTGCCCAGGCGGGTAATATTGTGAGAAGAACAATATTGAGTAAGGTCATGAGAGTCTTGCTGCTGAAAGCCGGTGTTACGCTCACCTGGTTCCCACAGGGGCGTCGATCGGACCCGGACAGCTGCGGTCTCCACCAACGTGATGCGTAGTGAAGAGATGACAGTCTGGACTGGCTCGCCTAATCTTGTCTGCTGGACTCGTAGAAGTATTCTCCTGCAAGTGGCGAAAGGGATTTAGCCACCCGTGGACCTTAGTGATGCCCCCCCCCCCCAACAGTTCTCGTTCTCCCCACTAATCACCTCTGATATCCCCTTTTGGTAATCTCACCTTATGTTTTTAAATGATGAGTTCTCCATCCTGCATGGCATGCAGGGGCACGTAGACACCAGTTACTTCACTGGGTTGAAGGTACTGGAGGCGTTCAGGAGGAATATTAACTCCAGTGTCTATAAAGTTCAAAGAGTTCAATATGTCCGATGTTCACTCTTGTTCCATTCCCTCGTTAGGTTGCAGCTGGGTCCAAAAGAATATTGCCTGGAGGCAGCTGATGGCGTTCAGGTAAGAGTCTGTATTACCAAACACTGTCCGGTAAAGGTTGCATGAGTTTAACCTGCTGTTTTCTCTCCCTTTATAGGTGCAGCATAGGAAGATGCGGCGAATTAAAAAATAACACCTCTGGTGGTAAAGCAGGTAAGCCTGTGGTGGCAAAGAGATTGTCTTTGTCGGTTTTCTCGGCTCACCTTGTTATTCCTTTTGTTTTCCCCCCAGGTGCTGGATTTCGACGAAGAAAATAATGGAGGCAGCGTCGTGTCGAAAGATGCGGTGGACTGGTCAGTATAACGCGGCGCTGCTGCTGGCGAAGCGACACGTGCTGAAATAATGTCCTTTCCAGGCTCAGAGATGTGCTGGGTCCAGAATCAGGTAAGGAATCAAATAATGTCCGTGATCTAACCTCTTCTCCTTTCTTTTCCTTTTGTCTAGGAGCTCCGGATTCAAGGCGGGCATGGCAGAAGACTGGATGCTGACTTGCAGACACGGTGAGCGTCACGCTGCTGGATGCAGAATAACGCGAAGCATGGGCTGCTGTTCGGGCGTGGTTTAAATAGCCTGCAAAGTAGTCCCAGGTAAGAAGTTCCCCAGAACCACACCCGAGTGAAAAATAGTCCCTGTAATAAAATAGTCCCATCCAGGCCTCACGTTGGCTTGGACTCATTTGCAGCATGGTCTGCATAAGGTAAGTAAAGTCTATGAGCCTGGCGCCTAAGGCGCCAGGACTGAATCCAAACAGCCCCCAGCCGGGGCTGTTGGGGTTTTAATGAGTATCTGGATGCCTGCTCCCGGGGCTGATGGACACAATCCGGATGCCCGGGGGTAGGCATCATGACAGCCGGATGACCACACTCCTAAATGAAAACCACCTTTCAGTGGTGGCAGTAAACTAATATCAATAGTTTTGTCAAATATTTGACAAGACAATTCTGTAAGCTGCAATGGGGTTTTAATTAAATTGCAGTGGGTGTTTTCAATACACATAATCTGGAGCAAAAGATACATCAGCCGGTGTACATTTTCAAGGTTAAGTAACCAGTTTGTAACCAGTTTGTAGGGTACAAATGCTGAATATTTGTGGTCTATTGCTTCTACGTCCACTGATGTGTCCTTGGGAAGGAGACCAGCGGACTTAGTGAGGTGATAGCACATTTAGCGGCGGACAATGCGTCAGAACAATGTAGGGTTGAACAACAACAACACACAAAATACAAAAGGTCAACATGACAGTGTTTTGGCCAGGAGGTGAGTTAAGTGAGCTCTAGTGGAGTGGCCTTCATCAGGACAGGATGATTCCATGGGTGGAGGTATCTTTTGAGGTCTGTTGGAGTAAACAGAGAGGAATGTTTTAGGAGTGAGTCAAATCGGCAGGATCTAGCAGTAAGAAAGTGACAGAGTTCACAAGAAGAAAGAGCCGGTGCTTACCGGATCTTTGGAGCGCAGTGGCTCCAGAGGAGGCAGTGTCTAAGTACAGTGTAAGGATTTCGAGGTCCTTGATGTGCCCGTTCCTGTGAGAAATAGGGAGGACAAGTGGCATTAGTTGCCTGTGTCTGCTGATTTAGAATAATGCAGCTGGGTAGGTAAGGACTTACCTATGGGTGGCCTGAAGCAGGATGGTGCGTCAGGTGGGCGTTTAAGTAACGCTGTGTCAATCTGCCAACATCAGGCTCAGAAACTGTGCGCCAGGGTCTCGCGGATGTCTAGGAGCCCGTGTGAGGCAGTGTGGTAGAACAGACATAAAAGGGTAGGAGTAGTGTGGCTTGTGTTGTTACATGTTTGCCATCTAGTGATTAAAAATACTTTAAAATGCTGGTGAGTGCAACTATAGAATGCTGGTAAGTGCAACTATCAATTGGGTGTGCTGCTGTGCAGAGTTGTGTACTGGTGCCATTCGGACCGGTGCAGGAGCCCGTGGGGTTAGCATCAATTCGAAAGAATTACAAGCAGGGGTGGTGTGGCAATATGAGTGGCAGTTTCCAAGCGTGTGTGTGCAAACACGAGACGGATGCTGAGCGTGGCCATGTGTGCGGCATTGTGATTAGTATCGCTGAGACTAATCTGTGCGCCGAATTTGCTTACCTCGAGGTCGGACAGTGGAAAGCTGCAGCAGGTAAGTCTGTAGGCATTCACGAAACCCATAAGTGGCGCACCGTGTCAGCACTGAGTTTGCAGACAGGATAAAATATAGCCGGCCATTTTGGGGTGTTCCCAGATGGGGGTGCCCATACAGGGGCCTGTGTGATGCAAGGATCTAGATGGAATCTTGGAGGGAGGTGATGTCACACCAGGGACACCGAGTCATGCCGAGTGGGCATCTAATGACTGCACAGTGGGCACTAATGTATACTGAAGAGAAGCACACTGGTGCAGGCAATTGACATTGACGACTATAGAACGACACTGAGTTAGTTGGATGACACAGTGGAGTATAAGAACTCGTGGTGATTGGAAGATTCACAAAACCAAGAGTGTACTGAACATGCGTATTAAATATGCATCACCCTGGAACAACGTAGTATAGACATTACAATAGATGTCATTGTCGGTGTTTCTAGTTAGTACAGATTCACATACCCAAGTACATTTGGCTGGCAACAGTGTATTAAACGTGTATAAAATACGCATCACCCTGGAGCAGCATAGTACAAACATTACAATAAATGTCATTGCCGGTGTCATTGGTTAATGCAGCGAAGGTGACTAGTTGCACAAAAAAATCCACCATTAGTAGCAGTGCACCAGGAAATCTCCAAAAAGTAATCTTTCTGTACACTGAATAGTTCTATGATAAAAATCTTGGCGGAAATAGGCTGGACCTGTAGACGAGAGAGCTATTCAGAGGAAGGGCAGAACACACTGGGGAAACTTATCGATTTATGGGATTGGTTGGAGATTTACGCACATCTTGATAGATTAAAGTTCTACAAATTTGTGCAATATAGATTACACTCTTACAAGAAGCCTCAGCCTTATTTAAATCTATGTCCATCTAAATGGCTAAGGCGATTTATCCTATTTAGAATACAACAGCTCCCAACAATGAGTGTTATAGTGAGGAAAGATAAGATCCCTATCGAACTACGACTCTGCCGAATTTTTAAAGAATAGGACACATCGGAGACGGCAAAACATCTACTGACCGAATGTCATGCAATGGCTAGTACAATGAAATGCAATACTGGTATGTATGTGCATAACTGGGAATCCATTGGGGAAATGTCCTTCTGGTTACACTGCACTAATACTAATAGTATGTGCCTACTAACTGCCCCGTATAATATTTGGTTAAAGATTGAAGCCAAGTTGGGCATCGCAATATAAGAAACAGGCAAATTACTTATTAGTTAGTATTTATGTCTATGACGTAGATCTCCATTGGGGCGACACCTTTAAGTATACCATTAAGAGTACCACTAATTATTGAGCAGAACAAAGAATGTAGTATATTAATAAAAAGCGGAAAGGCAACAACTAGATATTGAACTGCAATGGATCATAAAGGATGAGTTTCATGGTTCATATGCCAGATCTATATTGGAGATATTACAGATATGAGTTGTGAATTGAATGTATTTTATAGGTTAAACATGGGAAATGTATGTATGATTTTGATGGTTTTTATTAGGATTGTTCTTGATTTTATGGATATTATGATGTATTTTTCTTGTATTTTCTCCGATTTGTTCTCATCATAACATGTTTAAAGTTTCTCATGTAAACTAAATCACAAACAAATATTATTATTATTAGTGTCCAACATTTCCAAGTTGAATCAGTCCTACAATAAAAAAAGTCATATTAAGAACATATTTTCACTGATGCTAACACTTGCTGGTGGTTTTGGAGAAAACTAAGTGAGCTGTTTGTTTTAAACTTTATTCTAAGAATGGTTTACTCTGATTTAAATAAAAAAACACTCAATTTCTATGTTTATTTTGGAGAGTATTTAATTCTTGTCTCTAGAATAGTAATTCATATTTGCATTTTATACATATGTTTGTGTGTGTGAATGTAAAAGGGAGCGAGACAACAGCAAATGGGTAGCTTTTTCTTTTTGGTAGACAAACTGTTTAAATAAGACAGTGGGATTGTCGTGGTGGGGGTATTAGATCAGCGGCATTGCTCCCTAAAATTAACAAGTTATTAAAAATTAAATGCATTCCATGTGTAGAAGTCATTACAAATATAAAAGTATACCGGTTCTCTTTATGAAAGTGAAAGCATTTTTCCATGTTTTAGCTTACACTTTGGTGTCACATAAAAGGCCCAGTGAAAAAAGACACTCACAGAGAGGTAGTGTCTTGCAGAAATAAATCCGGCTGGGAAATTGTATTGCTGTTTCTTGAATGGCGAGAAAATATTTTTGTTTTCTGGGTTTGCTTAAGAAGTCAGAATGTTTGGACTAAAGTCAATGCCAACCTGTGGTCAAAGTAACTGTAGTCAAAGAAAATATATTGAAATGTGTCCTTCAGGTATTTATGGGCTTGTTATCAAGTACTTTACGGACTATTGTAAATATCTCAAACTAAAATAATTACAATTTAATTGGCAAGTAATCACCTTTAAGATTAGCTTAATATTTTGCTAGCCATCAGTGCCTGAGCAATATCCATTTTCAGATAATTTTAGTCTACCAAAATGTTACCTGTTGATTTACTCAATGAGTACCCATAGCGTAACTTGACAGACAGAAGAACTTTCACCACTACTCTAAATGGACAATGTGTAATTTCTTAATCCTTTTTACATGAAAAAGGACTGATGAATCATGATGAATTGTGGGAACCTCACATGCAAATGAATTCTAATCTCTTTAGTTTTACAGATTTAAGGATATGCTGATTCTAGGTTAAAATAGATAATGACTGGAGGTAGATTCTGTATAGTGAGATCCAATGGTCCAGGGTTAAGTGCACCTGAGGGCATCGGGTATATTTGGGTATACTCTACAGGACTATGTAAGCCCCACACCTTAAGCTCTCATGACAAACAAAGCATCCTCAAATGGATGACAAACAAAAAAGGTAATTATCCTCAGGGATGTGGGGAAATCCACACTCCACTTGGAATGGAGGAGCAGATTTCCCTTCCGAGACAACTCAATGTGCATACATATGAAACAGATGAGGACCAAACCAGTGCAGAGACCAAATCCCCAAACCCTAGATTCCAGTCGATGGAGCACAAGTAGGTGCCCCAAAGCTTTATCTAACTATTCATGAAAATAATTGTGAAAACAAATAGCCAACGACTTGCATCAATGCAAGCCATAACATCCCAATTGAACATGGTCTAGGATACAGCAATGCCCATATATTATTGTAGCCATTTACAAGGAACATATTCAGCAACCCAACATGAAAAGGCACATTTTTAAGCGGGCAATTTCTCGATGAAAAGGCTGGCACAAAAGAGTCACATTTCCAGAATTGACCATATAATAGGACAACCACTAGTAGAACCAGGCCACCGGATACTAGAATATGTTTTTCCTTGTGGACATCATTAGATGTGGAACACATGCAAGGATGTAGAAATGATAACATTATTTCAGCATCTCAATTAATCACATTTAAGCCTTTAACAGGCAAATCCATATAATTTTGTAACAATGTTTAATAGTTGCACAGATTTATGTTTGCCATAATTCATACACATTGTAATTGACAGACAATTATCTCTAGCTGCTGTACAATAATTTATCAGAAGGGCAATTTAAATGACTGAAAATAGGATGCTTGAATATGAAAAGTTATTTGAAAGTACAAGAGGAAAGCACTGTCTAGCTTTGCTTTCCCGGTCAGTAAATCAAGAGGGACGACTGGGTGTAGATTTTAAAATGTGTTTTGCTACGATCCATGTAATTTGACCGAGAGGGCTTGGAAAGGTGTCAATCTCATCAGTCATCTTGACTTACAAATTCCACAAATACAGATGTTATTTGTGAAAAGCAAAAAGGCCACGCCATACAACTGAACCAGCAATAGATGGAAATGGGCAGAATTCAATGCTGTGGTCAGGCACCCTACTTTACTCAAACCTTTACATGTGCCTACACCATTGGAAGAAAATGGCAAACAAAATGGGTGATGAAGAAAACATCATACAATGCTGCATTTTCATTAATATCAGTGTGCATCTTATACAGATGTAGACGCACCCAATGGGATTTGTAGCATATACATAATGACTTTAACCAGACTTATCAGTGCCCATTTATCTCTCCTAATATACAAAGAACAATTACATGGATGAATACATAAGCAGCAAAGTCCAATAATTGTGGTTTGAGGGGTTGCCCATCTAGAGCTTTCTATCCTCTTGAGTAGCTTTTCCCTTGGTTGGGAACTATACTATTTTATATATTATTCAAAGAACATGCGTTTAGATCTCGAAGTGCAAGGGCTCGAGGTGCTTAAAGGTTGCAAGAGGAAACATTTGCATGCAGGCATGATGATAGCCCAATGACACGGAGCGAAGAGGCCTCCTCACCACGCTTAGCATTTCTCCACCGTTATTAATGATCACTAACACTTACAGGAAGACAGATACCCTCTAACTACTGCAATGTGGAGTTGTACCACCAACAGGGATATAGACCCACAGCCACACCACTGTTCCAATACCAAAAGTCTACGTGTACGTGTGTATATGATACCACTTCAGTATGCTCAAAATGAGCTCGCTTACAAAATGTGTGCAAGAGGGAGATTTAAGATGTAATTAGCTACCTCCCAGTGGGCGTGAGTGAGTTATAACCACCCAAGTAGTGAGGTTTACAATTCAGTGCAAAACGCAATCTGAGGTTTGTGAAAGTGCAAATTGTGATAAAGAGGTATTTTTCCCTGGGTAGTTTTGGTACAAAAGAACTACCTTGGATCAAAACAAAATGGCTCACAGGTTTGCAAATCGCAATCTTTGGCAACAAATTGAGTGGTAACGGGGAGTACGTTTTAAAGGACACGTTTACCAAATGGTGCCTATTAAAGCATGTTTGCCAAGTAACCCTGATCAAAACGACCAGCTGGGCAGTCACTGAACAGGCCAGCATTTCCCCACAAAAAGTGCCCACGCTGCTCTGCAGGGCTGGCCCTGGCTGTGTTAAGCCATTAGCCAGCCTGAGACGGCTTCTCCCCTGTTCAGTGGTGCTATTGTGCTCCACTGTGGAATAATCTTTCTTAAATCCACTTTTTGCTATTCGTTCCTACCCATCGAATGTTCAAGGTTTTCGAAGTCACTCCTATTGAAAACAATATGTCCGCAGCTAATACACTTATCCAAAGTAGCTGCATGGTACAATTTACACGTGTCCTCCACATTTCTGGAATGGCTGCTTTTACACCAGTATAGACCAACTTACCTGGTGCAGTGACCTAGGAAGCTGGATCTCTTACAGAACTTTGTGCAGGCACATCATTGGGATTTGGTTGGACTTCTGGTATCTGCATTGATCAAACTGGAATGATTCCAGGGCTTGTTTTTCAACAGAGGTCTATATGTACTTACTTATATGTGTGCTTTGGGTTTAAATCCGAGTGATGGAGCATCAATTTGTGGCGCAGAGCTCCAAACATCACCACTCCAGACCGATAAGAGGTCAGTCATGTGCCTAACGTTTGTAGTGACTTTCAAGTCATATACCTGTGTTTATTGAATCAATAGGGAGCTCTTCTGAAACTTGTTCTCCCACGGAAGGGGGAAGCCCAAAACACGTGGAGCATGTGAAATGAAGACATTTTGGAGATTTGAGGTTTTGAAACTGCAGGGATTATATCAATAGGAAGGAGATTCTTATTTCTGTGAGGAATTGGCACTTCATTCTGCACACTGGCCTCATCTGAGCAAAATGCCTGCCAATGGCAGAAGAAACACTGCATGTCATTTACAGAGTGTTCTACAGTCACCAGTGCAGGTGTCAATGGGCGGTAGCACACCGATACCAGTTATTAGCAAATTGAAAGTAATAACAAGGAAGCCCAGCCAAGTTCACAGCTGAATATACGCATGTATGGGGCATATGGGGTGTCAGAGTAATGACAGAAAATAAATTCAGTAGAAAATCTACAAAAGCACGAAAGCAATTCATTTTATTTTCATTATTCCCATATGAAGACATACGTTCAACATACACATTACTCACAAAAGGAAAACAACCTGTCTGCAAGCCTTCATCCTCTGCCAGTTGAAAAGAAACTGGCAACTTTTTGATGCATGGAATATACCATACTCTGGCCTACTAAGAATGTATCCCAAAAAAAGGACATCCAAATTTCATCTACATTGAAAATACTGTACCCTACACCTTTGATCTTTCCATGCAGCTTCCTTACATTCCGCTCTGGTCTTTTATGTGTCCCTCCAAAGCCTCACTGCCCATTCACCCTCGATTCCAATAGGATCCTCAACAACATTCATAAAACTGCATACTGTACACACATTTAACAATAAATCCAATTTGGTAAACTATAAAGAGTGGAAAATGTAGAGTTTTGATTCACGTCTTGTGATTGCCAGTGGTGTCTCCCAGCAGAACATATATCAGACATAGGTTGAATCACAGAAGAGTCGCAAACCAAAGGGTAAACCGACCACTTAAAACTCAATTGAGTTGTAACAAATACTTGTATTCAAATCAAACATGAGGAAGGATGAAACCAAAAAAGCCTTTGTGGCAAGTCAAAATCAGGAAATGGACACAGATTTTTTACTAAAGGAATGTATTATTTTACCACTTCAAAATCATTCTCTGTCCCTGACGTGTAAAGCCCTGTCTTAAAAAAAGCAGGAAGTTTAAAAGGTGCAAGTCACTATGTCCTCTAAAGCAAACTAAGTGCATCAGCCAGAAAACCTTCTCTATTATGGATTATGTCACTACCACTTTTAAACACAAGGAAAATATAATAAACATTAGAAGTTCTCTCCCATCCAACCAATGAATGGTGACTGACTTCTGACCCCGTCGTCATCTTTCTTAGTCACGAGGAATAGAGCCTCTGGGACTTTGTTAGAGTTCCAGTTTCTCCTCGTCTCCTGCCCTGGGGTATCTTTAAGTATCAGACTCTGATTAGTTGTTTCCATGTCGTCCCTCACAAGAAAGTTTGCATCAGTCTTTGGTTCATGAATCCGCTGTGGTAGTTGTGCCAGTCACTATTCAGTTCTCAATAACTTCTTTGGGTTTCCCAACTCGGAATTTGGTGCAATCCTTTCAGTGGTGGTCGTCAGATTTCTCAAGCTGGCTTGGCCAGTGATTTTGGGTGTATATTCGTGGGACTGGGTAGTTCTCACTCTAGCTTGTTCTTCGGGTTCTCATACTCCACTTTGGGGATTGTTTTCTTTTTCCCTGTCCTTGCTGTCGTCTTTGCCCTTTCTTGGGTTTGAATATCTGGTATCCTTCCCTTAGGTCTGGTTTCTGGTAGCCCATCTGAGGCTACAGGCCTTCTCCTTCCAGCATGGGGGATACAGGTTTTTACCCCACTCTGGGATGGGTTGTTTGGATACCCACCTTGGGATGTGGTTTCAGGGTAGCCCTGTTGGGGCTGTGTCTTGTTTTGCCTTGCTTTAGAAGGTATGCTTGTTCACACCCCACCCTGGGGTTGACTTCTTGGCTCCCCACCCTGGGGTTGTTTATGGCAGTCCTGCTTGGGTTGTGCCTTGTTGCGCCTCACTTTGAGGTGTGCTCATTCTTAGCCTAACTTGGGGTATATTGCTCGGCACCCCACTCTGGGGTATGGCTTCTGGTAGCCCTGCTTGGGCAGTATCTTGTCTTGCCTTGCTTTGAGGTGTGCTCGTTGTCATCCCACTTTAGGGTATATTCAGCCTTCCCCTACCCACATCTATGGGAGCTGCCGCATACCTGGTTCTCTGTGCCGGTCCACCATGGGAAAACTGGGAGCTTCAGGGTCGACAACTTTAGTTTCTGGGTGGCTCCTCTCTGTACGGCCACGAATGGCATTGAGACCTTTCCCTTCCCGTCACTGCCTTATTCAGTGGTTATACGCTCTCGTTCCACCTTCAGTCTCTCGGCTTGAGAGGCACTGGCTATACCCGGCTTCTTAATATACCTCAGTTCCTATTCAGGGTGTAATTAACTGCCCTGATGGTACTGTGTAGTACTCTATCAGAGCCCTTTTGGGGTCCCCTTCAAGGTCTGGGACACTTTCATAGTCCAAATGATATTTCATAAAATCCCACATTTCTTGTAGGATCTACTCAGTCTGGGATCAATGCATAGATGCTGCCAGCATAATTTAGAGCTTTTGGGTATTGTCATTTTGGCCTCCAGATGACAAGTGATTTCTTCCTGGTCTGTCCCAGGTACATTTTCAGAATGCGTGTATTGATGGCAAGAGTTTTTGCTGCACACCCCTATCCACTAGCGCAAGATGATCCAGAGCAAACTAGGCCTTCTGTCTAGCCTCATTTGGCTTTGGGCCCCTCACAGACTCAGAAAAAGTGAGGCCTTCAAACGGCGCTAGCCAAGTTGCTGGTATAATTAGTAGGGTGTATTGTAATTTTCGATGGGTTAGTGAGACACCTGCTCTGCATACTACATGTGGCAAAGTTTAGTGCGACTCTTGGTTCATTGCTGTTTCAGTAGTTTCGTTAGTTGAAGACCATGTCTTAAGCCATTTCATAAACACTTCCATCTTTCATGTGGCATTGTTTTGGTCGAGTGTTCGAGTGTTCGAGTTTCGTGGCCAGTAGCAAAAATTGGGCCATGTTCAGCAGGCTCACAAGGCTGTATGGCTGTGCATCTTTCCCTCTGCCAATTGCTTTACTTTCTTCTCCATGGAACACAGGATTTCAAAATGTACACCCTCTTTATTTATTTTAGCTTTTGGTAGGGTGCTACATGCCCGAAGGCCTCAGAGTGCAGCAAGAAAGAGAAGCAGCAAAACGGAAGAAACAAAAAGATCATGCCCAGTAAAACAAAATTATCCGCTGATTTAAAGAGTAAGGCTTTCACACTTCTCAAATGTTGACATGGAACGAGATGGTTTAATAGCGGGAGGTAACATTTTCAATTCTCTTAGAGCACAAAAATCAAAACAAGTTTCGCCAAATCATCTTAGGCGAGCGTAGGGTTGGTTCAACTGGGGATTATCGGAGAAGCGCAGCTCATAATGAGGTTGTTGAAGTGGCAATCTCTTGGACAGATAAAGAGGAGCACATAAGTTCTGACATTTAAAGGCAAGAGACAATATCTTAGGTCTTATTCTTTGCCTTACTGGGAGCCAATGTAATTCCCTGCTGAAAGGGGTGACATGATCACGTTGGGATAAACCAAACACTGGTCTCACAGCCCCATTCTGGGTGGTCTGGAGACAATGAAGGTTTCCTTGTGAAGTGCCTGCTGGAAGGCTATTACAGTAATTTAACCGTGAAGTTACAAGTGAAGATGCCAGCAAAGCTCTATTAGCAAGGGAGAGACATGGTCTGATCTGGTGAAGCAGCTTGATTACAAGTCTGCAGGATGAGCGTAACAGATAATTGTCTCTTCATAGATAACTCATCATCCAAAATGACCCTGAGAGTTTTTACCGAGTTACTGACGGCAATTGTAGTGCCAGCAATTTCAAAGTGAGCGTATTGCAAATGGAGTGTCTTTAAATGATGACAAGAGGCCATGATGAGGAGCTCCATTTTAGAGTTGTTAGGAGCAAGGGAAATGTGAGCCATCCAAATCTCTATTTTGTTGTAAACAGAATTTACTGTGTCACTGTCCTTGGAATAGTCACTGCATAATTCAAATAGGATCTGGGTGTCACCTGTGTAATTCGCGAATTGGAAACCCATGTCATCAAGAAGATCAATAAAAGGTCTTATACAAATATTGAATAGTAGTGGTTATAAACACGAGACCTGTGGAAGATTGTGTTTGCCTGTGCTCCAGGCACCACCACTCTGGAGGTCCTTGGACCTAAGAAGGAGGCCAATCAGGCAGCAGCATTTTCTGAACAGTTAGCTATAGTTAGCAATCTGTTATATAAGAGTTCATGATCGATGATATCAAAAGCTGCCGAGAGATGTAATAGAAGCAGCAAAGCTGGGTGACTTCTCTCAATAATGCCTACAATACTGGATTTAAGATCCAAAAGAGCTGTTTCAGTTCCATGTTGAGATCTGAAGCCAGATTGATGGATATTAAGAAGAGTATTATCTGCTATATACTGCTGAAACTGTAAATATGCCACCCTGCACAGGATTTTTATCGGGTAAGGGACATTGGTGAAAGGCCTGTCATTTTTCCGAACAGCCAGATCTAATGTATCCTTTTTCAGCAAGGAAGAGACCCAAACATCTTTCAAGACTGCAGGCGCTGTACCTGATTCCAATGATAGATTATTTGTGTGATCCAAGGAATCAACACATCCAAAGAACCCTTCAAAATATCAGGAGGACAGGAATCTCCAATACATCTAAGGGTACACTGTTACAAGTGTATCTCACAGTAAAGTCATTTTTTCGTTTTCCTCCTCATGAAACCCAAAAGCTAAGGGTCTATGTAGTTTGTCCACAATCACAATGCAATGACTGCCTCAGAGGGTTATCATACAAAAATGTTGACAAAAAAATGCCGACCTGTACAATACTCCACTTTTGACCGGTAACAAAATCCGACTGAAGTTGCAGTCGGAATGATATTACGGGGCAGAAAAGAATCCAATTACACTGAATAAGGGGACCAGTGGTTGGGAGGGTGTCCCCTGCATAGCGGAGGACAATAACATTAAAAAAAATAATAATAATTAAGGACCCTGCGGCACAATCTCCAACCACATTAGTGGGTGGGAACTGAAGTTGCAGGGAAAGAGGGAAGTCGGTGGCACACATAGAAGGGGGGAAGTGGGTAGGGGGATGAAGGGAACAAGTGATCTATGTGATCATTGTGCAGCACCGTGATGGAACTCAGCATTTTCTGAGTCTATATTTTCGGCGGAGCAGTGATCACATAGATTCTGTCAGCGGCTGAATTCTTCCCTATCCCAGCCATGAATACAACAGCTCTGAATGGGAGTTGTCCAAGATCATAAGGTGTTGCCTTCTACAGTTAACAATCCACTCTCTACGACACCATCTTACATCAATGTTACGCCATGCTTTGCACGCAATACCAAATGAGACACTTCTTTTGTAAAAATCATTTGTGAAATCGGAGTACTGTTCTGTCATTTTAGGGAGGTTTCTGAATCCAAACTGCATTATATTGCAGCTTAGCGCTATATAATTTTCCAGGTCAATGTTATATTATGGAGCTACATAACATCAAAAGTCATTTCTAATTTGCTGAAAATTTTGTATGTGTAGGGAATTGTTTGATACCCCTTAAAGGCACATTTGAGCACTATTACTTTTTATGGTACAACTGCACTTTTAATTAAAAGTGGTATATCTTTTGCTTTGGTGATATTCCTTCTCCATTTATGAAAAACACAGAGAACAAAGACACGTCAAACTGTTTAATGCCCTAATGTTTATTGACCAAGTAAGTTAAACCAGGCCACATTCTATTGTAAAATAATTCATTGGGCTTGGAAGGCCAAAAACAATGTTCTGAAGGGTTGCGTCTGGTACGTGGGCCATTCGCTGTGCAACAATTAGATGAATTCTCTATAATATATTGTGACATTAAAAATCACACAGCTGAAAGTTAAAAGTGCATTGTGACACATCTGGAGACTTTGTCCTTTCTTCCCTAGGGGGAGCCACCTCTTTGAGTCTATGGAGGTGAGCCTGCTAAGCAAAACCCTCCCTAGTGGTTTGGGAAAGCAGGATCCCATTGGGAATGTCTCCCCCCGAGGGGACAAGGACTCCCATTCCCATGGGGAACTCCCTATATTCCAGATATTTACGTACATAGAGTTAGGAATACTGATAATACCTCTATGTGCTTGGCTCAAGGTAATGACAAACTTTACACCGCTTTGACAACCTGCGGTGAACGTTACACCCTCTCTCATTACTGGAGCGAGAATAAAGGGCCAATTGCCCTCTAGTGGAGGAGGAGAAAACACACGCAGAGACGTGGCTCTGATGTGAGTACGTCGGCAAGGGGCAGAGACTTGCTGCACAGCAGAGCCGGCTGTAGCGCGGAGAGAGTCGAATGCCGAAGGGAGAAGCCACCATGCCGATACAGTAATTTACTGTTCCCCATGTGTTTGTTCCCTTTGAGTCAATGAAATGTTTGGGTTGCAATGGGTGAAAATAATTTCCCTCCCTCTTTGTATTTTTAGAAAAAATACAAGTAACTATGAAGAATTACAGCTCCAGATCAGTTGGAGGGGTGCTATGCAGATATTTATCTATTTTTAGTTTGATGCCAGCTCTCTCTTTTTATTTAATTTTTTTTTTTTTAAACTATGGCCTGCATTCATTTTTGACAAATTATTCGTCTTGTATCATGTAGCTTGTGGAATCTGGCCCTGAAGAAGACCAGGCTTGTTCGGCTCTTCATTGAAACTAGTAGTTTACCACTGAAATTATGTGTTTGGATTGATGTAATTGTGCTTCTGCTATTGGTAAGGTTTTGTGTCTGCATAACTGAACTACATTAGTCCCATGATTATTCATGACTAGTTGGCCTGTACATCACAGTAGTGGTTCTAGACTAGGTGGGTGCACTATCGCATGTGATTGCACTTCCCTGCAAGCCACAAACGTCACTATGAATATTGCACTTTATTTCCACTAAGGGTACTTTACTTATGTTTTGCACAGTTGCACTTTTCATATTGGTCAGAAAATGAGAAAGTGTTTTTAGTTTAGAGTTGCTGCTTTTCCGTGGATTATAGTGTTTTTGTCCACAGTTATACTACATTGAAATGTGTATGTATATTGATATTGTACTTAGTGAAGGTGTTGACAACATGTTTTAATAACCATGCATGAGGGCTGTGTCCCCAGAAAAAGCATAATTAGGGTATAAACTGTGTGTTGTAATTTATGTGCGTCAACCATATAGCTCAGATTTTGTTTTTGCATGGTCCCGATATGGAGGCATACTGGGGGGCTGAGAAGCCAAGGCCAACCACCAAAGCGAAGCTTACCTTGAGGCACGAGCACGCCAAGGACGTGGAGGGCTCGGTGCCCGTGAATAATTGCAGAAACCAGGAACGGAGGTAGGAGGGAATCATCCGCTCCGAACGAGAGAGCAGAAGGGTAAATGAACTCCATGAGTGGAATCCAAAGATTGCTCGAATCCAGTCCGGAAGACCGGCAGGTGGGGAAGAGCACTACTGAAGAGACATCCTCACTGGAGTGGACCCTGCCGCGCAGAAGCTATGCTGTTGCCCAGTTCAAGAGGAAACAGAGAGCGCTAAATGAAGTACAGGGTCCCAAAGGCCCAAAGAGAAAGACTGAATGAGAGAAAGAGAAGGGATACGAAAGCCCGAGAAACTCCAGGAGGATAAGCCCCCAGAAGGGTCACAAAAACCCACAAGAGCTGAGAGAACCACAAGTAGAAGAGAGATAGTACAGATACCCCAGAGAGCTAAGTGAAGTAGTTGGGCAAAGAAACCCAATGGAGGCAAAAAGGACCAAAAAAGAAGGTAAAGAACAAACATGAGGGGAGCCCAGAGGCACCCAAGCCGTGAATCTAATGGGGAAGATAGCAACACAAGGGGGAGGGGATCAGAGTAATATCCTTCCATCTAATGAATTCTGAACATTTTGGTTTTTCTGGAACTTAAGACTGTTTTATTGTTGGACTTTGGAAACTTGCAGAACTTTGATAAACTGCCAGGAACGTATTAAATTGAAGAAGCCGGACACCAGGCGAGATTCCTGGAATCCCATAGAAATATTCTGGCATCCAACACTGTGTGAATAGCGCGCCACCTACATTTCTGTTTCGGGAGAATTTAGTGGATAGGTTTGGAAGGAGGACTAATTTTTCTTTTGACTATTGACAAGAACCTTAGTTTAGTTTGATAGTAAGGTAACTCCCCTTTAGCCATAAGGTTGGTGAGGCGTTTTCCTTTTAAGTTGAGTAAAGATACTTGAAACTTATATCCTCTGGTCCGAGTCCTTCTTCTGGCTTGCCACAGCATGCAGCTATATTGTTCACCTATAATAGAATGCAGTGACTCATTCATGGTAATGAGGGATTCCAGTTTGCAATGTTTAGATTTTGATATATTTTAGGGGTTTTTGCCCTCTGTTATAACAAATGATAAACAGAATAAACCGATCAGTCCATTTTTCCACATACTAAATTACAGGCAATCGGAGCATACAAATGCATTTGTATTATTATTACGGGAAGCAATGGAGTGCTTTACAATCACAGGGGAAGAACACAGTGAGGGACACAGAGAAAAAGGGAGCGGGGAGCTAACAAGGGAGGGTGAGGGTTGGCAATTGGCAGCAAGGGATCTACAAGCAACCAGGGGAGAAGACAATAGGGAGCAGATTACCGAGTGTCAGGCAGGGTGGAGAGTGCAGGGTATGTGGGCCAAGGTGTTGGGGAAGGGACATTCCTTTACATTTACGAGCATACTTCTTTTCCTCATCCCATGCGTTAGCCACAAAGACACGTACAGCGCTACATTGCTTCCAGCTAGGTGCGCTCTATCCCCAAATACAAATACGACTGCACCTTTGCTATTAACCGTGAAATGCTTGCAGAGTCAAGGCATTTTCAAGAGCTTTACTAACATCACAAATTCTCAAAATGGGAGGAGTTTATGATAATTCCAAAACACAAGATGCAACAAGCCCCTTTGAAAGTGCGTAGCGGTTACTCATAATTTTGTTTAAGATGCTTCTTCACAATATAAGGACGGTGGCCTTTGCGGCTGCGTCCTAACCTAATCTGAATGTCAGCAAGGCAAATTGCCAGGGCACACTGCATTATTCCTTGAAATAATGGCATTTTTAGTACAGCGAGTATACATATCCAAGAACTACAATAGTCCAGTGCTCTGTTCGATCCCAAACGGAGCATTTACAGTATGTTCATCATCAAATTAACCGGCAGAGCTCACCTTGTCCAAAGCTGGCTATGGTATCTCACACTTCCTCTCCTTTCTTTCTTTTCCGTTATCCGTAGACCGGAATTTATAATGGAACAGATACATGTAGTGTCTTGTATTCCCTTCCCTTGGTGCTGGTGAGGCTGCAGCTGTGATGTCAGAGTGAGTATTGGAATGCATCCATGGTACCGAATGAGGTTCCCTCCAAGATGTTCCAGGAGTTACAGTTGGAAGAGCTACCTTGGTGGTGGGGACCAGTGGCTCTTCTACTTCCCCCTTTACCTGTAGCCCATGTGACTAAGACTTCAATAAAGGAACGTGCTTGTACCTTCATGACTCTCAGACTTTATATTACTACAATACACAAGTACCAAAAAAAAAAAAAAAAACAAAGAGGACCAGACCAACCATCCATCGCACCCAAGTTGGCTTAGAGTTGCAGTTGACCTCTCCTTCGTCCATGACTCGGCGCTAAACAATGTCTGCTTCGGATCTTAGCTGGCAACCTATTAGGAGCAAGTCTGCTTCACCCAACTGCGCCTCAGATAGACTCATCGGTTGTATCACTGAAACTTTTATTTTTACAAGTAAATGAAATGCTGAAAATGGAATGCTCCTTGTGGGAGCGTTTTGTCAGTGATTTTAGGTTTTAACTAAAAACAGGAAAGCTAAACTATAATGTATCAGTACATGCTGAAGATGAAGGTTTATAAAAGAACTGACACACACAAGTAATACAACACGTAAGACCATTGCCAGGTCTGTCCTACCATTCACACATGGCACTCCTATAAATACTGCTTCAGTTAAGATGCGATCCCACAATGGAAGGTGCACTCTGCATCACAAAGCAGCTGGAAGTACATTTCCTTATCCAAGTTGCATTACCAGGTTTACGCCAGGATTACCCCGAGTACCTGGTAACCAAGACCTCTGTTTGGGGACCGCACATGATGCGTGGTTGCTATGGGGACTTGGAACGTTTACCCTGCTATGTCGCAGCTTGCTCGGTTAGCCGAGAGACGCAAGGCGGGAGAGTCTGACCCTCCCCGTGGTTAATGAATCATCTTCTGCACCCTTGCCTTCAAGAGCCTCAACAGCACAAAAGCCCCTTGCTCATTCTTCTGCGCTCTAGAGCAGGCCTAGAAGCATTTACCACAGTCTGTAGAGTTGCTGTGGACCTGTGCAGTAAAATTAATCAGTAATGTGTTGAGCAGGTGAGACAGAACTAAAAGTGAGAAAGCTTTTTTAGCAGCCTTCAAATCACGATGTTATGCATCCACAGCGCCTGCACAATCAATCATCGGAGCACTGCTAACCATTTTCATTCGATAATGTACTAGGATACCTTTTTTTAAGCAATCTTTATCTTTTAGAGTCTGTGCTCTCTGCAAACTGTAGTTCTGTAACTGAAGACACCAGTCCACTGCTGGTAAGTGCTTTGATATCCGTGCTGAAATATCCGTTGTAACACATCAGGATAACTTAATTTGTGCCGGTAATGTTGAGACAAGACATGTGCCACTGTCCATCCACACCCCTGGCAGGCTCGGGTCTAACTGGCACCTCAGAACACTCGTTCACACACAAACATGCCATGCCACTCTGACACATTCTGACGTCAACCCACGCATGCAGAGATACATAAGGCTACTACACAAAACCTTTTCTAAAACAGGCCGCCATTTTTGACAATGCACTTAAGAAGGCAAACACTGTGCTAAAACACAAGAGCTGCCAATTTAAATCACCATTTTGCCAGTGCAGCGAAATCTAGCATTAAAAATAAAAGGTAGATACACAATTGGCACTAGACGACCACAAACTTGGCAATAAAAGTAACAGGCAGCTACTTTTCCCCATCTTTATATGAGCTAAGGGAGAATTGAACAACAGAAGAGCATTTAAAACGACTCGTAGAAGTAATCTCTCACAAAGGGGGAAGACGGAGAGCGCTTTCTCTGTCATACACAACCATAATTGCCACAGTCCCTTCAGCAAGCCTCGATAATATTCTAATAAGGCTCCGTATTAATAATGCAGTTGAATAATTGCCCAGCAGTCTGTGACCTTCCCTTCCAGCCCCTCTGTCACCCACTCAAACCCGCTTGAAGGTATATAGGCTTTCTTCCAGGAACGGACAGCCATTCACGCCTGGTGGAGTTGTATAATAACGATAAAACGAGACATAAGATTTTATTAGCGTGTCATCCAACTCACATGGTTTCCCGCATTCCTCGCTAACGTTTCCTCCAAGGACAGCCATAATACTAATCTACCTGGAGAAGATGGAATGGCTATCCGGGGACGTGTAAACTGCGATTCGCACAGAGAAATACAATGGTTGGGCGTCTACAGCTTAAACAGGATATATATATATATCTTTTTAAAGATGGCTTCATGTACCAATAGCATTCATAGGTTTTCTCAAACCCATTAGGACAAGTGCAATGGAAGGCTCGTTGAGTTTTGCTAACGCAGCACAATTATCAAGCAAACAGTCCCTGCGTATGGATGCCTCCCAGGTGGTTGCGGTGGTAAATTACAAAAAAGGAACGGAAGTCTCAGATCACATTTCATTGGCTCGTGGAATTGTCATTTATTTTTTGCGCAGAGCTAACAAATGGGCACAGGACGCTATCCGACGGCACACAAGAGACGGAACATATTGTGAACACAGAAATAAGGACTTTGCCCAGGGTACTAGAAATGTTCCTGCCGCATTCCCAATCGTGGGCTTGCTGGAGGAGTTGCATTAATTGCTTTCGTAATTCTAGAGATGGATGGGAGAGAAGCGCTCTACGTGTAAACAGACATGAATACTCGTGTGTACGCTGCGCTGTGTCTTTATTCTCTCGCGATAGAATTGCGTGCTCTAAACACAACTCCTCAGGACATGAATGCTTTTATTCCTCAATTAAAAAATCCATTGTCAACTCAACATTTCATGGGAACCCAAAGGATATTAAAGCACTCAGTTAAGAGGGCGTGAGAATCACTAAAGATGCAAATAAAACTAGAAATTCTGAAGAGAAGAGCTGCAGAGGAACACATCTACAAGCAGGTACCAAGCACAAGCAACAACCAGAGCTGCGTAATCATATAGTCAACTCTACTTGTGAGCTAGTAGATGCAGATGACGAGCTTAGTTTATCCAATAACTGACAAGACTGTTGGGCAAAACGTTTAGCCTTTTTCCATCAGCCACCTTTCTTGGATACAGTTCTGTGTTAGTACAATTCCATTTCAGGATACTGGTTTCCAGTAAATGGTGAACCTTAAGCATCCTCGTCTTATTCCCACAACTCAGTGGGTAAAGCAATATAGTCAACAAATAGGTCTGGGCCTTTTATTATTATTATTTTGGAAATAAGACACCATAGACTCAAAATCCGACTCCCACATGTGGTCGCACAATGATATAGTGATGTGAAAAAGACATGGATGACAACTCACCGCGAGTATACCTTTTCCATAAAGCATCTTTTATTTAGTGAGCATTACTAACACAAAGGTTGCACATAGGTAAAATGATAAAATAGCTGAGGGATACAAAAGCACTCACTGTTAAAAAAACAGGATGAATGAAAGAATATGCTTAGTGAAACTGTATAATACAGACAATAGATACACCAATTTCTCGGGAGGATAGCTCAGGGGCAACATGCTCGCCTTGGAAGCAAGACGTCACTGAGCACCACAGGTTTGATCCCGGGTCCACGCTTAGAAAGCTCTGGGTATTAAGCGCATTATAAATAACCTATATCATATCATACCATGAGCCTGAAAGTAGCCACGCTATACCATACTCTGTTGGCTGATTTTAAGGATGGGAGGGAATTGGGTGATTTGGGGAAATTATGAAACTGAATTGAATCTAAAAATTACAGTGGTGGCTGAAACCATTCGGGCTAGCCCAGGGAATTTTTTTTTTTATGTCTCTGGGGAGGATTTGCAGCTACAGAGTTTTAGAAGCCTTCCCAGGGGTAAGCTGGGAGCCACTGCTACGAAGGTGAGCCCTGCCAGTCCAACGAAGGCTCACACCACAGTGGAAGCCTGAAAAAGTCCAATACTTGCACGGCCACTAAAGCACTACTCAAAGCACAGCTCCAAAGAGCTCCACAGATGGCACTAGGAACTGCATAATGGGCTTAAGTGCCATCATGAGGGTGCTTTGTATAAAAAACCTTCGTAAAAATATGTAGTGCAAGACTTGCAAGAATTTATCAAGCCTTTAATGCAAGTGTACTGCCACGCCTCAGTCAGCTTGAATCTGCTTATAGGAAGATGCATCGCACTCAACAAACAACAGCTGCAAAACCCAACAAGCCTTCTGTTATAATGGCTCTTGGGGTGGAATTGTACTCCGTGCTCTGATGTCATGTTTTGCTTATGTTATTGTTTACATTCTAAAGGAGACGGTTAGAGTTATCTGGAGAGCTGTAATGTAGGCTCAGCACTGCTGGGCTTAGGCTGGTTGCCAATAAAGAAGCTCTACTTACCTACCATGTTGCTTCTTTACTACAACTTCCAATTCCCTTAACTGCTGAAACGGTGTACAGCATCCAGCTCTTCCATGCTGTCAGGCCTGTATGACCAGGATCAACTGGTCAACTGGGAGCTCTGGCAAGCATGGAAACCCCGGGTATCTTTGCCCACTGTCTGAAAAACACCTTTACATTGTTTTAATTTAGTTATTCGATGTAGTTCAAACACATCCCCTAAGGAGCGTGGAGCGCTTTACAGAGATAATGTTACAGTGGCAGACATGAGATGTTCCAAATAAGATTAGGATGTTTGTAGGGTAAAACTGCACCTGAATTATAAAACCCATTTTGATGGGGAGCAGGCTATACTGTACAATACTAGTCACACTTTCCAAGTGATTTTCAAATATGTACACTTGGACATATCATCCACTGCCTTGTCAATGACTTTGCTGGCCAACGGTTCACTGCTGATCTTGCAAATATGAAATGGAGTTCTGCCTAACGTAAACATGACGCTGAGGATGGTTATGTGTGTGGACATGAAAGGTACTGCTGAGGAGATACGTCTCCTGACACACATACATGAGCATATTCTAGTCTCAGCCACAGGTCAGAAAAAGTAAAGAGGCTAAGAAAAAGGAGGAACCATGATCAGACTCAGTCCTCCATGCATCAGAGGTTAATGAATTCTGTATCATTAAATCAAGCACCCAAACCGCCTCTCTGTCAGGTGGGAAGTGTGTTGACTAGAAGAGCCAGCCTGGCTGTCTCTGTCCTTGAACTGGTCACGTTAACAAGTACATCTCAGATTTTAATTAATTTAACAGAAGGTTAGAAATTGTTAGGACCGGAATCACTGGTGTACTGCCTCCCACTTTCGACTGCTAGCAAACCTTTTTTCCATTAAACAGGTCGGTTGGCCCCTCGGCCATTTGGTCCGCGGCTGGGACGAAATCGTTCCCTGGGGAGTCAGACCGGTTTCTGGCCATGCCTGGGCCGGTTTGGAAAAAAAAGTATTTTCTTTTTTTCTTTCAATTTTATTTTTCTTCAAAAAGCCCCTTTCATCCTTTTTAGGTCGATAAATGAGTACCAACACAGGTTGGGTGATATTGTGTGCATATTTGCTCTATAAAAAAGAGCTTAAGCGTAAGTGCTATACAATAACATATCATTTGGCCTTGGACGTCTGCTTGCACTCACAGTAATTTAGTGTACTTGGGTACAATGCTATATGATGCCACTTCCTGTTTTGTCAAGGGGTGAAAGGTCGTTTTTCATCGCTTCCTGGGATGTCACTTTGGGGTGGGGGTCAAATGACATCACTTCTGGTGATGCCATCTGAGGTCAAGGGTCGTGAGGCGAGGGGTGGGGCACTTTTTTTGGGTGACGGGGCCTATTTCTTGTCCCAGTCCGACCCTGTTAAACACATCATTTGTACGTCAAACCATCAAGTTGAAAAAGCAGATTACGAAAAAAGAACATGCGATTAATGAGCGTGGCACTCACAGGTTCCATAACTTTTCAGATGTAGCCAAAGGACTAGCAACGTTTGCTAGCATAATGACTACCAAGAGAATATTTGAAATGTCAAGAAAAGCTAGAAACTGGTCATAAAATCACTTTATTGCTATTGAGATGATGGTACAGTTTTGAAAAACCCTGTTCACTGCCTTTTCAATTCTATCAGAATATCCTTGTTTGAAAGTTAACCATTAAAAATAAGAGGCCCCTTGGCGAAAGTATCCAATATATTTCATTAATGAAAAATGATTAGCTATTTAATTAAATTCTGTTTTGCATTTACTGGTGTGTTACAGAGCAGCCGCAGTACACAGTAAGTAAAGTGACAAGGCGAGGCCTACCAGAAAGAAATCCAGAGCGCGTCACACCCCTGAGGTGGACAATGGCAGTGGAGAGGGCCCCAACTCCTGCCCCACCCTCGTGCCAGCAGGCATCTCAGTAGTACACCTCTGTCTGAAGCCATGCCCCCTATACAACATGCTTGCCAGTGTTTCTCTGTTTCTTTTAGAGACATATCACTTGAATGGGAGACCATTGAGCAGTCTCAAAAAAAGAACAGTTCTTCAGCGCCCCCAATCTGTGACCAGCGAATCAAGACCAGACCACCAAATACAGATGCCACAAAGATCAGGAAGCTGCAGCTGAATATAGCCCCATGCAAACCAATATTGCAGGGTTTGCTGATCCGCTGTATGGGAAGAGCTCAGCAGGGAGGGAAGTCATGGCGTTTATGTGCGACAGACCCAGAGACTGTGCAGTGCTGCCAAAGAACAGCAGTGAGCACAACCAGCCGCCAGTGATCTCCCTAGAACACGTGACTAAAAATTAGAACCCAAGCCCTACTACAATGGAGCTTACCTTCAGGGCATGAGGCACAAACAGGAACTTTAACATTTGCCTCTCGCCGCCGCCATTGGGGTTCCGTGCCAGACCCGCATGGAAAAGTGGCTGGGATTTAGCCCACGACTTGCAACCTAAGATATCTGTAATACACCCATAGTGGGTAAAAAAGGGTCCAATTGGAGTGGGGCAGAGGCCCATTCCAGACAGCAGGATGGGGATAAAGTGCTTCCACAGGAAGCAAGAAGTGTGGGTTTCTACTATCCACGTGAGGTTTGGGCTTTATATGTCGAAGCACGAGTGCGGTCCAGCACATTTTTCAGTGTCATTATCTTTGAAAATATATAAACATATATATTCAGTGAAAAAAACTTTGTTAAAGGGACGTTATGGTTACAATTAAAAATACACAGGCCTCAAACACACAATTTATTTGTATACATGATGATGAACTTTAATGTTACTGTCATATTCTGGCAAGGTCTTTTCTTTCCTCCTGACTGCAGTTTCCCTGTATGTGCCTCTGATTTGTATGCATTGTGGATCTTCATATATATTGTTTGTACTAACACAAGTGTGTAGTAAGTCTTGTATTGTTAGCTATTTATTCCATATTTAACATTAGTCAACCTATCATAAAGTTGCATTAATTGTTTTACTGGCCAATATTACCAGATTAAAAATACTGTACCTCCATGGTGCATACTGCACCCATTGCCTATGTGTATGTATTATTAGATTTTGGTATTAACAACACCCCAATATGACCTTTTGTTTAGATTAATACTTTTTTTGAAACATTAAGTAATTCATGAGAGGTGCCCTGATCACCCCTGACATCTTGCTACCAACATTGTAAACACACCCAACCCTGTAGGGACTTTTCAACAAAATTAATTTCATATGTGATGTCATCAATGACATTTGTTATGTCATCTTTGATGTCCTGGGTGTTCGTTTTAGCAGTGCACAGTTGTGGCGCGAGTTATGGTTCCTTAGCATGCCATAACTGGCTAATTTCTTGGGATTTTACTCATAATTATATCGTCCCTTTAACAACGTTTTTTCAATGCATTTCTTAGGTTTTTACCAGTGCATCCTAATTTGCTACAACTTCCTAACATCATATTCACTCCAATGCAGCAGCTGTACAGTCTGAAGACAGAATGAAAGTTGCGGACAGCAGGTGGCATCAACAAACCCAGCAGCACAGGGCACAAAAGAACATTTTGTACCCTTTAACCAACAAAACCATATACACAAGACGTTACTTATATTTACTACACCCAAATATACCTTTTTGTACAATTCAACATTTAAAGATTTTTTTTTCCTTTACCACACAATATTATGGAATGTACCAATTACAAACCATAACTGTACACCGCCAATTATCAGTTCAGTACAACTGTTCATACACACCGTGATACACTAGGAACTCATTGCAAAAGAGCCTCTTACAAAATAGTAAGTGCACTGTATTTATTTCTCCATTATTGCCATTCATTATATAAACATTTCCCGTAAGCAAATATCACCATTTTTTATTTTGACAGAAATGGCAAACACACTTGAGTGGCTAGAAGAAAAACTTTCCCAAAGAAGAAATGAGTGACTATGAAAATCACTAATGGAAAAAAATCCATCTTTCAATATACAAAAAATGTAATTTATACAGAGATCATTGAATTAATTTCTTCTTTTCTAATAGTACACAGTGTACATGAAGAAACGACACAACAGGTTAATTATGGAGAATCCCAACAATCAGAAAGACAATCCCAATCCCCAACTGTACAGAATGAAATCATGACCTGTTCTTCAAAGTTGCATGAATTTAGCAATGCCGTTAAAGAACTTCTAAATTATGTTTAAAATCATGTTATTAGAAAAAGGTTGATCATCACTGTCCTAATTGTACCTGCCCACTTCCCCCCAGCAATCACCCCAATCAAATTCACAAAACATAAATCAAAAGACAGTTTGATGAAACATCTCTCCTTCCCTCCCCCGATGACTTTAGAGAAATTCCAAATCCTCCCATTTATGCTTCCCATTCCGATACCACATCCCTTTCATAAATACATTTATTTGATATACTATAACCATCTTGTTGTCCATGAAAATATCAAATTGATAAATGACTGCATTTCTTTTTTTATAATAATGCAGGGGGAGACCCACCCACCTTAACTATTACCCTTGCCGCGTCCCACCTATATTTTAAAAAAGTCCCAAAATTGTTAAAAAGACGCGTTCATTTCTCAATTCGATATTTTACTTTCGACCATTTCTGCATACACCGTATATTATTCGGTCATAAATTCCCAAATAATAGCCTGCAGACTATACAAATGTACGGAGTCCGTTTGCGCAATGGATGAAGTTTGCGGACATCGCGCTGTGTCCGGCAATGTCCGTCTCACATGATGCACTTCCAATTAGTCCGCGGACAGCGTGCCCGATTGGGGACATCCCTGTGCTTGGGCCATGCGACTCCCACCCAGCAAGGTCCATGAACACTCAATGGCGTTGCGGACGTCCCCGGATGTCATCATGTGACCGTGCCCATGTGGCGTGATGACGTGTCTGCGAACGGTGTCCATGCTCTGCGGACATTTTAAAACTGTATTTTCTGCCAATGTAGGAAGTTTGAAGTTGAAGGTTTACCCTTTCAGAGCTCCTAGACCCATTCTTAGTTAATCGGTCAACTTTTTACAACTTTCCAATGCCTATTTTCAACCCGGTAGTCCACAGAGAGTCGCAAGGTCTGCGGATGGTTCCTCTGAAGGGACCCATCCATTACTTTTATTCATTCTTAAACTGGCAATCCAGGAGAGAGCAATCCAGGAGAGAGCGCCTGCAAAAGGACCTGCTATTTCCCTTAAAATGGCATCACTCAAGGCCATCCCTTCTCCTCAAGGGTCACTGTCACCACCAACTGGAGGGCCTAGACAGGGGAACAGGGGTGATGATGCAGAAGAGGATTAAGGGGGCGAGGAAGATGAGGTGCAGGATGTACCTACCTCCATCACCCCGAGAGAATCATCAGTGTGGCCATTTTCTAACACGGTTGGGGGGAGGGGGTACCAAAGGCTCAGGCTGCCCAGGTTAAACTCAGTCACGGACAACCTGGGCAGTACTCTTTTGCTACCACCACCATACACGCCACACCTGCTCAAAACCACGCAGGTAATCTCAGAAAGGTTGTTCCTTTCTAATTTCTCAGTGTATAGTAGGCTATCTTCCTCTACCTCATCATCCTCAACTGCTTCTGCCACCACACAGGCTACTCCTGTCAGGCAAAGGATCCCATCAGCTGCCTTGCAGGCCATACAAGAGGCTGTTGATCCATAGCTTTCCAGGACAACAGCACTCTGTATGTACTGTGACACATCACTCTGCAGGGATGAGCAATTCTGAAGTGCTTTCGAAGCTGCATTCAAGGAGCATGAGAAACACTGCCCCTATCTTAGATTTAAGGCACGTCCAACATCTTCCCCTGCCCATCTGCCCCTATGTATCTGGGGTTGGTGCCACTTCCTTCTCCGACCTTTCCTCATTGCCTCTCCAGCAAAAAATAAAAATAAATACAAAAGCAAAAATTATCAGAAAAAAAGGTTCCATCTGGAGCCTCTTTCCAAAGTTAAAAAAATAGAGCTAAAAACAAAAGACTCCATCTGCTTTACATTTTTCAGTAAAGTAGTTACTCAATAAGATTCTCCAACATTTCCATTTGCATTTTGTACTATGCTAATGGATATAATGGGCAATTGTGTACTAGCGATAAAGAAAAAAGGACAGGAACAATTGTATGCTCCAAATCCTTGTCTCTCACATACAATAAGGACCATAACTTCCTAAGCACCTTTTGTAGCCTGCATAGTCTGTGGACAGTATAACAGTCCTCAGACCCCTGGAAAATTACAGGAGGGTAGGGGGAACTAAAATTAATTAACTTTTTTTTGGTTAAAAATGGTGCCTCTTAAAAATAAATCTCTTTTTTTTACTTTTTGGGGTTTTTATATACTGAACTAACATTTTCTACTGTACTTAATTATGTTTTGTAAATTTCAGAAAAACTGCTTTTATCTTTTTCTGGTTTTGCTCATTATTTACTACAGCTACTGACAAATACTTCACTACGTTTCAAGTGTTCACAAAAATTGTTGCAATGCATTTTTAATATTAAAAAGAAAAATCTTATTTCCAACATCAGTCAAATGCACTCCATCTCTTCGAAAAATATTCAAAATATCAAACTTGATATTTTCATTGTGAAAATATGTCATTCTAACTTCCTGCAAAAGAGCACATGCAGCTGTATTTACATTCCACCTTGCTATTTCAATTTGTGGACAAAATAAATTAGAAGATGTCCACATTTGGATTTGTTTTTTCTCGTATCGCTCAAGCTTCAAACGTGGAAACAGTTCCATTGCAAATGTATCTTTCATGGCAACCTGGATATTCCCCCACAGTGAACTATAATGATGTCTGGATGCTTCAAAGTAACCATATTCTCGCAAAATGGAAACAATTCTGCCCACTTTATTCCTCGAACTCCATACCAGGAAACATCAAAATCTTTAAATCCAAGATTCACAGATAATCCAAACTGCTCACAGTACACCTTTTATAAACGGATCCAAGAATTGCCCACCATCCAGACACTCTGCTTCTTCAAATCATAGTCATCTTCATTGCACTCTACAAAGAAAACTCTTGCTACGCTGTCTTCCTGTACACCACAACCACAAAACCTGATTGTCTGGTAGCCTGATGTCCGCGGTCTTCGCAGTCCTCTTTCCATGCCAGGCATCCTTAAAAGACCCAGATGGCACATGCAGGACTGGGACCACCGCCTTGTCTGTGAATGGCATGGCCAATTAAAGGGGGTGGGGAGGTTTATCAATTTAAATCATGTATTCTACAAAGGTTGATCTTAAAAGAGCCTTTTAGGCGGGTGTTGGGTTTCTTTAAAAATACCCTTTTTTGCTGTTTTTTATAACTTCTACAAAAACTGCTTCCATTTTTTTGTTTTAATTTTTATGAACTACATCTACTAACAAATGCTTTAGTACACACTCCACATCTTCCCTTTTAATGTCTTCACAGAAACCGGTTCAATACATTTTGAACATTTAAAAGAAAAATATGATTGCCAGCATCGGTAAAATGCACTCCATCTCTTCGGAAAATATTCACGCCATCAAACGTAATACTTTCATTGTCAAAAGATGTGTAAAAAAGCAAATACAGCTTTATTGACATGCTGTCTAGCTTTTTTTCCATTTGTGGACAAAACACGTTTTGATGTCTCCATATTTGCCTTTGATTCATTTCGGAAAAAATCATCTTCGCTGCTGGAAACATATTCTTCATGGCAAACTGCAAGGATACTGCAGTCACATAGCCCAAACTGATGCCTCCACAATGCACAATAATGATATCTGGATGTTTAGAGGGAGCCATACTCTGACAGAATGGTAATAAAATCACCCCGTTTAACCCACAAACTGCATACCACAAGCATTCCACTTCTTCCAATTCAATAGTAGCATTGATGCCACAGGATTCAGTGTAAAGAATCACCTATTGGATCCAAGGATCTGCCACCATCCACATATTATGCTTCTTCATAGCCATCTTCACTGCACACCACAAATAAAACACTTGCTACCCTGTCTTCCTGTACAACACAACCACAAAACCTGATTGGCCAATCCCTGACATCTGTGGACATCTGACTGTCCGCAGTCATCACAGTCGTCTTTCCATGACCGGCCTCCTTAAAAGACCCAGGTGGCACATGTAAGTCAGCAGACTATCATTGATGTCCGGAGATGCCGTAGCACAGGGCTGCCCTTCTAGCCTTTGTACTTTTATGTTTGTAACACTCCCTCATTGGCTGTTTTCAAACAGTCACACATCCATCTGCCAATCACATCCAAAAACCCTACATGTAACCCTGTCATCTCAGTTCAACACTTCAGAGGTACTCTTGAACTCTCAGAGTACGTCTCCGGATACTCACAGCCACCTGCATCAAAAACTGCTATGAAACTCTTTCCATTTGCAGATTCAACAATATCTACATTTAACAAAACATAGTACAGGTATTTATATATTTTTTAAATATATATATATATATATATATATATATATATATATATATATATTATATTATATTATATTTATGCCACATTCCCTGTAATAAGCAACCACTCTATCAAATGCCATATATTGCAGCATTCTGCAGCTTGTCACATCACGTGGCTGTTACTTGTATGTACTACCAACATATTAAACTTCCACACACCAACTGACACTTAATGTTCTACACATCTTTTGTATCCACATTTCCCTTACTTATAGAAAAAAAGTTACAGAGTGCTGCAGTAAATGCACATATGCATTTTTAAATTTTCAACAAAATGCTCCTAAAAGAAACATTTTTAAATCACATCATTTTGCATTTTTTCTTCTATATTAATGTCATACTTTCCAAACTTTCTCATTACACCCCTTATTAATGCCACCATTCGCCACCTGCGCACCCACATTTGCATACTGCCAAAGTATCTATATACAACACTTCTCCTTACATATGAAGTTATGAAGTACTGTTCTTTTTCAACCACTACTATAAAACACTGTGCACTGCTCCAACTACAAACTGCCAATAGATTACCACTAAGCCACTGTTTCTCTGTTCTTTAAACACTGCAACACATGACAAATACATTGCACCACAAACACTGCCCTTCTCTTATTTAAAACACCAGCACAAAAATGACCCTACTGCAAAAACAATAAATGTTCATCCATTTTAACATGAAGCCAAACTTTGCTACACATCCAAGACCATTAGATATTAGCCCTACAAGACACTTTCCGGTGCTGCAAAAATAACCTAGATATGCATCTTTTTTACACACCCATTTTTGCCCTGTTCCTATTAATTCTCCAAACAGCACTATTCATAGTCCAATTGTTCCAACAACAGTTAACATACTTTACTACACCACCCATAACACAACTATATTAATTATTTTTCCCCAACAACTCATACTACCTTAATAAATAATAACTCTCTTACTAAAAGTACTTCACCATAACCACATATACCCAACTAATTTTCCTTTACAATTACCGGAAAAAAGGAAGATTGACAAAGACAGCTACCGAAGAAAGGACACTCTTCACATCCTACAAAGTGAGTACATTAATAAAGCATGTATATCTCTCTAATTGTAACAATGCACTTTCACTATATATTAGCCTTGAGTATTCTTTTCTACTCAACAATAGTGTAATGCTCTCTTACTCATTGTATTGCAGTATTCACCCTCTTTCTATTCCCATCTAAACTTTTCTCTTGAACCAATTCACCACCAATTCCTTACTGCCTAACACATCCACCTCTAATCAACTTCTATATCACATTTTAATTTCCTTACTCTTCCAAACCCCCTATCCACACGAGGTCCTAATTCCAATCCAACAGCTTTCAAACTCATTGCATTCCAAACCACTAACACACATTAGCACACATACACACTTCCACACCCCTTTTCAATTACACCCACACAACCCTCATACCTATGCACTAAATCATACCATTATAACAATCACGTCTTCCTCAAAATATCATAATGTTCCTACCTATTCATTCACACCACCCTTACTAACACCAGAGGTGCCCAGCACATTCTACTATGAATAGTTTATTACCCTTTCCCATCACATAAATATACTAATTTTATACACCACCTGATTTCAATCACATATTTACCCAAGCCCATCATACCTGTATAGCATCTTACTTTAACAACCTTCTGAACCACACACCACTCGATTCATCTGCACAACACCCACACACCTATGAATAATACATGCATATACATTGCACAGCTTTCAAACCCAAACGTTCCCTTTTCACCAAGGCAGAACAGAATGTCTACTAAAACCAACTGTGTAGAAAACCAAGCAAAAACAGAGAAAAATAAAACTAAGCCATATAGTTATCCACCTCTAAAACAATTTATAGAAAACTTTAAAACAGAACAATTAGTAAACTCACTCAACAACACTAAACCAGTCACCACTAAAAAATGTAAGGCCCCTTTTGCAAACACTAAATGTAAAAAATGATGTAGTAACGAAAACAAACCTACCAATGAACCTAACACTATATCTACCAATGTTAATGTAGCCACAGTAAAGCATTAAAAAAAAATCACTTTTACAAAAGAAAGTCCACCGTAGAGTTTTTGAACATAAAAATCGTATATACTTAAGGGCATATACCACCTCTCATAGCACTCATCAAATATTCTAAAGTTACAAACTCCTATACATAATAACAAATCACAATTGGTATCTCAATTTCATTTATTTGACAATTTTATGCATACATTAGAAAAGCTGTGAATAATCAAAACACGTTCATAAAATGTTGTTTTTAAGTCAATAGCTCCACTGTTACATATGTGTGTGCTCTCATTTTACAGTAACCTCAACATCAATCACTGAACTTGACCAACAATTATATAATATATGATATGATATATGGCATTTATAACACGCCTATACACAAGTGTTTCAAGGCGCGACGTGGAAAGGGGGGAACAGAGGGAAGACAGAGACAACGATCCTACTAGGCCAGGTGTCATTCAGATCGTGTAAGTGCAGGGGTGGGGTGAAGGGGAAAAGTATGGGTTTGGAGGGGGACGGGGACAGTGCAGTACATGGGATAGAATAAATAACAATAAGAGAATAAAGAGAAGTACGACCAGCTGGTGGCAAGTGCAAGGGTAAGTGTAAGTGCAAACATCAGGTGTCATGTGCTGGTGGTGGACTGTAGGGGTACAGAAAACAGTCACCAAGTGCGGGGGTAGCCAGGGAGGCAGTGCAGGGGTGTAACTGGCAAGGGAGGGGACCTGGTCACAGGTAACCAGTGCAGTTTCAGCCAGGAGTTCAGCAGGGGAGAGGAGGAGAGAAAGCAGAAGGAAAGAGGAAGGTTTTGGAGGTGCTAAGGATAAGAGAGTGGAAGGTATTGGGGGCCTCAGGCCCCAGACGGCCTTGTGGACAATGCAGAGGGTTTTGAACTTAATTCTCGCAGCCACTGGGAGCCAGTGCAGAGATTTCAGTCCTGGAGAGATACGATTCCTGGGCTTGAGGCCAAGAACAAGTCTTGCAGTCCTGTTCTGGAGTTGCAGAGGGCAGAGAGTACGGTCCGGCAGATTTAAAAAGAGGCTGTTGCATTAGTCCAGCCTAGAGAGTACCAGAGCTCTGGAGACAATGAGCTTCTGGGGGAAGGAGAGGAAAGGTAGAACACCTCTGAGGAGGTGCAGCTGGTAGTGTGACTTTTTAGAGATGTCAGAGATGTGAGGAGAGAAGGAGAGAGTAGAGTCAAAGATGACCCCAAGGTTTTTAGCCTCGCAGGTGGGAGCAGGAGGAGGACCAAGAGAAGCCGGCCAGAGAGTGACAGGAAAGGAGGGAACAATCATTCACATACTGTGCAAATTGATAAAGAACAATTTATGTTAAAAAGAATAGGTTGGGAAAAAAAATGCTATAGTGACCATAAACGCATTATTATTTTTAAATGCTCGCGTGTATCAATACTACATTTATGATGCAGTAGTTCACCTTGTTAAGTTTTTGCTGAGCTGTCAAGCATTTGTTGTCCAATGGATGTTTTGCGCAGGTCTACTGGAGTTTCTGCTGGGTAATCTGTCTATGTCACATACACCCGCTATCTTCAGGACATAAAGATGATTTCAGAATTACGATATTGTGTGTTGTTACATGGTCATAGCATGTCTTAAGCAGCACGAGGAGGTTATCTGATCCAAAGGCATTGATTGGTGTCACATGTTTAGGGAAGGGGTGCAAATTTAATTCCAGCCCGTGCCAGCGTCAGATTCTTCAGTCATGGAAGACCAAACCATCGGTTGTTTTCCTTTGCCTTGGAGTGCAGAGTGGGACTACCGGGACCGTTGTGTGCGCATCCCCGTACCACCAATATCTGTAGAGTTCTTAATCTTATAAAGACAGCTAAAATGCCATGATCTACCATTAAAAACTACAGCAGAAAATGAATCCTCGAGGCTCTAATTGACAGTGCATTTCTACTAAAGAAAAAGTTGTTTATATTAATTTTAAACAGAATGAAACCACTAACTAAATTATTCTATTCATTACAAAAAGTACTTCTAAACATGCCCAATGACAATATAGATACCTTTTCAATCTGCCATGAAGGAGAATGGATTCACAGAGGCAGCACAGATCCATATTGCAATGAAGACGCTTATAAACAAGAACAAATAAAAACCAATTGCCATAGACTATAATGGCAAACGATATGAAATGGGTAGTGACACCATTATGGCAAAAGAAACCCTTATAGAAAAAACATCCCCAACAAACTTTCAACCAAATGTTACTTTTGCCCAAACAAACCGCCTCGTTTACAAATGTACATGCAGCTCAATATATATGTACGCCAACAAGTCTTCAAATCTTTACTCAATCACTATGTGAAACTAAAAGACAAAAGTAGAATAAAAAACATTACAAACCATGGACTCCTGCCCAGTCCACAGCATCCACACTGTACTACGAGGAGCTCCATTAGCCTGCATTTCAAGAACTGCTTCCAAAAGCACCTACCACCACATCAAAATGGTAGCAACAAACCATTCTGCTATACAGAATCTTGCGCATATAGTTCTTCTCTAGAAATGCAAAATGTAAATAACATTCTCCTACATGGAACAACCAAAGAACTCTTTCAAGAAATAGAGCACATCCAAAATAAATATTTTGAAACTGAAGTTGACTTAGAAAATTCAGTAACTTTCAAAAACATTAGCAAAAACCTCACAAACACCAACCACATTACAAACACATACACAAAAGAAATAGCTAAGTTTCCAATCACATCTACTGAAATATCAGGCAAAGTATGTGTCTGTTGTCGCAGAACCTTTGATAAAAAGGAGCACAAAAATAGTAGATATTGCATACAAAAGACGACAATGAAGAAGGCCAATGGTTCCAATTAGCTTTCTATCCAACAACAGAAAATAAATACCAAATAACTGACCCCTCTACAGTTTGCACACACTGCCATACAAAACTTGACAATAACCAAACGCCAAATACATGCTATCACTAATAACTTAGAAATCTTTCCACTTTCAAAAAGCTCTCCAACAACTTAACTTGTATGAGAGCATTATAATCCAAACAGTACACCCATTTCAAGCTATAATATGCCTTCAATGGAAAACAGCCAAATTGCCTCCATCTGAGTTACTAAAGGGCATTTGTGGCAAAGTAGTATATTCGCCATTAGATCTTAAAGAAAATGTAGAAACTCTAGGAGTACAACAGCCAATAGATCAATCATTGAATGTACTAGTTAATGGTGTACCAACAAAATAATTAATTTAGCAACAACTGGTTGACTTATACAAAGTTAGACAGCCCTACAATATCTCAAAGAAAACAATGAATACTACAAAGATAAAAACAGAGGAAAACTTCAAACTAACCACCCAAACAATTCAAGATTCACCACAAACTGGCCAATTTGAATGTGTCGATCCTGTTAATGCAGCCAACCTTTTATACCAGTATGCAATTCACCTACTACACTCCAAAGACGCCGTAAAAACATATCAAATCAGTCAAGCCAAAGGTGCCCCAAATGTGCATATGGGAGAAAAGTGTAGAAGCACATTCTTTTCCTCTACTCTTTTCTACAGGAAAAGGAGGAAGATATGATGAAATATCCACACAAATTAGTGCATAAGAATATTGCTCTTTATGTATGTATTCTGCAAACCCATGATTCAGACAAAATGTAGAATACATTTTCCACCTCTTGTTTGAAAGCGAACTAGCAACTCAATGTTATGGAGTTGCACACACATTAAAAACAGACTCTAATTTAAAAAACCTCTCTGCTACTTCAAAATATAAAAGACAAAGATGAAGTTTTGCAGTCACGTGTCACATATCTCTTGGAAAACATGCATGGTACAAAAGAATACTCTTTTTGATATCACACTGATGTACGTTGTATTCTAAGGAAACTAGGCCCACCCACATGGTTTGTTACTTTAAGTTGTGCAGAATAGGCATGGCATGAGTTGCATGACTTTCTATGCACTGCAAACCAAAGTAAAGAGGGAATAGATATAAAAACACCAGTAGAACTCTGTTCTCTTGACCCTGTCAATGTATCAAGGTACTTTAGCCACGCTACATTGCCATGCTGCACTTCATCTGCAATAAAACAACCTCTCCACTCAGAGAAGCGGAACAGTTCTTTTGGAGAAAAGATTATAAATCCCGAGGAGCACTACACATCCACATGCTTTGATGGATAAAAGATGCTCCAAAATGTGGCCATTCCAGTGATGCCCCTGTTTTACAATTTATTGAAAAATACATTACCTGTGATGTCCCTGCAGAAACTACCCATAATGACCTACGTACACAAATCTTATGTTTCCAAAAAACGTAAGTGTGGCAGACACTGCCGATGTCGATATAAAAACAAAGGTAGATACTATACCAAATGTCGCTTTGGCTTGCCTAGACCAGTTAGCCCAAAAGGACAAATAAATAGGTTGATGTCTTCTATTAGACACAGTGTAAAAGGGAAATCCCCTATGAACACATACAACATGAAAAGGGACGAAGCATCCAAGTACATCAATGATTACAATGCAATAATTGCCCTCTTGTGGAATGCAATTATAGGCATACAATACATTGCAGACATTTCCACTGCAGTTGCAAAATATGTGACAGCGTATCTTACCAAAGCAGAGAAACCAGAGCTAACGGACCTCTGGAATGACATATCATCTTACAAAACACGGTCACAAAAATTGTACAGCTCATGTATAAAAATCATCTCCCATAGAGAATGCAGGTGCTACGAAGCTGCAGGCCGTTTAACAGGTACACCCTTATATCAGAATATCTTAAAACATTGTCTGGCTAAACCTTGGTCCAGGAAAAAGGGCACTAAAATCCTATCAAGTGATAGAAACAATAGCTACAAATGATCCCAACAGTCAGGACATTTTAAAAAAACAATTTAATTGACGCATACTACCCAAAAGAAGGTACAGCTTTGGAAAACATGTGCCTGTACAACATTGCTCAAAACCATTACTACTAAAACAATTTCACACCAGATGAGACAACTGGCAAATTTTCAGTCTCAACTTGTGTAGGAAGCATAGTACAACTTAACAAACCCAGCCTAATTAATCATATAAAGTTATCATTTCAATCTCTGCAACATAAAGAACTTAATTATATGGCCCTACTACAACTTTTCAAACCTTGGAGAAAAGACGACTTATTAGGTGACAATGATTCATTTGAAGCTGCATTCAATGCAAATGTAAGCAGTATAACAAATGTCAATTTTAGACAACACAAACAAATGTTGAACAATGAACGCCAACAAGAGGAAGAAATTGAAGCTCTACTAGATAAAGACATTTCTGAAGCCAGTCAACCTTCTGTTACAGAAAGCCAAGAACCACTTGGCGAACCACTCATTGTAAATGAATCAGAAATAGCCATGACTGAGGTAGAAAATACCATGTATCAATCTAAACAATCTGAAGAGGACTTGTCAGTGTTCAAATCACAGCTAAATGATGAACAACTCACCATGTATCTAGAAGTCACTGAAGAAATTTAACATGGTTTTAAACATGCAACTAAAACTTGTAGCTCTCATAATTATAAATATCTGCTCCTGTATGTAAGTGGTGAAGCTGGTTCTGGCAAAACATTCTTAATTAAAATAATTAGCACATTTCTACAATACTTAAACAACAACCGTTCAACCATTTTAACAGCCCCCACAGGGTTAGCTGCCTTTAACATAAGAGGTGCAACTTTACACAGCCTATTGCTCATCAAAGTAAAACACCAAAACAAATTAGAATACTACAAAATATCATCAGCAGAAGCTGCTACTGAAGTACACAGAATTCTAAAACAAATGAAAGTTCTCCTGAAAGATGAAGCAAAGATGGTTTACAACCTTATGTTGGCTTCAATTAAACTCACAAGGCAAGACATTCTAAAAACCGATTTGGAGGAACTGTTTGGAGGAAAACACGTTATTTTTTTTTTGGACACCTACAGTTTTCACCAGTAAAAGGTCAACCTATTTTCAAAACATTAGGACACAAACAATGCCATAACACACTCAGCATCATTGCAGATGTAAATCTCTGGCAACATTTTCGCTACAGAGAACTAACTCAAAACATGCATCAGTCTGCAGATCTCACCTTTGCCAACATTTTAAAAAGTATTAGAACTGGTCTGCTTACCAGAGATGCAAAATCCATTTTAAAAACAAGACTAATCCATGAGCTATAAGGGCAGAGCACATTTGCCCCCGATGTCATGGAACAATTAACTCAACAATATATAAAATGCAGGTCCTTAATGTCAACACTTGTAAAGCTGTAGTCAATTCAACGATGCAATGTGGAAAAATAAATGTAAGCCATATTGCGTATCAGCTCCACAGACAAACTAGAAGTGCACAGCATGACACTCCCTATGTGTCAACAAGCAACAGCATGACTAAATAGCTTAGAAAAATGTATTTCCAAAACAGCTGGATTTGAAAAAGTATTAACTCTGTGTCTAAACTGCAGAGTAATTCTAAAGCATATTATTTATTATTTATTCGTACAGCACCGTATTCGACAGGCACCAGGGTGCACACAAAACACTGACACAAACAGACAGGCATAGAAGACGGGACACTAAGCACAATCAGAGGCCCAAGAACAAGAGGACAGATTATCAGAATTTGCTTCTGTTCTTTTCAAGCCTGAGGTTGGAAGGAAGGTCCTTCCACACCTTGGCTGATATAGTTGGGAAGGATTTACCTAGGCCAATAGACCTTTTAAAGCAAGTTGCTTTGATAAGACTTTTGTCCAGTGAATGCAGTGCTCTGGAAGGGACATGAAGGTGGATCATGGATGTCAGATAGGATGGGCAATACCATAAATTCAATTGTGAACCAACATTGCAGCTTTGAATGAAATACGGGCAACAACTAGGAGCCAAAGGAGATCCCGTCTGTACTTGGAGATGTGTTCCTGGCTTGATTTTCCTTTTACTACATGCACTGCATCATTCTGAATGGTTTGAAGTTTTATTAATGATTTCTTTGTGGCTCCAATCAGGAGAGAGTTGCATAGTCAAGTCTAGACAGTACAATAGCTCAAGCTATGGAGGCACAGTTTTCCACATTAAGAAAAGGCTGTATAGGGGGCGTGGCCTGGTTGGAACCTAATGGAGGTGTAATCTCCGAGGCTCTGCAGCCCTACGCTGTTCGCCGACCAGCTGTATGCCGCAATAATTAATATTTAGCTCTCTTTCTGATAAATTCCACGATCGGAAGGGGTCAGGCAGATGTAAACTGCGTTTGGGGACCAGAGATGCCCAGAATTACTTAAAACTTGTTCCCGCTGCAGTAGGAGGCGGGCTGACATTCAAAAACAAAGATGGATGCAAAATCACAAAGTGGTGTTACGGTGGAAGCGCCGTCGACCTGGGAGTGAGTATCGCTAGTGAGGAAGCCGGAGCACAGCCGACCATCCTCCCCTCCCTCCTCCTGTGAAGAACCGTGATGCAGTTAGTGAGTGCAGGCATGCCGGAGCCACCTGAGCCTCGTGTGCCCGGCATCCAGGGAGGCACTGAGGCACCAGCAAGATCCTGCAGAAACAACCATGGCAGTTGCCAGCCTTCAAAGCCCATTGCTGCGGAAGACCAGGAAGCGACCACACCATCGGCTCCCACGTTAAGGCTGAAGGTGGGTGTCAGAAGCGGGACATCAATCAGTGGGTGTATCCATCATCCCCCGGAGCTGAGGAATGGAGCACTCGGCTCAGAATGCAATGGAAGCCCAGCAGGCATAGTGCAAGTGGGGGAAGAATTAAGCAAAGGCATATGGCTGGCTAACTCACAGCTCAGATATATGTGACACTAGGGACCACAGAGGAGGGTTATTACATGCAAAACAGAGGAGACACATAGCAACAGATGGCTGAGAGGCACCCATGAGCCCAAACCCCATGCAGATTGCAGAGTCATAGTCAATTTGGTTACTAGACTACACCAGGCATACCTAGGCACTTCCCTGGAGGTGATGAGAGCCAAGTGACTCCACTATTTCGGGACAGTAACAAAGAGTCTAAGGCGCACAGGTGATTGGCTGAGCAAACATATATTTTCAATAAAGGCTCAATAAAAAGCGACCCTAACGGAAAGTGTATGACGTGGTGAGTGCCCATATTAAACACTTGCCTCAGTGGGGGAGGCTGGAATCAGGAGATCCCTGGGAATAATCACATAAGAGAAACCGCCCCATTGCACACCACCCCAGTTGTGAAAATCCGTGATACTCACCCCGCTAGGAAATCCTGCATATGAGCAGGATGAAGGCCATCAAAACCAAGGAAAACCCAAGTGCATCAATTAGGGATATGCTTCAATACTCAAAGCCACCATCAGAGCTGTCCCCAGCGCTTGAGGAAGAAGACCAGCCTGCCACTAAAGGAGACATTGTATGCCTATTCCAGTCACTACAAAAAGAAATGAGGTCTACGGCTAAAGATCTTAAAAGCTCTTTTCTGAAATTGTCACGTACTGTGCAACAAAATTAATCTAAGCCGGATGATCTGGAAATAGCCTTTTGCAAGGAGACACAATTCTATGATCAGCTTGAACAAAGGGTGTCAGCAGTGGAATCCTATCAGCGGACAGCGGAAGAAAAACTCGAGGATACTGAACACCATTCCTACAGAAATAATGTAAGAATGAGAGGGGTGCCGAGAGAAGTCTTTGACTGAGATCTAGAAGGATGCATCAGTGATCTATTCCAAGAGATAATAAGAATATGAAGTAGCAGATCTCACGCTGGATCGCACACAGAGCATTCTCTAACTTTCAGACAAAATAGTACCCCAGATGTCTTAGTGCGGGTCAATTTTTTCAAAACCAAAGATCTCTTCTTTCAAAAGGCCAGAGCAAAGGGTGACATTATTTCGTGAATCGACAATATAACTGTTTCAAGATCTCTCCCAGAAAAGTATAGCGTGCCGCAGAAAAAAATGAAGCCGTTGACAACGTGGCTTTCTGAAAGGGGTATCCGTTATAAATGGGACTACCCATTCAGGAACTTATTCCAAATAGATGGGTCTCAACATCTGTATACATCGTTAAGGGCAGCGGTTGAAACCTTGAAGATCCCCGAAGTGGAGATACACGTATCAGATGAGCAGGCATCAGAAACATTGGTAAGTCCAAGGACACAATCCAAATCAAGGAAGAGCAGGCGTCACGACCGTAGGATACCATCAATGGACCAAAGAGAGAGGAGCAGAGACGAAGAAGCACCGGGCTGAAAAACAGGCAAAGAGAACTTATCCTATTTACTGTTGCTCTTTAGAGGGCGTCTTTGGGGGCTAGGGTGTCTTGAAACAGACGACAAAGGGCTGCATACCAATTATGAGAATTTTGAAGACAGCAGCATGTGGGTTATTTTGCAATTTGTTCATAGTTCCAAGGGCGATAGGAACACAAGCCCGTGTCCAAGCAGAGTGATTGATGAAGACCTTGTATACGGTTGCATTCGTTTTGGTTTTTGATTTTGTTTTGCTTTGGGTGTGTGGACACATGTTCAGAAAAGGAGTGGGAAATAACGTACAATTGTGAGATGGAACGGGGTGCGATAATCGAAATGGAGGAGCATAATGTACAGAAGCACATATGGGTACCAGTTTTATTTGTGCAAATGGGCTCAATGTATGGAATAGATCGCCAGGCATGTGTCATATGGTGTGTAGATGATGGCCGATGTAAAAATAGTGTCCATAAAGGTCCCGGGACTCAATTCACCCAGAAATAGGAAAAGTGTTTTATCAAAATAGAGTTCAAAACGGACATTGCTTTTCTTCAAGAGACTCGTTTGCTGAACCGAGATGAAATTAGAATGAGATAACGCTGGTTCGTGCATCAGTATTTTGCCTCCTAAGCTACCAAGAAGGCTGGAGTTGCTATCTTAATAGTGAAATCCCTACAGTTTGAGCGTGTGAAGGTTGTAAAGGACACCAAGGGGAGATATAAAGGGGTTGTTTTACGCCTAGCAGGAAAGGACCTTACAGTGGTGTCAATATATGGTCCCAATCAATAGCAAGCACAGTTCTACACTGACCTAGTCCCCCAAATAGCACAATTTCAACAAGGGGAGTGAGAGATGGAAGGAGACTTTAATGTGGCATTGGAGGGGAGTATAGATAGATCGGGCCCAGAGTCCTCTGCAGAGTCGGTGGAGGCAGCTCCCCTCAAGAGGGCAATGGCCAACTTACAACTGGTCGATGCCTGGCGGATCCTTTACCCTCAATACTGAGACTACTCTCACTACTTGCATGTGTACCGCACCTATTCCAGAATCGATTGTTTCCTGGTGTCTCAGTCCCTTGTTCCAGATATCGCAGCAGCCACCATAGAAGTAGCCTTAGTATCAGACCATTCTCCCATCACAATACACTTAGAAGAATATGGTCTGGGAGGTAGAAAGTTCATGGGGTGGAGACTGAATGACTCACTTCTCACTGATTTGGCTGTATGCACAGACATCAATAAACGCATAACTCAGTATTTTCAAGAAGATCTTACAGGTGAGGTGCCTATCTCAGGGGTATGGGAACCTCTCACGCCCACATTATGGGGAGAACTGATTAGTATAGCTGCGGCCCGGAAAAAGCTACTATCCACCCAGAGAGAGCAGGCAGAGGAGAGGGTAACCAAATGGGAGACTCAGTGTAAATGGGATGGGGCCAGGAAAACATATCAGCAACTTCAAGTAGCCAGAGCAGAGTTGAAGGCATTGTGGGCGGGAGACATCTCGCATAAATGACTTAGTACAAAACACTTTTACTTTAGCACCTCCAATAAAGTGTCTTGACTACTAGCTTATAAACTCCAGGCTCAGCCAAGTAGTACTGTGATAAGTGCTTTAAAAGATAACAGCGGTCAGTTACATACTGAGGAATCAGAGAAAATACTGATCCTGTCACATTATTATTCCAAACTGTTCGCAGCAGACTCATCCACAGGCCAGCAACAAGAAGCATTTATATGTGAGGCTCTGCTACCACAGATCACAGATGAACAGAGGCAAACTATTGATGCACCGATTACATCAGAGGAAATTGCAATGGCCATTCGCTCCCTCCCTGGCAATAAGGCACCGGGTCCAGATGGCTTCACGGCTACCTTTTTAAATAAAAAATCTTCAGTTCTCACCCCTCACATGGCAACATTGATCAATTCCTTTGCTGAAACAGGTGCGATTACGCCCACTATGGGGGAATCGTACTTAACTGTATACGCTAATCCAGACAAGGACCTCGTTCTACCAGCCGATCGTGGTCCTCAACTATGATTCCTGAATTTACTCAAAGGTGTTGGCGACAAGGTTAGCCCATTTTTTACCAGCTCTGGTGCTGCCAGATCAAACAGAGTTTATACCCGGGCGCCAAGCACACAACAACATCCGGCGAATAATAGATATATTGGCCTGGGCACGCAAACACAAGTGAGAAATGGCCTTACTCTCAATTGATGCAGAGAAAGCATTTGACTGAGTGCATTGGTCATATTTATCCATAGTTTTGGAGGGATTTGGACTTGCCCAGCGTTTTTGCAAACTACTACTAGCTAACTTTGATTTGCCATTTACAAAGATTAAAGTAAAAGGCATACTCTCCAGCCCAGTGCGCCTATACAGAGGAACTCACGAAGGCGGTCCGCTGTCCCCATTGTTGTTCGCCCTATCTATTGAGCCATTGGCCTGTTTGGTACGCTGTCAGCGGGGTATTAAAGGGTTTGAAATAGCGGGCTACCATCACAAGCTGGCTTTATATGCAGAGGACCTTCTTTTCTATATGCAGAACTCCAGAACCACTTTACCACATATTATCACGCTATTGGAAAGATTGCGGGAGGTCTCGGGCTTTAGATTTATTTTAACAAAATCAACTATACTTAACATTACGGAGCCACTGGATACCGTAGCGCAGCTGAAGAGAGACCACCCTTTTTCATGTGCCCCGCAAACTTCAAAAAACCTAGGGGTGAACCTTACAGTGAAGTATGGAGACCTTGACACAGCTAATATCATTCAAATGCTCAGTAGGGTAAAGCAAGATCTAGTTAGGTGGGAGGGTTCAAAAATATCCTGGTTTGGGAAAATTACAGCAGTCAAGATGACTATTGCCGCGTTTGCTATATGCCTTTCAGGCATTGCCAGTTTCGATACTGAAAGCCCCCTTGAAAGATCTGCAATCACAGATATTTGATTTTATATGGTCCCAGAAGAGACAGAGTTGCCAAGCGTACACTGATTGTGTCTAAAATAGCAGGGGGACTAGTGGTGCCGGATGTGGAAAGCTATTTATATATGCGGCCCAGGTGGCACCGGTTCTGTTGAGATGCGAGGTATCTAAAACACAAGAAATTACATTTTGGGTGAACATTGAACAAGAAGCATTAGGGACTCCTCTACGTGGGGTATGCTGGATTTCCCCCAAGATTCGCAGGGTCAGGAGGGAGGCCTTCCAACCTCTAGAATGACATTAGAATAAGGGGACAAAACAACGTGTAAATACAAGGTTATCACATATCCCTCACCTTGGAGAGGATTTTGGGGCAATAGGGAATTCCTTCCGGGCTAGATAAGGGAAGATTCACCCACTGAAAAGAAGGAGGCTTAAACACATTGGGTCAGTTGTTTAAAGACAAACGCCCTCTCACATTTGAGGAGTGCAAACAGGCTTACAGGGTGGCGGAGCGAGATAGATTTGAGCATTTGCAGTTACTTCACTTGGCCACCCACCCATGGGTAGCACCACAGGGTAAACAGGAAACTACTACATTTGAAGACTTGTTTTTTGATGACCTCCCCCCCCCCCAAGGCTAAATTAGCAACTCTTTAAAAGGTGCTTAATAAAATCAGGTTCAAACACCCAGACAAGTATATGGCCAGGTGGGAAAGAGATATAGGAAGGTGTATAGATGATCTTGGATAGTTCAAAATATGGACGAGGGTCAATAAGATGCATTAGGCGGTCCACTTAACGGAGAATAGAATTAAACTAATATTACGTTGGTACCTTACTCCGGTGCGGTTATACAGAATTACCCCAATTCTCCCCCAATTGTTGGCGGTGCAACGCATGTTTGGGCTCATTTTTCCACGTGTGGTGCGAATGTCCCCAATTGGAGACATTTTACCGGATAGTAGTCGCCCAGATCCAAGACATCTGTGGATATGAACTAGATATGGATCCACCTATTCTACTTTTAGGTAATGAAGACACACAAGGTCATTACAAGCTAAACACCAGAAGCTTCAGATTAGTTACCTTTTTTCTAGTGGCCACACGTTTCAGAAATGCACAACACTGGAAACCGCAGGGCACGCTAAACATAAAGGAATGGTGGGACAAAGTATGGTATGTGACAGCTATGTCAAAAATTGAAGCAGCAATGTGTGTAACAATGGAAAAGTTTGTCGGACTGGGCCCCACTGATCACGTTTGTGAATGCATTTGACAATCCTAGTATCCATCACAAACCTCACGAGATGTCTTCCTTTCCATTACTGTAGAGTGGGAAACCACTTGCCCTACTCCAACTTGGGTAAAGGACCATAAACAGAACATTTCCTCAATCTGATGCCAATAATGCATGGTAAACCCACAAAAACTTATTTTAATTTGAGTTTAGTACTATATGATTTCTTATTCTTATCTGTATTCATCTCTTACTCTTTCTATCCCCTTCTTATTGCTGATTCTTTTGTGAATAAGCAAATATGTAGAGATAGTAATGTAAATACTGAGTATAATAGTTTGAAAATGGTCATGAATGATGCAGAACGTCATATTAGCCAAGACTGGAGCCGTGAGGAATGTTGCTACTTTAAACTGCATGTTTTATTGTATCTTGGACTGTATTTGCTCTGAAATGTTGATGATGTGCCTGATGTTGAAAATGACTCAAATCTTAAATTGAAATAAAAAGAAAAGGCTGTATTTCCCTGAACAAGTTAAGGTAATAAGCACCGTTTTTTGCTACCTGGTTAGTATGGGGCTCTGATGCGAGCGTGGCATCGAGGGAGAACCCTAGCGTTTTGACTTTGTTAGAGACAGAGATGTCATTGTCATCTAATAAGAATGATTGAAATGTAGGGTCTAATTTAGCCTTTGAGGTTGACCGAAGACCAGTATTACGGTTTTATTGCCATTCAAACACAACCAATTGGTATTCACCCAAGATTTAATAAAGGAATAAGTCTGGGTAACTTTATACGAGTCAGTGGTGTAATCACCAGACAGTTCCAATACCAATTGGGTGTTGTCATAGTAGTAAAGTAAATCCCCATATTGATCCAAGATGTCACAGACAACATAAACTTGAGGTAGAACAAGGTTTAGTCAATGGAGCAATTGGTACAGTTTTTGGCACACACAAGGTTGTCCGCACAATAGCACGTTTCCTTCTTTTCAAAGACATATATGTACGCAGAGAACAATTCACTCTATCTCTTGCATAAGCTGTCACTATTCACAAATCGCAAGATCTAACTGTAGATCATGCATTGATTGACATTGGCAGCACAGTCTTCAAAGAAGGTATGAGTTAGGTAGCACTTTCACATCTCCATACGCTCAATGGTCTATTCCTAGTTAACTTTGATGCAAAGTCAATGCAGACATTCATTGCATCCTAGAATATTACAGGATATGTGCACTTAACACCCACCATCTAAATATGTACCCTGTACCTCAAAAAAGAAAACCTTTAAAAGAAAACTGATACAAACAGAACCTGTAGCAGATCTCCCTGCAGTACCATTACAAAGAACAAAGAACTGCAGCTCCATCGAATAATACAGCCAAATAACTCTCTAGTTCAAAAACAACTGCACATCCATCAGAAGACAAAGAGACAAATGTCTCTTCTCAAAAAAACAACTGCAGACCCATGAAAGTATGCAGAGGCACAACTCTCTGGTCCATTTAAATTCAGCAACACAACTGCACTAAATTGATATGCAAATATAGCAATCAATCTTCTCTTCCAATTGCCACCAATTGTTCACAACATTTACTTAAACATCTCTGTTGTGTTTGCAAATGCTCATCCTTCATAGAAATGCCACAAATAATCCTGACAGCACTTATTTGACTGAAAATCGCAGATTGCGCACCTTTCTGTCTGGAAATCCCCGTTTGAAGTATGGGGATTTTCGGGAAGAAAGGGGCGCAAATCTGCGTTTTTCACGCGAATAATTCCATGAATCAGGCTCTTAGTGTCTTAGGTATAAGGCAAGAATTGGACTACTGTGCAGAAATGGTAAACTGTAAATAATTCGTGTTGGGAGGATAGCTCAGGGGCAACGTGCTTGCCTTAAAAGCAAGACGACACAGAGCAACACAAGTTCGATCCTCGGGTCTGCACTTGAAAACCTTCGGGTATTAAGCACGTTATAAATAACCCATCATAAAAACTACACCATATAAACACACAGGAAGACCCACAAGAATTCCTAATGGACTAAGTACAAGAAACCAAAAACATCCCTATAAATGAAATCTTACAGATTTCATACACGTGGAAACATACATGCACTCTCTGCAACCATGTTTCACAAGAGCACATCCCCAATGAACAATTTGTGTATGTATCCATACCAAATGATGAATCCATTCCATTTCACCAGCTTCTGCTGAATGCAAATCATAGCATATTATGCCCTTTTGCAATTCAGACAATAATTCCAGCATACAAATAAACTCGCATGGTCATTGTGTCATATTAATGCTTCTAAGGTAAAATGCAGATGGTACCAAAAATAACTAAGCTTACTAGCTTTTTCACTGGGGCAAGTTTCTCTTGGCAAGAAAACCTTCACAACAGTAGGCATAATCTACCAGACTGGTGCCACAACTACTTCAAGCTGCTATACTGCAGATGTAAAAAAAAAATAAGCGGTTGGTTTGACTGCAACAACACTTCCGTTACTACAAAACATAGGTTACCAGCAAATCTAACAAATGTCTAGTTAATATTCCTTCAACCCAAATGTACTCACTAAAGTATAGTACAATACACATTATAAGCCAACTGGTATCTAACTATATTCATAATACTACAATAGTAATTTTAAAATCCAAGAAAGTTAGAATATTATTTTAAAAATTACTTTCAATGTAATACACTTCCAATATGCCATCACAGTTATTGTTACTGCAAAATGTCTAAGTCCAATATAGATAGAATACGCCAACGGGTATCCAACTACTTTAAACATATCGAGTTCACAGTTAGTTTTTCTGTCTGGGGGCATATTGTGATATGCAAACACCAACACGTGTCTGCGGACATCATTGCAACTGGAAAGTGTTCTGTGAAGGGGTAAATGTATACATATTTTATGATAGTAATGTTGTCTTTGATATCCTGGGCGTTAGCCTTAACAGTGCATGACAGTGGCGCAAGTTGTGGTTGCATATCTTACCATAACTGCCAAATTTCTTGGGCTTTTTTGAGTGACTTGTAACCATAATGTTCCTTTAACAAAGTGTTTTCACTGAATACAATGCGCCCCAATATGGTTTAAAGATCTTTTATGATCCCAGTGCTCGCAGAGCTCTGAGAGACCATTTTCTTGCCTTATTGCTTTCAGGTATTTGTAGTTTCCCTGTCAAGATGGGGGGAATAATGACACAATTGTACACCTTTTGCCCAACACAGTTATATAAGAATGTATACTATGGTATGTATACATTTCAAGTTTTCTTTATAAAGCAGACTATTGTTCAAAGCCAGACATGGGGGTGAGTAGGGGAAATGATGAGAGGGCAAGTAAGTCATGAGTATTTGCCCAGGATGTGGCAAGAGCTTTTGCAATCCTGGACATGCAAGCAGTTATTTTCCACAAAGCCCATGGGCAGTGGTGTGGAAAAAAATCTATGAAATAACAACTCTTGAAATTCAATGAAAAACCTTTAGTTAATGATCAGTTAAGGTAAGGAACTTATTGAAACAAAACCCCTGAAATTCGACACATTGGGGAACTCTTTAAATCTGCGCATTCCGGTTGCAAAGCCCAAGAGGACACATTTATTAGGAGAGGAGGGATTCACAATGCCATATAAAATGGGAACATATCATATAAAATGGCACTGTGGGGGATAGAGTATTATAGGGGAGCCTATCCTGAGTTCCCCAATGCGTTGAATTTTAGGGGTGTTGTTGCAATATGTTTCTGCTTTCAACTGTTTTCATTGAATAACACTATATATCTCCTTGGTGAAAGCCATGGTTTTCCGGCTTTCACGTGATGCGCTCTGCTAAGGAAAATATCTCGGCTTAAATTAGCCTGACATAGGTGCCTGCTGTGTTAAAAAATGAAAAACAAGACTACAAGCAGTCAAAGGACAGCGGCACTCCTCCTGTTAATTTGGTAATATTCACAGACTCCCGGAAACTCCAAACAAAGTCCTTTTATTGTACACAGGTGGACAAGGATGGACGGAAAAAACAACTACGTGTTTCACCCTATGGGGCTTCGTCAGATTGAGTGGATCAATGGATGTGCCGGCCCCCTAAATACATCACCTGTTTTGAACTTTCCCTCAACCGCAACACCACTTTTCATTATCCGCCCCCCAACACCCCAACTTTCAACTTCCCCATAAACTTTAACAACAACTTTCAAAATGATTAGACCAGAGTGAATCATCAGGTTTTCCAAATACCCCTGCCCCCGCCATCCCATCCTTTCCACCGCCATTCCCTCCTAGAGGTTCATTTAATTTTCACCCCCGGTCGTAGCTACTTTCACTATTAGGAGGTCTCGCCAATTTGTAACCAGGCCCCCCTCTTCCAGAAGTTCACCCTCTCACTCTCACTCTCAGGTCATGGCACCGTCAGCGGTTGGATTATAGTGACCAGTTCGCTCCTCACATGTAAAGCCATTGATGTGGGGTCTGCCATCTTGATCTTCTTATTGCGACCTCTCTGGCAAGCTTCCATTTCTCCCTCGCCGGTCCGTCCTCTTCCCTCATGTTTCCAGGTGGGGTTCTTTCCTTGTCATCGCCTCCGGCACCGTTCATCCTCTCTCATAGGGTCATCCATGTCCTCTTCCTTCGAGATCGTCCATCAGTGCCCCTTCCACTCAAATCGGAGCCCATTTGGAAATGTCCAATGGTAATGCACTTTTCTGGATCTCAACCAATCCGTGACAAGCCTCAGACATTTCCTGTTCATTAGTAGGTCTTGTTAAAGCCGGATGGATGCCGATTGAAAACGTATGGGCTTCATTTTACGGGCTGCCTGCATGATGACTTCCTTCAGTTGGAATAGGTGTATCCGGGTCAGAACATCAGGGGTCAGATTTTTGTTGAGCTGATATGCAGAGTATACTCTATGCGTCCAATCTAGAACAATGTCCCTTTCGTCCGCCTCGCCCAGGGTCTGTTGTAATAGTCCCACCACGTATTGTTGCAGGTCAGAGTCCACCACGGATTTTGGGATCCCCCGATCCGAATGTTATTTTGCCTCAACCTATTTTCGGCGTCCTCTTGTTTGCTTTGGACCCGGTCCATTTGTTGTTCTAGCGCCTCTACCCTTCTAGCCAGCTTGTCCTGTTCCTGCCCTTGTTCTGCCACTGCACTCTCCACGTCATAAACCCTTTTCTTTATGGCCATGACACCTTTGTTAAAATGTGCAATTGACTTGTCTAGGTCAGAGGTGCTCTCTCTATGCTGTCCTTTGTTAACTCCTGCAACATTGCCAGCAAGTCCGATTTCCATACCTGTGGGTCTTCTGACTCCCATAGGCTCTCAGGAGGTGGTGCATGTACCTGGCCGTTTGTTGCTGATTGCGTTTGCACGACCTGCATCAGGGATTTAATGTCTCCAGACGCTGACCCTTTCTTGCTTGGCCATTCTTTTCCTTTTCGGGAGGTGTGGGGTGTCCCTGGCACTTGCTTTGATACTGGGTAATGTGCCTTTGTCATGTCCCGCAATTCCAGCTATTGCCTTGCCCTGGATCACCTGCGCCCAGGGTTTCGTGCGGGCCTCTTAGCCTGTCTCAGGCGGTAGGGGCGACCATACTCCCGCCTGCGGTTTGGGTGCTCCTTTGTATTATAGGTGCCGCCCGAGTTCTGTGGGCCCAAGTTAGCGGGATCACTCATCCTCCTTTTGTGTTATGCTTGTTGCCTATCCCTTGTCAGCCTGTAAACTGTACTCTTCATTGGCCAGAGCCCCTCAGCGTTTCGGCGGTTCAGTGTCAGTCTGCCCGGTCTCCCTGTCTATCCCACTGCAATGGGGGTGAGGTTTGCCGAGCTGCTTATGGTGGACATCTGGGGCAGCTACCTCTTATCACCCCACAAGGAGTCCACAGCTTTCCAGACTGTGTGCCAAGTGCATGCCCCAGTGTTTCTTTACTTTGTTGGGCTCTTGAGATAATGCAATGTCATGCGGGCATTAAGTATTGCTGCTGTGCGTTGCTGCCTTCATGCGTTATACGTTATGTCCCTATTGCAACCACTGTTCCTTTCTGATCAGCACCTACGCCTTTGTGCCTCTGTCATGGGCTGTGCCTGCATGATTCTTTGCAGCGTTGGGCTATGCAGTAGGCTTGCCACTCTCAGGGGCCGTTCTGAACTCTCTTTCTTTCGGTCCTCTCACGTCGTTCTGGCTGGGGGCTTGAATATCTCTCGTGGTCCGCCCTCCCACTTCTCAATGCTTCTTCTGTGTTATTTCCCCATGGCCTCCCCAAGTGTCTCCTTACTGTGGTCTTCAGGCCTCGGGCCTCCGCATGTGCGGTCCGTGTCTGCCCCGACCCCGGTTTAGGCTCCTCTCTCCTGCATTCAGTCTTCCCGCCTGCCATGTGGGGGGAAGGGCTTCTCAGCACGTCCATCTCCGCCGATGTCCGCATAAGTCCGCATAAGTCAGCGCACACTGCAACCGTTGTCGGATTGCTCTCCGCAGTGGTTTCTACTTCGTTACAGGGCGGGATCAGTTCACCTGCCTCCAAGCACCATAATTCCTCGGGTACAAGGGATCGACACTGCCTTGAGTCCCGGCCGCCATCTTGTCAGGGGTCCGCTCCGCAGAAAGACTTTCGTTTATAATTCCGTCGGGTGAACACCTCGCTGCCGAAGTTTCACCCAGCGGATTCCCTGGGTATTCCGACACCTGCAGAGCTTTTCCCCAGACCGCCAGTCACATTCTAGAGGGGGATTCGGGCCCCAGGGTAGAGAAGAGATTCAGAGCTCACAGAGAAGGCATCCGTCGGCGTCCTCGGCTGGCCACGCCCCCCACCGGTAGGTTTTCTAATGAGTGCGATTTGTGCAACGCCTGCTTTCAAAATATATTGCCGATTCAGGATTCTCTTCTTTTTTGGGCTCTTGAACATGGTGGTCATTGTAAGATTACTATCACTTTGGGTCACATGGCGTGTAGTGTTTGTTTACTCTGCTTTCTTGGATCGGACTTCAGCTTTATGGGAAGCATGACACTTTGGATAGCCTCCATTGACGAAACATTCAGCAACCTCTTTTGCTTGTTCTTGGAAGGTTTTCCTCAGAGAAATGGCATGTATTTTGGAAACATTTACTAAATGGAATGCTTATGATCAAGTTCCTTCGATAGTTGCTACTTGCATGTAAAACAGAGTTACTATTGGTGGATTTACAAAACAATTGGGTCGTCCAGGGGCTTTTTATCAAACGTGCATGTATTTCCGATAAAAACGTGGATTTACTGCCTATAATAATAAATGTGAACACATATATAGATATATATATATTTTTTAATTATTTATTTTGATATCGCTGAATAAATCGACTTTTCAAAATTATAAATAGATATACATTTTCCAATTTCATTCAATAATAAAATAATGACATTGATAACAAACAGAGGAAAACAAAGAAAAATCAGATAATGGGCAAATGCTAAAAACAATCTAAAGACTTAAAAACTTACACATTTCATTTCTCAAGTGCACAAAATAACTTTGAATATTTACAAGTGATGTTCACAGTTCAAAATTAATTTTGCAAATTGATTTCACCAGGCAAAATGGCCTCCAAAAAGTGCACCAAAGCCTTTATCACCGAGAATCTTGTGCTATTAAATAAAATACTCCATATCTGGTTTTCATCCAGTTCCTCATGCAAACTCAACAAATGAGTAAAAAATGTAACCCGCAACTCCTTCAAATTAGGACACAATATTATCAAATGTTGTAAGGTTTCCCTCACTGTATGAGTTTCACAAAACCGACAAAAATTTAGGTCACCAGAAATGATTTTGCGCCTCACCAATACTTCCCTAGTGGTCCATAAATTGAGTCTAAGACGCAAAAATGTATTCCGTTCCTTCCCAGAAGGACACTTCAGTAAATAACCTGCCGCTTGACCCATCCGCTTAATTCCGAAATTATTGTTATTGAAATCTTTGTATTTTGAACAGAAGTCAAGGTTTTGTATCCAATCCCAATGATAGAACTTTGTCTTAGTGCGGACTGGGTGGGGGCGTGGCCTGATGTCCACGGAGTGAGGACGCGAGTTCCCTGAGCTCCGTCTGGGCCGCAGCAGTCCGATCCTTTTCAAGGTGATTCAGCCCACAGACACCGCATCCGAGGAGATCCACCGGCGGCCGAAGCGGGAGACCTTGTCTTCCACCCAACCCCGACGAAAATCGGGGCCTGAGAAGCTTCTACCGCGACCCGGCGCTGGCTCCCCCTTCTTCCCGGGCGAGGCACACAAGATGGCGGCCGCCTCACGTTGATAACCCAGCGGCTCGCACTGGATCCGGGAGCCAGCGACTCGCTGACTCGAGCAGTCCCTCCCTGCAGTCGAGTGCACCCCGGCTCGGGCCACTCGAGGGCACCGTCAGGACCCGGTGCAGCAGCCAAGAAGGGCCAGGAGGAAGATCGCTACGCGGCCGATAGACACGGGGGAGAGGGTGGCGACGGCATCAAAGAGGCAAGATGGCTGCCGCGAGGAACAAAGCCAAGCACGCTACTCTGGACCCCTTTGTAACATCCAAGCCTGCTGCTCAATCCACACCGAAGACCTCACCAGCACAAGATGCCCCTGGGGATGAGACCAGACATAATCAAGTGCTTGAGGCGATCGCGGCCCTGAGGACATTCATCGATACGAAAATCGGGGAGGTTAAGACGGACATACAACTTATCAGGCAAGATGCCCGCAACTTAACGGAGCGCGTCACCATAGTCGAATCCTCCCAGAAGGACATCTCAGATGAGACGACGTCTCTACAGAAAGAGGTAGCGGACCTCAAACGGAAAGTGCACTTCTTGGAGGCGAGATCCGAAGAAGCAGAGGGTCGGGCCAGACGGAACAATATCAGGATCCTGGGCGTACCGGAGGGGTCGGAGACCATGGACCCGACGGCTTATGTGGAGTCCCTGATACAGCAGGAAGTAGGGGTGTCGAAACTCTCGCAGGGATTCGCCATTGAAAGAGCTCATAGATCCCTCCAGAAGCGCCCCCCGCCTGGATCCTACCCCCGCCCCATCATCGCCAAGGTCCTCAATTTCCGCGACCGAGAGGTGATCCTGAAATTCTCGAGGGAAGGAGGTATAATCGAGCGGGGTGACTCAAAGATTACCATCTACCCCGACTATACCCAATCGGTGCAGAGAGCAAGGAATTCCTTTGTCCCCATCAAGGCCCAGCTGAGGACACTGAACATAAAATACATGCTGCTCTATCCATCACGACTAAAAGTAATCCACAATGGGCGGGCAATATTCTTGGAATCACCAGAAGCGGCCACTATGTGGATGGAACACAATAACCTTGCTGAGGCTCCCAAAGAAACCACGCTAGAGGAACGCACTTAGCACGCCCAAAAAGCTGACCGCATACTAACGCGGCTGGAGCACCCATTTCTTTGGTATTATACTCCAAACCGAACCGAGGCTATACCAATACTGAAGAAAAACTACCACATCAGAACGCTAAATGACTGCGGGCTCACTCGACCTCCCGCCCATGGACACAGACCACGGACCCACCGTTGACCAGTGCAGACCTCTTTCCTGCACACAACCACTCGCGCCAGAGACCTGGACTAGGTCGGACGGCGCGAGGGCCCCCGAGCACTCCACCCCGGTGGCTGAAGCTGGGTGCATTAGTTTTAGTTACTTGTTCCAAGTTGTTATTGTTATGACTGTCCCAACCCGGATGAATAAAGATTTCCTGGGCCTAGGCGGGCCTACCCACCCCACACAAATGGCTCATCACCCACCCTACAATACGGCTCATGCAACACTGGGAGAAGGGGTGGCACTCCCCTCATCGAGGAACCCACTTATGCAATGGCAGCAAGACTCAAGCTAATTACATGGAACGTTAGAGGGATGGGAACATACATAAGAAGAAACCGGATTTTTTCTTATCTAAAGAGGAAAAAAATATCATTGGCCCTCCTGCAAGAAACACATCTCACCTTGGAGGCCACAGACAAAATCCTGAAATACTGGGGAGGCCAGGGTAGCGGCGCATCCTTCTCAAAGTACGCAAGAGGAGTCTATACATGGGTGAGCCCGGACACACCATTTCAACAAATGGGAACGGAGCTGGATAAAGAGGGCAGGTATGCAATAGTGTGGGGCATGCTTGAGAACACTCCCCTGTGTATAGTAAACTCGTATTTTCCCCAGCACAATATACCCTCACACATCAAGGACCTATGCGCAAAATTGCTGCACTACCGAGAGTATACGTTCATATGGGGGGGGGACTTCAACTCTATTATGAACCCGGAACTGGACAGATCGACAGCTCCACGCATGCCCCATAGCGCCTCTCCTGGGGCCCTCCCCAGGATGGTGGCAGACCTACACCTGACGGACATTTGGAGAGACCTCCACCCCTCGGATAGATCATATTCATTCTACTCGGCTCCCCATAGCCTCCACACGAGACTGGACTACTTCTTCATCGCCAACGAACTAACCCCGCAAGTTGAATTGGCAGAGTACATGGGCAGAACAATATCTGATCACTCCCCCTTGCTGTTGCAGCTCTCCCTCAAGGGCCCCCGCCCCCCCATCCCGACGTGGCGCATGCCATCAGATGCCTTGACCGACCCAGCATTCAAGGAAACCCTAAGAGAAAAGCTGGAAGAATATTTAGCGATAAATAAGGGTTCGGTCGAGAAGTGGAGCACGCTTTGGGAGGCGCTGAAAGTAGTGACAAGGGGGGAGATAATCGCCGAGGCGGGCGGGATCAGGCGACAACTGAGGAGAGAACTGGAGGTCGTGGAGGAGAGAATAAAGCGACTTGAAAGTAGCGCCCCACCAACCACCGAAAGGGAGGCTGAACTGAAACTGATCAGAGAGGATTGCAGGGAGGCATGGGAAAGACTCTCGAAGTTTGACTTCTCTGTGCGCACCTCGAAGGCCCACAGGGAAGCTGACAAACCGGGCAGAATACTCGCATGGCTATGCAGGAAAGAGCACCCGAGACAGGCCCTCAAGGAGATCAAAGATACGAACGAAAAGACCTGCAGAACACGACAAGAGATTAATGATACCTTCACGGAATTCTATAACGACCTATACACTCATGAGACGAAGGTCCCCATAGCAGATATAAAGGATACGCTGGCTGAGGTGGGACTGCCTAGGCTGAGCCAGGAACAACAGGACAAACTTGGGGAGCCTATTACGGTGGAGGACATCACAGATGCAATCAGATCCCTCTCCACAGGCAAGGCTCCTGGCACAGATGGACTCATCCCAGAATTCTACAAGGCCTACGAGGAGATCACCTCTCCTATACTACACGCAGTATATACGGAGGCATACGAGTCGGGCACTCTCCCTAACACTATGAGAGAAACCCTCATCGTCCCGATGCTCAAGCCAGGCAAACCAGCCGATAGATGTGACTCATATCGCCCACTGGCGCTCCTAAACTACGACGGCAAAATATTGACGACCATATTGGCCAAAAGGCTCTCGAGGGTGATCGGTTCCCTGGTACATGAGGACCAGAGTGGCTTCGTTCCGGGGCGTAACACCTCCGCCAATCTCAGGAGGCTCCAACATATCATTTCACAGACGTCCGAAAGCGAGGAAGATCTAGCAGTACTCTCACTGGATGCCATAAAAGCCTTTGACTCTATTTACTGGGAGTGGCTGATCGAAACCCTGAGGGAGTTCGGACTTGGCGAACACTTCATCCGCTGGATAGAGGTCCTGTACAGCGACCCATTGGCAAGAGTTAAAACGGGTGTCATGATATCGAGGGCCTGGCCCATCCAGAGGGGTACCAGACAGGGATGCCCACTGTCTCCAATGCTGTACATTCTAGGCCTGGAGCCGGTGGCAATATACTTCAGGAAGCAGTTCTTTGACGCTGGCATCAGCATTGGAGGATCAGACAACATCATCTCGTTATATGCCGACGACGTCCTCCTATACCTGCGCGACCCCTTGGAGAATGCCCCGATTGTATTGGATGTTCTGGACAACTTTGCAAGATACTCGGGGATAAGATTTAGCAGGCAGAAGTCTTGCGCGTTCCCACTAGCAAGACTGAAAAATAAACCTGAGGAGGAGCTTCCTGAGATCGGGATCCGTTGGCAGGTGGACACTTTTCGATACCTAGGCCTCAACATCACACATTCACCAATATCCACCCACAAAGCCAACACGGAGGCCGCAATGGGCGGAGTGCGGAGATCCATACAGTTCTGGTCAAAGCTCCCGCTCTCCATGATGGGGAGGGCGGCGATAGCTAAAATGATAATCCTCCCCAGGTTCCTCTACTATTTCACCAACGTGGTGTATTACATTCCCCCACCCTTTTTCAGGACACTCGACTCTCTGATCAGGGACTTCCTCTGGGGACGAGCCCGGCACCGACTCACACTGAATACCCTCACACTCCCTTACGCAGAGGGCGGCATTCAGCTCCCCGACTTCCAGAGATACTTTCTGGCGGCTCAGTCGACACACCTGGCAAAATGGCTCTCAGATGAACCTTCAGCTGAGCTAGAACTTCTATCCCACTCCTCTTCACCGCTGTATCCCAAGGAGCTACTCTGGAACCCCCGACTTGGACCCCCCAACCCACCCACTATACTAGAGGTTGGAAGGCGGGTATGGAACAAGGTGAGATCCATGGCGGGCCTGCAACGCTCTTATACACCCGACACCCCCATGATGACGGATGTCTGCAAAACCTCCACCGACCTGGCAACTATGAGGAGATGGGAGAACCATGGTCTCTACACATGGGGGGACATGTTTCATGATGGCCTCTTCAGGGACTTCGAGTCGCTTCGAGAAGGAGATGGACTACCACTGGGCCATTTCCTCTGGTACCAAAAAGTGAGACATGTGGCCAGAAAGAACTGGGTCGCATGGCCTGAGGAACCAGAAACTCACCCCCTCCTGAGAGAAATGTATGACGTTGGTGACGGATGGAGACCGACGTCCAGGTTGTACACTCAACTGAACGATCGACCCAACCCAAAGAGCGCCCGGCTGAAGGTAAAATGGGAGGCAGACCTCCGGACTGAAATCACAGAGGCCGAATGGGCGAGAGCCCTGATATATCCAAAGGAGGTATCCAGAAACGCCAGGTTTAGACTGATACAACTGAACGTACTCTACAGAACGTATATGACCCCTCACCGGATATCCACGTTCAACAACAAAGCGGACTCAAGGTGCCCCTGGTGCTCCTCAGACCTGGCGGACATGATTCACATGTTTTGGACCTGTTCCAAATCTCAGAAACTCTGGCAGGCCGCTGAACGGACCTGCAGGAATGCTGGCCTAGAAACTTACGAGTGGACACCCAAGGAGTGCCTACTGGGCACCTATCCGAGACTTGGTAAAATCAAACACTTGACGAAGCTTATGGATATGGCCTGCCTTCTAGTTAAGAGAACAATTGCCATGGCCTGGAAGGCCCCAGCGGGCCCCAGGTATGACCCCTGGATCAGGGAAATGGAAAGATGGACTACGGCTGAGACTGTAGCCTGGGAGGAGGGAAACAAATGTGGCGGCGACGATGTGAGCAATGTGCTGGAGGCCTGGAAAGCCCTCCTTAGAGACATGGTCTTTGCAACGAGCTACAAACCTCCTTGAACCCACCCCCCTTGCATCCTAGAAAGCAACAGACACTACAGATTAGCCCACCACACCCAAGGGCTCCACCCAGCAACTGTACTGAGGGAGCAAAGCCGATACCCGCCTCCGGACCCACTCCCCGAACTTGGCGACATTGATTAAGAAACCACACCGAGAGTTGGGACAGTCACTGTTACTGTTATTGTTATTTCTTTTCTCTTCTTTTCCCTTTCTTCCTTAGTTTGTTTGTTCTTTATTAATAGTTTTGTCGTTGGTTATAAGCTGATCACCATATCACATTTACGCCAGTTATTGCATTTTGAATGTAACTGCTTTCAGAATCTTATCCTTGTACAAGTTTACTCACAAATGCCAATAAAGACATTTAAAAATAAAATTAGTGCGGACTGGGTTTTCAATTAGAGGCTGTAGTGATATATCAGCTTCTACCAATGTATTCAATACTAGATTCCACCATTTCAATGGAAATATGTGATTTGAGGAGGCCAAGTAACGGGCAACCCGTGATCCAAATGTTATTATTCTCCACGCCCAGCAAGCACTTACGAAAGAAGGAGCACATTCTCCACTTGACTTTACTAGATAATGAATTCAATCCTAATTCGAATCGTAATATAGGCATGGGTGAGCAATTCGGTAGATGTAGAACCCTTTTCCAAAAACCAGCCTCCGATTTATTCCACATAATGTCATTTGTGTACAGCTTTGATTCAACACCATAAAGAAAAATAGGAATTACTTTTGGCTCATAGAACATTAACAGATGTTTTAAAGTAAATTTCCCATATTTATAAAGTAGTATTCTGGCCTGTGAGATCAAAGTCGAATGTTTTGACTGTAAAGTGATGAAGTATTTATTATCACTGACGCTGTTTTGTATGAAAAGCCCCAAATATTTGTATTCTAAAACTAATTTCATGGATTCCTGTCGGATGAACCAAGTTCTATTATTGATTTTGGATTTCCCTTGTAATTCATTATAATTTTTATTTATATTTAATTAACATATGTATTTGTGTATTATGACAGACATTAAGACAATCCTATAAGAGTTGTTATATATATCATACAGTTGCAAAGTTCTGCAGAAAATCATCCTTATACGGATACTTTATAAATAACACTATGTCCGTGTGTGTGTGTATACACAAATATTTCTGTGCATAAAGCGTTATTATATTCAAACAATAATGCTTTTCTGCAGAACTTGCAACTCCATACAACTTGGAAAGTTTTTCTGTAAACATCATGAAGTGTGCAGTTAGAAAGCCCCACAACTTTGCATATCCCTCAATACATCCCAACATTACCCCAGAAACCTATTCTAAAATACTCCCCCAACCCTGTTTTTTAGCAGATGTGTTATTGCATTTTTTCGTTAGCATGCAATAAAAATGTAGATCTGTGAATCTGAAATTCTGAAGAAAAGGATACCACCTAAAACGCTAAATTAATGTAACTCGTGTGCTAATGCGAAATATTCAAAACCTATTAAAAACAACGTTCAACAGCGGGCAATGCTTTTTACTAAACATATCAACTTTGCCATGGCAACACAGAGTGTATTGCAAAGTAACTCCACTGTGCATATTTGTGTATATCAGGTTACAGTTAATCTACTTAAAGGTTCGTTTTCCCATAGAAAGCTGCTCACTCCATGTACCATGAAAAACAAAGAATTGATTAAATGAATGACGTAAGTATGCACAACTACATCAAAACACTCAAACTGAAGCACAGTGTGAAAATCCAGTTAATTAACATCAATCAGTCCCTTTATACGGATATTTTCCTATGTACCTTAACCCAGAACCCTGATGAGACGAGTCAAGTCAATCTGGCAGGGTCTCATTTTGAAGGCAGAGGGAGTCTTTTTCACTAATGGTCCAGATGGTAACCACTGTACAATATGACAGTTCTGGTGGCTTTGAAATATTCCCTTGTACAGTCACTCCTTAAGAAGCCATTAGTAGATGTTGATCACCTTGTTAACGTCTGGCCCCGACGATTGCCAAGTTCACTTCTTAGATGAGGTAATGAAGAATAGTAGAACATATTTCAGAGGCTCTCTGTAGCCATCATCCCTGCATGGGGGGGTTGCCCATGTGCAATAACGACCCCAGCCAGGGTCTAGGCAGGCCCGAGAGACGCAAGGGCCTCGGAAAGGGCTGTGGGCCATTAACCTCCATGTATACCCCCGACAAGGGGGTGATTGTTATTCGCACCCCAGGGATGGCCCATGGTGCAAAACTGGATTTATTTTTTAACTAAGAATGGCTCTGCAGTGGGAGAAGGGCGCAGGATGTTTTGGGGCTTACCCAGAAAAGGCTCCCTGTTGCCTCCCCCCAATCAAGATGGCGCCACCCGGGGGAGGGCCTCGGGTAGCTAGAAAATGCAGGCAGTACACAGTGCGTTCTCGCCTGGTTTTCCAGCTGCCTGATTGGCTGAGCACCCTTCTCCGGGTGTGAATTTAAGGCTATTGGCTTTTTTCAGGTCACACAACCTGGTTGAACTGATTTAAATTTTGAATAATTCATAGCGCACTGAGTGTTTGTCTAGTGACTTTCAAGGTGTTGAAATCGGAGGAAGTTTGAAAATTGACAATGAAATGGCAAATAGCTTTATTTTTTCTTAAGTATTCTGTAAACAGACCCAGACAGGGAGAATTATACCACTGAAAAGATTGCACCAGGAATTGACTGTCCCCTACGTTTCAACCTCAATCCAGTGAGCATCAGATATTTTGTGTTGGCAAACCAAGCGTTCAGAATTATGCTGGAGGCGAACTTTCCTTTTTTGAAAGCAAAGAGGCCCCAAGAAAAAATGTAGTCATCAGGTAAAGAACTTTAAACATGGCTCCAAATGAAAACCTACAAAGCTGGTGAGACAGGAACACGTTTTCTCCAGCCAAGGGCTTAGACCTGGCCCAGGAAAAGTCTCTAAGCCACAGGCAGTGGTTATTTTTCTGATCATCATGTTGAACATGGCAAAATAAAAGAGGCTGGAAGGTTTTGAATTAATCTGAACCTCTGCCATGGCTCTAGGCAACCCTCCAGACCATCGTTCTTCACTTGCCTAGCCATTACACTAAAGAGGAAGACCACATGCAAATTAGGCTTGGTCCCACACCAAAAGGGGGATGTCAGCCCAAACTGCTAGGTCACATCGCTTCTGCACGAGACCACAAGCATCCGCCCCAAGCATGTTTTGTCCTCATTGGGCCTCATCAGTGAGGAGTAGTGTGAGAAACCTGAGGGTATTCTCCTGAGTAGACTTCAAGAATCCCTTATTCAGGTGGCCAGGGAAGGGCTGGCGCTCTCAGATCCCATCCCTGGGGGAAGACGAGTGTGGGAGGATCACCTGGGTAGGGGAAACCAGCGATATGTCCGGGGGCATGCCCAAGGTGAGACGCAGTATTGCAGAAGGGAGGAGGAAATATCAGAGACTGTTATACGCTACTCCAAATCAATCTCCCTTCCTCGTGAAATATTCCCCATAACAAAATCTACAAACCCCTCCGCATCTGGTAAATCCCCTAGGAGCAGAAACCCCATTAGACTTGAAAACTAGATCTCCCAGAATCCCTGTATTCCCGTTTTCTATCTGAATACTCCCAACCATTCTTCTTCATATCTGTCCGATAGTTTGTTCCCAAAACTCTGATATACTGCATTAACAACACACTACCATTCCCGCAAAACCCCATGTCGAGGTCACGATAAAAACTCATGTCATTTCGTTCATTCCACTACCCCTACAAATCTCATTCTTCGTCTCTATATCCCGTAGGATACTCTGACACTAGCCCACGCCCTTTCAGACATGAACACTTTCTCCAGACACTAAACACAATGGTCCAACACTAAAGGCGTTTTCCCGACATGTCCCGACCCAAGAGTCAGGCAAAGTCAGACAATAAACCATAACCACACACACCTGACGGCTCTTTCCTTTCCCCACGGGGATAAAAGATGGAGCACAAGAGCACAGGTCGAGAAAGGCAGACCGCACAACCTGAGAGCTAACTCAGCACGGCAGTGCAAGAGGAGGAGAAATACAGCGCACACCGAGAGAGTGACAAGGAGAGAATTGGCCTTTCCCTTTCCAACCAAAGCCTGTGAAACCTCCGCAGAAGGAATCATAAAACCGCAAACAATAGCCAGCGTGTGTTGTAACAGATGTCAACGATACACGAGACCCTCCTCTGCTAATTACCAAGCCAGGTAGAGGGGCTCTTCTTGGTGGTACGAACCTTGACTCTGAGGAGGAGAAAGCTAACATGTTCATCACAGCCGGTGAGTCGAGGGGAGAGTCGATAAGAGAACAAACTGTGATGAATGAAATGGCTAGTTTGAACTTTGAAAGGCATAAAACAAATCTTGATGAGAAAAGGGGAAAACCAGCAACAGAGGAGTCCAGCACCATGTGGGTGCTCACGCAGGAAACCCTGGGTGATTACCCGATGGTAGAAACTACTGTAACCAGGAGGCCTTGGGAAGAGGTGAAAAGAGGTCAAAGTGGTCATACAGGGGTCTTGTAAAATAATCTTTACTGTCGGAGGTCTTTGACTGACAGATCATTGCGAAGCTAAGGAAATTGATAAAAAGAGCGCATGAACAGTGTATTGCAAAGGTTGCAAAGGTTGGCAAGAGTGAACCCGGTAAAGGGATGCTAATGAGAAGGGGCGAAGTTGAAGTCCCATAGAGTATGCTAACAAGAGTGGGCCCGGTTGAGGGATGTCCATAGTGAACTGTTGGGTAAAAGTTGGCAAGAGTGAACCAGGCATAGGTATGCTATCGGAAAGGGGCGAGGCCTGAAGTGCCTATGAACAGTGTGTTGACAGGAATGAACACGAACAAGGGATGTCCACAGTGAACTGTTTTTGTAAAAGGTGGCTAAAGTGAACCCGGCAGAGGAAGGCCCACAAACAGGGTGAACCCGAAGGAACTGTTTAAAATAAATTAAGATTTGTGAAACCAAGAGGTATTGTAAGACCATGGGAAGTGAAATGTCCCCCTTGTCATTTGGGTCTGAGCCTGACCGAGGGAGATCCAGAGGTAAAAAGTAATTACCCAAAGTCTATTTGGAAAAGGAACTCTGTGTGTTTTGTTTGTTGTTGACTACATCAGGCCCACAAAGGCAAGAGACTTTTGAAGTGAAAAAAGACTTGACCATCGAAGAACCCGATAGCTGATACGGAACTGTCGGCTCGTGCTGGGAAAGCTCGAGTGTGTACTGTGCTCAAAACGTGTGGAAGGGAGACCCCTGGCAATCACATCCTGACATATTATTTCTTTATTGAGAACATTATCCCACACTTCTTTTTGTATTTAGAGTAAGGATTGGCAATAGGTTTTTGACCTTAGTATAGATCCTTGTTTTTATTTGACACAATGCCACTAGGACTGCTTTATTATTATTTGATGGTCGAAGCTTGCTCCCATCTTAGATTTAGATTAGGCATTTTTCCACCCTGCATTTCCAGTTTAATAAAACACCCTTGAACTGTGATCACTTGCATCTGTCTTTACTGTTGCCACCATGAGTTCTTGACAGTAGCTTATACGCACTTGTGAGCAACTAGTGGTATTTTGGGAACAATAAGCACGGCATAAGCACTTCTCCGACACACAAATACTTAGTGAATTCTTATACAATCTTATATGTTTAATGTAGGATTTATATAAAATCTTACAAGATTCTGATGAGATTCTTATATGAAAATCAATAAGAAATGTTGTATGGGATGGCAGGACATAACTGTCAGATATGTGAGACAGCAGCTGAAGCATCCAACAATAGTGCAGTAAATATTAAATAAACAAAATGTCCTATAAAAATATACACTTTGTTTAAAAACAGATAAGTAATGAAAACACATTTAAAACCCACAAATGTATGGACTATACACAGGAAATATAGGATAGAGATACAGAGATTGCACCATCTGGATATTATATGAAAACAACGAAGGAACGAAAAGCCAATAGAAATGTTTACTTTCTGAATGTTTTGAGTAGGTTGAAAAAGGAGGAACTAAATTAGTCTCTAGGTTCTAAGCCAGAGGCCAATGTCTAGGAATGGGGCACTTAGTCTAAAGGTACACTACCATAGTAGGTTGCATAGACTTAACTGAATCAAGAAGGCTTCTTTGTCCTTCTCCTTGCAGCAGAAGTGGAAGATTTGACTCAGGCATCTTGATGTCCAATGAGGCCCGGGCCCAGACGTTCGCTAGAGGCGTGAAACATCAGATGTCTGATAAGGGGTCCACTATTCCCAAGTTTGGTTGACTGCTTGTTGTTTAAAAGGTTGCAGTCCTAGGTACCATCAAATGCCAATAGTAGCAATCATGGAGTTCAAAATGCAGTGGGCTCTAAAACAGGGGATGGGTTCAAAGCACTTGCAGAAGGCTTACCACAGAAGGTGCAGTGGGTATTCTCCATGATACAGGTTTCTATGCTCATCTCCCCCTTCGGGAGAAGGGAAAACATCTGATATATTGCCACATTGGGCTTTCTTAAGCAGGGTTTGACCATGGTCTGGAGAAGGGCAGTCATTTGCCCAGGCAATCTGAAAGTGTACGCCAGGAAAAGGAAGACATTTTTCTGACCCCACCAAGAGGGAGTACCAGAGCATTTGGGACTCAACTATCAGGGGATGGGAGCCATTCCCCCGGTTGTGAACTGAACAGAACAGTAAGATAAAATCAGGAACTTGAATCCAGGAGAAGGGAGTCATTCTCTTGGGATCGACCAGACAATACTACTTTAGTTATAGTTTATTTTTTCTTTTCGTTTTTTTATTGATTTATGGTTTCAAGTAAACCTTTATCAAACATCCAAAAATTACACCTAAAAGGGAGAGCTCCAAAAAGAATACAATTAAATTACAACACCGGAATCACAAATCAAGGACTAAGGAATTAAATGACCAGTTCAAATAGGTCTTTTAAAAAATTCAACAATTAAACAGTTGTCATCAAATTCTCCCCTCTCAACAGCAAAGACCACATTTCCTTCACTTCCAAAGTTCTGTATGCTCTGACGGTTTCTATCGAGTGTCTGGTTCCAAGTTCCATCCAACCATAGCATAAAAATGACACATGCTTTAAGGTTTCCGTGATTTCTTCTTTGTGACAGAATCTAGGTCCTTTTGTGACAGATTTTCCGTAGACTTTAATAATTGATTTGTAGGATACAAATCAAATGTAAAATGGGGGAATCCATCTCTATACTACCCACTGGGGACTTTTGCGAGGTATTTGGGGGGAATCCTCATAGTTTTGTTTCTTCACTTCGAGGCTCCATGAGGTGATGTGAATTTCTTTCCTCTTAGGGGTTAATCTAGTCGTCATACCAGACTCTGGTTTTTAACCTTTTCTGTGAAAACTGCACAGTTCCTCCCCATTCGATTTCAGGTTTCTCAGAATGTGGCAACAGCAGTCAAGCCACTGCTTCATTAAAACGTTGTCAGTTCTCTCTTGTTTGGTTTTCAAAATGTTATATGATAAGGCACAGACATAGTTTTACGATAAAGTGCCAACGATTTCCATGTCACACGTGCTCTTAATGAGGTGATTTCTAGTTCATACCTCATCAAAGCCGTAGAGGTGATCCCCGGTAGGTTCTGAATTTTTCTCCCAAAAAGTTATTTCCAAAGTAGCCCAAATTTCCCAAGCGCGTAAGGGAATGCCTCAGCTCCGGAGGTCAGTGAAAGGACCACTTTTAGGCTGTAAAATGACAATATCGGCAAGATAGAAACCTTTGCGTACTTTTTGTGGATCCTTCTCCCCTGACCAGTCAAGATTTTAAGTCTTGATTTCAGGGAGAGTTGCTGTGGTTGGTCGCACGTACTGTTATTTACCAGGGCTCCCAGGTAAATAATCTCTGAAGTCGTACTTAGCGTTTGATCTTCAATGTACCACTTAAATACCGGGCTTCCCTTAGATCTTTCTGGTCACAGCATCATAATATTGGTCTTCGACAAGTTCGAGAGACCATTTTGTGTCAAGTACTTGTTCAAGGCTACAACTGACCTCTGAAGACCAATCAGAGTTTTGTGCACTAGCACAAAGTCATCGGCATAGAGAAGCCTAGACAGGTCCACACCCCCAATGGATGGGAGAAATTATTTTACTACCTTTAAGTGGTCACCCATATCCGACAAGAAAAGGCAGAATAAAGTCAGAGCAAGAGGACATCGGCTTAGTCAGTGTTCCCTCCGCATTCAGCCGAACTTGAATGGACATGAAGTCGTAGAGAGATTTGATTGCAGCCAATAGAGGGGGTGGGGGCAGTTCCACAGTTTCATCATTCTCCAAAGGGGCTGACTGTCAACACTGTCAAAAACTTTAATCATATCAACAAAAGCTAGGTATATCTTAGTTTTGCTGTTGTGTGCCTTTCCCTTAAGTATGTTAAGCAGGAGAAGGTTTAATTCCGTACCCGTCCCCCTCAAGAAACCTGTTTGTCTGGCGTCAAATCTGTTCATCGATTGTATCCAAGAATGTAATTGCTTTAAAAGAAAAGCAGAGAACAGTTTACTCAGGGCAACCAGTAAGGCTATGTGACTATAGTAAGACGGGACCATCCTATTGCCTTTCTTGAAGATCGGGACAATAATCGCTTTTTCCAAGATTCCAGAATTAGTCTAGATTTGAAGATTTGATGAAAGATGTCCAGAATAAATGGGATACAAAGATCTGGTGATTGCTTTATCATATTGTTAGTTATCCACTCTGGACCAGGGGCTCTGGATGAATTCGCTTTTTTAATGAGGATCTCCACATCCTTGTAATCCAGGGTGAAGGTCCAGGTAGGTTCTTGGGTAGGAATGTTGGCTTTTATTTCAAATAATTTACCAAAGAACTCAGTCCAGGATTTGTCCGGCCCGACACTTGCCATGGACATTGAGCTCAAGTGACCTGTGTGATTAACAAGTTGCCACGTGGATTAAGTGTCTTTATTTAGGATGGTCATAAGCATCTGCTCAGGGTCAAATTGTATTAAAGACACTTATTCTCTCTTGAGTCAATTCTTATAGTTCTGCTTTCTTTTTTTTATCAAAGAAGGTCGCTGTGCCGAAGCCACATATGAAATTCTCCTAAGGCCATTACGTAGAAGAGTTTTCTATTCGTTTACTACTGCGTCAAAGGTATGCCTATGAGGGAAGAGTGTCGGCTTGTTCTTTCTGGGTATGAACATAAATCCATGAAGGAAAGGAAAATAGTTTGAGTCGCCCCCTTTTTCAAATGCTCAGAAGAACAGGCATTCAGAGACAAAATATGGTATTTTAGTCTCAGACAGTTGCCACCATAAGTAGTCTCGATGTTCAAAGCCAATTTATCTCCTGAGACTGGACAGTGACATCCCACTTGGTGAATCATCGCACTTGAGACGAAGACAGTCCAATATACTGGTCTTGCCATTACCACATCATGTGGGCTTTGCTGGATTATCGCCCCGGGTTTGGCCATTCAAGATGTGCAAGTCTTTGTCCTCCATACATTCACACAGTCTCTCTGCTTTCAGGGAAGTTGCAATGTTGGTAGGCTCTGTTAAACTCAGGCAATGACAACTGTCGTCCCCTCCCACAATGATAAAATGTGGATTCTGGTGCAATGAGATGTCGTCTATTCAATCCATCATTGTGCTCAAGAAAACCTCTGTAGTAATTTTCTGTGGGTTCCAATACACGTTAATAATTAGGAACTTTTCTGTCTCCTCAGATTCTTCCTTCTGTATTGTTAGAATCGCCATTTGCAAAAAGGGAATGGGTCTAAAGACGTCCCTGATGGTAATTCCGACTCCCAACTTCACAAAGGACAGCAAACCTGTGGCGGGACATCCTCTCGATCCTTTACATGCAGGGTTAAAAAGTGCTGCGTAACCATCTAAAATCGGTTATACAGTAAGCCAAGTTTCTTGCAGACAGATGACATCAAGTGCACCAGAGAGGATTATAGGGTCTGAACATAAGTGTATAAAACTCCCAGTGTTCTAAAATGCCATCTAAAATTGTGGAAATCGTTACTTTAACGAATGTCTCATGACGGTGTCTAAGAGCAGCCCTGTAGTGCACTTTCTCTGAGTTTCTAGTGTGAGGGACAGAAGCAAGGTTTTGATGAAACAGGACCGTGGACATTTTGAGTTGACAGACATCCTGACAGCCATCTTTTAGTTGATGCGGGGAAATTCCCCCTCCTAGAGATAGGGATAGGTAGGATTTCCTTTCTATTTTTCACTGAATAAAAGTCTTTGCTGCCGAATATGCCACTTTTGTGTCAGCCTCCTTCTTCTGCACCCTTACACCATCCACATGTAGGAAAGGGGTCAAATTCCCAAAACAGGCACACATTTGCGAGGAGCATCTAGACCAGATGTTGATTTTCATCTGCTACGCAAATGAGTGGAGGGCTAAATGAGCAGACAATATTTCAGAATAGGACATTTGTGATTAGGAATAATGTCAATTTCTTTCATACCACTAGTGACATATTTTGGTAGTATGTAGTTTATGGTTATTCCAATCTAGCGTTCAGTTTGTATGAAGCTGTGTTTCTGACACCAGGCACAACGTGTGGCCAGTGGCACGAAGGGGCCTGGCTACTAGGGGCTACGTGCTTGCTCCTGAAAGGTACACCTAGAAATACAGACAGACAACAGGGTGATACAAGTATTTTATTAAATGTATAGTGTGGTTTCTTTATGTATGTGTTGGATTAAGCCATCCAGCCCACCAGGGGGAACATAACTCCTCTACTCAAGAATGGACTAGACAAGGCAGAAAAGTGTGAAAGGGAAAAGAAACATTAGAAAATGGCAGTTGAAAAAAGCAGGAAACAGGAGGGAAGAGAAGGAGAGAGACTTGCGTGGGGGCCCTACAACGAGTGGAGCACAGGGCCTTAAATCCATAAAGTGTGCTGGGCAGCGTGTTCGGAGGTTCCCCTAGAGAGTGAGAGGGGGCAGAGCTGTTTATGTCAGGGGCAGCTCAGCCACATCAAGGCTGTGGCAGTTGTCAGTCCAGTCGGGGCAGACCAGATGAGCCAGCATCATTTAGGGGCCGGGTCAAAAAAAGAACAGCCAAGTCCATCCTGCATGAGGGGGGTGCCTCCTGTAGGCCCTCTGTGTGCCCGGTGAGGTGGGCCCTTCATAAAAATCCTCACAGGCGTACATGCCAGGCGCGGCCCAGGAGGTGAAGAGCAGGGTTAAAAGAATGCATGTTTTTATAAGAATTCAGGGGGTAGCCCACCTCCTTTTAATAGCAATTGTATTTGGCAGGTGCAGCAGCACTCCCTACCCAGCGGGACTGGGGGTGGTGGTATCCATGGCGACTGTCCCTGACCTAGCCTAGGAATAAATGCTCCCTGGCTTGGGTTACAGCAAGGAAACAGGGGCCATTATAGCCATAGTAGCCAACTATTCCATCTAGCCTTTAGTTTGTATGAAGCTGTGTTTCTGCCACCTGGTACAAAAGATTCATTAAAATATTTGTACATTAACCTGACACATATTTTTCTGTTTTTCAGATACACATTTCCAAAAGAGGTAAACATGAGACTGGTCATAACTTTAAGTGCACACTACAGAGGAATCCTGGGACACTGGGTTGCCAATAGTGTATCAGTCCATTTGAGGCTACTGGGACACTCCTGCAGGTATGCCAAACAAAAACATGACGCCAATTTAAACAAAAATAATTGCTGGGGATACACTTTAAAAATGCAGTTCCAGTGTTATCAATATGAATTTAGCTTTAACATACAGGTTAAAAAGGATACTATACTTTCTCTTAACTCATAAAACCATGTCAAGATGGTAAGGGGTGTCAGACAGCTGTACGATATGACGTTGCTCCCTTAGCGCCACATACACCATTTCACACTTTTAAAAAGGTATTCTTTACTTATGCCCACTGTCAGGTTAGGTAGGTATGTGAGCTAGCACCTGCTGGCATACCAAATGAATGTTGCTAAGCAGAATTTACAGATGAGGTGTCTTATATTGATGCTAGTGATTCAGTTATGCACCTTAGAGGCTGGTAGGCCCATCGAGGTCCCCTCACATGAGATCCTCCCGGATTGTCACACCACCCTCAGGGACTATCCGGTAGCAGCCTCCCCTCCCTGGTCTCCTGGAAAGGGGATCCCCCTTCGGGAGAAGGGAAAACCTCTGATATATTGCCACATTGGGCTTTCTTAAGCAGGGTTTGACCATGGTCTGGAGAAGGGCAGTCATTTGCCCAGGCAATCTGAAAGTGTACGCCAGGAAAAGGAAGACAAGCACAACATTGCCTCCCTTGCGCCAGCCTTAGCTGATATTTGTAATCATTCCTTTGCCACTGGCACCTTCCCACTACCCCTCAAGCACTTCCTTGTGCATCCTCTCCTCATAAGAACTCTTCCGACCCCTCCTGCCGGCTAACTACTGCCCTATCTCCATTACCTCCTACCTGGGCAAACTCCTGGAGAAGCTGGTAATCTCCCTGTTGATAAAACACACATGAATCTGTTAGTTGTCTACACGACCACCAGGCTGGCTTCAGAGCAGCCAGAGGCACAGAAACTGCTCTACTGAACACCCGTGAAGACTTGCTCTCAAATATCGGTTCCAACTCTCCATCCGTTCTTATCCTCCTGGATCTTCCCTCTGCCTTCAAAGGAGTCAATCATGCTATCCTGATAAATCAGCTCTGTGACACCCTTAGTATCAGTGGCCTGGCAAAATATGATCAGAGAGTTGGAGGAGGCTGGCACAGAATTTGATTGACCACACTTACAGTTAAAATAAGCATTTAAAAATGTTTTGCCGCTGTAAGTATATTTGTACGATATAAATGTCCTATCAGAGGCATTTTATTTCAGACTTTTAACTAACAAAAAACTACCTCTGGAGAGCAGTGGAATACTGCACAATGCAGGAGGGGTTAGATATGCACAATGTCCATTTTGGAAGGAGGTAAGATCTCTGCAACACTAACCATTAATGGGAGAGGGTGAGGAGGGATGGCAAAGGAGTAAAATATCACAGACTAGGGTGCATACTAAGTAGTCAGGGTCTTGAGTCGAGTGTGTGCTGATTGCGAAGCTTAGGAGCACAGGTATCAGTGCTTATTAAAGAGGTCATTCTTGTGCTCATTTTATTGCAGGAGGGAGGGAGCAAGGCTGGAGTTTAGTGGGATGTGCTCCCAAATTCTTTGGACCTAGACTGTGAATAGATGTCTCGGTATTTATTCTCTCTTGCCATGTTGGGGAATTAGTCTGATAAATGTGTGGCTCTTGGTACCAAGTGATAACAACATTACTGCCTTGTAGGCAATGCATCAAGGGGAGCCAGATCAGTGCACCCTTTGATGGGATGTGCAGATACACGGGAGACACTTTACATGGGTGTCACCGATGAGCATAGGTTGGATGTCATTCAGGTGAAAGGCGAGGGTCTGGACTAGTGTGCTAATTTGTTTCAGGGAGGCATGGTTCAGTCTTGAACAGTAGGGACACTCTGTACCAGGGGGAGAGCTTCTTCTTAGCAATGTGTGATTTGCGAGAGAAAGTTTTGGATGATGACCCCAAAGATTAGGTGTGCAGCATCAGCCAAGGTATTAATCCTTTATGGGTAATTGCTGAGAGCAAAGCCTGGCTATCTGGGTGCTCAGTGCAATTTTGAAGGCGTAGAAACTGTGTCATAAAGAGGTTTAGGCATTTTATGGACATCTAGATTTGATTTGATTTGAGGGACAGGACTCAAGGTAGTGGATGTCATTGAAACAAACCAAAACAGATTAATGCACTCGATTTTAAACATACAAAATATGAAGGGGGAACCTCATGTTTAGGACCTGACCTCAGCTCCCTTAAAGCCAGAATCAGACTAGTCCCAATACCCAATCATCTTAATATCTCATAAGTAATGTGACTAGTCTGGTTAATTCGACCCATCTCCTCAGATGAGAGCCACCCCCTGTGAGGTTAGGAAGGTGAGCCTGGCTCCGTAAAAAACCCTCCCGTGGGGTTTGGGTAAGCGGGACCTCACTGTGAGTGACTCCCCTTTGTGGGACAAGGACTTCCAGTCCTAGTACGACTTCGCAGACCAGAGCACTACGTCTGCTTATAAGGATATAGGCAATACTATTTTCTTTATTAATATCTTCATGCCACCGGACAGTGTCTGTTCTTTAATTTCTTTTCCTTTACCTCAAAGTAATGATGGTCCCCGTTGGGATGATGCAGTCAATGAGGAACAAACAACCTTTTGCTACGAGGAACACTTAAGCATAGACTGTGTACAAGGAGGAATCTCCTATGCTGGGAAGAGAGTGAGCCTGAAGCAGACGCACATCTCTGCGGCAGGGATGTCGTGGAGGGGCAGAGCCAAGTCCGAATGGTAAGCCAATGTGAGGTGGGAAGCAAGTCGGAGTCTAGCCAAATGCTACAATGCTGGCATCCTGTCTGACGGAGCAGTCAGAGGGAGAGGAGGCAACATGGAATCCTGTGTCGCCTCTGGTGGCACGACCGCAGCAAAGCAGCAGTAAGTAGGGGGCCTAGCGACAGATGCAGAGACGAGACAGGTGGGGAAGGAACGAATCCACAAGCTCCACGTAGAACAGACGGCAGCTGTTGAAGGACGCTGTGTCATGGAAGCAAATGCTTCCACATAGAAGGTACTGTTGAGAGGAAAGAATATTGTATAATAAGTTTAAGAGATCCTAATAGGCCACAGGAGCATGAGACTCCCGAAGGAACAAGCACCCGGTGTAAAGCTGGGGAAAGAACGCATGAACACCTTGAAGCAAGAGATCATATGAAGTCAATGGTGCCTGAAAGTCCTGAACGAGCAAAACCCTGGTATGAAGCTGGGGAAGGAACGCATGAACACCTTGAAGCAAGAGATCATATGAAGTCAATGGTGCCTGAAAGTCCTGAACGAGCAAAACCCTGGTATGAAGCTGGGGAAAGAATGCATGAACACCTTTAAGCAAGAGATCATATGAAGTCAATGGTGCCTGAAAGTCCTGAACGAGCAAAACCCTGGTATGAAGCTGGGGAAAGAACGCATGAACACCTTGAAGCAAGAGATCATATGAAGTCAATGGTGCCTGAAAGTCCTGAACGAGCAAAACCCTGGTATGAAGCTGGGGAAAGAACGCATGAACACCTTGAAGCAAAAGATCATATGAAGTCAATGGTGCCTGAAAGTCCTGAACGAGCAAAACCCTGGTATGAAGCTGGGGAAAGAACGCATGAACACCTTGAAGCAAGAGATCATATGAAGTCAATGGTGCCTGAAAGTCCTGAACGAGCAAAACCCTGGTATGAAGCTGGGGAAAGAACGCATGAACACCTTGAAGCAAAAGATCATATGAAGTCAATGGTGCCTGAAAGTCCTGAACGAGCAAAACCCTGGTATGAAGCTGGGGAAAGAACGCATGAACACCTTGAAGCAAGAGATCATATGAAGTCAATGGTGCCTGAAAGTCCTGAACGAGCAAAACCCTTGTATGAAGCTGGGGAAAGAACGCATGAACACCTTGAAGCAAGAGATCATATGAAGTCAATGGTGCCTGAAAGTCCTGAACGAGCAAAACCCTGGTATGAAGCTGGGGAAAGAACGCATGAACACCTTGAAGCAAGAGATCATATGAAGTCAATGGTGCCTGAAAGTCCTGAACGAGCAAAACCCTGGTATGAAGCTGGGGAAAGAACGCATGAACACCTTGAAGCAAGAGATCATATGAAGTCAATGGTACCTGAACGTCCTGAACGAGCAAAACCATGGTATGAAGCTGGGGAAATAAAGTTTGAACACTTTGATATAAGAAGGTATATGAGGTCACGGGTGTCAGAATTCCATATGAACAAAGCCCAGGCGTGAGGCTGGGGAAGGAAAGCACGAATATTGCGAGTTGGGAGAAACAACAAGGTTTCTCAACAGTTTGAACAAATAGTCCTGGCTGAACTTGAGACAATGGAAAACACTGACCATAAACACTTTGAGAACATTTATGTGGTTTGGAAAACAGTTTGTATGTGAGGTTGTGTATGGACAGTAGCCCCCGAGGAAGTTCTATTGATAGGTGCCAAGGAGAAAGAATGAAACATGCTGGGCATTTATGTGGTATGAATAGACACACTGTAACACTATTGGGACTAGTGTGATATACCTGTGTAAAGAATTATTGATACGTAGAGTCCGTAAGAGTTATGAACATTGTTTAACTTAGAATTGTGGAATGTAGCACATTGAACTGTTAACATTGTTTTCAGGAAGGAGTTTAGTTTTTATGATTGAATTGTCGTGGATCTTAAATGAATTGTTTTTTGCTGTTTTGATACACTTTAACATACTGCAATGTCTTTGTAAAATGCAAATTAATTAGTGGCCATATTAATAAATTATGTACTGAATTATATGACCATCGCATCCTTCTATAGCAATCCACCCAGGTTTCAAGTGTTTGCTAAATGCTAATAAAGAATAACAGAACATACTCCAAAGCTTGACTATCAGAGCTCTTTGCAAGTGCCCTCTTCATTCCTATTCCGCATTACAATTTATTTCCGGAGACTTCTACCTTGCCATTTTCTATGGTGTCACTGTTAGATAACTTTTTAGACACCCTAAAAAGATACATTCCAAATGCTAGTCTGTAAAAGCTTTGCCTCCCCAGTCGGGTAGTAGAGTATGAAGTGTTATGTTTATATGGCCAGGACGTCACAGGCAATAAAGATGACTGGAAGAGGCGGACAAACCAAGGGTGTGGTATTTTGCTGAAAGGTTTAGTTCTAAGCTGTGCATGGACCTGCATATAGCTAAGTGTTTGTCACTAGCAGAAAACGAAACTTGGAAGAAGCGAGGGAGTAAGCTAAGCTCATATTTTAGTATGAGGGGTGTGGCGAATCGTGGGATTCAGTCACTCCAGAGGGGGGAGCCTTTCCCTGTGAGGCTACGGAGGTGGGCTCGGTCCGAGATACGCACCCTAAGGGTAGAGGAAAGTGGGAGCTCACCGGGAGAGACTCCCCCACCCCCCCAGTTTAGAAGAGGAACTCCCTAGGTTACTCAGCCACAACCCACCACTAACAGCTCCTACCCAAGGAAGATAGGAAGAACAAGCTAATGTGTGTTACTGTGGTGCAGAAGCATGAAATCAACATGAAAAGTATTTAGCCAATACTGAGAAGAAGATCATGCAAGTAATACAGAGCACTCATGCAACAGAGAAAAATGATTTTGACACACTGCCCCAGAAGACCCAGCAACACATCATAAATGCTGGAGGAGTCCTGTTAGAGAGGACTTCAGGTGTTTCGAAGTTTCGAATCAGCTGTGCGAGGAGAGCTGAAGGAGACTTGGATGTGCAGCTTTCAAGCGTGCAAGAAAGCTTGTATGGAAAGGCTATGCGAGAAAGGCCTGAAGCGAGAGAAACTGATGGAAAGAAAACTCAGGCGAGTTACCAAGTCCTAGGTGGTGCCATGACCGGGAGTCGGTGGACTGCGAAGTCCAACAGACGCTGAGATCACACACCCGCTCGAGGCACGGAGCATATACAGAGAGAGAGAAATAGCGAAGCCAGAAGCCAACTTGACGAACAAAGGAAAGGAACCCATCGTGAACATAGGCCTGGTGACACTAACCAAAAGAGAAAATAGGTAACGGGGAAGGTAGGAGACCTGGGAAGGATACCAAATGTAACAAGTGTAAGAATCATATTCGTCCCGGTGAGGACTTAAAGTTCATGCTGGCCAAATGGGAACACTCTGACTCGTCTCAGTAATGACAAAATAACAGAGAATACTAAGAATTATTATTTGAAACCGGACACTCGGACCAATAATGAAAGAACAGTCAAGAACTAAGAGAATCATTATTGGTGCTTCTCACTTGTCCCAGTAAGACCAAAGAGTTGTAGAGAAGCGAGAATCCTTACTGGCAGTCTCAAACACGTCCCAGTAAAACCAAAGAGGTGGAGACAAGTGAGAATCAGAATTGGAACCCTCAGACTAGTGCCAATAACTGTCAAATGGAAAAAGAACACGAGAACCCTTTTGCTAACGTCTCTAGCTGGCACAGCCAGGTTATGAGTGGACATTGTGTAGAGAAAAAGTGAGAAGTGAAGTGTGACAAAGAGAGAGAGAGAGAGAGAGAGAGAGAGAGAGAGAGAGAGAGAGAAGAATAATCTCAGAAGGGGAATCCAAGGTGTCAAGGACTTGATTGAGATATTGAAACCCCATTTTCTGAACCATATGAACTGATCACAGTAGTTGCCGAAAACTACCTACAAAAAAGTTACTAAAGTGACTGTGCTGAAAAGCAGACCACAGGAGAAGGGAGTCATTGTCATGCGGTTTAGTTGGTTTTGACAGTGACAGGGACAGAATAGGTTAGCTTTGGACAGAGGACATATCTTCCTTTTGGACTCAGCCACGACTGACAATCACCCTAGTTAGTTTGTGTTAGCTAGGGAAACCCCATAGTTTAGGGATGGTTTGGAATTTGCACCGTTTCATTTATTCACTAAAGTCCTTAAAATGGAAGATACAAATATCTGTCCTTCTGACCTGCCACAGGTGGCAGTGTTAGGGTTTGCTGAGACTTCAAGGGACACCTGATATAAACATGTGTAGCAAAATCACAGTTTCAAAACCTGTAGATAGAAACGTGGTGGAGGCTATCACTTGGACACACCTATCTACCGTATAATAACTATTCTGTGGAAACTTCTGACAGTGTGCAACGTCTTGCATGGTTCTCTCTCTGCACTGCTAGGAATGGGATGGTTCTAAAGCACATGTAAATATTGTACATTTTTAAACCCTTGCTCATTCTTTATTTCTGGACATAAGATGGTGTGAGGGATTGTTTCCAGAGTCCGTGGTTTTCCCATGATCCTCTATACCGACAGTGCCACAAGGTTAAAATGTGTGCTTAAAAATAAAACGTTGAGTTAATAAAGTCTGGGTATTGTTTTCTATTACAGATGCAATTGGACAAGTTTATAAGTATACCACTGTTTACGCAACCTAAGGTCAGTTTAAAAATGCTCCCACACCGTTGGTAAAAATGTTGGAAACTTTACATTTCGAAATACCACACACATTGCTGACATTTTCATATGTGCGGACTTGTATATTCATCCCATCAAAGACTTGCATTCATCGATACACACTTCTGGTGGCGCACAAATCCAATTACTATACATTGTCTAAGGAATATCTCTTAGCCAAGGCCCACAACTCCTTCATGCACAGCATTTTATTAACTTCTAATACTTATCATCCTTTGCTTGCCAAGGCCCACAACTCCTTCATGCACAGCATTTTATTAACTTCTAATACTTATCATCCTTTGCTTGCCAAGGCCCACAACTCCTTCATGCACAGCATTTTATTAACTCCTAATACTTATCCTTTGCTTGCCAAGGCCCACAACTCCTTCATGCACAGCATTTTATTAACTTCTAATACTTATCATCCTTTGCTTGCCAAGGCCCACAACTCCTTCATGCACAGCATTTTATTAACTCCTAATACTTATCCTTTGCTTGCTTTACGAAGGAAAAGCTGGGGATTGGGGAGAGCGCCACATTATTCTAGAGTGGTATGTGGAGTGATCATTTTTGTCACAATGTTATGCAGATGTGCATCCAAAATCATGCAAATTCTGGCAGGGCCAATATGCACGTTCAGCATTGCAAGTCCCTTGGATGAAACCGTTGCAAGCACGCAGATACAAAATGAAATGGTCGTAAATGCATGTATGCCTAAGGGGATAGAGCTTTTACAAAAAAAAAATATGTTGTTCCAAACGGTTCATGTTTTTTCCTTTTTTCTCAGTGAAAAACGTACACGTTATCTTACTTTTAAAATGTTCGTAAGCATTTTTCTTGCTGTGGATATTCATTCTGTCACGTGCTTTCAAGCCCTTAAAGAGGCAGTGACATCAGAGGAGGAGAGGAAGGGCTGTCTGAAGATCCATCGTAGCAGCAAAGGGGAAAAAAGTGAAAGGTTGCAGTTTCTTTTAGTTTGCACCGACAGGTTCACTTACCAACTGATCCCGCCCCATACGTATTAATGGTACCACAAGCAGTAGTATTAGTAGTAGTAGATGTAATACTACCAGCATCCTGGGTGCTGAGCTAGCCCATGAGGGATCTCGCAACGGGGGCTGTATTTACTGATATATATAGGCCCACATTCAGAGCTTCACAAGTGATGCACGCCCCTTGCTCCCCCCTCCAACTCTTGCCACCTTTATCACCATGGAGAAGCACACACAGGTGCTAAACACTCAAATTATAATAGTATGATAAAACTCACCTTGGTTCCTGTGGGATTTGGTTTGTTTTACCATAACTGGAAAAAACGCCGCAAAAAAAGTGGCCCAAAATCCGGTCTAGTCATTACAGTAAAACGACCTAAAGCAAATATATTACCAGCTCCCACTACCACCACTTAGTTATCTTGCGGCGGCACACTTTTGCGTGTGCCGTCAACTCACTGTGTCCCTGGGACACCTGTGCCCATTCACTTCTGTGATCGGGAACCGCCACTGCAGGGTCCTTTTCCTTTTTTGTTTTTAACTTTATGTGAACGGCAGCTGGGGACACCCCCGCAACTCCTGCTGACAGTGACCATGGGTGCGGGGGACAACCCTTCAGCCCCCGCTGCCCTTGTTTACTATAATGCCACTGAATCAGGTATTTGGTCAAAATTCTCGGCTGTTCACTCAGCCGAAATTCAAGCAAATATCCCATTCTGTAATTTAAATTGAGTCTTTTAGGCAAACCCTTCCTGTGACACGCTGCTTCTTTACCAGAGTGTCACTTTCAGTGTTGATTAGGTCACTGAAAACACACTCCCTCTCCCAGAAGTCGCATGACAGTATGGAAGGAAGTTATTTTATTTTTGATAATGTATTTCAGCTTCTCGCACCAGCGTGAGCTTTTTCGCTGTTGCTAATGTCTATGTAACCCATAGCGTGGGGATAACTGTGCCAGTAACAACACTGCCACCCGCTTTAAGGGACCCTCGCTCTGCCAGGGCTCTTACCTTGGGTGGTGGGCCATTATCAGTAGGGTCAGCCTGCTGCTGTGCGTTAAATCACCTCAACATACTACTATGACCAGCAGTCGTGGCACTGCAATCAGTCGGAGTAATATTCTTGGTATTTAGTATCACTATTAGTACTACTGATATGACTGGTAGTACTAATACCAATGGCAGTAGTATTAGCAGTACGGATATCAGGAGGATTAATAGTAATACCAGTAGTAGCATATTTACTATCCAAAGTAGTTGTACCATAACAACTAGTAGTACTAGTTGTGACCAAGCCAGTAGCCTGTAAAAACTAAGAAATAACACAAACAAATGTTCCCATTGAATTTGTTGAGCTAAAACGTAGTTGTAGACCCCCCTGAGTGGAAATGAATCCATAGAACAGGATATTTGACCCATGTTTGTTCTTAGTAGAGGGGCTCCCACACTCCTTTGTAATTACTGATTCTGATATAAATATACTGTAATTTAATTACAAATGATATCGTGCTGCAGACACAAAGTACCAAAACTAAACACAAATTGGTTTGTTTTAATAACCGACGTGATGAGTACCTTCCGGAACAGAAAATGGTTGTAAATATAAATACCTAGGTTTTGACATATTCTTGATTTAAGTGCTATTTTATCAAAGGTTGGGGCAAGTTAATTGCAATTTTGTGAACAAGTACAAATAAATACAGAGTGCCAGAAATAACCAATTTAAGCAAAAATGTAATTCATATATAATGTGAAATACTTTTGATGAACAGACAATTCCAAATATATTAATACAAAAAAGACAAAAATCAAGAAAGAAACCAAAGAAAAAAGAAAACCAATCGCATAAATTCAAAAGTTCATACACTCAGTAAATAGAGAGATTTGTGATTAAAAGCTAATCCCTATGATATGATATATATATGATAGGATATAATATGGCATTTATAAAGTGCCTATACACAAGTGTTTCAAGGCGCAACGAGGCAAGGGAGGGGGAACAGAGGGAAGGACAGACAACGATCCTACTAGGCCAGGTGTCATTCAGATCACGCAAGTGTGTGGGGGAGGGGGCAGGGACAGTGCGGTATATGGGAAAAGATAACAACAATAAGTAACGGCCAGCATGTGGCAAGTACAGGGTAAGTGCAGACATCAGGTGTCACGGGTTGATAGGGGGACTGTAGCGATACAGAAACAGTCCCGAAGTGTGGGGTTGCCAGGCGGGCAGTGCAGGTGTTGGATGCTGGCGGGGGAGGGACCTGGGCCCGAGATCAGAGGGTGTCCAGGTAGCCAGTGCAGTTCCGGTTACAGCAAGGAGGTCAGCAGAGGAGAGAAGGAAAAAAAGCAGAAGCAAAGAGAAAGGTTTTGAGGTTCTTCCAGAACCACAGATGGTTCTCCTCAAGTTTAAGGGAGGCTGTTCCAGAGGGAGGCACCAGCTGAGGAAAGAGATCTACCCCCAACTCGTCGTTTGGAGAAGCGACTGACCCTGAGGGAGTTGGAGGCAGATGAACGAAGTGTTGAAGATGGAAGATATTTAGGAAGAAAGAGTTGAAGGTATTTAGGCCCCAGGAGGCCTTGTTGACGATGTACAGGGTTTTGAACTTACTCCTCGCAGCCACAGGGAGCCAGTGCAGAGATTTCAGTCCTGGAGAGATGCAATTCCTGGGGTTGAGGCCAAGGACAAGTCTCGCAGTCCTGTTCTGGTTGAGTTGCAGAGGGCGTAGAGTAGAAGCAGGCAGATTTAGAAAGAGGCTGTTGGAGTAGTCCAGCCTGGAGAGAACCAGAGCTCTGGAGACAGTGAGCTTCTGGGGGAAGGAGAGGAAAGGAAGAATACCTCTGAGCAGGTGCAGCTGGTAGTGTGACTTCTTAGAGACATCGGAGATGTGAGAAGAGAAGGAGAGTGTGGAGTCGAAGATGACCCCAAGGTTCTTAGCCTTGCCAGTGGGAGCAGGAAGAGAGCCAAGAGAGGCCGGCCAGAGAGCAACAGGAAAGGAGGGAGCGGGTGTGCCGATGAGGAGAATTTCAGTCTTTCTGGCATTAAGGCAGAGATCATTGGCAGCACACCAATCCTGGATAGCAAACAGTCAGAGAGGAGGGAAGGAGAGAAGGCAGCCGAGGGTAGCCTGAAAATGAGCTGGGTGTCATCCACATAGCACTGAAAGTTGGGGCAGAGAGCGGCGATGCAGTGGCAAGGAGTGCCAGGTATAGGTTGAACAGCCAGGAAGAGAGGTTAGACCCCTGGGGGACACCACAGGTAGAGAAGAAGATAGCAGAGAGGAAGGACCCAAGTTGGACCTCGGAGGTCGGTCAGAGAGGAAAGAAGTCAGCCACGCTAGAGCCTGACCAGTGATAACCAGGTTATCACGGAGGCGGTTGAGCAGGATGGCATGGTTGACAGTGTCAAAGGCAGAAGAGAGATCAAGCAAGATGAGGGTGCAAGGGGTGTTAGAGTCAAGGTTGGAGAGCAGGTCTTCACAGATGTTCAGGGGAGCAGTTTCCGTGCTTCTGGCAGCTCTGAAGCCAGACTGATGGTCATGAAGACAACCAACAGATTCAGTGTGGAGATTAAGCTGGGAGATGGCCAGTTTCTCCAGGAGCTTGCCCGGGAAGGGAGTGATGGAGATTGGGCGACAGTTAGCCGGGCAGGAGGGGTCGGCAGAGGGTTTCTTAAGAAGAGGGTGCATAAGGGAGTGCTTCGGGGGGATGGGAAGACTCCAGTGGCGAAGGAGTGATTGCAGAAATCCGCCAGGGCAGGAGCAAGGGAGTCGATGTGGTCCTTGATAGTTTTGGAGGAACAGGGGTGAACCTGTTTCGACAAGACGTTCATAGATCGGACTTGTCTAGAAACCTCGTCTGAGGAGAACATGGGAAAGGCAGAGAAGGAGGGAGGAGAGGTGTCAGCAGAAGGGCCATAGGAAGAGCAGGGAGTAGGGGGAGGGAGGGGATAGGAGGAGAGTGAGGACAGGATGGCCTGAGTTTTAGAGATGAGGTGAGAAGCCAGTGCCGTGCAGAGGGCCTGGGAAGAGACAGGAGAGGTAGAGACTGCGGCAGAATTGGCCAGTTCCTTGCAGATTTTAAAGAGTTCAGTCGAGTTGTTAGATGCTGCAGAGATGCGGGTTTGGATATGGGCTCTCTTTCTTGGTTAGGACAGAGCCGGTATTGCCTTTGGAGCAGCCGGCAGGCCAGTTTGTCAGAGGATGTACATGAAGCGTGCCATTTGCACTTGGCTTTGGGCTTCAGGCAGATTCGCATGACAGGGGCAAGGATATCAAGAGTATCAGATATAGCAGAGTGGAGACTGGAGAGGGCTGTGTCAGGGTGAGAGTCAGCCAAAGGGGCAGGGGGTGTGAGAAGGTGGCGGCGAAAGCCTCAACCGACACACGCTTCATGGGTTGGATGACCGAGAAGGTGGGTGGCAGTGATGGAAGTGGCTTGGCCTGAGGGGCAGGGAGGAGAGGAGAAAGTGATCACTCCAGAAGAGAGGAGTGGAGAGAGAGACAGAAAGGGGAAGGTCTGAGGAGATCAGAACATCCACAGTGTGCCCTGCAGAGTGAGTCTGGCCAGAGGGGAGAATAGTGAGTGAGAGAGAGAGAGTCACAGAGGTCGCAAAAGAGTCCAGAGGGAGGACAGGAGTCATCCAGGTGGATGTTGAAGTCTCAAAGAAGGAGGAGTTGAGTGGTTGAAGCCAGGAGTGAGGAGGAGAGGTCCGCCCACCCAGAGAGGAAGGAGGAGATCTGACCAGGTGGCCGATAGATAGTAGCCACAGTAAGGGAATGGATTGGGGAGAGAGAGAGCCTGCAGACTAGGCATTTAAACAAGGAGTAGGCCTGCGTAGGAGTGACAGAGGCAGGAATCCACTCGGGGAAGATGAGGGCTACACCCCCCCCCCCCAGAGCGATTGGACCTGGGCGTGGAGAGGATCTTGAAGCCGTCCGGTAGGAGCGTGTTAAAGCTAGTGACAGAGCTGGCTGTGAACCATGTCTCGGTCAGAACGAGGAAATCGAGGTCAAGTTCTTCCAGAAGGTGGCAGATATCAGAGAAGTGTTTGACAGCAGAGTGAGAGTTTAGAGTGGCAATATGGAGAAGGTTGCCATCCTTGAAGGACTTCCAGGGAGGGGTACAGATCAGAGGTATGCCCTTCAGAGGTGTAGAAGGAGCCTGAGAGGGGGCAGAGAGGGAAGGAGAAGGCAAGGTAGCCAAGGAGGAGGCAGAAGGGGGAGGTGAGGTAGCCACGGAAGGGGGAGAGGGGACAGCAGGAGAACGGAAATTGATGAGGCGCGGGAAGCATCTATTAAAGCGGTGAAGGTTGGCCTGAGGGCCTTGGACCAATACGGTCTGATTTGAGTAGATCTTAATGATGACCTTAGAGGAATGGAAGGAGGCCAGGAGGGCGCCCCAACGGGTGCCATCAATAATGGGAGAAGGGGAGAGCACAGAGACCATATGAAGGGTCCATAGGTCTGGCTAAGGAATGACAAAGAGGATGTCAGTGAGACTTTCCTTGGAGGAGGCACTGGTGTCAGCGATAGGGAGGCCTGGGTTGGAGACCAGGATGTCATCCTACCAGATTTAGTGAGGAGGGCAGGATAGTCAATAGAGAAGCAGTTAGAAAAATAAGGAGAGACAGAGAGCACCATAGAGTAGGTAAGGAGAGGGGAGAAGAGGAAAGGAGTGGGAAAGGGTAGGGGAGAAACTAGGGAAAGACACAGGGGGGACACAAGTAGAGGAGACAGCGAGAGGCAAGACAGAATGAGCAGTTGGACAAGATGAACTAGCACAATGCAATTATATTTTACCACCTAAGTTTGAGAATCCTGAATAGAGGGAAAAAGGCCTAGGTTTCACAGCGCATTTCCGAATTTCAAGACAGTGCAATTTATTTATTTAATTATTTATTTTAAAGTCTGGATAACACATTTTGTTTGGTCTTGGTTAGGTGAACATCACAGCTAACAAATGATGTGATGACATTTCGACAATTTGTTAATCTGATGCCTTCATCGGGACCAGTAGCGGGGTGGATATGCCAAATTGGAGACTCATATTTACATAGATTGCCACCCCTGTAATTAGAGACAATTTCTATTCTTGTATTCTTTATTTCCTTTCCCTTTGCTTTAAGGAAGACGGCTGTGGGAAGTGGCCATCAGTCCCTTTGCCTATTAGAAAATGTCATGCCCCAGAAGAATTATCCATGGCCGCATGGTTTCAATATTGAAGTCCTTCCATTCTCGAATTTTGTTACAGATTATTCTCCAGATAGAAATGGCTAATTCAGTAAAATGGCAAAGACCAATATGGGAGACGCGACCATCCCCCCGTGTATTAACTTACTAGGAGTCCCCATGATTCAAAGTCCCAGAAAATGAACAAAAATATAGGCCTTCCTGGTTTGCCATCAACATTGTGCTGCAAACATATGTGGAGAAAATGGGCAGGGCTTAGCCCTCTTCTTGGGACCTTCCGATACACAAACACGTCCTGGGTGGTGAAGACAGGGCCATATTGGCCTGGGAGAGCTATAAAATCGAGTCAGAGCAGTAGGGACATGAACAGGGAATAGGCACCAGGCGTGTTTTTTTTTTTGGGTGAGGTCGGAGGACGACCAAGAGATTCGCAGGATGAAGTAGGGAGCGGAAGCTTCTGTAGAAAGACTGTGGAACAGGCAAGGGATTGGCTTAGGGTGAAAGTGGCTCTGCAGTTGAAGTGTGCGTGTTTGAGTGGCATGTGTGCAGTGTGATGAATCCAGAGAATGATGCCCTCTCCCCAAGTGGGAGCCCTCTCCTTTGGGACTACGGAGGTGAGCCCACTAAGAGTAACACCCCTTAAGGGAGAAGGAAAGTTGGATCCCACTGGGGAGCGACACCTCCTTAAAGGACAGACCATCCCTTAAAAGGAATATTTGTTCACTTCCTTTGTACCGTCTAAAATCTCAAATGAGAGTCTGAAAGTAGGTTGTAATTAGTTGCACTGATGTATATATGAAGAAGTTCAACATGGACTGTAACTAGCAAAACACAACGTTGCATCGATTATTTGCTTAATACAATTTTGTATTATTTAGGAAGGGTTTTGGAAACTGAAATATGCGGTACACCATTCTTTTTAGCTTCTGCACCTCTAAAATGACAAGCACATATTTCCACACCCTTCACACCAATATCAACTATTGTTTTGCTGTCTTCAGTAGGATAGTATGCCAATCATAGAAGGACCCTGCCAGCTTGTGCTTCGCTACGCATTTGCATGCTTACCATGCACTAGGGGCATAGGAACTGGCAGCCAAGCAATTCAGCTGCAAAACTAATTTTACACCTTGTTTAACAAAAGTAGTATACCCGTGTGGTGGCATGCTAGTCACAGCCTCACCACCCAGGTTAAGGGTATTCTTCACAGTACCAATGACTCCCAATGACTCACCACCACATCCTGGCTTACTTGCCCCACCAACATACAACAGAATATGTGCCTGGCATAAAGGCATCTGAGTCGGGCAAGCTTTGCTGGTCAGGTTCTGCACTGCGGACATTAACACCAAGGGCTTCCATGACTGAAACAGACTGAAGACCACATTTCCAGCTGCTGTAATTACCATCACATTGTGCTGCAAAACCTGCAATTTCAAAGAGAGCTACCCGGGTGACATAACACGCACACTGCTTGTACTGCCATGGACTCACCTACCCACAGCAGCCAAGTGCACATCTACACCCTCTGTGCTGCGTCATCTGTTTAAGGTATACGCAGGCATGATGCCTGAAATAAAAAAAAAAACAGTCGCACTGAATGAGACCCCTGAACTATTCACAGCAAAACGTTTTGCTGCCTCCTTCAATTAGATATTTGTATTTTAGCATCACGCCCACTAAATAGCATACACGTAATAATGATGTAAAGAGTTTTGTTACGCACTGACCAGGCCCACGTGGGCATCAGATCACTGCCCAGAGTGTAGATTATGGACGAACACGAGGGAAACATTATAACGAGGCCTAATGGAGAGCATTGAGAGGGGTGCTACATAGTTTGCACTACTGGCTCAGAGGAAACGACAGAAATATGCTAAAGAGAAAGTGAAAACCTTAAGAGAAATTGTTGCAGCAGCTTTGCCTTGGCCAAGTGGCGGCAACAGGACATAGTTTAGTGGCCAATTAATCAGTTGAAACACAAAATGTTGGGCCACGTCAGACTCCCAGCAGTCTATTGTGGTACTTGCCACAGTTAACATACGTTGTGGCAAAGAGCCAACACAGCGCTTTAGTTCACTCGCCCCCATTGATTCAGCTCGCCATACATTAGTGCCCCAAGTAGTTCTTACACAGGCTCTTCGATTTTATGGCATCTGTGCCCACGCCCTACTGCAGCACCGAGGCCATATCCGGGGCTTACCCTTGTGTCATTCACTGATCAACGCAGAATGTTTCAAACCAATGCACTCTAAGACAGCTTAGGTGGTGGTTTCGGCACAGTATAAAAGCAGATCAACAACATGGAACATAATTGGTCACATAATCTTTGCTCCCCCAGCTGGTGAGTTCCTCTCATGTCAGTGTCAAGGCTGGAGCATCTGCTGGAGCGCGATGGACAGACCATAACCACCCTCTCCCGCCCCGCTGTTCTCCAGTCGCATTCCCACTTCCACATGGACTATTCTGATCGGGCCACTCGTGGCACAGGCCTGGCAGTTTTCCAGTAATTATTGTTCCACATCGAAGGCTTAAGCTGACAACACACCAGGTCCAAGGCCTCTACCAATTCAGCTAAACGGTTAAAGCACTTGTTAAACCTCTCACACAACCAAACACAGAGAACATATTTAACTATTTCGAATGCCTCACATAGGTAACCGAGTTTGAGCTAAACCCAGGTATGCATGCATGTATGTATGCATGCATGCGATTAAAGTGCAAACCTAGCTGGGAAGCAACGCAGAACTGTGAAAACTCATACTTGACGCATGGTCCGTCCACAGAAATGATCCACATGCAGCCACACTCTTTCCCACGCTGCATCCCACCTATTGTTTATCACTCTTCACCATCTTTACCATCCCCTCATCTTGCCCAGCTTCTTCCTTTCTGTTTACACAGATTGCAGACTGGATGCCCTAGGCAAGGGCACAATGCACCACTGTTTCTGGACTTGCCAATTGCTTCAGGTTGGCCACGGTGGCGAGTTGGCACAGTACAAAAGCTGCTTATCATATGCAATACTGCAAAAAGATCAGACAAGGCAGCAAGTAAAGATAACGGTAATCATGCACCAGGAGGGTGGAAGAAAGAAGCGTGAAGCTGCAGGATAGACTACACACACATAGTCTAAGCATAATGCCCTTTGTAGATCAAGGTGGGATCGGAATGTGCTGATGGTCCGCAAGTTGGAAGGACGTTGGTTCCGGAGACATGCCCGTCATTGTGTGGAGAGTACTCTCAGGGTGGGCTGAGAAAGAGGCAGATGTGTGTCACAGAAAGGGGGGGCTATGCAGAATGGTGAACCATCAGTACTAAGCAATCGTGTCTCTGTGTCTTCACACCTAATGAACTTTGCACAAGGGTGACAAGTGCATACTTCCATATCGAGGCCTCATAAGCTCCACCGGCACGCCACCTCCTCCCTCTGCATACCGGGCAGGACAGACTCCCTGATGAATCATCCAATGTGCGGTGTTCCATCAACATTAGAGGGGCATTCCACCAGGCTGGCCTCACACTCAAGTAACAAAGTGCTTTGCCTCAAGGTTTTCCACTAGCGCTGCCCTATCACAAGAATTCAGGTTTCTGCATTGTTCAAGCCATTCACTTTGAAGTGCCTGCATGCAGTGATGCACTGATGTGAAGTCTCAATGCGCTTACACTCCGTACCAGTGACCCGCCATCATCCTATCTGCGAATGACATACAGTCCTCCACATCAGCCACTCCAGTCAGGCCTGAGATTGGTGAACCTGCCATGGCTGGATTGCAAATACAGGCCCTATTGGTGTTCCATGTCACCGATTCCAGCAATCTACATCTCAAGTGAGCTCATTGGATGGAAAATGGTGTACCTGTATTTTTAGAAGCAAAGGGACTACAGGACAGTAAACCTAAGAGAGGACTACTCGTAGGTTTAACTGTTTGTGACATTATCTGTGAATTACATGAAGATACCACCGACATTTTGAAGGCCTATATACAAGCCTAAATGAAAACTTCACTACCCAAAATAATCTTGATTACAAGCGCCACATCACCATATCACAATTAAAGCGGAGGGAATAACAATAGATAACGTTGTGATTCACCTCAGGGCACAGATTAAGTATTGTGGTTTCCACAGATTTTCCAAGGAAGAGGCACTAAATTTGGAGGTGACATAAGGATGTGAATCAATGACTTTTTGCTCTAACTTTTTACAGAAAACTCACACTCTGGGTGAAATATTGGCCATGGCTAGAACGGCCATGATGACTGAGATGCACAAAGGAAAAACTGCAAAAGATTTAACCCTCGCCAATCTGACTAGTATGCGCAGTGCTACAATTCTCAAAACCCACCGGGAAGACATCCTTCTGGTGTGGATATGGCTTCCCACATGATGGCATCTGCCCAACAATGGGTCAATTCTACAGTGCATATTGTCTATAAAATCACTTCCAAAAAGTACGTAGAGTATCAAAATCCAACCGCTTACCAGCATTTGGCCAATCTTCCACATGAGATGCTCAAAGATCCACAGAGATGCATGCCCAACCAGGCTATACAGAGAGAACGTCAACAGGCTCGATGACAGACAGACATGATGAATCTTCATAATGGAGAATCTTCTTAATGGAGATCGTCTTTTCAAGGCTTGACTTAAATAATGGATACCATTAATTGGAACAGGACCCATCATCAAGGTTCATCACCACTCTGCTACTGATAGGGGATTATTCGGGTACGAACACCTAAGCCTTGGTGTCTTATCTACAGCCAGGATATTTCCAGATGATCATCACAAGAGCATATGCCAAACACATCAGTTGCTCAACTTCAAATATCCCAGTATGTGGCACCACATGAGAAAACCACAATGCAATCTGTGAAGGGGCTGCATAGCATTGGAAGAAGCAGCATAGCAATGAATAAAGCTAATTGTGAACTCAATAAGCACACTTTGAAATGTTTTCGGGGACATCTTTTCCAAGGAATGCTTTAAGCCAGACCTTGGTAAGGAGAAGGCCCCCAGAGCTCCAAGACCACAAAGACGGTCAACATTAGGCTCTTTTCTTTAGATCGCAAGTTATTGGGCTAAGTAAATTCAGAAGTATACATCCATTAGTGTCCCCCCTATGCAAACTCATCCAACATCTCCAGGATTTTGCATGGACTGCCAGAATATCAGAGTGCGGTTCATCCCGTAAAGCAGTGCAAAGAAACAGTTTTTCACAAGTCCAACTTGGATCCAGATCTCTCTATGGAACTCGCCATCAATACATGTCTGGTGGGGTTAGGCACATGCATACGCAGTTTCAAACAGGGTCAGCCTCCTTATCCTTATAAAATTGTGTCATAAACTAGCAGGAAATTTGTATTACCGAACAAGCATATTCTCAAACTAAGAGAACATTGCAGTAGTATTGGCCTGCGAACACTACCATCTATTCCGTTTGAGAAGGCTTTCACCATAATCACTGGTTATCAGATTCTAAAAGCAAATTAATGGCAACTCAAAAGCAGAAATGCCCCTGTGCAATGCCCGACCTGGCTTATGACTGCTAGAATGTAAACATGATTTTATTTTTATACATAAACCAGGAAAAGATCAAAATCAGGATATCTACCTGTCCTGACATCCTTTACCAATGATGCAGATCAAAGGGACGTAGCCATCAGACCAATACGTGACTTGCGTAGTGCACAATACACAGCCCCATTCACTAAAGCCGTCAAACATGGGTACAGAGACAAGGACTGACTGCACACTTGGGGCAGTCACACAATCCCTTCAATCTGGAAGATGGCATAACACAGAGCAGACAACTCATTCCAATATCAACATGGGTGGCCTTGAAGATGTTCTTGCTTATCGAAGATGAACTTTACATGACCAATTACAGAATCATGTTTAGGATTAACAGACCACCGTTCCATCGCAAGATCATCATGCTAATGAACTGTATCGTGGCATATCATCCACTGTGTATTACAAAGGAAAGTGTGGTTCCCAAGGATGAATTTGCTGATGGTTTGCCAAAGTATAGCTCCCTGTACATTTACTGAGCTCATAACAAATGACTCCTTTACCAGTTTGCCTCGAAATATCAACATCAACTTATTCCCAGAGGCCAAGTCACACCGGTGCCTACACATTGGTTTTAGTGGACGAGTTTTCTAGATATAAAGATTTGCTGGCCATCCCAGCGTTGGACAAAATATTTTCTGCCTATGAAATCCCCAAAATATTCCAGACTGACAATGCCCAGCCTTTTGGCGGACAGGACCTCAAGCTGGTTTTGCAATAACTGGGTTTACATTACTGCAGAGTACCTCGCTACTAGTCACATAACCGGGATGGTACAAGAGAACTCTGCAAATCTGCTCCAAAACTAAAGGCTTGATGGCACATGCCCTTTGTCACCTGCTGAGGGATTATCGCAACACCCCACTCAAAAGAACTGAAAAATGCTGTCAGAGTTCATGTTTGGAAAGACAATAAGAGCACACATGCCACAAGCGTCTAGTGAAGGGGCCACCTCGAACGTCATGTCAGGCCTGAGATATAAAGATGCCAGTCACAAAGTCAGTAAGAAAATAGAGGCCCATTGTTGAAGTTGGCACGGTAACAGCAGAAAATTGAATGTAGGGCACAGAGTGGGAGTCTAATGAGGGCAGTTACAGAATTTAGAATGCACCTGTAGAGGGCTTGGGCCTATCCTCTAATAAACAAATGTAAATAACAGGTGATATGCTCCGGTCCGCTTATGTTATGTTATGTTAAAGGTACTTGTATAGCGCACCGTCACCAACGGAATTGATCCCTAGGTGCTCTGGCAGATCTGTAAACAGGAAGGATGGGTAGGGTTAGTCGGGAGGAGGGGAGCAGGAGAGTGGGAGAAGTGATGTGCTGTTGGCAGCTTCAGCTCGGTATACACCGAGTGCTGGACATTGGTGCTAGTATCGGATCCAGCGAGGCCTCGAGTGCTGTGGGTGAAGTTTATGTGTTGTTGATGCGGTGTGGTAAAGTGCATGCGGATTGCTGTGAGAGAGATGGTTGTGTGGGTTTACGTATGCAAAAGATTGAGGGTTGGGTTAGTGGGGTCTGTATCCTTATTAAGGTAATTATGGTTCTGTTAGAGTTGTATGCCTGTGGGTTGGGTTGTTGCTTGTTCCTCGTGGGTCGACTCGCTTTGGTGGTTCTGTGCAGATCCAGCTGTGTCATATTGAGTAATGTTTAGATTGGTAGGTGCGTCTGAACCCGATCTTGAGGTGTGGGACTGGGTAGGTAGTATCTATTCTCAGGTTATCTATTGTGACTCTAGTCGATTGAGGCTTTGAATGGTTCAGGGTCGGAGCCGTGTTGATGTGGTGTCCTGGTGCATCTGTCTTGGTGAACCTGTGTGTTTAGTCATTTGTTTCCTTCTGTCCTGACTGGTTGTTTGGTTTCCATGGGGTGAACATCCTTGGGGCTATTGTTTAGCTGTAGTTTAGTGAGATGGGGTGTTGTGCTTCCTGCTGTGTATTGGTGGACGGTGTGTAGTGATGAAACATTCTGTTTCTCACCTGCTGGATTGAGGTTTGTGGTGCAGTGCTTCCTTTCCCCCTCTATATTTTGTCCTTAGGGATTAGGGCCTTAGGGCTTATCAAATGTAAAATTATAAAATAATATTCATAGGGTAATTGCACCGACTGGCCTTAGTTTATTGATACAACTCGCCACTTGAAAGTATTTAGGTGCATTTCTGGGACTAAGTTCTTTACTTCTTGTAGCTTTAGACCATAAAATAGGACATTGCCAGCAAGACACACTTTTGGCTTGTTTTCAGGTGCACCACAGAAATTACGACCGTAGCAGCTTGAGAGGAGTAACGCCAGAGAAAATCCATATCTCAAGTGGCATCCTGGGGCCATCTACTACAGACTCTGATGCAGCAAATCCATGCTACAGAATCAACGAAGGCCAAATCAGGACTCCAGGAGGAGGACTTCATATGCCTAAAGAATTCCTTTGACTGCAAGTGGGCTAGGCACTTTATTCAGAGTGAAGAAAAATCATCATCATATTTCGCTTTGTGTGGACAACAAAAGCAACTCTGATATACATCTCAAATATCTAAAAACAGCGAGCAGCAAAGTACACTTCAGATCATCAAAAATCACTAAAAATAAGAATACAGATTAAGAAATTAAATTCATAAAATTCTTATGAATATGCCAGGCGGAATGTAAAAGGTTTTTAAAATTAAAAGGTTTGGTCTTGAAATAACATCATGGGTGGTGGCAACTTTGAAAATTGATACAGTGCATAGTTCTATTCTTTACAGGAAAAGGTAAAAGTTACTTTTCTTATACTTGCAGTAGTACAAAGCACGGAATAATGAGAAACGTATATCAGTTTCAGCTGCCTGGTTATACAATGTCTACTCAAGGAAGTACAACCAAGTGGGATTAATTCATGAATAATGTACCTGCATTAATATCTCCAGGTCTAAAGTAATTTGGGGGAATTTGCGAATGAATGAGTCACAGAAAAGATTCAGATGCAAAGGAACATTAGTATCCTCCATGTAAAACTACAGTTGATCAGGGAATCCACACCAGCCAACACCATAGCTGAAAAAGACTCCGGTATATGCATACAAGCAACAAGAGAAAGGAAGGGAACTGAAGATGCAGCAAAGCAAGCAGGAATGTAACACTGATTGAAGCTATTTTTACTGCTGTGGAAACCTCAGCTATTTGGATAGTAGCAAGAATTGTCCTACCATGATAGTGCAGTTCAATCATTCTGGCATCAGAGGCCATTTTGCGAGACCATGCAGAAAGAAACAGTAGACAAATTCCTCAATTAAGCAGTTATCCGGTTACCAGTCAAATGGTCGAAAACATTTGGTCGACAGACAATTTGGTCGACACCATTTGGTCGAATGCCAAATGGTCGATTTTTTTTTTTTTTACCCATTTTTTGGTTTTTTTTTGGGGGGGTCCCCCCCAACCTCCTTTTTTTTCTTTTTTATTTTTTTTCCCCCACACGAAAACCCACAAAACACATATATATATATATATAAAAAAAAAAAAATTCGACCATTTGGCATTTGACCAAATGGTGTCGACCAAATTGCAGTCGACCAGTTTGTCGTCGACCAGTTGACTGGACACCCAGTTATCCATCCGATGAAGAACAATTACCTAATATTGTAGGACAGTGGTCTGCAATCTTTGGCTCTCAAGCCAGTCTCACCTCCATGAGAAATGCTTCACAAGTTGACACTAATGAATGCAAAAGGGCTGCTGAGCCCATCATTTGCACTGCTGCACATCTCCTTTGAAATGTACAGGTCATCATTGAGGATACGATGATCTGATCTGTGCATTTCTAATATGAAGGCAAATGAGAAAAGCACATCCTCTGCGCTTTTTACGTTTGTGTTCCCATTTTGTATCTATCATTTCCTTAGTCACAAGTAATACTGCTCCAATATCCTAGAATGCAGTATTACCAAATGGCAGTTTTCGAGCCAGGGAAAACCCTCCAATACATTTATTTATACAAGCAGCTCAAATTGCAGTTCAAAGGTTTCACACCTTTTGAGACTCAGCTTCAAATGGTTTTAATCTTTCAAGCCTAGCTGAAACCCAATTTTTTAAGATATGCGTCAATCTTTTTAAAGCTGGTTTGACTATCCCTAGGATCCAACACTGAAGCCAGAGTTTATTATGAAATGCCACTAAAATTAGAAGCCCCTTTTCATATTTGTGGGTCCACAAACTGTGTCTCTATGAACAGTGTAATTTCAGGAGGTTCCTTCTGGGAAGGTTTGCACTCAGACTTTGTGATAACGGGTCAGTCTAGCGACAAATAACATGCAATTTCATAGTGAGAACTGTCACCTATTTGGAACCTCAAATTTTAGGGGAAAGGGTCTGCTGAAAGATAGACACGGTAAAGGTATTGAGAGCAGCACCTGAACCAACACCCAAGATTCAACTAAGATCCTTCCTTGGTTTAGCTGTGCACGGTGCAAAGTTTGTGAAAAAATAGTGTAGACAGAACCTTTCTTTGGAGAAGAATCCTGATACAAAACACTAAAATCATTTGTTCAACACAATGTGTGCCTGCCTATTATGATTAAACTGGAGATTAATGTGCCCCCTGTTTTGAGAAACCTTGAAACCAAGGCAGCATTAATAACCACCGATTAGAGAAACTTCTAAGGAGTGGTCAAAGATCAATGTAAGAAATTAAAAGTTCAGGCAGTGAGGTTTTCATTACAAGCTTTAACCGATGCTTATGACACTACTCTCAGGTGAGACTTTACCATGGTATTTGGACCCGAATCGATTAAGACAACACAACACAACATCCTATTAATCTTCTAGTGACCGAGTATTGCAAACAGGTGACAACTACCGATAATACTGAGCAGGCCTTGAAAACGACCAGGAGGTTGAAACACGTGTCGGCTGTGTTGCTGTACAAATAAGTGGAATACACCACATACTTTATGCAATAGAACTGTGTGACACTGTAATTGGGTTACAAATTAATCACCGATCTGAGCGCGAGTTGCCCTCCCGGATCTCTAATCTCTTCACCTCCCTACATACACTTCAAACATTCTCTCTCCTTTATCATGAAGAGTGTGCTTGAGCTTGGGATATTGAACACAGGCAAGCATGACTGATTGTACGCGCCAGCCAGAAGGAATATTCCCAACATTTCCCCTAAACCAGGGGTTTACAACCTCTGGATCTGCAGTTGTTTTCGACTACAGCTCCCTTCAGCCGTAGCGATCATAGGCAATAGTGAAGGACCATAGGAGCCACAATCCACAACATCTGGAGAGCCGCAGGTTCCAGACTCCTGCCTTACACTAATACACGAGGATTCCTTAATACTAATCAACCAATGAAGTTTCCAATTGAACCAAATGCTTTTGTCTAACATAAAAGTGTAGAAATCCAACATATTAATAAACACTGATATACTTATGTAGCGGTTACAACACGAAAGTCCCATGTGATGCAAAACATTTTCTTCTGGGAGATGTACTTTGGCCTGGTTATGAATAATTCTTACCTCCAGAAATGAAAGGCGTAGAGGGGGCTGCACGGGCTGCACGGGCTGCTTGGGGTAGGGCTCAGACTTCTTGGCGTGAGACTGAAAGTTAAAATAATATCTCTAGTGACACAGAAAATAACTTGGAAGCGCCGCGCTGCAATCAAAGTGCTTCTGACATATATTCAGGAGTGGGAGCATTTGCCACCCCATCACTGTAGCATCAAGCCATCACCTGCACCTCTGTTGCTGCCACAAGCTGTTATCCTCTAAACTGAATACAAAGTTAGACGTCAACAAGGAGAAGCATCTGGCAGGGGGCCTGAGGATTACCTTCAGATGTTTAAAGCAACAGCACTCCCCGAAACAAATCCCAAAAAACAAAGAAAATTGAGAATACGCGATGTTCCAGTGAGCAATGCAACTGCCCTGCACAGGTGCAGGGGAATGTGGGCACAATCAGAGGATTTTCCCAAATTCTGTGACAATTCTGGACTTGCAGAGAATCTAAACTCTATCTGCCAATGGATGCAGAAATGATTAATTACTTTTAGGATAATGCAGGGCTATCTTTTGAGTATCCATGTTCAACACTGGGCAGATTTCCGCCAAGCAGTTGTTATATCTCAATAACATGAGCAGCTGAGGGGACAGCCAAAAAAAAGCTGCTTGTTTGTCAACTAATAAAGTCCAAGTAGCGGATAACAATGAGTTTAAAAGGAGTCCGTCAACATAGCCAGATGCAAAGAGACCTACAATGACTTCAACGGTGACAAGTGGATCATACTGGCAAAATTCCAAGCATCAGTAACGGAAGACCAGTGGATAGAATTTGTCTGCCCCATTAGGGGCAAGAGGGGGGGACAATCTCTTCCTTTCCCAATGGTGAAAAAAGGTAATTTGTTATGGAGTGCAGAGGTCTGAAACCTTTGCCTCTCCAGTAATTATGGACTACAACTTCCAGCAGCCGTGGCCAGCATAGTCAATGGTGAGGCACCCTGGCCATCATAGTCCAAAACATCTGGAGAGCTACGGCTTGCAGACCACTGATGTGGGGATTTGGCTACAGCTGTATGATGTTGCTTCTAGACATAATCAAATGTTCATCTTAAGATACAGGGAATCGAGCCGTTTACTTCATCAAGTGAGGTGAAGGATAGAAATGCAGCCCCCGAAATAGATGCAAAGACCTGCCCATCTTCAGGGATTGCAGGCACATCAGCGAAATGAGTGTGCCGATCACAGGTCGTGCTGCAAAGTGTAATCAGAACTTGATGGCTCCTTGGCAGATATCCGAGAGGAGAGTGCAGGTGTACAACAAGTGTAAAACGTAAGGCGAAAAATATCATGCGCCTATTAATTATGCACATATCAGACATTAGGAGAGCTGGTTCATAGGGCATGATCACGCTTTAGGGAAGCAGTGAAGTTATCAATTTAGTTTACATGTAGGGTTTCTGTTTTAACGTGTTGGGGGCATACTGGAGTGCGTAACGTGTGTGCACCAAGTCTGATCTTACTTGTGGTTTTGTTTCTTGAACTTTGGATGGTGAGAACTGAAATATTTTTGGTTCAGCTGCAAGTCACAAAGCTCCACAGCCAGCTCGTAAAACTAGATCGATTGATCCCCACTTACGCTGATATAAACACAACATTAGTGTAGACGGTGCATATCAGAAACCGTTCCAGCCAAAAAAGCAAAAGACAGGGTTTTGGGTGCAAGGAAGCGCAACGTTAGTGCCAAGATGTGGATTCAGCGCCTTGGTGTAAAGCACTCTATAAATCAATCAATCAATCAATATGGAGTGGTCGGCCTACCTCAGACCAGAGGACGCAGGTCTCCATATACACTTTTGTGAACCACATATCCTGGCCTGAACTGAAATGCTCAGAAGTATGTCCTGAACAAGTTTTGGGTGGCTAGTGAAAAGAACAGGACCACCTGGAGCAGAAAGCATTGCGATGCAGTGGGCAAGAGCTGTGAAAGTGATGCCCTTTGACAATGATCTTTGTCTTGATTCAATTAAGAGTGAAGTGGACACTAGTGCTCTCCTCCTGAATCTCGCCAGGGAAACACTGCAGCCCATTAGACTATAGGACCACAGCAATCATGTCGACTTGAAAGAGATGCCTCCTTTTCTGAAAGGGGCTAAACTCTATCCAGGCACACACTGCCCAAGCAGGCACTAATAACCTGGAGTTTCTGCCTGCCTACGACTTTAATAACATCACCGACAATCTCAGGGAGAAAAGTGTGTCCACAGCCACATGGATGTTTTATTTTATTGTTTTTTTTTAACGCGCCTAATACCATACCTCAGTTTGGTTTTTAAGCGCGGATCCGGGATTGGAACCTCTGTTGCTCTGCGTAGTCTTGCTTCCAAGACCAGCGCGTTGCCCCTGTGCTATCCTTCATTCACATGTCATCTGCGGTCTGTTGTGAAGAGAAACCTTTCTTAGCTATTATTCATAAATGGGTAGGAGAATCTGCTGGTCGTTTTAGTAAGACACTTGGGTACGATTTTGGCTCTCTTGTACCAACAGAATTCCCAAATGGATCTTGAGGTGATGAAATCTGGCAGAAAGTGTGAGTAGCTGATTTAGATAAACATCCAGCGTTACGTGTACATTATAAAATAGCCCTGCGCTTTTCAACTCTACTAGAATGTTCTCAATAGACTGCAGGTGCAAACATGTCCACACACCTGCAAGGATTCTGATCGTCCACCTGCAGTTTGCAGAGGTTACTTTGCAGCCCATGTGTATTACACAGGGAGCCCAAGGAATGTAGTCCTCCTTATTCCATCATCATTGAAAGGTGGATCCTCTCACTAGTGTAGCATGCAAACGCATTATTGGGGTACTCGCGGAGCATGGACCTAGCTTCCGGAAGCAACGGAGCACTTTACAAGTCTCATGGGGAAGTGCATGGCAAGCGATGAAGATTGCAAAGAATCAATGCAAGGGCGCAAGGGTCTAATAATGGGGGAGGGTGGGCAATTCGGCAGCAATGGATCTTCAAGCCACCATGGAAGGAAACGGGGGAAGGAAGGGGTGTAGATCGTCCAGTCTCAGGTTAGGAGGGAGTGTGGACGAAGCTCAATCAGATCTAGCCATCTTGTCTCCAATAATAATGTGCCCAAATTCTTGCCAACTTTCTCTCGACATTCCTATCAACCTTCAGTGGGGACCACTGGAACTTTACTTACTCCATTCTCGACTGCTCATTAGGCCTTCTTTGATATGGATCGGCTTTGGAACAATTAATCTGCCTTGTGGCGATTGCATGCAATTCTAATTGTGCTAAAATGGTACCTAATCAGTACCTTGGTATTGACAAAGGGCATCAGCGCTGCCAACCACGTTCACGGCTTGAATGAAACCGGTTCAGCCATAGAGATGCTAGAAATAACGATCTTCTATAATAGAAAGTCAACTACCTTTTAAGTCACAGGTACTTACACAGGATAATCAAGGTCACCTGTAGAAGGAAAATGTATCTTTTAGGAGTCCCGTCTTTAAGGTACTTAGAGAGCCTATTGAGCTCTGCTCACTTCTCCGAGGTTATGTAGCACTGATGGCAGAGAAGTTAGTCTGTGCACAAGGCAGGCACCTGATCTGTGCATCGTCATTCCTGGGTCTGCTAGCTTTGTGACCCCTTTCCTCAGAGCGGCCGGGGAGAGTTGCTTTATCTGATTGGTGGCATATTATGACCCTGCTAGACATTAGTCTATGGAAAGGTATTGGGAGATTGGTGAAGATGTGATTGGAAAGAGACAATGGAGAATAGAATTACCAAAATCGGTATCCAGTTAAATTTTCGAAAACCCATTTTCTAAATGCCATTTTTTCGAAACAGAAATGCTGGAAAAAAAATGCTGAATGTTTTTTTTTATTGTATAGGTTTTATTTTTGTTTCGTTAGTAAAAAAAGTATGTATAAAAAAACAGGGGGTTGGGGGAGAACCCCCTCATTTAAAAAATAAAAAAACCATTTGAATGTTTTTTTTTACGGCATTTTGGGGTCGAAAAAATGGCATTTCGAAAATGTGACGTTTTCGAAAATGTCACTATAAACCACCATAATCATAGAGGAAAATCAATTGGGCTGCGTGGGAGGGGATACGGTTGTCGAAGTAGGGATGCATGTTTCTCAAATGTGATAAGATATTGGTAAGCATGAGTTTTGGACTCAGGAGAGTACATCTCAGTTTAGAGCACAGTTTATTGCGATGGCAATATCAAGAACCGACAAAGCATGGTACTAGAGGTAGTTAGGTGGTGAGGGGTTGCGTGATGGACTTGAGAGATGCTCAGGGACTAGTAGAGATGATCCAATAGTAAGTCAGGGGCACCCAGGACAGAAAATAAAAATACCAAAATAACTGTGATACAGAAAGACACGATTCGAATATAAATGGAGAACAAATTAACATTTTTTAACTGGAGGAACTCATCTTTGTTCAGAGAGTGCTGCTGCTTCAATTATGATTGCATAATAAGGAATTGTTGAAATTTAACAAACTTATTCCAACTTCAGTTGGAAAATCCCCTGCAGTTCTCGATCACTCACCCTATAACAAATCATTGACACAAAAGTTGGATATTTATTGGTATGCCATAAACAGAATGTAGCCAGTTATCCTCATGTGTTTGTTAGTGCTATGATGGAGTGCAACCCCAATTCCACAACACACCTTCTATAAGGATTCCTGTAATGAATGACATCTTTATTTTACAAAACAATGGGCCTCATTACGACCCTGGCGGTCCGGGAACTACGGTACCGGTAAGCATGCCGGTACCGTAGTTCCCGGACCACCATACTACGGGCTGTGCTCACGGGTGCTTGACAGCCAACCAGGTTTTTCCTGGCGGGCTTACCGGCACCCGCGAGCACAGCACGTCGGATGCACCGGCACAACTCTGCATGTGCCGATGCATCTGACGTCCCCATCCCCATTCAACCCTATGGGGCAGAATGGGGATCAGTAGGCCCTTGATTCCGGCACCCGTAAATGGCCAATTACCGGGTCCACCAAGCTTGGAATAACCCAGTTCTTGCCCATTCACGGATGCCGGAAAAAATGCAACTTCACGGCTACCGCAAGAGTTGTAATGAGGCCCAATGTCTCCATAGGGGTGCAAATGATGGCCCATAGTAGTATCATGTGAATGCTACAAACCTAATGGAAAATATTCATTTTTGCTTAAATGTTTTATAATATTTGTTAATATTTGTTGATTTGTATAAATTAGTGCATGTATTCAGGGAGTGTCCATTGGACATATTGAAGGTGAGAGTAAGACACAGCAGCCGCCTAGCTCAAGGGCAGCCGCCATATCCATTCATTACAACTCCCACTTTGACTGTGTCTATTGATATGTCTGTAGACTTCTTAGCCTCTCATTTGTCTGTTTGTCACACCCCTTCCTATGTTTGATAAGATAAGTTTAACCAGAGTGAAACAGTGCCCTGATGCCCTCGGACTTGGGTGCTTTACAAATGCAAATAAATAAAATACAAAATAAATTAATTATTTGGGGAGGTGAGGTTTACGGGGGACAACTAGAACTAACACAAAGTAAGTTGTTTTTGCAGATATTCAAATTGATTTACCATTACTGAAAAAGTCAAATTCAGCCAGCCGCCCTGTCACTTAAAAAAATGTGATTAGGGTCCATTTCCTTTTGAGTATTTAATGAAGGAGCAGAATAATGTTGACTGAACTCATGCTGGAACAGCACCAAAAAAGGTAGTGGAACTGGGACTCCAATGGAGGAGAGGGTAGACTGGAGCGTGAGGGTCAAGGGGTTATAGTGGAGGCAGGTTGACAGTCAAAGTGGGTGAAATAGGAAGAGGATTGCCTTCTGCATTGTTTTGCATTATTTTCCTCCGTCAGTTGAAATGTATGGGCTGCCTCGAGAAGTCAATTGCCAGCACTTGCTGGTCTAACCTCCGCTGTATCCAACTCCTCCCTGAAAAGATGCTGCTTCATAAGGAGCCTGAAACTTGTGCTTATACGAATGCAATTTGGAAATGTATTCCAAAGGCTGGATCCCAAGATTGAAAGTCTTTCATCTCCTCTGGTCTTCCAGTGTCCTATAGATGAAGACTGTCATCCTCTACAGACTAAAGGCTCCATCCTATGGGACCTCCTGTGATGCTATCCTTAAAGTGGCCAGGAGCAGTCACGTGGATCCATTTGAAGATGTTGCAGAGAATGTTAAGCCAAATTCTTTACACTACTAGAAGCCACACAGCAGGCTCTTGCGAGCATCTTGGACAGGAACATTTTTGCTAACCAGTTTTGGAAATAAGACACATGGAGTCTGCTAGTAAGATACATTGAGGTGGCCCGCAAGAGTGCATTAAAACAGTTCAAGCACTTAGTCACTAAGGGCCCTACTACAACGGCACACATGTCATGTGGCACGAAAGGACATGGCCGACAGAGCCACCCGATGTTAAAATTGCCTCCCTTGTGAACGGCCTGTCTTAGCATTTAACCTGAGATGACAACTTGACATTTTCCAAAAATCAGTAGGACATGCAGTGTGGAGAGGAATTCCTTCTTAGTGTTAGCAGGACTGCCTCCATCTTCCAATGGCTAAGATAACGTCCGCTAGAGTTCAGATGTCTTTCAAGCATCATGAACGTAAGATCAAACCGGTTTCAGTTTGCTCTTAACTGCTATCGGGTGGTAAACGAAGAGGTATGCTATAACTTCACACAAAAAACATTCCAGAATGGTGAACAGGTTTGCAAATAGTAGTGGAAGTGTTAACTATCAAAAAATAAAATGAGTGGAATTCAATTCCCGATAGTTCATGCTCACTGTGCACTCCGACTGAGTGCTAATGCCATTTGAAGTTTAATACTGTCCTATGGGCTTTTCTTTTAATTTCTCGCACGGCAGTCAATCAGCTGTGCTTCCAAGACATCGATGCTAAATGCACTACTCTCTGTGGTAACGACAGGCCTACACACTTCCTGGATTTCTTTTCACTTGCTCCCAGGGACATGAACCAAGGTGCGGCTACTCCGCATCAAAACACCCCAGCAATGACTTCAGCAGGTATGCACTTTGCGGATGAACTTATTCTAAAATGGAAGACAGCTCTCAAGCAAATTGAAAAGGAACCCAACAATAGGACATAAGGACATTCTGAATGCTTAACTTGACCCTAATAAGAGTTCCACTAACATACCCTTACCAACCTTTGGGAGCAAGATCATCCCAGTTAGTTTTGCACATATTGTCTTCAAAATTAAATTATTTGTGGAATTTGGAAAAGCGAGTTTAGAAAATAGAAATGGGGCTCGTTTGGTGGTGCTGTCTTAGTTCGACTTTTCTCTTGGTTTCTATGGGTGAACAGGGGAGCCTCCTCAGTGCAATGCTGCAGGGTTAAGGGTCACGGGGCGTCTCAACAGTGACGTGGCTCAGCAAATGAACGGTCATGGCCGTCTTCGGGAAAAGGGGGCGTGTACCTGATGTGTATGGCCATGCTGACGTGCAGCAGCGCTCAGGAGAAATTAAGCACGTTTACTGTGGTCCAGCAGCAGCTCCCTTGGCGGTTATTTCAGCAAATATCACTGAGCATTTGCAGAGCCGGTTGCTCAGTAATGCGAGTCTCCGATTGGCCCACAGCGTAGAGCAGCAGTGTCGGGCTGCACTGCTTTATAAAAGCGGAGATCGGAGCAACTGAAGGGGACAGCGCGGGGTTTATTGGGAGCTTTTATGCTGCGTATGGGTGTAGATCTGTGGCCGATTTAACAACACAGGGACCTTGCCGTAGCCTGTCCCCTGCAAGTAGTTTACACGATGCGATCAGCTACGTCGATCAGTGCCAGTCACACAATCAGTGTGCGAATAACCCCTTTTTAATTACATATTTGGGGAGAACTAACGAGCATCTCTGCACATGCGTGGCAGCTCGCTGAGGTGGACATGGTTGAGGACAACAGCTCATCAGCATTCTACCTGGGTAGTAAACAGTGCGGCCACACTGATCATACGCGCGCATATCCGCAGAACTCACATCTATTGATGTTGATGTGTAAATGTAAGCAGGCCTTCTGAAAGGCATGATTGGGACCAGCAGAGGGGGGGGGGGGGGGGGGGGGGGGCAGACACATCCACACAACCACGGCCTGCGGAGGCACCTTTCAAGCAGCCACCATCATGCTAGTAACACGGCGCCGAGGTATTGCGGCTGCAGCCTCGCACTGCGGCTGGCGGCACCTGCAGCCCCTTCCCGCGGCATGCGTGTGTGCGCGCGAGCCGCAATGCTGCGCACCTACCGGCCCCGTGCACATACGCCTAGCAGCAGAGGACGCACAAACGCCGGAGCCGTGCAGAAGCCATTACAATATTTAAGACAGAAAATACTTACTCCAAGGTCAGCCCTGGAATCCGCAGCCGTTCCCGCTGGGCTTTCATGGCTGGTCTATTCTACCCCTGCTCTACTGTAACCATGACACGCTCGCTGTCAGCATCCTGGTGCTGACAGAAAGCCAAAATGAACCACTACCGAGGAACGGACTAACGCTCTCTGGGGGGAGGGGGAGACGGCACGTTTGGGTCCTTCCACCTCCAGCGGGTATGTAGAAATGTCAGCGGCTGGATTTAGGCTGCCAACACTCTAGGAGGCGCGGATTTTATTTCTTTAAAGGAAGCTGCGGGAAACGAAGGGGAAAAGACTTGCTTTTTCGTCCCCGTCGCAGCACTGACACAAATGCTCTGCACCTCGGAGAAAAAATGAGAAGTCGTCCTTGCTACGCAGAATGACAGCTTCTAGGACGTAACAGCCAATGTACGGCAGGCGCCGCGTATCACGGCAAAGGCCAGGCATGGGGCCCCTCGCACGGAATCCCCGTAACAATACACCGAGCGCGCGCGTGATATTCCCGGGCTCAGGTGGATGCAGTGGTTATAATAGCCGCCGAGACAGTTATCCCTCCGCTCATGGACATAAAAATAAGACTCAGAAAAAACGTCATGATCGCATTACAACGATGCCCTATTTAGTGCCTTGAGAGATAAAACGGCACATAGCATATTTGCCGGCGTAACTTGTTGGCAGCCCCTCCTTCCAGCCAAAATACATGACCTCTGCTTGAACTTAAGTCTCAGGAACATTGCACACCGACAGTAAAACGGTAAAATGAAATGGACCTATATTTCAGATGGAAAGTCAACCTTTAGCTGCACTTTCTGTACGGCCACACGGAATAAAAGAAGGTGGGGGGTGGGGCTGTATACCCTCTTCAACTGACGTTTACTGGAAACCTTCCTTTGCGTATCCCTTCTCTATTGAGGTGTGAGTGGCACAGCGTGCTCCTCAGAGGGGGGCTGGAGAAGTCCAGGTTCTTATAAGACCACTGCGTGCTTAAAAGGCGTGCTGAGTGCAGAGGGGGACTGGGATGTCAACAGTCACAAACAGCAACTGGGACACTATGAGACTGTATCCCAAAAAGTTTCATAATTCAAGCTTTCTCGCTCTCTCACACACACTCACCACTTTGAATGCCCATGTACCAGTGGTCGAAGTGGTGGTGGGGTTGGGGGGGGGGGGCGGTGCTCCTCTACTTTTTTAATTACGTTTTACTGTTCCTATATTTTTATTTTAAAAAGAAAGCATTCCGGAATGGCTTTGTTTTAAAATAAAAGTGAAGGAAGAAGTTGAAACTTACACTTTCAATGCACTGCACTGGACATTCCCTCAAATAGCAGGTGCATGTGATTGGGGGTTTGTATTTTGCGTGGTAGGGGATGTGGCGATGGGGTTTTTGGGGACTAGGGGGCAGGCCAGCAGGGAACATTGTTCCACTACTTCTTTTCGTACACTGCCATGTACCCAGAAAGAGTCACAGAAAAACAGACTTGTACACTCACTGCTAAAACGGCAGTCACCAGTTAACGGATTAACGTTCTTCACCAAACACTTTGCTCTGAATCCATGCACAAAGGGACTGGGCATGTGACATGATAAAAACCACAGGAAACTGATAGTAGTTCATGTTTTGATGTGCAGCACTTACTGTCGTGCTTGACAGCACCAGTGTTATTAGTTATTTAAAAAATACGCAATATATCAATCTTAAAAGATTGATAAAAATTAGTTGGTCCTTTTGGTACTTCAATTTGTGACAAGCAGTGTGCAAACAGATCTCTGCAGCACACACTTAACCCACTGTGCTATCTGACCTGCCATACCATGTGTGCATGTGACTTGCTAGTGATCAATCATCTGTATGGTAGTGTCTGTGGATGCTGGAGAAGGCTTTCATTGGAGGAGTCGTAAATGTAAATATTCCTAAAAAATGTGTGCGAGCAAACAAGCGTGCAATGATACACCAAACAAGGGAGGGGGGTTGTGTTCTACTTTCCCAAAGAACATGTTTAAAATGATCGGAGATACTGGTGCATTTTACAGCGCACTTTATAAATGGTATCAATTTTTAGCACATTTTTCAGTCGGTTTTGCAGGGTAACTCATGATAAAATCATATTCCAGGTCACCAACAGAAAATAGGATTATTTTACAGTGCATTTCTATGATTTCCACACAGTATATGCCAGTATTCTATCACTGTAAAACACATTTTCATGCTGGCTGTGCCTAATAATGGCAGTACTGCCACTGTAAGAAGACTATGAAACCCGGAAGTGGCCTGCAAGTGGGCTGTTAGGCTGTTGAACTATGCCCAAGCACTGACTGCCGCGATGTGCCGAAGATTGTCTGCGTTAGAATTTACGTTCGAATTCCATTGAATGAGTGGCGCGCCCGTTGGCAAGCTGAAGCTGCGAGGGAGGCGCAACGTGTGACAACAGAATTAACCCCGCCCCCGACACATCCTGCGTCATCAGAGGTTACTATTTCTGGGTTGAGAGCGCGCACCGCACGCGCATCCGGAAGTGGCCCGCAAGTGGGCTGTTAGGCTGTTGGACTATGCCCAAGCGCCGACTGCTGCGATGTGCTGAAGATTGTCTAAGTTAGAATCTATGTTCGAATTCCATTGAATGAGTGCAGCGCCCTTCGGCAAGCTGAAGCTGCAAGGGAGGTGCAACGTGTGACAACAGAATTAAGTAATTAGTTATTTTCTCTTTGGGACATTGTGAGCTCTACTTGAGGAACTACTTGACGAACTCGCTGTTCGCTTTTGCTGCAATAAGTGAGGAAAATAATACCCAATTCTCTCTTGTTTCAGCCCCGCCACCCCGACACCTCCCACGTCATCAGAGGTTACTATTGCTGGGCTGGGAGCGCGCACCTCACACGCGCCCTCGGAAGTGGGCTGTTAGGCTGTTCTAATGACTAATTTGCTTTGTTTGATTCTTCTAATACATTGTTACTACTCAAATTCATTTTGGCGTAGTACCTTCTTGAAACTGTTTGGCTGTGTGTTGATTATTGCGACAATTTTTGTGTTAAGTGAAAGTGTATGAGGAAGGGTATTATTTGAAATGAAACGAAGAATACTATACCCAATGATAGAGAGGAAGTACAATTCAGTAGGACCTAAAACTAGGCGCATGAGCATAGCGCAAGCGTCAGAGATGCCTTTGCCAGGATCATCTGACACAGACGAGGACTTAGTGGAATGTGCACAGCAGTGCTCCCTGGAAAAGGTAGCTAGTGCTAAAGGGGAAGGAGGCACATTTAATTTAGTGCTATAGGAGTCATCGCAATCGCTGTTTGTTGAGGAAAGAGATGGGGAACCTTCTGTTTCGAAAAACAGTGATTGCATAAAAACTATGATAACAACTAAACATAATGGTGATAGCAACCTTTCGTTTCTTGATACTCCACTTATTTTCTCGACAGGGGAAACATCTTTGATGATGCTATCGCAACACATGGAAAATAGTGAGTAGGAACTCACAACAAGTAAATTAAGTCCTGTAAAGGAGAATGTAGGGGTAAGAGAGGATGATAGAAATGTAAATACTCTGATTATGGATGAACTAAAGAAGCAATCACGACTCTTAAATGAGATTGTACTGGTGTTAACCTCTAGGCCAGAGGTTTGTTGTAAAACATGGGTAAGTACGTCCATAGCGAAGGTCCAAACGGATGCTGCATCTGATAATGGCAAGTCAAGTGCGCAAAGAAAGAGCTGCTCAATAGCTACTGCGAAGGGCACTCAAAAGTGTCAACTGGATAGTGTAATATATACCACTGAAGAGGAGGGGTCCAATAGGGACGTGCTGTATGAACAAGAGAAGCAAAAAAAAAAAATAAATGTGGGCCCGATATTGGATATGCTCCTATCTTTGAAGCTCTAGATAGGGATGTGGTTAGAAATGATAGGAAATCTGTCGAAGGAAAAGAAGGGGATTTAGCACTTGGTGATTTTATGTTAAAAATCTCTAAAAGAAAAGAAAAAAAATGCTGCGGCCCTAAAAGGTTCAGAGTACCTCATCTAGGAAATTCTTAAAACATCCTAATTTAAGGAATTAGCTAATTTACCCGCAGCTTAGTCCAGAAGTGATTCTGGTAAATTAGCCTCTGTCTGGGATAAATAAAGTACATACACAGCCCGAGGAAGAGTGGGAAGGTCAAAAAGAGACAGAGCTCGGATATGTTGCAAGTACTAACATGCTTTCAGATGCACTGAAGAACAAAGATGTCAGGCAGAATCGATAGGAACCTATGATCAATTGAGAGAGGGGTTCAAGATATTTTCGATATTTTCAAATACCCTGCAGCCATTTCACCACCGAAATACTCCCACCTCTGTGAGACCTGTGATTTCCACAGCTGTTGCTGGATGGAGTAATAATCTGAAAACAGCCCTGAATAATGCCTTAGCGGGATGTTCTGGGGCACGGGAATCGAGTACTAATGAGGCACACATTGTGCAAGTAAATGATCCAAAACTTAATGGAAATGGGAAGAGGGAAATAACCATAAAATGGGTGACGAAATAAATTGTTGGAATTGAAAGGGGTATAGAAACTGGAGATTGCCTGAATGAAAATGGGAGGGATGGTCACATTAACAGGCCAGTTGATTATACCCAGCCATCTGAGATGCAAGTGAGAAAAATCATTGAGGAGATTATTTTGAAAAAGAATTTAGACAGAGATTTACAGGACGAAAATAAAGGAATAGAGACTGCAATACCAAACATATGCTAAATCCAAAGAGCAAAGCTCCTTACCCCACGAGGAAATGCGAGGGGATGGACCTAGATATGGACATACAAATGAAAGGATGTTCGGTCTCCATGCAATGAATAATCGAGTAAATAACATAAGGAAACCAGTATTTCCAAATGAGCCCAGCTTGATTCTGCAATATATCTTTGAAGAGGATGGCCCAAGGTCCTCGTACAGACCATATATATTAAGCCTATTCGCAGATACAGATGAGTTAAGTTAGATAACTTCAGCTGACATAGATTTGGTCGAGTTCATAGACACATTTTGATTTGACTATGTAAGATTGTTGATTCCGTAACCTCTTGTTAGGGCCCTGCTTCTAAAGGAAGCTGGGGCACTACAAAGGAGAGGTTTTGAAATCTTTAATTTCCAGGTCAATAAATTGAATTATGACACAGTTATGAATGGATTTGAAGGTAATCGTCGTCCAGAAAATGTAAGAGAGGAACCGATGAAAAATCAGGAATGGGAGAGGGGCCTAGTAAAAGACATAAATGAATGGAGGGATTTGGCCCTTTCTCTAAAGAATCAATTACTCGGTTGAAAGCCCTAGGGCAAACAATTTAGCCAAAAGAACATTAGACTAATATCATGGAACATTAGGGATAGTTCCCACTTGTCAGTAAATCGAAAGGTATGCCAATCACTAGCGGACTATGATATAATTCTATTGCAGGAAACCTGGGCCACTGTGCCAATTTTGTGGGATGGCTTCAATATCAAATGTATTAGAGCAAAGGCTGGCAATAGGGGATGCCTGAAAGGAGTTTTAGCCCTGGCCATGAGAAATGATGAATCCATATATATATATAGAGAGACTGAAGAGTGCATTCAAGACTCTATTATGGTAGTTACATGTAGAATAACTACAAATAAAGATATAGAATATCTGATGATAATAAATATCTACTGGAACACTTTGGAGCGCAATGACAGTAGCCTAGAAATGTATACTCAGAAATTGGATGCGATAATTGGGTGTTGGTTAAGTAAAAAACCAGGTGGTGCAATTGTTATGGCGGGAGATCTAAATGCCGATTGCAATATTGGCAACAGTTCTATTGGTCTGGGCTACTTCCTCGCATGATGATAGTAATCCCAAGGTTAAATGTAGAAAATATAAAATATAGAGGATGTGTGTGGAATATATTTGCTAAAAGTTGGGGTCTGAATCCTTTGTATAATGAGAAACCCACATGGCATGCAAGAGGACAGTCCTCTATAATTGACTATCTGTTTGCAAGTACTGAAATATACTTAGGAATGGGCAATATGGAAGTTATACAAACTGATGCTATGTAACGCTCACCTGATATCCACGGGGATGCCACTCAGCCGGTCCGGACTTCCGACCACTTCGAACCCTTCCCTGGACTTGCTCAACCAAGCACTGGGCCTGAATCACAGTATTATCAGAGGTCAATTCCCTATTGGTCTTGCTTGTCTGCCCCCCCTTTTCTTCCCTGGGTCCCAACCTTCCCCAGGACCTCTCCTCACCTTGTTTTTTGATGTGGGGCGCTCTCCATCCTGCCTTCGATGCAGGGGTGCGTTGGGTGATGCGGGCTGGAGAGTGCCTAGTTGCTTCACTGGCACGGGCCCGGTGGACGGCCAGTAATTGGAATGAGTCTTAAAAAAAGTTCTGATGACTCTAGTCCCTTTAATGCTGTGTCTTTCTTTCCTTAGGTGATGAAGGTCTTGAGGATGGTGATGCGCTTCTGAAGTAAGTAGGAATGCGGAGCGTGATGCTTATTGGCTTCCTTAGCACTAACCAATGTTCATCTTTTCTGTGTCCTATTAGGTGCCGCAGTAACCCAGCATGGAAGCGAGGTGAGGAGATGAGCTGCGGTGAGAAAGCATGATGTGCGGCGTCTCTTAAATGTTTTGCGCTAACCTGATGCGTCTTTTTCCCTTTTTCAGATCGGCGGGATGCTCCGGAGAAGAAGTTGTCCGATCGACGGGAGTTCAGGTAAGGATTAAACTCTATTTACAAATTCGAGAGAGCTAAGTATTGCAGAATGCTTACTAACGTCTTTTCTTCTATTCTTTTCCCCTTTGGTAGGGCGCGGTGTGCCGAGATGGAGATGACTCTGCCATAGGAATCCGCAAGACTGGGAAGAGCTGGACAGTAGTTGGATGCTCTTCGAGGTGAGTATTGGCAACAAAGTTCTTATTCTTGCAGGTGCGCTGGCGCTGAAGAAAGAAGTGGGCCTCTTCAGGAGATCCGAGCACGCTGAGTGTCACGCTGCAGGTGCAGAGAAACGCAAAGCATGTTTCTGAGGCTGGGTGTGGTTTTAATGGTCTGTAGGTATCCCAGGTATCCCTGGGCTGAGCCACACCCGAAAGACTAGGCCGCTCATCCAGTTCAAGGAACTGAATTACATGGGGGCATCCATTGCCCCGTAATACATTGCAAGTCCAATACTAAGTTGATCTCAGGACTGTGTGTGAGCTTGGTGCCAAAGACACTGAGTCCAAAGAAGTCTGAGTCCAAGTAAGCGTCTGGGGAGATGGAGAGGCCCTTAGGGGCCGACTAGGTGGCCGTGAACTGGCTCCAGCCTGATATGCCAGGGGGCTAGGGGCAGGAATCGTGACATGCTAGTGATCACGCTATGCTAACTTGCTATTTACCGTGGATAAAAAAAAGTGAACATTTGTATAGACAGTCCGAAAATGTGGAGATAAATGTTAGGGGTTTGAGGATCAAATGGAATGCAGTGAAAATTGACAAATTTAATGAGCAAATGTTGATGCAATATGAGTAATTTCCACTGCAGGAAAAAAGAAGGATATACGCGATAGAACAATTTTCAGACCATTTAGACAAACATATAGAGATGAATTGTTTGAAAGATACTGTGAGGATTCATAAAATAACCAATCACAGCCACAAATGTGATCTTGCAACAAAACAAAGAAAGGCAATCTTGAACAAAGAAATTTGTCAATTAAAGAATTCAATTGGTGATATTGATTCTTTGAAGCTTGCAATAAGAAAATGTAGACAGAAATACAAAAATTGGTCGATATACTACTGTGCAAGTATTCAACAAAGTGATGCTGAATTATTATATCAATCAATGAAAAGTATTCAAGATCTTTTTGGTCTCTAATAAACAGCACTGAAAAAACACAAATACAATTGGCTCTTAATCCAATTGGGGCTGATGAATGGTCTAAAAACTTTATGAAGATCTATGGTAAATCCTCCTCAAGCCCTTTTGTAATGGAAAGAAATACTTCAGAAAAATGGAAGTTGGATGTAACTGTTGAGAATGTAAAGTGATTTATAATTAAGGCTAAAGCATCCAAAACACCAGGCCGGAATAGTCTTTCCTGTATGACCCTAAAAAATAATACAAATTTATGGGCAAGGATACTGCATATTCTATATAATGATGTAATAGAGAAGGAAGAGATCCCCAAGGATTGGCTACTTTCTTATACTCTGCCTATATTTAGGAAGGGAAATAGAGTCCTACTAATTAATCAGCCAATTTCTTTAATGAACATGGAGGCTAAGATCTTTTCCTCTATAGTACTCGATAGATTACTTTTGTGGATAGAGAAAAATGACCTTTTAGATATCTGACAATTTGGATTTAGGAAAAATATAGGAACCGATGCTGGAGGGATACTAGTAACACAGTTACAAAATAATGCAAAAACTAACAAGAAAGGGCCTCTATATGTGACAGTAATGGACTTATCTGCAGCCTTTGATATGGTGGACATGCCCACGTTATGGCGAAGACTGAAAAATCTTGGTATAGATGACGACCTACTCATGATTATAGTTGGGCTATACTCTAACCCTATGATAAGTGTGAGGCTAAATGGAGAGGGGTTAATGACTAATCCATTTAAAGCAAACAATGGATTAAAGCAGGGCTGTGCTCTTGCTGCTATATTATTTAACCTTTATGTTGCTTCAGTTGGACAATATTTGTGTGAGAAAGGCATAGTATCTCCGAAATTGGGTAATTTAACTGTACAATGGTGTGCATACACAGATGATTTTCTGCTTTTCCATAACACAAAAATTGGGTTGCAGCATCTGATTGATGCATTTGTGTCATATATACAGAGTTTGAAATTGAAAATAAATGCCTCACTTAGTGTAATAATACATTTGGGACAAGGAAATAAGAAATCATTGGGCTTGGCATATAATTGCAATGGATCTAGAATCAGGCTACAGACATCAATGACATTTCTAGGCTATGTGTTTACAAGTACATCCTCTCTAAATTGTGCTAAAAACTGTCTGAAGCTGAAAGCACTCGATGCTGCCAAACAGTTAAAGATTATTGAAAGGAAATATGGCAAGTATTCACTGTATGCATGCATAGAGTTCTATAGAAAAAAAATAATTCCTAGAATTAGCTATGGATTGGAACTTCTTCCAGACTCTATAATTCCTTATCTAAAGATCATTGAAGGTATTGTTTGGAGAAATGTTTTGTACGTTCTGCCAAAATGTGTTCCCATTGAAAGTGTGAGATAGGAGCTTGGGCTCGCCTCTTTGGAAAGTTGCATGATCTGGAAAAAGGCTACCTTATTAAGAAAATGTTTGATGGGGAACAAAGAACAGTTATATAGCCATCTAGCAGATGATAAAAATAGACATTTTATGAAAACCTTGAATGTAAGTGTATAGCGTGTTCCATCTCGAATGGGACGGTCGCTACAAATATTGTTGGATAAACCGTTAAGAGTCATAGCTATGGTTAAAGCCTTTGATTGGGTGGGGAATAATGCAATTCTGCTGGACTCAAGTTTACATTCACAGGCAGTTTCTTATTGGAAGTGGTTCCCTGATACTGAAAGATATATTTTGAAATATCCCGATCGTACAATTAGAAATTATTTCATGAGATTCAGACTAAATGCCTTAAATACGCAAGAAATTAGAAATATTCGTTATTCAACACTTGACAAATATAAGTTCTGTCGTCACTGTTGCAATGATGATGAAAAAGAATCACTATCATCTTTATTAAAATGTCCAAGTTTAATGTCAAGAAGAATTGAATATTGCAAACAATTTGTAATGAATACAGCTCAAGTAAACTGCGAAATATTATGGAATGAAATGTTGCATGAGGATCTATGGTCTTGAAAATGAGAATTGTTGGCTTCCTTAAAAATGTATGTGTACTTGAGTAGGGCTCGATGCATAGACTTCTAAGAGTAATTTAAAAACGCAATATGGAAAAACGATGTATATAGTGTGGAGACACAGCAATTTTGTTTAAAGAGAATTTTTAGTTTTAAATATGTGAAAGTATATAACTAAGAAGGTGTATTAGTTGATATGGTTTAGTAATTTTTAGTGAAATGCTAAATTTGACGTGTTTTTATTGTAATGTGTTTTTATTTGTGTTGATTATAAAAGTTTTAGGATTTGAGATATTGATGAATTATGATCTAATCTGTTTGTAAAGGTTTGTATAAATCATATTAAATAAAGGGGAATAAAAGAAGACCATGAACCAGTCTTCTTACAGTGCCTGTGTCAATATAAGCCAATATTACAATGTAAGAACACCCTCTTGTTGGTTTTTCACATAAGGCCAACTCATGGGATTGTGCCAATATATGTCAGTAATCGCACACAAGAAGAACACTATTGTCTTTGCCAGTAACGCAACAGTAGAAAGCATGTCAGTGCTAGCTGCCCACCTATATGTAAAGCAACGTAAGAAGACACACATTCGTTTTTTCTCCATATGTCAATGTAAACAAACTGCCAATTCTGGTTATATCAATATATGCCAGTATTCTTACATATATTTGAATCACCATGTAAGAAAACTCATGGTGGTGTTTTTTCAGCAACTGATATACCGTTTTAAAGAAAGGAACATTTAACCTATTCAAGGCATGGGGTTAGAGAGAAAAGATTATTATACCTTGAGTTGTAGGATTTAAAAGTCAAACAAATAAGAACAGATTAATAGAGGGTTTTGTTTGGGACTTAAAATATTAGATGGGGCAATCTTATACAGAGAGAATCAGAAGAAAATTACATCTTGGAACACAGAAGGAAAAAGAAAAAAGGACTAATACGCCAGGGTTAAGGAACATGTTTGGATTAATTCAATTAACTGATAATTCATTAATGGGGATCCTCTAGTAATGATCGCTCATTTGACCCCTCAGTGAGACCCCGAGTGATAAGAAGATATGAGATTAATACGAATTGACACTTGGAGTATTGCACAATAAGGATAAGTACCCCATTGGGATTTAATGTAGTCATAAGAAAAAGGAAAGACTGATAACTACTAGATGATACAGTATATGTTAATCTTTACAGCCCGAATAAATGATGAAGACAAAGGCAAGAGACCTAAGAAATATGGTGGCACAGTAATTAGTCAAAAAACTTGAAAGAAGGATATCAGTAAATATGCTTCCCAGACAGTTTAACAAGAAGAGCACCCCTGAAGAATGTCTGAGCATCACCAGCCTACAACAGACAAACATGTACATGTAGGGCAATATAGATAAAAAGAAGCACCATCTGTTCAAAATGGTTGTAATATAAAGAGCATTACAAGAAAATTGGAAACATCTGACACATAAAAATGATTCTTTATGATACAGTAGCGGATTTTAGGATCAATGCATGAATTCTATGGTTGTGATAACCTGATCAATTGTTGTATTCGGGTTTTCAGGATATTCCATCATTTATTGACTGGTAAAGCACTTTACCTTAAGCACTTTGATTGTAGCATGTATGTTTTTATGGAACAAAAAAGGGGGAGTTGTGTAAAATGCTGTAATATGAATTTATGAATATATGTATGTGGAATAAAACTTAATGAAGTACATAAAAGTGTATTATTAGTTTACTATAGACATGTAATAAGAAAATGAAGAGTTGCTAGCGACATGTAGTCAAGGGAAATACACACTGTTCATATGATGCCCACATTGTGTTCATTAGGTATATGAGCTTTGCCCAGAATGCCAGTAACGCAACTGTAAGAAAACATGTCCACACAGAGTGTACTGTGATGAATCTAGTGAGATCTTCACTCAGAACCCAGCATGAGCTCATGTGGCCAGGGGAAGGCAGCCACTACCTGACCCTGGGGGTGGTATTACGAGGAAGTATCACATGAGTGGATACTCATACCAAGGAGAATTGGTGACCGCTGTTAACTCACCTATTCTCCCTGAAACAATGATGGCATATTGTGAAGTGGAAGAAGTTAATGTTAAATGAATCTAAAACCTTCAGGATCCATAATGCTTGGGGTACTGGGACGAGGAAGAGGGCACATGAGTCAATGAGGATTGGAAATATCATTGAAAGAAAACTGCAGTCTAGTTTTTCTGATACGAGGCACCTGAGCATGACCTTTAAAAATGATGATGAGAATAAGCTAAAGGGAGGTGTAAGCAGAACGAGCAGGAGACAATTCCCTGTCCCAAGCTGTGGCTTGGGGTCAGAGAGTTCGGAAAGGGGCTGGCGTGCAGAAAGGTGAGAAACCGCTCTGTGCGATGAAAACGGGAGACCTGGGAAGCCGTGGTCACGGAGAAAGGAGCAATGAGGCCCCTGATGAGAGAGACCCAGATGGCATCCAAACCGGAGAGGTCCCAGTGATGCAGAGATGCTGATGTAAAGTGCTGCTGTACCATGCCACCCGAGAGAAGAACGTCAAAGTCGCCCAGAATTACCACTGAGCCTCAGAAGTTCTAGGGCACTTGAGGTGGGTAGTAGCATTGTCAGCTCCCATAATTAAGTTAAAGGGAGACTGTTAGCCACAGGACTTAAGAAGGGGGCAGCCATCAGAAGGAAATGACAGCCTGAATAAAACTCCTAAGTGGTGAATTACAAGAAAGCATAATAATGCAATTTCCCTCTTAAGGGAAGTCGAATCGGGAAACTAATCCACACTGCACACATCCAAGAAGCTGCTTAAAAGAAGTAGAAGTTAAAGAAAGGGAATCATTCTTCATTGGTGAATAGTGCACTTGGGGAAACTTGTAACCCACTACAACCAACAGGATATCCAGAAAGAGCAAGATGGCAAAAGAGACAGCTCTCCCTTTATTAGATGTCTAATTGGGGAGCCCTGGAAGCCATATTGCCATCAAATAAATCAACTGGAGCTTTTCTTCGTGGCAGGCGAGTGGACCAGGAAAGAACCAGTTTATTGAACAACACAAGTTTGTTATCAAAAGATGTTGAAGAAGAGAGACTGAACACATTGTTTTACCAAAGATATTGGTGGAGCTATCCTGACAAAAGCATTTCAATTGAAGAATAATTGTGATTGCTTATTTACTTTTGAAGTCTGAGAAAGACATTGTGTGGAATTAGATTTACTTTTGAAGACTGAGAAAGACATTGGGCCTCATTACATGGTATGCGGTAACCATGGCGCTATTAGCGCCATGGTTGCCGTCGGTATTTTACTGTGTCCGCCTTGGTGGATGGCGGAATTACTGCCCTACTCCAAGGTGAGCGGGGGCGGTAATTCACCATTCACCAAGGCACTTCCCCATTCCCATTTTTGCCCCCATAGGTTTCAATGGGAATGGGGAAGGAGCTAATTACGGTATCGCAAATTGCGGTACCGTAATTCGCACCAAGGTCCCTTTGCGGGCCCATTCCTTAACGGCTGGTAAAACCAGCCGTTGAGGTCGGGTCCCGCAAAGGGACCTCGTAGTAAGGCGGTAAGGGTTTACCGGTACCGGTGCTCTTACCGGTAAACCCTTACCGCATTCCGTGTAATGAGGCCCATTGTGTGGAAAATAACTATTGCTTTGGTTTATTGAGAGATTTGTAGAGAAGACATTTTCTTTATCAAGAGGAGAGACACAATGACGTGAAAAGACATTTTGTGTTGAACTGTTTTGTTAAGACATTCCTGAATGAATCCAGGGGAAGGGGACACAACCGTGGTCACAAGGAGTGCTTTCTATCATTTATGAGTTTAAAGTTTTGCCATGTTTCTGTTGAACTGAAAGCAGCTAAATATGTCTTTGTGTATTTTGTTGTATGTATTAGAGTGAGGGTAAGAAGTTGTTGGACACTAGGTCATCCTTCTTTAGTTTTTAGTTTGCTAGGCAGGGGCACTCATGCTATGATAGGGAAAGATAGGCATTTATCTCACCCTGGTTTTACTTTAATAAAATGAAAAACTTTGAGAAAATGATCCCTCTGTGTCCGTCTCACATTTCTGACCCCTTACAGTACTGTAAGTGATTTCAATCCGGCATACATCCAAGTCAAGCCCAGCATATAGTGCACAATTGAAACCGTTATTTATTTTTGTCTATAAGTTCAATATTCTGAACGATATACCACTCATATCACACCCTTCTCCTGGAACCCCACTGGTCACACTGAACCAGGAATCAGGCTAGTTTGCAAAGGTAAATATTTATTTATGTATTTAAAATTTAATCACAGTATATTCTAATAGGTAAACACAATCACCAATGCGGTGACAGAACACAGAATAGTATCTTTAATACACTATGAATCAAGTAATGAGCACCAAAACAAATGCAGCACAGAAAAGAATACTTTTGTGTTGGTTTGGACAGATGGCACTATGGTTAGTGGTTCCTCCTGCAACACCCCTCAACCCGCAATAGGAAATGTAAAGAGATGGGAGGAGAGACCAGGTATTCAGGAATAGCACAAATCAAACAGAATATCAGTCTCACCTTCCCCCTTCAAACACCAGAGAAAACCGAATTGACTTTTCAGCTGTCAGGCTGGCTTTAAAATTGTCTTTAGAATTGACTGGGCAAAAATACTTACATTGTTGTAAATTCCTATGGGAGCTGCTTTGAACAGTTGCACACAGTCACAAACAATGAGTTCGTCCAAAGAAAGCATTTGAGATCTCAAAGTCCGGGAGAATCACACTGTCTTGCAGTGCAGTTTTGGGTTCTATGGATGTTAGGTACAAGTTGAAGTTGAAATTTCGTTTCTATCATAAGAACTGAGGGAGTTATAGAGGCTTTGGTAAAGGTTGTTTTTGTAAAATAGGCGCGAGAATGGAAAACGGAAATGCACTTTGAAAATGAAAGATGGTTTTCATTCCACTAGATTAGGACTATGAAAAAGAGAATGTCACACGTGAATTTCCACAGTTACGTGGCCAGCGTAACCCTTCACGTGTGATACTCTAGTTTCCGTTCTGGGATTTACTTGTCTTACTCAAAATCACTAATGACTTATGATTTTATGAAACAAATGAGAAAAATCAGAACAAGAAAGGTTCTGACAAGACTATGATTCTGAATTAAAAGATAGGATGGGTTGAGATTGGGATCTGACTATGCAGAGATATTAGCGTCACTTTTCTTCCTATTTATACTTACAAAATAAGTTATTAGATTGGACCGTCAGTTCTGGTCATGGATTGGATCTGGTCTAGGAAGAACAGCACATCAGGCACAGCACTGGATCAGCTAGGCCGGTCACTGGTTTTGCACAGGATCTGTCATTCTTGGTTGTGGATATTTCAATCAGCTGGATAGCAAGTTCCTCAGGCAAGCCTAGTGGTGGTAAACCAGAGAATTTCAGGATACTGGTTCAAAAGTCCTTTTCACACCACACAGCGCTTCACTGGGTGGAGAGAATACATTTAAGGATTTGGGCCTTGCTGGAACTCATTAGTTCTCTATTGCTGGCAAGAGTCTTGGCCTCTGGATCTGGAAGAATATCAAAGCTGGATGTAGAATGCTGGATCAGAGTGCTTTTCCGGAATCAGGAAAGTCAGTGGATCAGTGAGCCCCTATGTGTTGTCAGCTGTCTCTACTTATGCTTTACAACAACATCACAAAGTGGGTGTATGGGCCGGCTTAGCTAAGCTTGCCCCTGTGAGCTGGGATAGGATCAGAAATTCATCTCCGCCTTGCAATTTGAGTGATTGGATCAAGGCCAGATGATGTCACATTTTATGGTTTGCTTTACAGTCCTCAGGGACCTCCCTTTAGTAATGGTCTCAAAATCGGATTTGATACTAAATGTACATTTCTACATTGGCCACCTTTATACAAATCACACACAAAGATGCCATATTGTATGTAGCAGCTATTCCTCAAAACCCTGCAGCGGTGGTATCTTGTCTCAACCTTCTACAGAATATTGTCCTTTTCGCTATGAACACAATTTCCAAATTTTATGCAACTTCCCACAAATGTGTGTGTTCAACATAGGGATGTGCGTGTAAATCACAATTCTAACATTAATACATTTTGCATAAAACCACATATATTGCCATTCCTGTCCAGAACATGTCACACAGTTCTACCACCTATTCACACGTGCAGCCAAAATTTAAATTAACAACTCTGTCCTTTTTATATTTTTCACCACTTTGAATAACAAGTCTTTAAAAAATTGTTCATTATTCATTCATAACAGCAAATGGTCGCTTGGCTCCATCCCTTTGTCTCTCCTGGGAGTCCAGTGCATCCCCCTCCTTGGGGGAAGCTCCTTTAACATGGACCCTCACTGACAGCCGGATCCTCACCCTGTACTGTCTCAACAGAGAGATTATTGCAGATCCAGGGTGACCATAGGGAGCAGGATCGCCATCAGGACAGCCATCTCACAGCTGGTAACGCTGGTGTTGGTCCTGCACTTCCTTGCCACGGGTATGTTCCAGCAAACTGTGAACCAATTGCACGTCATCTCACAGCCTGCTTTCACTAAAGTGCTGAGTCAGGTGCTGGATGCACTCCCGTAGCATGTATGACAGAACATTTCACTTCCCACCATCCTGACAGAGGTGAATGCTGCATAGGCAAGATCTTACACCATGGCACACATGCCCAATGTGGTAGCAGCCCTGGACTGTACCCATATAGAGTTGCTGGCATCCCAGACATCAGAGGAAGTCTACAGGAACCGGAAGCAGTAGCATCCGCTCAATGTCCAGGTAACCTGCGATGCAGACCTCACCATCACCCAAGGCTATGCCGGCTTCCCAAGAGCAACCCATGATGCCATAATCCTGCGGAACAGCATGCTGCCGGCATATATGGAGGGGCATAGAGGCCAACGGACCTGGATATTGGGTGAGTACATGTTCCATCACAAACCTTCCTGTACGAGTGACATGCAATGGGGGGATACAACCCCAAAATGAGATTGCAAGCCTGACAAGGCCATGCTTCCCCAACAGGCCGGCCAGAAAAACTGGACTACAGGTACCAGAATGCAACATCACACATCCCACAACATGCATGGGCTGCTAAACGGAAGGGGGGGGCGGACCACACAGGGGTGTCCAAAGTATATCCAGGGGGCACACCAAGAGCCAGGGAAAAAGGTCAAAGGGGACAGTTGGCAACATAACCAATGACCAAGGTTGTCTGTCCATTCAAGGTAAAACCACATAGTACAAAAGGAAATCAGTTACTCCAACGGCACTCTGAAATACTGAATAGACTGTCCGGCCCCAGTCACCCTTAGTGCGAGATGAGGGGGTAGGGAACAACTATGTTTAGGGCCTACAAACACCAATGGAGCCCCTGGGGTGTCCATTATGTAAACGTCTGAAGAACACTGCCATACATGGAATGACCTTCTTCTAAACTGCAACTGAGGGACATGACACTGTCATTTGACACGGCATGTACTCAGGTTACCATGTATATGAATCCATCATGGAATTCACACAGTTGACCTGCACATGTAACCCAGGCTCGCATCAGGAACCATGCATGGGAGCAATACACAGGCCAAAAACACCCCACCCACTATGCTGCCCTGTCAGTTCTCGACCATGAAAGCAACAAGTGTTGGCCGTGAGAGTTGTGCATGATGTACCATAAAAGACTGAACCCTCCCTCCCCATCCACCCCCGAGTAGTTGATTTCACAGGCAAGGACTGGAATGTGAAATAATGTTGTTCGACGACACACGAGACATGCATGCACAGACTGTCTCTCAAGAGGATGCTGGTACAGGCAACGTATCCACAGATCATCATGATTTACACTTTTGTTTCTTCCCCTTGCAAGTGACCCTTGATATACAGAGCTTCCATGGCTGACCGCTCTGAGGAATCCCCGACACCAGAGGAGGTGGCATACAACTGGGCACATGTCTGGACTATGGTGTGTGTTGAGTGCACCTTTGGCCTGTGGAAGGCTCACTTCCGATGTTTTCAATGGTCTGGGGGGTGCGCTCATGTATAGACAAGGTGGGACCGATTTTGCTTGCATGTTGCACAATATCTGCATTCGGTTGAGCATTCCCTGCATTTTGACATGCCACTCCTTCAGGACGATGACACAGTGCCTCTGGATGCCATCCATGCATGCACTGAGTGGGTAGAGGACCGGGGAGGGCACCTGGCTCACCAAGATCTGATTGAAAACCTTTTCTGAAAAAGCCATCACATTGCACTCCCCTTCCACCTTTGTAAAGAATACGTTAAACACTTGTATACAAAAAGGAATTCCCCGTCTTTGCTTCAAGTGAAAAGGATTTTTATGTAGCAACTTGGAATGACCTTCACCACAACAACATCCCACTACCCAAAAACCCACCCTCAAAACACCCTCCCCAAACACACAACCAAAGCACCCAGGCAGTGTCCAACTGCCACTTTCTGTGCCTCTTGGGCATGGGGCTCTTCACCAGGTCTTTGCTAGTGAGGAATTGCTGTGAATGGCGCCCTGGGGTACCTCTGTGGGTGTCAGAGGTGGAGGCCTCTGACCCCTGGGCCTGCATGAACTTCATGGTAAACTGCATGCATTGGTGCAGGGTCACTGAAGGCGGAGGCAGCCACTGTGTTCTCCTACACCCTCTGTCCTATTTCAGTCATGGCAGCGGTGGTATGGCCGAGTGACCGGGCCATCCTGTGGCTGCAACCCTGCATGCACTCATGCATGACCCGCATCTCCTGCAGCTGCTGGCACACCAGATCCTCGATGGAAGCCTGCCATTCCTCAATCGCATGCAGGCGTGCACTCATGGCTGACACATTGGGCACCGGCATAGGTAATGGGCTGTGTGGAGGGCCAGAGCTGAATCATCGAGATGCACCTCCCATCCCCTGCTCCACCTCATGCCTCTCATCCTCATCCTCATCCACAGCCCATGATGGGGAGGAGGGCGTGCTCGTACCCCAGCATCTTACGGACACAGGAGGGACGGCAGCACTGTGTCCCATGACAGGTGCTGGCTGTGGTATAGCAGTGGCGGCTTCATGTGTTGAACCATTCCCATGCCCATTTTAGCGCATCTCTACTGGGGGGGACACATGCTTGTAGACACATTAACCTGTACATGGTGTCAGATGTACTTACCGCCATCTCTGTGGGTCCCTGCTCTGGCCTCCGCAATCCCGATCCTCTCAATGCCCTCCATGTGGAGGATGGAGCTGGCCATCTCCTCCAAGGGTGTGAGGTGGAGGGGTTCCACTGTGCCGTCTCCTGTGCCAGCACTCTCCCTACTGTGCCTGGCTATGAGGCTCCGGACCCTCGCCTTGAGGTCATCCCAGTGCTTCCGACAGTCTGTGATGCTATGGGGTACAGTTCCTACTGCTGTTACCCTTGCCTGTATGTTGGCCCATTTGGTTGTCTTACTGCGAGCAGAGGTTACTCTTTGCCTGCTGCCGAAAAGGTCATCAGCATGCTCCACCACGGCATCTGCCAATGCAGTTAGCTCTGCCTCCATAAATTTCAGCTTCCAGAGCCAGAGATCTGGCAGAAAGGCCTTTTTTCCTGGGTCATTATGTTGCCCGGACTTTGGGGACTGCATGTCAGTAGGAAATGGGTGATTCAGCACGGATTGAATTTTGAAAGTTGGCCGCCGCCAAGCTTCCCGTTCCAGGGATGACCCCATTTCTGGCACCTGTAGTACTGGTCGATATGGTGGCAGAAATGGTATCACCAACAATATTTTGCTGGTATAACTGTCCGATGGCCGTTGACACCGCCAAGCGGTATTACTGTTTCCAGTGTGGGCGGGGGTGTACAGGCCCGATGACTCGCAATACGGTAGTAATTCTGCCAGTCACCCTGCTGGTAACGGTACCACCACCGGACTTGTATTACAACCATTGTACTGGCAAACTCGTAATGAGTACTAACTTACGATAGAAGGAAATGCAAAAATATTGATATGCCACGATACAACAAAATTGCCAAATTAAAGCAAGAAAAATCGCTAACAAAATCAAATATACCACTTCAAGAATTCAGGATTAGACCATTTCGAACAAATGTCGATTCTAGATGGGCATTAAAGTCAACTGACAGTCGAAACATACTATAAACAAGCATTTCAACAGTTTGGGCTTTTTTGTAGGCACTAGAAAGATATTTCCCAAGCTCCGCCATACCGGTACTGTGACCAATTGTCATTTTATGAGTGCAGTATAGCCTGATTTTTTTTAATTTAAAAATAAAATGTGGTAATTCTGTTTCTCAAAATCATAGTACGTTCATCTGCCTTTGTTGCGTTTGTCTCCTGTCATCCCAAGGAACTGCTCTGCAGCACCAGCAGCACAGGCTCAAAGGTTTTATGTCCATTCAGGACAGCTGCTGGAACAACAAACTCCACAAGCCAGAGGTGGCTTTTTAATCATCTGCACCTCTGATTCAAAACATACAGACATAAAAATAGTGTACCCTAGCCAGCGTGATGGCACATTAAGCTGCAAAAATAAGTAATGTCTGGTTATAACTTGGTGGCAAACATGGGTCACACAACAATACAACAGCAACATTTGGATATCATTCTTGTAAGGTTGGTGAGCAGTGCTTCAGTTATGACAGGGCTGGTGTGTATTAACCACCTGACATGGATGTCTCCAAAACAACCATGTGGGACCCTGCCGCTAGAAAGTGCCTTTTTGATCCCACTGAGGAAGGTGAAACCTTCCTTCAGGCCACAGGTACTCTCCCTGGGAGGTCCTCTGGAAGGAATGCTTCAAAGACAGTCCTGAAACAACAAAGCAACTCCTACACCAGGATGCTTATCACTAGAGTCCTTTTTAATATGCAGATATGTGAATGGGGTGGAGGTAGGGGAGCCAGAGGAGAGATGTAGGTCCAGGAAGGGCTCCGCCATCTTGGAATCTGCTAGGGCTCCTTAAATGTCTGGCTCTTACTTCCTGCCAATAAAGCACTGTGGTTATAACAACAGAATGCAAAGGACACTTGTTACAGAAGCCTGTACTGGACCCCTGACTACAGGCTGACTTTGCACCAATCGTCAATAGCACTGTACTTTATAAAGGCATGGAGCCCTGCCCTTAGTTGATTCATCGTTGGACTTCAAAATAAAAAGGATTCAGTTGGAGCGCTGTTGGGAATACAGTCTATTCCAAAGTCCCCCGCCATAAAGATGAAGAAAGAAAGCTCTAAGACAGAGGCACATTCTGCTCACTACCCATCCAATGGGCACATTTGGGTAACCAGCTGACTGTACTAGGTCTACTACAACTGAAACATTGGTTCCTCAGGACCCTGCTCACTGGAGGTGTCAGGACCCTGCATGTGTGCTCTATAACACTCCAGGATGAGGTGTGCAGACAAAGGACTCATCTAGCCTGTGGATATCCTGGATTGGGTCTCTCCAACAGCTAGAAGTCAAGGAGCAGCTATAGATCATTTTTCTCAAGCCTCAATCAGTTGTCGAACCAGCTCGACTGCTTCAAGATTCTTTTCAATCTGCTGTGAGCAACAGGAGCTGCTTCCGAAAACTGCTGCTTTCTAATCTGCATTTGAGCCACCAATCCGCAGACTTGATCCATCATCTGCCTATGCTCCAGAACCTTACAGACGATCACTGACAATGCACGAAAACATGCAGTTGGGCTCCTCGAGCAATCACTTGCCCTGTGCATCATGTCAGAATTGATCATCGCTGCAGAGATCACACTGCACATGTAGGCCAGTGTGTGCTGGCAAGATAGGTCTGGATGTTTGTGGTCTACTTGGAACATCAATTCAACATGCCTTGACACTGACCCGACCGAATTAAAGCACCAAGAAGCCTGGACTGATGTGGTCAAGTCCCAAAGACAAGAGAGAAAGGTATTTGCAGGAGTCCTGCCCCCTGATTCACCTTAAAAGGCCCCAGTGACTTATAAGACACCACTCTTTGTCTTTGCAAGAAATGTTCAAGTACGTTTATCATTTGGTGTTCAAATAAATTGCCTGCACCCCCATCTCCACCCACAGTGCCCCTTTACTCTGAAAGTCAGCAGTCTATAATTATCTATGTTTTCTTTACAGAGGTGGGCTTTTAGTGTGTTTAATTAGTTGTGTGCATTATTAGTTTTATTAAACGTTCCTACTTATATAGAACCAGGTCTTTTTTTTTTATTTTGGCAACCCTGTTCAGTTGTTTGTGTTATAACTGAGTTAACCCAAATCAATCTTGAAGAGTATAGCCTGCCCACAGGCCACATTATCAAAAGAGGCGCAGGAGGAATGCCCTTTGGTCTGTGCCCGTTCCTCTTTATGACTGGGATCACTGCTGGTGTAGTTGTACTACGGGGCTGAGAAGGTGGTTTAAACACAACTAATCTCTGTACTCCTGTAATGAGATAAATCCATGGTATATATTCACTTTTCCCTTGGTTCTATAATTACATTTCCCCAGGTTCTATAACTATGCAGAAATATCTGCGACCTAATATAACCCACCCCTACCCCCAACCCTAATGCAACAATCCCAAACCACAATCTGGGATAAGAAACATGCTTGCATCTAAGACAATCAAGACGCCAAGGGAAAATATACAGAAGTGAAGGAACTTTGCATTGGAAACAGAACTTGGCTTTTTAGAGAAACCTTTGGGTGTTAACTTTGGAAGTAGAATCTGACTATTGGAATGAACTCTATTCATTAGAACTTTCATTTGGAAATTCTACTTTAATTCTGGGGAAGGTGGATCCGATCCTGGTTACAAAATAATTGGTTATAACTATTGTTTTGTTGAACATGAACAGTCATAGGAATACCTGAATTTCTTTTGTTGTATGTATAATTGTGAGGGATAGATACCCTTGTATATTAGAGTGTTTTCCTTCAGCCTTAGCTTCCTAGGCAGGGAAATCCACGTTAGGGTAGGAAAAGCGAGGCATTTATCACAACCCTTTAATTTAATAAAATGGCTTCTTGTGAAAAACCTTTACCAAGTTGTGCGGCTTGCATTTATGACCCCTCACACATCAGAGAAGCATACTTACTTTGCTATACAGTTTGCCAATTCTTTGACCGATTTAAAGAAACAATTTTGAGCACTATACTCAAGGAATCGGATTCACCCTAACGCCTCTCTTCCATGAGTTCATTAAGGAATAGATTTCAATTACTTTATTGACTATGGCAGGGGCCAATCAAGAGACTTGTCATTTCCACATTTCAATTTTAGATATCTAAGACCACTTGAGAAATTGCAAGAAAAGAACCCTCTTAAAATGAACAGAAACCATCTGCTATGAGAGACATTCTGTTAAACAGATGATCATTTTAATGAGTTATTTTCTATTAGCACAGGTTTAATGCGATCGAAGGACATAGGTTAGGGTCCAGTGGAGGCATCAGCTGTTTGAGAATGCAACCAATGATTGACCAGACACTGAAACTGTGAGCTTTCAGGTAGCGTAACAATATATGATCATGGTTTTGGGGGATTCCAACGTAAACTACTACATTACTTTCAATGTAATGTCACTTTTGGAGTTTACTGTCTTTGATAAACAGATCTATGCATTGATCAAAGTGAAGCGTACTGGTGTTTGGACATTCCCGCTTTACAAAATGCTGACTTATGCAAAAATGCCTTTTGAGTTCAAACTGAGCTTACAATTCACTTGTGTATTTTATGAAATTCTGTCACATTTAATAAGAAGTGAAAGTACAACTTACACCATTTATGACTTATAATGGAAATCTCATAGGTTGCTCGGTTCATATGTAGACTTGATATCCCATGATTTGAAAAAACGTTGTGTTTCATTTCCCTATACACTAATAATATTTGAGTTGCACCGTGCAGCATATTCCACTTTCACATGGCAGCAGATATATAGAAGCACCTTTCATTTTTCATTAAATCCTGCAAACATAGAATTTTTTTTCTTGCCAAAGTACTGGTGAATTTTTATTTTGTCCGTTTAATGTTAATTATTTCATATTTCAGTGGTAAGCATCATTCGGACCTCGTGCCATTTAATCAAGTGCATCACATTCAATTAAATAATATTTTACAACTCTTGCATAAATAACTAAACATGTACACTCAAACACATGCAGATGAAAACTATCATTCACATACATTTGGAAAAAGAGAAACGCACAGGGAGTGTGGCGGTGAGTGCTGTCCGCTTCACGGCTCTAACTGTGAGGACTAGTTGTTTCTCTGGTACTCACTGCATTGCTGCACACGCGGACTCTAAAAGCTGCCCCTAGCATGGAGCACAGCGAGTACAGTCAGCTGCTGTCTGTGGCAGCCTGGGTAACAAATACTTGGAATCGGTGGCACTGAATCAAGAAAGGTCACATCACATCACCATGACCCCTCTTTTCCTTCTCATTGATTTGCGGCAGCTGAGTACCTTACTTTTTGTACTGTCTTATCTGTACTTGTGCTAGTCGTTAATTAATAATGTATGCACTAAGGAGTAACAGTGGTTCCAAATTAGAAATAAAGAAGAAGGCTAGTAATGCTTTAGGGATGAACAACATGGAGATGGCTCAAATGTGACCCACCCGAGTGGCATTACCGAATAAGGGTAATGATAAATTTACTAATAAGGGCAAAATGACTGCCTTCTTTTCAAAATGTCATTCCATTCAAGACTCCGAGACCATTAATGAGTCTACAGGCATTGAGAAAGATACTGTAACAATACCTGATATCAGATCACGGCCAGTGATGAAGAATCTGAACACAATACATCTCATCCAACTCAAGCCTCATCTCAAGGAAACATGCCCTACAATTCCAAACTATACTTTTCTGACACTAATATTTCACCTCTTAAGAGTCCATCAGCACAGTTATCACGTATGATGCCACTATTCGGCTTTATGGCCTTCTCTCATCAGCAGACGTCCACCACTAATCAGTCTCCACACAAGAAGGATTATACCAGGGGGTCTCCAACTTTTATGTTTGCAAGAGCTATGGGGAGTTAATGGCCAATAGGCGTGAGCTACTGGTGAGAGCAATCTGGTGCGTAGCTTGATACAGCAACAGCACTCAGATGCTGTCAGGTGGGATTTACGTTTTGATTTCAGGAAGTTCATGTCTGAAAAAGGCAGATTTTCAGAGATAGGAAATCACATAAAATGAGATTGCAGATACCCTCCTTGACACAGTGTTTTCATCTAACTGCACATCTGACATGGTAGACATATATTCAGGACAGTATTTAACATGTCATACAACAGACCCATGTCATGAGTCTTTGCACCCTTCACAATTGCACCATCTGTAAAAGTACACTTATTTTTCATCAAATAATTAGCACATTTGAAAGATGCCTGTGTGACAGTATCTGTATTGCATTTAGCTTACCTACTTTTTAGGGTCGTAGACAGCTCCTTTGGGAATGTATTCCATAATGTGTGTATTATTGCAAAATGCCTCTCAAAGTAACTTTTGTCGCACTGTATCTTGGGCGCCGTAGGTTAGAAAATGCACATTTTATCTTTACACTTGAATAAACACATTGGCCCTCATTACGACCCTGGCGCTAAGGGGTTTACGCCAGCGTTAGCTGCGCCGACCCCTTACCGCCAACTACGAGTTCCCAGAGCGCCATGGTCATTTTTCCGCCCGCAAACGGGCGTAAAAATCCATGGCGCTATGGGACCTCGGTGTTAATTACGCCACCGTAGTGTACGGTGGCGTAATTAACACCTTCCCCACTCCCATTGAGCCCTATGGGGCCGAAATGGGAATGGGGAAGGGTAAATGGGTCAATGGGGACTTACCGCCCCGCCGACCTCGGAATGGGGCGGTAAGTCCGCCATCCGCCATGGCGTAAAGGGACTTTGCGCCATGGCGGAAAAGTCCGCCGATGGCGGTAAAAATCCGCCAGGGTCGTAATGAGGGCCATTATCTTTTTTTTCCCACCCTAGGTGGAAATGGTACATTTTTTGCCTTTTGTTGGATGGTGCGTCTGCATCTAGGATTTCACCAAGGCTAGTTTATTTGTTTCTTTTGGGGCTTCATGTGCAAAAACAATATGAGAAGTATTTCAATCAACGTGTTATACGGTTTTAAAACGTTCAGCATATACCATGTTCTGCTTTGTCAAAAAATAAAATCCAGTGCCAGTTTAGAATATCACTAATTCTTGCAGATTTCTCATATGCCATGTCACAGAATTCAGCCAAGGAAAAGTAAGCCAAGCCTTCTTCGTTTACTACCCTTTCAAGTGTTTGTGTCAAAATAATTGGCAAGATTGAAAAAATAAACATGTGGAAATAAAGTGTAAATCACAAGTGTAAATCACATTCAGTTGTATATAGATGACTCGAAATGTTCACAAATGTTCAAAAATCATATAAAACCCAACAAGACAATATGTGAATCCGTATATTAACATTTTGAGCAAAGAGTATGGTTGTATTGAGGAGCTAACAGGCCTGCTGCCTCCCTGCAAGAATCATGCAGGTCAGTCTGGTGTTTGAACAATGGGCCATGCGTGGCTTGCACATACAGCTATTTTAGACATATTGAGGGCGCCAGCACCATAATAATGGATTAAAATGACAATTATGACATACTGTTTGCAATGGCACAACCATGTGTTTTATAGTGGCGGCGCCGGCACAGTGCCAGCATATCTTCTGTACTGTTGATGACAAGGCATCTTTTGGAATTTTCCATGTTAGAGAATCACTTGTGCGTTGTATGGGGTTTTGCCCAATTTGTAGCAAGAACAGTGCTCATAAATTGCACCATTTCAACCCAAGATTGAAAGGCTGAAAACTCTGTGCCAGAATTTGAAAATATGTATACAGGCTCCCCACAGTTTGTGTACCTAGCCAAAGGGTATCAACCCTATTAATTGTTCTCTCATCCAATTGCTCTCCTCAATGTTCTCACCCTGCATTCACTGTCCTGTTTTGGACAGTGCTCTGTTACTTAGTAACTAGGTTTAAGCTATATTAATCAAATAAATAGCAAAATATATACATACAAACCACTACTCACTTTCCTCACATAATTACTTCATTAGTACTATTGTTTTGTAAAACATAGGTTGAAATATAATTCCCAATCATTGTTTTTATATCCTGGCATTGATAGCACATGTGATTTTACATTACTATTTAGTTTTATAAATATAAGTGGACAAGCACTAGAATGCAGGGCAGCTAGTAGTTTTCCACATTTACCTGAATGTAAAATTGTTGTTAGTGCTTGAATTTTTGTATTGGGACATGCAAATAGGTGGGCTTCTCCATATTACAGCAAATTCCATCTTAACCTTAAATACAATAGGGTACTACTAAACATAGAACTCTGTATCTTCAAATAAAAGAAAATGAATTCACAGGTTTACCATAAACAGCAACAGGTAGGTAGGTGTACACACGTACACACGTACACACACGTACACACACACAAACACACACCCCCACCTCCACCCCTATCCCCACCGCACCCAAACCCACCTTGGTAAAACTATGAAAACATTGGTTCTGAACTGAAGGAGAACAAAGCTATGATGAATGCGATAAACTCCAAAGAATGCTTTATAGAAGGTTGTTTGACAGCAAAGTCTCCAAGAAGTGATGACATGCTACCAACCAGGATCCCACATAATGAGATGAATACAGAAACTTAATAGGAAATGAGATTGGTAGCGTTTCCGAGGCAATCATGCCAGAAGAACAAGAAAAAATAAAATCTTGAAAAATGTTTCAGCCATTAAGAACTTTGCATCACAGATGTTTTTGAGGATCCTCCGTAATAAAGTATTGGAGACAGTTGACAATTCTTCTCCTACCTAGCAGGAAAGCAAAAGAAGGGGGGGAAAAGAAGCAAGTCCTACAAGGCAACAAAGGAAGCCCTGCATTCACAAATTTCAAAGCCAGTTTGGTCCAATGATTACATTTTTAAAACCAATCTCTGAACACATTGAGAGTCATGAAGAGGCTACCAAACGGTTTTCGATTTACTGTGATCAGGAAAGCATAGGTGATTATGAGTTCTTCATGGAGGACATTAAAATTATAACGGATAATGAAAAAACCCAAACCAAAAGGGAGGTCCCCCTTTCCTAACTATGGAGCGAAAAAGACTTTGTATTGCATGTAGGAGCACTCATATTAAGTTGATGAAGGAAACTCATGAAGGAAATAACTTTACTGATATATCTTGTACCACTAAAGTCAGGAGTTGACTTCTGAACTACTCAATCATCAAGCTGAACTAAATTATATATGTTGTTTGCCAGTGAAGGCAGATTAGGATAATAAAATCAAGACCAATCATGGTTGCCCATAAGTCGCCAAGTTTAAAACTGCAATGAGTCCAACATTACCCTGTGGAACTGTGCTAAGGAAATCTACATCACCTACAAAGAGGTTACGTCTGGAGTTTATATTGGGACAATCGCGTTAGCCGATTGTTAGGAAACATTTCGTAATTGTAGGTAATTTTCCTTCCATGTGGCAACCCCTAAACTTTTTGCTGTTGTTTTACACCTTGTTCTCGACTTTGCCAGAGAAGTGCAGCCTTCTGCCGCACTCCTCTGGGCTTTCGCTCCATTCTTACGGGGAAACTGACATGCCCTTAAGACAGTCAGTACCGGGAAACGCTGTTTTCCGTAGTTTCTTTTATCATGTTACGGCTTTAGTGCAACATGACACAAGAGGGCACTGTAAGCTAAGTTACAGCTCTCTTGGGTCTCTAGCCTTCTACAGGCCCTAGATACTCGTTTAGGATTGTAACTGATCGGTGCAAGTGATTCACGGACGGGAATGGTGGCAGCGATCGTTTCTTGTGTTTTGAGCTCCTTTTGGCTTTCTAAGCGCGTTTCTCGCGCTTAACCCAAAATGGTGGCCTGGCTCCCAAAATGGCCAGACCACGAGGCTCCTTTGTCCTGTCCGCTGACCATCTTGCTCCCTTCACCTTCCCCAGGTCAAGCCGACCCGGGGCCTTCCTTATTTGGGCATGTACTTTCCCGCGAAACACGGATGCTTTCGCGGGCTTCTACATGTCGTATGTGTGCCTCCAGGATGTGGGCTGGGATGTCTGGTCCCAATACACATCCTGGGTGCCAGAGAGTCTAGGGTGGTGTGAATGCCTGGGACCACCGTGGTCCGTGATTGGTCCACGAATGGTGTGAGTGTTGATGAGCGGATCTCCCATTGGGTCCCCTCCGTTTTGGCACGAAGGGAACCGTGGATAAGAGGGGGCTGGAAACACCACTACCATGTCGATCTCCTGAGTTCTCACGAACGAAGGAATACAGGAGCCAAGTATCCTGCAACCAAGAGGCTGAACCGCGGAATCGCTGGTGACCAGCTGAAGGACTGCTCCTCTGCACTGCTGTCGCCTTGTGAAACCCTTTTCACCTTTGATCGAACCAGAAGGCCTGTACTGGTACTTCGACCCTTGGAATAGCGGGAACAGCTATTCTCGGCATCTTCACCATCTCCTGCTAGTAATCCTTCGGAAGCGTCTCTGGGCCATCCAGCAGACTGACCAGCTTACACCGGATCTTGCTCTGTAACCGCCGCCAGGTTGTGTAGTATTTCGAGTCCTTGTCACTCTCACACGCTTCGTACACTTGGCGTTCCCAGGTCTGAAGTGAGTAGTGTACATTTGGCTCAGATACACACGGCCGCTCCGTTGCCCTGCTGTGGTAACAAACTGTGCGGGTTTCTTCGTTTGGGATGTCTTTTACTCAACTCTGCTGCTGTAGATTCAACACGACGACGAGACGCTCCCTGCTCTTCTGAACCTGCCAGCTACTGAAACTGACGCGGAGTAGCCTGGGTCTGCTTGCATCGGGGACCGGTGAGTAGCATAGCTAGGAACTGGTCGCCCTCCTGCAGGAGCCCATAGCTTTTCCCCGCTGTGTCAAAACAGCACCCTTTTCCGTACTCGCGCTCTGCTTCTGCCCACAGTGGAGGCTGCGCTTGAGTCGCGGAACTTGTTCTTCTTCATTTGTGCACTAAACTGAACTGCCTGATTTCCTTCGAAGAGACTCCCCTTTTTGCCCGTTGGCACCAGCGTGTGCAGGTACTTTTGAGCACAAGGCTCCACTCTTCGCAGGGCTCGGACTTCCTTTTAGTTAGGTGCCTCTGAAGGCGGACTGGGTCTAAGCATTATTTCGCACTGCCTGTTTTCCTTCCCTTTTAGGTGGAATACACATTTCGTGCATCTAACGCTTGAGACTTGTTGTATTTGTATATATATTGTATTGGTATGGTATGTGTTGGTTTACTAGAGTTGTATTGTGATTTTCTCGTTACGGTCATTGTTTTAAAGGCCTTGGAATAAATGTGTATATATTTTTAATATAACACCTGTTTGGAGTAGTTTGTAAGTGTCCTTGCTTTGTGTGCTCATTGCGGGCTTTCAGTCACCCTCACCCCTCTTGAGACCTAGTCTTGACCGCCGCGATCGCTACCTTGATTGGTCTGGCTCGTCCAGAGGTTACCCTGTTCCAAGTAATTAGGTTGGCCTTCTGAACTTCTGCGCCACCAGGACAGAGTTCAGAAATCCGTCTTAACACCGATTAACCTAAATCGTGCAAATATGCTGGACTTGTTTCATAACGTTCCATGCTTATGTACAATACACACAAGATCTTGATTTGGTGGAGTTTGTGGACGATGAAAGGATGGATCTTGTGGTATTACACATCTGTTTCTCTATAGTTGATGAGCTATTATTGGCAGAAGACGACAGATTAATTTCATAAGGCTATGAATTGTCTTAATTTATGGTATTAATGTGCAAATTGCAATCTGGTGCACTAAACAAAAAGTCAAGTGCTGAAATAGCCTCCAAGTCCTACCTTTTGAACAGATCATTTAATTATTACTTCCTTGAAAACCAGAGGATGAGTCCATCTGTTTGGGGATGGCTCCATAATTTCAAAATCATTAAATAGTGACATAATGTTGCAGGAAGTGTGGTTGAGTTAACTGCCATTGATAGATGGCTATATGGTGTGTGTGCAAGTAGCCCAAAAAGGTTTGAACGGGCGCCCACATGGGGGTCTTCTGGTGGCTATTAGGAATGATATTGGTTTGGAAGCCCAACCCTGGTATCAGTGCGCAGGAATATTGGCTACTAAAAAAAAAGGATTAGAACACTACAAAAAGACTGTCTCTGAAGACACACTTTTGATAAATGCATGCTGGAACCTTGGGGCACAAAAGGCAGGACATTATATATAGGTTTTAACTTGTCTCCTTGTGGAATGGCTTCATGACCCCACACCATGAATCTGTTATCCTATGAGGAGCTTTGAATTGTAATTGTATTGATAATCTCCATCCAAATTATGGGATGAATATTAGGAGACTGTGGTCAGTCGCACTCTTTAAGGACATTCTTATTCACTTTTATTCAAATTATAAGAAAAAAGCCCATCTTTTCCTATTTCTAGAGGAAGGTCCCGACCTATCTAGAGGAACTAAGGTGCTTGTCTGTCGTCAGGATGTCCCAAAGAAAGAAAAGTCCTCAGTCTGAATCTAAATCTACCTAACACTAATATGACCAATTTAAACTTACTCTGGAGATTAGCTTGCTCCTCCTGGTGCGCCAATATCTTCTGACAGTCACTTTGTATAAATGTCTCTATTCCTTGAACTGCTTGTCTAGCATGATCTTCCATAATAGTCTCTCTTTATCCCTTGGATGAACTCTTGTAGCTCTTCTACAACAGGCTTTGGTTTTGTGCTCTCTTTAGTGATGCATCTGTGACAACGTTCCTCGTGATACCTTTTCACTTTCTTGATGGAGGTTTTAGACCCCTCATAATCTATTGATCCAGGCTTTCCCAGCTTCACTGTGGTTTCTTCCCACTTGGTATTTCCCCTCTCCTGGGTTGACTCTGTGTCACTATCTTGTTTGGTTCTATGTGATATTACTGCATATTGAAGACCAAACACAAAAAAGACACTTCTTTTCGGTTGATTTTGTGCAGTCCTCAATATGCAGTAATGTCACATTATATGATACCCAACCCACCACCCCTTCCTTCCCACATCCCACTTACACCCCCCCACCTCTTCCAAACTGGCAAGTTTTTGACACCCCCTTAGTTCCCTCTCCTCCACCCTTCTCTGACAAAAGCCTTTCTCATCACAGACTTGCACGCGTTCAAACATGCACACACTTAGTTACCCGCTCCCTGCCCCGCTCCCCAAACATTACCCAGACACACACAAAAACCAAACACTTACCTGGGCCACAGCGGCTTCCCTCTTCTGGCTCTGGTGTGCCTGTCAGCCCCTGTGCGCACTCGTGTGCGTCGCAGGGGCTGACAGTTCGATTTAGAAAGTTCGCTCGGAGAAGTCTCCGAGCGGTCGTTCTAAATCAGTCTTTGAAGAAATAGATTTTTACAAATTGATTCCTTCACTTAGTACCATCCTGTTTACTTGATAGTCTTCTGTGTCCTCCTTTATTACAAGATTTTATGCCAGAGTTTCCCCACTTCATTGTGGTGCTCCTATAGTAATTTCCCTCCTTTATCAGGTGTTTGTTAGAAGACTTCATAGACTCCCCACACAGTGTTATTCAATCTCCTCTTTATCTGCTTTACACCGTTTCAATTACATGTTTATAATAAGTAACTCGTCATGAGTACTGGGATGAGTTTCTATAGTATTCAGCTGCCCCGGCGGCCTCCCGCTTCTCTCGTTCTCCCCCTCACCTCTCTGTATGTCGGGAAAGGCAGCAAGCCATTGCATTCACTCGGGTGATCCTCTTTGATGCAGTCTTTCTTCTTCCTTGGTTTCGTCGCAACCCTGTTCGCGGCTACCCTTCTTTCTGAATGTATTGAGATTGACGGTGGGAAGCTGTTCCCATTCCCAGTGGCCTTCTCGTTCTGCGTTGTCATTGGTCTCCCGTTCTCAGCTTCCCTTCTGCCATATACGGGGGTCGTTGGGAAGCTGTTTGAGCTCCCCATTGCCTTCTTTGATGGTCTTGGCATGTTTTGTTGGGTGCCCTTCCCACCACTATTTGGATGCAGTCTGGCCACCACCTGACACAGGACTCTGCTTTCCTGTTTCACGACAACACCATTAAGTACACTGGGCCTCCAGCAACCTATTATGGTGTTCTGTAGCTCTGCAAAAGACGCAGGCTCCGTGGCTCGTCTGAGGTCCGCCTCTCCCAAGCATGCTCACATCTGGGGCTTTCCCAGCAGAGGATACTCTCTGCTTCTCCATTCTCCTTCACCCATCCCTACTAACTATGTGTCTTCTCGTAAAGAGACATCTTATTTTCCTTCTTCGGACTGGTTGGTTGCAGCATTACCTTCAGCCAAATATCTAAATTTTACATTAGTCTTTGTAGCAGATAGTTTAATGTATGCTACTATGCTGTGTGGCTTAGGGAGAGTCTCCCAGTGAGGTGCCACTTGCCCAGACATCGCAAGAGAGTCTTGCATAGTGGGCTCACCTTACTAGCCTCAAAGGGGGAGGATCCTTGTGGGGGAGAAGGGATGAATACCTTTTATTAGTCACAAGAACCATCAATTACAAATGGCTAGGAAGAGGCAGAGACATTAAAACAGCTGTGGAACTTTGGGGATTCTACAAATGATGAATGGTAACATGAAGGGAGACGTTCCACCAAATAATACATGGCATAGAGCCTCCTTGTCAGAAACTCTGGACCATATTTTTGTCTCAGACTCTCTCGCCAATTTATGCTGTAATTTAAAAATCACCAAAACCAATGTGAGTGATCATTCTATTTAATAGTGTACTTTCCAAAATATGACTCATGAGGCAACACAGAGGAAGGGGCTGAGAAATGCAGTCATAGCTATGGCCCAGATACGCATTAAATGTACTCCAAAAGCAGTAAGGTTATATAATCAAAGGCTGGTGAACATAGATGATCTGCTAACTGAACAGCAAAAATGTCATCTATTCTCCCCATGCACCTTTTCAAATTTCCTGCATGAAAATACAATGATGGATGGGAGTTGATCGATCTAATAATATCACGCATAAGAGCTGCTTCCTTAGGCCTCATGCATTTGACAAGAAGATTAAGCAGAAAACATTTCAATAGAGGAATTCTCTCAGATTTCTTCCAAACCAATCCTTTAACAAACGTAGTGCTCAAAAGAAGAGATCACTGCATAAATACAAAAACTGGATTAAAGGCCATAAATGTATTCAATCTCACGAAAATAATCACAAGAAAGTTCTGAGGCTGTGTTAATGGAAATGGGAGCACACACGCTCAGGCCCAACCACTTCTATAGCTGAAGCCACCTGGATGGAGTACCTCCCAGAAATATTTTCCATACCAGAAAATGGAGGGACACTGCTGAATGATCTAAAATTATATAATAGGTATCTCATTTGATAACAGCAGGTCTCAAGGGGCTCTCTAATCTCACAATAAAAACTGAGCCTGCATTATGGGCTGGAATATTATACATGATTTTCTCTGTAGCTAAACAAAAATGAAAGTGTCCTCATTCCAGGAAAAACAATTCCTACATAGTACCGATTTTTCAGAAAGAAAACTGAAGCCACCCAAGCAACTACAGACCTATTGCCTTGTGGACACCACTGGGAATATATACGTTTACTACTGATGGAATGGATGAGATGCAGACCAGCTTTCTTAAAAACATAGGAACCTCAATAAATGGCCTGATTATTAAGCTATTTCAATATGAAGCCTGGACAAAGCACAAGGTGTTGTGTGCCGCTTTTATAGATCTTAGAGCAGCATTTGGTAAGATCAACAGATCTAGGCTCTGGACAAAACCGAAGAGCTGGGGGTTACCATTTTCCATATTGGGTCCGATTTAAGATCTTTTCATGGATGCTCTAATCCAAATAAGAGTAAATATAGAGGGGTCTAGGTCAGCAAGTGTTCCTATTTATAATGGTTAAAGACAGGGCTGTGTCCTTGCCCATACATTGTTCCATTTGTACACATCTGAATTGGCGATTCCCTGCATTCTGCCAGGGCATTTTCACCCAAAAAGGGACAGGGCCAGATCAAAGGGCTTCCCTGAACATTGGAGGTACTAAATAATTGTATGAAAGCCAATGATCTGGATATAAATGAAGGAAAATCAAAAGGTCATTCGTATTGCTAACCGGAAACATTTTAAATGGAGGACATGTCTGGGAACTGAATAGTAAAAAACTAGAGATTGTTGACCAGTTTTTATATTTGTCGTTTCCAATATTGGGAAAACCAACTGTGTTGCTGCTTATACAAAGACTAAGGGAGAAAACAATTACACTCTTATAAGAAATTGAGCAAATTAATAATATATATGGTCGTTTTCCTCTTCTCCATATAGTAAACTATTACAACTCAAAAGTTATTCCTACTTAATGGTACAGAGATCATTAATATCAGAGATCTCAAAATATTAAATGAAATTAGGAGGACTTCTGCGGGGGAGGGTTCTGGGTTTACCATCTTCCCTACCCATCACTATCAGATATTCATTGGGATTACCCTTGCTTGTATCAATTGTATGTTGGGAAAATGTACTGTTATGTGCAAAGAGTTATGACCCTCCTGAGAAATCTATATAGGTCAATATAAACTTTGCACTCAAGAACTATGCTTCTCAATCTCTTCTGCTCAGCAATGGGGAATAGATGGCTATAGTGACTTGAGCAGATGTCCCTTTAGAGTTATGCAGTAACGTCCTTCACTGGCCAAGAGAGAATCCCAACAAATGGACTCGATTCAGACAAGAAATGAGATTGTTAAATTAAAGATGATTAATCATGTCAATGTTATGTAGAAGAGAAATGCCTGGGGAAACTCCTGAGGTATTTGTTAAAATTCCCGAATGCAATCTGGAGAAGACATCTAATGAGAGACTTTGTTTCAATTTGTTCTCCACACTGGAAGTTCTGGGAGCTAGAGCCAAAATTCCAAGGTCAGACGGACTCTGCATGAGTAGAGAGTTTGAAACTTTGTATTGTCATAATTATTTTTACAATGTACTATTTGGCATTTTTTAAGAGAAATGCACTTCAGCTCCTTTGTGCATAATTTTAATGGCGCGTTGCCCAACGCTTGTTGGTCTAGAATCTTGTCAGGTGTACCGACCTGTCTTGCACTAGCTGGCATATGCTTTATATTGTGGATTTTTAAGGATAATTATTTAAATGATTTTTATATTATGTAATAATTCGAACAAACTATGTCTGCATATGTTATGCATGAAATTCATTTTTCTTATTGTTTTGATAAATGAGTAAGATTTGTTAAATAATTTCCCAATAAAACAAAAAAAAAAAACATCTTCATATCAACTGAGACGTATACACACTGGCAATACACCCATCCATAAACTCAGTAACATATGCTGACAATTAGCCTGGCATATTGGCTTTACCAAATCAAAGGATTGTAATGAACTGAAACAGAGTTTACTTTCCCAAGAAACAATTCTAAGCTACCAATTGTCTGAATCACAAAAGAGTAAAAGCTGCACTTTTTGCCTCCCACCTCGGTGGAAGGAGCCCAAGGGAACAGGCACGTGTGGCGGAGAGCACGCACAACCACTCCGGCACTTTCTGGCCATGTTCTCTGCCACCCGATTGGTTGAGTGCCCTTCCATGGGTTTTAATTCCTGGAAGGACAATCACTATGTCCTAAACTGAAAACTAATTCAGATCCTAGGCTGAACGGGCAACCTGCTTACAGTAACTGGGGAATAAACTGGCTGTTCATACCTCACTGGCAAGGCCTCTTCTCCAATTGGGTGGAATGCTGATGAAGCCAGGAGTCCACAGTTGCAACAATCGAGATGTGTGGTCCGGAGCTCCTGCTCGGACCACTATTCTCAAATCACAGAGTTTGATTTTCTTCAAAGTCCTATGTAAGAGGGTTGCATAGATTAAGTGAACAAGTTTTGAATAAGTTCTTAAACTTTGCTGGCCATTCCCCCATATGGGTGGTGAAGTGGGCGAGCCCCCTTAGGCTTGAGCATTTTGAAGATTTTCAGCCGGAAGGATCTGCCTGCCATCCTCCCGGTCATCATTACCAGACAAGCACTACTCGCAGAAGGGACGAGATCTTCCCTGCATAGCAACTTACATACTATCACCAAAATAATGCTACACGGCTTCAGTTATATTACAAATTAATATATCCAATGTGTGAAGAATTACACAGGTTTTGGGTTAAAATACATCAAAAGCCTTTTAATCCTCCCCCCCCCCCTCACCCTGTCAAGAGTTGCATAATTTGCACTCCCTTAAGAAAAAAAGCTCATTACCTATCGCTGTTTTTAAAAACAATGCTGACAGTCCAGGTAATTTCACATCACAAGTGAAACTTCTTGCACATTGGAGACCTCGTCATCATTTCCTTGCACTGGGGAGATAGAAAGCGTGGCCTGGAAAAGAAGATGGACAACAGCCCCCCCTCCCCCTGCAGCCTCCGATGCCTTCCAGAGATTTTTCACGTTAAGGTCACTCAGGACATTGCGATACAGAATGAGGAACATCACTGCGTGGGATTCTCACTCTGTTCCCAAATCAGGTTTTAATTGCTCAGCTGAAAATAATGATGCACTAATCAATGCACTTTAAAGAATAGGATGTGTGTAATCAAGAGTTAATTGGCAATTTGTGATCACTCTTCATTACATTGATATGCAGAATGTATCGACTGTGCCTCTTTCTATAATGCAAACTGTATTTAATACACGTTTATGCTGCCAAAGGGGCGACAGAGTATTGCAAAATGTACACCGATGGCTCCAGTGTCAGACACGCTACTAACTTGAGTTAGGGCTTCTTAAACTGTGGACGATAGTGCTGTGCTTTTGGACTAACTTTACATAGACTGACTGAACAATAACCTTAAAACCGTTATTCAGGTGTAATCAATACAAGCGAGGCACCCAATTAAAGCACTCATTGGCACAGCCAGTAGGCTTTGGCTCTCACATGGCAAGTGCAACCTCAAAATCTCCCAATCATGCGCTTCATAAAATGTACAAATATAAAAACTATGGGCACCTCGCCATCCCCACGTGATGGGGGATCTTGGGAAAGGGGCAGCACAGAGACGTCTTTATGGGAGGGCGGAAGGGGCTCGTGCCCATCACCAACTTGCCTTATTCCAGCACCATCATGCCCGCCTGATGCATTGTTATGATGTTCTACTGTTACTCCGTCCCACTTGGAACGGAGAATGCGGTTTCCCCACGTTCCACCACGGAACGCAACGCCATTTTCCCCACTGACTGCCCCAGCCTCCGGGGGCCGTAAAATAAAGCTCTTAATCACTTACCCTCAGCGTCAGAATTTATTACAATTGGCGACGAGGATGGGCCACCGGATGCATGTTATGATGTTCTACTGTTACTCCGTTCCAAGTGGGACGGAGTAACAGTAGATCATCATAACATCTGTCCGGTGGCACGTCAGCAAAGTCGCCTTCCTAGAGCTGCATCCGCAGATCTGCCCCCGCTTCCCTGCGCCTCTCCATGGCAACACTCTTGCTCACAGAAGTGACTGGCGTGCAGAAGCAAAGTTGCCCACATTTTGCGCATTGCAAACTGGTTGTTGTGAAATCATGTCTGTGTGGATGATGCCAACATTACCACGGTCTTGGACATGGTCTCCCTTCGATACACCATTTCAGGCAGATGTCAAGTGCAAACACAGAGCTGGAAACAGTTTCTCAGCACCACTCTGCCTGAAAAAGTTACTGCACGGCTTAGTCATTGCTCAAAGGCAAAGGCCGAGAAGTGTCCCCTACCTAAATGGCAATGAAGAGTGGAATAATTAAAATGGTGCTGCAATCACTTACCATTCGCACTACACCCCTTCCACTTGCAGGTCCCCAACTTAATGTCCCCATTTGTCCCATTATAGAATTCCAACCAAATGCCACGCTGAAAGAAGGAGCGTTTTAATTGGAAACAGCACATGTTAATACCTCCAATGCCTCATTATAATGAGCTTGGCGATTTAGCTTTGGGCAGCATCTCGACGGCAGACACTTCACAATCCTGCATGGCTTGAAAAACAAAAGTCTGGGTTGAAAGTAAAATTGAAAAAATAGTCTTGACAGTAGGCATAGTTGAAGATGGTTACTGTCAGAGCTCTCTCTAACTTTACAAAATGTATTTCACCTAAAGTGGCGATGGGAGTGTGTTCTAGAGAGAGGAACCCTGTGTGTCTCGGAATCTGCCCCAATACACGATATATCTAGCTGTCCAAACGGATAGCATGTTCAGAGTTGCCGATGGTAGGGCTGTAAGACATTGCCACTCGAGCCATGCAGAGGCTTGTAGACACTGCATGTAGTTTTAATGTGTGGTGCTCTGCCGGTGCAAATTGGAAGTAGGCCTTTTCTCGTCGTGGTGCCAGCATACTGTTAGACACTTGCAAGGATCCTGCAAGTTGTGATATCTGCTGGTGATCAGGTTTTGTTCCATTATTTTTCAAGTACCCGTCTTTGTGTTTAATTCGTGTGTGGCTGTCTGTGCACATGTATAGGGTGCAAATCCTGCTGGGAAGCAACAGAGCACTGTACATAGGGGACACACCCAGTTTCCTAGTGGTAGAGGGTGCGAGGTGCCGGGGTGGATAGAATAGGTGGGGGGTAGGAGCATGGCAGAGATAAGCTCCAGAGGCAGAAAAGTAGGGCAAATGGCAAGATGTTCTGTAAGCAGAAGGCTCCCAAGGTCCTTCCTAAAGTGTAGAATTGAAGGGGCAGTCTTTTCTGCATTGGTAATCAGTTCCAGAGCAGGGTGCATAGTAGGAAAAGTATTTTTTCCCAGTTTTTTCCCCCTCTTGTAGTTCTTTGTTTACAGAATGACAATATTGTGGGTTCTGGGTGTGTGTTGGTCTCTGGAGATGGTTAGTTTCTCAGTCAAGTAGAGTGAGGTTTTGGTTGTGACTGCTTGTTAGGTGATGCAGGATCTCTTACATGATGCAAGTACTTCTCCTTGAGGATAGGTGTGCTTTGGATGAATTTGCATAGTCCTCTGATGAGACATACTTCATTTTGCTTCAATGCTTTCATGGGCGTTATGGTGGCATTTGCTGCTCCGGTAGAGAGCTGAGCTCCACTCAGGTGAGAAATGAGAGAGAAAAGGGCATTAACAACTGTTCTAAAATTCAGGTGGAGATCAGGCGCATGAGATGGTACTATGTCGTTTGGTCTTCTTGGCGAGGAGTCTTTTCAATGGGAGGTTACAAGCAATAGTAGCAGAGAGATTTTGCACTGGGTGAGAGTTGCGGGAAGACTCCATTGAGATTTATTTCAGCCAATTCTGGGCTTGGGCGTTCTTGCGGGGGTTTCCTAGAAGACCAAATGCAGCCTTTGTTAGGTTCATTTTCAGGGAGGCACTTGATGTCCTGGGCTTGGCTAATGGCCAGCGTGTGCTTGCATTAATGGATGTTATTGATGGCATTGACCGTTGGGTAAAGCTGTGCGTCATCTGCGCATTTGTGCACCTTGTCTGTGTTGGTGCCTGTGGAACTCCTCAGGTTGTTGGGCTGTGCAGAGATCAGTCTCACAGAAAATTGTGGTGCATGATCCTTTCATGCAACTGGATGGTGACAGTCAATCTCTTTTGTAAGGAAGGAGAGATGCATATTAAGGTGATGGTTGACATGGTCGCCCAGTTTGAGAGTGGATTTTTTCACCTTGGGGAGGGGATCTGCCCTGCTCTGGAGTCATCTGGGAAGGTGCCTAGTGAGAGGGAGGGGATGATGGTGATAAGTGGCGGGAGGCATCACATGGGAGGTGCTTCACAAGATCGACAGCATTACTTGCAAGGTGCTATACTAAATCAGCCATATTACTTGATGACAAGTTCCTCATCTCTAATGGATGAAGGCTTACTGGCAGCACCAATATTTTGCAGTTAGTTGTACTCCATTTTAAGTACTCTTTTGAGCTCAAGCTTTCTCACCTTCAGTCCCTTGCCCTTGGAATGACCTTTCTCCATTTGTTTTCTCCCTACATTGAGTTCAAGAGGGCTACTACAATGTCTTTGCTCCAGCTTGTTTAGCCTTAATGTATTTGGCTTTCCTTCTCTTTATTTTATTATGTTTTTTGCTGTTTTACAAATTATGTATGATTTTATGTGGATTTTGATTGTATTTTGAAAAAGATTTTGTTGTTGAACAACCCATTGCCTTTGGGCCAGGGTTGCACTTCATAAAAGCTTTTAAATACGTGCATTACATATCGATGTAACCTTTTCAGGTGGAGGTTATCAGGGCTTAGAGTGTGTTGGATAGGCTTTCTGCAGCAATTGTACTGAATTCGCCCCATCTTGATTCGGTGTGGGCTGATACTTTTTTTTATTTTTATTTTTTATTTGTTTACATTTGTATAGCACACAAACAGCCCTTGGGCATCGTGGCGCTGTTACTTGAGGGGAACTTCGTTACAGGGAAAGGCACAAGTGGGTTATGCATTTACATGTTATACATTAATACATTTTGGGTATAAACACATTTTGCAAATTAGCAGGAAATGCAATGGGCAGACACATGAGGGGAGTGTGGTGATCACCAAGTGAAGAGCATGGTTTTCATGGCCTTGCGGAAGGCCATGAGTGATAGCTCAGCACAAAGAGTTGTAGGTAGGGCATTCCAGTGTAGCAGAGCAAGGGAAGGGAAGCTAGCGCCTCCTGCTCTGGCTCTTTTTTACCATGGGCACGGTAAGCATGTCTGTGCAGGGTGTTCTCGTTGGCTATTAGCACCATGGCTGCCGCCTCCATTCCGTGTCTGGTCTTTTTCAATGGGGATTTACCGGTGCATTCTGACCCTTGCGGGACAAATTACTCATGTTCTTTTGGAATAAGTATTCTTTATTGAGCCATAGGGCTCAATGGGAATGGTGAGGGCACTAATAACGGGCTTGCGAATGGCAAGCCAGTTATTAGCGCCCTGCTCCCTTAGCGGGACCCGTAAGGGATGTGTGGTCAGACCACACGTTCCTTACGGTTCCCTCCAAGGGACCTCGGAATCGGGCGGTAAGGGATTACCGGCACTGGTCTCCTTACCGGTGCCCGGTATCCCTTACCGCCTGACTCGTAATGACCCCCATAGTCCGTTGGTTGCCATCCATGTCTAGATGGTGTTATATATATTGTTGAGTGTCGTGGAGTCTGTATCATAGTTGCCTGTGAGGGTGAGGAGGATCTGGGTATCGTCCGTGTAGTTTGTGTAAGAGATACCCAGGGCATCAAGGATGAGGAAGAGGGGGCAAGTAAAGATGTTGTATAGAGTGGGAGAGAGGCAGGAGCCTTGGGATACCCCGCATTGCATGATGGTGGGTGAGGCGGAGGCTAGATCAAAGAATACTTGCATGGTCCTACCTTGCAAGAAGGAGGTGATCCATGCAGTGGCGTCGGGGGAGAATTTAACTGTGGACATGAGGTGGTGACATAGGACAGGTCGAGAAGTAGGAGTAGGGCTGGCTTACCTCAGTCTCTAGCATTGTCCATCTGATTTTTAAGGTAAAGTAGAGCAGGTTCTGTTCCGTGCGTAGGGCGGCAGCCGGATTGGCAAAGCACTAGGAGCTTGTTTTCCTCAATGAAGTGTTGCACCTGCAGGTAGGCTGCTTTGTCCAGTATTTTGAGTAAAAATGGGACGGTGGTGATGGGGATGTAGTTATTGGGAGAAGTGGGGTCAAGCGTGGGTTTTTTCAGGGGGCAGACCCAAGCTTACTTGAGGCAGGAGGGGACTCTCCCTGTGGCAAAGGATGCATTGACGAAGGCTGTCAGGAATTGTGCCGGAGTATCCTTGATAATTACAAGTAGTCCTTGATAATTGGGGCAGGGCAAGGGTCACCCTTACAATTGGATGGCTTTATAGTTTTCATAAGATTGATCATATCTTGCTCCTGTATGGCCTTGAATGAAAATAGGGGGATGGGAATTTTGGTAAGGGAGTGTTTGGTGGTTTGGATTTTGGTTTGGGGTGAATTCAGCTTGTTGCACATGGTGGTTTGTATTTCGTCACACCACTGATTATCTTTGGTGAAGTTCTGTGGGGTGGGGGTCGGTGTCTCTAGTTCTCTGAAGATGGAAAAAATGTCTTTCGTGCTGAAACTAGCAGAGATTCTGGATTCAAAGGATTTGGCTTTGACGCGAGTGATTGCTCTCTTGTACTCTTTGAGCAAGAGTTAAAGTCAAGTTTGTCTTTGTGAGAGTTGATGGTTTGCCGGTGTTATAGGGCGGCCCGTTTTTCAATGCAGAGTTTGAGGAGGTCTGCGGTGAACCAGGCATTGGAGTGGCTGGTGGGTTTCGATTTGCGAGGTTTGAGTGGGGCAATGGAATTGACTGCTGATTTCATATCAATGTCATAGGATTGGGCTAGGGCCTCAGGCTCACTGGATAAAGGGGGTCTGAAAGCTGGGCCGTGGAGGAATGAGAGTAATCTTTCTTTAGTCAGTTGGCGGGAGCTTCTTGTGATGGCAGGGGGTAGGGGATTAGAGGAGGGAGCAGAGATGCTCGTGGCGGGAAGGCCAAAAGTGATAGCATGGTGGTCAGACCAGGGGGTGGGAGTATTGCCAGTGATGAGTAGAGGACAGCTGTGTTGAGCAATCCAGTCCAGTGTCCTACCTAGAGTATAGATGGGGTCTGTGATGGTGTTGCTGAACCCTAGAGTGTCGAGGGCTGAGTTGAGTGATTTAGCCGCAGGATCTTTGGTGTCATTAGGCCTAAGTTGAAATCAGAGAGTAAGATGACTTTAGAGGCTTTTTTTAAGTTGTCTGCAAGGAGGTGAGTGAGGGAAGCCTGAAAATCACCTATGGGGCATGGTGGGCGGTAGACAAGGTGTATGGCGATGGTACAGTGATGAGAGGCTGAGTTTAAGTTGGAGGTAGTCACTGTTATTGTTCATGGTTTTGTCAATTTATGTGATGGCAAGGGAGTCTTTGGCTATTAGCGCTACACCGCCACCTTTGGAGGGGCGGTCTTGTCTGGTTACAGAGTAACGTGGTGGGAGTGCCAGGGATAATGCAGGGCCAGTGGCTTCATGCAGCCACGTTTCAGTGCCCACGAGAAGGTCTGCGTTATGAGTGGTGATGAGGTTGTGTATGTCTAATGCATGTGCGTTAATGGAGCGGGCATTGACCAAGGCACACTTAAGATGGGATTCTCATGGTTTGAACACACAGGCAAAGTGACATTCATGTCAAAACAATGCAAAATGAGGGTGGATAAATGTGGAGTTACAGTATTTGCAGTGGTAGCATTAGGGGTCCCATTTTCAGGGGTCAGAGACACAAGTACAGTAACATTTGAATCAATACAATGCAAAATGAGGGTGAATAATGTGGAGGTACACTATTTGCAGTGGTAGCCTTAGGGTCCCATTTCCAGGGGTCAGAGACACAGTTAAAGTAACATTTGAATCAATACAATGCAAAATGGGGGTAGAGAAATGTGTTACCATGGTTTTTGTGACATGGGCATTGGGGGGTAGACTTTAGGGCCCCATTAACGGCGGTAGCAAAGTTAGAGGATCTGGCATGGCGAGTGTATTTGTAATACACAGTCAGAGTTTCTGGATGCTTGACGTGGCGGGTTGCAGAGATTTGGATGTAGGGCATCATAGGGTGTCTATGCGGAGCCGGCGTGGGGGATGGGGCGCTGCCGGCATGAGCGTGATCCTGAGATCTCACTTGTAGATGCGCATTCCCGTTGCACGTAGTCAGATTCTGAGAGATGAGGGGTGCTGTGTAGGTGCGGGAGCATAGTCTCTTTAGACTGCAGGCGAGGGATATGCTCAGGGGAGTCGGGCAGACAACGGGCTGCTTACCTTGTAGTACGGGCAGCAGGACTGGGCAGGCGGCAGACTGCGAGCAGCAAAGAGCTGCAAGGAGGAGTGACAGCCTTTTCCATTGGCCTTCTCCAGGCGGCTTTGCCCGTCGGCCCACTCCCTCTACCCTTAAGGCAGGGAGGGAGGGGCTGGCAGGGCAGCGAATGGGACCGCAGGCCTGCGGCAGTCATGCACTTCAGTGGCATGTTGATCCCTGTTGTCGTGGCAATTGGGGCAGCCATTTTAGGCTTCCTCGGTTCCGCGGACCATGCGGTTTGGATAATGACGACTTTGGGTGCTCCGAAAGAGAGGAATGGCTGTTTCTTCTCAGAGCAGCTGATCATGAAGAAGGCAGCTCGCAGTGGAGCTGCAAAGAGGAGCGACTGCCTTTTCCGTTGGCCTTCTCCAGGCGGATATGGGCAGGACATATGTGGTGTGCTTGATGCTTCCAATGTGTTGCGTTATCTTTTCTATCTTGTGTGTGAAGTGGTTGATACCAATTCATTGGTCAGTGTATTGTGGTTTACAGGTTCTGGCTTATGTTTGATGCAGTGCTTCACATAAGACAGCCCTGCTCTTATTGGATGGTTCCATGTTGGGTAGTATTTCCTTTGGCTGTGGTGATAAGCATACTAAGTGCTGAACATAGGATTCTCAAGAGCTTGTCCTCTTGGCGCTTTTTTCAATGAGTTTCTGTGTGTACCAAGGTATGAAGAGTTTATGCCTTTTAATGTTTAGGGGTGTGGCTGAGTGTTGTAGCTGAGCTGGACAAGGACATTCTGTGAGGGCTTTTACATGGGGGCCAATAATATGAGGTTTTCTTCTAGTGCATGCATGGCAAAGTTCTTGGAGGGTCGGTGAAGTGTTTTCTTTGGGTTGGCCCCTGTAGGGGAGGGTGTATGGTGGATCTGAATGGGCATTTTTTTATGTGGATACTTAACGGCCAATATTATACCGGCAGGCCTGATTGCAAAATGAACCCTGTTTATTCTTAGGGGATGAGGAATATACCACAAACTGTAGCCAGATAGCCATGAAGTGCAGTCGTGATCTAATGTCCAGGAATTTAAATTAGAACAAGTATATCCATACACATCAGACTACTTGGAAACCATTAACAAACAAGGTTCCGCATCCACACAACAGAGACCCTTTGGAAGGAGATGGTAGGTCACATTCTCAGATTCAAGTAGTGACTCCGCCTCAGGAGATACCACCAGATCCAATCAACAATCCACCATTAGGAACTATTTACCTACCCCCAACCCCTTTTTTAGGCAGAGGCAGGTTTGGAGTGGACACTTGGGGACCCCAACCATGGATACAACCATACAGAACAGGGAGGAGACAAATAAGATCCAGGAAAAACACCTTCTAATGATGAACAATCTCCAGACTATGCCAATATTAAACCGGGCAAAGAAATAACTCATCTGCTCAGGTGTCCATTATGCCCAAAGGACTCTTGTTTGTACCATCTCAACGGACAGATTGGTTCGATACAGCGATGACCATTCAGAGATTATTGAGAAATGTACAACTCCGAACTTTAAGGAACACCCAGACCAAATAATGTAAATAGATTCAAGTCTGCACATACCGTCCCCCTTCACTCCACTCCATAACAAAATTCCCTGGGACATCATCATGTTTGAAAACTGTATTTTGAGAGATCTCAACATGCTAAAGCACAAAAAAGACACTTAAATACAACACATCCAAAGAGGGAATCTCTCTGCACTTTGCCAGGTGACCCAAAATTAGTCATCAAACCAGCGGATACAGGGGGAGGGATAGTAAATATGATTGCTACCCAATACCAATAGATAATGATATGACACAGACAGCTATAGTATACTTAGAAAACATTCCACCAAGGATCTATGACAAAGCACCACTGAAACAGTGAACATCGAAGAGGTTGGTTCACAGACAAGGAATCAGAGTTCCTCAAGAGCACACAGGGATGCATTCCTACCTTTTATGCCTGACCTAAAATACACAAGGACCCTGTGAATCCCACGGTAGGCTTATAGTATCTGGATGCAGCTCCATTCTGGAACCTTCATGCAAATTCGTTGATACCTTCTTAAAGCCTATGAGTGCCCTGATTGAAACATACCTAAGAGACACAATGCTTACTATACAAACATTCGAGCAACAAGACTTTGATCCCACATCCAATTACTCATTACTATACACATAAAATCTCTGTACACGAGTACTCCACAAGATCGAGCTATTGAATGTGTACAGGAACACCTGAATGTACATAATCTACAGTCATTGTCCCTCAGAATTTTATTGTAGAACTTATGACACTAGCCCTATGTAAGAACTTCGTTGTGTTCAATAAACAGTTCTACTTACAGACTAAAGGAACTACAATGGGGGCAACATTTTCCCCCAAGTCTTGCTATTCTATTCATGGCCAAATATGAGTCCGACTACGTTTCCTCTGATCAGAATCCATTCAAGGAACAGCTGAAAAGCTGGAAGAGGTACATTGACAATATGTATTAATTTGGGATGGGTCTGCAGAAAAACTTGAACTATTTCTTACTGAGCTCAACAACTGTGACACTAATATTCAACTCACAATTGAATATAGCCATTCAGAAATCAATTTCTTTAGACCTTGTGATCAGACGCCAACATGGAAAACTGGATTGCAGTCTTTACCGCAAATCCAGTGATAGGAACACTTTTTGCAGTTTGAAATCAATCATCCAACTACCATATGGCCAATATTTAAGAATCAGGAGGAATTGCACCTGGTTGGATGACTTCTATACGCATGCAGAACTAGAAGAGAGATTGAGAGCATGCGGGTAGCCCAGAAAACTGTTTACCAGATCTAAAAAGCAGGTGAGATTTACAGATAGACAAGCCCTTCTGACACCTCGGGACCACAAAAAAAATGAGAACATCACACAAATGACATGTGTAACCACACATGGAAATCATACATTCCAAGTAAAAAAATTGATAAGCAAATACTTGCCATTGGCACAACTGAATTTACCTGGAGAACCACTAACACGTTTTGCTTTTAAACGGGCCAAGAATTTGCGGGATCATTTGGTCCACTGGCAATTTACCAGAGAGGCCCTTAGAACAGGCCTATGGAATTTATGTGTCATCACTGGACACTTTCCGTGTGGTAATTGCATCACCTGCAAATTCACGTAGAAAATGCAAACTTTCACCATAGATGAGAGGGTGTGGACACTTTGTAATTTGACCAACTACAAAACCAATCAAGTAGTTTACTGTATAGACTGCCCATGTGGCCTTCCCTATGTCGGACAAACCATGAGGTCTGTTCATATTCAAAGTTCAGATCAAAGATTCGCTGTAGAAATGCCACTGCACCCATGGCAAATAATGACACCGAATTTCAACATTCAACCAATGAAATACTAGTGTGGGTACTTGACACAGTCAAAGAAACATCCAATATCCAGAGAAGGCTACTGGAAAAAAAAGAAAGTCGTCCGCTGGATCCATAGTCTCGATTTCTACAACAATGGACTTAATGAGGAATTTCAACCCCTCGCCTAGTTTTAGCCCACTTGCTTCGCTCACAGCAGGCTTACAGCCTCCATTGATCAGTGTGCCTCCACAAACATGGTAACAACGTGGGACTTCATTCTTTGCATAATGAATAGGTTTCACACTACTCTGCCCAGGCCATATCTGATAAGCTCCCAGTACTTGGGAGCACAAGAGTATCCACTAGTAACAGAAACACTACACCTTTCATCATACCAATGCTACCAAACTTTTCGGTACTGTCTCTTGCAATTATTGCCACCTGCCACTTTCTAACATGAGGGGTGCTTTGCAAGATCAAATGAGCTTTATGTGCTCTGGAGTAATGTTCAGCGCAGTCCGGGCCGTACTTTACATTATGTAATTTACCTGGTTCTTCAACCAGGACACAACATTAATTCGATGTCCAGAGTTTTAACTTGTTCAGCACAGTCCACAGCATTATAAGACACTACACTGATGGCTTTGTAGACCATCTCTTAATCGGATCCCAGTCATCCCTGCACAAATCCAAGACCAAATACAGGTTTGAGGGTTTTCACCAAGTCAGTTTGTCTACCGCATGCAGGGACTCATTTAGCAACGTTTATTGTACGACATTTCCGATTTAATGTGGGCAGCCCGTGCAAGGAGTGGCACAGCAGACGGCTTGAACATAATTAATTCTATGCTCACCAGCAGCATTATACTGCTCATAATGCACAAGTCAGTTGGGATGCAGCAGCTTAAGGATTGAAGGATGACCTGCTTTCTGTAAACCTTACAGGTAACCCTGGCTACAGTGTGATGACAATCATGCTGCGGTCTGGTTGGAGGACCACAGCCACCAACCTGGGTTGCCATAACCACGGCTAGCGCAGCAGACTTGGTTTGAAGTCTGCAACCGAGTTCCACAAGCTGATTCGTCCACGATCTCAAGGCAGACGCACCAGCAGTCAAAATGAGGCAATTCCACTCTCCTAGCTGATACGGCTTGCAAGAGTACTTTTGTGTCCAAACATTAGTTTAGTACTGCTATCTTTAAAAGTAGATGGTCCTCATGCTCATAACTGTGTGTACACTATTTTTAGATTTCCCGCGAACTTTGATGGAGGTCGTAGCCAGGATATACTCCACGTATAGATATTTCTGCTTGAACGCCGAGCAGGAGTCGTCCATGTTTTACAGGCAGCAAGGCAGGGTGAGCTTCCCCTACTTATATGCAGATATTTTGCTTGTCAGTCACCCGTGACAGCACTCATGTGTGACATCCTTCTCTAATCCACACTCGTGTGATTGACAGGTCGTTGGTTCAAGCAATAATCTCCTGTACTTCCTGTAGTAAATTTTTCGTTACCAATTCACCCTACATTAATGAGACAATAAGCATGGTAACTGTCTACATAGGCACTCCCACTGATCCAGTGGAGCTGCACTAATGGGGAGACCATGCTATGGACAATGTTTAGGCAGGTTCATATTTCTAGTCTTGCACGGGTATGCATGCAGGCTGCGGGAAGGTATTCACTGCTGGCAGGCTGACGCCCTCACTTTTGCCCGACCTTAGGGAAGAGGGAGACTAGAGTTCCACCACCCTCAGTCCCTACTGTTCATTGCTTTTCTGACCCCTCCACCAGGTCTATGATCCTCGACCTGAATGCCAAAGTGGTCCAGATGCTCCCATGCTAACCGTGAAGGAATACATCACTAACATAATTCTATCATGAGTGCAGTGCCAGCTCCCCTGCCACTATGGGCCAACAGGACTGGAGAAGATTTATGGAGAACCCATTCCCCTTTGTAGGGTAAGTGGCACAGGGTGGCAAATGTTTTTTTTTCTCATTTTAGGTTAATTTCTAGAGTGATACTGATATGCAATTATATGTCCCGACATGGTCTTCAAATGTGCCCTGAAGAAGATGACTTGACCACCACCGTCATCGTCCGCCGAAACATTTATCGATTAGGGCCTTTGACAAGTCGTCATGTCTCTCCAATCGGTTTTTGAAATGTCATACACGTTGGCAGACCCTTTTGTAGAAAAGACTCCAATGATTGATAACTGAGCCTTCAAAGACATCCAGGTAATGCCAGGAAAAGTAAATCAGTCTAGCTAACTGTAAATTTATTCAATGATTTGGTCATACATTGCTGTACAGCGGATACAGAATTGTATATGAAAAGAAAATCAAATGACAAGGCAACATGGTGAAGCCACACAAGATTGTTGGGACACAAGTAAAGAAGCAATTCTGTATTTGACTAATTTGGGACCATCTATGATCTTATATTTTGTTCATCTTTTCCTTACATACATTCCTCTCAATGTTTCTTTATGGTGTTGGTAATTAGGGACGTTTGCCGAGAATTGGGCAACCACACCTTGCCTTTTCGGGTCTCTCCTTTTCCTATAATCCATATGCCCAAGGCTCTGCCCTTTGGTCCTCTGTTAGTTTTGTTTAAATGCTCTACATGTATTTTGTCAGAGTGGACATATGTCTATTTTAAATATTCTGATGGAATACATATTTAGCTTCTTGGAAAACGTCCACTACCATTGTACTTTTTGTTATACTGTTGTACCTTTTAGTGTCATTCTAAAACTATACCAAGCGGGATATCATCAGGTCCAGATACCCTTGTTTATCAAATTTCTTGATCTATAAAAATAATTTGAAATTCCAGTGGTGGGATTATATGTTTTGTGTAGATCTATTACCCCAGCCACCACTGCCAGTAGGGGTTTTCCCTATCTATGTTGATTAGTCTTTTACATGGGGGGCCATGGGATGAGGTTTCCTTTTAGTGCATTCATGGCAAAGTTCTTGCAGAATGGGTGCAGTGTTATGTTGGGGTTGGCTCCTGTAGGGGAGGGTGTATGGCGGATGTGGATGGGCAAGCCTGTGTGGTTTATCCAATCCAAAGGTGGCAAGGAAAGGCATTCAATGGCTAGAGAAGTGATGAAAACCAAGTCTAGTGTGTTGCCTTTGTTGTTGGTTCTGTAATGAGTGGCCTGATGTTTACGTTGATGAGCAGTTGCATTAATGTTCCTGGATTGCTTGTGGCTCAGCTTCCAGGCAGTTTGAGTTCAAAGCAAGTGAGGAGTTCTTTGGAGATGGGCGTGGTATTCGCAAATAGGGTGCATGCCTGTAAGGTCTTGTCATTGATTGCAATGGCAATGCCAGACTTCCCTTTGTCGTCCTTGTTTTGCATCCTGTGGAAATGAGTAGACCCATTAATGTGTATGGAGGGGTGGATGAGCCATTCATGTGTGATAAAGAATGTGCATAGACTGTGAATGATGATGGTCATCGAAGTCGTCTGAATGTAGGACTAGGAAGAGTGCATTGAAGAGCATGAGGCTGTGTGGGTGTTTTTGGATTGGAGTGTGGGAGGAAATGAGAGGATGTCGAGGAGGTTCTGTGGGTTGCAGCTGCATGAGAGCAGGGTGCAGACTGAGTGCATGTGTGTGTGTGGATCGAAAGGTGTAAGCGTAGAGTGGTGCACATGCTGCTGGCCTACCTGGGATGTGTAGAGCATGTGTTCCGACTCTTGCAGTTCCTAAGACGATCTAACAGAAATTCTCCTTGCCTTTATCTGCCTTCCGCTTCAGATGCTTAGGAAGAGACACTATGTGATCCATGAGTCAAAAAGAGAAAGAAAGGGGCAGTGGAGGGAAAGGAGCCAGGAACGATTTGCAGCGATTCGCAGGTAAGCTGGGCAAAGGCCCTACTATCTTCATCCTCCTGCACAAGGTGTCCCACTGAGAGTACCATCCATTATAATTTCTGGATGTACTTGACTTGTTCAAGCCAGCATTTGATTTGCTTTCGATGTGGCCAAGGATCTCCTTTTTGGACTCTAGGCATGGAACATTAAGTGCTCTAGTAAATGTGTTCGGGACGATGTTATTCCTGTTCCGGCTAAGGACAATGGTGATGGATAGGTGGCTGCCAGACCAAAATGAAGTGCCCGTATGTTCTGTACCGAGAAGACAAGTCCGACAATTCGGGATGCATGATCATGTAGAACAGCACATTGAGTGTGTGTCTGCCCAAGAGTGCTGGGCGTCCAAAGAACTGAGTCAAGCCTGGATTATTCTGAATTCTAATGCAGGATTTGATTACAGCCATCCATCGAGAGGTTGACTGGGTCAGACTGGAGTCTACCAGAATCCGTGCACTTTTGATGTGAGGATCAATTGGGTGAGAACTAAAATGTCTGCTGAGAAGGAGCTAGAGTACTTTCACTGGATGGTATAATTCATGGAACCCACATGCTACCCCCCCTTTAACTGCAAAACAGGGGGGCTGATTTGGAATGATATCCTTGTTGGCTTGGCAGCCCAACTTAAACTGAATCCTGGCATCCAAAGTAAGCGAGCGATATCTCGACAGAATGTGGAAAATGTAAACTTTTATTTTGAGCTAAAAAATTGAACGCAAGTTTCCGGCTCAGGGCTGATTTGACAATTCCATCAATATGGCATTTCCCTTATCAATAACTGAGAATGCATGGACCACTGATTAAAAAAGGTTTGCAGGCAAGTAAGGTTTAATGAGTGTGAGAAGGGCAGTTTGGGAGTGGGTTTTGTGTAAAGCTCCCTCAAAGGTATGAGCCTCCCACCAGCAATGAGCCTTCCCACCAGAAGTTCAAAAAGTCTTTGAAAACTTAGCTCTTTAACAAATACTAATTCAGGAAATAGAACCATGACAGTATAATACCTGTAGAATGCAATTTAGGACTCGATGCTACTCTAACTATTGACTTAGTACGTAATGTTGGTATACCTAAGTGAAATGTGAAATATAACCTTAACCTGTAACCATTATCTACATGTAACCTGATTTAAGTATACTGTAACCTATGCCGTGAAACCCCTGGGTTTGGGCGTATAACAAATGTTATAAATAAAAAATAAATAAAAGGTAACATACTTTCTCCAAGACATCCCACAGATAGCCCTCCTGCTGGCACCCAGATGGATAACCAATACTCCCTCATGAAAAACAAAGGGATTTGTTCTTGGAAAAATGATACTTTATTTCCCCAAAAACATCCATGACACAGGTATTGTGACGCAATCCCACCCTCCGCCATACCTGGATGGGGTCCTCATACCTATGGAGCAAAATGCCACACTGCCACCAGCGATGCCATGCACAAATTGAACAAAAGAAGTATAACTCTGGAACTGCGAAAATGGCTGCAAAGCAGTGGAACTATTAACAGTCAAAAATAAAAGTAGAGGAACTCAGTCCCCATTAGTCCCTGCTAACTTCAACCTCTGATTGTGGGGTAAGATAAACCATCGTTCATGGTGTAGGGCTGTATACTGTTCCGGGAGGGTAGCTCAGCAGCAACGTGAGCGCCTTGGAAGCAAGATGACATGAAGCCACACAGGTTCGATCCCGGGGTCCGCGTTATAAATACACAACTAAAACACAAAAAAAAACAATTACTCAACTAAAAAAAAAACAATTTCTGTAACAGCGCCTCAAATCAAATGCTGCATTACGAATTAAGTTCACTTCTATTAAGCTATCCATTTCTCCCTTTCATTCATCACTTTCTAACGAGGACCTCTAATATTCGTTATGTGACCGACACTGGTATGCGTACTTTATTTGGATTTGTAAAGCGCTCTAGCAGCCAAGGGCGTCGAGGCGCTGTTGCATGAGATTGTACTTGTATCTGTTAGAAGCAGCGATCCAACCTTCAGAGTGGATGGCAAGGAACTGGCTCCTAACCATCAGGTGCACTAACATGCCTTATTGGTCACGTGGTCTCCCGGCTTTATTGATAAAGCGCAGGCCCGCTGCGTGGAGCAGCCCCCTGCAGCAATTAACACGCACAGGAAGGAGTAGGGTTTGCCTGAATATCATTTATATTCCGCTTGACAGGGCTGCGACGACGAAGTTTATGTGTCCCCTTAGATGGTCACGAGACTGTATAATATTCCGAGAGCATGTGACTGTGTAGGTGATTGAAAACCATAAGGGCGATTTACAAATTGCCTTGAGCACGGACATTATGGTCAACTCGCAATATTGTGGCAGGATGTGTTGGGATTTAATCACCTCGAAGAGTAAGTACGGTCTTCACGCAAACAATGCGGTTGCGCGCGAAATAAGGGCAATTGGACGCCTCGCACATTAGGCTATGAGTAATAGACCGCTGAGGTGTGAGGCGTCATCAGCATTTAGAGAACTGTCCAATTAACTGTAAGGTCACTGGAGCAGCCGCGGGGTCTGTCCAGGCTGTAAATCACTGCACCCTCTCTCGTGGCTGAGAGTCCGGCTGCAAAGAAGAGACTGGCAGGGAAAGAGCCATAGACCAGCACACCGTGAATGAGTGAAGGCACTTGTAGCGTGTGACATCACAATCACTTCCAGGCTTAACCAGCATTTTCCATTTTCTTTTCTAGATAGCGCTGGCTGAAGATGTTTGGGGCCCCCTTTCAACATGATGGATGGGGCACCCCCTTTACTTAGAGTGGAAAAACTGAGGCACGCATGGGGTGCATACATTATAATGGTTTATGGTCATTGCATCAAATTATTACCATCGAGGGACCATTCCATCGAAAACAAAGCCTTGAAAAAACGTAATCAAATGCATTTTTAATGCCCCGCCCAACCCCTAGTTTTTTTACCCTTTTAAACCCATTAAAATTAAACTAAACCCTTTACCTTTAAAAAAAAACATGCATTCGATGCATATTTTTTCAATGCCATTTTTTCGATGGATAGGCATTCGATGCTAATGCATTAGATGTAAAGACCAGATACCATTACAATGGATACAAATACAGCCGGGATTACTAGCTGCCGATTATCTTGAGACGAAGAGCCACCAGGGGAGCTGAAACATTAAATGCCCACTGAAAAGCTATAAATCATTATTTGGCAGCAAGTGGCTGATGTGGAGGAACCGGTGTTAAAAGGCAACAAGGTGATAACACTTCTGTATACCCCTAGGGAAGTGACAGCTGGAAGGGCTCTATCAAACGCAGCTTGCAAGGCGGGTGCTGCAGAGCGTAGGTTTAAAGCCCAAGTATTAAAAGGAATATATTGCCATATTATAAGACTGCTGACTGGCAACCTGGTGCAGTTTCTGGTGGTCCCCTAAGGCTCGAGGCCCATTTCAACTGAAAAAGTGGAAAGGCTCAGCATCACACCATTCTTTCAAGTAGAGATCCTGGGATTAGAACTCCAGTCTCCTGATCCCAATGCTGGCAATTTTGCAAGTAGGCCACATCTCCTTTTTTTGCATTGCGCCAAATCACGGCCGTACTAACATCAAAACTGCCCTTGCTTGTCCGCAAGATGGTGAGTATTTGTTTAAGATAGAGGTTACATTGGCTATTAAAACCAACCAGGAAAATCTAGAAGACGGCTTCTGGACTTGCACTGGCCTCACATCATTGCAACATTGGAAATGAAAAAATGTTGGGAAAAAAAACAAATCGGCTACTATTTGTCTAATTAGACGTTGGCACTTGGAGCAACATCCGAATATCCATCAAAACGACTTCATTACTCCTACAGATCGGGAAGTAACTACAGAGCTTGCTGTTCAAGGAATTCCTCAACTAACACTGTCGTAGCCCTGCCGATTACCTTCCTCATGTACAATCTAACCTTTGTACAGTGCTCCAATCCTTCCTGGTTGGGTTTGCACTCTACAAGTACCTTACATACATACATACATACCAAACAAATCTGCATTAACGGTCTACCATGAATCTCAAGTGAGTGGTGGAGGTCGCTCAAGAGCCTGTGTGAGGCTCACCTTTGCTGTATACAGTTCTATATATGTGTAACAGCCAGACTGCATCCGAGGCCATGGGACGCCATGCGAACACCAAATACCCGGAAACAACGGAGGGGCCTGTGGGAAGCAGTGAGGCGGACACTGGAAAAACAAAACTCGAACCTGAATGTACAAGCTGAAAGCAGGAGGAGGAAGACACTGAGGGAAACAGTCAATTGTGGTCAGAGGCAGACCTGGGTGCCATCCGCGAATTGTGTTGCCTGAATACGGATAGCGGAAACCCTTACGCACGGCCGGTAGCAGGGTTCAGAAATGGCGAGGAACCTACGGGTAAGGAACGCGGTAACCACGACACAGGCGATAAGATGGAATAAGGGTCTGCCGGAGTGTGCCGTGTGTTCCGCAGTACGAACGACCAACTGGGAGAGGTTGTTGGGCCAAAACTGCACAAACGGGGAACGGAACAAAGAAGCAAAAGAACCGTATAACCTCACACTTGTAAAACAGAGACAAGAGAACAAAAGGAAGGATATTAGAAAGCCTTTATCCTTACCAAAGCCAGGGTCTTCTGACTATAAAAACCCCAATCTTCACCCCGAGGTACATGGCGGAGAGACATCATGGCGACTGGGAGCACGGAAAGAAGGGGGCGGGGCTTGGGAGGGTTTTTATATCCTCGGACAGAAGGAGAGTCCTGATTGGGTCAATAGTGGCCATCCCCTATATAAAGCAAAGAGAGACAAAGGACTGATGGGGGGTTCTCTTTCTCATTTCAGAATCTGTTTGGAAGCGAGGAGTCCACAAGTCCATACCAGTGGGCTTACGAAGACTAAACGAAGATTTCAGCCTTACACTCACGGAAACCTGATCAGATACATCTCGGCTGGAAAGAGACCTGATACTTGAATGAATATTTTTTCCTTTTCGTTTTCTTAAATTAGTAAATAAAGACTGATTTTTGTTAAACTTATCTACCTGGTCTGAGTGGTCTGTCATAATAGACAATTGTAGCCAGTAGTTACTGTAAAAAAAACATTTGTTTTCTTCACTATGCTTTAATTTTCCTTTCTTTTTGGGGTGTTTCATGTGGCAGCCCTCCATGACTTTTAAGCATTTTTAAAGTTAAGTGAACAGGAGTGTTTGCTTACCTTACTGTTTTGAGGGAATCCAATCTTGCTCTTCTGCGAGTAGCGGTGAGATGAGCGAAACAGCGGATTTACTTAAACGTAAGCATGCATAAAGTTGAAAGAGCGGCGGCATAGGTCACCTACCTCCTCTCATGGAACTTTGTCAAAGGCTTTGCCTAGTTAAGCGAGTCAGCCCTGTGACTCCAAGCTAACATCCCCCGGGTAAGCAGAGGCGATCAGAGATCAAGATGTGCTGGTGACAAACCCAAAAAGAAAATGGAGGACGAGACAAAATATGTGGAAAAGATTCCATGAAAACTGGACCTGGTGAAACTTCCTTTTAAATAAATTATCGAACCAAATTAAAGTATTTAAAGATGTCAGAGAAAGACATAAAAATAGGCCAGCTGCACAATGTTACATGACGAGAGAAGGTATCCCGTTGTCTCGCCAGCAGGAATCACTTTGTGGTACTTTACCACAAAGTAATAACTTTGAATTTTCATCTAAATATTTAGGAAATTGTCAGGTAGGGGCAGGAATGAAGGGGAAGGTGGATGGGAATTAACGCAAATTAAAACAAAAAATGTGAGGAAAAAATTCCAAGTAATTACTTGTTGGTAAATTACCACATAGTAATTAATGTCTGTGAAATGACAGGGAACCCGAGAGAATATTGTGATACAAGAAGACCTAAATCAAATGACGTATTCGAAAAAGCTAAATAAAATCAAGGTGGTGCTCCAGCAGAAGGGAAGCCAGCAGAAAGTGGGCTGTCCTAGAAATTATTGCAATCTAGGAAGCAGATGGTAAAGAGTGCAGCCATGCTGGTCAGCGAGAAGGAACCCCGGCGGCACCTACCCACAAGATCCGACCAGTCGGCCACACCATGCCACAGAGCTCACACTGATAATAGCCTGCACGCGACTACTTGGTAAAATGAGAAAGCAAAAGCTTACACTTCAGGGTGTCATCGAGGGAAACATGAAAGCCTGTAAACGTCTTTTTTAATAGCAATGAGAGAGTTGCCAGGAATACATACAAAGATCACAGACCTTGATTTTACTCAAACACTTACACATTTTACTGCCTTTATTGTATTTTTTTTTCAATGAACTTCCAAGTTTGCATCCTAGTTTGGAAATATGAGCTGGTGAAAACTGATATTCTGGTTTTCTGGGATGAGAATTTCAAGCTGTGCCAAAAAACAGATATGTGGCACTCACCCGAAATAGCAGCAAGGCAGAGCAGATATGTCTGCAACACCAAATTGCATGACTGACTCTGAGGAATGTGTTGTAAAAAGCAATTGCCGGAGAAGAGATGATGAAGATCAATGACAAGATCATTGGAGAGCTTTTACCCGCAGTGAATGAAGGTGATGGTGATTTCAGGGGCAGCTTCTCGCAATGATGGAATGGTGATCAATGGACAAGACAATGTAGAGATCAAAGGCAGGGTGTGGTTCTATTTTAGAATGCTAGATGAAGTTCATTCAAGAGAGTGGAACATTCATTGTTAAAAGACACATCAGTGTAACACTAATCTTTGTGCAAACAATTTGGTCCCGATGAAGGCCACTACATGTAAAAGAGTCGTTTGAGAATTCGCTCCAAAAAGACCGAAACACACTGTTGACGCTTCTGTATACATCTATTGAATGCAGCACATATCTCTGTATAGAACATTCTGTGATAAAAACTGACCTCAGGAAAGACATTGGTGTAACTGGAATGCAAATATGTTATATTCATGATGAAATGAAATTGTGGTTAAGTTATTTGTACTGTATTTCCAGGGTTGGCCCTGCTTTTAAAACAAAGCTTTTTTTTTTTTAATAATGTTTGAAAATGAATAAACATTCTTTTTAGGCTAGAAATGTGTACGCACATAATCTTCACTTTCTTTTATGAAATAACCTAGGATTCATTCAGTTAAAATACATTGAAGGCCATTTGGTCTCTCTTTAAATGCTCCAGCCCTTGACAAACATTGTTTATTTGTTTGATGGTACCGATCCAGTCAGGGCTGAGTGCCAGGACCCTCATTCATATATGAAGCGTGCCAGAATCCAAAAAGAACAGCTTTACCCAGAGAAGATGGCAACTCATGATGGGAATAGCCAAAGATACGAACGGACATGCATGCTGCCTTCCGAACAAGAGACAGAAAACGCATGCTTGAAGACCTCATATCAATCTAATCAGTTTTCAGGCCACCCAGGGGCCCATATCAAGGTGAATCCAAAAATAGGCGAGAACCTGAAATATCTGCACATTTGAAGCCTGTTTATAGTTTTATGTTTGCATGTGTGCAGGTATGTAGTAATTCTAGTAGTATAAATAAGTGTACCCCAACTTTGTCATTTCCACTGTCCGTAGACTTTAGATTTCGTGTGTAACCTCTAGATTTGTACAGTAACCTGACGCATGCAGACCCAGGCGGTGACAGCATGCGCGTGTTGCGTGGTCTCTCCCATGCAGTTCATGCAGCTGCATAAATATTGCAGAAAGACCTAGCTTGAATATGCAGAGGCCTGGGCGCCTGTTTGCGCAGCTTCCTTTCAAATAGGAATCTGAGAATAGAAGGCCTACCCTGTGAAAATCTCGTCTAACCTCCTGCTTAACCTTTTCAGGCAAGCGTGCGCGCGCACACACCTCGCGCATTAAAAGGGCTATACAAGTGTGTCCATTTTACAGCACACCAGGCAGACTGGGGTGAAATATGAGTCAAGACCGAGGGAAAATACTTTCATTTATGGGATATTTATTATAGAGACGGGAAGTCCATTGTGTGAGCCTGCCAAAGAGAAATTATAGCGATGTATATCAATAAAGTTGCGTCAATTCAAACGTAAAACAGTATGCAGTTCATAATATATGGCATGCACTATTTTTATGCCTTACATTTGGAGACATCTACAGAGCTGATGGAAGTCCATTGAAACTAACATTTCTCAGAAGATGTTTTTATCCCTCAGAGTTCTGACCATCGTTGCAAAAGCCAGCTTTTCTAATCTCGGAGGAAACACGGATTTTATTTTCCGGCAAGCAGGTAAGGGCTTGTATTGCAAAACTTGCTCAAAGCATTGCTAGGCAGGGCTCGCCGCTCTTAAGCAACACTTTCCACAGTCGTGCGTTTTTAATTAAATTATGCCAACTTGTTTATCATTTTTTGTTCAGGAGTAATATGGTATGGATATAACGGGATGTGTTTGGAGCTCCCAGATACATCAACTGATAAAATGCACTAAGCAATGAAACCTGCGCGACTCCTTACCTCCTCACTTTGGAACAGGAAGCAGCCATCTTCTCAAAAGAGGGAAGACCTGGCCTGCTGACGCCTGCAACAGGGCCGCACGTGACACCATGAACCATCAACATACCCTACTCGTACAGCACAACAGATCCAGTCCACGCCAAACACACTAGCACATCACCTGAGTGGGATCTGTAAGGGATGGAAACCAACAGATACATGAAGGTTTGACCATGCCACCCTATTGGGGTGGGCTAGCGGAGGGCTCGAGGGCACTGCACTCTAACCAGAATTTAGCACCTCTGTGTCAATGCGTCCTCGGCACCAAAGGCATCTGGTTAGGACGTCACAAGTAGCCCAGTGGGAAAATGGGTTGACACAAGTGAGAGGTGGTGTGTGCACACCGCTAAAAGGTGCAAGAAGAGACAGCGAAAGAGGAATAATGAAAAAAAAGTATGAATATGATGTTATATCCTGCACTGGTGATTTATAAGCACACGGGACACTGTGTGTGTGTGTATCAATAACGATGGGCCACAAAGAGTGTTGGATTCACATGTCTTCTTTATTCGGATCTGTTATTCACACTGGTCCCACCCCATCCTGTCACCTTGTAGAGGAGCAGATGTCATCTCTAGTGCCCACCCCCTCTTGAAGCATCATGCCACTACCACACCGAAGACATGAGAGACGTTATGCACTCAGACAACCGTATCAAATGTACCCTCTCACTGATGTGGTGGAAGAATGTTGGCATACATCATAGGACATAGAAGAGATGTAAATGAAGTCTGATCAGAGTAAAGTGACGTCATGAAGAGAAGATACTAAGACGTACTGAAACGATATGCAAATGATTAAAGAATGATAATGTAACTGACGTAACAAGAGAAACATGTATGCAGAGACGAAGAAACCATATATACAAAGAAGATAAGGAACCAGACGAGTAGTGAATGTATATACGCAGAAATGCAAAGTAGATCAGAACTAGAAGCTTGCTGCAGTAGAAACTATAACATGAGGAAAGCAAACATGAAAAAGATGGACATTGGATTGTGTCAAAACAGGGACGCAAATCAGAAACGCTGTAGAAAACAACTTCATGCAAGAAACAAAGACTATCTGTTTTGCAGAGACTAGGGATGACACATCAAGACATAATTGGTAAGTACAAAGAGAGTTAACCAGGATAAACAATGAGCGAAGCGCACATTTCTCTTAGATTAAGCAGAAGCGAAAACATCTGCAAGTGCCTAGTATTGGACAATTAAGGGTGAAGAAAGCACATGTAAAACGGAGCAACCAGAGGTCAAGAGGAGTAATAGCACCCGGCATAATAAAATCAAATAGCAGTAAGTAAGTTGAAATGGACAAAAATGTGTGCTCTACTGGCATGTAGTGTAGGACAAAAAAACCAAAAGGTTTTATTCTTTAAGCCTTAAATGAAGATGGTGGTGTACTCCCTTAAAAATCCCAGAGAAGAAAACAGCTAGCAAGGCCAACTACAAAGGAGAAGCCTTGGCTCATGGTTTGACTGATGAGAGATGGTAGGCTGATTGACCAAAGTGAGCAGTGGTCTGACATCATTTTGTGCACCTGGGTTTTGTTCTGTTCACATGCTGCTAGTGAGCCGAATGTCCAAGGTTGGGAGAGTATGTCAACCAATCATGAGTGGCCATGTAGCCAGAGGTCTAAGTGGGCGGGAGCGGTGCTCCTCTACTTCTTTAAATTAAGTTTCACCGTTCCTGTACCGTACCGTTCCTGTACTTTTATTTTAAAAAGAAACCATACTGGAACGGTTTCGTTTTAAAATAAAAGTGTCTGAAGAGGTTGGAACTTGAACTTTCAGTGCACTGCACAGGACATTTCGTTGAAGAGCAGGCACATGTGTTTTGGGGTTTTTATTGTGCATGGGAGGGGGCGTGGCGATGGGGTCCGTGGGGAGAAGTTCAGGCCAGTAGGGAACATAGTTCCACTACTTTTTTTCATACACTTCGACCCCTGCATGTAGCGGCATGCTATACAACATTGCAGAAGCCAATCTGCTGTTATTATTTTTCTATAATTAGTATTATACGTATTCGGAAGTAGTTTGAGGCGCACCTACTAGATGAAGGGGCAGCCAATGATGTCGTTTAACACGTACACATATTATAGGTATATATGTTCCCCTAACCAATCCCTCTCCTCGATAGGTTTTCCTTTTTGCCACGTAGTATGATGTCATAGTTCACGTACATCAAAGTATAAAGCCTTTGTGTAATCAAAACTTGGAGAGTGAGTGAGCTGCATTTCGTATGGTCACCAGATTTCCCTACTTTATTTGAGCTGACAAAGTAGTACTTTGCCATATTCTTTGAGTCTGTCCGGTTATTTTGGTCCAAGGTAATTTATTATGGTAATTCCATTCTGTGCATGAGATGCACTCCAAGGTGCTAATGCACAACCTATTTCCTGTGCTACAACAGACGTGGAAACAGGACAGACTCAGAGCATTTCAACGAGAACGTTACATCTTCCTCTCACATAAATCAACACATAATACTATGAGGAATTCGACCATCCACAAGGGTAGTGTGCGCTCGCCTGGGATTTTGTGAAGTTTTATAATTAAAATGAATGATGGGAGATCAACCTCAGCAAATGTGTGGGGCTAATCCGCACAGATTTTCCTATGCTCACCGCACAACAAACACATAGTCAAGTGTACTACGGGGGGGGGGGGACAGTGTACAGGTGCAGTCCAACCGGTCACATTTAGCTGGAATGTGACAGCCACTGGTACATCAAAGCATCTCTGAAGGGGGAAGGCAAAACATTCCTCTGGCCATGGCCAGCATAATTAAAATATAAAAGGCTCCAAGGATCTGCCCTGTTCTATTGTCAAAGTTCTTTGTGGTGGCAGCCCATACTGATGAGAGTTAAATGAAAACAGGATTGCGAAGAGTCCTGGTCACAGAACTAATACAAGGCACAGACAACACCAACACCTCTTTGATATGCAATGGTTCAGCTTGAAGCTAGCTCCCACCCCTCTGTATAAAGGGCAGTGAGTGGCATGTCTGTGATAACTGTTCACAGCAGGCAACCCCTTCAGGGAACCCCCTTTTAAAAGGGAAGTAGTATGTGATTTGATGGAGACAAAAAATCTGTTCTCGCAACAAATTTCAAGGGAGACCTGCGCTTTGATCAGGAGTCACAGAGAGCTCAATTAACCAGACAGACACTTTGAGCCACAATAGACAGGAAGATGGGTGGGACTTAGTAGTACATGTTGTCACCCCTTACCTTTCCTGTTGCAAAGCACTCTGGCTATGAGCTCACTCATAACAGAAGATTGTTGGTGGGGACCCAGGATTGGTTCATTAAGGTAGGATTAAATTGCACCAATCACTGGAGCCCATTCTGCTTAAAGAGAGGGCTGAGCCCCTGACTTAGCAGGTCATCCAACAACTTTGAAAGGAGTAAGGAGGACACATTTTGACCCGGGCTGACGGTACAGTCTGCCTTACAGCTTCCGCCAGTGAAGGAAGGCCAGGATTTCCAAGAGGGAAGCAAGATCCCTCCCATAAAGATCGCCCAGGGAACAGAAGGAGATACCAGACTCAGAGGACCCATCCAACAGCTCCAGAACCAGTACCCAGCCAGCACACAGTTGCACTGCTAGGTTCTGCCAGCAAGCTTCCTAGGTGGGAAGTGCCAGAGAGTCTCTGAACAAAGGACAAGGCCATTGCCTGCAAACACTCTCCTCAGCTTTGGGCGTCAGCCTTAAAGTAGGACACAAGCCCTGCGAAGAAGCTAGGAGGAGTGCCAGAACAAGCATCAACCCATCTTTTAAGGGCATTTTTGAGACAGTCAAGCCTTCAAACCTCAACCGGCTGCACCACTGACTGTTGTCATGCTGCAGTCACTAAAGCTGTCCGAGAAGCATCAACCAGAGTTCCAGATCCACCAACCAGCACAGAGACAACAATTCTTGACCTTAAGCCACTGTGTAGGCCAGCCTACAGCCATCTGTCCAGCCTCACTTGCCGAACTGCCTGCCGCCGGATACGTGCAGCTGTTCCCCATCTTGAACTCTGTCGCAGGAACTGCAAGGCATCCTGGAACCAACTCGACACTGTTGAGCATCAAGATCATCTCAAGCTCCAGGTACATTGTGGTTCTGTCCCCCTGGTCCTTCTCCGAAGTGACATTTACAACCCCTTGGTCCCTTGGTGCTGAAACCAAATAACCTTGAATGGTTAAGACTGATTGCTTTACCGACTACTCTCCTCTCAGTATCCACAGAGCACCCCTTTCCTTCCTGAAACTTTCTGTCGTGTGTTCCTTTATAGGGTGGGTTTTATTTTGTAGTGTGCTAGAACTGTCTGTTGGAATAATAATAAAGTAGATATTTGTATACAACCTTGACTGGACAGTCGCTTTTATCTTTGGTTAATTGTATTTTCGCTGTGTTGCAACTAACCAATGATTCACGACCTTGCAGAGATAAACCTGCCATTCCATCCACGTTACCAAAATTAGATAAGGTGGTTAATAAATTACTTGTGTTTCCAATCTGTTTGAATCCCTTCTGGTGTACTAGAGGTGTGGGGCTGATTGATGGTTTAGAAACCGATATTCATCCCTGCACCACTGGTGCCCTGGAAGTTACATTACTCCATTTGTTCAATCCATCTCAAATGCTTTTGTGACGAATCCTCGAATTTCCCTTCTCTCCTAGGGGGAGCCCTTTCTCATGAGGCCAGAGAGGTGATGCCGCTACCCGATAGTCCCCCTGTGGGTGGTACTCAGTGGGTGGATTTCATGGGGAGGCAAACCTCTATGGGATTAGTGACAACCTGGGGAGAACATATTATCCCCACAGCAAACCTAACCCTAACACACCTTTCTACCCTCCTCCCACCAAACAATTTCCCTAGTTTTCCAATATGTTTTTGCCATATCATCAATATAGGAAGTACTGGAACAAGGAAGAGTGTGGATTCCTCAAGAAAGATGTACCCCTCAAGTACTGAGACGAGGGAGAGACCAATTGACTTACTGGAAGACCTCAAGAACAGTACTAGGACGAAGAAGAAGTGTAGAAGCATAAAGAGCACTAATGAGAAGTTGAATGGATGGTATAGTGTTTTCGTAAACCTGATTGGGCAGAAACCAGGAAGGGGAGAGAAGCTGTCCCTGGAGGAAATGCAAAAAGGGAAGCAGACCGGAGCGAAGAACAGAGAAGGTTGTTGCTGGCAACGCTGCCCTGCAGGCAGAGCTACCCCCATCCGGTATATTGTGGAGGTACCAAGTAGAGCCATGGAGAAGCAGGCATCCAGGCACGAGAAGCAGCAGGAAAACAAAGTGGACAGGTGATGTGCAGCCCGCAAGGAACCAAATGCTGCGGCGCTACCTTAGCACACAGGAAAGCAGCAGAGGCCACGAGAGGCCCAAAAGGACAGAGAAGAGCCCGCGACTTACCGAAGAACACCAGCAAGCACCTTTCAGGTACCTGGGTTGCCGGTACAGTTGGTGGGCATTCAGAAGGGTTGACAAGTATCCATACACAGGTCTGGGTCCCGCACCCATAAGATTGGGAGTTCATATGAACTGTGAACGTTTCAACTACAAACCAAGCCTGGGGAAAGGAGGCATTTCCCCACTGGTAATATTGAACTGTGACTTGTGAAAGCAAATGGGTGCAAAGAAGCCAGGAGAAGGGAGGCATTCCTGCTGGCAGTGTGAACTGTATACTAAAGTCTGAGAAGGGCTTGGGGGAAGGGAGACATTCCCACAAGCCTTTGTGAACCGTGAAGTTAGGAGACATCAGGAGAAGGAAACACTAGCTCCTGCTGATGTGCCATGTGAAGGCAAGGAGGACAAGGGGAAGGAAGTCCTATCCCCTGGTGGTGTATATCGTAAAGCCAAATAGAAGAAGGGAGTCATTCCCCTGCCACTGTGGAGGCATTGAGAACAACAAACCTGGAGAAGGAGACATTTTTCAGCAACCCAATAGTGAAGCAAACCGTGGAACATAAGCAACGATGTTGGAGTTGAAATTGTGCCTTTTGAATTGGAACCGAGGACTTTACAGCATCACTGCTCGTTTCATGGAACAGGAACTGAGACCTGTGGAAGGGAGTCCTTCTCTCAAGCAAAGTTCCCACCTATGATTGGAACTGTGGCTCATTGTCCAGAACAAGGGAGTCATTCTTCTGGACCAGGAAGATCCACCAACTATTTTATACTAGTTACAAGGACAGAAGTAGGCATTTTGACAAAATGGTGTACCCTTTTTTACTTGGACATCCTTAGTCCCATACTAGAGGTACCTTAATAGAGGTAGGGAAACCCCTCTTAGAGTTAGGGAGAGAGAGAATGACTCTTTATTTCTGCCTAAATAAAAGTTTATGTCAACAAGCATGCAACATGTGTGTCAGTCTGCTCCTTACACTTTCTAATTAGTCTCTTAGACGGCCTTTGACTGACTGGTACCTCTTTGTCATCGCTGAAGCTGCTGTCAGCAGCGTCCACATCATCCATGTAATCAGAACAGCTCTTCTCTGAACTGGAATAGTATGATTTATATTCAGGAGAGGTTGGGTCTGCAGTACCCTTTGTGAACTTTCTGAAGAAGGAGGAATTCCTAATAATGGAGTGATCTTTAATCTTCTGTAGAAATCATGAATCCTCTTAGGTTAGTCACTAGTAATGGACTGGGGTTGAATGTGGGCAGGTCCTTACAAGACAGATTCATTTGTACAATAACCTCGTCCCCTACTTGAATGTCCGACTCTCTGGCTCCTCATCGACCATCAGCATAGTCCTTCATTTTCCGTTTGTTAGCCTCAACCACGGTTCTGGCTTGCCGAGTCACTTCAGGGTCTCTGCTCTGTCCAGAGATCTGTGGCAGACACTGCCAGACCTTTTGGTTGAACATAAGCTCAGAGAGACACAAGCCTGTGGTGCTGTGGGGCGTATTTCGATAATCCTTCATGAGTGTACACACGGCTTGCATGAATTACCCATTTGTGATGGTGCAGATCTGTTGAGTTCATTTGTTGTTGGCCATGAATCTTTAAAGGATACCATTCACCTGTGGCCACAACGGTGTGACCTTCCTGTGTTGGAATCCAAGATGTTCAGCAAACATGTCAAAGTCCTGTCCACTGAAGGAAGGACCGTTGTCCGACTTCACTCTGGTGGGGATTACATAATCATCAAATATTTTGTCAAGTGCAGGAATGATAGCGTGGGCATTTGTACATGAAACCAAATGTACTGCCGGGTATCTCGACATCTCTATTGCCACCAGCAGATACTTGCCATTTGATAGTGGCCCAAATTGCAAATGGTGCCATTTTCTAATGCCTTCTGTATTTTATCATCCATTTTGTGAAGTCACACTTTAGTGCGTAGCTGCCTCTTCGTGGATACTATACACATGTGGCCTACATGTGCGAGCTCAATGACTCGATCTTGTAATGATAGGGGAATGACAATTCTATTTTCTTTTAATAGTAGTCCTTGTGAAGATATGTATAGTTGGTCTTTCCTCAGAGCAAATGTTTGCATCAGGTTACGCTTCGTCTGAAAATGCTGTCCCTTCATTGGTATAATTGTGCCATCTGCCCGGCAGTACCCTTTGCTTCACTTTAGTGATAAAGCCATCATTGCACGATTCTTGTATGATTGCCTGTAACTTCATGGCTTTTGGAACAGCATTTCCAATTAGTAGTAGTTGATGTATTCATAGGCTTTGGACGTTTGTGCATGCTCCACTGCCGGCAGTGGGTATCTACAGAGGAAAACAGCAGCATTGTTGTCTTACCCAGGCTTATGCATGATATCAAAACAGTATTCCTGCTGTCATAGAGCCCAGCGTGCAATGCGTGGTGGCATTTTTGCACCGGTCTTTCCATACAATGTTTCGAGAGCAAGATGACCCGTAACGATTGTGAACTTCCTTCTCCACAAGAATAAGTGCTAATGTCCACATGCCCAAACCACAGCCGTACTCTCCTTCAGCTGTGAATAGACACATTTCTGTGGTGGACAGGTTTCTACTGGCATACAGAACTATTCATCAAGGTAGTTGAGACCCTTGCCTGAATTGTGCAAGTATGGGTCCCCAATCCTACCGGGCTCAGATCCACTGCCAGTTCAGTTTCTAGGTCTGGGTCATAATATAACATACAGGTGGCATTTTGAAATGTGTGATTTTATTTCTTAGAATGTGGCGTCAGACTCGAGGGACCAGGTGAACATTTGGCCTTTCCCCCCGTGAGCAACCTCAAAGGCATGCTGACTGATGCAATGTCCTGAATGTATCTTGGACAGTAGCTAGCCATTCCCAGGAATGACTGCACTGTGAAGGTGGACGTCTGAGTGAGCATAGCAACCAAAAGTGTCCACTTTTGCTGGGTCAGGTTGGATCCATTCACTTGAAAATATTTGTCCGAAGAATAATTTGAGAGCCAACTTGATTAATTCGCATTTATTGGCATTGAAAGTCAGATTTACATCTTCAAGTGTCAGGCACACTCGCCTTAGTGTGTCATCATGAGCCTCCTGCGTGGCCCCAAATATTAGAATGTCATCACTATAATTTAAGCACAGGGGAATCTGCCGAATATCCTGATGTATCATTTTGAAAAATGTCTGGCTGAGGACACACCAAAGATTCATCTTTTATATCTAAATAGACCCAAGTGTGTGGTGAATGTGGTCATACAACAAGACGCAGGGCCGGCGCATCTCCTTTCACCACATAGCCAGTACGTTTTCAGCTTTGTCCTTTTAGGAACATGTTGTTTCAAACATCCCTTTGCATGGTAGGGATATCCTAGACCCATATGGGTATATGCTAATGTCAGGTGCTCTCAGTTTGGAAACATATTGTCAGGCGCTCTCAGTTTGGAACCATATTTTAGGGCTGTATTCAATCGTCGTTTTATATCGGTTTTATTTCCAACGACATGAACGTACCCTCTCTTTTTGTCCCCAATTGATGAGGAATGTGCGTCAATCTGGTTCCCGGGAGATATCTCACTATCTGGTGTTCTCATCTCTTCTTCCACCTCTCAGGACATTACCACCTGGTCTGCTCTAGTCTACCTGCCTGCTAATGATACTTCTGAGCCTTGTGCTCTGGGCTTCGTCATCTCTGGGCTACCTCCCCTGAAATCACACTACCAACCACCTCTGTACCTCTTGCACTACCAACTGAACCTCCCGGTATTTCTCAATCCATCTCTTTCATGTCACCTTAGCCCCCCAATGTTTCCTACTATTTGACAAGCCCAACCACTGACGTTAGCCACTGATGTCATCAGCTCATAGTTCTCCTTGTATTTCACCACCTCCTCCTCCTGAAACCTAATTCCAACCCCTGTTCTTGACTTGCACTCCTGTTCTGATGTGATCACCTTCACCCACAAGATGTAACCACCTCCTCTGTACTCTCATTACAGCCTCCCGTCATTGGTATCCCTTTACTGTTACCTCATACTCTTTCCCCTGCCCCCTCAAGGATTGCTTAGCATTGATTGTGTCCACCCTCTTAGCTTGAACCACCTCCTCCTGCTCGCCACTGCTGCCACCTCACAACTCTCCTACATCTCTCAAGCCTGTTTTGCCCAATACTCTCTAGTTTCTAGTTTTCAGCCTTCTCCGAATGCTCCTGCAATCCACACTGAATGCTGTCATACTGTCTCACGTCCTCTGCCTGGATGGGGCAGTACCTATGGCTTGTCGTTGAGTAAGTGCTGCTATTGGTTGTTAGAATAGAGTATCTCGGGAGGATAGCTCAGGGGCAACACGCTTGCCTTGGAAGCAACATGACGCAAAGCAACACAGGTTCGTTCCCCGAGTTCGTGCTTAGAAACCTCTGGGTATTTTTTTTTAATGTATTTATTTGTTTTGGTTTGTCATAAACCTTTACAAAATTTCAAAGCAAAAATAATATCACAATCTAAGATCAAGTACAAATACATATTAAACCAAAACAATTATTTAATTCTATCTACTAAATCACAAATTTCACAAGCATCATATAAAATAAACAATCAGTGCAATTTCAGATTCTAAAATCCAAGAAACATTTCAATTATACTAATAAGATCACTATTGGTCTGACAAAGCATTTGACGGTGCAGTGGATTTCTATAACAGACAAAGAAGAGACACAATATTAGCACAAATCACAGACATTTCTCAGAAAAGAGGTAACACGTATACTTAAGATGGTAGAGTTCTCGTGCAACATTCTGTTCCAAATGAATTCCCTGTTAACTGTTTCGGTAGTTCTTACCAATTGGGCAAAGTAGAGAATCCATTTGGCTTTTGAGTGCTGGACAAATAAGGAGAATAGGCTGAAGTGATTCAGCAAACCCCTCAAGTATACAAAATCGACACCAATGCCAGTCTTCCGCACATCGATTTCTAATACTCTTAATTTGATTAGTTTGAATCACATTAAATCTAAAATGCATAAAGCCATTGCGTAACCTTTTAGGAGGATATTTCTTTAGGTATCCTTCCATGACAGGGTACCATTTCCATGTCGAACAAGCCTGGTTATACAATTTAGTCTCTAAAATACTGTTCACAGTGTTCTGCCAATCGAAGCCCATAAGGATTTCTTTCATTTTTGCAGGTTTAGTAAGCATAGAGGTAGCAGACATGCCCAAGTTTTTCAAACAACTCATAGTTTCTGTGTGCAAGGAGTTTATGAAAGGATTGGTAAGTTCCTTACCTGCACATTCGTACAGTTCGCCCTCACTCGACATTTTACACTTTCTCCATGAACAAATTATTTTCCAAGTTATACAGGTTGAGAGAGACTGTAACCCAAATTCATACTTTATAAGTTCTATCAGGATACATTTTGGTAAAAATAATAAGACAGTCCTCCAAATTATTATCTCTAGACTTTTCAGTTAAGCCAAAAGTTCATTTGAAAACAGTTCCATACCATACACAAGTCTCGGTATCACTTTCATGATGTAAAATTCTCTCAAAAGGGACTATAGAAAACCTGCCAAATTTCCTTTCAATTGAGCGCGTTTGTCTAATTGCCACTTCGTCTTTTAATTTAAGTTGACTTTTGATTAGAGCAGTAGAGCCCACCCCCAAAAAGTGATAACCTAGGTATTTGAAGGCTGGTTGTGATCTAATCAATTTGCCTTCACAGGACCAAGTGAAAGTACTTTGCCTCTTATTAGGCTTGCCAAAGCTGACAATTGTTTTGGCTGGATTGATTTTTAATAATAGGGTAGATATAAACCTTTCTAACGCTTTTATAAGATGTTAGAGACCCACCTTTGTATTGTCGATTCGTCTGCATAGGCCATCCATGAAAAGCTAACGTTAAGTTTAGGTGACACTAGCCCTTTATTAGACAATGCAGCTTCGGTACCGCTGACATACAGGTTGAATATAGTAGGAGCCAACATACACCCCTGGTGTAAACTGTTCGGTATTTCAAATTCATTCGAAAGATGTCCCTCAGAGTTTAAACTGACCTTCAGCCTGGTGTCAGAGTAGAGAGTTATTACAATGTCTAAAAGGTGTCTTGGCATATCGAGATCTCTCCGCAACTGCCACAACGTCTTTCTGTCAACAAGATCAAAGGCCATACTTAAGTCCATTGATGCAATGAATGTGGGCCTTGCTCCCATTTTCATAGATTTCGCATTTAAGCATTTGAGCATTTGAGAATTAGTCCTCCACAATCCGTACCAATGTTCTTTTTAAAACCAATTTGTTTTGGATCCAAAGTATGGTTGTTTAGAATCCTTTTCTGGATATCAAGAAGGACCAAAGAGGCAAACAGTTTGGACTCTGGGTCAGCTCTGGCAATCGGCCTATAGCTTGAGGGACAATTGATACTCTCCAAGACTGTGGGATGTGTTTAAGATACAAGATGTCATCAAATAGCAAAAATCAGTATTTTGGCCCACAACACTGGATTGAATTTAAGTGTTCTGTTAGATAGATTGTTCGGCCAGGGGCTCCTGAGTTTTTAGATTTATTAATTAGGCCCACAATGTTTTCCAAGGAATAGTCCAGAGACCACTTCACGCTAGCATCAGTACCGGCACCCTCCTTCTGCTCGTTACTTTTATAAAGTTTCGCAAAGTGACCTCACCATGCGTTTTCTGAAATCGGGTGCAAAATTGAAGCCTTCTGTGGTCTTTCTAGATCATTCATCAAGTACCAAAAGTTAGAGGAATTTGCTCTCCGCAGAGACTTTAACATCGCTTCACCATCCATTTGGGATCTACGCCCTCTATGATTAATCACCCTGTTTTTGGTAATGGGCGGGGTAGCACTCCGGGCACAGGGGATCTCCTTCCCTAGGGAGGGTGCACGGTCTTGGTGGGTGAGCACTGACTCTTGGGGCTTTAGTGCACACTCACTGTATGCTACAAACCCGACCTTCCTTCTCCTTCCTCTTTCCTGCTGCTCAATGAAGCAAAATGTTACCACCCTCCCCTTCTCCCAGGCAACTTCACTGCCGGTCTCAGCAGAGCCAAACCTCTGGTATTAAGCATGTTATGAATAACCATTTATATATAATTATAGTGCACGGGGAGATGTTTGAGTCAAGAGCAGGGATCAAGCATATAACTGGTCTATACGCCATCTTGGATGTTGGTCTTCCTTCTCTGACCCTCTATGGTGCTGCCTGTGCCGAGGTCTCCAATGCTTCCAAGCTTTTGAATTAGAGGCAATAAGCATACTGGGTAAGCTTTGTAAATACTACACTTTTATATCCAGCATGTGTGCAAGGTGAAAACATTTTATCCCATGCAAGCCTCTCATGCCAGGGAATAATGCAACTTTGCTTCCCACAAAGACATCTCCGCATTGTGGTGACTGGTAACATTGTATCTGTAGGGAAACAGAGTTGACCAAGTCCCATGAACATTGTAAAATAGCTTCTTGATGTTTTGTGTGAAACTGCAATGGTATCTAAACCCGCAGGACTAGCACCATGTGAAGGGAACGGTTCCCCTTAAAGGGATATATTTTTCAATCTTTGGGCTGCCAGTCTGCTCTGAAGAACTGGGGAGGGGGTGATGCATTAGTATTCTGGTCCTGGGGAATAATAATGCAGTCCACCCAAGTTCTCACAAGGGGCTATGGCCGCCTAAACTTCATCATACACTCTGTCGCCAACAGTCATTTAGAGGTGCAGTCACCTCCTTTGTCGCACAGGTGATTTAAATACAATTATAAATTAGGCACTCTGCTGGAGCACTGACTATTTGCAATAGAGTTTTGTAATTCAATCAGCACAGCGTGACTTTCTTTTTATTTTTAAACCTTTATTTAATTCTGACAGGTACTTCACAGAAATACATTATTACACCATCGGAGTGGACATCAGGGTATAACAAAATCACATTTTCATTTTTATATTTAGTCCAAAATGTACATCACTCTATTGGAGTTTAATTCTATATTCTCACCGTCACTGCCTTGGGTAGAGTTAAGGTACGACCGCAACGGAGCCTATATGTCCTTAGGTCTACACACTGCTGTCACACTTTTCACGTACTGTTCCTCACTCTCCTGGACATACAATAGGTCACGCAGCCACATCTTATGGTTTGGGGCTGTTTTGGCTTTCCAAGCCTGTAATATGTTCCTCTTGGCTACCGCCCCTGCAATAGCTACAAAACGGCGGGTCCTGACAGATGCCTTGCCTATGTTGCCCAACAAGTATTTCTGTGGGGTAGCTGGAATATTCACCCCAGTGACGTCGCTGACCACCCTGACCACTTCTTCACAGAAAGCTTTAACAGGGGGGCAGTTCCAATACATATGCATGGAATTTGCCGAAATGGCTTTGCATTTGGAGCAGGTTGTGTCCCGGATGGGGTCGAACTTGGATACCTTGTGTGGGGTTATGTGCAGGTGATTTAGGATTTTAAATTTTATTAGTCTAAAATTAGAGTTAAGTGAGATGGATTTGGTATGTAGACAGTATTTGGTCCATTTGGTATCATCAATGGTGATTCCGAGATCCCACTCCCATTTTTGTTTCATGCAGTTTTTGAAAGGAGTGTGTTCTTGGGCAGATCTATATAGACTGGATATCGTACCCGTGAAACCATCTTGTGGCATAGTTGCTGCTATAAATTGGTGAGGCTAAGGGGCCTCCGGAAATGTAGGGCCATTTTCTTTTACATGCCGCTTTCAGGCGGTAGTACTGTAGTGTCGTGATGAGCCCCACGCCCACTTTATTCTGAACAACCTCCAGTGTGGTGAACCTACACTCGGAGTGTAAATTCCCAGGTCTCATTTCCTTATCGGTGTCCCATTTCCTCTGCAGTGCAGTATCAAATGTGGGTTCTAAATCAGGATAGTGCCATAGGAAAATAAACGGCCAATATGGGTTCTCACAGCCCACCCTCAAAAACAGGGTGGACCAAGCTCGTACAGTCATGGTCACTGGGTCTATCTCCTTAATATGCCCCTTAACTTTAGCAAACTACATCGCCTGTATGTTGGAGGGGGCTACTGCAAACTTTTCGGCCAGTACATTAGCGTGTGGTTCAGCTGTATCGGCCCAGTATCTAGCAAAATGTGCCTGTGCTGCGTGATGCCAAGGGTTTTGACCCATGTTGAATCAATAGACTGGGTAGATGTGGGGATGAGCTGTCGCTGCCCACATTCACGCCAGAATAGGAGAACTGCGCAGTTGGCACAAGACCACTCCAAAGATACAACCTTCTTGTGGGGGGGTTCCACATCACCACTCTACTGTAAGGATGCCATCAAAACGATGTTAAGCAAGGGTCCTATACTATCAAGCAAAAGACCCCTCTATTGAAATGCAGTAATTCAAGACAACTCAAAAATGGATGCAGTACCGACAAATTCCCCAAGGTGGCGCTAGCGGTCTAAACTCTGACAGGGAAACTGTATTTAGGAATTACAAGAGGGGCAGGGACTTCAAAGCTTGTTGGTTAATTGGAAACCTTAGCCACCTGCTGTTCACAGAGGCCAAGAGGCTGGGAAACCTTAACACCTCAGAGATTCCCACACCAGGGGGCAGGATATCACATGACCCTGTTGATTGATTGAGGAGAGACTTCCAGGCAGCCTGCTGGAGCCCACACAAAAGGCTCTTTCTGTTGAATGGGGTATGTTAATTTTGAGTGTTTCCTGTCAACAGCCCTCTGCCAGCAAGGAGAGACATGTGATCACTGACCCACCCAGACTTCTGGAGGCGGACCCAAACACTTGGGGAGTTGAATTGCAACAAATATATATTTTATAGAAATAGTGATAACTCATTGTAACCAAATGACAGGAATGTACAACTTTGAGAGTCTTAGTTTGAAAAATGCCCTCATGATTTGAGTCCAAACTCCAATTTGTACCATGTTCTGGGGCAAAACCCGCTAATTATGATTATTGTAGACAATGTGTTTAAGCTAGAGACATGGAAAGTTACTGGGATATATGTGGAAGGGCAATGTACCTTTGTATAATTTTTGATGAAAAACCAATGTTGCAAAACCCACTAAAATCGAAAATAAGTTGCCATTTTTGAATGCAAGCTCCTAAAAACGCCAGAGTCGGGACAGGGACTATCTTTAGTAATACATAATGTGTGTATGTGATGTCAAACAACTGTGTACCTGGGAAATATGTATTTGGATCAGGAATAGATTTGGGTGCACATTGACCAGGGGAGTGTCATTTCTGCAGGTCATAAAAATGACATCACTCTGACACACTATCCCTTCCCAAATCAGGGACCAAAGAATCTATTGACCTATCAAATCAAGAGAGGGGCAGGCTAAGGGATGCTAGCCTCTCCACCCACTTTTTAAAAACACATAAAAAGAGACTGCTGGGACAGGTAGGGACATTCAATTCCATTTTCTGCGGGACGCTCTGCCGGGAGACTCCAGACTTCACATCCATCAATCTCCAAAGACCAGAACTTTACTTCAGAACCTAAAGCAAGGGCCTAAACCCACAAACTGAGAACTCTTCTCAGCAGGCCTCAGCATCCTTAAAATCATTTGCAAACTATTCCACAGCCGGGCGAGCTGTTTGAATTCTTTGCCAAGAACAATTGCCAGAGACCAGACCAGAGATCCAGAGAGACCCAGACCGCTGTGAGCAGAACCGGTGCCTAATTGACCCGCCGAGCAGAGAGAACCGAAGTCCAGTCCAGTTGACCAGATCCGTGACGAGGCCCAATCATTTCAAAATTAGGAGTGAGTATCCGCCAGAACTGTGCAGAACCCAATCTCTTAGTTAAAATAATCTAATTCAAGCTATTTTAACCTAATTAGAACAGCCTCCTAGAAATCGTGCCATCTGTCATTTTTAAAGCTGCACAACTGTCACCTGTCAATTCTGCAGCTGCAAGCTGTCACCTGTCATTTTGAGTTTTACTTTAAATCCGAAAATCTACCTTTATTAAATCATCCGTATCTCCGGAACCGTTTGTGCTAGGAACGAGATTTAACTTTCATCTCAAAGCTTAGAATATAGGCTTTCCAACGAACCTAGAACCGACTTCCTACTCCTATACTTTTTCCGTAATCGCGAGACACGCACTCGCAGAATTTACCGCGATTTGCGATTTGGCCCGATTTCTTCATCTGTAGAAATCAGCAGCTTTTTGCTTCTCTTTGCTAAAATTCGTTTGCAATCTGCTAATCATTCATAGAGTATTGTTAAAGTGAGCCTGAACTAATATAAAGTAGCCATCACCTACCCTGACCCTCTAGAGGGAATTAAAAGCAATTTTAGCACCTTTTCACTTCCTTGCAAACCACATTAAAGTAATTCGCCTGTGTTTAAAACTCATCCCTGTTTTCCCTAAGATTGCTGGGAGAACTGGAACTGTGTATTGCATTATAAAGTGTGATTTGTTGGGATTCTTGAAGACGGTGTGCTCTCCTTCCATTTCTTGTATTGCATAGGGGGGGGGGGTTAATTGTCAAAAGAAAAAGTGATCATATTACCTTTTGCTAAAATCATAACAAGTTATTTCTGTACTACATTTTATTCCACCTTGCGTTTCCTTGATCCATATAAAGCATTCTTTCCCACCTTATTCTTCTGTTCCTATTCATAAGTTACCTCTTGCTGACTACTGCTCATATTCACAAGTGTAATATCCATTATCAATTTATTTATAGAAGTGTGATATATATATTGTTTAAATTTTCAAATAAACCTTTTAATTTGCAAAACAAACCTACTTCTTGGCTCAGTGGGGTCAGGGGGATTCTAAGAGGGGGGTGTTACACAAGGGTTGTCATCCAGAGTACTGAACTGGATATAAAAATACATCAATAAGGGTTTTCCTCAGCATCCCAGACTAGGCATTGACTTAGCTGTAGTGTTGATTGAATATCACTTACAGTGAGGTATAATGTGTAGTCTGGTGCAGCTAGCCCTCCGATTTCATATCTTTCGCACATCTTTTGGCAGCTGAGCCTCACAGATTACCCTCCCCACACGAAGGCGGTGGATAATTTTTGCAGTGTTTGAAAGAAGTCTCTGCCCGGCCATATGGGGATGCCACAGAACAGGTACAACAGTTTAGGGACCACAACCATTTTGAGCAGGGCCACCCCGCCATACAGGGATATTGGCAGTGCACCCCATATTTTGAGTTTATGTTACAGAGCATGTAAGTATGATTCATGATTGTTCGTATAAAGGGTCTGTCTATCAGTGGCCATTAGTACTACCAGGTAGCGTGCAGAGGTGGGGGCCCATTTGAAACCAGTCGCTGCCTGTGATTGCATCGTAGTTGGTGTCAGTGGGATGATCTCTGACTTGGTCTGGTTTATTTTGTAGGCAGAGTAGGTTGAGAATGTAGATATTTCCTTCATGATAGGGGGAAGGTGTGTCTCAGGGTGCCTGACGTATATCATCGGCATGTAACGAGAAGCTGTGGGGACCGTCTGATGAGGATGCCCTTCCAAGTATGTTCATGCCTCACCTTGGCCGCCATCCCCTCTGTCGTAAGGGCCAATATAAAAGGGGATAGTGGGCAGCCTTGTCGCGTGCCCCTCCCTAATGTGAAGGAGGATGATATAGTGTTGTTTGTTCTAACCACTGCAGTTGGATTCTTACATAGCACTCGGATGTACCCTATGAATGTCGGCCCAAACTCCATTTTGACCAGGATCGAGAACATAATTCCATGATACTGAGTCAAACGCTTTCTCAGCGTCTAGCATGACTGCGGCAGCTTTGGCATTTGGATCCAGTTGTGATGTAATGGCGAAAAACCTCTGTAGATTCAGTGCAGTTCATCGAGTTGGGATAAATCCCCGACCGGTCTGTGTGGATTAGTTTATTCATGTACAGGATCAGGCAGTTTGCTATTGCTTTGGCATAGATTTTTGTGTCTGTGTTAATCAGTGACGGGGCGATAGGATGGTGGGTCCTGTGGGGGCTTGTGTGGCTTAAGCAGGACAGTTATTACCGCCTCTCTCATGGTGTTAGGCAATATTCTGCTCTCAAGCGCCTCCTCCCATACTTCTAGTAGTCTAGGGGCCATTTCGGACTTGAATGTCTTCTAAAAATCGTCAGGAATACCGTCTGACCCCGGTGCCTTCCCTGCTCGTAAGTCAGCTATGGCTTGTTCAATTTCGTCTGTCGTCAACGGGAGGTCCAACAGTGCCCTTTCCTCT